>NC_090266.1:874597443-875847443 GCF_040414725.1 Anabrus simplex | reverse complement strand
TTTTTGGAAAATCGACTTGGGAAGGGGGGGGGGGAATAGGGGTGAAAATAAGTAAAGAAGGAGTTGAATTCTGTTGAAGAGGATTCTTATATCACAGAAAATGAAGATGTTACAGACGTGAAAGTTGGTATTTTCAATCCCCTTTAAAAATAAAGATACACGTATTTTTTGTTTTCGGAAAGTCCATTTAAAGGGAGAGGGGTGGAAGAAAGGGAAAAAGAAGTTGAATTTATTTTATGAGGATACTTATATCTCAAAACCTGAAGATGTTACAGACGTGAAATTTGGTACTGTATTTTGAATCTCTTTTAAAAATAAAGAAACACGTACTTTCTTGTTTTCGGAAGATCCACTTAAGGAGTTGAAAATAATTGAAAAAGTGGGTGAATTTTTGGAATGAGTACCGGTATATCTACAGTATATGTCATAAACTTAACATGTTACAGACATGAAACTTGGTATTTGGAAAGTCCTTTAAAAATAGAGGAACACGTACTTTTTGTTTTCGGGAAAGCACAATGGGGGGGGGGGGGGGGTGAAAATGAGTGAAAAAAGAAGTGAATACTTTTTAATGAGGATGCTTATATCTTACAAACGGATGATGTTACAGACGCGAAAATTAGCATTTGGAATCTCTTTAAATGTAAAGGAACATGTATTTCTTTCGTTTTCGGAAAATGGTAAGGACTGATAAAGGGGTTAAATCCTTTTTATGAGGACTCTTATAGCCTATCTCCAAAACTGAAAATGTTAAGACGTGGAGATATATATTTGGAATCTACTTTAAAACGAAACTTCCTTTTTTTTCGATTTGAGAGAAGACTGTTTCTCACATGTACAGTTCTATGTTGCATGGTCACCTTAGCCCCAAAGGGCAATAACACAAATGTGGTTTACAAAGAGTTTCCGGGGTAAATGAAATTCAATTTGTCGGTGAATGTTTATACTTTAGGGATTTTCAGATAATGTCTTAGTACAGTACCGAGGAACCATTACTCTTATCATTTTACGAAATCCACGCGAGCGAAGCCGCGGGTAACTGCTAGTTTAAAATACAATTCATCTAAGGAATATCTTATTGAATCCAGGATCAAAGGTAGCCCTATCGCAAGCTATTTACAATCTGGTTTCAGCATGATATTTAAATTATGCTTCCTTCCTGAAAGTTATCTTGGAAAAACCCTTCTTTTTGCTATTTGCTTTACGTCGCACCGTCACAGATAGGTCTTTGGCGACGGTGGGATAGGAAAGGCCTAGGAATGGGAAGGAATCGGCCGTAAACCACCCTATTCAATTAGAAATTAAATGGAACATAGTGTCTCTTACTAGCCTTGGATGACAAACACTAAAAATCTTACTGCAGTAGAGACATGCACACTCAGATAAATCAAATGTTGCTAATGAAACTGGTTAATGTACAATTAAGCCTATATTTACAATAAAATTCATGTAAGGCATATCTTATTGAATCCAGGATCAAAGGTAGCCCTATTGCAAGCTATTTACTATCTGGTTTCAGCATCATATTTAATACTTAACTTATTCTCCCTTCCCGAAAGTTATCTTGTAACCACCCTATTCAATTAGAAATTAAATGAAACATAGTATCTCTTACTAGCATTGGTTGACAAAATCTAAAATCTTACTGCAGTAAAGACATGCACACTCAGATAAGTCAAAGGTTGCTAGTGAAACTGGCTAATGTACAATTAAGCCTATATTATCAATAACATTCATGTAAGGAATAACTTATTGAATCCAGGATCAATGGTAGGCCTATTGTAAGCTATTTACAGCCTGGTTTCAGCATCATATTTAATACTTAAACTATGCTCCATTCCTGAAAGTTATCTTGAAACCACCCTATTCAATTAGAAATTAAATGAAACATAGTGTTTTTTACTAGCCTTGGATGACAAAAACTAAAACTCTTACTGCAGTAAAGATATACACACTCATAGAAATCAAATATTGCTAATGAAATTGGTTAATGTACAAGTAATTACAAGTAATGTACGCGTAATGTACATGCAATTAAATAGGATATGAATCTAAATCCTCATCACTGGAGTTGTAATTTATCCAACTCGTGTTTTGCAGCCCAACATTGCTGAATGAAGTGAAGAACACATTTTTGTAAATAAATACTTACTTACACTTCCGCACACAACACTATCAATGTAAGGAACTGTTGCAAAACACCAACATATTCACATAAACACCAAATCTCCTTTATTTCCTTCCATAATCTACAATAAACTAGCAATGACACCGCAAGAACACATGTAATAACCGGCTTCACTCCATCATTACTGGGACTGGTCTTGTCACGTGACTTTACCGGACCATAGCCTGTCTTTCTCGTGGGCCCCGTCTCTTCATATTCTGACGTAACCTGCCCGCTGACAGGAGTTCCCCTGTGCAAATCAGTTGGTAGACACCCCTTTCATCATTTGTGCATGCGGGACATTTATACGTAGAAAGCACGGCGTTCGAGAGTCACCTGGTATAAAAGAACATGTCCTGACTGACTGACTGACTGACTGACTGATTCATCATCGCCGAGCCGAAACTACTCGACATAAAGAAATTACATTTTGGGGATACATTTTCATTACGTATAGGTGCTCACTGAGGGAGGATTTTTGGAAATTGCGGCGCTAGGGGGTGAAAAAGGGCGTGAATTTTTAAAATGAGGATACCTGTATCTCAAAAACTTGAAATTTTACAGACGTAAACATTTGGAATCTCCTTTAAATCTCCTTTAAAAATAAAGAGACATGTATTTATTTTGTTTTCGGAAAATCCCATTAAGGAGGGTGAAAAATGGGGGAAAAGTGGTTGAACACCTTATATGAGGAGACATATATGTCAAAAACTGAAGATGTTACAGACATGACAATTGGTATTGGGAACCTCCTTTGATAAAAAAAGAAACACGTTTTTCTGTGTTTTGGGATAATCCGATGAAAAAGGGGTGAACAGGAGTGACAAACGGGGTGAATTTTTAAAACGACTATATCTGCAAAATATCTCAGACAGGTAATATATTACAGACTAGCAAGGTACCCGTGCTTCGCTACGGTATTATACTGAAATTTATAATTGAATGCTTATTGTTTTAGATATATAATCCGCCGAAATTCGCGATCTGACACGTTTTCAGCGAGAATCTACCAAAATTCCCGATCTGACTCGTTTTCTATTAGATTACGGCACGTTTCCGCCCATTTTTCAATCTTCCTTTCCAGCAATCGATTTCGTACTTCCCGGGCTAAGCTCAGGTATTCATCCCGGTCAGTTGGGTCCGTAAATCTTTGCCATACCGTATTTTCCTATAATCATTTTTAATCTGGATAAAATCCTTCAGGAGATCCGGCGTGGTGTCATATTGGGTGCCTTGGCGGCACTGAACCCGCGGCCGGACTGCATTCTTAGTCATTACCCGTCCAGGAGCCGTTTCCAGCGCGGTCCGCACATCTGACGACGGTCCGGAACATTATTATTATTATTATTATTATTATTATTATTATTAATGTTATTATTATTATTATTATTATTATTATTATTATTATTATTATTATTATTATTATTATTATTATTATGTGTTGCTGGGATAAATGATGACAGGGAAAACCGGAGTATCCGGAGAAAAACCTGTCCCACCTCCGTTTTGTCCAGCACGAATGTCACATGGAGTTACCGAGATTTGAACCACGGAACCCAACTGTGAGAGGCCGGCGGGCTGCCGCCTGAGCAACGGAGGATCCTTATAAGTACATTAAGAACAGTAAAATCAATTGGTCTCACCTCCTTTTACACCCCACCGCCGTTAGTTTTTACGGCCAACCCCCCCCCCCCCCCAAATTAAAAGAAGGCGTGTTTCTTTATGTTTAAGGGAGATTCCAAACACCAGTGTTCACGTCTATTACCTTCAGTTTTGAGATATAAGTATCCCCATAAATATAATTTACTTTTGTCACTTCAATTCAAACTACTCACCCCCAATAAGTGAATTTTCCCGCAAAAAATACTTGTTTCTTTAATAGTGAAGGATCTTCTAAATACCAATTATCACGACTCTAACTTCTTCACTTTTTGATTTATGTGTCCTCATGAAAGGAATTCAACTCCTTTACACTCCCCCCCCCCCCCCCCAAGATGGTTTCCCCCCCAAAACGCGTTTTTTGTTTTGTTTTTAAAGGGGATCCAAATACGAATTTTCACGTCTGTAACAACTTTAGTTTTTATTAGATGTATGTATTCTCATACAATTAAAGTCAATTAATTTTTCAATTCTTTCACGCCCTCCCCCCGCTTCATTGGATTTTCCGAGAATACGTGTTTCTTTACTTTTAAAGCAGATTGCAAATATCAAATTTCACGTCTGTAACATCTTCATTTTTAAGATATCAGTAATCTAATTAAAAGAATTCAACACCATTTTCAGTCACTTTCACCCCCCCTCCACCCAAGTGGTATTTCCGAAAATTAAAAATACACGTTTCTTTATGTTTAATAGAGATAAAAATACCATTTTTCACTTCTGTAACATGTTAAGTTTTTTAGATATACTGTAAAAATTATCATTTTAAAATTTTACCCCTTTTGGGTTCCCCTAAAGTGGAGTTTCCAAAAACAAATCACCTATGTTTCTTTACATTTACAGGAGATTCCAAACACCCACTTTTTACGTCTGTAACATTTTACGTTTCCAAGGTAATCTTTCAAAAAATTCACCTCAATTTGTCACTTCTGTTTAACCGCCATTAATAGGATTTTCCAAAAACTAAAAAAATACGTGTTTCTTTATTTTTAAAGGAGATCCCATACACAAATTTTCAGTTCTGTAATATCTTCCGTTTCTGAGATATATGTATCCTCATTAAAGGCATTCAGCCAATTTTTCACCCTTTTACACCCCTCCTATTGGGATTTACAGGAAACAAAAAATACGTGTTCCTTTATTTTTAGAGGAGATTCTAACTACCAATTTTTACATCTGTATATTTTAAAATTTTTAAGATGTAGACACATTCATTTTAAAAAATTCACCCCCATTTTCACCCCTCAATATTTGGATTTCCCAAAAACGAAAAAATACGTGTTTCTTTACATTTAAAGTAGATCCCGAATACCAATTTTCAGGTCTGTAATATCTTCAGGTTCTGAAATATAAGTAGCCTCATTAAAGGCATTCAACCCATTATTCACCCTTTTACACCCTTCCTATTGGGATTTTCCGAAAACAAAAGAATACGTGTTTCTTTATTTTTAAAGGAGATTCTAATACCAATTTTTACATCTACAAACTGTAACAGTTTTGAGATATAGATACACTCATTTTAAAAATCACCCCCTTTCACCCCCACCCCATTAGTTGGATTTTCCAAAAACAAAAAAATACGTGTTTCTTTATTTTTAAAGGAGATCCCAAACACCAATTTTCAGGTCTGTAATATCTTCAGTTTCTGAAATATAAGTAGCCTCATCAAAGGCATTCAACCCCTTTTTCACCCCTTTTCACCCCTCCTATTTGATTTTCCGAAAACAAAAAAATACGTGTTCCTTTATGTTTAATGAAGATTCTAAATACCCATTTTTACATCTGCAAACTTTAAAAGTTTGGAGATATAGATTCACTCATTTTAAAAATTCACCCCCTTTTCACCCTCTCATTAATTGGATTTTCCAAAAACAAAAAATACGTGTTTCTTTATTTTTAAAAGAGATCAAAAGTACCAATTTTCAGGTCTGTAATATCTTCAGTTTCTGAGATATAAGTACCGGTATCCTCATTAAAGGCACTCAACCCATTTTTCACCCTTCTTCACCCGTCCTATTGGGATTTTCTGAAAACAAAAAAATACGTGTTTCCTTATTTTCAAAGAAGATTCTAAATACCAATATTTACATTTGTAAACTTTTAAAGTTTTGAGATATAAGTGCACTCATTTTAAAACTTCACCCCCCCTTTTCAACCCCTTAGCAACGGAATATCCAAAAATACTCTCTTAGCGAGCACCTACATCTTAATATGAATGTATCCCCAAAATTTCATTTCATTATGTCCAGTAGTTTTGGCTCGGCGATGATGAGTCAGTCAGTCAGTCAGTCAGGACAAGCTATTTTATATATATAGATTTGAAAAGTGGTATTTGGAATTTCCTGTAAATGTAAAGAAACCATAAGTATTTTCTTCGGAAAATCCTCTTAAGGGGAACTAAAAAGGGGTGAATTTTTAAAATGAGCATATCTACAGTATACCTCAAAACATAACATGTTGCAGAGGTGAAAATTGGTATTTGGAATCTCCTTTAAAAATAAGGAAACACGAATTCTTTTGTTTTCGGAAAAACCCTTAACGTGGGGGGGGGGGGAGCGGTTGAAAGGATATAAAAATTAGTTGAATTATTTGTATGAATGTATACACGAAAAAATCTAAAGATGATACAACCCTGAAAACTTTTATTTGGAATCTCCTGTAGAAATAAAGAAACAAGCATTTTGGAGGGGGGAAGCAACTTTTTAGAGGGGGGGGGATTAAAACGTAGATGAATTCCTTTTACTAGGATACATGTATATCAAAAACGGAAGTTGTTACAGTCGTGATATTCGTATTTGGAAGCTCTTTTAAAGAAACGGGTACTGTATATTTTTGGAAAATTCACTTAAGTGAGGAGGGTGAAAGGAAGTGAAAGAAATTGAATTCTTTTTCTGGAGAAACTTATATCTCAGAACTGAAGGTTGCAGACGTGGAAATCGGTATTTGGAATCTCCTTGAAAAATAAAGAAACACGCATGTTTTGGGTGTGGTGAAACCAACTTAAGGGGCGGGGTTGGATTGAAAAAGGAGTTGAATTCTTTTCATGAGGATACTTATATCTCAAGAACTCGAGATGTTACAGACATGAAAATTTGTATTTGGAATTTTTTCAAAGTAAAGAAATACGTAATCTTTTGTCTTTGGAAAATCCACTTAAGGGGGTTGAATTAATTAAAAAATTATTTGATTTCTTTGTATGAGGATACTTGTATCTCAAAAACTAAAGATGTTACACACGTGAAAATTTATATTTGGAATCTCCTTTAAAAATAAAGAAACACGCATTTTTTGAGGGGGGGACCAACTTAACGGGCTGGGGTGAAAAAGGTTTTGAATTATTTTTATAAGGATACTTATATCTCAAAAACTGAAGGTGTTAGATGCATGAACATTTGTATTTGGAATCTTCTTTCAAAGTAAAGGAACACGTGTTCTTTTGTCTTCGGAAAATCCACTTAAGGGTGGTTGAATGAATTGAAAAATTAGTTGAATTCTTTGTATGAGGATATTTATATCTCAACAACTAAAGATGTTACAGACGTGAAAATTGGTATTTGCAATCTCCTTTAAAAATAAAGAAACACGCACTTTTGGGAACGAGGGAATCAGCTTAACGGATAGGAAGGAGGGGGGGGGGTGAAAAGGAGTTGAATTACGTTGATGAGGATACTTATATCTCAAAAACTAAAGATGTTAAAGATGTGAAAATTGGTATGTGGAATCTCCTTTAAAAGTAAAGAAACACGCATTTGTTTATGTTTTTCGGAAATCGACGTAAGGGATGTAACAAGCCTTTCATTTTTCAATCGTTCTGGATCGCTACAGGACATCGCTCTTCTTATACAGCCTGTCTCAGAAGTATTACACGTCTACATATACACCATGTCACAAAAATTCCTCTCCATCGAACTACAAGGCCTATTATCATCGGAATCCTGTTTATTACATATCACTCATAAAATACAGGCTTACTCTTCGTTTAACTTCTTCCCAGTTATTCTCATAATATTTTATTTCTATTTTCTTCTTGCTCGAAAACTTTTAAGTACAAACGATCACCTAAACAAACCAAATTATAATGATCTCAAAATTAACTTCTCGAAAATTTTCTAGACCTCAGGAGCAAAATAGAATGCCGTAATTTTATATCACAAATGCACGGTGTCACAAAAATTAAATTTCCAAAATGCCAAACTTTACCCTGCTTCACTGGATTTCGATATAAACAGCTAATCTCGCTTACCTAACTGCTTATTGCATTATTATTATCTCAATTTAATCCTTCACAAGTATTCCCAGATGTGGATGACCGTGGGACAATAATGCTATCTCTCCCGGAACCCAACAGTTCTCCCTTACAAATTATCAAAGAGCTATCTGTGATTTCGCTGTCTTTCTATGCACAATATCATGAATCCTACAAATTCCTATGATATTCCCACCTACCGGGATGGATGTCGTAAATAACAATGTTTAAATACCTAAGTCATCTCCACTCCCCATTACAATTTTTGTAAAATTTTCGTCGCTCAAGCCAAACGGCTGTTAAGATTCCTCAGTCTACTCGTATCTCCCACACTTTAAATTTTGGAAGTCCTCTTCTCGATATCAATTGACGCAGGTTCGTCCTCTCGGACCACTGAATGCTTTGTGGTCGGGGTATTTATGTATTCTCTATTGACGTGGTATACTGCATTATCTATCATTTTGCAGTCGTTCCATATGATGACCGCTGGACCGATTTCTTTGAGACTCACCCCAGAGATTCCACGTATTTTTCAAATCACAATGGTGTTGTTCTCTGATTTCTCCTGCTTCTTTCACGGGCGTAATTAATTAATTAATTCCTTGTACGACGATTCCAGAGTATTTTGTCCTATGTCCTTGAACTGCTACTGTATGCTAACTTCTCTCTGAGCATTATTAAATACATTTCCACCCTGAGAAGTTAGCTTCATTAAACTTTTCCCAAAATTGTAATTAATTACTTCCTCGCTAATGACAGTGCCGAAATCTCTCACAATGATATAGCCATTCATTAGTAATTCATTAGTAATTTCCCGAGGTCTTCCGAAATGTTCCGACCTCGTTCGACATTTTGGAAATCGTCTCCTGCTGTGAGTTGACAAGCCACGGAAGACGAGGTGAACTTGCAACAAAAATGGATGGGCGTTTATTTCTCCCAGAAAGCCGTGCGAAGGTGCTTTCAGCAATGTAGAATTATGGGCTCAACGTACTTTTCTTTTGAAAATCTACTTAATGGGGTGAACAGGAGTGGCAAGAAGGGGGAATTTTTTAAATTAGTATATCTAAAAAACGTAACATGTTACAGACGTGAAAATTAGTATTTGGAATCTCCTGCAAAGTAAAGGAACACGCATAATTTGTTTTCTGAAAATCTACTTAAGGGGAAGTGTTAAAGGTGTTTAGATTTTAAAATGACCATATCTACAGTACATCTCAAATACTTAACATATTACAGACGTGAAAATTGGAATTTGGAATCTCCTTTAAGAATAACTAAACAAGCATTCTTTGTTTTCAGAAAATCCAATAAATGCGGGGTGGGGGTTGGGTTGTAAGAAAGGACTGAAGAAGGGGTTGAATTATTTTTTGAGGATATTTATATCTCAGAAAATGAAGACGTTACAGACAGGAAAATTTGTATTTATAATTTTCTTTAAAAATAAAGAAACCATTATTCTTTTTGTTTTCGGAAAATCCAATTAAGAGGGTGGGGTGGATGAAAAGACATGAAGAAAGTGTTGAATTATTTTTATGTAGATACTTATGTATCAAATACGGAAGATGTTACAGACGTGAAAATTGGTATTTGGAATCTCCTGTAAAAGTAAAGAAACATGCATAATTTGTTTTTTGAAATTCGACTTAAGGGGAAGTGTTTAAGTGGGGTGAATTTTTAAAGTAAGCGTATCTACATTATATCTCAAAAACATAACATATTACAGGCGTAAATATTGGTGTTTTTAATTTAAAAATAAAGTAACGTGTATTTTTTGTTTTCGGAAAACTTAAGGGGTGGAGTTGTAGAAAAGACTGAAAAAGGGGTTAAATTCATTTTATGACGATACTTATATATCAAAACTGAAGATTTTACAGAAATGAAAATTTGTATTTGGAACGTCCTTTAAATATTAAGAATACTGTATTCTTTTGTTTTCGGAAAATCCAATTAATTGGGGGGGGGGAGTATAAATGGATTGTAAAATGAGTTGAATTCTTTGTGTGAGGATACTTATATCTCAAAAAACGAAGGATGTTACGGACGTAAACATTGGTATTTGGAAGCTCCTTTAAAAATAAAGAAACACGTATTTTGGGGTGGGGATGGAATAAAATTAAGCGGGGTGTAAAAGTAGTTGAATTATATTTATGAGGATACGAATAAGAAGTGGACTTAAAACAATGCACCACTAAGGGGTTTTGAATGGGGATGAGGAATGATGACAAAAATATGCATTTACATGAAACCGCTTGAATTACGGAGTTAATATTTCAAATGGTATCCTAGGTAATAAATAACAGAAGGTTTGAAACAAATTTAACATATCAGAGAGTTAAATGGGGGTTAAGATCCGAAAACAAATATATTCATTCCTTCTTCCGAAACGGTTTAACGTACGAAGGCAAAATTCCAAATAGTGGTATATATTTTAAATCCTAGGTGTGAAATAGGAAATACTTTTATACGTTCCACCCCTAAAATCTTAAATGAGGTCAGCTCTGCAAACGAAATTCTTCATCCTTCCAAAACCGTTTGACGTAGGAAGTTGTAATTTTACAAAAAGGGTCTACTTTTATGTCCTAGGTGTAAAATGTCGTGTACATCAAAATATTTCTACCCTAAGGGGTTCGGATGGTTGTTGACTCACAAAAACACAATATCCATTCTTTAGAAACCGTTTCAGACACGAACTTATTTTTTTAATGAAGGATGTCTTCGATATCCCAGGTGTTAATAAATATTTAAGAACATTCACCCCTTATGACAAGTATTCGTTCCTCCATTACTGCTCGACCTACAAAATCAAAATTTCACAGGTTGGTCGGTCTTACATCCCAGATGTTAAATAAGATAGGGTTTAAAACATTCAAATTCTTCGGTATTGGGTTCAAATGAGTGTTAGAAAATAAATAATCAATCACCAAATATCATTTGCCGTAGGAACTGAGGGCGTATTTTACAGGCTGAACTGACAGTGGACTCTCCAAAATGTAAAACTCTGATTCATGCCAGTTTTAAGTTATCTCTTCAGGAACAAAATAGGGTTTTGCCTAAAATCCGAGGTCTAGTTATGACACACACACGAGGAGAACATGCTGGAAGATCGTAGAAGTAGAATGAGTGGCAGCGATGACACCATCCATCAGTTGGTGAAGCAATATCAGCTGGCAGCAATACTGCACTCGCCGTGGAGTGTGGAACCAAAGCCAGCAAGAAGAAGTGAGCATTTTTTTACGGGTAAAGGCGGAGGTGAGTGGAGTCCGTTTCATAATATGTTTGATATTTTAGCAATGTGTTGTGTATGAGATATAGTGTTAAACATTGAAACTCTCCTTTCTCAGTTCTGTCTTCATTCCTTTTAATAGAAGTTTCTATATAATCAAAAAGAAAACCCAGGTTTAGTTTTACGTGAGAGATGATATCGTGATCATAGCCACGGCCAGTTGTATGTGGAGCTCGAATCCTAAAATCGTGACTTAGCATTTCCACAATCCCTTTGCATTGACCGGAATTGGAAACTCGGCAGCCGTGGGAAGAAGTCAGTAACGATGACACTCAGTTCATTTACTTCATAAAACGTGACCAACTCCCTCACTACATAGGAGAGCTTCTCAAGTTAAGGTTCGATTCTAGGTCGAGTATTTGTTAGGCAAATGTCCGTCGGGAATATTTCGATACGTGTTGTTGATTATGCCCTATAGACCCCATTGTGTTCATTAACATTGTTTTACAATGCTCATTTATTTCAAACTAGCTAGTGTATCCGTGCTTCGCTACGGGATTCTCACAAAGACTGACTTGGTGGTTTTCCTAACTGAATTCAACATAGGTCATTACAAAAACGTCAGTGGGAATGTAGCGATTGACATCAATGTTATCATATAAAATACTCGATCAAATGAAAAACCGCACATTTTCTCACTTTCAACGAACAATACTACGGTGCCGATCTAACAGTCCAAAGTTCCAGAGCTGGAATAACCAGGTCGCAGACTGCCGTGAACACTCCTCTGTCATTATTGCGATAAATATGCACACTACTCATTCCAATCAGGGATTGAATAGCTCGAATGCTATGATGAACCAGTGTGTTACGTACCACTAATATCAGACAATGTATGAACCAGAGGAATGGCATGCTAAAGAAGAAAGTTCTCTAACTCCCCAGCTACTTCCCGCCAATATACAGGCAGGCTGTTACACTCGGTACGACCAGGCGAGTTGGCCGTGTGGTTAGTTGCGCTCAGCTGTGAGCTTGCATCCGGGAGATAGTGGATTCGAACCCCACTGCCGGCATACCTGAAGATGGCCGTGGTTTCCCATTTTCACACCAGTCACACTAAACTGTACCTTAATTAAAGCCTGGGCCGCTTCCTTCACACCCCTATTCCTTTCCTATCCCATCGTCGGCATAAAACTTACCTATATCGGTGCGACGTAAAGCAAATTTTAAAAACCTCGGTACGCTGCAGTAATCCTGTCTATCGGGGATGAGTGGAAACTGAAGACAAAAAGCACATCACAACAAACAATGGTCAATGTAATGTTATTGTTGATAAAGTTTATGAGCTTTCTATATTGCAGGCCTTCACATTAATTTTCTTTCGACTCTGTGATATTAGGGCGTCTTACAAAATTATTTATATCGTAGACTGTAGTTCCTTATTCTCAGACTTTACATACATATTTTCACTAAATTCTGTTAACCCATTTTCTCGTGACTCGGCGCTGATATGGACTTAGTAACAAAAATCCCTGTGATTATATGCGGTACGGTAACAATGTATAAGACATAAGTGATCGGAAATTTAATAACTTCTTACATAACTACTACTAACTTACGTCATAATTAAATTTATGTTAGTTATGTAGTATTTACGAATACGACCACTAATAACATAAATAACTTATTTGATAATTACATTTCAGGCCTTCCCCTAAACTACCATTTCACTAAGAGAGAATAAAATTATTGATGGCCTAGATTATAGCGACTTATTCTACGACTTTGCATACCAATTTTCGTGAAGATACGACCACTAATATAATAAATATTTGAGAATTAATTTTTTTTGCTATTTGTTTTACGTCGCACCGACACGGATAGGTCTTATGGCGACGATGGTATAGGAAAGGCCCAGGAATGGGAAGGAAGCGACTGTGGCCTTATTAAGGTACAGCCCCAGCATTTGCCTGATGTGAAAATGGGAAACCACGGAAAACCATCTTCAGGGCTGCCGACAGTGGGGCTCGAATTCACTATCTCCCGATTACTGGATACTATCCGCACTTAAGCGACTGCAGCTATCGAGCTCGGTAAATAAAATGTTAGGCCTTCCCCTAAACTACCATTCTTCCCAGAGTGAATACAATTATGTATAGCCTATATTGTAGCGACTTATTTCTCATCTTTGTCTGCCGATTTCCATTAAGATACGACCACTAATAATATAAATATTTGAAAATTAAATTTTAGTCATTCCTCTAAACTGCCATTTCACTCAGCGTGAATACAATTATTTATGGCCTAGATTATATCGACTTATTACCCCGACTTTGCATACCGATTTTCATCATGACACGACCAGTAATAATATATATATTTGAGAATTAAATTTCAGGCCTTCCCCTAAACTACCATTTCACTCAGCGTGAATAAAATACTTTATAGCCTAGATTGTAATGGTTCATCACTCGACTTTACATGCCGGTTTTCATTAAATTCTCTTCATCCGTTTTCTCGTGATGCGTGTACATACATACATACATACTGAACCCTTTTGGTCCATATTGCAGGATACCTACCTTTCTTACCTATCAGCAAACGTTCATGAGATCTGTCTCTTGGGTCGTATCGGGTTCTTCGTCACTTGCTGAGGTAAAGGTAGGGTTCAGTAATTCTAATCTATCTACTCAAATGAAAGGTTGGTTTAAAATGTTCCTATTTATTAAATTTCTTCATGTAGCATTTTTGCTATATCCCCGGTATCAATCAACTCAATCGTGTCCACTGGACACCACAATTACTTTACATAGAGGGTCAGAACACTGGTGTGAGTCTTTGAAGTAACTGCCTGATGGGCATTCTTACTAGAAACCATTGTCTCAATTATTAAATAGAGAAAGGAAAGTCTGGAAATCCTCAAATTCGGCTTCCATGTGAGACTACATGTACCATCACAGTGATTCGTTATGGTCCAGCCCTCGTAACACGAACTCTGGACTCTGGGTATAATTAACCCTTAACTATGGACGTGCGGTCAACATGACCGCGGTGGAAAAGTAAACACGTGCCACACCTCGCTTATCGCCCTGCCAGTATATTTGCTTGCAGTACCTTTCCATTTTAAGATGACCTCTCCACTGTATTTATCTTATCTGTCATAAATAACCGTGCAGCTGCGATAAGAAGCTGATGAGTTTCGTAGCGGCCTGGGTGACCGCACGTCCATGGTTTGAAGCAGTCTTCAGTTGATAGTGCTGTGTGTAGCAATGAGTCAGCGTGCAGGTACTTTGGCGAGTGTCCGAACATGTGATGCAAATTACGAAGGAACAATTACCGAGTGGTTTGAAGAAGACATGAGTGATGTGGACGATGGTGATAGTGAAATAGAGAGTGATCACAATACCGATACTGAGACTGAAGGAGAGGGAGAAGAAGATGAAAGTTCCGCGCTACTGCCTGATGATTCACGTTCTAAGTGTTTTTATGGTAGAAATAGGTACAAATGGTCGTCTGCGGAACCTCCACAGAATGTGCGTACACCTCGTCACAATATCGTGATTCACCTTCCCGGTTTGCGCCCTTCAGCTCGAGTTGGAAACAGTGTGGATCCTGTTACGGCATGGACACTAATATTTAGTGAAGAAATTGTGAACTTACTAGTGCGATGGACAAATGTGAAACTCAGTGCAATGAGAAGTAATTACCGAAAGTCTACCCGACCAGAATTACAAAATGTTGACGCAGTTGAAATGAAAGCTTTTCTAGGCCTTCTTATTTATTCGGCGGTTTTCAAATCTAACAAAGAGGACATCGCTTCAGTCTTCGCAGCTGACGGTACGGGCCGTGAAATATTTCGTGTTGTGATGTCAGGTACAAGGTTTTCCATTCTCCTGTGCAGCCTGCGTTTTGACAATCCTGAAGACAGAACGCAGCGGAGAGAGACAGATCCTATTGCACCCATATCTGAGCTTCTGAATATGTTGATTCAGAACTCTCAAAGGTGTTACTCCATTGGCACAAATGCAACAGTAGATGAGATGCTAATTGGTTTCAGAGGTCGGTGTAAGTTCAGAATGTATATTCCGAACAAGCCTGAGAAATATGGAGTGAAATTGATGTGCCTAACCGATTCGAAAAATAGTTATTTGTACAATGCATATATTTATGCAGGGAAGGACACTGATGGAATAGGTCTTTCAAGGGAAGACAGAAAATTTTCAAAGCCAACTCAGGCAGTTCTTCGTTTATCGGAACCAATACAGGGTACAAATAGAAATATAACAGCTGACAATTGGTTCACCTCAGTGGAGCTTGTTCAGGAGCTGAGGAAAAGGGGACTCACTTATGTTGGGACAGTAAGAAAGAACAAGAAGGAAATTCCAACTAACTTCTTGCCTTCCAATCAGAGAAAGGTCGGTTCCTCTGTGTATGGCTTCACGAAAGACATAACTCTTCTCTCACACGTTCCGAAAAGAAACAAAGCTGTTTTGTTAGTATCCTCTATGCACTATGGGAAAGCAACTGATGCGGACACGGGGAAGGAAGAGATGATTCAGTTTTATAATTCTACGAAGTCTGGAGTAGATACTTTGGATCAGATGTCAGCCAACTACTGCACAGGTAGAAGAACAAGAAGGTGGCCGATGGCAGTCTTCTTCCGTATCGTCGATATTGCAGCTGTGAATGCGAATATCTTGCATCAGTCCTATCGCGAGAGCCCCCAAATGAACAGGCAACATTTTCTGAAAGAACTTGCTGCTCAACTCACTAGGCCACACATGATAAGAAGATTATCAAATCCCAGGATCCCAAGAGATATTCGAGGCGCTATCTCTAGAATTTTGAGCATCCCTGCGGAGCGTATCAACATTTCCGAGGAGAAGCTTGAAAAACGGATAACTTGTCGTCTGTGCCCACCAGTAAAGAAGAGAAAAACATATTACAAGTGTTACAGATGTGAAAAACCAGTATGCTTGGAGTGTACAAGGAAGATCTGCTTCGAATGTGTTGAGTGAGAGTAACATTGAGGGCCAAGTTCAGTGCTTGCAATTTCCACCCCAACAAGAGATCAGTCTAATGTGTCGTTAATTTTCAGTGCAGTGGTTATCAAACATCTTTAATACCCAAGTTAGGGTCAATTTTGTTGATAGTGTAAAGGATATGTGTGTGTTTAAATGGAACAGTGTATTCTGAATAACGAAAATTGCTGCAACTGCAATCTGAAGGTATGAGGGTTATACAAATTAACAAATGGAAAATATTTTTGTGGTTTTGGGTTCAATAAAGTGTAATTATTCAAATAAAAGCAGCTAGCAATTTATCTCATTAACCGTCCCTTCCGTAGTCAAATTAATTTTCATGCGGTCTCAGTGACCTCACGTCCATGTTGATGTCACTGAAAATGTACGTCAATAGTTAAGGGTTAAGGCAGTCCAATCGGTGTGTGCCACACAGTGGTTGTACGGCATGGGCCCTTAATTGAATCGATGTGACCTGCGACTATGTCATGGACCGACATCTAAACGTTGAAGTTATTTTAAAGTCATTGTGGATGATGACCGCAAGGAAAATGATGCTACAGTGGCATATGGCCCTAATCTAAGTCACTGAGGTTGATGACCCCGTGACCATCCAAGTTTATAAGCTGAAAGCTAAACACAATTATGTTACATCGGTTGATGACCAAAGTTTCCACTTTACTATCCCCAGCACCTTCACTGCTCAATCAATCAACGTTAAATAATACAACAATAGCAATGCTCACAATACTTTGTGGCAGTAAAATCCATTACCTTCGGATATGTCCCCTTAATCGTTACGTTAACATTTACAGAAAACAAACTAAGATTTCTAGAATGCATCTCCAAGTTATTCGCTTGATTTCAAGTTATTTCAAAATGCGGTTTCACTAAATTTAATAATTAAATAAATTTAAATGATTTAATGAAATCTTAAAGGACAACAAATTCTATCTCCGCGAAATCTGGTTTCTTCACAACTTCTACGCGATTGTGATGTAAAAAAAATTCATCCTGTGATGTTTATCTGTTGATTCCGATAGCTGAAAAAGAACTATTACATCATTCATGTCCCGTTTATATCTTGTTTCATGACCTCACACTTTAAATCTAATCTAACCTTAGCCATTATTAACACTTGGATAACCCTAATAATCTACGTATAACCCAAAGGAAACTCGCCATATAATTACGATGTCATATCTCGTCATAACATTTTATAAAGTTTGCGCACCCCTCGCAGGCAAACAATCATCACTACCATCGCTCTATATTTTGGACAACCCTGAATTTAGCTAATCTTGTTCATTATACTCTAAGTCCGTCGTATCAAATGCACATTACGTCCCCAATTAAACAAAATTACAGTGTCTAATAACACTCAGGTTATTCCCGGATGAAAATTCCAACTAAATCCAACATTTAACGTTATCCCTGCCGAGAAATACAATCTCAATTCCACGCGTAACACACTTTGCATGCCCTGTTATCCCCGCGGTGAACCCCTGTCAGCTGACGGCATTTCGCCCCCAACCCGCTTGCCAGTGACACGGGACATCTGGTCCGTTCTACCTGACTGGCTTCTCAGAATGCTCCCTTTTAAACACCGCCGACATAATTAAACAAATACGATATTTCTAACCAACAAAATGCACATAGATTATACTTCAAAATGCCCACAATAATTATACACGTCGCAAATTAATACCGCCATGGATAACCTACTTCTACTTTTCATCCCCAAACATTATACAAAACCTTCCTCGGGGTTCCACAAGTCCCGGGTTCATTGACAGGTCTTCAACCTGATTCACAAATCTCATCTCGACTCACACGACAAAACTAACCTCTGTTTTCCAAACTCACGACTATCACTGACAAAAGAACTGGAATAAAATCCTTACTAGAATCCACGACGTCTAATACCGCACAGTGCTTGAATAATGAATAACTTCGCATAAAATGATATCGAATTTAATAACTGGATTTTCACGAAAATGATTGAAATTTCTACTAAATCCTTTTATATTGTCAGTCAGACACAGTTTAAATGGGCCTAGGAAAACGTGACCAAATTCATCACACTATACTCTCACCCGACAACGCGCTTCCACTCGATTGAAAATGGGTAACTATGGATTTCTTATATTATTTACGTCAAAATTTCAGATAAAATTTTTACGTCGAATGAACATCTTAGTTTGACATCACAAAATATAGGCAATAAATGACGATCTACATTGGACGTGATATCACTTCGAAACACAATTTAATAACTTTTTACAACAGAATACGGCACTCGCAAGACTTCAAATATTTATCCAAGTGGAAAATAAAACAAAAGACCCTTTTTTCGTCGTATTCTGACATTTACGAAAACCACATAGGGGCGACCAACTGCGTCGTATATACCCCTTTCAAATACACATATTTAGAGATCATGAAACAAGATATAATAGGTGGTAAGATGGTAAGTCACATGCCTTAAGTGGTCACGCCAGTATTCATCATAGGGCTCACCTGCGACCCTGGCATTTTTATTTAGCCATTTTTACATTTCTGGCTTTACAGATCATTTTATTCTTCCGGTTTCCTGGATATAAAGCATAAAAAAAAAGAAAATACCCTTCACTTGTTCTTGTTGAGCGCACACGATGGACTGTAATTATTTCCGCACACGAATTACTTTATTTATCACATAAGAATTTATTCGGTACTTTGACCGTCCTATCTGGTACAATTATTTCCACTCAAGAAAACTATCTCCACAAGGAGTCAAGACCCCAGCAACAATGGCTAAAATATGTTGGTTGAACTTAGTCTACTTTTGTCGTTCGATTTCACAGAGCAGCTCAACCCTCTGTCGTCAGCTTCCTAACACAAAATGCAGGGGCTTATATTCTTATATATAGCAGCTACCCCCTCTCTCCGGGCATCTCCCTTTGCCGCCAAGAAAATTCCTATAACCTTTCTGACTTAACTAAACTGTAATTACAAGAGTTCTGAAGGTGACTACATATTCGCTACATTTCTGGCGGTAGTATTCATGGACATTTAAAATTTGTACATGTTCGATTTGTGGGATAAATGACCTCATTTGATAGGCACTATATTTTCGACTTGGCTTGGGCACGCCATATACACGTGCTCTTCTGAAATGGTTCACAAAAATGACTTAAGATTCTTCCGCCGTTGACACGTGCGACTGACGTCACGTATCCCAGAGCGTGGGACCGAAGGTAATCACCCCCTCGCCACGAGTCAATTCCATGCTGTCAAGAATCGAACTTCTTATCCAATTGACAATTTAATACACAATATTCTTAGGGCACAAAGGTCATGGGTTCAATACATACGGACAGACAGAAATTACGGGAAATTAAAAAATGCATTTCGTTGTTACTGTGGACATGACCGATACAGAAATACCATTCTTTTCAAATTCTGAGCAATGTACAGACAAAACTCTTATTTTATACATAGAGATTTGAGACTACTGATAATAATGCAGTGGGTAAACCGTCATTCAGGTAACAGTATTTTGTTCCGAAAGTGGTTCCATAACGTTTTACAAACCTACTGACACGACTCTTTTGTACTTTAAGTGCTATTAAATGTAAACCGACTGCATTGTTATTCGATATCTCAACCCTAAGCGACAAATTTACTGCACTTCTCGGATGATCAAATGAAATGACAATGAACTACTCTAGCGAGAAGTACATTTTCACGAGATGATCTATTGCATCATTTGTCTGTCTCCTTAATTGAATTATCAGCATAGTAGTCTTCAGTTCGAGGGTCTGAGGTTCTATTGTTAGGTGCGTCAGGGAGTTTCGATACGTCTGGTGTTTTCATGATGTCAATACACAATTCACCATTTACAGACAACACATTACACTGCCAGCCAACCACAACAGAAACATGTAGGAGTTGGATACATGCTCCTACATATGGTTGAGTTAGATTTTACTTTGTTTTTTGTTTTGTTTGTTTTGGCTAGTCGTTTAATGTCACAGGAACACACTGAATGTTTTCGGCGACGCAAGTATGGGAAAGGGTTAGCACCGGGAAGGAAGCTAATAATAATAATAATAATAATAATAATAATAATAATAATAATAATAATAATAATAATAATTTCGTGTGGGTATTTCTACCCGAGTGCAGCGCTTGTAAGGCAGACCCTGCGATGAGGGTTGACGGCATATGCCATGTGTAGGTAACTGCGTGTTATTGTGGTGGAGGATAGTGTTGTGTGTGATGTGTGAGTTGCAGGGATGTTGAGGACAGCACAAACACCCAGCCCCCGGGCCATTGGAATTAACCAATGAATCCCCGACCCAGCCGGGAATCGAACCCGGGACCCTCTGAACCAAAGACCAGTACGCTGACCATTCACCCAACGAGTCGGACATGATGACGATGATGATTGTTGTTTAAAGGGGCCTAACATCTAGGTAATCGACACCGGGATGGAAGCGGCCGTAGCCTTAAGTAAGCTAGAGCCCCAGCAGTTGCTTGGTGTGAAAAATGGGAAACCTCGGAAAAACCATTATCAGGACTGCCGACGGTGGATTTCGAGCCCAACCTGTGCCGAATGCGAGCTCACAGCTATGCGATCCTAATCGCACGGCCAACTCGCTCGGTTAGAGTTAGAAAAGGCACCGGTCGTAAAGCAGGGCCACGTCCATTTGTGTGACATAGATTGTACCCACGTGCGCACTAGGATATGGGAAAAGTGGCAGGGAATGAAGACGACGACTTATTGCATCACTTGCATAATAAGTAATAGCATAGCATATTGGACCGGCGCGGCGACAGCTCCGTAGTGTAGGGTAGCCCGTGGTCCGTGCCATGCAGAAATACCTAAATATATCGAAAACCTGTTTTCACTTTTAATAACGTTACCAAGGGCTCATAAACGAATTTAAATAACTTCTTCACTGTGTCATTATCTGTAGAGATAACGGTATTAACTTTGTTTTCTGAATGATACTACACTCGCTTGGTATCCCTTTTATAATCCCATCATTTATTTGAATAATAATTTATTATTATTATTATTATTATTATTATTATTATTATTATTGTTACGGAGATATCCGTGGTAGTTATGCGTGAAAGAAGGTGCGGGCGTGAACGGGTCTCAAACTACGGAATCAAAGTTAATGTAAAATTTAACAAGGTTATATTTTCTTTTCAAAAACAAAGAAATAACAAGCATGGCAGGTACAAAGTAGCAAATCAAAAGGGTAGTTACAATATTTACAGAATTTGGGCTTCGCGCCCTGACTTTACACTGCTTGGGCAATCAGCTCAGTTTTACCCCAAACACAAGTTTCAACAGAGGGGCAGAAAACCCCATTCATGCCTAGGAGCCCTCGCTCCAAATTGCACTGAAAAGCCTCCACGAGGCGTACAACACTCAATTTTCAAAAGAGCCACTCGCTCTCAAATTTAAGCCTCTCCCAGGCCACACCAAACTCCACCTTCAAGTTGTCCTCAACGGACATAAACACAGGGGTAAAATACCCAATCTACTGAGGTCTATTAAATGAAAAGCAGGTTAATTAAATGACCTCTAAAATAACAATTTGAGAGGAGGCGAACTTGCACTCCTAATACACTTTGATTAAGACCTACTTGGCACTAGGCCGTTAATACAAGGGCTAATCCCATACTAAAGAGGTGACTTAAGAAGAGAACAATTTGTTTTACGTTATCGAAGAATAGGTTGAGAAAAATAAGTTCACCTCAAAACAATATGAGTGAGAGCTCGAGAGGGTTAGCACTCTCTATCCCAGTATGTAGCTTTAAAAGAGAATAAATGAAAAGAGTAGTTACATTTAGGAAACGGTTACATGGTGGAAAGGTTAGAACCCGCCCCGAGAGTTAAACTGCTGAGCTAGCAAAGAAAGAAGTATTAATCGGCCATTACCTTGTTGTTGACCGCTGCCGAGGAAAGGGGCGCTTCCCGCCTCCTGCTATGTACTTAATACACTGAAAGATGGAACAGAAGTGGCCCGGAGACCCTAAAATCAGCAGTTTATATCCTCTCGCAGAAGTTTCTAGGCATTAGGGGAATGAAAACATCCTCCCGCACATTCTTTATTGGCTAGGGTACAGAAACATATCCAAGTAGGGGGAAGATACATCGGATTGGTCGAGAAAAAACTCAAAGAAATTCGGGATTGGATAAATCTAAAACAAGGGGAAAAAGAGGGGTATACAGCCAACTTAAACAATAACAGAAGGAAATTTAGCAAAGAACAAACATTTGAAATAAAAATTTCTCCAACAAAATAGTTCTTTGACTGCGCACTAGGTTGCACTATTGTTGATCTTCAGTAGTGTCCTCTAGAAGAGAAAGTTCACACTTCTTACTTCAAGCGAAACAAAAACACATCAAAAATGACACAGTTCAAAAACTCAAAGTTTTCCATGTGGTGACATCTTCAGAGAAAGTAGAGAATTAATAGCGTAGATAAAGTTCAGACTTCCTCCAACAGAGGAGTTTCAACTGGCGCACATTTTGAATTAGCGGTGTGGAGGTGTACCGCCCGGTACAGACCTCCCCCCCCAAAAGTTCCTCCCGGGGTGACACATGAAATGGTTTGAAAACAAGGTCCAAGTTTTGATGTAGATATGGAGATTAATTGCCAAAAAAAATTTATAAGATTTTCTTAGTTTGGTTTGATTTAGTTTCAAAATTTTGTTGTTGCAGATGAAGTATAGTTTTTAAGTTTGTAGAAGTAGAATTCTGAAGATAACCTTTTAATACTAAAAGTGATGAAAAATTTTGCAATGTCCACCAAATATTGCTGTTGAATTCCCAAGTGTAGTCATTGCTTATCGTAACTGTCCATGTAGTTGATGTTGATGAAGTTGGATGGCCAGACCGGCCGTTGCAGCTTGCGTCCAAAGGAGGCCGCTCGGACCCCTCAAGTACCCTGAGATACCGCTCACCCGCACTATGAGGGGAGCAGTGGTGTTGAAACACGCCGCGCCCGCGGTGAAGGAATACAGGCTGCGGGCAAGTAGCAGGTCGTGCGCCGCACATCAGCCTTGGCCGGGAGGAGAGCTCCGGCTCGCCGTGCACATGTCGTCCTCGCTGGGGCCGAGGGGGCCCGTCCTCGAACCCAGTCGCGGCACAGCGCCGCGCGGCTGCGGGGGCACTGAAACATTAAAGCTAGGCGGCAGAATATTGTTGGACCATCATCATTTTTTTGAGGGCACAGTCTTGGTGAAAAGGTTGAGGGGTCAGCGGCGTGCAGTTGTCCATGGCATTCAATGCAATCAAGCCACAGTGTATATTGGAGCAGGAGACGGGAGCGTGGTAATGGCCAAGGCAAGGACAGAATGGCAGTTTAACAAATCGGGGAGGTTTCACACAAATGCTTACATATAAAACAAAATATTATAGAAGGGGCAGAAAGCCTTAAAAGTGAAACTCAAAAAAAAAAAATATAACCTTCATATTCCTTTCAAAATAATATGAAGCAAGTTAACACAAAAATTACACCGGTTTCACCTGGGACAGGTGAACTCTAAATATCCTCTCGGTGGCTGGATTACTTAACAATAAGGTAACCGGCGTAAGGAAATCCAGAATAATGCATGGCCCATGGAATCTGGGGGCAAGCTTGCCCGCGGGAACAAAGTTCTTGACCATCACCTGGTCACCTACCTTCAAAGTGGTGGGTCTCCGTCCACGATCATACCTTTCCCTAACCTTTTCATGAGATACCTTAAGATTGGCTTTAGCCTTCTTCCAAAGATCTTTACTGTTATCCGGATCTATTGTCTCGGGTAGAATGTCACTCAGAGACCAGAGGTTAGAGAGCGGCGAGTTGGGAACAAATTTGAACATTAAAGAGGCTGGAGTGAATTTATGTGATTCATGAACCGCCGAATTCAAAGCAAAAGCTAACCAATGCAGGGACGTGTCCCACCTGGAATGATCTTCATGATGATAGGCAATAAGTGCGGACCTGAGATTACGATTAACCCGTTCAGCCAGAGATGGTTGAGGGTAATAAGCGGAAGTAGTTACATGAGAGATGGATAAATCAAAACAGAATTTACGAAAAAGATTTGATGTAAACGCCTTAGCGTTATCAGACACAATATATTGGCACGGACCAAAAGAAGCAAAAATAGAATTAGGCAAGTAATGGTGGACTGAGCGGTAGCCAGCTTAGTCGGAAATAACCAAGAAAATCTGGTAAAACCATCTACGCATACAAAGATGAACTTGTTAGCATTACCCTTTGACAGGGGGAAGGGTCCTACATAATCAATGTACAGGCGTTCCATGGGGCGCGACGCTTGATGGGAAGACAAAAGGCCTACCTTGGTGGACATGGTTGGTTTACTAATCAAACAGGATTTACAAGCCTTTACTAGTTCACGGATTTCACCGTCCATACCTTTCCAAATGAACCTTTCACGAATCTTTTCACGAGTTTTAAAGTTTCCAAGATGCCCCCCTAATGGTGTCTCATGATAGTACTTGAAGATCATAGGCACAAGAACAGCTGGAACGACAACCTTCATCATCTTGTCATGCCTCGAAGGGCAACATAAAACACCATTCCGCAGAACATAAGGGACAACATGTTCCCCAGAAGAAAGGGTTTCCATTATCGGAGCCAGCGTCGGATCTTCACGTTGGTATTTCTCGATATCCCTAAAGAGCATGGGGGCATCCGTTAAGATGGTATTAACATCAAATAGTGTGGACTTGGGAGGTGATGAACGGTCGACCGGTTCATGGATCTCAACGTCGTTTGAAAACATACGACTGAGTCCATCAGCAACAACATTTTCGGTACCTCTGATATGCCTGACATCGAATTGGAAGGCAGAAATACGGATGGCCCAACGGGCTATACGACCAGTACGACGCGGCCTACCTAAGACCCAGCTTAAGGCTTGATTATCTGTCTCCAGGTCGAATTTAACATGTTCCAGATAGAGACGGAACTTCTCTAAGGCGAATAAGACTGCCAAACCTTCGAGCTCATAGATGGAATACTTGGCTTCTTGAGCCGACAAAGTCCTAGATGCATAGGCGATGGGTCGCCTCCCTAGTTCAGTCTCTTGAAGAAGGACTGCCGCTACTGCTGACGACGACGCGTCGGTTTGGACGATGAATTTCTTCGAGAAATCAGGCATAGCAAGTACAGGGGCATTACAAAGTGCTAATTTAAGGTCTTCAAAAGCGGCTTGTTGAGAAGGTCCCCACTCAAATTTGATGCCTTTCCTACGAAGAAGTTTTAAGGGTGCCGCTCTATTAGCGAAGTTAGGAATAAACTTCCTGAAGAAATTCACCATACCAATGAACCTGGCGATGCCTTTAATGTCCTTGGGAGGTTTAAAATCACGGATGGCCTGTGTTCTAGAATGATCGACAGCTACACCATCAGGTGACACAATATGCCCTAGGAAAGACATAGAGGGCTTAGCGAAGGCAACCTTGGACAACTTAACAGTTAACCCAGCCTTACGAAGGCGATCGAGAACTTCTCGCAGATGATCTAGATGCTCTTCAAAAGTCTCTGAAAATACGACGACATCATCCAAGTAGTGATATAAGTACTCAAATTTGATGTCGGAGAAGACCCTATCTAGTAGCCTAGTGAGTACAGCTGCTCCCGTGGGGAGCACGAAAGGCACGCGGTTGTATTCATATAAATTCCAGTCCGTGGCAAACGCTGTAAGGTGTTTAGACTCTTCGGCAAGGAGAATTTGATTGTAGGCCTGATTCAAGTCCAAGATAGTAAAGAACTTGGCCTTACGAAACCATGAAAAACAAGAATGAAGGTCAGGAAGGGGCACAGATTGCAACACCACCTTCCGATTGAGAGCCCTATAATCAATGACAGGCCTGAAACCTCCTTGGGGCTTCGGAACTAGAAAAATAGGCGAAGAATACGCCGACTTAGAGGGCCTAATAATACCATCCTTCAACATCTGATCGATAATTCCTTTCGGAGCCTTCATTTTAGGTGGAGATAGCCTATACGGTGGAAAACGGACAGGAATCGAATCCGTGACCTCAATTTTGTATTCGATCAGGTCAGTAACACCAAGAGTATCAGAGAACACCTCGGGAAACGACTGACACAATTTGCGAATACTATCAGCCTGCTCCTCAGGTAGATGTCTAAGGTCTAACAACATCTCATCCTGGGTAGGCGAAATAGAAGAACATAATGCAGAATTACACTTTAATAAAGGGATGTTACAATTAGAGGCAAATTTGAAAATGCAAGACCTACTCTGAAGATCGAGCACAAGACCAGTGTGAGAAATAAAGTCCGCTCCCAATATAATGGGGCAAGACAAGAGCTTGGCCACAAACAATTTAACTTTCCATGTGAATTTAAAAATACGAATTTTGATATATAAGGAACCGAGAATTTCTAATGGGGATGAATTAGCCGAAACATATTGAACAGGAGATGAGACATAGTCAGGTAGTTTACAAACAGATTTCAATTTAGAATACCATTCAGCCGAAATAATCGAACAAACACTGCCTGAATCTAAGAGAGCTGTTATAGGCTCGTTATTTAACTCGATCTTAAGAAAAGGAACCGGTGCGGGGGAATCCGCCGCAATCCTAAGACACTCTTTGGGACCTTCAAAAGATAAATTTGAAAATTGCTCGTTCCCTGAATTTACAACCTGTTTACCAGGGGCTGAGTCTCGGGAAGATGGATTAGTCGACTCAGCCGAAGCCACTAGTCACTTTTTATTATTGGCATAGGTAGAATTTGCACCAGAAGTTGAGCAGGAGGGGGTGCTATTCGAGTTTGGGCAATTCTTGGCGATATGTGAGAAAGCCCCACATTTAAAACAGCCTTGTGCTGAACCAGCTCCATTATTTGCCCTACTAGTTTTGACCAATGGACATTTATTGCGAAGATGGTCAGGCGACCCGCAAGCATAACATTTACGGGGTGTGACTGGTCGGCGAGGTGGAGGCCGAGTATTACTAAACGAAGGAGGGGGTTCTTTTGCCACACGCAAAGAATCAGCGTACCTAACTCCTTCCGCTGAGACGGCCAACGCTTCAAGTTCAGAGAAAGTTTGCGGGCACGCCGCGAAACACAAATGTGACCTATAAGATGGTGAAATGCCTTCTACAATAGCCTGTACAATCTGGTCCTCAGGGAAGTGCAGAGCAAACACCCTAGTATAAAACTTAATGTCCTGTATGAAATCAGCCAAGTTCTCATCCAAGCGCTGTACACGATAATAGTACTTCTGAATAAGGGAGGACCTGGCCCTAGCCGGGATGAAGTTAGCTAGCAAGTGGGCATGGAAATCCTCAATAGATGATTGCTCGGCAATGGCTCTTACGATTTTATCTGAGAGAATACCAATAGCATACGGATAGATAATTTGCAAAATTTGACATGGAGAAAGAGAAAACACAAGTGCATGATCCTGAAATTCAACCAGAAATCTTAAAAATGAAATTACTTCACTGGTGGTATTAACCGAAAACTTAGAGATACCTCTGAGCAACATTGCCAATGGATGAGGCAAGCTGCTAAACCCGGGTGAAATAGTAGGTAAAGGTTTCAAAGGCAAGGAAGTTAATTCCGAACGGATGTTACTCAACGATGCACGGCGTTCAGATTCGTTGTCCAATGGGGCAGAGATAGTTTGAGCAGCAACGGTTATCCTATTAACTTCTCCCTTATGAGGCTCTTCCCCGCTACCTACATTCACTGTGGTGGGTAGATCGCTTTTGGGAGGAACCTCCCCTGTTAACAATTGAGTGACCTTGCTGGATAATTCAGACATATTTTCAAGCAGCGTACTAGCTTCCTTCTTCTGAACGTCATTCAACTTTAGAGACAATAGATCGTTAACTCTATTTGAAAAATGAAACAGCCTAGCTTGCACACGCTTAGTTTGATTAGGAGAAGGATCATTTTCATCAAAAAAACTAACTACAGAAGCTAGCCCAGTAATATTCTCCGTGATCGTGGAAAGAGAGTCGTCAATTTCTTTCTCTCCCAAATTGGGGATGGAAATGGGCAAATCTAGGGACTCTCTAAGCTTGTTTGTGTCTACTGCAACCGTGCCTCCAGATTGTACATTTCTAATAGTCAATTCATAGATCAACTCCTCCTTGCGCAAATAGTTAAGATGGAGAACATCGCGAGGGCCGGGCATGGTGACAGAACAATTTTGAAAAACTCAAAAAAATTCCAGCAACTGGGAAAATAGTTAGAGTTCGGAACAAACAATGTTTAGCCGTCAAAAGGGGCTAAATCGAGACCCATTCAACCACGCTCTGCTACCACTTGTTACGGAGATATCCGTGGTAGTTATGCGTGAAAGAATGTGCGGGCGTGAACGGGTCTCAAACTACGGAATCAAAGTTAATGTAAAATTTAACAAGGTTATATTTTCTTTTCAAAAACAAAGAAATAACAAGCATGGCAGGTACAAAGTAGCAAATCAAAAGGGTAGTTACAATATTTACAGAATTTGGGCTTCGCGCCCTGACTTTACACTGCTTGGGCAATCAGCTCAGTTTTACCCCAAACACAAGTTTCAACAGAGGGGCAGAAAACCCCATTCATGCCTAGGAGCCCTTGCTCCAAATTGCACTGAAAAGCCTCCACGAGGCGTACAACACTCAATTTCAAAAGTGCCACTCGCTCTCAAATTTAAGCCTCTCCCAGGCCACACCAAACTCCACCTTCAAGTTGTCCTCAACGGACATAAACACAGGGGTAAAATACCCAATCTACTGAGGTCTATTAAATGAAAAGCAGGTTAATTAAATGACCTCTAAAATAACAATTTGAGAGGAGGCGAACTTGCACTCCTAATACACTTTGATTAAGACCTACTTGGCACTAGGCCGTTAATACAAGGGCTAATCCCATACTAAAGAGGTGACTTAAGAAGAGAACAATTTGTTTTACGTTATCGAAGAATAGGTTGAGAAAAATAAGTTCACCTCAAAACAATATGAGTGGGAGCTCGAGAGGGTTAGCACTCTCTATCCCAGTATGTAGCTTTAAAAGAGAATAAATGAAAAGAGTAGTTACATTTAGGAAACGGTTACATGGTGGAAAGCTTAGAACCCGCCCCGAGAGTTAAACTGCTGAGCTAGCAAAGAAAGAAGTATTAATCGGCCATTACCTTGTTGTTGACCGCTGCCGAGGAAAGAGGCGCTTCCCGCCTCCTGCTATGTACTTAATACACTGAAAGATGGAACAGAAGTGGCCCGGAGACCCTAAAATCAGCAGTTTATATCCTCTCGCAGAAGTTTCTAGGCATTAGGGGAATGAAAACACCCTCCCGCACATTCTTTATTGGCTAGGGTACAGAAACATATCCAAGTAGGGGGAAGATACATCGGATTGGTCGAGAAAAAACTCAAAGAAATTCGGGATTGGATAAATCTAAAACAAGGGGAAAAAGAGGGGTATACAGCCAACTTAAACAATAACAGAAGGAAATTTAGCAAAGAACAAACATTTGAAATAAAAATTTCTCCAACAAAATAGTTCTTTGACTGCGCACTAGGTTGCACTATTGTTGATCTTCAGTAGTGTCCTCTAGAAGAGAAAGTTCACACTTCTTACTTCAAGCGAAACAAAAACACATCAAAAATGACACAGTTCAAAAACTCAAAGTTTTCCATGTGGTGACATCTTCAGAGAAAGTAGAGAATTAATAGCGTAGATAAAGTTCAGACTTCCTCCAACAGAGGAGTTTCAACTGGCGCACATTTTGAATTAGCGGTGTGGAGGTGTACCGCCCGGTACAATTATTATTATTATTATTATTATTATTATTATTATTATTATTATTATTATTATTATTATTATGTTGGTTTCTTGTCCCACTAACAATGTTTGAGGTTTTTGGAGCCGCCAGGGTGCCAGAAGTTTGTTATAAAGAGATCCTTTACGTGCCAGTAAATCTGTCTACACATGACCGGAGTATTTGAGCACCTTCAAATACCAGTGGACATGAGTTCAGAGAGGCAGTGCTTTACCAAAGAGCTACCCATTAATTTCAGAGACTGCCTTAGTGTACAGGAACTTCCTTCTTATATAGAAAAGGTACACAAGAACATCGTTTATGCGGACCTCATTAATCCGGATCTCCGGTTTATCCGGATCGAAAATAATAATTATTTTTACTTGTACAATATTCCTTTACGGGGACGATTCTTCTTGAATGTCTTTACCGCCCAGAATAGTTAAGGACAGGAATTAGAAATAAGTCGGCCGCGGTCTATCAATGGTGCCGCCCCGCCATTCGCCTGGAATTGAGGATGGGAAACCGTGGACCCTTCTGAGCTCCTTGACACATTTGCACTCATTCCAGGATCCTCCGACGTAGATGTGAACGACGAATATGACTGGTGGAAGAATTACTATAATCCAGGGTACGGCATAATGACAGATGAATAAATTATTGCTTCTTGTTCCTCAGCAGGTAATGACGAGAGTGATGATGAATTCGAGAATGAAACTGGCGCTCCATCAAAAGAAACTATGACTCAATGAGATGCAACCATGCAGCTGGACAAACTGATGGCCTATTTAGAATCCCAGAACTGATGTTAGACAACGCCTTCGTGATCGAACTGCGCGCAAACGCTATAAAAATCTAAAACAGGAAAAGCTCACACATTATTTTACTGCATGATACAGAGTCGTAAATGTAAGAAAAGTGTTCTTATATTTTTTCTGTACAACTTAAAAATACACGTACTGTATTTTTTTTGTTTTTCCAGGTTATCCGGATTTTCGATAATCCGGATCAGTTCCGGTCCCACTTAATCCGGATGAACGAGGTTCTTGTGTAGTAGTTATGACAGTCGACTCAGTGCCCACTCAGATGATATGAGTAGCAGTTCATCATTATGATACAGTCCGACTCGTTGGCTGAATGGTCAGCGTACTGGCCTTCGGTTCAGAGGGTCCCGGATTCGATTCCCGGCCGGGTCGGGAATTTTAACTTTCATTGGTTAATTCCAATGGCCCGGGGGATGGGTGTTTGTGCTGTCCCCAACATCCCTGCAACTCACACACCACTCATAACACTATCCACCACCACAATAACACGCAGTTACCTACACATGGCAGATGCCGCCCACCCTCATCGGAGGGTCTGCCTTACAAGGGCTGCACTCGGCTAGAAATAGCCACACGAAATTATTATTATTATACACACAATTAACGCAACACATAGACCCATGCCCGAGGCGATACTTACAAGACCGACACCTTTCCCCTTAGATACACCGGCAGTACACTAGTGTGTGCCGGGCTGAGTGGCTCAGACGGTAGAGCGCAGAACTTCTGACCCAACTTGGTTCGATCTTGGATCAGTCCGGTGGTATTTGAAAGTGCTCAAATACGCCAGCCTCGTGTCGGTAAATTTACTGGCACGTAAAAGAACTCCTGTGGGACTAAATTCCGGCACATCGGTGTCTCCCGAAGGCCCTAAAAGCAGTTATGTGACGTTAAAAAATTAACATCACATTACACACTAGTATCTAAGAAGTGTGAATGTGAATCATCTGATTTGCTGTGGAATGACTCAGACAAGCATGCGAATCGGTCTTTCTTGCATTTGGACCGTTTGCAAAGGCGTGCATCGTGTTGCGTGAATAGTGGCAAGATGCCCCCCACCTGAGTTATTTCCTGAAGTCATTCGTCACTAACACTAGGGGCTGTTCACCTCTCAAGGAGAGGTTGCGCGTGGGGAAGTGTTCAAGGTCTCCGTCCCGACAGGGTATGGGTTTGTACTTCTTTGAGAGTGACGTCATATAGTGTAGTCATAGTGCATCTCACCAGGTCCTCTGGAAATGTACTCTCCAAGGCCAGGGGCAAGCCTCTGGGCACTCAAACCAGCTTCGCTTTCGCAGTATTGAAGTTGTATTTTTAGAGTTCTTGTAAGCAATACACTCTTGTATCTAGAGGAAGTTGAACATCAACTAGGTGCAACACTCGGATAAAGGAAATTCACACTCTAATTAACGGCCGTGGAATTCCCTTCTTCCTTCCGCGAAACATCATAAACGAGTCTTTAACCAATAACAAAGAACGAATGCAAATTTCTTTAAATAGATACGGGCAAAATAATACACATTCCATTGCAACAGAGAACTGCACGGTATTCAGACTCATAACACAATAGTGAAAATGATCTAGTACTCCTCGGGCAGTACGTGTGAATTTGGTTCAGTTTTAGGGTTGAATGCCCTTCATAACGCCAACCCGGCGTGGAGGGATGTATTCACTACTACCTTTTTTCTATGAAAGTGGTGGTGGTGGTAGTGATGGTGCAGTGGTGCTAACCGAACTTAAACAGAGCAAAAGGAATTAACAGGACCCGGTTAAAATTCTCGGCTCACCATGAATCGGACCACGAGCCATTCTCAACCTAAGGCATGGACTTACAAGATTTTGAAATCCTTCAATTAAAACCTTGTTTGTAGCTGGGCTAGATGGCTCGGAAGGTGGGTTCGATCCCGTCTCATATCTGTGGTATTTGAAGGTGATCAAATATCCCCGACTCGTATTAATAGATTTACCGGCAAGTTAAATAAGTCTTGCGGAATACAATTCCGGCACTTCTGACGCCTCTTTAATCAGCAAAATGTGTACGTGGGACGTACTATTTCTATAAAGAGTATAATTATTCTCCCATGAAGAAATGAATCAGGAATCGCTGGAAGTACACATTGAGCCCTTCAATAATAGTAATAATAATAATAATAATAATAATAATAATAATAATAATAATAATAATAATAATAATAATAATGATATAATAATAATAATAATAATAATAATAATAATAATAATAATAATAATAATAATAATATCCTGTGCTAGTCTTTTCATTTTTACGCAACTCCTGCTGTACTTCCTACATCTACTTTAATCTGTTTGTAAATTCGTAACATACCCTACCGTTCTTACCTTCTACACTTTCCTCAAAATCCAACTGAAATGTCATGTGTGTATTAAGATTATTAAGATGTGTCCTCTCGTTTTATCTCTTCTTCTGGTCAAATTTTACCCAATCGTTCTCCTCTCATCAATTAGATCCAGTATCTCTTCGTTCGTAATTTGATCTACCCATCCTACCTTCAGTATTCTTCTTCAAAAGCCTTATTATTATTATTATTATTATTATTATTATTATTATTATTATTATTATTATTATTATTATTCTGCTTCTTATTATTATTATTATTATTCTGCTTCTTCTTCTTATTATTATTACGTAGTCATGCAAGTGAGTCAGGCCGGAGACCTCCCGGTCAGCCTTGAGGGCATGTGACGGCCTCTCCCTGCACCATGGTTTTTGTCTGGTGTTTCCGTGGATTTTCTGGAAAGCGAAACTAGAACGTTCGCATTCTTTCCGCACCCCGTAGATACTAGGACTTCTTCACCTGGTATATAAAAGCAGGCTTGCCTCGAACAGGTTGTTGAGAGTTGAGAGAGTGTCTTCATGATACAGTGTTGGTAGTGTTGTTGTAGCTGTCGTTGATTAGTGGTTGATGTTGTGTTGTTGTCTTGCCGAGTGATATGTATTGTGTAGTTCAGTTTGTGGAGCAGGCACGTAAGTTACCGGACTTTTCTGAAGCGAGCTAAGTGAACAGCAGTCGGTGTTGTGATAGTCAACAGAACTGTGTTCGAATCCGTCTGCATGGAACTGATGAGTGGAATGACTGGTGCGTGCTAAGCCAAGTGAAAAATGGGGTCTGGCAATCAAGATAACGGAAGAATCACCCGTTCCAGGTAAATGCTGCCTGCCAGAAACCCTCTGCGAGGATAGGCGACTTTTGAAAATAGTCACTAATGAGTGAAGTGCTGTCGTTCATTTTCAATTTTGATTGTATATGTGTACTGATTGGACTATCCAGGATTCAATTAATGAAATAACACTCTATTTAATTCTTCTTCTTATTATTAATAATTATATTTTGCTATTGGCTTTACGGTCCACCTCAGTGGTGTAGTGGTTAGTGTGATTAGCTGCCTCCCTCAGAGGTCCGGTTTCGATTCCCGGCTCTTCCACGAAATTTGAAAAGTGGTATGACGTCTGGAACGAGTTCCAGTCAGCCTCGGGAGTTCAACTGAGTAGAGGGAAGGTTTGATTCCCTCCTCAGCCATCCTCGAAGTGGTTTTCCGTGGTTTTCCACTTCTACTCCAGTTAAGTGCCGGGATGGTGTCTAACTTAAGTCCACGGCCGCTTTCTCCCCACTTCCTTGGCCACCCTTACCAATTTTCCCATCCCCCAAAAGGCCCCTGTTCAGCATAGCAGGTGAGGCCGCCTGAGCGAGGTACTGGTCCTCTCCCCAGTTGTATCGCCCGACCAAATGTCTCACGCTACAGGACAGTGCCCTTCAGGTGGTAGAGGTGGGAATTCTCACTGAGTTCGGGGGGAAAACCAACCTTAAACGGTAAACGGGTTTAAAAAATCTTGGCTTTACGTTGTATAGAGTGAGACAGGTCGTATGGTGGCGATGTGATATAGTAGGACTAGGACTCTCAAGGAAGCGACCATGGCTTTAATTTAGGTACGTCTCACAGAATTCGCCTGGTGTGAAAATGGGAAACCACGGGAAACCATATTCAGGTTCGAACCCACCATCTCCCGAATGCAATTTAACACCTGTACGGCTCTAACCACGCAGCTAATTCGCTCGGTATCCTTCTTATTCTTATTATTATCTCTTCTTAACATCCCCAACACACGTTACTGGACTCACCCATGAATTAAGGCGACAAATGGATATTTGTATGGTATAGGCCTAATAACCTGCACGTGATGCGACATTCTCGTAACACGAATAGAACTTCTCAGCGGTATGAAGGGTGGTATTCTATAAATAAATAAATAAATAAATAAATAAATAAATAAATAAATAAATAAATAAATAAATAAATAAATATTTACAGATAAATACACAAACAGTAAAAGAAAGCTCTCTTATTATTAATTTAGTGATGAGCCATTCCACAATTTCTCGTCAGTCTATAACACAAGTTTGTAATTGAAATCTCATTGCGGTTTGTAATTATTAGGGTGCCGAGTCGTCTGTGCTAAATAACGCTTTACTAATACTATCCGCGTCACTTTTGTCACGTCCTACTTAAGAACAGGAAATATGCAGGATTGTTCTGGGGAATTCGGTCTTCGCCTAGTCAGACATCTGGAGACTTATACCTGTTTGGGTCCACCCTCTGCGGACTATTCCAATAACGTATCTCAAAACTTTAACACTATCTCCAAATACTGGAAGATGGTCGTAATAGGGATGTACTGAAACACTACCGATAGATGTCTCACGAGTAGTACAGGGTATGTGCTTGTCGATCGTCATTTGTTCCTCTATGTTTTTAATAGAAGCCTAGTTAATTGATGAAGTTAAAGTTAGACTATAATATATTGCAACTGCAGAAAAGAAGACAAGAACATTGTTTTGCCTGACTATTGCACTATTTCCATGTCCAAAATCAAGGTCAATCGTATTCATACCATCAATTTCGTAAGGAGGAGCTCTTCCTTAAAAGGTGATTGCATGCGCTTCGAAGACAGGGCCTAAGAAATAAACCGTGATTTATAATATCATTACCGGGCGAGTTGACCGTGCGGTTAGGAGCGCGCGGCTGTGAGCTTGCATCCGGGAGATACTGGGTTCGAATCCCACTGTCGGCAGCCCTGAAGTTGGTTTTCCATGGTTTCCCATTTTCACACCAGGCAAATGCTGTGGCTGTACCGTAATTAAGGCCACGGTCGCTTCTTTCCAACTCCTAGGCCTTTCCTATCCCATCATCGTCTCAATGAGACCTATCTGTGTCGGTGCGACGTAAAGCCACTAGCAAAATAAATAAATAAATTATTACATCATTGCCTGCTCGAAGCATTTTGCAGTTGAAGGTTTTGCCATTACTGAAACGAGTGAATGAGATTATTCATTCTATTTAAGAAATAATTTTATAATAAGTTAGTGACTTCTTGATTAGTTAATATGACCTATTTCAAACATTTTAGCCAGGCTGAGCAGCTCGGACGGTAGGGCGCTGGCCTTCTAAGACCTACTTGGCAGGTTCGATCCTGGCTCAGTCCGGTGGTATTTGAAGGTGCTCAAATAGATCAGCCTCGTGTCGGCAGATTTGCTGGCACGCAAAAGAACTCCTGCGGCACAAAATTCCGGCACCTTGGCGTCTCCGGAAACCGTAAAAGTAGTAAGTGGGACGTAAATACACTGACTGACAGAGCAAATGCAACACCAAGAAGGAGTGGTCAGAACTTTATGCCAATTGCAGGGTAGACTGACGTCACTGAGGTATGCTCATGATGTGAAATGCGCCGCTGTGCTGCGCACGTAGCGAACGATAAATGGGACACGGCGTTGGCGAATGGCCCACTTCGTACCGTGATTTCTCAGCCGACAGTCATTGTAGAACGTGTTGTCGTGTGCCACAGGACACGTGTATAGCTAAGAATGCCAGGCCGCCGTCAACGGAGGCATTTCCAGCAGACAGACGACTTTACGAGGGGTATGGTGATCGGGCTGAGAAGGGCAGGTTGGTCGCTTCGTCAAATCGCAGCCGATACCCATAGGGATGTGTCCACGGTGCAGCGCCGGTGGCTAAGATGGTTGGCGCAGGGACATGTGGCACGTGCGAGGGGTCCAGACGCAGCCCGAGTGACGTCAGCACGCGAGGATCGGCGCATCCGCCGCCAAGCGGTGGCAGCCCCGCACGCCACGTCAACAGCCATTCTTCAGCATGTGCAAGACACCCTGGCTGTTCCAATATCGACCAGAACAATTTCCCGTCGATTGGTTGAAGGAGGCCTGCACTCCCGGCGTCCGCTCAGAAGACTACCATTGACTCCACAGCATAGACGTGCACGCCTGGCATGGTGCCGGGCTAGAGCGACTTGGATGAGGGAATGGCGGAACGTCGTGTTCTCCGATGAGTCACGCTTCTGTTCTGTCAGTGATAGTCACCTCAGACGAGTGTAGCGTCGGCGTGGAGAAAGGTCAAATCCGGCAGTAACTGTGGAGCGCCCTACCGCTAGACAACGCGGCATCATGGTTTGGGGCGCTATTGCGTATGTTCCACGTCACCTCTAGTGCGTATTCAAGGCACGTTAAATGCCCACCGCTACGTGCAGCATGTGCTGCGGCCGGTGGCACTCCCGTACCTTCAGGGGCTGCCCAATGCTCTGTTTCAGCAGGATAATGCCCGCCCACACACTGCTCGCATCTCCCAACAGGCTCTACGAGGTGTACAAATGCTTCCGTGGCCAGCGTACTCTCCGGATCTCTCACCAATCGAACACGTGTGGGATCTCATTGGACGCCGTTTGCAAACTCTGCCCCAGCCTCGTACGGACGACCAACTGTGGCAAATGGCTGACAGAGAATGGAGAACCATCCCTCAGGACACCATCCGCACTCTTATTGACTCTGTACCTCGACGTGTTTCTGCGTGCATCGCCGCTCGCGGTGGTCCTACATCCTACTGAGTCGATGCCGGGCGCATTGTGTAACCTGCATATCGGTTTGAAATAAACATCAATTACTCGTCCGTGCCGTCTCTGTTTTTTCCCCAACTTTCATCCCTTTCGAACCACTCCTTCTTGGTGTTGCATTTGCTCTGTCAGTCAGTGTACATGTTTTATTATTATTCAAGTAAGACTCCATGGCTTATACGGCAGCGCGCATGCCTCTCACCGCCAGATTCCGTGGTTCAAATCCCGGTCACTCCATGTGAGATTTGTGCTGGATAATACGGAGGCGGGACAGGTTTTTCTGCGGGTACTCCAGTTTTCCCCGTCATCGTTCATTCCAGTAATACTCTCCAATTTCACTTTAGTTCACCTGTCAGCCATTAATCATTGCGGCAGAGGATTTTGACAGGCTTCGGCAGCCGGCACAATGCCTATTCTCGCCCCTAGACGGGGGCTTCATTCATTCCATTTCTGACCCGGTCGAATAACTGGAAACAGCCTTAGGATTGTCATTTTCAGTATTAGGTCTATTCAATAATTTTAGATGAAAGACTAAGACTTAAGGAAAACACTGTGCCTTCGATATTTTCATGGAGTGGCACCAGCACCTTTGTAGGAAAGCAACCATAACACCGTGTGCGGTGGTGTACCCTGAATAACAGATTGACCTGTAATTTGACACTGGAGCACCATCAATTCCAGACTTCCTGCACACGAAATAATTAATCAATACCAAATTTAAAATATTTATATATGTCTTATGACCCGAAACTCGTGCGCTGAAGGGAAATTCAATTCAGTAGTACTGGATGTAGCTTCTGGTGCTGCAGTCATACCAATATCGTGCTTTATGGAGCCTCTAACCTAATATATACTGTGTTGCGTATGTTTCCAAAAAGGCTATTTACACTTAAAGAATTCAATCGTAACAAAAGCACTAAAAGAAAAGGTTGCTACTTTTAGTCCAGCGGTTCCCAACCTGAGGGGTCCCACAGTCCCCACCTGTTGTTGGTCGACTGGTGACTCAACCCTCTCCCCCCTCCTGCCTTCACAATACACTTGCCATTGATCTACATTCGTCTTCAGTCTTAACTAAACCTTTATGTGCCTCACCATCAGTTTTTGTGCGCGTCTTTTATGTTTTTGTGCGTTTGTTTTGAAGTGTAGAAGTTCATGCACAATGGATTCAATGAAGAAGTTTCGTTAATACTCAGCTGACTATTTAAAATTCGGTTTTATCGCGTCACCGGAAAATGTGCAGTTTCCACATTGTCTTTTGTGCAATAAAACATTTACTAGTAATGAAGCCATGAAGCCTTCGCGATTGAAAGATAATTTATCAAGAGTACACAGTGATAAAGTGAGTAAAGACCTTCGTTATTTTCAACACCTCAAAGCTAAAGCTGATAAACGGCCTAATGTAAGTGAATTATTTTAAAAACGAGCAACCAATAATGACAAAGGTCTTCTTGCTTCTTACGATGTGTCTTTATTGATCGCTACATGTGGTAAACCTCACACAATTGGCGAAACTCTTGTTTTACCGGGTAGGCCCTAGTAATAAGATAAGTAATTCGGTTCCTTTGAGCAACAATACTGTTTCCTGGTGAATTGACGAAATAGCCACGGACTTTGAATCCAAACTCACCAATTTGTTGAAAAAAGTAAATTTACATTGCAGATTGATGAACCAACTGTGACTGATAACAAAGCAATTTTATTAGCTAATGTGAGGTTTATCAATGAAGAAAAGGAAATTACCAAGGAAATGTTGTTTGCTAAAACTTTGATCACTGATACGAATGGATCGTCGATTTTTTTTCTATTTGCTTTACGTCACACCGACACAGATAAGTCTTATGGCGACGATGTGATAGGAAAGGCCTAGGAGTTGGAAGGAAGCGACCGTGGCCTTAATTAAGGTACAGCCACAGCATTTGCCTGGTGTGAAAATGGGAAACCATGGAAAACCAACTTCAGGGCTGCCGACAGTGGGATTCGAACCCAGTATCTCCCGGATGCAAGCTCACAGCCGCGCGCTCCTAACCGCACGGTCAATTCGCCCGGTAATGATATTATAAATCACGGTTTATTTCTTAGGCCCTGTCTTCGAAGCGCATGCAATCACCTTTTAAGGAAGAGCTCCTCCTTACGAAATTGATGGTATGAATACGATTGACCTTGATTTTGGACATGGAAATAGTGCAATAGTCAGGCAAAACAATGTTCTTGTCTTCTTTTCTGCAGTTGCAATATATTATAGTCTAACTTTAACTTCATCAATTAACTAGGCAACTTCTATTAAAAACATAGAGGAACAAATGACGATCGACAAGCACATACCCTGTACTACTCGTGAGACATCTATCGGTAGTGTTTCAGTACATCCCTATTACGACCATCTTCCAGTATTTGGAGATAGTGTTAAAGGTTTGAGATACGTTATTGGAATAGTCCGCAGAGAGTGGTCCCTGGTGTGAAAATGGGAAACCATGGAAAACCATCTTCAGGGCTGCCGACAGTGGGATTCGAACCCACTGTCTCCCGGATGCAAGCTCACAGCTGCGCGCTCCTAACCGCACGGCCAACTTGCCCGGTGACGTCGATTTTTAAAGTGGTGCAAGATAATTTTGAGGAAAAAGAGATTTCCCTAACAAACGTGAGCGTTAGCGCAACAGACGGTGCTCCTGCCATGTCCGGTCTTCATGCTGGGTTTCTAGCCCACCTTAAGAAAGAAATGCCAGAGGTCATCACTATTCACTGTGTCATTCATCGTCAAAATTTAGCTGCGGAAAAAATTGAGTGGTGTCCTGCATGAAACCCTACAACAATACCAAAGCTAATTCCCTCAATGACCGTCTGTTCCGACAATTTCGCCATGCAAATTATGAGGAATTCGAGCGCCTGCTTCTACATTCGGCCGAGAGATGGCTTTCCAAAGGAAACTGTTTCCGCCGTTTCTTCGAATTATTTGACAGTGTTGCTGAGCTACTCGACATGTCTGATCCTGGTTTAAGTGAGAATTCGAAACAATGCAAGCTGGAACTTGCGTACCGTAAAGATATTTTTGAAAAAAATGTTAGAAGTCAATATAAGGCTTCAAGGAAACAAGATGGACCTTATCAAGGCCAAAGGAATTATTTCATCATTCATCGCCAAGTTTGATATTCACAAGGTAAATATTGGCCGTAAAGTGCTGATTCAGTTTCCGACCCTTAAAAGGAGTTCAGTGTCAGATAACGAGACTCCTGAACTCCCAGAAGACAAAATCCTAATTTTTAATGATCACCTTGACCAGTTAAAAAACTGACATGGAATCAAGATTTGAAGATTTGACAAAGTTACAAATTCCGGATTGGATTCTAGATCCATTCTCGTTTGAATCTGTGGATAAGCTTGATAACTCTTTGCGGACGAAGTTTCTAGATCTGAAGTATGACTGTGAGGCGAAAATACTTTCAAGCTGAACGGTTACGAGTTAGCCTGGGTGAAACTTACGGACACTTATCCACAACTGTGGGGAAAAACTGAACCACTTCTCATCTCGTTCCCGTCAACATATTTAGTTCAAAAAGGATTTAGTTCTGTTGTCCAGCTCTTCAAAAAGAAAGAAATAAGTTGGACATTTGCCTCAAACGAGATTTGCGCCTGAACGTGACGAACATAAAGCCGCATATTCAAGCTCTAACTGAAATCCACCAAGCACAAGGCAGCCATTGAAAATGTAAAATAAAACAATAACAAAGTTTTCAAACTTTCATTTACTTTTTAAAATTTTAACTGTCAACTTTCTCAATTGTTCCAGATTCCCATTTAAAATTTAAAAATGTACTCCTGTTTTTTAAATGTACGTCAGTGATCTTAGTTATTTATTTTACTTCCTTCTTCCTAAAAAATCTGTATAAATGTATATTTTATTTTTTCTATTTTATTTAAGAGTGACCGGATAAAACTGCTTTGGTTGTTTTATATACGGTAATAAAATTGTTTAAAATAATGAAACTGCTTTACTTTTTACACTTTACTTCAAATTAAAATTAGGCTTACAATGAAAATGGAAAGGGGGCGATAGGTGATAGTCAACCTCCAGAAAGGGGGGATGGGCCACAAAAGGTTGGGAACCACTGTTTTAGTCCTTCTCTTTCAGTCAACTCGCTTCCTTCCGGTTAACCTTCCGCCCATTTCCTTCAGTTCCGCTTTCAAATCCGCTATCGTCATTGCACCTATATTATTTCCCATTTCTTTGAAAACATTAGCAGAATATGGTAACTTCATTTTCATGCATTTAAAGTAACAATTTCGTTTCGATTATCATACATTTAGAAATACTCCATATAAGTCTTTTGTAAAACAATCGATAAGCTGAAAGTGCATACCGTGTATTCCCATTACGCTGCCTAGCGGACAAGTTTTGGGGGATACATCCCTACTGGCAGCCAACCGAGATTTTTAATGCGTGTATTTCGCTAGGAAGTCGCTTTACGCGTGGCTGCTGTGGAATTTCCCACTCCAGGCTTGGGCTATTAATATTTTTATTTTACGAGGGCGGAAGAAGATTACAGACTTCTGTAAAACATTGAATAATAAAGAAAAAATAAAGAATGAAGTGATTAGCTGTCACCCGGGTTCGATTCCCGGCTCCGCCACGAAATTTGAAAAAGTGGTACGAGGGCTGGAACGGGGTCCGCTCAGCCTCGGGAGGTCAACTGAATAGAGGGGTTCGATTCCCACCTCAGCTATCCTCGAAGTGGGTTTCCGTGGTTTCTTACTTCACCTCCAGGCAAATGCCGGGATGGTACCTAACTTAAAGACAAAGCAACCAACCTTACGCGAATGGATCCTGACGTTGGAATTTTCCTTTACCTCCAGCACTATAAACAACACCATAGTGTGGATGACAGCAGCGAGTGTGTACTACATCCTTCATTAGAGGAACCAGACCAAACAGACAACAGTCAGTGGATTCCTCTCTTACATCAGGCGTGAACGCTGGTCCTTGATACAAAGTAAACGTTTTATCCCGGCTTTCGATAGGTGTCTAAATCAGTTCTGAAAATAAGCTCCAGGTTTTCAGCGAAAGTGCATTAGTGTTACTAAGGATACCCCAATTCAGTGAGTGTGTGCGAGTGATACTGAAGGTTGTTGGGAACATGAAACTATACTGACCAACTTACAACACAGACATTTACCTCAACTTAAGTTCAACACACTTACATTATTTTTCGATTTCTTGAACTGAATTACATTATGTAAAAAAATGACTGAGTTTGTAAACAAACAAAAAAGCCATGGCCGCTTCCTTCCTATTCCTTGTTTATTACATGTGATAAATATCATTCTTGATCCGTATTGATGATACTTGAATGGAATAATAACAATAAGTTAATTTATTGAATTCACCACCAAATCAATACAAAAAGTTTTCTTTTAGTTGATTTACTTTGGCATGTTAACTAAAATGGTACATGTTTCGCCTTGAATTCAGGCATCATCAGCCATTATCTTAACCTTAAAATAGAAAAAGACACCTGATTTACATATACATGAAATAAAACAATTAAAAAACAACCTTGGAGAGATTTGAACTAAAATTAACATATGGTAAAAGACTTGTAATGAAGTTGGTTATAAAGATATTACAATGAGTGAATAAAAATACAATTGGTGAAAGTAATAGTGATATCGACATTAGAAGGCTTCTATTGTAATTAAGTTGTTTATCCCTTCCCATCTTTCCACTCCCGTACCAGGCCCCTATTCAGCATAGCAGGTGAGGCCGCCTGGACGGGATACTGGTCCTCCTTCCCATTTGTATCCCCCAACCCAATGTCTCACGCTCCAGGACACTGCCCTTGAGGCTGTAGAGATGGGGATCCCTCGCTGAGTTCGAGGGAAAACCAACCCTGGAGGGTATACGGATTAATAAAGGAAGAAAGAAAGGAAGAAAGATACGACATTAATAAATGAACAAATAAATAAACACGCAAGGAGGAAGAAAGACAGGAAGGAAGGAAGGAGGGAAGGGAAGAAAATACACCTTAAACAAGTAAGTATTTTTAAAGAGCGTGTCCTACTCCCGGAGGTATCGAGTGTTCCCGTCGAAAGTGCCAGTGACCCGACTCTAAATACCAACATCATCGCAGACTCAAGAAATGTGGAAGGCAACTCCTCCTTCAGAGTCACTAGCTCCCTGGTGGTTGATTTTAATAGTTACATTTCAAGATATGATGACGTTTGAAATCTTAGAAACTACAAGTAGTTAGTGGGATGTAGAGTGAATAACACAAAATTGTACAAAAAGAAAAATCTGAGCCAGTCAAAATACAAAATATTGCTTTGACGAGAAACATTGTAACTTATTTACGTGGCTGCTGATATCGTGGTCATAGGTATAGGACCTCTAGTTTCATGTGGATCTCGAATCACAGGGACATGCCTTTTCATTGAAAAGTCTCATATTTATCGGGTGGGATTCGTATCGTGAGACGCCAGTGTCAGTGTCACTCAGCTACTAGTTGTCCGCTTACGTAGCGTAACGGTTAGCACTATTAGCTGCCATCCTCGGAGGCCCGAGATTGATTCCAGGTAGTGCCAGAGATTTGGAAATGGCACGTGGGCTGGTAAGTTAGTAAGATGGTACATGCAGCTCACCTCTGTTGCTACCATAGAATTCGACGAAGAGGTACGTAACATCACAAAGCAAATGTTCATTGATAACACAGGCCTGCGATGGAAAAATTGTATCAAATGTAATAATTGAATTTAATAGCGTTAATTGCACTGATTAAGGAAAAAAATTGTAAAAATACATCGCGTAGAGTTGTAATTTATCTTATTATATATGCGAGTAAATAACTGAAATAGGTTAATAAAATCATTCAAATAAAATAAATTAACAAAAATTATTAATCGAAATGTCCGTAGTATGGGGCCCAGAGTTCACCAGAATGGATCCCACAAATTTTAATAAAGCATGATAATTCTCTCCCTCAGGGCGTGTACATAAAGTTGAGTGAAGGCATACCTGCTTCAGGCCTTACCTAACCTTCTGAATACGACTAAGTAGGTAGGAACTGCACCTAACTCAATAACTACATTGATTCTAAAATAACTAACTAATTACGTATATTCTGAATAATATCCTTGCATGAGCACCTCATCAACACAACCAAAATATACATAAAATACACTCACAAAGTACTGCTGGAAGACTCCATTTTTACAACAACAACAACAAAACAGTGGGAAACCAAAAGCGAGGACCAAGCTACCATTTGCAGTTAGCCCGATGAACGTTAATTACAAAGCATATAAATGTAGATAAATACCCTTCACTGTCTCTGTGTATCAACACAACTTGCATATTCTCATTATTGGCACTTATTATATCACACTGATACTCTACCTTTATAATACTGTGTTCACTGATTCTAACACTTAGTTTAAAGATACATTCACTTCAGCAAGGCACGCTTGTTTTTCCAGAACATAAATTATGGAAAGTCTGAAATACAACGCCCCATAGCTCTCACCAACATATAAGACATCAAGCCTCCCCATGTGATAAAATACTAAGTGCCTAAGCACTCCACAGTTTGTAGGTCAGTACCACACATCATATTCCACAGAATTTAAATTCAACCACGTTCCACAAAATTTTGAAGGCAAGTCCGCTCCACCAAAGTTTTAAATCAACCTCCATTCCACCAAAGTTACATAAGACAAGCATGTTTCACAAATTTTACATCTCCTCTATAACACCAAAGCTTTAATACAAGCACGTTTCACAAAAGTTACATCTCCTCTATACCACCAAAGTTTTAAGACAAGCACGTTTCACAAAAGTTACATCTCCTCTATACCACCAAAGTTTTAAGACAAGCACGTTTCACAAAAGTTACATCTCCTCTATACCACCAACGTTTTAAGACAAGCACGTTTCACAAAAGTTACATCTCCTCTATACCACCAATGTTTTAAGACAAGCACGTTTCACAAAAGTTACATCTCCTAAGATTTTAAGACCACTCCTCTGCCGTTTTATCACATGCCAAAAATAAACCTCTGCTTCCCCTACTCTCACATGATAAGACGAAACTGATCCTGGGCATCCAATCATGAGTGGAAGATCCTCTTGCCATATCAAGACGACGCCCCGAACCTCTTCCGGGTCTGAACACAATAACAACAAGGCCACCTCATCGGAATCTGGGCTGCCCGTATGACACACAGAAACTTCCCGAGTTGTAAATAGCACGGTTTTCCCACCCGCTTGTACAAAACAAATTACTCATATCACATATGGAGACCTTCCAGCTTAAAATATTAAGAATAAATATACAAATGAAATAATAATAATAATAATAATAATAATAATAATAATAATAATAATAATAATAATAATAATAATAATAATAATAATGATTGTACCGGAGGTACACCAACTCCGTACATTCAGACTAAACGCCTTTTAAAAGGCCATCTGTGATACGAACGGTGAAACTCATTTCGGAAGACGTTTGAACGTTTATCGTCAGATATCTCTACTGACGATTTATGTGCTCCCTCTGGTGAGAGGATGGACAATTAATTTTCAAGATAAAGTTTGTAGTCATTAGTTGGTAATATTTAATTTTTTGTAGATTGTTTTTGGTGTTCTAAGGTTATCAACACTTCTATTTCTTCCCACCGGCGTAAAATGTTAACCAATAATGAGTTTTTTGATATTTATTAAATCAACCAATCAAATTTGGGGGGGGGGGAGTTCAGGGCTTCCGCCTAGATAATTCTTGAAACTTCCTCTCCGCTATAAAAGCTGGGACCTTTCGGGCCATGTTGTCTTTTCGATCGCTCCAGTCCAGCAGTAGAGTGTGTTCATAGAGGAGGCAGGGGACAGCCCCCGTCCATCTCCGGAAGGCCCTCCAGCTCAAGGTAATGGCAGACATCTTGTAATCATGTAATATTCTTAGAAAGCTAGTTTGAGGGGAAGGTTTCGACATTCTTTCGTAAAGTAATCTTGTAATGTAAATTTTCAGTCTGGTTTAAGACCTAAACCTAGTTTATGGAATAAAGAGTGGGAACCCTCTTTTATTCCCCCTCAACTTGGTATTGAGGTTACTATGGTTTTGTAAACATTAACATTTTCCTCTTGTAATTGAATCTTTTCTCCATCGAGTCACCTGTGTAGTATAGGCTTAGCCTCTGTAACTTCGGGCCATAAGCGCACATAAGGTCTTAAGTATTTTCAAGTGTATTTCAAGGAGTGCAAGTGTTTGCCTCCTAACATCTTGATTTCTGGCTAATATTTTTAACCTTTTCTTTTTCACCAAGGCCAGGTAGAACGGGCACTTATTGCCCCTGTTAACTATTCTTATTCTATTTCCTATTTAATGCAATGTAGACTGTGGAGCGAGTAAGACAGTGGAAACTGGTTGTTGTTTACCTAATGTAAAAGTTGAATTGTGCCTTTGTAAGCCTGGAAGCTTGTACATTTTGGAGAGAAGTCTCCTAGGTAATTATTTGGGACTAAGACGCTCTTTTCTAATGTTGTAAATTTGGAGCCCAGTCTCCTGAGTTGTAATTGAGTGGAGCAATAATGCTCTTGGTAAATTTGTCACGTTTGAGCTACCTAACTTACCTAGGTATTTACCTGATTTCAAATAATTATTGTTTCTAGAGCTGTAGAGCTCCGCTCATGTATTTCGAACTATTATGTGTTATTGTTTAGCAAAGTATAAGATCTGAAAAGAAACAAAAGAACAAGGAAAGAAATACAATTTCGAATTTTGGAGTTTTAAATTAACATTTGATCTTTTCTCTATCCACCCATTCATGCACGCACTTTCTTGCACCTCTGTAAACCACGGTATCTCCGTAACAATATTAATTATATAATTATATAATATAATAATAATAGTGTGATGTTATTTTTTGTACTTATTTTTCAGAAAGATAATGCTCCAGTGGCTCAGACTGTTGAGGCGCTGGCCTTCTGACCCCAACTTGGCAGGTTCGATCCTGGCTCAGTCTGGTGGTATTTGAAGGCACTCAAATACGTAGGCCTCATGTCGGTAGATTTACTGTCACATAATAAAACTTCTTTGGGTCTAAATTCCGGCACCTCAGCATCTCTGAAAACCATAAAAGTAGTTAGTGGGACGCAAAAACTTTTCTGTGTTGCTTTGCGTCGCAAGGACGCAAATGGGTCGTATGGCGACGAGGGAATAATAAAGGGCTGGGAGTGGGGAGGAGGCGGCCGTGGCCGTGATTGGGGTACGGCCCCGGCATTTGCCTGGTGTTAAAGTGGGCAACCATGGAAAACCATGCTCAGGGCTGCCGACAGTGGGGATCGAACCCACTGTCTCCCGAATGTGAGTTCACGGCTGCATGCCTCTAAGCGCACAGCCAACTCTCTCGGTAAAAATCTACAATATTATTATGTTAATGTTCCAGAAATATTCATGTTCATCTTGTTACCGAAGTGCATTTTACGTATTTAAACAAAATACTCAAGGCTCTTTCCTCTGTCTTACAAATAATTAGTAGTGCAAAAGTTGGAAAAAATTGTTATTAAAAGAAGCAATTAAGAAAGAAAATATTTACTGAGGAAATATCGTAGAGGTTTTACAGCATGTTGTTGATGTAAGTTTTAAAATCACTTCAACGTAAGAATCATGAACGAATGAATAATGAATAATGAATAATGAAATAATGAAAATCTACAATGAATTATAGTATTTAGTAGGAAACCCGTTCAGATGAAAAAAATTAATATACAAATTTTATCAATTTTATAACAAGTTACTAAGCATGATTTCTAAAACTAGAACATTGTTTCATCTTGCAAAATTTTGTTTAAGTAGAATTTCTAGATATTGATTTATAAAAATGTGGATTTTGTTCAATTTTTAAGCTAGATATATTCCCAACACCATGTAAATTACAAGCCTTCTTTTCCAATACATCACGAAAACCTTTTTTTATTACTGCTTGCATAATTATTCTGTTTCTTTTAAAGAAATTTTTAACCTCAAGTACAGGGGAACGTTAAAATGTGCTAATTTTTAATGTTGTATTTATAATACTGATGGACTTATACCACTTTTCGGTATGGTCCTTCAGCAATTGTTGGCGTACATATATCCTTTTTCGAAGACAAAGTTTGTTCATCTTCATGAACATCTCTGCTTGCTTTAAACCGTGAGATTCCCATATTGCCTTTCTCTGCCCCTGCAGTGCCGTTAAGTGTAGCATTGTTTATGGAACTGAACAGCCACTGTTTCTTAACCCAGTTCTTTTATACTTTCTACAGTCTGTCCTTTTCTATGACAGTAGCTTACATGTAGTCGTAAAATTAAAAATAATACAATAATAATATGGCATAGGGATGTGGCGACCCCATCGCCCAGTGGGAAACCACTGCAAGTAGCCACCCGAGTGTTGGTGGGAAAACCACAGCATTTTGGATAGGAGGGAATGCTACCCACAGCCACGAACATCTCGAGGCACCTCTTGATCTCAACAATCGAGTTGTATTTTCGTTATCTTTCCAAAATCTTTCCAAAATGCATTTTCAAATTGTAACTCTGGCATGATGGAACACACGCTCCCGATCTTCGGATTCTGGGGGATCGGGAACATCATGCTTCGGAGAAGGATCGAAACTTAACAAAATCTCTTCGCTCCAAAAACAGAAACTTCCTTGGTACTATTAACATCTACACCCTGCTGATAACTGGAAAACTTAAACAGCTGCCTGACGCCCTGGGCAAAATTGATATTCAGATCATAGCGATCCAAGAAACCAGATTCAAAGATGAGAACCACTTTGACTCTGAAAACGTCTGGATATTTAAGGGTAAATCGGCCATAAATATCAAAGGGAATTTATCAATACTCGGGACGGCCTTTGCAGTAAGGAAAACCATCTTAGATTCAGTTATGGACTTTACATCACCATATGAATGAATCTCAGTGCTTACAGTGATTCAAATCATAGCGATCCAAGAAACCAGATCCAAGATGAGAAACACTTTGATTTTGAAAGCTTCTGGATATTTAAGGGTAAACCGGCCATAAATATCAAAGGGAATTTATCAATACTCGGGACGGCCTTTGCAGTAAGGAAAACCATCTTAGATTCAGTTATGGACTTTACATCACCATATGAATGAATCTCAGTGCTTACAGTGATTCAAATCATAGCGATCCAAGAAACCAGATCCAAGATGAGAAACACTTTGACTTTGAAAGCTTCTGGATATTTAAGGGTAAACCGGCCATAAATATCAAAGGGAATTTATCAATACTCGGGACGGCCTTTGCAGTAGGGAAAATCATCTTAGATTCAGTTATCGACTTTACATCACCATATGAAAGAATATCAGTGCTTACAGTGAAATCAAGCAACAAGGCATATGCCTTGATAAATGCCCATGCCACCACTAACATAGACAATAAGAAAAATCCACAGAAAATAGGAGACTTTTGGGGACTGCTTGAAGAAACTACTAACAAGCTCCTTAAACATCACGTTAAATTTTTTTAGGGGATTTCAGTGCACAGGTTGACAGAGAGAAGAAAGACAGATCAATCGTAGGACTTCATCCTGCACATCGGCGGACTAATAAGAATGGAGAACGTCCAATAAGCTTTTGTACATCATTCATACTGAAACTCATGTCCACACACTTCATGAGACCTTTACATAAAAATAAAATTTGGAGATCACCTAACCCATTACTAAGGGAATTCCAGATTGATCGTGTTGCTATTTCCGTAAAGAATATGCTTGAGATTCAGAATGTTAAAGTACGGAAGGAAGTTGTCGATTGGGCTCACTTCCTTACGCCAAACAATGTTAGGTTCCAACCAAACAGATCCAGACCTAAAGGCAACCGATTTCCAAGAGTGGATCCGGACTGCCTGAGGAAGAACGCTGACATTTTCGTACGTGACATACACTATCAAGATCCTAAAGTGTGGCCAGACATGTGCAACACATTACAGTCATCAGCAATGAAATTCGGACAGCCATCCAGGAAACGTAAACGCAGATGGTGGAACAAAACCTGTGATGAAGCTATCAATGACAGAATCAAAGCATGGAATCAATGGAATGGACATCGAATAGTCGACAGATGGGTGAATTTCCTGGACTCAAGAACTGACCTCTAAAACAATCCGCTGCGAAAAACGTACACACGAGAATAACAGACTCGCAGAGATAGAACAGATTTCCAGAGAAACAACACTCGGAATTTCTACAAGACATTCCGTGAGGACAAATCAGGGTACAAACCACCAGCATTAGGTTTTCGTCTACCTAAGGGATCACTAGAGACAAAGAGTAAAGAGAACTACAAGATACTGGCTGACTATTTCCAAAACCTACTGAACTGCGATCCACCAAGTGAAAGACTACAGTTTGAGAAACAACCACCAAACCCAGACTCGCAGTCCCCAAAAACTCAAGAAATAAAAGAGATAACCCAATCGATCAAAAATAATAAAGCCCCTGGGAACGATGGCATAACTGCAGAGATGTTGAAAATAGGAGATGACCTCATCAGAAGAATTCATACACTCTTAACAGAAATATGGGAGACCACGATGATTCCGAAGGACTGGAAGAATGTCATTGTTCATCCGTTACATAAAGGCGATCGAGCGGACCCCAACAACTACAGAGAGATATCCCTTTTACCAGTTATATACAAGGTTATATCTAAAGCGCTATTAAACAGAGTTGAACAACAAACAGATCATTTGACTGGTGAATACCAAACAGGCTTCTGAAAAGGTATATCGTGTTCTGAGCAAATCTGGAGTCTGAAGACGATATTAAGGACACGCCGCAGTACCACCACATTTGTCATCTTTGTGGACTTTAAGAAAGCGTATGACTCTATCGACAGACAAACTGTTGTGGACATCCTAGGAGAGCTAAGTGTGGACAAGTAGACCACAGAATTAATCCGCCAGACTCTCACAGACATATCTCAAGTGAAGTTTCTAGGTGAAATATTAGAGCCTTTTGAAGTGCATACAGATCTTCGACAAGGAGATGGCCTCTCCCGGATTGTTTTTAACTTAGTGTTAGACAAAGCCATCAGGGTATGGGGAAAAGAAATCGAAGGTATGAACGTTGGTACTCGGGGACAAGGAATTAACTTGAAGTGTCTAGCTTTTGTGCTGATGATCTAGCTACCTTTACCAAGAGTAGCGAAGAAACCAGGTATGCGATAGAGAAGTTCCATGAGAAGCATCAAAAACAGGCCTCTATATATCGTATGAGAAGACTCATATCATGGCTAATGGACACCAGAATATCCAAAGAACCTCACTACAGACAAATTACGGAATAATAGCACAAGTCCCTTCCTTCAAATATCTAGGAGAAATCATTGTACCATCCGGATTGGACAGAAAAGCTAATTTAGAAAGAGCCAACAAGCTCGTGAAAGCATACCGAGTAACATGAAAACACTACAAGAAAAGAGTGATGTCATGAAATCCAAAACTTCGGCATTACATGACTGTTGTTCTTCCGGAAGCTTTTTATGCCTCACAAACCACATCTCTAGGAGGCCACACTAAAATTTACGAAATTGAAAAACAAGAACGAAAAATTCTTAGGAAAATATATGGCCCCGTTCATGTAAATGGTATATACCTCAAAAGAAAATAGATTTTTAAAAAGAAATCGATAAGCTCACCGATACGGTGCGCAGGAGACGATTGAAATTCTATGGCCACATCTGTAGAATGCATGAAAATACTGCTTGGTATTGAACCCATGACCTTTGTGCCCTAAGAACATTATGCATAAATCGACAATCATTTAAAAGTTGGATTCTTGATAGCATGGATTTGACACGTGACGAGGGGGTGATTACCTTCGGTCCCACGCTCTGGGGTACGTGACGTCAGCCATACGTGTCGACGGCGGAAGAATCTCAAGTCCTTTTTTTGAACTATTTCAAAGCGCGTGTACATGGCGTGATCCAAGCCAAGTCAAAAAAATACAGTGCCTATCAAAGGAGGTCAATCATCTCACAAATCGAACCCGTATACATTTTAAATGTCCATGAACACTACCGCCAGAAATGTAGCAAGCATGTAGTCACTTTCAAAACTCTTGAAATTACAGTTTAGGTAAGTCAGAAAATTTATAGAAATTTTCTTGGCGGCGAAGGGAGATATCCGAAGAGAGGGGGTAACTGCTATAAATATGAAGGGACGCCATGACGAAGTCTCCTTCTCCGGCATTTGTGATACAAAGCGGACGAAATATTGTTGAGCTGCTCTGCGAAATCAAACAACGAAAGTAGACTGAGTTCAACTGCAGATTTCAGCCAGTGTGGCTAGGTCTTGAGTCCATGAGGAGTTTTCTTGAGTGAAATAATTGTACCAGATAGGACGGTCAAAGTACTGAATAAATTCTAATGTGATTAAGTAATTCGTGTGCGGAAGTAATTATAGTCCATCGTGTGCGCTCAGCAAAGAAGTGAAGGGTATTTTCTTTTTTTAATGCTTTATTCCAGGAAACCTGAAGAAACATAATGGTGTGTACAGCCATGAATGTAAAAATGGCTAAATAAAATGCCAGGGTCGCAGGTGAGCCCTATGACGAACAATGGTGTGACTACATGAGGTAGGTGACTTTCCATCTTACTACCTCTTATATCTTGTCTCAAGATCTCTAAAAGTGTATTTGAATGGGGATATACGACGCAGTGGTCACCCCTACTAAGTTTTGTAAATGTGAGAATACGACTAAAAGAATCATTTGTTTCATTTTCCACTTGGATAAATTTTTGAAGTCTTGCGACTGCCGTATAATGTTGTAAAAAGTTATTGAATAGGGTTTCGAAGTGACATCACGTCCAATGTAGATCGTCATCCGTGTGAGTGTACTGCCTATATTTTGTGATGTCAAATTAAGATGTTCATTCGACGTAAATTTTTCCTGTCTGCAATTTGACGTTAGTAATGTAGAAATCCATGGTCACTCATTTTCAATCGAGTGGAAGCGCGCTGTCGGGTGAGAACCTAGGGTGATGAATTTGGTCACGGAGAGAAACGTTTTTCTAGGCCCATTTTAAACTGTGTCTGACTGACAATAAAAGATCTAGTAGAATGTTTCAGTCATTTTGTTCGTAAAAATCAAGTTATCAAATACGATATTCTTTATGCGAAGTTCTTCATGATTAATGCATTGTGCGATATTAGACGACGAGATTTCTAGTAAGGACTTTATTCCAGTTCTTTGTCGATGATAATTGTGGAGCTGGGAAACAGAGGTTAGTTTTGTTGATATGAGGTTTGTGAATCAGGTTGGACCTGTCATTGAAGCCGGGACATGGAAGCCCGAGGAATGTTTTATATGAGTTGAGATGAGATGTGCGAATCAGGTTAGAGTCCTGTCATTGAAGCCGGGACACGATAGCCCGAGGTATATTTTATAATGTTGGGAATGGAAGGAAATTCATAGAAATCCATAGCGGTATTAATTGGCGACGCGTATAATTAGTGTGGGCATCTTGAAGCTTAATCTGTGCATTTTGTTGGTTAGAATATCGTATTTGTTTAATTATGTCGGCAGAGTTAAAAGAGAGCATTTTGAGAAGCCAGTCAACTGGAATAAACCAGGTGTTTCATGTTACTGCCAAGCGAACTTGGGGACGAGAGGCCTCAGCTGTGATAACGGGACAGGCGTGGAATTGAGATTGTACTGTATTCTCGGCCGGGGAAAACGTTAAAATGCCGGATTTAGTTGAAATTCATAGCCGGTAATGATCTGAGTATTGTGAAATACTGTAAAATTTGTTTAATTGGGGACGTATTGAACATTTGAAATCACGAACTTTGAGTATAAGGAACAGAGTAACCAAATTCAGGGTTGTCCAAAATTTAGAGCGATGGTCGTGATGATTGGTTTGTCTGTGAGGGGTGTGCAAAATTCATAAATGGTATGACGAGATACGACATCGTAATTATATGGCGAGTTGTTTGGTTTGTACGTAGATTCTTAGGATATCCAAGTGTTAATAACGGTTAGGACTAGATTAGATTTTAAAGTGTGAAATCATGAGACAAGATATATAACTGGACATGAATTATGTAACAATTCTTTTCCAGCCAGATAAATATCACTAGATTGAATTCACATCACAGCTGCGTAGGAATATGTGAAGAAACCAGAGTCCGCGGAGATAAAATTTACTGTTCTTTAACATTTCGTCAAATCATTTAAATTTATTAAATTACTAGCAAGATACCCGTGATTCGCTACGGTATTATACTGACATTTATAATTGAATGCTTATTGTTTTAGTATATAATCCGCCGAAATTCGCGATCTGACTCATTTTCTGCGAAAATCCACCAAAATCCCTGATCTGACTCGTTATCTATTAGATTACGGCACGTTTCCTCCCATTTTTCAATCTTCCTTTCCAGCAATCGATTTCGTACTTCCCGGGCTAGGCTCAGGTATTCCTCCCGGTCAGTTGGGTCCGTAAATCTTTGCCATCTTTTCCTATAATCATTTTTAATATGGATAAAATCCTTCAGGAGATACGGCGTGGTGTCATATTGGGTGCCTTCGCGGCACTGAACCCGCAGCCGGACTGCATTCTTAGTCATTACCAGTCTAGGAGCCGTTTCCAGCGCGGTCCGCACATTTGACGACGGTCCGCGACATTATTATTATTATTATTATTATTATTATTATTATTATTATTATTATGTGTTGCTGGAATGGCTGATGACAGGGAAAACCGGAGTATCCGGAGAAAAAACCTGTCCCGCCTCCGTTTTGTCCAGCACGAATGTCACATGGAGTGACCGGGATTTGAACCACGGAACCCAGGTGTGAGAGGTCGGCGCGCTGCCGCCTGAGCAACGGAGGATCCTTATAAGTATATTAAGAACAGTAAAATCAATTGGTCTCACCTCCTTCTACACCCCACCACTGTTAAGTTTATTTACCGCCCCCCCCCCCAAAAGTAAAAGAAGGCTTGTTTATTCATGTTTAAAGGATATTCCAAACACCAATGTTCACGTCTATTACCTTCAGTTTTGAAATATAAATATCCCCATAAAAATAATTTACTTTTTTCACTTCATTTCACACTACTCCCCCCCCCCCCCCAAATGAATTTTCCCGCAAAAAATACTTGTTTCTTTAATAGTAAAGGATCTTCTAAATACCAATTATCACGACTCTAACTTCTTCAGTTTTTGATTTATGTGTCCTCATGAAAAGAATTCAACTCCTTTACACTCCCGCCCTCCAAGATGGTTTCCCCCCCAAAACGCGTATTTCTTTGTTTTTAAGGGGGATCCAAATACGAATTTTCACGTCTGTAACAACTGTAGTTTTTATTAGATGTATGTATTCTCATACAATTAAGCCAATTAATTTTTCAATTCTTTCACCCCCTCCCCCCACTTCATTGGATTTTCCGAGAATACATGTTTCTTTACTTTTAAAGCAGAATGCAAATATCAAATTTCACGTCTGTAGCATCTTCATTTTTGAGATATCAGTAGCCTAATTAAAAGAATTCAACACCATTTTCAGTCACTTTTACCCTCCCCCCCCACTCCGCCCAAGTGGTATTTCCGAAATCTAAAAGTACACGTTTCTTTATGTTTAATAGAGATAAAAATACCATTTTTCACTTCTGTAACGTGTTAAGTTTTTTTTAGATATACTGTAAAAATTCTCTTTTAAAATTTCACCCCTTTTGAGTTCCCCTTAAGTGGAGTTTCCAAAAACAAATCACCTATGTTTCTTTACATTTACAGAAGATTCCAAACACCCACTTTTTACGTCTGTAACATTTTACGTTTCCAAGATATTCTGTAGATATAGTCTTTAAAAAATTCACCCCAATTTGTCACTCCTGTTTAAACCGCCATTAATTGGATTTTCCAAAAACAAAACAAATACCTGTTTCTTCATTTTCAAAGGAGATCCCATATACAAATTTTCAGTTCTGTAATATTTTTCGTTTCTGAGATATATGTATCCTCATTAAAGGCATTCAACCCATTTTTCACCCTTTTACACCCCTCCTATTGGGATTTACAGGGAACAAAAAAATACGTGCTCCTTTATTTTTAGAGATTCTAACTACCAATTTTTACATCTGTAAATTTTAAAGTATTAAGATGTAGACACTCATTTTAAAATTTCACCCCCCCTTTTCATCCCCCAGTATTTGGATTTTCCAAACACGAAAAAATACGCGTTTCTTTACTTTTAAATAAATCCCAAATACCAATTTTCAGGTCTGTAATATCTTCAGGTTCTGAAATATAAGTAGCCTCATTAAAGGCATTCAACCCATTATTCACTCTTTTACACCCTTCCTATGGGGATTTTTCGAAAACAAAAGAATACGTGTTGCTTTATTTTTAAAGGAGATTCTAAATACCAATTGGATTTTCCAAAAACACAAAAATACGCGTTTCTTTATTTTTAAAGGAGATCCCAAACACCAATTTTCAGGTCTGTAATATCTGCAGGTTCTGAAATATAAGTAGACTCATGAAAGGCATTGGACCCCTTTGTCAACCTTTTCCACCCTTCCTACTAGGATTTTCCGAAAACAAAAATATACGTGTTTCTTTATTTTTAAAGGAGATTCTAAATACTAATTTTTTACATCTATAAACTTTAAAAGTTTTGTGATATAGATACACTCATTTTAAATATTCACTTCCTCTCAACCCCCCCATTAATTGGATTTTCCAAAAACAAAAAAATACGTGTTTCTTTACTTTTAAAGGAGATCCAAAACACCAATTTTCAGGTCGGTAATATATTCAGTTTCTGAAATATAAGTATCCTCATTAAATGCATTCAACCCATTTTACCCCTTTCCACCTTTCCTATTGGGATTTTCCGAAAACAAAAAATACGTGTTTCTTTATTTTTAATGAAGATTCTAAATACCAATTTTTACATCTGTAATCTTTCAAAGTTTTGAGATATAGATACACTGATTTTAAAAATTCACCCCCCTTTTCACACTCCCATTAATTGGATTTTTCAAAAACAAAAAAATTTGTGTTTTTTATTTTTAAAAGAGATCAAAAGTACCAATTTTCAGGTCTGTAATACCTTCAGTTTCTGAGATATGAGTACCGGTATCCTGATTAAATTCATTCAACCCTTTTTCCCCCATTTTCACCCTTTTTCACCCCTCCTATTGGGATTTTCTGAAAACAAAAAAATACGTATTTCCTTATTTTTAAGGAAGATTCTAAATACCAATTTTTACATTTGTAAACTTTTAAAGTTTTGAGATATAGATCGACTAATTTTAAAATTTCACCCCCCTTTTCACCCCCTTAGCGAATGAATATCCAAAAATCCTCTTTTAGCGAGCAGCTACATCTTAATATGAATGTATCCCCAAAATTTCATTTCATTATGTCCAGTAGTTTTGGCTCGGCGATGATGAATCAGTCAGTCAGTCAGTCAGGACAAGCTATTTTATACATATAGACTAGCAAGATACCCGTGCTTCGCTACGGTATTATACTGAAATTTATAATTGAATGGATATCGATTTATATATAATCCGTCAAAATTCGAGATCTGACTCGTTTTCTGAGAGATTACGGCAAGTTCCCTCCCATTTTTCAATCTTCCTTTCCAGCAATCGATTTCGTACTTCCCGGGCTAGGACCATGTATTCCACCCGGTCAGTTCGGTCCCTAAAAGTTTGCAATCTTTTCCTATAAGCATTTTTAATATGGATCAAATTCTTGAGGAGATTCGGCGTGGTGTCTTCTTGGGTGCCTTGGCAGTACTGAACCCGCGGCCGGACTGCATTTGTAGTCATTACCCGTCCAGAACCGTTTCCAGAGCGGTCCGCACATTTGACGACGGTCCAGAATATTATTATTATTATTATTATTATTATTATTATTATTATTATTATTATTATTATTATTATTATTATTATAGATGTTCTGGACCCCACAGCAAGATGCTAGACCGCTAATTGGCGGTAAATTCCATCTGCTGCCATTGTCATTTTTGACATTGTGACCAGCACCTATGTAGCGCGTAGGCAAGTACGCGGAAATTCTGGCGATACGAATGACATACTTCCGTGCATTATTGACCTTATTATAGAGGTGAACAATTGGACAGTCAATCTCATTCCTATCGTTTATTTCAAATGTTTTTAATTTTTATTTATATGCCAGGAGAATCTACTGTAATCAAAGAACGTTCTCCGAAGGAAAAGATGGCTCTTGAAAACGAACCCAGGAAAGATTAAAAATGATCGGTTTATGCTCAGAATAAGTACACCGAAAATCCACAGCCTGTTTCCAGTCATTCGACAGGGTCAGGAATGGAATGAATATACAGTAAAATCAATTGGTCTAACCTCCTTTTACACCCCACCGTCGTTAGTTTCATCCTCCCCCCCCCCACGCAAAAAAGAAAAGAAGGCGTGTTTCTTTATGTTTAAAAGAGATTCCAAACTCCATTGTTCACGTCTATAACCTTCAGTTTTGAGATATAAGTATCCCCATAAAAATAATTCAATATTTTCACATCTTTCACACTCCACCCCCCCCCCCCCCCTAAGTGAATTTTCCTGCAACAAACTCGTTTCTTTAATTGTAAAGTATCTTCTAAATACCAATTATCACGACTCTAACTTCTTCAGTTTTTGATTTATGTGTCCTCATGAAAGGAACTCAACTCCTTTTCACTCCCGCCCCCTCCAAGATTATTCCCCCCCAAAACGCGTTTTTCTTTGATTTTAAAGGAGATCCAAATACAAATTTTCACGCCTGTAACAAATATAGTTTTTATTAGATGTAAGTATTCTCATACAATTAAGTCTATTAATTTTTCAATAATTTCACCCCACCCCCTCATTGGATTTTCAGAAATTACGTGTTTCTTTACTTTTTAAAGCAGATTCAAAACATCAAATTTCACGTCTGTAACATCTTCATTTTTGAGATATCAGTAGCCTAATTAAAATAAATCAACACTATCTTCAGTCAATTTTACCCCCCCCCTCCACCCAAGTGGTATTTCCGAAAACTAAAAATACATGTTTCTTTATTTTTAATAACATAAAGAATACAATTTTTCAATTCTGTAACATGTTAACTTTTTTGAGATATACTGTAGAAATTCTCATTTTAAAATTTCACCACTTTTAGTTCCCCTTAAGTGGAGTTTCCAAATACAAATCACCTATGTTTCTTTACATTTACAGGAGATTCTAAATACACACTTTTTACGTCTGCAACAATTTACGTTTCTCAGATATTCTGTAGATATAGTCTTTCAAAAAATTCACCCCAATTTGTCACTCCTGTTCAACCGCCATTAATTGGATTTACCAAAAGCAAAAAAATACGTGTTTCTTTGTTTTTAAAGGAGATCCCATATACAAATTTTCAGTTCTGTAATATCTTCAGTTTCTGAGATATATGTATCCTCATTAAATGCATTCAACCTATTATTCACCCTTTTAAACCCATCCTATTGGGATTTACAGAAAAGAAAAAAATACGTTTTCCTTCATTTTTTAGGGAGATTCTAAATACCAATTTTTACATCTGTAAACTTTAAAAGTTTTAATATGTAGACACACTTATTTTAAAAATTCACCCCCCCTTTTCACCCCCCATATTTGGATTTTCCAAAAACGAAAAAATACCTGCTTCTTTAGTTTTAAAGTAGATCCCAAATACCAATTTTCAGGTCTGTAATATCTCCAGGTTCTGAAATATAGTTAGCCTCATTAAAGGCATTCAATCTTTTTTTCACCCTTTTCCACCCTTCCTATTGGGATTTTCCGAAAACAAAAAATACATGTTTCTTTATTTTTAAAGGAGATTCTAAATACCAATTTTTAATCTATAAACTTTAAAAGTTTTGAGATATAGATACACCCATTTTAAAAATAAGCCCTCTTTTCACTTCCCCCCCCCCCCATTAATTGGATTTTCCGAAACTAAAAAATACGTGTTTCTTTATTTTTAAAGGAGATTCCAAACACCAGTTTTCAGGTCTGTAATATCTTCAGGTTCTGAAATATAAGTAGCTACATTAAAGGCATTCAACCCGTTTTTCACCCTTTTCCACCCTTCCTATTGGGATTTTCCGAAAACAAAAAAATATGTGTTTCTTTATTTTTAAAGGAGATTCTAAATACCAAATTTTACATCTATAAGCTTTAAAAGTTTTGAGATATAGATACACTCATTTTAAAATTTCTCCCCCTTTTCAGCCCCACCATGAATTGTATTTTCCAAAAACAAAAAATACGTGTTTCTTTATTTTTAAAGGAGATCCCGAACACCAAATTTCAAGTCTGTAATATCTTCAGTTTCTGAGATATAAGCATTCTCTTTAAAGGCATTCAACCCTTTTTTCACCTCTTTTTACCCCTCCTATTGGGATTTTCCGAAAACAAAGAAATACGTGTTTCTTTATTTTTAATGAACATTCTAAATACCAATTTTTACATCTGTAAACTTTAAAAGTTTTGAGATATAGATGCACTCATTTAAAAAATTAACCCCCCTTTTCACCCTCCTATTAATTGGATTTTCCAAAAACAAAAAAATACGTGTTTCTTAATTTTTAAAAGCGAACAAAAGTTCCAATTTTCAGGTCTGTAATGTCTGCGGTTTTTGAGATATAAGTACCGGTATCCTGATTAAATGGCATTCAACCCCTTTTTTACCCTCTTTCACCCATCCTATTGGGATTTTCTGAAAATAAAAAAATACGGGTTTCCTTATTTTTAAAGAAGATTCTAAATACCAATTTTCACATGTGTAAACTTATAAAGTTTTGAGATATAGATACACTCATTTTAAAATTTCACACCCCCTTTTCACCCCCTTAGCGACGGAATATCCAAAAATCCTCTCTTAGCGAGCACCTACATCTTAATATGAATATATCCTCAAAATTTCATTCATTTATGTCCAGTAGTTTTGGCTCGGCGATGATGAATCAGTCAGTCAGTCAGGACAAGTTACTTTATATATATATAGATTAAATTCGGTGAAACCGCATTTTGAAATAACTTTAATCAAGCGAATAACTTGGAGATGCATTCTGGAAATTTTAGTTTGTTTTTCTGGGGGAATATTTAAATATAAAGTAACGATTAAAGGGACATATCCGAAGGAAATGGATTTTACTGCCACAAAGTTTGTGAGCATTGCTATTGTTGTAATTATTGAACTTTGATTGATTGAGCAGTGAATGTGCTGGGGATATTAAAGTGGAAACTTTGGTCATCAACCGATGTAACTTAATGGTGTTTAGCCTTCAGCCTAGAAACTTGGATGGTCAGGGGGTTCATCAACCTCAGTGACTTAGATTAGGGCCATATGCCATTGTAGCCTCATTTCCTTGCGGTCATCATCCACAATGACTTTAAAGTAACTTAGAAGATTAGATGTCGGTCCATGATATAGACGCAGGTCACATCGATTCAATTAAGGGTCCATGCCGTAGAACCACTGTTTGGCACACACCAATTGGACTGCCTTAATTATACCCAGAGTCCAGAGTTCGTGTTACGAGGGCTGGACCATAACGAATCACTATGATGGTACATGTGGTCTCACATGGAAGCCGAATTTAAGGATTTCCAGACTTTCCTTTCTTAAATAATTAATAATTGAGACAATGGTTTCTAGTAAGAATGCCCATCAGGCAGTTACGTTAATGTCTCACACCAGCGTTCTGACCTTTATGTTAAAATGATTGTGGTGTCCACTGGACACAGTTGACTTCTATGACACCGTTGACATATCAGATTGCTTCAGAATTTTCCTGAATAAATAGGAATCTTTTAAACAGTCCTTTCATTCCAGTAGATAGATTAGAATTACTGAACCCTACCTTTACCTCAGCAAGTGACGAAGAACCCGATACGACCCAAGAGACAGATCTCATGAACTTTGCTGATAGGTAAGAAAGGTAGGTATCCCTCGATATGGACCAAAGGATTCAGTATAATTAATTCAAAGAAGGTCAAAATAAGCTGGTTAGAGGAAATAAAGCTTGACTTAAAAGAAATGAACATCACAGAGATACAATCAGGGATCGCAAGGCTTTTGGAACTCTGGTTGCAAAGCATACGTTCACGGAAAAGGCAAAATGAACCACAGGGAAACAATGGACGGAAGAACGCTAGAAACAGCATAGCGAGTTCATGAAGAGACTTTTGGGAGGAGAAGAAGAAAGGAAAATCATCATCAAGTTAACAAGTTTCAACGCGCTCTGTAAACGGGCATAAGGAAGAAAGAAGAATAAAACACAATGACATCCACTTGGAGGTGAGACTACACAATATGCAGTAAAATGTTTTCACGAAACAAACAAGGAAATAACCAATATAATAATGCTCTTCAGGACTTGCTCACCTGATGAGTTAAACTGAGCAGATTACTGTCCCTGCAGTGCAGGAGGCCATAGCCCTTAGGGGATTCAAAAGGCTATTTATTTATTTATTTATTTAAAAGTGATAATACAAATAATGACAATAATACCTCTTACTTCTGAATACAGTACGAGGGTGTGATATATGTACTATCACACAGTTTGGGCACGAACAACACATCTAGTTTTGACCATTTAAATGTTTAAAAGTTAGGTTACACTATATATTTCAGCGTGGAACTCTGAATTATCCCAAATAAATTATCTTTAGATGCTTAGAAGCACTTGAAGTAATATGTAGTGTTTTGATGTCACCATAATGAATTAGTCGTTCCGACGTTGAACAGATAATAGTAAAACTAGTACAATTTGGTTAAAACTGGTCCGTTTTCCTGTCTGTCTATCTGTCTGTCTGTCTGTCTGTCTCTTTGTCTGCCTGTCTCTTTGTCTGTCTGTCTGTCTGTCTGTCTGTCTGCCCCCATTCCCCTGCAAGTGAGCACAATGTGTTGTGGAATGTTCCTTCCTGTGCGTGGACACTGCTGTCATATTAATTACAAAATCGCACTGTGTATTGAGAATGTGTGAATTACGTATCACGAAGTGAATGTCCAGATTCGTGTAATATCTACTCATGACCATTAAGCTATTACGTAAAACAGGATAAAATACAGTTTAAAAACTTTGAAATCAAAAATTTTGCGGAAGTTCGCTAAATAAGAAAGCTGTCAAGCCTTTGTATGTTCTTCTTCTACAGTGTGCCTCATGACACTGTGCTGTATACATGCTATTCCTAGTTTTATGAAGTGGTGATTTTTTCATTCTTGATTTTTGTGACTGATTTATAAACAATGTCTAGTAGACGGTGTGTTATTTCACCAGATTGTTTCTTTTCCATTTTTATTAATTATAGAGTTAAAAATTAACAAAGGAACATTCCGGTTTTTGTTGAAAACGTTGCTTATTTTGGCATGATATTGGGTGATCAAGATAAGCCTTGGGTACCCTACAAAGTCTGCTTAGTATGTGCTGAGGAATTATGGTAGTGGTTTCAAGGAAAATACAAACAGTCTGGTTTGGAGAGAACCCAGAAATCACAGTGATGACTGGTGTTTTTGTTCTTCTACCGTGCAAGGCTACAACTTAAGAAATTGAAAGATGCTTTCTTATCCTAACGCCCCGTCAGCCATGTGCACTGTCCCCCATGGACTCGGTATACAAGTTCCTTCTCCTCCAGTTATTCTAGATAATATTTTAGATGAACCCGACCCAATACTTCAGACGTGTGGCAGTGATGAAGACGGTGATAGTTATGTTCCTGGCCCAAGTGAACCTATCCTTTTCACTCACTCTGAATTGAACGCTTTATTTAGAGACTTGGTGCTTTCAAAGGATTAAGTAGAGGCTTTAGGATCAACATTAAAGGAAGAACATTTGTTGACATCTGGTACTTCATTTCCTTGGCATCGGAGTAGAGTAAAGAAGTTCGCGCCATGACATTGATTTATTTGTATCGATGTACCTGGAATTATGGAACGTTTTAGTGTAGAATATATGCCGGAAGATTGGAGACTTTATATTGATTCTTCAGAAACAATCCTGAAATCAGTACTTCTACACAATGGCAACAAGCATTCCTCGGTGCCTGTCAGACATACGGATCGTTTTAAAGAAACTATAATCTTGAGCTGATCCTCATCAAACTTCGCTATTCAGACCACATTTGGACGATTTTTGGTGATTCAAAGGTGATTTCAATGTTGTTTGGCCAACAGAGCGGTTACGCATGGTTTACATGTTTCCTCCGCGAATGGAAAAGTCGTGAAAGGAAACAAGATTTTGTAAAGAAAGAATAGTCGTTGAGAAAAGCCTTACAGACTGGAATCAAAAAGTTGCAGGGGAAGAGTATTGTGCATTCAAACAAGGTGTTACTTACACCACTTCATACCAAATTGGGTTTGATGAAACAATCTGACAAAGTGGTGGTTTAACGTCGCACTAACCCATTGAAGGTTCTCCGCGAAGTAAGAACGAGAAAGGAATTAGATTAGAAAGGTAGCAGCCGTGGCCTTTATTATGGTATCATTCTTTCATTCATGGTATCATTCTTTTAGAGGAATTAATTTCCTGGTGTGAAAATGGGAAATAACGGAAAGCCATCTTCAAGGCTATGGACAGTGGGATTCGAACCCACCATCTCCCGAATACAAGCTCACAGCTGCTCGACACTAACCGCAGAGCCAACTCTCTCGAATGTTTCAAAGTATTACCAAAAGAAATAGAATGTTTTAGATATTTTTGTGAGCAGTTTCCGGGTTTATCTGAGGCAAAGCTAAAAGAAGGAGTATGGTGGACCTGACATCAAAAAACGTATTTTGGAGACAGAAAGTGGAAACAAAACTAAAAGCTTTTATTTTTGCTAGGGGCTTTACGTCGCACCGACACAGATAGGTCTTATGGCGACGATGGGATAGGAAAGGCCTAGGAGTTGGAAGGAAGCGGCCGTGGCCTTAATTAAGGTACAGCCCCAGCATTTGCCTGGTGTGAAAATGGGAAACCACGGAAAACCATTTTCAGGGCTGCCGATAGTGGGATTCGAACCTACTATCTCCCGGATGCAAGCTCACAGCCGCGCGCCTCTACACGCACGGCCAACTCGCCCGGTAAAACTAAAAGCAGCTTAGTTACCGTTGAAACGCGTTTTAACCAGTTTTCTTGGGAACAAAACTGACCCAAACTTCAAGTCCATTTTAGCAGACATGTCTGAAAACATCTTGAAGTTAGGTTGTAACATGAGAATGAAAATGAATTTTCTCCACTCACACCTTGAAAAATTCCCTGAAAATCTCGGTGCTATTAGTGAGGAGCAGGGTGAAGATTCGTCGTGCCGAGCACACGGCACCTCATAATATTTGCCTGGTGTGAAAATGGGAAACCGCGTAAAACATTATTCAGGGTTGCCGACAATAGGGTTCAAACCCACTATCTCCCTAATGCAAGCTGATGACTACGTGACGCAGCCCGCGCAACCACTTGCTCGGTAACACATTTCGTACCACAATAACATGCTACAATTTCTCAATGAAATTCAAAATTCTTTATTACACTTAATCATAGTATGATGTGATAGGTGCTCAAACAAATACACTGACTGACAGTGACAATGCAACACCAAGGAGGAGTGGTTCGAAAGGGATGAAAGTTGGGGAAAAACAGAGACGGCACGGATGAATAATTGATGTTTATTTCAAACCGATATGCAGGTTACACAATGCGCACGGCATCGACTCAGTAGGATGTAGGACCACCGCGAGCGGCGATGCACGCAGAAACACGTCGAGGTACAGAGTCAATAAGAGTGCGGATGGTGTCCTGAGGGATGGTTCTCCATTCTCTGTCAACCATTTGCCACAGTTGGTCGTCCGTACGAGGCTGGGGCAGAGTTTGCAAACGGCGTCCAATGAGATCCCACACGTGTTCGATTGGTGAGAGATCCGGAGAGTACGCTGGCCACGGAAGCATCTGTACACCTCGTAGAGCCTGTTGGGAGATGCGAGCAGTGTGTGGGCGGGCATTATCCTGCTGAAACAGAGCATTGGGCAGCCCCTGAATGTACGGGAGTGCCACCAGCCGCAGCACATGCTGCACGTAGCGGTGGGCATTTAACGTGCCTTGAATACGCACTAGAGGTGACGTCGAATCATACGCAATAGCGCCCCAAACCATGATGCCTCGTTGTCTAGCGGTAGGGCGCTCCACAGTTACTGCCGGACTTGACCTTTCTCCACGCCGACGCCACACTCGTCTGCGGTGACTATCACTGACAGAACAGAAGCGTGACTCATCAGAGAACACGACGTTCCGCCATTCCCTCATCCAAGTCGCTCTAGCCCGGCACCATGCCAGGCGTGCACGTCTATGCTGTGGAGTCAATGGTAGTCTTCTGAGCGGACGCCGGGAGTGCAGGCCTCCTTCAACCAATCGACGGGAAATTGTTCTGGTCGATATTGGAACAGCCAGGGTGTCTTGCACATGCTGAAGAATGGCGGTTGACGTGGCGTGCGGGGCTGCCACCGCTTGGCGGCGGATGCGCCGATCCTCGCGTGCTGACGTCACTCGGGCTGCGCCTGGACCCCTCGCACGTGCCACATGTCCCTGCGCCAACCATCTTCGCCACAGGCGCTGCACCGTGGACACATCCCTATGGGTATCGGCTGCGATTTGACGAAGCGACCAACCTGCCCTTCTCAGCCCGATCACCATACCCCTCGTAAAGTCGTCTGTCTGCTGGAAATGCCTCCGTTGACGGCGGCCTGGCATTCTTAGCTATACACGTGTCCTGTGGCACACGACAACACGTTCTACAATGACTGTCGGCTGAGAAATCACGGTACGAAGTGGGCCATTCGCCAACGCCGTGTCCCATTTATCGTTCGCTACGTGCGCAGCACAACGGCGCATTTCACATCATGAGCATACCTCAGTGACGTCAGTCTACCCTGCAATTGGCATAAAGTTCTGACCACTCCTTCTTGGTGTTGCATTTGCTCTGACAGTCAGTGTACTTACGCCTATTTTCAATTAAACTGCAGAAATCATAACTTTTACTTCAGGAAAGGAAACCCGAAAAGCTTCAGCGACTCGATGAAGTCCATGTGCTACACACGTGACGTTTATTATCGTGGGATATACATCCCAAGACCTCCCTTGGCTCTGTACATGTAAGGTTCAGCACAAAAACTAAGTGTATCACTGATAAAACGCAGCAACTGTTGAGCGATTCACTTTATTATTACGTAACTCATCCATAGTTAGTACTGTAGACATAATTCGACTCCCTCTTCTTCCTATCCTAAAATTCCAAACACTAAGTTAGTTACACATCTTCAATCAACGGCTGTTCGGTCTAGCGAGACCTAAATATGTTTTCCATTAGACGTTTTCCTTACTTTACCAAAGACAACTTTATATAGCTCAGTAACGTAATTCTTCCTAATTTCTGAATCATATGCGGCTGGTTGTTTCGTATACTCCTCCAGAAACCGAACTAAGTTCCTATTGTTAGCTTATCCAGTGATATCTTTGCTGAGATAAACGCTTTACAGAAATCTTCATTGAATTTACTTCGTGTTGGTCCAGGTTTAACTAAAACTGTGGTTACAAGAGGCTGGTGTATTTGTTTCAAGTTCACCTGCATTTATTTATCGGGTTTCGTTGTTTGAAGATTTTGAATTTGATACTTTTCAGTTGGCTGTATGGCTGTGCTACAATATTTTCAAAACAAAACACTTCCGTCAAGTGAAAAGTCGTCAAATTCCCATACATATTTTTTCAGTACATCACTGACAGTTTTTTCCCCTTTTAGCATTATAAATTAAGTAGCAACAACACAGTCGTTTTATGTATTACTTGCAAGATACCCGTGCTTCGCTACGGTATTATACTGAAATTTATAATTGAATGCTTATTGTTTTAGATATATAATCCGCCGAAATTTGTGATCTGACTCGTTTTCGGCGAGAATCCACCAAAATTCCCGATCTGACTCGTTTTCTATTAGATTACGGCGTGTCTCCTCCCATTTTTCAATCTTCCTTTCCAGCAATCGATTTTGTACTTCCCGGGCTAGGCTCAGGTATTCCTCCCGGTCAGTTGGGTCCGTAAATCTTTGCCATCTTTTCCTATAATCATTTTTAATATGGATAAAATCCTTCAGAAGATACGGCGTGGTGTCATATTGGGTGCCTTGGCGGCACTGAACACGCGGCCGGACTGCATTCTTAGTCATTAGCCGTCCAGGAGCCGTTTCCAGCGCGTCAGCACATTTGACGACGGTCCGGAACATTATTATTATTATTATTATTATTATTATTATTATTATTATTACTATTATGTGTAGCTGGAATGGTTGATGACAGGGAAAACCGGAGTATCCGGAGAAAAACCTGTCCCGCCTCCGTTTTGTCCAGCACGAATGTCACATGGAGTGACCGGGATTTGAACCACGGAACCCAGCTGTGAGAGGCCGGCGCGCTGCCGCCTGAGCCACGGAGGATCCTTATAAGTACATTAATAACAGTAAAATCAATTGGTCTCACCTCCTTCTACACCCCACCGCCGTAAAGTTTATTTACCGCAAACCCCCCCCCAAAAAAAATTAAAAGAAGGCTTGTTTCTTTATGTTTAACTAAGATTCCAAACACCAATGTTCACGTCTATTACCTTTAGTTTTGAGGTATAAGTATCCCCATAAAAGTAATTTACTTTTTTCATTTCATTTCACACTACTCCCCCCCCCCCCACCGAAGTGAACTTTCCCGCAAAAATACTTGTTTCTTTAATAGTAAAGGATCTTCTAAATACCAATTATCACGACTCTAAATTCCTCAGTTTTTTATTTATGTGTCCTCATGAAAGGATATCGACTCCTTTACACTCCCGCCCTCCAAGATGGTTTCCCGCCCAAAACGCGTTTTTCTTTGTTTTTAAAGGAGATCCAAATACGAATTTTCACGTCTGTAACAACTTTAGTTTTTATTAGATGTATGTATTCTCATACAATTAAGCCAATTAATTTTTCAATTCTTTCATTCCCCCCCCCCCCTTCTTCATTGGATTTTAAGAGAATACGTGTTTCATTACCTTTAAAGCAGATTGAAAATATCAAATTTCACGTCTGTAACATCTTCATTTTTGATATATCAGTAGCCTAAATAAAAGAATTCAACACCATTTTCAGTCACTTTTACCGCCCCCCCCCCCTCCGCCAAAGTGATATTTCCGAAAACTAAAAATACACGTTTCTTTATGTTTAATAGAGATAAAAAAATACCATTTTTCACTTCTGTAACATGTTAAGTTTTTTTAGATATACTGTAAAAGTTCTCATTTTAAAATTTCACCCCTTTTGAGTTCCCCTTAATTGGAGTTTCCGAAAACAAATCACCTATGTTTCTTTACATTTACAGGAGATTCCAAACACTCACTTTTTACGTCTGTAACATTTTACGTTTCCAAGATATTCTGTAGATATAGTCTTTCAAAAAATTCACCCCAATTTGTCACTCCTGTTTAACCGCCATTAATTGGATTTTCCAAAAACTAAAAAATACGTGTTTCTTTATTTTTAAAGGAGATCCCATATACAAATTTTCAGTTCTGTAATATCTTTCGTTTCTGACATATATGTATCCTCATTAAAGGCATTCAACCCATTTTTCACCCTTTTACACCCCTCCTATTGGGATTTACAGGAAACAAAAATAAATACGTGTTCCTTTATTTTTAGAGGAGATTCCAACTACCAATTTTTACATCTGTAAATTTTAAAGTTTTAAGATGTAGACACACTCATTTTAAAAAATTCACCCCCCCTTTTCACCCCCCAATACTTGGATTTTCCAAAAACGAAAAAATACGTGTTTCTTTACTTTTAAAGTAGATTACAAATACCAATTTCAAGGTCTGTAATATCTTCAGGTTCTGAAATATAGGTAGCCTCGTTAAAGGCATTCAACCCATTTTCACCCTTTTACACCCTTCTTATTGGGATTTTCCGAAAACAAAAGAATACGTGTTTCTTTATTTTTAAAGGAGTTTCTAAATACCAATTTTTACATCTATAAACTTTAAATGTTTTGAGATATAGATACACAAATTTTTAAAAATCACCCCCTTTTCACCCCCCCAATTAATTGGATTTTCCAAAAACAAAAAAATACGTGTTTCTTTTTAAAGGAGATCCCAAACACCAATTTTCATATCTGTAATATCTTCAGGTTCTGAAATATAAGTAGACTCATGAAAATCATTCGACCCCTTCTTCAACCTTTTCCACCCTTCCTATTAGGATTTTCCTAAAACAAAATATACGTGTTTCTTTATTTTTAAAGGGGATTCTAAATACCAATTTTCACATCTATAACGTTTAAAAGTTTTGAGATATAGATACACTCATTTTAAAATATTACCCCCTTTTCCCCCCTCCCTTAATTGGATTTTCCAGAAACAAAAATATACGTGTTTCTTTATTTTTAAAGGAGATCCCAAACACCGATTTTCAGGTCTGTAATATCTTCATTTTCTGAGATATAAGTAGCCTCATTAAAGGCATTCAACCCTTTTTCCACCCCTTTTCACTCCTCCTATTGCGATTTTCCGAAAACAAAAAAATACGTGTTTCTTTATTTTTAATGAAGATTCTAAATACCAGTTTTTACATCTGCAAACTTTAAAAGTTTGGAGATATAGATTCACTCATTTTAAAAATTCACCCCCTTTTCACCCTCCCATTAATTGGCTTTTGCAAAAACAAAAAAATACGTGTTCCTTTATTTTTAAAAGAGATCAAAAGTACCAATTTTCAGGTCTGTAATTTCTTCAGTTTCTGAGATATAAGTACCGGTATCCTGATTAAAGGCATTCAACCCCTTTTTCACCCCTTTTCACCGCTCCTATTGGGATTTTCTGAAATCTAAAAAATACGTGTTTCCTTATTTTCAAAGAAGATTCTAAATACCAATTTTTACATTTGTAAACTTTTAAAGTTTTGAGATATAGGTGCACTCATTTTAAAACTTCACCCCCCCTTTTCACACCCTTGGCAACGGAATATCCAAAAATCCTCTCTTAGCGAGCACCTACATCTTAATATGAATGTATCCCCAAAATTTCATTTCATTATGTCCAGTAGTTTTGGCTCGGCGATGATGAATCAGTCAGTCAGTCAGGACAAGCTATTTTATATATATACTAGCAAGATACCCGTGCTTCGCTACGGTATCATACTGAAATTTACAATTGAATGCTTATTGTTTTAGATATATAATCCGACGAAATTCGCGATCTGACTCGTTTTCTGCGAGAATCCACCAAAATTCCCGATCTGACTGGTTTTCTATTATTTTACGGCACGTTTCCTCCCATTTTTCAATCTTCCTTTCCAGCAATCGATTTCGTACTTCCCGGGCTAGGCTCAGGTATTCCTCCCGGTCAGATGGGTCCGTAAATCTTTGCCATCTTTTCCTATAATCATGTTTAATATGGATATAATCCTTCAGGAGATTCGGCGTGGTGTCATATTGGGTGCCTTGGCGGCACTGAACCCGCGGCCTGACTGCATTCTTAGTCATTACCCGTCCAGGAGCCGTTTCCAGCGCGGTCCGCACATTTGACGACGGTCCGGAATATTATTATTATTATTGTTATTACTATTATGTGTTGCTGGAATGGCTGATGACAGGGAAAACAGGAGTATCCGGAGAAAAACCTGTCCCGCCATCGTTTTGTCCAGCACGAATGTCACATGGAGTGACCGGGATTTGAACCACGGAACCCAGCTGTGAGAGGCTGGCGCGCTGCCGCCTGAGCAACGGAGGATCCTTATAAGTACATTAATAACAGCTAAAATCAATTGGTCTCACCTACTTCTACACCCCACCGCAGTTAAGTTTATTTACCGCCACCCCCCCCCCAACCAAAAAAATTAAAAGAATGCTTGTTTCTTTATGTTTAAGGGAGATTCCAAACACCAATGTTCACGTCTATTACCTTCAGTTTTGAGATATAAGTATCCCAATAAAAATAATTTACTTTCTGCACTTCATATCACAATACTCCCCCCCCCCCCCGTAAGTGAATTTTCCCGCAAAAAATACTTGTTTCTTTAATATTAAATGATCATCTTAAATACCAATGATCACGACTCTAACTTCTTCAGTTTTTGATTTATGTGTCCTCATGAAAGGAATTCAACTCCTTTACACTCCCGCCCTCCAAGATGGTTTCCCCACCAAAACGCGCTTTTCTTTGTTTTTAAAGGAGATCCAAATACGAATTTTCACGTCTGTAACAACTTTAGTTTTTATTAGATGTATGTATTCTCATACAATTAAGCCAATTAATTTTTCAATTCCCCCCCCCCCCCTACTTCATTGGATTTTCCCAGAATACGTGTTTCTTTACTTTTAAAGCAGATTGCAAATATCAAATTTCACGTCTGTAACGTCTTCATTTTTGTGATATCAGTAGCCTAATTAAAAGAATTCAACACCATTTTCAGTCACTTTTACCACCCCCCTCCACCCAAGAGGTATTTCCGAAAACTAAAAACACACGTTTCTTTATGTTTAATAGAGATAAAAAATACCTTCACTTCTGTAACATGTTAAGTTTTTTTAGATATACTGTAAAAATTCTCATTTTATAATTTCACCCCTTTTGAGTTCCCCTTAAGTGGAGTTTCCAAAAACAAATCACCTATGTTTATTTACATTTACAGGAGATTCCAAACACCCACTTTTTACGTCTGTAACATTTTACGTTTCCAAGATATTCTGTAGATATAGTCTTTCAAAAAAATTCACCCCAATTTGTCACTCCTGTTTAACCGCCATTAATTGGATTTCCCAAAAACTAAGAATTACGTGTTTCTCTATTTTTAAAGGAGATCCCATATACAAATCTTCAGTTCTGCAATATCTTTCGTTTCTGATATATATGTATCCCCATTAAAGGCATTCAACCCATTTTTCACCCCTTTTACACCCCTCCTATTAGGATTTACAGGAAACAAAAAAATACGTGTTCCTTTATTTTTAGAGGAGATTCTAACTACCAATTTTTACATCTGTAAATTTTAAAGTTTTAAGATGTAGACGCACTCATTTTAAAAAATTCACCCCCCCATTTCACCCCCCAATATTTGGATTTTCCAAAAACGAAAAAATATACGTGTTTCTTTACTTTTAAAGTAGATCCAAAATACCAATTTTCAGGTCTGTAATATCTTCAGGTTCTGAAATATAAGTAGCCTCATTAAAGGCATTCAACCCATTTTTCACCCTTTTTCACCCTTCCTATTGGGATTTTCCGAAAACAAAAGAATGCGTGTTTCTTTATTTTTAAAGGAGATTCTAAATACCAATTTTTACATCTATAAACTTTAAAAGTTTTGAGATATAGATACACTCATTTTAAAAAATCACCCCCTTTTCACCCCCCCCCCATTAATTGGATTTTCCACAAACAAAAAAATACGTGTTTCTTTATTTTTAAAGGAGATCCCAAACACCAATTTTCAGGTCTGTAATATCTTCAGGTTCTGAAATATAAGTAGCCTCATTAAAGGCATTCAACCCATTTTTCACCCCTTTTCACTCCTCCTATTGCGATTTTCCGAAAACAAAAAAATACGTGTTTCTTTATTCTTAAAGGAGATTCTAAATACCAATTTCTACATCTATAACCTTTAAAAGTTTTGAGATATAGATACACTCATTTTAGAAATTCACCCCCTTTTCACCCTCCCATTAATTGGATTTTCCAAAAACAAAAAAATACGTGTTTCTTTATTTTTAAAAGAGATCAAAAGTACCAATTTTGAGGTCTGTAATATCTTCAGTTTCTGATATATAAGTACCGGTATCCTGATTAAGGGCATTCAACCCATTTTCCCCCATTTTGCCCCTTTTTCACCCCTCCATTTGGGATTTTCTGAAAACAAAAAGATACGTATTTCCTTATTTTTAAAGAAGATTCTAAATACCAATTTTCACATCTATAAACGTTTAAAGTTTTGAGATATAGATACACTCATTTTAAATTTTCACCCCCCTTTTCACCCCCTTACCGAAGGAATATCCAAAAATCCTCTCTTAGCGAGCACCTAAATCATAATGTGAATATATCCCCAAAATTTCATTTCTTTATGTCCAGTAGTTTTGGCTCGGCGATGATGAATCAGTCAGTCAGTCAGTCAGTCAGTCAGGACAAGCTATTTTATATATATAGATAGATGAACCAAAATATGTTTCAGCACTACCAAAGCAGGGCTGATAAGAACTAATCTATATAGGTTATATAAAATAACTTGTCCTGACTGACTGACTGGCTGACTGACTGACTGACTCATCATCGCCGAGCCAAAACTACTGGACATTAAGAAATGACATTTTGGGGATACATTCATATTAACATGTAGGTGGTCGCTAAGGGAGGATTTTTGGATATTATGTCGCTAAGGGGGTGAAAATGGGGGCGAATTTTAAAAATGAGGATATCTATATCTCAAAAACTTAAAAGTTAACAGACGTAAAATTTGGTATTTGGAATCTCCTTGAAAAATAAAGAAAAACGTATTTTTTTGTTTTTTGGAAAATCCCATTATGGAGGGTGAAAAAAAGCGGAAATGTGGTTGAACACCTTTTATGAGGAGACTTATATCTCAAAAACTGAAGATGCTACAGACATGAAAATTGAAATTTGGAATCTCCTTTGAAAATAAAGAAACACGTATTTTTGTGTTTTTGGATAATCCGATGAATAGGGGGTGAACAGGATTGACAACCGGGGTGAATTTAAAAAAAGACTATATGGGCAAATTTTCTGACACGTAATATTTTACAGATTTGAAAACAATATTTGGAATTTCCTGTAAAAGAAAAGAAACATAATTTTTTTCGGAAAATCCACTTAAGGGCAACTGAAATAGGGGGTGAATTTTTAAAATTAGCGTATCTACAATATTTCTCAAAAAATTAACATGTTGCAGATGTGAAAATTGGTATTTGTAATCTCCTTAAAAATAAGGAAAAACGTATTCATTGCTTTTCGGTAAAACCCCTTAACAGGTGTGTGTATGTGTGTGTCTGTGTGTGTGTGTGTGTGTGTGCGTGTGTGTGTGTGTGTGTGTGTGTGTGTGTGTGTGTGTGTGTGTGAAAGAATTGAAAAATTAGTTGAATTATTTGTATGAAAATGTTCTGTATACACCAAAAATCTAAAGATGTTACAAACGTGAAAACTGGTATTTGGAATCTCCTTTAAAAAACACGCTTTTGGGGTGGGATCAACTTGGTAGGGGGGGGGGATTAAAACGGAGATGAATTCCTTTCACAAGGAAACATATATCTCGAAAACTGAAGATGTTACAGTCGTGATAATTTGTATTTGGGAGTTCTTTTGAAGAAAATGGTACTGTTTGTTTTGGGAAAATTCAGTTGAGTGGAGAGTGTGAAAGGAAGTAAAAAAAGTGAAATATTTTTTCTTGAGAAACTTATGTCTCAAAACTCAAGGTTATAGACGTGAAAACTGGTATTTGGATCTCCTTTAAAAATAAAGATCACGCATTTTTTGGGTGGGGGAAACCAACTTAACGGGTGGGGGTGGAGTGAAATAGGAGTTGAATTTTTTTCATGAGGATACTTAGGCCTATATCTCAAAATCTGAAGATATTACAGACATGAAAATTTTATTAGGTATTTTATTTGAATGTAAAGAAACACGTAATCTTTTGTCTTTGGAAAATTCACTTATGGGGGGGGGGTGAATTAATTGAAAAATTAGTTGAATTCTTTGTATGAGGATACTTATATCTCAAAGACTGAAGATGTTACAGACGTGAAAATTAGGTTTTGGAATCTCCTTTAAAAATAAAGAAACACGCACTCATGGGGAGGGGTGAATCAACTTAACGAGCTGGGGTGAAATGGAGTTGAATTCTTTTTATGAGGATACTTATATATAAAAAATAATGCAGATGTTAGAGGCATGAACATTCGTATTTGGAATTTTCTTTCAATGTAAAGAAACACGTGTTCTTTTGTCTGCGGAAAATCCACTTCCGACGGGTGAATGAATTGAAAAATTAGTTGATATATTTGTATGAGGATAATTATATTTCAAAAACTAAAGATGTTAAGAAGGTGAAAATCGGTATTTGGAATCTACTTTAAAAATAAAGAAGCACGCACTCTTGGGGAGGGGTGAATCAACTGAACGGGTAGGTGGGAGGGGTTGAAAAAGAGTTGAATTACTTTTTTTTTGCTAGGGGCTTTACGTCGCACCGACACAGATAGGTTTTATGGCGACGATGCGATAGGAAAGGCCTAGGAGTTGGAAGGAAGCGGCCGTGGCCTTATTTAAGGTACAGCCCCAGCATTTGCCTGGTGTCAAAATGGGAAACCACGGAAAACCATCAACAGGGCTGCCGATAGTGGGATTCGAACCTACTATCTCCCGGATGCAAGATCACAGCCGCGCGCCTCTACGCGCACGGCCAACTCGCCCGGTGAATTACTTTTATGAGAATACTTATATCTCAAGAAATGAAGATGTTACAGGCGTGAAAATTAGTATTTGTAATCTCCTTTAAAAATGAAGCGACACGGGTTTGTTTTTTCGGAAAATCGACGTAAGGGGTGTGGGGTTGAAAATAAGTAAATAAGGAGTTGAAATATGTTTATGAGGATACTTTATGTTAAAAACTGAATCTGTTACAGATGTGAAAGTTGGTATTTTGAATTTCCTTTCAAAATAAAGGGACATGTATTTTTTTTGTTTTCGGAAAGTTCGCTTAAGGCGGAAGAGGGGTAGAAAGAAGTGAAGAAGAAGAAGTTTAATTATTCTTATGAATATACATTTATCTCAAAAACTGAAGGTGTTACAGACGTACAGACATGAAAACTGGTATTTGGAATCTCATTTAAAAATAATGAAACACGTATTTTTGATTTCTGAAAATCCAGTTAAGGGGCTGAAAAGAATTGGAAAAGCGGTTGAATTTTTAAAATGAGTACCGGTATATCTACATTATAGCAAAATCTTAACACGTTAGAGAGAAGAAACTCGGTATTTGAAAAGTCCTTTAATAATACAGGAACATGTACCTTTTTGTCTTCGGAGAAGGCACTTAACGGGGGGTGAAACGATATGAAAAATAGTTGAATTATCTTTTTTGACGATACTTATATCCTACAAACTGAAGATGTTACAGACGTGAAAGTTGGTATTTGGAATCTTCTTTAAAAATAAAGGAACATGCATTTTATTTTTCGGAAAATACACTTAGATGGGGGTGGGGGATGGGGAAGGACTGATCAAGGGGTTGAATTCTTTTTATTCGGGATACTTATGTATGTCTCATAAACTGAAGATGTTACAGGTGTGGGAATAGGTATTTGGAATCTATAAAAGTAAAGAAACATGCATTTATTTTTTCGACTTGGGAGAAGACTGTTTCTCGCATGTACAGTTCTATGTCGCATGGTCGTCTTAGCCCCAAAAGGTAATACCACAAACATGGTTTACAAAGAATTTCTGGGGTAAATGAAACTCAATTTTTGGGCGAGTTTTTATACTTTAGGAATTTTCAGATAATGTCTTAGTATTGTAAAGAAAGTAATAGAACTAAGTAATTTAATAGATATATACTTACCAGATATTGTAATAGGAGCTGAATCATGGCTGAGGAATGATATAATGGATGCGGAGATTTTCTCACGGAACTGGAGTGCGTATAGTAGAGATAGGATAGGAATGGTAGGAGGGGGAGTATTCATTATGGTGAAACGAAAATCTGTAAGCTACGAAAATGTTAAAGACGGCAAACATGAAATTTTGGGTGTAAGGCTCATTTATAAAGATAATAGGCAACTTGATGTCTTTGCAGTGTACAGACCGGGAATCTGAATTTACCAATTGTCAACTGGGAAAGTAATGCGAGCGACAGGAAGCATGACCAACAAATGGCAAATAAGTTAATATGGGAAGGACAGCTGATTCAGCAGGTGATGGAGCCAACTAGAGAGAAGAATATCCTGGACGTGGTGGTGGTAAAACCAGATGAGCTCTATAGAGAAACCGAAGTAATAGATGGTATTAGTGATCATGAAGCTGTTTTTGTCGTAGTTATAAATAAATACGACAGAAAGGAATGTCTTAAAGTAGGACTATTAGGCAGTACCATATGGCTGCTAAAGCAGTAATTAGGCAGTTTAAAAAAATATCTATGATCGGTGGAAAACGGTAAAAAAATGTAAACAAACCCTGGAATGGGTTTAAAGCATTTGTTGAGGAATGTGAAAACAGTTTTTTACCTTTAAACATGGTAAGGAATGGTAGAGACCCATCTTATTACAACAGAGAAATAAAGAAACTAAGAAGGATGTGCATATTGGAAAGAAATAGAGTTAGAAATTGCTGTGGAATTAAGGAGAAATTGAAGGATCTTACTAGGAAACTGAATCTGTCAAAGAAGTAAACTAAGGATAACATGATGGGGAGCATAATTGGCAGTCATACAAATTTTTGTGAGAAATGGAAGGGTATGTAAAGGTACTTTAAGTGATAAACAGGTTCCAAGAAGGACATTCCAGGAATCATTAATGGAAAAAGGGAGTGTGTATGTGAGGATCTTCAAAAGGCAGAAGTATTCAGTCAGGAGTTTGTAATGAGTGTTGGTTACAAGGATAATGTACAGATAGAGGAGGTGACTAATGCTAAAGAAGTATTAAAATTACATACGATAACAATGAAATTTACAATAAGGTACGAAATTTGAAAAATAGGAAAGCAGCTGGAATTGAAGAGATTTCTGGGGTTATGCTAAAGACAATGGGTTGGGATATATTACCATATCTGAAGTACTTATTTGATTATTGTTTGCATGAAGGAGCTATACCAAATGAATGGATAGTTGCTACTGTAGCCCCTGTGTATAAAGGAAAGGGTGATAGACATAAAGTGAAAATTACAGGCCAGTAAGTTTGACATGCATTGCATGTAAGGTTTGGGAAGGCATTCTTTCTGATTATACTGGTTCGATAGAAGGCAGTTCGGATTTAGGAAAGGTTAGTCCACTGAAGCCCAACTAGTAGGATTCCAGCAAGATATAGCAGATATCCTGGATTCAGGAGGTCAATTGGGCTGTATTGCAATTGACTTGTCTAAGGCATTTGATAGGGTAGATCATGGGAGACTACTGGCAAAAATGAGTGCAATTGGACTAGATAAAAGAGTGACTGAATGGGTGGCTCTGTTTCTAGAAAATAGAACTCGGAGAATTAGAGTAGGTGAAGCTTTATCTGTCCCTGTAAAAATTAAGAGGGGAATTCCTCAAGGCAGTATTATTGGACCTTTATGTTTTCTTATATATATAAATGATACGAGTAAAGGAGTGGAATCAGGATTAAGGCCTTTTGCGGATGATGTTATTCTGTACAGAGTTATAAATAAGTTACAAGATTGTGAGCAACTGCAACGGGACCTCGATAATAATGTGAGGTGGAGAGCAGGCAATGGTATGATGATAAACGGGGTTAAAAGTCAGGTTGTGAGTTTCACAAATATGAAATGTCCTCTCAATTTAATTACTGCGTTTATGGGGTGAAAGTTATTTATGGGGATCACTGTAAGTATCACTGTAAGTATCTTCATTGAGGTAATCACATAAATGTGATTGTAAATAAAGTGTACAGATATCTGCACATGGTTATGAGGGTGTTTAGGGGTTGTAGTGAAGATGTAAAGGAGAGGGCATATAAGTCTCTGGTAAGACCCCAACTACAGTATGGTTCGAGTGTATGGGACCCTCACCAGGATTACTTGATTCAAGAACTGGAAAAAATCCAACGAAAAGCAGTTCGATTTGTTGTGGGTGATTTCCGACAAAGGAGTAGCGTTATAAAAATGTTGTAAAGTTTGGGCTGGGAAGACTTGGGAGAAAGAAGACGAGCTGCTCGTATGTGGTATGTTCCGAGCTGTCAGCGGAGAGATGGCGTGGAATGACATTAGTTGACGAATAAGTTTAATTGGTGTCTTTAAAAGTAGGAAAGATCACAATATGATGATAAAGTTGGAAACATAAGAGGACAAACTGGGGCAAAGATTCGTTTATAGGAACGGGAGTTAATGACTGGCACAACTTACCAAGGGAGATGTTCAATAAATATCCAATTTCTTTGAAACACTTAAGATAAGGCTAGGAAAAGAACAGACAGGGAATCTGCCACCTGGGCGACTGTCCTAAATGCAGATCATTATTGATTGATTGTTTGTTTGTTTGATTGATTGATTGATTGATTCATTGATTGATTGATTGATTGATTGATTGATTGATTGATTGATTGATGATTGATTGGTGTAATAAAATTCACTTACCGTCTTGTAAGGGCGCATTCTACAACAAAATCTAAATCGAAAATTACATACACGCGCCGTTAATGAGTTATGATGTTTCAAAGTAGTCTTTACAGTAAATATACAGTATGCTTACGATTCACTATACTACGCTTTTGAATTGGCAAGTACAGCTTGATGTCAAAATGAATGCCGAATTTAGCTCACACGGAGGACAAATTCAGTATTTTGTAAACACTATTCGACAATGTACGAGAGATTAGCTCTCGACTTGAGTACGTTGACATTATTTTTCTTCTTGGTGCGTGGAGTGGGAACACCGGCGAAATGATGTGCAGATGCCCCTGCGCCCAAGAAAAATATCTCGGAATTTACGTTCAGTTGTCATGATCAGGGATTTTTCCGAAGATGTAACCATGCTGACGCAGTTTTGAATGCAGCTGCGGACAACCGTTGGATCTGCATGAGGGTAATGGTCCGACGTCCAAGGATAAGTCATATGAACGTGTATGAAAGGTTCTACCACTACCAATACTATATCCTAAGAACACAGCTGCTGACAGTGAATGGTCAGCGTTGTAGTTTTCGGTTCAGAGGCCAATGACTTTGACTTCCGGAGGGGTCGGGGTTATTTGTCACGTCTTGTGACTTTCTCTGCCTCAGCGGCTAGTGCTTGCGTTTATCTTAATACACATCTCACATATTCATTTACATACGGCTAAACACGCCGGGATGAGTGATTCAGACGGATGAGGCGCTGGTCTTCTGACCCCAAATTGACGGGTTCGATCCTTGCTCAGTCCGGGGGAATTTGAAAGTGATTATAAATGTCAGCCTCATATCGATAGATTTACTGGCACGTAAAATAACCCCTTAGGGACAAAATTTCGGCACTTCGGCGTCTCCAAAAGCCGTCAAAAGTAGTTAGTGGTACGTATAGCCAATAACATTATTATTACATACTACACACTACCACCCATGTCCGGCTGCAAGGCTAAATGGTTAGCGTGCTAGCCTTTGGTCGCAGGGGTCCCGGGTTCGATTCGCGGCAGGGTCGGGAATTTGAACCTTAATTGGTTATTTTCGCTGGCACAGGGGCTTGGTGTATGTGTCGTCTTCATCATCAGTTCATCCTCATCACGACGCGCTGGTCACCTGCGGGCGTCAAGTCAAAAGACCTGCATATGGCGAGCCGAACTTGACCTCGTACACTCCCGGCACTAAAAGCCATATGCCATTTCATTTTTTTTTTTACTATCACCCATCACAGAAACACGCTATTGTGAATTCATCCCTTCACATAAGATTGGCGTCAGGAATGGCATACGGCTGTAAAGCTGTGCTTAATCCACATCCAGTACCGATCTTAAGTAATTGGAAAAAGGCTGATAAGAATATGAAGAAGACTACAGCTGACGGTCGAGAACAAATAGTGTTCTGCGAGTGTTCAATATCAATACTGATCTGCATTTAGGGCAGTCGCCCAGGTGGCAGATTCCCTATCTGTTGTTTTCCTAGCCTTTTCCTAAATGATTTCAAAGGAATTGGAAATTTATTAAACGTCTCCCTTGGTAAGTTATTCCAATCCCTAACTCCCCTTCCTATAAATGAATATTTGCCCCAGTTTGTCATCTTGAATTCCAACTTTATCTTCATATTGTGATCTTTCCTACTTTTATAAACACCACTCAAACTTATTCGTCTACTAATATCATTCCACGCCATCTCTCCACTGACAGCTCGGAACATACCACTTAGTCGAGCAGCTCTTCTTCTCTCTCTCAATTCTTCCCAACCCAAACTTTGCAACATTTTTGTAACGCTACTCTTTTGTCGGAAATCGCCCAGAACAAATCGAGCTGCTTTTCTTTGGTTGTTTTTTCCAATTCTTGAATCAGGTAATCCTGGTGAGTGTCCCATACACTCGAACCATACTCTAGTTGGGGTCTTACCAGAGACTTATATGCCATCGCCTTTACATCCTTACTACAACCCCTAAACACCCTCATAACCATGTGCAGCGTTCTGTACCCTTTATTTACAATCCCATTTATGTGATTACCCCATTGAAGATCTTTCCTTATACAGTATTAACACCTAGATACTTACAATGATCCCCAACAGGAACATTCACCCCCATCAACGCAGTTATTAAAACTGAGAGGACTTTTTCTATTTGTGAAACTCACAATCTGACTTTTAACCCCGTTTATCAACATACCATTGCCTGCTGTCCATCTCAAGTGATCGCTCAATAGTGTTCCGTGGTAATGCGACTGTCAGCTCTCTCGAAGTCCCCTTCGGTAGTTCTTCGAAGGACTGGCCGATCTGCGGGCACGTGACAACCTCTGCTTCTGTTGTCCCTTTAGCCTGGTGTACCCGTGAATTTTCTGGAAGGTGAAAGTAGAACACTGGTATTCTGGCTGTATCCCGAAGATGCTAGAACTTGATCACCCGGTATACAGAAGCAGGCTCGTCCTGGAGAGGTTATTATGTTGAGTGTTGAGTACTCAGTTATGATTCGTGAGCTCAGTGTGGGGTGGTCACGAGAGTTGATTGCCTTGTCCGAAGTCTAACGGAGTGCACATCAGTTGTCTGCTGTGATTGTCAACGGACGTACGTTCGAGCCTGACTGTATGGGGGTACTGTGTGAAATGATTATGGTGCATGCGTAGTATAGTGAAAGGTGAAACATGTCAGTCAAGATTACTAACGATCGCCCGTTCCATGCAAAGACTGCCGAAAATCCCCTTAGAGGACGAGATACTTTTATAAATAGCCAGACATTAGTGAAGTGTTGTCATTCATTGTCAAATATAATAGTGTATATGTATATATATATATATATGTGTGTGTGTGTGTGTGTGTGTGTGTAATTATTGAGTCAAAACCAAACCAAACCCAATGACGTAACAGCCCCGAAAGGCCAGGGCCTGCCAATCGACCGCTGCTCAGCCCGAAGACCTGCAGATTACGAGGCGTCGTGTGGTCGGCACGACGAATCCTCTCGGCCGGTATTCTTGGCTTTCTAGAATGTGACCTCCATTTTACCGTCAGATATCTTCTCAGTGTTAACATGTAGGCTAAGGGATCTCGAACCAGCCCTCAGATCTAGGTAAAAATTCCCTGATCTTGCCGGGAATCGAACGTGGGGTCTCCAGGCAATTGGTGGGTATGCTACTTTTACACCGGGGGGCAGGTTGCTGAGTCGGTAATCCTGGATTAAATTAGTTCAGTAAAACAGTCAGTGTTTTATTTATAACAATTTGCAATGAATCTACGGTTCATCTCGTACACTTTATTCGGTGATGAGGAATGTTCTCTGTACACGACGTCATGGACATTCACACGGTTCACACGTGGACTTGTCAGAACCCTCATAGCGCCCGGATCACAAGATACCAGTTTCAGTTTACATGGAGTGGGTGATTATAGCATCGCAATCACTGCCATACCTATTTGTCTCACTAGAAATAACTTCCTGCAGTTCTTCTCCCCATTGGAGGCAGTTCCTTAGATCATTTTAGTGATTAGGTGTGTTAACAATTGGACCGTTGGTACGCACACAACCCTGGATTGAAGAGGGTGGTCTATTTCCTTAACGTTCTTGTTTTCTAGCCTCATTACGTTGGGCTTATACTTTGGGGGCGCTGATACAGTCTAATTAATGCTACGCCAATGGTTACGTTGAGTGAGAGCTATCCAGCTGAGTTACGGGCTAGCGAACGGGGAGTGGACTGTCTAAATTAACCGTGACCACTCTATATCGATAAATGTAATTGTTCGTTTATTGTAAAACTATAATAATATTGACTTTACGTCCCACTAACTACTTTTACGCTTTTCTAAGACGCTAAGGTGCCGGAATTTAGTCCCGCAAGAGTCCTTTTACGTGCCGGTAAATCTACCGACACGAGGCTGACGTATTTGAGCACCTTCAATTACCACCGAACTGAGCCAGGATCGAACCTGCAAAGTTGGAGTCAGAAGTCCAGCGACTCAATCGACTGACCCACTCAGCCCGGCTATATTGTAAGACTATAGCTACCAATAGCACAAATGTGTGAACCGAGCTCGATAGCTTCAGTCGCTTAAGTGCGACCAGTGTCCAGTAATCGGGAGATAGTGGGTTCGAGTCCCACTGTCGGCAGCCCTGAAGATGGTTTTCCGTGGTTTCCCATTTTCACACCAGGCAAATGCCGGGGCTGTACCTTAAGTAAGGCCACGGCCGCTTCCTTCCAATTCCTAGGCCTTTCCTATCCCATCGTCGCCGTAAGACATATCTGTGTCGGTGCGACGTAAAGCAAATATAAAAAAAGTGTGAAAATAATCTGTACCAACTTTCATGTGAGGGAGAATATACCTATATCACTAAACTAAAGTAAACAAAGACAAGTCCGCATCTGTGGTGTAGTGGTTTGTGTGATTAGCTGCCATCCCCGAGGCCCGGGTTCGATTCCCGGCTATGCCATGAAACGGGGTCCACTCAGCCTCATGAGGTCAACTGAGTGGAGGGGATTCGATTCCCACCTCGGTCACCTTCGAAGTGATTTTCCACGGTTTCCAACATCTACTCCGGGACGGTACCTAACTGAAGATCACGGCCGCTTCATTCCCTCTTCCTTGTCAATTCCTTCCGATCTTCCCATCCCCCCACAAGTCCCTGTTCAGCATAGCTGGTGAGGCTGCCTGGGCGAAGTACTGGTCCTCCTCCCCAGTTATATCCCCGACCCACAGTCTCGCGCTCCAGGACAGTGCCCTTGAGGCGGGAAAAGCCAACCCTAGACGGTAAGTGCATTAAGAAAGGAAGAAAGAAACAAACACAATATATTATTTAGTATTTTTAAACAATGATTTACACGAAATCTGGTCAACAAAGGAATAGTGTTCTTCAATCCAACCAGAAGTACTGCAATACCAGTGTTTCTTTGACACCTTAAAATCTGCCCTCCTGTATTACACTGTCGTCTGCACCTCTCCAAGCGCATCTCCGTCCACCTGGAGTAGTGGCTGGCTGGCATCCTCCAAGACAGAATCATTAGCGCAAGGAAGCAGCAATGTTAATGACCCCTCCACTGCCTGATTATTTCATTCTTGCAGTCCACCTGCGATGCACGAATGAATCATTTCTGCATTGGTAAGTGTGCTCTGTATCCAATACTGCCTTTTCCGCTCGCGAGTCATTGACCAACTCAAGGGGCATGGTAGATGAGTGGCATTGTCATTGGCTTCACACCAAGATGACCGCGGTTCGAATCCCAGCTATTAAATTTGAGGTTTTTGAAATCAAAATTAATGTCCCTGAATTTCACGTTAAGATGGAAGTCACATTGCTATGATCGCGATATTTAAGGTTACGTAAAACTGCACGCTTTCTTGCTTTGCCGTTTACTTGCTGGAAGGACGCAACATTTGTGTAAGCACGGAAGTTGGTTCGTTACTGAAATAGTTAAAATTGCTGGCGTTTGAAAATTACATACTCAACAATGGTCAGACAAAATATTTGACGTTCTTTCTTGCAATCGAAATAAGACTTAAAAGAAACTTAGTCGTGATTAAGTATAACCTATTATTGAATGTTTTGCCCTTACATTGATTGGAGTTCCAGTTTTAGTTATAACGTGGTAACTTGTTGTTGTTTGAGTCATAAACCCATAGACTGGTTTGATGCAGCACTCCATGCCACCCTATCCTGAGCAAACCTCTTCATTTCTACGTAACTATCGCATCTTATATCTGCTCTAATCTACTCGTCATATTCATACCTTGGTCTACCCCTAACGTTCTTACTACATGCACTTCCTTCAAAAACCAACTGAACAAGTCATGGGTGTCTTAAGATGTGTCTTATCATTCCATCTCTTCTTCCCGTCAAATTTAGCCAAAATGATCTCCTCTCACCAATTCGATTCAGAATATCTTCATTTGTGATTCGATCTATCCATCTTACCTTCAGCATTCTTCTGTAACACCACATTTCAAAAGTTTCCATTCTCTTTCTTTCTGAGCTAGTTATCGTCCATGTTTCACTTCCGTACAATGCCACCCTCCAGATTAATGTCTCAGAAACATCTTCTTAATTCCTATATTAATTTTTGAAGTGAGCAAATTTCTTTTCTTAAGAACGCTCTTCCTTGCTTGTGCTAGTCTGCACTTTATGTCCTCCTTACTTCTTCCATCGTTAGTTACTTTATTTTACTACCCAAACTACAACATTCATCTACTTCCTTTAAGACTTCATTCCCCAATCTAATATTTCCTGCATCGCCTGACTTCGTTCGACTGCAATCCATTCCTTTCGTTTTGGACTGATTTTTTTCATCTTGTACTTCTTACCCAAGACTTCGTACATACAATTCAGCAACTTCTCGAGATATTCTTCAGTCTCAGATAAAATAACAATATTATCGGCAAATTTCAAGGTTTTGATTTCCTCTCCTTGGATTGTGATCCCCTTTCCAAATTCCTCTTTGATTCCCATTACTGCTTGTTCTATGTGAACATTGAAAAGGAGGGGTGGGATAGAGAAACTTTAGCCTTGCATCACTCCTTTCTGGATAGCTGCTTCTTTTTCAAAGCCCTCGCCTCTTATCACTGCAGACTGAGTCTTATACAGATGGTAGATAATTCTTCGTTCTCGGTATCTGATACCAATCACCTTCAGAACCTCAAATAGCTTGGTCCAATTAACATTTTCAAAGCCTTGTCTAGATCTACGAACCCCATGTACGTGGGCTTGTCCTTCTTAATTCGATCCTGTAAGATCAGCGGTAAAGTCAGGATTGCTTCACGTGTTCCTACATTTCTTCTGAAGACAAACTGATCTTCTACCAACTTAGCTTCAACTAGTCTTTCCATTCTTCTGTAAATAATACGTGTTAAAATGTTGCAGCACCGGCTTTCTTGGGGATCGGTATAACAACATTCTGCCGAAAATCGGATGGCACTTCTCCTGTCTCATTCATCTTACGCACTAGATGGAATAACCTTGCCATACTGGTTTCTCCTAAAGCAGTCAGCAATTCAGAGGATATTTCATGAATTCCAAGTGCTTTGTTCCTATTTAGGTCTCTCACAGATCTGTCAAAATCTGGCCACAAAACTGGGTCTCCCATTTCATCAATATCAATAGCCTCTTCATGTTCCAGAACCATATCATCTACGTCCTTACCTTCATACAACTGTTGGATATGTTCCTGCCATCTTTCTGCTTTTTATTCTTTCCCTAGAAGTGGTTTTCCATCTGAGCTCTTAATATTCAAACACCTAGATATCCTTTCTCCAAAGGTTTCCTTGAATTTCCTGCATGCAGCATCTACCTTTCCTAGGACCATACAATCTTCAACATTCTTGCACTTCTCCTTCAGCCATTTTTCCTTAGCTACCTTGCACTTCATTCTTTAATCGTCTGTACTACTTTTTGCCCTCTTCATTTTTACATTCTTGTACTTTCGTCGTTCATCACTCAGATCTAGTATCTCCTGAGTTATTCATTGATTCTTAGGTGATATTTCGTTTCTTCCAATCATTTCTCCAGCAGCCCTAGAAATCTCATTCTTTTCAACTGCCCATTCTTCATCTATTGTGTTTCTTTCAGCCTTTTAGTTTAGTCTTGTACAACATGTTTCTTGAAAAAGTCACTCACATTCTTTTCTTTCAACTTGTCTAGATCTAATGTCCTTGCACTCCTTCCTTTCTTCAATTTCTTCAACTTCAGGTCTCATTTCATGACCAAGAAGTTGTGGTCAGAGTCTACGTCTGCTCCTGGGAAAGTTTTGCAATCCAACACCTTGTTTCTGAATTTCTGCCTGATTATAATGAGGTATATTTGATAACATCCAGTGTCTCCAGGTGTCGTCCACGTGTGCAGCCGTCTTTTGTGGAGTGTGAACCAAGTATTAGCAAGGACTAAATTTTGATCGGTGCAGAATTCAACCAGCCGACTTCCCAATCCAAATTCTCCTACTGTATTACCTTCTCTTCCTTGGCCTACCACTCATCCCAGTCTCCCATCACAATTAGATTCTCGTCACCTTTTACATGTTTTCTATCTCTTCATATAATATTTCTCTTTCTTCAACATCTGCTGAACTAGTAGGTATATAGACCTGCACTATTGTGGTGGGCATTGGTTTGGTGTCTATCTTGACAACAATAATTCTTACACTATGCTGGTCGTAGTAGCTTACCCGCTGCCCTATTTCCTCATTCATTATTAAATCAACCTCTGCATTTCCCCATTTTGAGTTTGTGTTGATAATTCTGTAGTCGCCTGACCAAAAATCCTGTTCTTCCTGCCAACGTACTGCACTTATACCAACTACATCTAAGTTTAGTCTATCCATCTTCCTTTTCATATTCTCCTACCACTACGATTCAAACTTCTAACATTCCACGCTCCGACCCTCAGAATTGTAGTATCCATCTTCGTGATGATCACCTCCTCTTGTGTAGTCTCCACCTGGAGATCCGAATGGGGACTATTTTACCTCCAGAATATTTTATCCGGGAGGAAGCCATCATCAGTACATTATTCATGCAGAGAGAGCTGTATGTCCCCGGGAGTTAGTTACGGCTTTAGTTTCCCGTTGCTTTCAGCCGTGTAGCAGTGTCAACACAGCTAAGGCATATTGAGTATTATTACAAGGCCAAATCAGTCAATCATATAGTCTACCACCCTTGCAACTTCCGAAATCCTGCTACTCCCCTTTCGAAGAACTATTCGTTAGTCTGGTCTCTTGACAGATGCCCATCCGATATGTTTGCACCCGCGTCTCGGCTGTCTGCTTCATTGGGACTCGCAAGCCTCCCCACCGCGGCGCGGTCACATGGTTAACAGGGGTGGCGTGGTGACATATTTTGAAAAAAATGGGCCGCCTGAGCCGAGCACGCTTATCTGCGCTTTACAACAGGGCTGGGACCTTCATCGGAGTGATTCACTACATAATAGGGTTCTCTCTGTCATGAAGAATTTGCTGAATTCTCTTTCGCGACCTTTGTGTGCTATTGACGATGTTTATATAAATTTTCTACTCGTTTAAAGTCGCACTAACACATCGAAGGTTTTCGGGGACGGAAGGATGGGAAAGGGCTAGGACTTGGAAGGTAGTGGCCGTGCCCTTAATTAAGGTACAGCCCAAGCATTTGCCTGGTGTGAAAGTGGAAAACAGGGGAACCAACTTCAGGGCTGCCGACGGTGGGATTCGAACCCACTATTGATGATAAACATGATGATGCGTGTTGTTTAAAGGGGCATAGAATATAGTTTATCAGCTCGTGTGTACTATTAAAATGTCGTTTCTGAAGAAAGGTGATTAATATTTTTCAAGCTGACCTTACAAGTGCATATACGTTTAATTAGTAAGGTCCAAGTCACGGAACTAATAATTCGCCTAAAATATTATGGACTCGAATTTTCTAGGGCTGACGAGAAACATTATCACATTTTGTACCTGAAATGGTATAACTTTATCTCCTAGGTAGACCTAACGGTGGAGAAGCAGGTCTATTTTATGACGGAAGAGAGCAAGTGGGAGAATTCTTTCTTGTTCTTTATTGCCCCTTATCTCATTATAATCGAGGGAAATTTTAGGCTCAGTTCTCGGCCATTAACCCTTCTGGACTACAACTTCGTTTGAGAACAACGTGTTTTATTAAATGACCATACCATCAAATAAATCACCCTGGAGCACCATCTTGAAGTTAGAACGACTCTTCGTTAAATTCAAATCCATATCTTCTTTCCGTGTGTAAGATGTAAGGAATTGCAGTATTTGTTGTTTCAAACGTTTCAAAGTCCTTGGTATTGTTTCCGTGGTAGCGCGACGTGGCATTACAAATAACCAGCGTTTGGAGGTAGCGAAGATGAATGCACCACTACACAGTATCATTCATATATAACTTTATTGATGCTATAATAGAGATACATGTTAAAACATTCACCTTTCATGTCCGTTATTCGCTTAAGGTTTCTGTGAAAAGGGGAACATAACGGATGTATGGTATACTAAAATAAGTTATTATATTTCTTAAAATGTTTAGCAAAACTACTTTAAAATGTATTTTGACACCAAATATTCATTTAAAAATAGCGAAGGTGCAAATGTTGATAGTTCTATCTCAGATGGGGGTAGCGAGTCAATTTAATATGTAAATTACTATAATTTATTCATTAGGGCTTGACATCAGTGATATTGACATCTATTGGTCCAGGAGACCGTTATTCCAGTCACGGTGGACACATGTGGGATTTTCGAAATGGAAGGTTACGGCTCTAAGTTTCGAATCCCACGTGTATTTCTTATATCTGAAACTGATCCTACGATCCAGAAGTAAATTAGTCTATTGCTCGGCGAATTACTCCCAATGGCCAACTGCGGAATGTGTTTATGTTGATAATGAGAATTGTTACTTTTAAGTGCCCATACAATCCAGTTATCCACCTACTCTGCGCGTGGAAGGATTTGCGTGTTGGCTGCGCAGTGTGGATCGTGTAGTAACAAATTTACATTCAGGAGATGATAGTTCGAACCCCACCGTCAGCAGCACTGAAAATGTTTTTCTATTGTTTTCCATTTTCATTCCAGGTGAGTTCTGGGACTATAACTCAATTAACGCTGCGTCTACTTCCTTCACCGTTCTATTCCTTTCCTATCCCAGCGACGTCAAAAACCTGTAAGGTTTAGTGGGACGTTAAAACAAAAACTGTCGTGCGGTTAGGGGCGCGCAGCTGTGAGCTTGTATCCGGGAGATAGTGGGTTCGAACCCCACTGTCGGCAGCCCTGAAGATGGTTTTTCGTGGTTTCCCACTTTCACACCAGGTAACTGCTGGGACTGTACCTTAATTAAGGCCACGGCCGCTTCCTTCCCATTCCCAGGCGTTTCCTATCCCATCGTCGCCATAAAATCTACCTGTGTCGGTGCGACGTAAAACAAACAGCAAAGAAAACCACAACCAAAAACTGGAGGAATGTAGAAGGAAAATCATGTGGAAGAAAGGAACTTTGGTAGGAAGTGAGTAGAGAAAAGTTACATTTCTCTATCACTTTGAATTAAAATAGTCATGTTTAAGATGGCCGACTGGAGGATTCAAACTCACTTGTTTCCCATGCCTATTAACGGTAGCCACTTGACTGATACCTTAATACAATGAACCATCCTGTTTAGTTTTCTTTATGCAATTCGAATTCAGGAAATCACTATGAGGTAACAACTATTTAATAATAATAACTAACTAAACCCATGGCACCACAACCCTGAACGGCTTTGGCCTACCGAGTGACCGCTGCTCAGTCCGAAGGCCTTCAGATTACGAGGTGCCGTGTGATCAGCACGACGAATCTTCTCGGCCGCTATTCTTGGCTTTCTAGACCGGGGCTGCTATCTCTCCGTCAGATATCTCCTCAGTTCTAATCATGTAGGCTGAGTGGACCTCGAACCAGCCCTCAGATCCAGGTAAAAATCCTTGACCTGGCCGGGAATCCAACCCGGGGCCTCCGAGTAAGAAGGAGGTACGCTGTCCCTACATCACGGGGCCGGCAATAATAATAATAATAATAATAATAATAATAATAATAATAATAATAATAATAATAATAATAATAATAATAATAATAATAATAATATTTGCTTTACGTACCACTAACTACTTTTACGGTTTTCGTAGACGCCGAGGTGCCGGAAATTAGTCCGTCAGGATTTCTTTTGAGTGCCAGTAAATCTACCGACACGAGGCTGACGTATTTGAGTACCTTCAAATACCACCGGACTGAGCCATGATCGAACCTGCCAAGTTGGGGTCAGAAGGCAGCGCCTCAATCATCTGAGTCACTCAGCCCGGCAACATCTATTTACATAATTTAAATTGATTTATTAAATATCTGTTCAATTACGAGTTGATCTGGTGTAGAAACAACAGTACTTCAAGAAGTGGGATTGCACTGATATCTGACCTTTTATTATTACACTGTTATACCAACAACTACTCTAATGTTGCTATAGATGGGTCTTCACTGTAATTTATACCAGGGCTGGTCAAACAGTCGATCGTGACAGTCTATGGGGTAGATCACAATGTTTATTTTTGTGGAAAAAATAAAATTAATCAAAAGCAAGGGTGACTGAAGGTAATTTCTGATCCTTTCCGTATGAAAGTAAGTACCCTTTCTTGAGGTCCGTGGTTCTTCGTTGGACAGCATTTTCAGCTCCACCTACCTTTGCGAAGCAACCTTCTGTCAAATGGAAATAATCAACTTAAAAAGTAGAACATTTTTGACCAATTAACTGTGTTTCTTGACCAAGTACGGACCAACTTTCTTTCAATTTTCGGAAGAAATGCAGTTCGATGCTTCACATTCAAGGTAAATGTTTACTGATATAGTACTTTTCACAGTTAAGAATACTTAACTGAACTTAAGTTATGTGTAACTGATGATATATTGAAAACCATATTAGAAGCTGAAATACCTGCAATGTAAATAAATAAGTAGTATGCACAATATTTCTGATCCTTACAATTCATGAATCAAGCAAAGCAAGAGCAAATCTATCTATTTTTGGTGTAGGCTGAGTGAAACTCAGTGCCATGCATCGCTTCAGAATTGGAAATCTCATTCCTTAAACTCGAGCCCCCGTCCTTCAGGTGAACAGAACACGTCTTTTACCGCCTTGACTAGGCAGTCCCTTACAATTCATGAATTACAAATAAATTGCTTTAGTTACGGTATTGCGTACGTTCAGAACATATGCTTACATAGGTATCTGGGATGAAATTAGTTAATATTGATAAACATTAATACTGCGGTATTAATAAACGAACTATGGTACTGTAGATCGCAAAAGATTTTCAGTTTGAAGTAGATCACACAGTAAACAGATACAGTTTGGCTACCTTTGTTCCATACCATTCCCGCGACATCGAAAACGATCAGTACTTTTGTGATTGAAACTTGACATGTTTTTAATATCGTTGTCCGGAAATTGTCCTGTTTCCTTCACTTCTTTTATTATTTCTTCCTTTTGTTCTCGCCTTTTAGTTCTTATTTACTTTAGGCCTATTACAAATAAGCAAACTAGTCTTCGTACATGGTGAACCTAGAATGTCAGTATCTTCAAGTCATCAGATATTTTCCTGCATAAGACGAATTTCCAGTGAAATTGATTTACAGTGTTGTCATTTTTTCGGTTTTTTTGTTTGTAGGCTAGAAGTTTGCTAATGCTTAACGTTCAACAATGAAGTCATTAGCTAATGACCCTTCTGCCATTTACAGAGAACTCATAGATCTCAGTGCCGCAGTCGACTGGTCGCTGTCCCTCTGTTCCCAAAATAATGGCTTCGATCACGGCTGAGATGGTGCTATATGCGATAACTTCGAGCCGTCGGCTTCCAGCACGTTGAGGAACTTCTGTGGGACAAAATCCCAACAACCTGGTGTCTGTTAAAATCTACAGCAGTGGAAGGGACATTGAACAATTATCATCATCATCATCATCATCATCATAGGATGGAATACAGGGTTATTGTAAGAGACTGGTCGTTTGTTATTGCCATCTTCAAACTAGTGTTGCTCTGGTTGGTAAAATATCCATGAAACATTTCCAGATGCGCTTCCCCGAAAATTCGTATATCTTTCCTACTTTTTTTGAAGTGACAAAAGTGGCAGGAAAAGTAGGCCTATTAGTAAAGTTTTCATTAGCTTTAACGATCCAGCGCCACAAATTGCTATTTCATTTTTCAATTCTAATGTTTCTTGGTTGTGTACGGAAGATCTGAAATACTGTAAGTAAGGTATGAGAAATTTATGTTACCGAGCCATCACTATAAGTAGGCGAATTACATCTTATGCTTATAAATATCTATATTTCTCACATGCCTTATTGCTCGTGTAATTATCTTTCATTTATTGAATTTCGATCACAAGTGGACCTTTCAACCAGATAATAATAATAATAATAATAATAATAATAATAATAATAATAATAATAATAATAATAATAATAATAATAATAATAATAATAATAATAATAATAATAATAATAATAATAATAATAATAATAATAATAATAATAATAACAACAACAACAACTCAGATCCTGTACTGATATCCCATCACAAGTACAGTGTCGTGTATCTACGATTTTTAAACCGGAGATATCGTGCTTGATTAATTGATAAAATGTACCAAAAGCAAATGTGTGTGAAGGTAATTTCTGATCCCTTCCACATGAAGGCAAATGCCGTTCTTCATTCTTCGTTTGACAACACTTTCTTCTTTCAGCTATCTTTGCACAGCAGCCTTTTCTCAAATGAAAATAATCAAGTTAAAAGGATAGAACGTGTTTGACCCATTAACATTGTGCATTAATACATTACTCAATTATAAATCATTACAATATAACTTCGTTTTGGAAACCAATACATGAACGGCACTCCTTCACGGATGAGTACAGATGACCTGTGATAAATCAATGATGATTCTTGCTATTCTGTGGCCTATTGAGTGTATCCCTGATAGCTGTAGGATGCAAAATTATTAGGACCGAAAAAATGTTCAGTCCTTCTTGAGTTCTTGCTGTTTCCTTAGCTATGTCACTTACCGAACAAAATATCACGCTTGTAGTTTTACAGGGCTGTTGATATCGTAATCGTGACCACGTGATCTTCAATTTTTCAGGGACGTAACGTTTCATTTGAAAAATCCTCATTCATTGTTCGGGATTCAAACTGCGGCAGCCATGGTGAAAATTTAATCTGTCGAAGTGAATGTTGGACGAATTCGAATAAGTGTGGGTATCTAGATGAAAATAATGCGTGATCAGTGACTCCGGAGATTCTTCACGGAAATAATAGCGTATGGCTTCCAGAGAGGCCTGGTGGAGATCTTTCGAATCAGCGCCCGTGGGGACCTGCGCATCTATGAGGATGGGGCCCTGCCGAGGATGAAATCTAATGCTGAACATACCTAGTCCCCGAGCCAGAGAAATTAACCAATGATGTTTAAAATCTACGACCCAGCCGGGAATCGAACTCGGAACCACTTGGATCAAAGCCGTGATGCCAGACTTCAGGATATTCACTAGATATATGCTTGCTTTCTGGTTGATAAGGGGCACTAATGTCTAAAGAACACTCTTATCCCACGAACCTACTGCGCTGGCGTAGCAGGGGGAGAGGTGATACTCCCACGTGCCGCGTCCAAATGGCGGATAGGGGGTTCCTAACCGGCTTGCCGGCGGACTTGAGAGAAATAAAATACCTCTCGTGGACCAAACATATAACCCCCTGTCGGCGGGGGACGCAGACGAAGAATAGGCCTACACCCACGGTATCCCCTGCCTGTAGTAAGAGGCGACTAAAAGGGGCGACCAAGGGATGATTGTCTAAGAACCATGAAAATACTTGTGATTAATAGCCACCACGCGGGGAACACCATGGGTCGCTTTTACTTGCGCGTAGTACCACTATGATAGGTACCAAATAGGTTTGTGATTAGTAGCAACAGAGTCCGTTGCCGGCTTTTACAGTACCTATGATTAGTACCATTTGAGAAGCGACACCATGGTTCTGGCTTGCCTATGATTACTACCCACTATATGAGGAACACCACGGGATAATACGAGGCCCTGTGGTTAGTACAATTATGTGATGAACACCATAGGTTTGCGTTGCCTGTACATGGCGCCGCAATGCGCGAAACTCCATAGGTCTGTATTCCATGTGCGAATTTCCTTACCTGTCAGTAGTACCATAATGTGTGGAATACCGCGAGTCTTCGCTACTTTTGATTAGTACCGCACCATGATAAATACCATGGTTCTACTTTACTAGCGATAAGTACCATTATGAGGGGCCGATAACTTGGATTTTGGACTCGCTTAGACTACAAGCATCATCGATTCAGCATTGTGCTATAGAAGCAGTCCCTTGGTCAGTAATACTATTGTTTACGTCAGTTTTTGTGAATGTGAGGCATTGCGGGTCGGATCCACTGATTGTTTTAAATTCATATGCATCCATTCATTCTCCGTCCTCGCGTTTTGAATTCTGGTCAGTGGTGGGTTTTGGACTTTTAATTTGCTATTACATTTCGTCTCATTTCGTACCATTAGGGGCCGATGACCTAGATGTTAGGCCTCTTTAAACAACAAGCATCATCATCATCAATACTCCTGTCAGTGTATTTTAGTTTCACTAGAGGATTAAAATGATCAATTCTAAGAATTATATACGGTAATTTGATTTGCTCTGTGGCAAAGTTGTGGACTGCAAACAATTACTTAATGACCGCTCGCGGGATTTTGCGGTGGAATTCTTCTTAACTACTAAAGCAATTATTTAAACGCTTGAGGAGAGGCTGAGAAGTGCGTGGTTATTGAAAAGCCTTGATAAGTACTTCACTGGAACTTGCGCCTTTTGTCAATGTGAAGAGAACTGTGCCAGACATCAGTGAGTCGAGGTGATGATGTAGCTCTGATGGTGGATTAAATATCAAGGGAGCAAACATATCGACTGTTCAGTTTAACAGTTCTTTCTTTCTTACCTGTCCTTTTCCCAGTTATCTGGGCTCGGCACTAATGTGGATTAAGCCCTGTTTAACGATCGGATGTCTTTCAAGACGCCAACCCCACGTGAAGAGTTGTATTCCAATTTACGTGTTTCACTGTTGGTTGTGGGTGTGATTTATATGTATATGAAGATATGTGTTAAGACGATCACCAATACCCTTCCCCCGAACTAGAGGAGTTAACGCGGTTTAAATCCCCGGCTCTGCCGGTAATCGAACATAGAGCCCAGAAAACCCAGGAACATAACGCTGACCATTCAACCGAGGAGCCAGACTTCAATTCAGTAGCACTACAACTCAAAAAGGAGTAGATTTTCCAGTGCACGTGTTTTAAGATTTCACCAGTTGCAATGGAAATAAAGATAAACATTTATTTTCTGCATGGGAATTGTTTATCCCATTGCCTTTTCTAGGTGTTAATATTTGCCATCGCCAGCAATTGTAGAATAAGGATAGTTGATCTTCATCTATCGCGCCAGATCCTTACCATCGACTTGTGTTGTTCCGATTCTGTTGCAAACCATATTGCACCGATCGATCATTTCATTCCTAAGTTTGACGCTGGAGATGGCGTTTGATTTTGATAGCTAACGTGACGTTGTTAGTGGTCTCGCAAACGCCTAAAATCTCACGCGTGCAAACAGCGGCGCAGAGTTCCTGTGCACAGTGCATCGGTCCCGCTCGGCTCGGCTCGGACCAACGCTTCGTCTCTGGGCTACTCAGCTAATTTCGGCTCAATTCGACTCAATTCGGCTCGGATTTGGAGCTCTACGGAGCAAGTGAAACAGGCGTGGGTAAAGAGAGAGACAACGCTATTCTCCAAATCGAGGAGTGGGGTCTGCACTCTGGTCAAGCAAGCGAAGTCGTCTTTTGCACCGTGCACAGTGCATGTACCCAGAGAGGCCTTGCCCTAGAGTATCAGCCGGTGAAAGTGTACCACAACAGTGACCATCACAAGGATGGGGAAAATTGATGGAATAGCCGAGCTCTGGTGGACGCCAACTGTAATGCGAAAGTCTTCGAACGATCCTGAAGCGATTTGGACGTACAGTAGTCTCGAATAAGGTAGCGGCACCTACATCATGGGGTATTTCAGGACACTGTGTTGTTGAAATCAGGTCATGTGGTACGTAATTGAAGGCGTTCTCGAGGTCCAGGAAGGTAGCTTGTTCTTGTTACAATGTTTCTCATCTAGGAGCTCTATTCCACTGATTGTGCTACAATGCTCCTAAAATCCAGGTAGAGTTTTGGACGAAACTGTCTTTACATCGGTCTGTTTCGAGACTGCCTTTGATTTACTGGAGTGAGAGCTGGGTGGACGCAGGATATCTTATTTATAAGTTAGAAATAACAGGCATGAAAGTAACGAGAATGATTGCTGGTAAAAACAGGTAGGGAAAAGCGGCACCAGGTTAATTGGAGTGAGGAGACAAAGGTTATATTAGGGATAAACTCGATGGATAACCATATGCATAAACCAGCTTCAGAGGTGGTGGTCGTGTGAGGAGAGTGGAAGAGAATAGGTTACCTAGGAGAATAATGAACTCGGCCATTGGAGGTATCAGCAGTAGAGGAACACCAAAGCCACGATGGTTAGACTCAGTTGTTAAAGATTCATTGATAAGAGGTGTGGAACTAAAGGAGGTCACAGAGCTAACTGCAAATGAAGGATTGTGGGGGCGCACAGTCAATTCACAGGGACCTGCAGACTGAACGCTGAAAGGTATAACATTCTATGATGAAGATATAATATGAATATTGATGTCACTTTATACTTAACAGTCGGTTTTATGTTTAATTGCATCATCAGTACCTTCTTGTACCATCAGTTGTGACTCTTTACGTAATCGAAATCTCTCATAGAATTATCTGGCTTTCCATTCATGAAAATGGTTTGCGTATATTCGGAACATTATTGTTCTTCTCCTCTTCTGCATCTAACCTAAAATATGATGTTGATGATGATGATGATGATGATGATGCTTGTTGTTTAAAGGGGCCTAACATCGAAGGTCATCGGCCCCTAACCTAAAATAATTTACATTTCTTTCTGACTAATATCATTTTCTTTGGATAGCATGGGGACTTCTTAGCAACCACAATTCAGTTCATCTCAAACCAAGTCATGTGAGCTGTCACTTGCACTTCCCGTCGTCCTTTAAAACTCGTCTATAGCATAAGCTTCCGCTTAAGCCCGATTCGAACTTTATGCGAATATTGCGAAAACGGACATTAGAGTGGTAACCTCCATTGCGTTGGGTCTGGGCGTGGGACTAACTTCCCCACCCTGCAAAACCACTGTTCTTACGAAACTCAACTTGAAATTTGACGAACTTGGCGCACGCTACTGGGCTCGAAACGGGACAATATGATGGAAGAAGGTGTAGAATAGAGCATGAGTTCTTGAGGGATGTCAAACCCAATTTGAAGGTGAATCGCTGAGGATGAAAATAAGTAGCCTAAGTATACTTCTTACAGAGCAGAGTGTTGGCTGTAGTTACCAGGTCACATTGGACAATGCCTACCGGACGACGTGACAGTCTGATACATGTTTGTAAGACTGGATATCCCATTTATATTGAGACAGATTCTGTTGCTGATTATCGTCCCATAAACGGCGAGAGTATTTTAGTAAATAATAATGTTATTGTTTTTACGTCCAACTAACTACTTTTTCGCTTTTCGGAGACGTCGAGGTGCTTAGAATTTTGTCCCGCAGGAGTTCTTTTACGTGCCGGTAAATCTACCAACAAGAGGCTGACGTATTTGAGCACCTTCAAATACCACCGGACCTGCCAAACTGGGCTCAGAGGGCCACCGCTCTACCGCCCGAACTACTCAGCCCGCCAGAGGTTCTTAAGAGACACCGGTATTACGATAGAGAAATTTCTTAGCGCGCAGCTGTGAGCTTGGATTCTGGAAATAGCGGGTTCGAACCCCAATGTCGGCAGCCCTAAATATGGTTTTCCCTAGTTTCTCATTTTCACACCAGGTAATTGCTGGAGCTGTACCTTAGTTAAGGCCACGGCTACTTCCTTCCCACTCCTAGCCGTTTCCTACCGCATCGTCGCCATAAGAATTATATGTGTCTGTGCGACGTAAAACAACTTGAAAAAAGAAAAGAAAAGAAAAGGAATTTATTTTAAACTTACAAATCTACTGACATAATATACAAACACCCTTAGGCATCAACGGGCTATGCTATAATTCGATTCAGACTCTTTGAAAGTAGCAGACGAAGAGCAAGCTAACTGTGGTACGCAACCTAAATCATATATTTTCGTGACAGGGGTGGGAATTGGATACAGGGCCTCCTGAGGCAGTATGCTTCTGCAACCGCTAGACTGTAGAGTTAAGATAATGATAGGTATGGCAGGTAAATAACGTTATCAATATTCATTATAGTAAGTTAATTCAAGGTAATGACTGCACTTTAAACTATTCTGGCCAGAGCAGCTTCTTTACAGGGCCCGAGGTTCTAAACGACGGGTGTTACTGTACTTGTGAGCTTAATTTAAAGGCGAAGCACTTGGAAACGTGTCCTCTTAAATCTTAAAATATAACAATCACTCGAGTCCCTTGCCATGATGTTAAAATACATGTATCAGGCTCATTGCCTGAATAGCCGGCGTAGTGACCTTCGGTTCAGAGGATCCAGCGTTTGATTCTCGGCTAGGCTCGGGATTTCAGTCTGCTGAACTCCATTGGCTTGGGGGCTGGATGTTTGTGTTCGTCTTAATACACATCCTCATTTACATACAACGTACCCACTACCAACTGCGATAAGAAAAATGCAATTGTGTTTAACTTCCTCCTCGTCAGGGAAGGCCTTCAGGCGTAAACCTGAGCTCAATCCACATGAAGTGCTGGCCTGATGTAATTGGGAAGAGGCCAAAAGGAAGTAGGGAGAGCATTTAAAAAGAGAAGGTTCCTGTCAGCTGGCTGACTTGTTACTTCAGCTCCGTGTACGCCAGAGGTAGCTAGTGGTGCAGTCACTTCAGTGTGCGCCAGATCCCAGTTCTCACTAAGTTCTACAGTTAGCCAAGAGATGGCTATGCTATCAACAATGTGTCTAAGGCTCACGATCATATAAGGGGCGCAGCACCAAAATTTGCTGCTATCCTCCCATCGGAAACCGAGCATATTGGCTTCGGCTTAATGGTGGCTTCGGCTCTACAGCTCTGTATTCGGGAGGCGGTTGAATGGGTCCCCGTCACCTGTCCTGAGAATGGTTTCCCACGGTTTTCCATTCGCCTGACCAAGGCGAATGATTGGACAGTTCCTTTTAAGGCCACGACCACTCCTGTCTCAGCTTCTCCACACCGCAACACATCTCCTGGCTTGAGAGAGGGCGTCACGCTCTAGGATATTGAAGTATCCCACCAGCAGAGTGCGGAATGAAAATATTTTTGTAGTCCCACAGAAGTTCTACTGACGATCTGTTCGCTCATGCCATAGCAATGTGTCATGGTTCTTAGCTCTATAAATAAAGTAGGGGATCCTATCGTTGTGCAGGAATTTCTTATAAATGAACTGGTAAAGGGTTATGAGGCGTCATTTATTTTCTGTAGGGACATAATAATCAGTGACATCGTTACTGGCTTGTCACCAAGGCGATCATGGTTCGAATCTGGGCCAATGCGTGTAGGATTTTTAAAATGAAAAGTTACGTTCCGTAACAAACACGTTGGACGAACAGTACACGGTATTGTCAGTGAATGTTAGATTCGAGCGTGCCGGGCTGAGTGGCTCAGACGGTTAAGGCGCTGGCCTTCTGACCCCAACTTGGCAGGTTCTGTCCGGTGGTATTTGAAGGTGCTCAAATACGTCAGCCTCGTGTCGGTAGATTTACTGGCACGTAACAGAACTCCTGCGGGACTAAATTCCGGCACTTCGGCGTCTCCGAAAACCGTAAAAGAGTAGTTAGTGGGACGTAAAACAAATAACATGATTATTATTATTATTATTATTATTATTATTATTATTATTATTATTATTATTATTATTATTAGATTCGATCGTTAATGGTGAGAACAGGAGAAGACGTACAGAGGGTAGTAGGATAGTAAGCAGGAGGCTTTAAGCTGTGAGGTGAAAATAGGTCTATAGAGACAGATAGTTGACTCACAAAAGTTTATAGACTGAATGCTAAATGTTAGAGCAGTCTAAAATAAAAAGTTATGTCCGACTCTTTGGTCAAATGGTCAGTGGAGTGGTCTTCGCTTCAGGTTCCAGTTCTCGATTCCTAGTCGAGCAGGAGATTTTAGTAGGTTTTAATTAATTTCTCAAGCACGGGATCAGGCTGTTTTTGTTTGTTTTAATATGTACACATTTCTTCATTACCGCATAAGGCACCTCCTCACCAACCACCACAGGTCACATCTCACGTGGAGTTGGCATCAGGAAGGGCATCTGGCTATTAACTGGGTCAAGTTCACATGTGTGACACACGTAGTGCCCGGAGTCCAACCAAGGAGTGGGAAAAATGGCCGATAAAGAAGAAGAGCTATGAATATTTAAGTATCTGTGTAGGTTATGCATTCAGAGAGAAAAGTAAGAGGGCTAAATTTAATTCGAGCTGAATGGGAAGCCATCCTCCTGCACTGTAATGCTTGTATAGCATTAATGAGAACTGATAATGCACACGCAAATGCAGTTATGATGTTGGCATGTTTAAAGATGAATGCAGATTTTGCTGCAGTTCGAGCCAAGCCGGTCGGTCCTTAGACGGTACCCTATGCAGACTGTAACCCTAGCTCACTTCATGGGAGAGTGTGACCGTGGAATGCTCATTTGGAACTCACGTCAAGGATAGCTGACACCCTGAGGAAGAAGGGTTGGACAATAGATGAGGAAATTTCCTGCCTTGTTATGAATGGATCAGTTTGGACAGTTGACATGATTGCGTACTCTCCTAATACAAAGCGAGGGTAATTCTGGATCCCACAATAAGATTTGAGTGTGGGAAAGGTACAGTAAATTTCTTGAAAGATAAATATCACTTGGAGTCAATCGAGGTTTATAGTCGTTTACTGTGAGCTCTAGGTGACATTTAAAAACTCTGAACCAGCCAGGAATCGAACCCGAGACCCTCTGAACCAAAGGTCAGTATGCTGAACATCTAAGAAGTTGGGCGTAATAATAATAATAATAATAATAATAATAATAATAATAATAATAATAATAATAATAATAATAATACATGCATACATATATCATCATTATCGAACGTTATGCTTTTCAGCGTTCAGTCTGCAAGCCTCTGTGAATTTACTAAATGTGGCCACAATCCTCTATTTGTAACTAGTGTTGTGGCCTCATTTAGTTCTATACCTGTTATCTTGAAATCGTTAGAAACTGAGTCTAACCATCGCCGTCTTGGTCTTCCTCTGCTTCCCTTACCCTCCATAATGGAGTCCATTATTCCATTAGGAAAACTATCCTCCTCCATTCGCCTCACATGACCCCACCACCGAAGCCGGTTTATGCGTACAGCTTCGTCCATCGAGTTCATTCCTAACTTAGCCTTTATCTACTCATTCCGAGCACCCTCCTGTCATTGTTCCCACCTGTTTTACCAGCAATCATTCTCGCTACTTTCACGTCACCAAGCTCGATAGCTGCAGTCGCTTAAGTGCGGCCAGTATCCAGTATTCGGGAGATAGTAGGTTCGAACCCCACTGTCGGCAGCCCTGAAAATGGTTTTCCGTGGTTTCCCATTTTCAGACCAGGAAAATGCTGGGGCTGTAGCTTAATTAAAGCCACGGCCGCTTCCTTCCAGCTCCTGGCCCTTTCCTGTCCCATCGTCGCCATAAGACCTACCTGTGTCGGTGCGACGTAGGGAAAAGCAACTGGCAAAAAAAAAAAAAAAAAAAAAAAACTTTTACGTCGGTTACTTCTAACTTATGAGTAAGATATCCTGAGTCCACTCAGTTTTCGCTTCCGTAAAGCAAAGTTGGTCTGAAAACAGACCGATGTAAAGATAATTTGATCCGGGAGCTGACTTCCTTCTTACATAATACTCATGATCGCAACTGCGAGGTCACTGCATTAGCTTTACTGCACCTTGATTCAATCTCACTTAATATATTACCATTCTGGGAGAACACACATGCTAAATACTTGAAATTACCTACCTGTTCCAGCTTTGTATCACCAATCTGACATTCAATTCTGTTGAATTTCTTACCTACTGACATCAATTTAGTCTTCGAAAGGCTAATTTTAATACCATATTCATTGCATCTACTTCCAAGTTCCAAGATATTAAACTGCAGGCTTTCGGCAAAATCTGCCATTAAGACCAAGTCGTCGGCATAGGCCAAACTGCTTGCTACATTTCCACCTAATAATAATAATAATAATAATAATAATAATAATAATAATAATAATAATAATAATAATAATAATAATAATTAATAATGATACAGTAATATCAACGAAGATTTTAGGAAGAGATTCTGTTTACCATCTAATCTTAGAGATGAGATTGTAGGGACAGTGCTGAAGAATCCTGCCAAATCTTAAATCACCATCTCAATCCACAAATTTTTTTGCTAGTGGCTTTACGTCGCACCGACACAGACAGGTCTTATGGCTACGATGGGATAGGAAAGGCCTAGGAGTTGGAAGGAAGTGGCCGTGGCCTCAATTAAGCCACAGCCCCAGCATTTGCCTGATGTGATAATGGGAAACAACGGAAAACCATCTTTAGGGCTGCCTAGAGTGGGATTCGAACCCACTATCTCCCGGATGCAAGCTCACAGCCGTGCGCCTCTAAGCGCGGGCCAACTCGCCCAGTTATCCAGATATTTGAGTACGATTTGCTAAAGACTAGCTGTTACATAACATTTCTGTTAGTGAGTACATTGAGTTCTATGGGGCTATCTTTGTTGGGAGGCAGTTTTTAAAATGTAAATAAACACATAAGTAATGATTTTAGGTGTCCAGGACATTGACTGAATTGCCAGCGTACTGGCCTTCCGTTCAGAGGGCCCTGGATTTCATTCCCGGCTTGGCCGACGATTTTATCTGCATATGGTCATTTCCTCTGACCAAAATTTCGAAGCCGCCGCTAAATATAAGGGAGGAATTAAGAAAGGATATTCTTTATTTATACATGTCGAAAATCATTACCACTTTATCTTCTTCTTCTTCTTCTTCTTCTTCATCAATTTATTGGTGTCGGCACTTGATGTGAATTTGTCCCAATTTTACGGCTGTATGCCCTTCGTGGGGCCAACCCAATGTGGGCAGATGTATACACTATTGCGTATTTTGTGGTGGCCGTTTGTGTGGTGCATTGTGTGTGTATGAAGAGAAATGCATTAAAACACACATAAATGCCCGGAGCCAGATAAATTAACCATACGCGTTTAAGATCCCCGAACCAGCAAGGAATCGAACCCGAGGCCCTCTGAACCAAAGGTCAGTATGCTGAACATCTAAGAAGTTGGGCATAATAATAATAATAATAATAATAATAATAATAATAATAATAATAATAATAATAACAGCGAGCTAGTGGCAACTTTTTTTGCGTCACGTAGCTGTGAGCTTGCATTCGGGAGATATTATGTTCTAACACCAAGATCGGCAGTCCTGAATATGGTACCTTAGGATCACAGACGCTCCTTTTCTGGCTAGCCCTTTCCTATTTTATCGTAGCCAAAAGACCTCACTGAGTAGTTGCGACGTTAAAAAACAAAGCGAAATAATAATAATAATAATAATAATAATAATAATAATAATAATAATAATAATAATAATAATAATAATAATAATAATAATAATAATTACGGTTTTTCCCGTGGTTTATAGAGGTATAAGAAGGTGCTGGGGTGAATGGGTGGACAGAGAAGTGACCAGAGCATACGTTCAAGCACTAAATTTCGAAATTTTATTTCTTTCCCTTTTTTGAGTTTAACATTTGATAGATAATCTGAATAAGCAATAGCAAATAACAGTTAAAGAGCACGACAGCTCCCACAATAACAGTGACTTGAGGTCAAAAATCAGATACAATAGGGAAGATAGTCGACACAATGGTTTAAAAGGAATGAGCATCGTAGCTCTAAAGGTACCCTATTTTACAAGAGCAAATTTGCTCCACTCACTTACATTCTGGGAGACTGAGCCCCAAAATTTCCTACAGTCCAGCCTCTGAGAGGCACAATTTTCTTACACAATCATACTTGATAAACTTCAGATAATACGTTCACTGTCATTTCTGCTCGACAGTCTATTACACACTCGTCAATAATAATAATGACAATTTGACCAGGGGCAATGAGTGCACTTCTAAATGGCCTTGATATACAAAAATACACTGACTGACAGAGCAAATGCAACACCAAGAAGGAGTGGTCAGAACTTTATGCCAATTGCAGGGTAGACTGACGTCACTGAGGTATGCTCATGATGTGAAATGCGCCGCTGTGCTGCGCACGTAGCGAACGATAAATGGGACACGGCGTTGGCGAATGGCCCACTTCGTACCGTGATTTCTCAGCCGACAGTCATTGTAGAACGTGTTGTCGTGTGCCACAGGACACGTGTATAGCTAAGAATGCCAGGCCGCCGTCAACGGAGGCATTTCCAGCAGACAGACGACTTTACGAGGGGTATGGTGATCGGGCTGAGAAGGGCAGGTTGGTCGCTTCGTCAAATCGCAGCCGATACCCATAGGGATGTGTCCACGGTGCAGCGCCTGTGGCGAAGATGGTTGGCGCAGGGACATGTGGCACGTGCGAGGGGTCCAGGCGCAGCCCGAGTGACGTCAGCACGCGAGGATCGGCGCATCCGCCGCCAAGCGGTGGCAGGCCCGCACGCCACGTCAACCGCCATTCTTCAGCATGTGCAAGACACCCTGGCTGTTCCAATATCGACCAGAACAATTTCCCGTCGATTGGTTGAAGGAGGCCTGCACTCCCGGCGTCCGCTCAGAAGACTACCATTGACTCCACAGCATAGACGTGCACGCCTGGCATGGTGCCGGGCTAGAGCGACTTGGATGAGGGAATGGCGGAACGTCGTGTTCTCCGATGAGTCACGCTTCTGTTCTGTCAGTGATAGTCACCGCAGACGAGTGTGGCGTCGGCGTGGAGAAAGGTCAAATCCGGCAGTAACTGTGGAGCGCCCTACCGCTAGACAACGCGGCATCATGGTTTGGGGCGCTATTGCGTATGATTCCACGTCACCTCTAGTGCGTATTCAAGGCACGTTAAATGCCCACCGCTACGTGCAGCATGTGCTGCGGCCGGTGGCACTCCCGTACCTTCAAGGGCTGCCCAATGCTCTGTTTCAGCAGGATAATGCCCGCCCACACACTGCTCGCATCTCCCAACAGGCTCTACGAGGTGTACAGATGCTTCCGTGGCCAGCGTACTCTCCGGATCTCTCACCAATCGAACACGTGTGGGATCTCATTGGACGCCGTTTGCAAACTCTGCCCCAGCCTCGTACGGACGACCAACTGTGGCAAATGGTTGACAGAGAATGGAGAACCATCCCTCAGGACACCATCCGCACTCTTATTGACTCTGTACCTCGACGTGTTTCTGCGTGCATCGCCGCTCGCGGTGGTCCTACATCCTACTGAGTCGATGCCGTGCGCATTGTGTAACCTGCATATCGGTTTGAAATAAACATCAATTATTCTTCCGTGCCAACTCTGTTTTTTCCCCAACTTTCATCCCTTTCGAACCACTCCTCCTTGGTGTTGCATTTGCTCTGTCAGTCAGTGTAAAAGTTTTAAGACGATCGGCCATGAACAAAAGGCTAGGAGTTGAAACACTCGCACTCCTTTTGAAAAAAGCACTTAATATCCTAAATGGGCTTATGGGCCGAAGTTGCAGAGGACAAGCCTATACTACAGAGGGGTGACTAGATGCGAAATCTTACGTAACAAAGCAGTGTGAAGAATTTATAGGATTAGAAAACCTAAGTCACTCCCATTCCAAGTTGAATGGGAATTAACTGAGGGTGAACACTCTTTTTTCCCTAAATTATATGTTTCCCAGCGGGGATATGAAGAAAGTCCTCAGACTTGCCGAAAATTTACATTTAAACCGAGACTTTGGGACTTTACATTAGTAAAAGAAGTTTGAAACCTTCCTCTCAAGTTATCTTCCTGGAGCTATCACATGTTAAGAGATGTCTGCCATTATCTTGAATTGTCGAGCCTTCGACGATGGCAAGGCTGCCCCTGCCTCCAAAATATGCCGTACACACTAGACCGGAACGATGAAGATACGGCCTTAAAGCGCCCAGCTTTTATATCATGTCAGAGGGGAAAGTTCCAGAACTCTCTTGAGATCGGCAGAATGCCCGTACACACCCCAAATTTTAATTGGCTAGAGAAATATACACAAAAATTCCTGATTGGTTAATAACATATGGAAGAAGGAAGCCGTAGGGGTGCTGACAACAATAACACATGAAGAAAACAATCTATAAAACTTAAGGTTAACAAACATTGAAAATTGAAAATTCCCTTAAAGGGAAATTGTCCTTAATCCCGCCAGAGGGGGCACACAGGTCGATAGCAGAGACATCTAATGGTTAAAAATCCGAGTATCTTGTGATACATAGCTTAGGATTCACAGCACAGTGATGGCCTTCCAGAAGGCGCGCAGTTCAACGGGATGGAGAAAGTGTACCCCGCTAAAATAATAATAATAATAATAATAATAATAATAATAATAATAATAATAATAATAATACAGATAATGATAATGATAATAATGTGTTTCGATTTATGTGTCCCACTAACTACTCTTACGATTTTGGAGGTGCCCTAGATAAAGAAATATCTAGCCTAAGGACCCTCCTCCTCTCCCTCATATGTATGATATTTTACATGTAAGTTATAGTGTGTTTTAAGTAAGTGGTAGTAATAGATAGCTCCATTTAAAACCTCAAGATTAGCGCGGTATCTTCCTTGTGTGTATTGGAACTAACAACCCATAGTGTTATTGTGCCTCGGTTGGGGCGTGCATTTGCAGTAGCCCAGCTTGGCTGTAGATTTGTGAAGAGCTCCCAGGATTCAACGTGAGGTATCGGTTCACAATTTGGTAGAAGTAAGTATGGAACACTGTGTAGAAGGGAGCATTTATGTTGCGTCCTACCTTTCATATGTTGCATGTTACGTCATAGCTGCCTAATAGTAGATAGCTATTATTAACATAATTACTAATATTCGCATAATTTCGTGAATATGTGCTATGAATTACACTAGTTTAAAGCAATTATTTCGGACGTTGGGCACGATGCTATCATTCGCAATTGCCCATTGCGCAGTTTTGCTCATTGTACTAACTCATCTACATACTTTGGTGTTATAACGCTGCAGGAGTTTAAAATAGAAAAAGCGGCATACATTGTTCGTTGTTGATAGCTGTAAGTTTCGGCACCACAAGAAGCTTACCGGTGGAATGCGACTTTGGGCCTGTAATTTGAAAAATGTTGTAAGTTAATAACTTATAAAAATTGATAGCAATAATTCAATACCTGAAAATATGTCAGGACACAATCACGACTGGCTACGTGATAAAGACTTGAATCGTCAGAAGTTAAATTATTCAGTCGAATGGAAAGGAGTAGATAATCTGTGTATACGTCCGGCTAAATTATTGGTTATGGAATTTGGAACGAGTCGTGATGTAGATACTTTCTTTATAATTGGCTTACGACGCACCGACACAGATAGGTCTTACGTTGACGATGGAATAGGAAAGGACTAGGATTGGAAGGAAGCGGCCATGGCCTTAATTAAAGTACAGACTGAGCACTTGCTTGTTGTGAAAGTGGTAAATAACGGAAAATCATATTGAGGGCTCTCGACAGAGGGGTTCGAAACCACTGTCTCCCGAATGCAAGCTCACAGCTGCGCGCTCCTAACTGTATGGCCAACTCGCTCGATATAGATACTACGGGTACATCACATACTGAATTTATTAAAAAGAACGTCCAAAAATACTCGCTTATTTATTCAGCCACCTCTATTCAAATCTCTCGAAGACTGTCATAATGACATGGAACAATTGAATGCAAAAACAAATACAGGTGAGGTATTTTAATATCCCACTTAAAAGATCTGGTTGCTAGAAAAATCTGTAATTTCGTTAGCAAGAAAAGACCTCTTCCACCGAGCAAGTGGCTACTTGGTTTGGACACGTTGCTGTCAGCTTGCATTTTGGAGACAGTGGTTCCGAATACCACTGTCGGCAGCCCTGAAGATGGTTTTCTGTGATTTCCCATTTTCACACCAGGCAAATACTGAGGCTGCACCTTAATAAAATCCCCGATTGCTTCCTTCATATTCCGTACCCTTTCCTGTTCTATCGCCACCGTAAGCCCTGACTGTATCGGTGCGACGTAAAACAAATAAAACAAGGAAACCTCTTCTAGTACCTGGATTGTATGTTTTGGATATTAAGAATTACAATAAAAAATAAGCGTAAGGGATGTGCCATTAGTAATTCCATGATGCGCCCCTATACTAATAAACCATTTGCATTGCATATAGTAATTTAGGGATATCTCGACACGCTAAGCAAAAACCTGTAATTTTGATAATGCTTTATTTGCAAAATAGTTCAATTTTTACCTGGTGAATTTGTAGACAGTTAGTGTATGTTTTCTATTATTTATGGCCAAAAATAAAACTTCATATCATTGTAAATTAGAAAATAAATAAACGATGCAAAAATGTCCACTTCTCCCGCACTTAGGGAGAACCTGACACTAGGTAGGACCTCGGAAGAGTTACACAGCTATTGTACACAGTGGGAACATATAAAATGTTCGTCGTTTCCATTTTCTACACACATCTCGTGGAACCATTTCCTGCATTCCCCACTACACTGGACCAATGCCTCATTTCGGTTGTCGTCATAGAAATAGCCATCACATACTGCGCAGTAATTCTCAGAGCAATTAAGACTGCTTGAGGAACTAGCTTCCCCACTACCAACACGCCGAGTTCTCGTTGTTTTGTTTAGATTTGAGGTATTCTGTTCATTTCCGCGTTTCCTCTTCCTTAACTTTTATCGGTAATCCTGAGAAGTCACCATGGCGGATTCTTGCACTCTTCTTCCTCTTCCTTTTCCAGATAGGAGTCTTAATATCGGAACAGGAGATAACTCCTGGACTGAGCAACTCGGAGGTGTAAATGCAGGTGAGGCTTCATGTTCCTGTGATAATGTAGGACTACTGGCCTTAGTTTCGACAGCAATATCTTCTCCAACATGTACGTGATTTGAACCATTTTCGTCTTGCACAAGGTCGTATTCAAAAATGTCTTCTTGGAGGATATCGGGATTGTACGGATAAATGACAGTGTCGAGATCTCCCACGCTTGTTATGTCGACATCTCCCCGAGTTACATTGGCAGGCAAGAGGTGGCAGCCCTTACCACGTTGAATGATTGGCGATTTGGAAATGACATGGCCGCTTCTCCAAAACGTGCTTTGTGCGCCTAACCTCAAACATTGCCTTAAAAATATCGCATATCTACGTATTTCGTTCTACAACCTACTCATTATCTTATAGTACGTTACTTTTACATCATATATCACTTACATACTCACCTTCAACTATTCAGATGTCTTGTATTTATAGTGATAATCGTCTGCTACCAGGATCGCCATGAGCACAACACCCTACGGCTCCAATACATGTAGTTACTAGTTCGACCTGTAGAGTACTGTGGTTACCAGGGGCGCTAAGCTTAAAAGTGTCGAGTTCTCCCTCATGTCGGGATCTCCCTAAGTTACCTTATAGTATAGGCTACACCGTTTTAGTTGAATTCGAGGAAATTAAACGTATTTTCATTAGTCTAATTCAGATCGTCACAATGTAATTTGGCGAACACACACTACATATAAAAAGCCACTGAATGCAGGTTTTACCATCCCTGAAACACCTGTAACATGAAACCAACACTACCATCGCAAATGGAGGATGTAAATGTAAATTCGTAAGATGGTGCGGCTCTTTTCAGGCGTACCACCAATGGAGATGAACTGTATGTACCATTCTAAACCATATACCACCCCTCCTGCTAATCCTAAACACCTGGCAGTACCACGAAGATTGTCGGAGCCCCCGAGGAAGGCAGCTAATAGCGCTAACTGTTATACTAGAAAGGTGGACAATTACAAGATATAACGTCAAGAAGTGGGCGGGGATCCGGCGATATTGTATATCATTAATACATTTTGGAGATCTCAGACAAGGTGTCATGAATAAGGAAAAGTTTTTGTAGAAGCAAATGCCGCTGATTCAGCACGAGCATTGGATTTGTTTTTGAATGTATGTGTCAAACCTCCGTAACTATTAATAATTCAATATTTAAGCCACCGAACTTAACCTGAAGCTTTTGAACGAATCGGTATTCTCGCATGACCTCCAAAGACCTTGTAAAATGTCAAATTCATACCCCAAACGGTTTGGAGGGATGAATAATTTCGTCATAATTCGTCACTCCCCAGCCGAAACTTCTTGGAGGTGTATTGTTTTAAGACCTATTCTTGTTTAAAACCTAAAACATATAGGACCAACCATCTTGTGAAATTTTAACCTCGTATGTCAAACGGTTTCATAGAAATGGATATTATGTCATCAGACCTCACACCCAGTCAAAACCCTTAAGGGCATGTTGGTTTAAGACCACTTTTTAGTTAAAATGTAATGCACATACGGGCAATCATCATGTGAAGCTTTAAGCTCGTATATCAAGGGTTTCCAGAGAAATGACTTTTTTGTCATCAGGCCCCCAAACTCCAGTCAAAACCCATTAGGAATACATTGCTTCAAGACCACTTCTCATTTAAAATCGGAAATATAGTATAGGAGCAACAATCATGTGAAATTTCAACCATCGCCAGTCATAACCCCTTAGGGGTGCATTGCTTTAAGACCAATTTTTATTTAAAAATCTATTACATATAGGACAACCATCGTGCAAAATTTCAAGCCCATATGGCAAACGGTTGGGGAGAAATTAATATTTATGTTGTTAACCGCCACCCTTATTCAAAAACCCTTAGATATGCACTATTTTAAGACTACGTTTTATTGAAAATCTAAGACATACAGGAGAAGCCATCATGTTAAGTTTCAACCTTATATGTCAAAAGGTTTCAGAGAAAGGAATATATTTGTTTTCGTATATTAACTCCCATTTTACCCTTAAGGGCTGAATTTATTTCTAAACTTGTCTTATTGAAGAGCTAGTACATAAGGAAGCAATCATTCAGTGCCATTTCAACTTTGTGTTGTCAATGGTTTCGGAGAAATGAATATTTTGGTCTTTAGGGTTTTACGCCCGTTTCATCCCCTTAGGGGAGGCATTTTTCGAAACCTTACCTTAGTGGGTGTCAATGGCATTTTATATAGGTATATACTAATTTTAACGTCTGCAATGTCTTCCGTTTTAGTGATAAGTATCCTCATAAAAATAATTCAACTCCTTCACTCCTTTTCAATCTACCCCCTCCTCCGCCCCTTAAGTGGATTTTCACACAACAAAAAGTGATTCTTTATTTTTAAAATAGATTTTAAATGACAGTTTTCACGTCTCTAACATCTTCAGTTTTTGAGATATACTGTAGATTTACTCATTTTAAAAATCCACCCATATTTTCACTTCTTTTCACCCCCTTTAAGTGGATTTTCCGAAAACAAAAATATACGTGTTTCTTTTTTTAAAGTACATTCCAAAGACCAATTTTCATGTCTATAATATCTTAAGTTTTTTTATATATATGCATCCTCATAAAAGGAACTGAACACACTTTTCACCCCTTTTCACTTCCCTTAAGAGGATTTTCACAAAGGGAAAAAACACGTGTTTCTTTGTTTTTAAAGGAGATTAAAAATACAAATGTCTACGTCTCTAAACTGTCGAGTTTCTGAGATTTAGATGTACTCATTTAAACAACTGAACCCCCATTTTCACCCCCTTAGCAATGGAATATTCAAAAATCATCTCTTAGCGAGCACCTACGATGTAATGTAAATGTATTCCCAACATTTTATTTCTTTCCGCCTAGAAGTTTTGGCTCGGCGATGATAAATCAGTTAGTCAGTCAGGACATGTTACTTTATGTTTATAAACTAGCAGTTACCCGCGGCTTCGCTTGCGTGGATTTCGTAATTTGATAAAAGTAATCGTTTCTCGGTACTGTACTAAGACATTATCAGAAAATCCCTATTGAAGTATAAAAACTCACCGAAAAATGAGTTTTATTTACCCCAGAAAATCTCTGTAAGGCACGTTTGTAGTATTGTCTTTTGGGGCTAAGAACTGCGACATAGAACTCTACATGTGAGAAACAGTCTTCTCTCAAGTCGAAAAAACATGTTTCTTTATTTGTAAAACTAGAACGACTGAGAAACTTACATTCCTAGAACAGGGGTAAAGGATCATTTTGACCCATTATAAGAAATGCTTGGAAATGTTCAAATTAGAACTCAGTAAGAGATCTATTTTCTTCTGCTGTGTTTCCACAAATTTAGTTTACTCAAAACTACCTGACCTTAGTGTATGGACCCCCTGATGGACACTCGAATAATCACAAATAACTTCATCGTGTTTGTGTTTCTCTAAGCAGTTTTCAAAAACGTAACCAATTGAACATCTTGTGTTAGTCAGCCGTTCACATTGCAACAATTATACATTTTCAGAAATATTTTAAGAATAAAAAACAACCCAAACGCATTTTTCACACACAACTTCTATTTTTCGTTCACATTTTTCTCGTACTGCTTTGAAGCACTTGCTGCAGGCAACGCTAGGCTTGTTGCCTTTACACAGACAAACTGGGCACTTCTTACGCTTTTCAGATGGAAGCAATCTTGCAAACTCCTTTAGTTGTTGTTGCTTTTGCTCGTTCCGTCTTTTTAATTCACTTGCCAGGTGGAAGATGTACTTCTTCCGCTTTATCTTTCTGCCCGTCTCTTGCTTGTAAATGACCCAAGTATTGATAGCAATTAGGTCTAGGATATTGCCTTGGAGACCTTCTCCATGCACCCTTGGTGCAGTATTTACGAGACATTTGGTAGACCACATCTACCCCGTTGTAGAAAGGAACAGTTTCTGGCTTCTTTCGTCCTGTGCTCATTGTTACTTGAGCGTGCCGCGTGCTAAGAAGAAGGATGCTCTTGTTCTTCTCCCCTTGGTACACTATCAATATGCACGGTTTGTTCCCAGTCTGTCACAAGATGGTTGGACTACTTCACCTCAATACGGATTTTTTCATGACGAATGAGTTTGATGGTTCCCACCAACGAAGACTTTTGCCTTGGAGCTTTTTAGCAAGTTGGACGGATGTGAAGAAGCTGTCTGTCGTCATGTTTCTCCCTTGGTTTAGAAACGAGTGCATGAGGCGAAGCACGACGTACTCTCCCATTGGCTGCTTAGCCGGACGCGAGTCGATCTTACCAAGGTATGGAAAGGCCTTGCAGATATATTTTTTGGCCACACGTGCAGCAATCCAGAATTTCAGTCCGTACTTGTCGGACTTGTTTATCATAAAACTGGGTAAATCCGCACCTGGTTTTGTTTGGAAGTAACTGTTATATTTTCACTTCGGTGGTAACAGTGAAGGCAATATTCCACAAATTTGTTCCAGATTTCGCAGAAAAGAGCAAACCTGTCAGCTGACAGGCACTCAGCTCGGGCTGATTTCTCGTCGAAATGGATGTACCTGAGAAGCTCTCGAAATCTAGCTCTTGATATTGTGTCCTTCATGAATTGTTGTACACAAAAACGCGACCATAGATCATCCACAGACACACCACTCGAGCACAGAATACCCCCGGGTATATATGATGCAGTCATTGCCTCCCACTCCTCGAGCAAAACGGTCCAGTCCGTTTTCTTGATTTTTTCTGATCGATTTATTCCGGGTGTCGTTTTATTATTAAACTAGGCATCGATTAATCAAATAGGGAAAGAAGGGCACTAATGACGGTGTCGTCGTAGTAAGTAATTGCTGTGGGATGTAACGGTTCAAATCCCGTTACAAGATGATATCTGTATTTTTATTATTTTATCTATATTATTATTATTATTATTATTATTATTATTATTATTATTATTATTATGTCCGTATTATTATGTTATCTGTGATATTGTTACTATGATTGTAATTATCCGTTTTATTCAATTCGATTTTGCAATTGCCTGTTGCTTGCAAGATTGTACTTAGATGTATGCATATATACGTATGTGTAGAATAACACTCAATACCTGTACAGTGAGAATTGTTGTATATATCAGAGATTGGATGTGACGTTGGTGCATTGTGCTATATTGTTGGCGATTCTGCCAAGTCATCGCCACTCCATGGCTATGTCATCGTATTTATTTAGAATATGCGCTCAGAGAGTCAGCCGCCCCAGGGCTATTTCACCACTGTATGTAATATTTGCCGCGTTGTGGGAGTATGTCATTGTTATTTCTGGAGATTACGTAGCTGTGTCAACCAACGTCTATATAAGGTGGGTGCATATTGTAGCGTCAGTCATTAGTTATACGGATGCAGTACAGTGAAGAAGTCTACGAGATCAAGAGGCCTCAGTCGGTCAGTCAACAAGTGTGAACGAGAGATGGAGAGGATTCAGTGAGCCATTAATTATTGGTCATTGAGAGAGTGAGACCAAACTTGGTCCGTCACTTAGTGGAAGACACGGACGCAAGGGCTTACCATGGAGTCAGAGAGGGCAACCCTGGACCTGCCAAGAGGTAATACCATATTGACTTACAAAGAAGTCAGATGATATGGAGAAGAAGCAGTCACAAGGATGTATCACCAAGTTAGGCGTGACACATCTACAGTAAACACCAGATCAATGGATTACGTCGTATTTACACTCAAAGTGTTGAAGGTACAGTCAAGTGAATCAGTGAGGGAAATATTTCGTATAAATTGTTAAATGTCCGGTCAAGAAGAATTCAAATTCATGCCTAGTTTCTTTCAGTTGCAATGTCATAATTTCATATTCTCATCTGTTTTATCGTAACAAGACTCACTATTTTTTATATATTATTTAAAGAATATATTTTGTTCTATCAAACGAATTCATAGTTTTATTTCAATTACAGTAAAATATCTTAACCTCAAAATTAATGGGGAAACCGAACGCCAATCTCCTTTTCCCAGAACTTATATGGTATGTTTTCAAAAGTAAGCTTATTACCCCACACCCTGTTAGTTTTTAGTAATAAATATGTTACAAAGTGTCGACGCAACGTGGGACACGAAGAAATTCAGAATTTGTTCTGAATGACAGCATATCATAGGTTCATTTTGGGAAGAGTGTGCTCATTTAAGCCAACGGAAATTATTACCGGCAAATGTCAGGAGTGTAATTTTGTGAAATATATTTGTATTTTGGGGATATGTCAAGGGATTTGAAGAGGGAAATTAATTTGAGATCGCGTACTATCACTAGTGAACCAAAGATGGACAAGGAAAACAATAGCAAGTCATGTGATGACGAGGTTGTTGCTTCTGCGGACATCCAAGGTGAAATTCAAAGTAGGGAGCAGGTGAATACGATGGAAGCTTCTGTGGTAATTCAGGAAAGTGCAGAAATTGAGAAGCACACTGAAACTCAAAAAGAAATCGCGGGGGTAATGAACCAAGATTGTATAAATTTGTTGATTGCCAGATATACCGAGCGCCTTGAAAAGAATAACGAAGTGTATATGAAACAGATGGAAAAAGTGATTGGTATCTGTAGTAAGATGGATGAAAAGATTGATACTATTAACGAAAACTGTAAGAAACGAATTAACTCCATAAATAGTAAAATGGAAGAAAGGATTGGTAGTTGTAACGAAAATTTTAATGTGATCAATGATAAAATAGATAGGTTAAGTGAATCACTAAATTCTAAAATAGATACTAAGATAGTAGAGGTAACTGGTCAAATATGTAAGTTAGAAAATAAGTTTAATAAAGAGTGCGGTGACCTTAGAGGAGAAATTGAGTGGAATCGGAGCGATCTTCATAATCTAATTGAGCATGTCAAAGGAACATGTACAGAGAATATCGTAGAGTTAAGTAATAAGATTTCTAATACCCGGGAAGAAAGTCATGAGATCGTAGATAAAAGACTAGACAAGATCCATAATGCAGTGGTGCAAGATACGAGGGAATGTGTCAATAAGGTAGAAACGTTTGACAAAGTGCTTGGGCGGGTCAATGAACTAAAGAAAAAACAGGAAACTTTGTCACAGCCGGTGACAGAGAAAAAGGAAAAATTACAGGAAGAATTGAGTATAATGAAAGAGAATGCTGAGAGAGTAGCGGAAGAAAAAGTTTTGAACTGCCAGAGGGTACTACGGCAAGAAATGAGAGAAAGTCAGATTACAAGAGAAATAGTGGTAACGAGTGGTTTATTCAATAGGGACCCAGATTTGCCCAAGTTTTCTGGAAAACAGTTTAATCCTATGGAGTTTGTAAAACTAGTTGAGAAAAGATTTGCAAGTAAGTTGAGGAATAATATTTTTGAATGGGAATACTTGCTGGAAATTTTGTCTAATTCTTTCATCGGTGAAAGTAAAACCTGGTTTCAAGTGTACCGTAATAATATGTCTAATTTGGAAGAATTTAAAGAGAAGTTCATTAATAAGTTTTGGGATGAGAATGTCCAGGGTCGTGAGAGAGAACGGATTATGTTTGGTAAATATAGACACCAGGAGGGAGTGTCAATGACAGAATACTTTCTAGCACACGTGCTCATCTGGAAAAATCTTAATAGTATTGGTTCAGAAGTTGATATCGTAAGGATTATGTTAAAACATTATTCTGATAGGATTAGGGAAGCTGCGTGCATGCGGAAAGTCAGTACTATCAAAGAAATGGAGGTATTGTTAGATAGTTTTGATTCTCTGAATAGTAGCATAGGTGGTAGTCGACCACAAAGAACTGTAGAGGGAGCGGGAAACAGGTCAGATATTTATCAGAGGAGAGGTAAAAATTATGATCAGCCGAGGGCTAATAGAAATTTAAATAGTGATAGAGGTCAGCAAAGTTACCAGAAAGAATCGGAAGATGGGAGGCGTGCAGATGTGAATTATGTGAGGAATTATAGACAGAATAGCTGGAGAGGGAATAATTATGATCAGCAGAGGAATGATAGATATTTCAATAGTGATAGAGGTCAGCAGAATTACCCGAGAGAATCGGAAGATGGGAGGCGTGCAGATGTGAATTATGTGAGGAATTATAGACAGAATAGCTGGAGAGGGAATAATTATGATCAGCCGAGGAATGATAGATATTTCAATACTGGTAGAGGTCAACAGAATTACCAGAGAGAATCGGAAGATGGGAGGCGTGCAGATGTGAATTATGTGAGGAATTATAGACAGAATAGCTGGAGAGGGAATAATTATGATCAGCAAACGACTAATAGACATTTCAATAGTGATAGGGTTCAGCAGAGTTACCAGGGGCAATCCGGAGAAGGAAGGCGAGGAAACTTAATAGGCCAAAGTGACGGAAGGCGTGAGGATTTAAGTCGTCAGAGAGCGATTAATAGGCCAAATGTGAATGGTATTCAGGAATAATCATCGAGCCAGAGTATTCCAGATTCACAGGGAATCCGGTAAATTAAGTGGACAGGCCGAAGGTAGAAGATGAAATGGTATTTATTATAAGTAGTTATGTAGTGAAAGTAGATTTAAGTATAGTGTGATTGTGACCTAAGTAATGTTAAGCGAGATATTTAAGTAGTGACGTAGTCGTAGATAATGAAGTAATTAATGGTAGTAGTAAGTTAGACGTAAGACGTGTTCTGATAAGTGATCTAAGTACTTGTAATACTGAGAATATGATGTAAGTAGTGAGGTAGTAACTCCGATGATGGAAATTGTGAAGGTAAGTTAAGGTACTATTAGATATTGTAACAGCCGTTGGGTAAGTCACAGTGAGTAAATAAGATGATAGCGGTACCAATCATAATTGAAGATAATTGTAAGTTTCATCTATGCGTTGTACCAAAACTTGTGTATTCAGTTGTTTTAGGAGCTGACTTGGTTGCAAATCATGAAAGTAGAATAGACTTTAATTTAGGTAGTGTGTGTTTGTTCTGGGAGTAATCTAGCAAAGAAGTACGTGTTAATTATGATGGTCTGAGGTAAGTGTTTGGGTAACGTGTGTTCTTTGAAGATATATGAGAGGTAAGATGAAGGTGTTCCTAGTGAGAGGAAATGTGTTGGGTGTGTTACGTGCCTGTACGACCAGGATCTGAGGGATCGTCGGTATGAGGCAGTGACGTGAGGTAATTTGAGTGAATTACAGGAGGAGTAATTGTGTTCGATGTTAGGTAAGCATCGAGAGGTATTTAGTGGTAAGTGAGGAAGAACACGTATATAAACATAAATTTATAGTATATGACCATTCATCATTTGTGGGAGGTAAGTACCCCATTCAACTTAAAAATGCGAGTGAAGTCTAAGAACAAATAAACATTATGCTGGATTACGGAATAATTGAACCATCTTGTAGCCGTAGTATTGATTCTTTAATTATTGTTGCCAAGGAGGATGTGATTTATTGAGACATGTAAGTTTACAAGGGCAAAATTGATTCAGTTTGAGTGACAGAGTGCTACTCAGAGTTCCATTTCATCATCTGCAGAGGCAGGAAATATGTCTAAATTCTTTCTTTTGTATCAGGGGTATTTCACTATTGTGAACCGTATCGGGAAGTGTGCATATTCTTTAATAGATCAGGAAGGGAAGATTGTCGGTACTTATAATATTAAGAACTTAAAGAAGTATTTCACGTGAGATTTGTTGAAATAAGAGTAAGATGATTAAATTTTGTAGGAAACTGGCAAAATAAAACTAACATCTGCGATTTGCGTGTGAACCAAGTGTTGTATTGGTGTATTGGAAGAATAAGTGCTACATTGTCATGTTCTGTGTGACAAAAAAACGGAGAACAGGACATTGGACAGTTATCTGCGATAACAATATGCGAGAAAAGTTCTCATATAAGTGAATATTCACAAAATATTTTGATATGTTAAAAAAAAGGAGAAGAATGTTGTATATTGATTGAAAATTATTTGTGTGTGTTAAATTAAGGGCTATGCTCTTGTGAATTGTATGAGAATGGGACACTGGACAGTTAACTGCGATGACAATGTGCGAGAAAATATTCTCATATATGTGATGTATCATAAAATGTATGGATGCTGAAAAAGAAAATTATTGTTGTATACTCATTTAAAGTGTTTATATGTGTCAGTGTTATATATATATATTATGTTGTTCATAAATCAATAGATTCTTTGTTCTTCGATTTATTTATGAGGGAGGCGAATTGTAACGGTTCAAATCCCGTTACAAGATGATATCTGTATTTTTATTATTTTATCTATATTATTATTATTATTATTATTATTATTATTATTATTATTATTATTATTATGTCCGTATTATTATGTTATCTGTGATATTGTTACTATGATTGTAATTATCCGTTTTATTCAATTCGATTTTGCAATTGCCTGTTGCTTGCAAGATTGTACTTAGATGTATGCATATATACGTATGTGTAGAATAACACTCAATACCTGTACAGTGAGAATTGTTGTATATATCAGAGATTGGATGTGACGTTGGTGCATTGTGCTATATTGTTGGCGATTCTGCCAAGTCATCGCCACTCCATGGCTATGTCATCGTATTTATTTAGAATATGCGCTCAGAGAGTCAGCCGCCCCAGGGCTATTTCACCACTGTATGTAATATTTGCCGCGTTGTGGGAGTATGTCATTGTTATTTCTGGAGATACGTAGCTGTGTCAACCAACGTCTATATAAGGTGGGTGCATATTGTAGCGTCAGTCATTAGTTATACGGATGCAGTACAGTGAAGAAGTCTACGAGATCAAGAGGCCTCAGTCGGTCAGTCAACAAGTGTGAACGAGAGATGGAGAGGATTCAGTGAGCCATTAATTATTGGTCATTGAGAGAGTGAGACCAAACTTGGTCCGTCACTTAGTGGAAGACACGGACGCAAGGGCTTACCATGGAGTCAGAGAGGGCAACCCTGGACCTGCCAAGAGGTAATACCATATTGACTTACAAAGAAGTCAGATGATATGGAGAAGAAGCAGTCACAAGGATGTATCACCAAGTTAGGCGTGACACATCTACAGTAAACACCAGATCAATGGATTACGTCGTAATTACACTCAAAGTGTTGAAGGTACAGTCAAGTGAATCAGTGAGGGAAATATTTCGTATAAATTGTTAAATGTCCGGTCAAGAAGAATTCAAATTCATGCCTAGTTTCTTTCAGTTGCAATGTCATAATTTCATATTCTCATCTGTTTTATCGCAACAAGACTCACTATTTTTTATATATTATTTAAAGAATATATTTTGTTCTATCAAACGAATTCATAGTTTTATTTCAATTACAGTAAAATATCTTAACCTCAAAATTAATGGGGAAACCGAACGCCAATCTCCTTTTCCCAGAACTTATATGGTATGTTGTCAAAAGTAAGCTTATTACCCCACACCCTAGAGATAGTCAAGAGTCTCATTCTATTATTGCTGTACTGAGTGACAGCTGGCGCCCTTCAAATAACGTATGTGTAAGTAAGCAGGTAACAAGTAAGTGTGAGTACAAGGTTCGACGTGTGTGTATTTTATTTTATGAATGTTAATTTTCATAATTTCCATTTTAAATGCAGATATTCAGAATTTTCAAGTTAAATGCAGATTTACATATGTTGTAAAGTTAGTCGGACAGTTAGGAAACTTACAGGGACCTCCCCGCTCTGTCAGGGCGTTCATTGCATCCCAGCCTTCCAGATAAGGAGTTCGAATCCAAGACGTCCCACTCATTTCCGTCTTGAGCAACCACTTTCACTGAAGAAACACCTAACTGAGACTGAGACATTTGAGGAGAGTTTGGAGGCAGAATAGCACTTTGGACCTCTCCTGCTGAAATTCATCCTCTGTCTCATTACGAATTTCGTCCTCACTAGTCTCGCTTGTCTCTAGACGAACATCGTCATATGAACAGGATAGTTCCCTTTCAAATTCAATACCTGAATTTTCTAGCATACGAGACACCTCTTCAGTAGAAAGACAAGCGTAACACATGTCTGTAAGAAGAACACTATCTAAATGATGAGATGAATACAATAATTCCGCTAACTGGAACACTCATCTGACAGTAAGAGCTCAACAATACTAATAATCCAGGGCGGGGACTCACTGTTGTCTAGCACTGCAAACTTCTGCGTGGTAATAAGGAATAACAGGTTTCAAAATGACCCCTTCCACTGTCCAGGGTATGCCATATTAAAAATCTATGAAAATGACAATATATTTCTGGGTCCGATACATCACCGTAAAAACACAAAACTACAAAAAGTCAAGATATTTGAAGAGAAACGATGTAAGAGTAAGCACATTATTAAAGAAAAATTGAAGGCGGGAGTAATTTTGACCCCTTCCGGTTTTATAGTATTAAAGGAGATTCCAAAGACCTCTTTTCATGTTCTTATCATCTTAAGTGTTTGAGATATCAGTATCCTAATAAAAACAATTCAACTGCTTCTTTACTTATTTTCACCCACCCCACCCACTTAAGTCAATTTTTCGAAAACAAAAATTACGTGATTCCTTATTTTTAAAGGAGATTACAAATACCAATTTTCAGGTCTGTAACATCATCCTTTTAGACGTAAGTATTCTCATACAAATAATTTAACAAAGTTTTCAATTCCTTCATCTCCTTAAGTGGATTTTTCGAAAACAAAAGAAAACGTGTTTCCTTATTTTTAAAGGAGATTCCAAATACCAATTTTCAGGTCTGTAACATCATATTTTTAGACGTAAGTACCCTCATACAAATATTTCATCTAATTTTTCAATTCCTTCACATCCTTCAGTGGATTTTTCGAAAACAAAAGAAGGAATGTTTCCTTACTTTTAAAGGGGACTCCAAATGCCAATTTTCACGTCTATAACATCCTTTGTTTTGAGATATAAGTACCGTCATACAAAGAATTCAACTAATTTTTCAGTTCATTCAACCCCCTTAAGTGGGCCATCCGAAAACAAAAGAATGCGTGTTTCTTGACTTTGAAAGAAGATTCCAAATATAAATTTTAATGTTTGTAACATCTTCAGCTTTTGAGATATAAGTATCCTCATGAAAAGTTTTCAACTCATTCCCCCCCCCCTTTTAGTTTAGTTACCCTCCAGATTCCTGTATCTTTTTTAAATTGTTCTAAATACCAATTTTCACGACTTAACTTTCAGTTTTGAGATATAAGTAACACCATAAACAGAATCAATTCTTTCACTTCCTTTCACCCTCCCCTTAAGTGGATTTTCCGAAAACAGAAAAATATGTGTTCATTTATAAAGGAGATTCCAAATACCAGTCATCACGACTGTAACATTTTCAGATTTTGAGATGTATGTATGCCCATAAAGAGAATTCAACTCCTTTTTCAGCCCCACACCCAAATATGATTTTTCTACAAAAATGTGTGTTCCTTTATTTTTAACTAGCAAGATACCCGTGCTTCGCTACGGTATTATACTGAAATTTATATTTGCATGGTTATCGTTTTATATATAAACCGCCGATGTTCGCGATCTGACTCGTTTTCTGAGAGATTCCGCCAAAATTCGCGATCTGACTCGATTTCTGAGAGATTACGGCGACGTTCCTCCCATTTTCAATCTTTTTTCCAGCAATCGATTTCGTACTTCCCGGGCTAGGTCCAGGTATTACACCCGGTCAGTTGGGTCCCTAAATCTTTGCCATGTTTTCCTATAACCATTTTTAATGTGGATCAAATCCTTGAGGAGATCCGGCGTGGTGTCGTCTTGTGTGTCTTGGCGGTACTGAACCGGCAGCCGGACTGCAATCGTAGTCATTACACGTCCAGGACCCGTTTCCAGAACGGACCGCACATTTTGACGACGGTCCAGAACATTATTATTATTATTATTATTATTATTATTATTATTATTATTATTATTATTATTACTGATGTTCTGGACCCCACAGCAAGATATAAGACCTCTACTTGGCGGTAAATTACATCTGCTGCCATTGTCATTGATGACAGTATGACCAGCACCATTGTCACCCGTAGGCAAGGGCGCAGGACATCTGGCTATACGAATGACATATTTCCGTGCATTATTGACCTTATTATAGAGGTGAACAATTGCACGGTCAACCTGTCGTTTATTTCAAATGTGTTTAAATTATTATTTATATGTCAGAAGAATCTACTGTAATCTAAGAAGGTTCTCCAAAGGAAAAGATGGCTCTTGAAAAAGAACCCAGGAAAGATTAAAAATGATCGGTTTATGATCAGAATAAGTACATTGAAAATCCACAGCCTGTTTCCAGTCATTCAACCGGGTCAGGAATGGAATGAATAAGCCCCCAGCCAGCGGTGAGGATAGGAATTGTGCCTGCTGCCGAAGCCTGTCGCACTCCTCTGGGGCAATGATTAATGAATGACAAATGAAATAAAATGATATTGGAGAGTGTTGCTAGAATGTATGATGACGGGGAAAACCGGAGTATCCGGAGAAAAACCTGTCCCGCCTCCGCTTTGTCCAGCAAAAACCTCACATGGAGTGACTGGGATTCGAACCACGACACCCAGCGGTGAGAGGTCAGCGCGCTGCCGCCTGAGCCACGGAGGCTCCTTATACGTACGTTAGGAACAGTAAAATCAATTCGTCTCACCTCGGTTTTCACCCCACCGCGGTTAAGTTGATTTACCCCCTCCCCCCAAATGAGAAGGCGTGTTTCTTTATGTTTAAAGGAGATTCCAAATACCAATGTTAACGTGTGTTACCTTAAGTTTTGAGATATAAGTATTGCCATAAAAATAATTCACTTTTTCACTTACATTCACACTCCCCCCCCCCACCTTAAGTGAATTTTCCGGAAAAAATATTTGTTTCTTTAATAGTAAAGGATCTTCTAAATACCGATTATCTTCATTTTTGAGATATGTGTCCTCGTGAAACGAATTCAACTCCTTTTCACACCCGCCCCCAAAGATGATTCCCCCCCCCCCCAAACGCGTCGTTTTATTTCTAATGAAGATCTAAATACTAATTTTCACGACTGTAACAACTTTAGTTTTTATTAGATGTAAGTATCCTCATACAATTAATTCAATTAACTTTTCAATTTTTCAACCTCTCTCCCTTCATTGGATTTTCCGAGAATACCTGTTTCTTTACTTTAACAGGAGATTCCAAATACCAGTTTTTACGTCTGTAACATTTTACATTTCTGAGATATAATGTAGATATAGTCTTTCTAAAAATTCACGCCAATTCGTCACTCCTGTTTAACCCCCATTAATTAGATTTTCCAAAAGCAAAAAAAAAAAAAATATGTTTCTGTATTTTTAAAGGAGAGTCCATATACTAACTCTCTGGTCTGTAGTATCTTCAGTTTCTGAGATATAAGTATCCTCTTCAAAGACATTCAACCCCTTATTCACACTTTTCACCCCTCCTATTGGAATTTAAAGAAAACAAAAAATGCGTGTTCTTTTATTTTTAAAGGAGATATTAAATATCAATTTTTACATCTGCAAACGTTTGAAGCTTTGAGATATAGATACACTCATTTTTAAAATATACCCCCATTTCACCCCCCACTATTTGGTTTTCAAAAAAAGTACAAGCTTCTTTATTTATAAAGAAGGTCCCAAATACCGATTTTCGGGTCTGTAACATCTTCATTTTCTGAGATATAAGGATCCTTATTAAAGGCATTCAACCATTTTTCACCCCTTTTCACCCCTACTATTAGGATTTTCCGAAAACAAAAAAATACGTGTTTCTTTATTTTGAAAGTAGATTCTAATTACCAATTTTTACATCTGTAATCTTTGAAAGTTTTGAGATATAGATACACTCATTTTTAAAATACACACCCCTTTCACTCCGCACTATTTGGATATTCTAAAAAAAGTACATGGTTCTTTATTTATAAAGAATATCCCAAATACCGATTTTCAGGTCTGTAACATCTTCAGTATCTGAGATATAAGGATCCTTATTAAAGGGATTCAACTATTTTTCACCCCTTTTCACCCCTACTATTGGGATTTTCCTAAAACCAAAAAATACATATTTCTTTATTTTGAAAAGGGATTCTTAATACCAGTTTCTACGTCTGTAAACTTTTATAGTTTCGAGATACAGATACACTCGATTTAAAAATTCACCCCCCCTTTTCACCCCCATTATTTGGATTTTCCAAAAACAAAAAATAGGTGTTCCTTTATTTATAAAGGAGGTTCCAAATTTAAAATTTCATGACTGTAACCTCTTCAGTTTTTGAGATATAAGTCTCCTCATGAAAGGTGTTCAACCAATTTCCCCCTCCCCCTCTTCACCCCCTTCATGGGATTTTCCGGAAACAAAAAATTACTTGTTTCTTCATTTTGAAAGGAGATTCTAAGTACCAATTTTCACATCTGTAAACTTTTAAAGTTTTGAGATTTTAAAAATTCAGCCCCCCCTTTCAACCCCCCACTATATGGATTTTCTAAAAACAAAAATACATGTTTTGTTATTTATAAATGAGATCCCAAATACCGTTACCGATTTTCAGGTCTATAACATCTTCAGTTTCTGAGATATAAGGATCCTTATTAAAGGCATTCAACCATTTCTCACCCCTTTTCACCCCTCCTATTGGGATTTTCCGAAAACAAAAGAATACGTGTTTCTTTATTTTGAAAGTAGATTCTAAGTACCACTTTTTACATCTGTAAAGTTTGAAAGTTTTGAGATATAGATACACTCGTTTTAAAAATTCACCCTCCTTTCAACCCTCCACTATTTTTATTTTCAAAAAACAAAAAGTACATGTTTCTTTATTTTTAAAGGAGGTCCAATATACCTTTTTCAGGTCTGTAATATCTTCAGTTTCTGAGATATAAGGATCCTTATTAAAGGCATTCAACCCATTTTTCACTCCTTTTCACCCCTGATATTGGGATTTTCCAAAAACAAAAAATGCGTGTTTGTTAATGTTGAAAGGAGATTCTAAATACCAATTCCTACGTCTGTAAACTTTTACAGTTTCGAGATATAGATACATTCATTTTAAAAATTCACCCCCTTTTCACCCCCATTATTTGGATTTTCCAAAAACAAAAGATACGTGTTTCTTTATTTTAAAATGAGTTTCCAAATTTAAATTTTCATGACTGTAACGTCTTCAGTTTTTGAGATATAAGTTTCCTCATAAAAGGTGTTCAACCCCTTTTCCCCCACTTTTCACCTCTTTTCATGGGATTTTCCGAAAACAAAAAATACTTGTTCCTTTATTTTGAAAGGAGATTCTAAGTACCAATTTTTACATCTATAAGCTTTTAAAGATTTGAGATATAGATACACTCATTTTAAAAATTTAACCCCTCTTTTCACCCCCTTAGCGACGGAATATCCGAAAATACTCCCTTAGCGAGCACCTACGTGTTAATAATAATGTATCCCCAAAATTTCATTTCTCTATGTCCAGTAGTTTCGGCTCGGCGATGTTGAATCAGTCAGTCAGTCAGTCAGTCAGTCAGTCAGTCAGGACAAGTTATTATATATATATATATATATATATATATATATATATATATATAGATGGTGGTTCCAATTAACAATTTTCACGTCTGTAACAACTTTCTTTTTTAGATATAAGTATCATCATACAAATAATTCAACTATTTTCTTTCACCCAATCCCCCTTAAGTGGCTTTTCCGATAACAAAATTTTTAAAGGAGGTTCTAAATACAAATTTTCGCGCCTGCAAGAACTTATGTTCTTGAGGTATAATTATCCTCATACAAATAATTCAACTAACTTATCAATTCTTTCACCCCCCCCCCCCCCCCACTTAGTGGATTTTCCGAAAAACAGAACCATACGTGTCCTTTATTTTAAAGGAGACTTCAAATATCAGTTTTCACGTATGTAACATCTAAAGTGTTTGAGATATCAGTATCCTAATAAAAACATTTCACGGAGCTCGATAGCTGCAGTCGCTTAAGTGCGGCCAGTATCCAGTATTCGAGAGATAGCAGGTTCGAACCCCACTGTCGGCAGCTCTAAATATGGTTGTCCGTGGTTTCCCATTTTCACACCAGGCAAATGCTGGGGCTGTACCTTAATTAAGGCCACGGCCGCTTCCTTCCCAGTCCTAGCCGTTTTCTGTCCCATTGTCGCCATAAGACATATCTGTGTCGGTGCGACGTAAAGCAAATAGCAAAAAAAAAAAAAACTTCAGCCCCCGTTTCAGTCCTTTTTTACCCCTTAACTGGTTTTCCAAAACACAAAAACACATGTTTCTTACTTTTAAAAGAGATTAAAAATACCAATTTTCATTTCTGTAACATGTTCAGTTTTTGAGATATACTGTAAATATGTTCATTTTAAATAATTCACCCCCTTTTTCAGCTCCCCTTAAATGGAATTTCTGAAAGTAAATTATGTACGTTTCTTTACTTTTGTAGGAGATTCCGAGTACCAACTTTCACGTCTGTAACATGTTACATTTCTGAGATATACTTTAAATATAATACTTTTTTAAATTTCACCCAGTTGGTCACTCCTGTTTACCCCCTTTAATTGGATTTTTTAAACGTGTTTCTTTATTTGAAAGGAGATTCCAAATATCGATTTTTACGTCTGCAAAATCTTCAGTTTTTGAGATATATGTATCCACATAAAACGTACTCAAACACTTTTTCACCTTTTTTCACCCTCATTACTGGGATTTTCCGAAGACAAAAAACACGTGTTTCTTTATTTTTTAAGGAGATTCCAAATACCAATTTTTACGTCTGTAAACCTTTAAGTTTTTGAGATATACAAATACTCATTGAGAAATTTCACCCCCATTTTACCCCGTTAGCAAAGGAATATCCATAAATCCTCCCTAGTGAGCACCTACACTCTAATATCAATTATTATTAATAACGAAAATGCGCGCAGTGTGCAAAATACGAACACTATATTACATTACTCTAGTCCTAGTTTTGGTACAGATATTTTTTCTTTTACAGCAAATATTTGCATGATATCTTTCACAGTGTTCATTGCACAATTCACACACGCAATTTTCATTTGGGAGATGAAATTTCTTATTTTGGCAGAACTTGTAATGAAAACCATGTGTTGCATATCGCGTTATTACGTGTCGAAACTCGTAATTTGCTTGTTTTCAACCATCCGTCATTATGGCGTGTGTTGAATAAAATTCGTTTCAGATATAGCTACGTTTTTCTATTAGAATTTGGAATGTGTTCTCGTAGGCCTTAGTGTTTGGCAGGTTTACCTGCATTCTGATGTCTTCTATAAAGAAAGTTTTTTAGTAAGACATAGGTCAGTCTTGATGGTGATGTCTTCCCGACACCCAGGATTCGTTTCGAATAACGAGCTCTAATTTTCTCTAGCGTTATCAAGTCGTTAATTTTAAGTTTATCCCAGATTATATGGATCCCATAAGTTGCTATTTGTGCTATAGCTGCTTTAAGTAGAATCATTACTGTTTTCGTTGAAAGTTTTTGTGGTTGTTGCATGTTGTAAATTGATTTTATTGCTGATGTTGTTCTTTCTTTGACATGATTGTTAAACGGTGCCAATGTTGTTTGAAAAGTAACTACGAGATATTTGAATTTTGGTACTACTTCTAGAGGTTTATATTGAAGGGTCAATGTATCTTTTTTGGAGAGAGATTACCACCTCTTCCGAAAGTCACTTGTTTATTTTTGTCATGATTGATTTGTAAGTCATTTTGTAGGGCCCATGAAGTGAGTCTGTTTAGTACCATCTGGAGATCTTCTCTGTCTTCTGAACATATTATCAGATCATCTGCATAGAGTAGAAGTTTTGCTGAATTGTCCTTAATGATACTTGTAATGTCTGCTGTCATGATATTGAACAGTAATGGGCTAATCGAATCTCCTTTTAGAACACTATTAGTTTGAATTAAACTCTTGGATAAGGTGATATCATCAGATATTTGGATGAAATTTTATTTTAAGATATCCGATAGTATTTTCGTTATTTGTTGTGCGTCGTCAATCAACAGACTGAGTTTTTGGATGAGTGTTTCCCTATTTATGAAATCGAAGGCTTTTATGTAATCCATGAAGACTACAAAATATTTTATCCCTGAGTGCCTTATTGTACCATGAACATGTTGTAGTAAGCAGTTCACAGCATGGAGAGTGCTTCTTCCCTTTCTTAAACCAGATTGATTTTCTGGTATTAGGACATCTACTTCATCAGTAATCCTGCCGTTTAAAATGTCCATGAATATTTTGAAGGAAGTGTTTTCGAGGGCTATCCCTCTGTATGAGTCTGGGTTACAAGTTTTCCCCTCTCCATTTGAAAATAACTTTTTTGTTGATGTTATCCATTGTTCAGGTATTTTTTCTGTACTCAAACATGTATTGAATAATTCTATACAATAGTCTTCCATCAGATTGTAAGATTCTTTGAGATGTTATGTATATATGCCGTCTGGTCCTGAAGCCTTGTTATTTTTTTGGTTTTGTTATTGCATGATGTATTTCTTGTCTCGTTATCGGGGTGAAATTTTCTGTTATTTCCGTAGCATAACAATCATATGCTGTGTCCTTATGTTTGATGTTTAGAATGGTGCCAAAAATGATTTTCCCATGTGTCCATGGAAATTCCTTCTATTGTATGTGGTCTTGGTTTCATGAGCGCTATGAAAGGATCTTTTTGAGCAAGTTCTGCTTGTCTTCTGGCATCTAGATCTATGCCGTCTGCTTTTTTCTGTTAAATTAAAATTTTGTACAACTTTTTTTATTGTGATTTGGCTTGATGTAGCGCTGATAGGGTTTTCTTCCGTTCATCATAGCATTCTTTGTCAAACCATGGTTGCGATATCCTATCCTTTATTTGTGTTTGACACGATTTCAAAGTCCTTGTGCATCGTTATATTGCTTCTATTATTTGATGTTGCTGCATTAGACGTGCTGCTTCTGCTGTTTTTTTTTTTTTCAAATGTTCTTTCAATTTTTCCAAATTTCATTTCATAGATATTCTGGTCACCACAAGGTTTATTGAAGATAATGGTTGAATAACATTAAAATTTGTTATAACTGGTATATTTTTTTATTGGTGTTATTACTGATGTCTAAAGTGCTTCCTGTTTAATTACTTTTATGACACACCGAGCTCGATAGCTGCAGTCGCTTAAGTGCGGCCAGTATCCAGTAATCGGGAGATAGTGGGTTCGAGTCCCACTGTCGGCAGCCTTGAAGATGGCTTTCCGTGGTTTCCCATTTTCACACCAAGCAAATGCCGGGGCTGTACCATAATTAAGGCCACGGCCGCTTCCTTCCAACTCCTAGGCCTTTCCTATCCCATCGTCGCCATAAGACCTATCTGTGTCAGTGCGACGTAAAGCAAATAGCAAAAAAAAAAAACCTTTTATGACTTCTCTGAATTGTACAAGGTCTATTGCGCTAGTGCCATTCGGTGCTATGTATGTTAACTACTATCTTTGATTCCTTTTTTCTTAACGTAGCGTCTTACATTTTCTGTAGTTGTGTTTTTCTTTAAGTTACCTAAATATAGCCATGCATTTCTTCCGCGGATTCAAGTTCATTGTTTTCTAGTACGTCTGTCCCAATGATAGTTTTTACTTGATTAAAATGTATTTTGCTTCCTCGTATGTGTGTGCTGTAATATCTTGCATATCTCTCTGGTCGATATTGTGATAACTCTCTCCGTTGCTTGCGTGAAATGGCTTCTCATTAACATTTCGTGTGCTTACATCAGTTATTGTCAATGTATTTTGGTTTAGACATTGATTAACTTTATCTTCTATTAGTACGTTTAGCTTATTTGAAATAAATACCATTAAAAGTTGTACGTCCTTTTTATGCATGTTATGTCGTCTTTTTCTTTAATTGTGTTTATATATTGCATAGGTGATGCCATCTGTATCGAGTTAGTTGAATTAGTTGAATATTGCGCCTGAGACAGGTGACCATCAGTAGTCGACAGACGTTGATTGCCATTAATTTGTTGCTCAATGATGTTGACAGATGGCGCTACTTTTTCAGTAGATGAGTTGTCTTCTCCTTGCATGTCAACAATTTTACTTCTTCTAACCTCGTTTCGGGTATTCTTAATTTCATCATTCTTAACGTATAGAACGGTTTCCATATCAGTGAAACAGGTTCTAATGACACCGCTTGTAGAATATCTTCTTTCATGCCGTTTTTTAGATAACCTCCTATTTCCGCGATATTCCCTAAACTTTTCAGGGCACCTCCTAGTCGTGTAATAATCTCGTCCGCCATTTTTCTAATAGAAATGTATCCCCGAAATTTCATTTCTTTATGTCCAGTAGCGTCGGCTAGGTGATGACGAATCAGTCAGTCAGTCAGTCAGTCAGTCAGTCAGTCAGTCAGTCAGTCAGTCAGTCAGTCAGTGAGAACATATTATTATATATATGTGTGTGTTATTCTCAAATATTTTCGTTGACATTAAGTCTATCAAAATACTGTATACAACAAACGTTTAAGAATATGATATTTCTGTTTCTTTGTGCCATGTGCGCACTTAACGTACGACGGATAATAACGCATATGATTATGAAAATTTGGATTATTGGTCCAAGTCCCGTGGAACATGTGCATGTCACTTCAAGGTGGGAAACGGGATAAACTAGGGGCCATTTTACTCTTTTCGACAGGATAGATATTAAGGGAGGTATCATCAATGTCAGAGCGCCACGCCAGTGGTCAGACACAATATGCAACCTGAGAACCATGAAGAATTTCGCACAGCTGCGTACCAGGAACTGTACCGTACAATAAATTCGCAAATCGTGATCATTCTCCCTCGACTTTGTTCAGCTTCATCATATTTCACGTTACTGCCACGCGCTTTCGTACGAAATCATTTTAACATGTCGCATTAAACGTGCGAATAGAGCCATGTTACTTGAAATAAATTCCTGAAGGTAACATGTAATTCACTGCAAATTAGCGTGCGAAGAACGGGTACAAATGAAAATCTATAATGTAATCAAAATCCATAATCTGTATTATACGAGCACTGTAAGTAGGACGAGTGCAGATTAACATACAGAAAATTATTGTTAAGTAACATATTAAAATGTCCTCGTGGTTGAAACTATAACTGAGAGGCTAGCTATTAGCACAATATTCACGTGATGACCAATTGGGAAACCACAAATGGATCTCTTCCAGAATGACCGAGAGTGGAATTTGAAACTTTTCCCCTTCTTAGTTTTCTCACACCTTGTTTAAGTTTTTTATAGCAGAGTCTGTAATTAAACTCGAATCAACCAGGCGGGAAGATAAACTAATGCCGATGGTCTCCGGAGGGGCCCGGTGCAGGTCTTTCGATTTGACGCTGTATTTCATACAGAGGGCCTGCGCGTCTGTGAGGATGGGGCCCAATCTAAGATGAAATCTGACACTGAAAATGTCACAAACACCCAGTCCCCGAGCCATAGGAATTTACTAATGACAGTTCCCGACCAGGAATCGAACCCAGGACCTCTTGAAACAAAGGCCATCATGCTAACCATTTAGCCATGCAGCCGGACAAGCAACGCTAACACTTGGGTCACAACGTAGCCTCGTGTCTTAGTGCACACACCTGTAAGTGTAAGACAGTTCAAAACCCAGTATCGCGTGTTACATTATTTAGTAAAGAAAGTGTTAGTTATTTTTGTAAAAATACTTTCTAATTACAAACAATACAGTTATGCACTTTGTACGCAGAGTAAACATTTAGAAAGCTTTACCTTATTCTAGGGTACTTAACTCATACTCTCGCTCGAAATGTACTAATCCCGTAACTCAAATGTGATAAACTAACTTTTCGTAGAGCAACGTATAAAAAACTTCTGTGATCAAATGCACATTTACCAAGCGACACCGATAATCGTTTCTGGCATACAGAGTGTAGATCAAGCTAAGGTTAGGAGAATTCTGGGTGTGTAAGGATTGTTACATACTTTCCTTAGACTGTTCTACGTTGAGTACAACTTGAGAACTGATAATGATCTTGGCAACATCCCATGGTACCTACACGTAGCCGTGCAGTCATATACCGCCTTCCTCTATTATACACGAACAAGTGAAGCCACTGCTTGTCCATTCACGTGCCAAGCCGCGCCCGTGCTACGCGTTGCCAGCTTCTCACTTTTACCACATTTTCAACGAGCTATATCTTCGAAATCACACCTCAAAGGTTTTTGAAACGAAGTCTGTTCCATTTCTCCGTTTCCTATCTAGAGAAGTTTCATGCTTGTTCAGCTTGTTTTATCATTTACCATTTATCATTTACCGAAAACTCTGTATATGCACAGTGTAGAACGTTTCTTACCGTGTCGCCTAAGTAGCGGTAGAGATAATTGAAATGTAGGCCTACTGTGTTTCTTGAGTAATAATAACATGCCCAATTCTGCTGAAACTTCATTATAGAGACTCTTCTGCTCACTCTTTAAATGTTATCGAGAAAAGAAAGCGCGCAAGCTTGTATTTTTACGTGACTGTTGGTATGCACATAAGACTTCCAGTTTTACGTGGAATCCGAATATGAGTTGTTGTCTTTTCTTGCGTTTTTCTCACTTTTTTGGGGGTCGACAATTAATATCGATTTTCCTAGTTTCACGGCCAGTTGGCCTCTGACGCCAATCCTTTGCGCAAAAATGAATTCACTGTTGAATGTGGTTGCTAGTGTGGTAGATGTAGCTGTAGATGATGTGATGTGCATTAAGACGAACGAAAACACCAGTCCCCGAGCCGGAGGAATTAATCAGACGCAGTTGAAATCCACGGCCCGTCCAGAAATCGAACATGGGACCTTCTGAACCAAAGACCTTTTCACTGACCACTCGGCCAACGAGCTGGACAAATCCGAATTACAATGTTGTGACATGGCACTCAGCTAACACGTCAATTAGTATATTGACACTCAATATATTTTGAAGTGGATCTGTTTCCTGTAGCTTCCTTTTCTAACTTCAGTTTATTTGCACTCCCTAGCCAAGCAAAAGAGTCCAATGTTAAGCGTTAGGAGCACTAGCTGCTATCCGTGGACTGATTCGAATCATTCAGTTAGCGTTACGTTGAATTAGTTTTCTGTACGTTCCTATTTTAACTGCAGATAAAGTGAGTTGATACTTTTCTCAAGGTACTTTTGTAATGAAGTCCAATTATTCATTCGGAACGGACAATAGAGTAATGGGGCTTATAGGAGAGATTTCACAAAGACACTGGACTGATAATCATGATGTGCCAAGCATCTAAATGAAAAATGAAAACAACAGCTGTATTCTCTTCCGACCTCCACATCCGTTCGTGTTAATGACCTGTGGTTCGAATGTGGGGCATCGTGTTTGGTAGCCGACATCGAGATCAATGCCCCTAAACAACAACAATAAGAGACGTGCTTTACTTCCAAATAATTCTGCATTGTCTTAACTAGAATTACCAAGTGAGCCTTTGGCAAACGTCCTACTAGGTGTTCCTCACATTCACTCATTCTTGGACTGTCCTTTGCTGGAACACCTGCAATACTATCCCCAGTCCGTGCCCTTAAGAGCTTACTAGAGTAACTCAGAATACCAGGCACCCTCATCGGCAACACTTTAGGACTGAAGTTTGGAACTTTCACATGTTTTACGGAATTTTCTGAAATGTTTACGCCTGACTATATTATTGAAGTATGTATATCAAATTTCATTACAATTACACAATTAGTTTTCTAGTTTATTTTGATTAATCTGATAATTAAATATAGACCTACCTCTTAATCAAAACCTTTCACATTCATTAGAAATTCAATTTGAAAACGTATGTTTTGTATTACATACCCCAAACCATGCTCAACAACTTTACTCAGTTCAGATAACTCCATACATGTATTTGTAATCATTTCCAATGTTATAGATGACATATTTTATTTTAATTCTGTAACTGATTTAGGAAAAATCACGTATCTTGCCTCAGTACAATGATACCTCAAATGTTGCTCTGGAATTTTGTTTTTCGCCTGTTTAATCATTTATGGAAAATGTCATTGAATTTGGACATAATTTGACGCGAGTGGAATATTTTGAGTATATCAAAATGCAGTTTTGAGAAAACAATTTTTAGTATCGACATGCTGCACTAAACGCCGTGCCTTACCTGAAGAAATAAAACGCTCCTGATTTGTAAATCTTGCCTTTCTGCTTTTGTTTAATACCTTCATGCTTCAGTTTCTTTGATCATAGTCCACGTGGTCCCCCTTCCCTACGACTGAAGCTAGCTAGACCTACTTTCATACACTCTAGCAGTATACCGACACTGATATATTGCAGAGGAAGCTGATGAACACTTTTAACCTCTTAGAATCCATGAGTAGCGGAGTACCCGATACTGAATTAAGAAACATGTGCCCCTTTATCAAACCTAAAAAGAGGAATTCTTGGGACATTTTCTCCAAATGAATAATTGCACCCTATTAAAAATGTTTGTTGAGCTGAGAAAGGGACGGGAATGTCGAAAATTAATCTTGTACTGCACCCTTGCTTAACGAATGTCAACATCTGCCTCTGGCTCTTGTAAATGTAGATTATTCTATTCTCAAAGGGGTTTCGAGTTTTTCAGTCACTTGTCATGAATCGGAGGGTGGAATAAGGAAATCTAATTATTACTTGAAATGAAATTCAAGAAGTGGGATAAAATGGATTTATTACAAAAAGTATTAATACTACGTCCAATAGATGTGAAGCATCAAATGAAAAGAAAATTTGTACTGATGAAACAGCTGACAGAAATTTGACATAAATGTGGATAAAAATGAAGACCTCAGAAAAATGAGTTTTATTGTTAAACGTTGATTACCATTCCAGAGTAGAATTTAAGAACAAGAACAAGAAAAGATAATAATAATAATGTTATTTGTTTTACGTCCAACTAACTACTCATTTACGGTTTTCGGAGACGCCGAGGTGCCGGAATTTAGTCCCGCAGGAGTTCTTTTCCGTGCCAGTAAATCTACCGACACGAGGCTGACGTATTTGAGCACCTTCAAATACCACCGGACTGAGCCAGGATCGATCCTGCCAAGTTGGGGTCAGAAGGCCAGCGCCTTAACCGCCTGACCCACTCAGGCCGGCAACAAGAAAAGAGAAAAACCTGAAAATTACTATGGGATTGCAAGTAACGTCGTTGGTCGATTCACTTGGTCCGTGAACGTTCAGTTTCCGTAACCGGACACCGAATTTTTCTTTAACTAAGGTTATCCACCGATCACAAAATACCACGTAGGATATCATCAACCACCGATTGGACCCTTTAATTGAACCGAAACAACCTGCGGCTATATTTGTACCGATTAATTGTACACAAAAAAGCAGTTACTTCACAGGTTAACTTGCTCCTTGTCAAGGCATGGTGCTCCAAATTTCAGTGTTTTCAATCCCTAATATCTGTGTAAAATACATGATCGCACCATGTTGTGTCACAACCAGACACCCAGAAATAAAGTGACTTTATTAATTAATTATTGAAAATGAAATGTCGTATGGCTTTTAGTGCCGGGATATCCCAGGACGGGTTCGGCTCGCCACGTGCATGTCTTTCTATTTGACTCCCGTAGGAGACCTGCGCGTCGTGATAAGGATGAGCTGATGATGAAGACAACACATACACCCAGCCCCAGTGCCATTGGAATTAACCAATTAAGGTTAAAATCCCCTATCCGGCCGGAAATCGAACCTGGGACCCTCTGAACCGAAGGCCCGCTGACCGTTCAGCCAACGAGTCGGACAATTAATTATTTGAAATTGTATAGAATAGTGTTACACTGAGTTGCAATATTCTAAAAATGTAATTAAAAACATGTATATACATTTAATTTAACACAAAAATAACTTTCAGATTATGTTAGTTTATGAACGACCAATTTAAATCGTATAAACCAATAAGCACAGATTTCTGAAAATTAATCTTATCGCTTCACTGAATAATAGTTAAATTAATTTAATCCTACCGTTCATGAATGGTACCAACAAAAGTGGACTGAAAATAGTAACGTGAATGGACGGTGTCATAATAAGCATCACCATGTTATCATTAGCAACTAACGCGAACTTATTAAACAAATGGTCTTCATCAAAATGTGGAAAACATAGTTCATTAAAATTATCATGATCACTATTGTGGTAAGAAACAACGAGCAACATCTCACACATATAAAAGAACGATTTGGTATATATTTCAGTAATCAGCACTATCATCGTGACCACTGGAGAGCTATGATCAGTACTATCATAAACAGAATTAAATTTTATCTCGAGCGTTTAACTTCAGTGATCATCACCAATAAAATTTAGCTAACCCTCTATCATCGTAGACTAAACTGATCGTGTAATGATTGTCCACAAAATGTTAACTCTCACTGGAACAAAAACTAACCATTTTTCCTTGCAACCTGAGCTAACCATCTAATGGAACTCATGAATGTCGCTAAAACAACTATCATCAGACATAAACTAACTTTGTAAATTAGTGACCTCTCCCGCGGTGGATGTTAACTCTTCGCTATTACAAGGTATGGAAATAATACCATGACAAAATCTTTTCTGCATCGTTACGTCCTTTTAACCCTAAGAATATTAACATTACGTACAACTATCCATGTGGCCCACTAACCAACTAATAAAAATACGTGTGAGTCTAGCCGCAAGGACTACGTTTTAACAGATCACTGCTGTACAACTCAAATAACATGATGGTCCATCAGACAACCAGAACCGATACCATCTATAACTAGACCTGGGATTTTAAGGCAAATGCCTATTTCGTTCCTTACGAAATAACGTGATTTTGCTTTAAATATGTTGACGTTTCGTGATAAATTCCTTACATTAATAGAATTTTATAGTACCCTAAAATGCCTATTTGGACCTTCCGAGCCTATTTTACTATTTTAGTGCCTAAAAATGCCTATTTTCCACATTAAAAAAATCAACTTCTGTAATTTTTACAATCACACAATGGACATCCCTGGAACGAGCAGATCAGCAGAGGGTGGGTTTTTCACAGAAATGTGCTCTTCCTAGGCAACTGCCACCAATGGAATGCTGAGTGAATGATGGAGGATTAGCTCAGAAGAACAACGAGCAGGTAGTAAAAGACGTACTGTGTCGAGTGACGGGGTGAGGGGGAGGATTATCTAGGAAGAACAAGGAGCAGGTAGTAAGAAGGGACATACTGTGTCAAGTCGCCAGTGAAAGAACATCTGTTTAAGTGAATACAGTCCATCATGCCTAAGACGAAATCATCTAAGAGTGCGCTTATACAACAATGGCTTGTACAATTTCCAGGGATGACTTTTGATGGCAAGATTATTTTCTGCCAGTACTGCAATAAACAGGTATGTGTATATATCTTAAATTTCATATTTATCTAAAACTAAGATTTTGATATTGGCTCTTCTAATTAATTGTAGAGACCTAATCTAGGCGACCTGGGTTTGATTTCCAGTACCGGCAGTAATTTAGAAATCTATGACGTCTGAAACGGTGTTGACTCAGCATTGTGAGGACAATTGAGAAGCTACAGTGGGCAGGGGTCACGGAAGCAAGGCAATACGGCTGAGGTATGTATCGTGCTGACCACACGCCACCCAATATCTGCAGGCCATGAGCTGGGCAGCAACCGTTATTGAAAGCCAAGGCCCATTCGGGGACTGTAGTGTTCTTGTTCTTAATTAACTTTAGAGTAGTAATGGCTTAATTTAAATAGTTCAAAATTACATATTTTATTCAATAGCTCACCTTTTCTATTCCTCATCTTAGTCTCTAATTGACATAACTTTATTGTGTTTTAGATTTCACATGAGAAAAAATGCCACCTTCAGCAGCATGCTGATACCCTCAGTCACAAAGCGAAAGCAGCCATGAAAAGTAACATTAGACAGACTCTGCTCACATAAACTATATCTCCTACAACCCATAATGGTTTCTATGCTGATATGTGTAGAGCCGTAGTTGCAGCAAATATCCCCTGGAATGCTGTGCACAATCCGGTTTTCAGAGATTATTTACAGAAATACACTAAGCAGCACATCCCATCAGCATCTGCATTAAAGAAAAACTACTTAGATATTTGTTACAATGAGGTCATTTTATCAATCAGGGAGGATAATGGGGAGTCTTGCATATGGTTGTGTGTGGATGAAACCACCGAATCCGTGGACAGGTACATTGGTAACCTTATAGTAGGAAAACTGGAACCCAATCAGGCATCCACCGCTCACCTTATTTGCTCTAAACAGCTTGAGAAAGTCAATAGTCAAAGCATTGCATACTTCGTCAACAAGGGGTTGCAATTGTTGTATCCTGGGAGTGTTGATGATTCTAAAGTCCTTCTCCTTGTCTCCAATGCTGCTTCCTACATGATTGCCACTGCACCTCTCCTCAAACTTTCTATCCTTCTTTAATTCATGTTACTTGCTTGGCCCATGCCTTGCATAGACTCGCAGAAACCGTTAGGGCCGAGTTTCCTGCAGTAAATTCTCTCATTTCAGCAATGAAAAAAGTGTTCTGTAAGGCTTAATCAAGAATAGCCATCTTTCGAGAGAAATTCCCTTCTATTCCCCTTCCACCACAGCCAATCATCACCCGTTGGGGTTCCTGGATGGAAGCTGCCCAGTATTATGCAGAACATCTTGAGGAAATCATGACTGTGATAGACAATTTGCCTTTAACGGACAACGCTGCATGTGTGTCGTCTGTCAAAGAGCTGTTAAATGATTGTTCCAGTGTTCAGAGAGACATTGCGTATATTCAGGCATATTTTTCATTTCTTACAGTCACCATTACAAAAATGGAGGAAAAAGGAAACAGTCTCAAACAGCAATTTTCTGTAATTGAGGAAGTTGAGAATAACATACAAAGTGCTAGGGGCAAGGTAGGGGATAAAATAAGAGACAAGTGGTCCAGTGTACTGCAGAAGAACCCAGGTTATTCAGTGCTGAAAAGAGTACATCAGGTAATGGATGGGGAAAAGGTAGACTTACCAAGTGAAATTGAATTGAAAAATGTATGTAAATTGTTCTATGCCCCTCTAACATCTGTGAGTGTGGAGCCCTCTTTTTCTGCTTTCAAAATGATTTTAACAGACAAAAGAGACAGCCTGACTGTGGAAAATTTGGAGAAGATTATTGTACTGTAATTGTGTACGGTGTAAGTGATTTTAGTATTAAGGTTTTAGATCAGTACTGATAATGATATATCATATAATCCATAACTTTTTGACACATGACTTTTTTATATTGTTTTGATAAGTGTCTTTTTTATTCTGTCTTAATTTTGCAATTATTTCTGTTAAGAATCGGGATACCACTTTTGTTAAAGTAAAAAAGTATCACGTTACAGTTTAAGTGTATATTGTAATATTATAAAGTCTATTTACTGCCCATCCACACATTTTAAATACATTTTTAAGTGCCTATTTTCTCTTTTAAAAGTCGATTTACTTGTTTTTAAAGCCTATTTTAGGCGCCTAAAACTAATTTTTAGAGCCTAAAATCCCAGGTCTACTTATAACTAAACCACAAATCTTAACTGTTGATGCGTGACAGACGAGTGTCGTCATTTACCTGTACCATTCGATAAATTCGCCACAACCCACACTAATATTCTACTGCCACAACAAAACTGTGTCAAGATTTCACCGTACCAACCTCTTCCACCTCTCAAAACCATTAATCCGCTATACAACACATTGTGTATATCATTTACGAGGTTTACATAAAACTATTGTTCCTTTGACCTTCTTAAATATTCCCAGATATCTGATAACAGGCTAGCAGTGTTCTAAAGATATAGCATCTCTTCGGGCCAACGGCTTGCCATTCTTCTAGTCGCCTCACACCTGTCGTTGTTATTTTTTATATATATATTTTTTTGCTATTTGCTTTACGTCGCACCGACACAGATAGGTCTTATGGCGACGATGGGATAGGAATTGGAAGGAAGCGGCCGTGGCCTTAATCAAGGTACAGCCCCGGCATTTGCCTGGTGTGAAAATGGGAAACCACGGAAAACCATCTTCCGGGCTGCCGACAGTGGAGCTCGAACCCACTATCTCCCGATTACTGGATACTGCCCGCACTTAAGCGACTGCAGCTATCGAGCTCGGTCTGTCGTTTTTATACCTTCTTTAATTCTACATGAAAGGAATCACTTTGGAACAAGCCAGATTACAATAAACTCATATCAAATGAATATATTTCTCATATCATCCAACCTTTTGAGATCACATAATTCCTAGGACCAAACGGTCTTCGAACCCTGGACATTGCAAATGCCTTTCATGACATTCTAAAATATTTCTTCGGGCATCATCCCGGAACTCATTCACTATTATTTCCCCAGGGCACTAACTCATTACTTCCTAGGGACACCACATCGTCCCGGAATCCATTCACTACCTTATCATCCCGGAATTCGACTGCACTCATTTATTTAACACTGTCGCTGCTGGTTCGTCTTTCCCTCATCATGGCTATTGGATTTATATTTGATATCAAAGTAATCTTACACAATTTTATGTGGCCCATCTTGATCTCATTTTATTTTACTGTATATTTCCTTTTCATATCGTGGCTTATTTCACAGATTAGTTGTCGTACTAAAATTACGTAAACTACCGCAACGAGCTTCTAACAAATATCAAACTTCAAATGACAGGAATATCACGCCGATATCTCTATCCGATATCTACAAAAGAAATTTTACTAACATCCAACTACATTGTACATTATAATTTGATACGAAACCTTGACACACTAATTCCTTAACGACAAACTGGCATAGTACTTATCTTTAACCGATACCTCCCTTAATCCAATTTAAAATAATCGCCTTAAATTTGGGATTTTAACGTAAAACTACGTGAATTTCTCATTACTGACCACACGCGAAACATCTGTGTGCCACACAGCACTTAATATTTTCACAAAAGCAAAGAAAACAACAATCTATCGGCCTGAAACTTATTTACACAGAACATAACGATGCATAATACACTTTGGAGAATACGAATCATGTCACCCACCTCGATTTTTGATGAGCAATGGCATGTCATCAGACATTGCCGTTCGCCGAACGCTGAACTATGGATTAACAAAACATGTTGACACACACTATGCCAATTTCACACATTTCTTCTCGGAGATTCTTAATTAACAACATTATTCAATTTTATTTCTTACATTGTTCACACTGAAAATGTTAATACTTAACAAATATATGTGAATCTTCAATGTTATTTCACACTTTTCTTCTCCTATATTCTTACCTTTATATGCTATCTACATAAAACACTGTACAATCTATATATATGAAATAAGAGATTTGTCTGTACATTGCTCAGAATTTGAAAAGAACGGTATTTCTGTATCGGTCATGTCCACAGTAACAAGGAAATGCACTTTTTACTTTTCTGTCTGTCTGTCTGTCTGTCTGTCTGTCTGTCTGTCTGTCTGTCTGTCTGTCTGTCTGTCTGTCTGTCTGTCTGTCTGGCTGGCTGTCTGTCTGTATGTACACGCATCATTAGAAAACGGCTAAAGAGAATTTAATTAAAATCGGTATGCAAAGTCGGGAACTAAGTCGCTACAATCTAGGCTATAAATAATTGTATTCACGCCGAGTGAAATGGTAGTTTAGTGGAAAGCATAAAATTTAATTCTCAAATATTCATATTATTAGTGGTCGTATGGATAAATACTACATAACCAAAGGTATATATAAATTAAATTTCCAACCATTTATGCCTTATGCATTTTTACCGTACCGGCTATGATAATACAGATATTCATGAATTTGTATTTTGTTGCTAAGTTCATATCAAAGCCGAGCCACGAGAAAATGGGTAAGCAGAATTTAATGAAATTCGGTATATAGAGTCGGGGAATAAGAAACTACAGTCTAAGCTATAAACAATTTTATTCAGCCTGTATGAAATTGTAGTTTAGGCGAAGGCGCCTAAAATGTAATTTTTAAATATCTATGATATTAGTCCTATCGAAAAATACTACATAACAAAAGTTATAGAGAATACAATTTCCGGTCGGAAGGAAACTAAATATGAAGGCCAACATTATCGAAAACGCATAACATTGATCAACAACAACATTACATTGACCATTGTTTGTTGTGATGTTCTTTGTCTCTTATGTTGCCTCTCAACTCCGATATATGGGATTACTGCTGGGTACCGAGTATAATAGACTGACTGAATTTTGGCGGGAAATAGCCGGGGAGTTAGAACACTTTCTTCTTTAGCATGCCATTCCTCTGGTTCATACATTTCCTGATACAGCTGGTACGTAACACAATGGTTCTTCATAGTATTTCAGCTATTCTATTCGTACTCTGACGCGCTGTTTTGAATGAGCAGTGGGCATATTTAAGGCAGAGGCTCACTTAGGAGAGTAGTAGTAGTAGTAGTAGTAGTAGTAGTAGTAGTAGTATGGCATAGTCTAGAACAGGGCCTCTCAAAGGCCCAAAATCTCACGCGTACAAACAGCGGTGCAGAGTTCCTGTGCACAGTGCATCGGTCCCGCTCGGCTCGGTTACGACCAACGCTTCGTCTCTGGGCTACTCGGCTAAGCTCGGCTCATCTCAGCTCAACTCAGCTCGGATTTGGAACGCTACGGAGCAAGTGAGGAAGAGGGAGACAGGGGGAGCGAGCGAGACAGGCGTGGGGAAAGAGAGAGACAGCGCTATTGCTCAAAATCGAGGAGTGGGGGTCTGCACTCTGGTCAACCAAGCGAAGTCGTATTTTGCACCGCGCACAGTGCGTGCACCAGGCGCATGCACCCTGAGAGACCCTAGTCTAGAATTCCAATTTAGGCCTATTCCAAATTATAGCACCACTATTCACTAAATAACTCAAAATTCAATCCTGAAAAGAGCCGTTTCTTATGAAAAGCTTCTTCCTCTTCACTTTTATTAAATTCTACATTCATTTTATTCCAGATTAGCAGATAAGAGGGGATTTCTCTTTTGGGTAGCAGAAAAAACTTGCCTCCACATCAGATCGATTTTTCCGCCACCAGTGTAGTGAGTTGATATTTTCCGACTAATCGGGTACTCCTAGGAAACAGATTAGTTTTTACCCTTGGGAGTCTCCACTATCGAACCCCTCCCCGCCGAAAACGGACGAAGAGTGTTCACGACTCACGGCAGTCTGCGGCTTGGTCATTCCAGCTCTGGAACTTTGGACTGTTAGATCGGCAGCTTAGTCCTGTTCGTTAAAAGTGAGAAAATGTGTGGTTTTTCATTTGATTGAGTATTTCATATGAAAGAATTGCTTCTGATCGCGCCACTCCTACTGACGTCAGTGTAATGTATGTCCATTTCAGTTTGAAAAACCACTATGAAAATCTTTCTGAGGATGTAAAATGGCAGGTGGAGAGTGTGTCTACCATTATAATGAAAGCTCTCCAACCTGATTGTGACTCACGGTATGCAAGCGGGTCTACGATTGCAGTGAAAATTCCCTAACTCTGTCTTCATATGAGAAAAGGTGTTTGGTGACTAACCCGTCGCGTTTCTAGGGTAACGTTAAGAGCTATGCAATTTCATACAATCTTACTCACAACGTGTACACTACCTAACCTAGAATTCTGTATACAAGGTAGAATTCCGTAGCGAAGCACGGGTACATCAGCTAGTTATAACAGATATTATCAATTCACCTCTTATTCGTAATTTAATATTTAACAGGCAGGAGGAATATACTGAAATTAACATGCCGAGATTTGCCGTTGATTTTATATTGTATCCCTCGCCAAACACGGGCAAAATCTATAATCACACGAATATGAGTATTTATTTCATTTCACACTCCACCACTTCTTACAATACTACTGCTAGGCTGGTATTCACTCTTACCATGGCCAATCTTGAGTATCCCACACCACCCGCACAAAAATAAATGACCAACAGGAAAACAGGTCTTACTTCACGAACTGCCCATGATAGAATGCTCAAGCCTCAGTCAGCAATCCTAGTATGCCTGCGTTTTAGCGCGCGAAAGTGATAGGAAAATTTCACCACATTATATAATTCTATTGTCTCACGGGTCTCATCTTTGTTGCCGATACCCATGATGTTCAGAAAAATTCGAGGAATATGAATCTTATGATTTTATAGTTTTAATTTGCCTCTAAACGGTCTAAAAATGCTGAAGCGGGGGTTGGATAAATATATTTCTCCCACTATGATGACAGACACGTGTGGCTTCAAATCTTCCCACGGTCAATCACAATCTTTCCATCTTTGGCCAGAAGAGAATTGACAACATGATAATTCCTGCCATTTTAATGGGCGTTCCACTGTACCAATCCAAGTTTCAATTTACATCTGTATAATCATCGTATTTTAGAAATTAGTCACGGGCATACTCGAATCCATCCGAAATTCTCCCCTAGAATCTTATAAATCTGGATTCCTTTCCTGCCCAAGGAGATCACAATTCAACCTCAACGCTCTTGCCTCGTGGGTACGAAACATGAAGAAGATACAGGGTGCTCCTCAAGTAATGAAGCAAAAATGGATACTCCTTGCCCAATAACGTATCTCTTGGCTAGGTGACTAGGAAGTTTTAGGGTCCCTTTTGATGACTGTGAATGATGGGTTCAGTACCACCTCTCTGAATGTTTTTCTGGCAGAAAACAAATTCAAGTTTTTGACCGATATTTGACACAAAAGTCGCCCCTTGACTTCGTCTCAGTTATTACAAGTACCCCATTTCTAATGTTCGTTCACTTTTGGTCAGAGGTTTACCGCTGAATCCATTTATTGAGAACAGGGTAGAAAGTCACTGATTCATCACAACATTCATAATAAGCCGTGTTGTTAGTCAAAATACACTAGCTCCTGGTAATAAAGAACTAATAATATTATTGGTTTTACGTCACTATAGCTATTTTTATGGTCTTCAAAGACGTCAAGGTGCCTAAATATTTTTTTTCCCGTGGGTGTAAATCTGCAGACACAAGGCTGACATATTTGTGCACTCCAAACACCACCGGACTCAGATGGGATCAAACCCGCCAAATTTACCGCCTGAGTCACTCAATACGGCGGTACTGAAATGCTTTGTATCACGTAATTTGCTAATTAAAAGTTATGAACTAACATTTGCATGGCTTCCAATGGTGGGGTTCGAACCTACCATCTCCCGAATTCAGCGTTGAGCTACAAGACTCGTACAATGAAGCCAACTCGCTCGGCACACCTAGTTCTAATAATAATGTTGTATGCTTATTTGCGTATGGATGGCGTGCCGGGTTCGGTTCCTGGTCAGTTCAATCCTTTTAATTTTAGACTGAGGGCCGGAAATCCGTTTCACTCATTATCGTGAGATCGAGGAAGGAGCAGTCTGATATGAGAATCAGCAGACCCGGTAATGAGAGTCCAGGATGTCGTAACGCAGCCACGAGGCGCTCCAATACTGCAGAATACCTTTCTGGGCAGAAGTCACTTTCAATCAATCAATCAATCAATCAATCAATCAATCAATCAATCAATCAATCAATCAATCAATCAATCAATCAATCAATCAATCAATCAATCAATCATCTGCATTTTTGGCAGTCCACAAGGTGGCAGATTTCCCATCAGTTAATGTTTTCCTAACCTTTTATTAAACGTTTTCAGTGAATTTGAACATTTATCGAACATTTCCCTTGATAAGTCTTTCCATTCCCCTCGTTCTCGTCCTATAAGTCAATATTTGCCCCAGTTTGTCCTCCTGAATTCCAACTTCATATTGTATTACGATCTTTCGTATTTTTAAAAGCTCCTCTCAAGTTTATTCGTCCACTAATGTCATTCCAGGCCGTCTCTCCACTGACAGCTTGAAACATACCACTTAGTTGAGCAGCTCGTCTCCTTACTCCCAAGTCTTCCCAGTCCAAAGTATGCAACATTTTCGTAACACTACTCTTCTGTCGGAAATCACCAAAAACAAATCGTGCTACTTTTCTTCGGATCTTTTCTATTTCTCGTATCAAGTAGCCCTGGCGTGGGTACCCTTCAGTGCAACTATACTCTGTTTGGGGTCTTACCAGAGACTTATACGCCCTCTACTTTACCTCCTCACTACAACCCCTAAACACCCTCATAACCATACGAAGAGATCTGTAACCTTTCTTAACAACTTTGTGAATATGGTTACCCCAAAGAAGATCATTCCTTATATTAACACCTAAGTAATACAGTGATCTCCATGAGATACTAACATCCCTTCAACATATTAATCAATACTCAGAGGGCCTTTTCTCTTTGTGAAACTTACTGCCTGACATTTCATCCCATTTGCCATCATATCATTGCCCGCTGTCCATCTCACAACGTTGTTGAGGTCTTTTTTCTGTTGCTCATAACCTTGTAACGTGTTTAGTACTCTATACAGTATGACAACATCCACGAAAAGCCTTATCTGTGATTTCATTCTTTGCTCATATCATTTGTACATGAGAAAACATAAATGTCCGCTAATACTGCCCCGTGGGAACCTCTCTTAATCATTACAGGATCACATTTTACTTCACCTACTCTGATTTTCTGAGTCATATTTTCTAGAAATATAGTCACCAAGCCAGTAATTTTTTTGTCTAGTTCAATTGCACTCACTTTTGCCAGTAGTCTCACATTATCTACTCTATCAAACGCCTTGGATAGTTCAATAGCGATACAGTCCAGTTGACCTCCTGAATCTAAAATACTGCTATATCTTGCTGGAATCCTGAAAGTTGAGCCTCGCTGAAGTAACAAGTTAGTAATTTCACAAACGTGCCCAGTATAATAAGAAAGAATGCTTTCCCAGAGCTTACAAACAACACATATCAGTAGTATGAGCTTTGTATGTTCTAAAACAATGGGTGCTACGTCAGTATTATCCCACGCTTTTGGCGGGAAATTTGAATATTTGCTGAGTTATTAATTTTTTTGTTGCAGGCAAGGTCCTTGACACCTAGTCAACGACGTCACATCGATGACGTCATTGTGACGTTAAACATTAACTACATGAGCAGGCAAAACCTCAAGTAGGTAAGGTTATGGCATCACGATGACGTCTTAACCTAACCTGCAACCATGGACGCTAACCTAACCTCATTGGGTTATGTTAGGGACCGAGGTTTTGGTTTTTTGGGAGGATGGAGAGGGCCCTCTCCTCCCACCCAGGGGGCTACCTCCCAGCCTCTACCAAAAATAGGGGAAGGGTGAGAGAGAGATTATTCTCTCTCTCTCTCCCAGAGGACCACCTCCCGCTCCTCGACCAAAAATTTCGCGCGCTTCTTAGCCAGGCATGGCTGCCTTCTCTTGCGGGAAGTGGCACCCGATATTTTTTTACGGGGGCCCGCGTAGCCCGCTCCCCCGGCGTGGCAATCGACACAATCTTCATTGCCTCCGACATGCTATTAGTTCTAAGTAGAAAGAGATAGCAGGGAGAGTGGGAAGTGATACAAGAAGTATCTGCCTGTTTCCATGTTAAACACGTTACCAGCCGATTTTGTATTGGTAGGATGATGTTAACATATGGTATTGAAGGGTCAGGGAAAACCACATAGGCAGAAAATAGAAAGAGCCTACATGTAAAATCTGACATCTTTTGATAGCACATGCAAGGATGTGGGCTGGAAAAGTCCAGAGGTTGTGTTAGTTAGGAGTATGTGTCATGCAATCATAACCATTTACTTAGCTTTTGTCAATTATTATGGGGAATCAGTCCTTCTTGTCACTGCCTGGTGCGGCTCGGGTCAGCTGGCGTCTGGGCTTTGGGCCACAGGTTAGTCCCTTGGTCCAGCAGCCAGCAGTCCCTGGTGCCAAGTCTCCTTTTAAGGAGAAGGGGAGTAGTGCCAAGCCTTACTTATTTTAAGGGGCATCTTCTTTCTCGCCTGATGACATCCTTTCTTTGCGGTGTTGGTGGCACACGCTTGTCTCTGTAACTATATACACACATCCTATCATATATACATTAATACTTTTCTTCTGTAGAGTGCGGGCTGCTTTTCCGCTCTCGTGTCCTGTAAAACAAGTACAACAAGTTAATTAATAGTTAAATGGTATTATCAGGGGTGGGTTTTTCGTCCACTCCTTTGTCACTGGCGGGGGGCGGGGTTGGATTAGATCGTCTCTTATTATGGCTGTGTTGCCTTCATCATGTTGTATTTCTTCTCTCAATCCTCCCTCGCTTGATTCCCTGTGGTGGCTAAATCTGCAACATAGTAATAACATAATCTAGGACAAGGATATAGGTAGTACACAGGCATGTACATATATACAGGTTTTGTGGTGTGTGTACGTAATGTTAAGAGGTGCGGTGTAGTGAGTTGGTGTCAGCTTAAGAGGGGGGGGGCGGGCGGTTTTGAGCCCCCGGCCTCCTAACCCTGTGGCTGAACAGAATGTGTTTCGGTGTGGGGTATTTGGTGTATAGGTCGACGTCATAGCGTCCTATTCCACTGACGAAACAGATTTGTATCAGCTACACGTCTCAGTTCAGGTTCGTGATACAGTTTAATCAGTTGACACGAACGACACTCCCTCACTGAAGGCCTCTTTGATAAACTTACGTTACTAGCATGGTAAGCAAGCAGCATCACGCGCTAAGAGAACATCGAGATTAGTGAGAGGACCACAGTATTGGTAGGTAGGAAGGTGAAGCTCAAACGCAAGAAGACCAATTACTTTATTGAAGAGCCCATGCCCAGCATGATTCTTTACCTTTCTCCCAACACGTCTGTTGATGTTTCTCTGAGTCTGCTTGTCTGCTTTTTTCGCAGCAATGGTAAGTGTTCAGAAGTAGTCATCTCGTTAGTTTTAGGTTCGTGATACAGTTTAATCAGTTGACACGAACGACATTGCCTCACTGAAGGCCTCTTTGATAAACTTATGTGTTCATGATGTAGACTACACGTTTGAAGCTCTGACAAAACAGGATCTTGTCTCTACTCACGAGGCACTTTTTCCCAATTCTTATTTACAGCATTTGCAGCTACATTCACTAGAAATGCTTTTGGTAATGCTTTTAACTCTTCTTCAATAAAAGAGTTTTTTTATTTTTTTTTATTGAAAGTGTGAAACTTTACAATTGCCTTTTCAACTGCGTTACACTTAGAATCAGATAGGAATGACATGATGACTTTACAAATGTTTCTTTCACACTTTCATCATTTCGACACTGTAATTTACATGTGTTGCTCACCTCCCGGCATACACTTCGACGCAACCAATCAAAGAGCATGCCCACATGGCGTAAAGAGTGTTTAATTGTTTCTCCACAATGCTCCTTGAGAAGAGTTTTTAATGATGGACTTCCTAATTCATGCATGTCAATACTTTCACATGTTGATAGTAGATACTTACGCAGCCATTCCTTCTTTTCACGACCCTTTAAAAAAGCAATTTCTGCCCTTGACAAATAAGCGTTCATGATCATAGCTCGAAAGCGATAAGGTATTCCTTTTCCTTCCCACTCCAGATATAAATATTTTTCTAACCATTGTGCCTACCTTTTGTCTTCATCTGTTTGCAGACAGTAAGGGAAAGGTGGGTTAAGTACTAAATTGGCGCCCACAACACAGTGCAATCCAATAGAGCCACCTCTTTGGACACAAATTTGTTCCCGTTCTTCATCGACTATTAATATTCTTGTCATGATGGAATAAAGCGCTCTAATCTCTACTATAGTACCCTATAGACTAAGGAAAATATTCTCACTTATATCATATTTACAGGCTTGAGTTTACTAGAGAGTGACCTTGTAAACGTACAAGTCTAAACATGTATAACCATGTCCACGTAATCACGGCATGTTAAAACAGCGTGACCTTAGTATGACACATGCTCAGGTCCGGTATTATTATTGTTATTATTATTATTATTATTATTATTATTATTATTATTATTATTATTATTATTATTATTATTATTATTATTATTATTATTATTATTATAGGACAATACATAAAGTATGTACAATATGTTTGATTCGCAGCTCTGTTACGGAATTCGAAAATTGGTACATGCCCTGAAACGGAGTCAACTCTGGCGCAGGTGCTCAACTAAGTAGAGATGCGCTCGATTCACACCTTGTCCACCCTCGAAGAGGTTGTCTATGGTTTTACAATTCTCTACTAGGCAGCTACAACCGCTTCCTTCCTTCTTCCTTCACTACCCTCCTAATCTTCCCATCCGCCTACTTGACCTCAGTTCAGCTTAATAGGTAAGAGCCTGGGTTGTTGACTACGGGCGCATAGCTGAGTCCTGCCATCCCATCTACTTATGTGAGGCTCCTTACTGGAAAACAATCTTCATGCCTGTCGTCAGTAGGGTTCGAACTCGCTATCTCGCGTATAGAAGCTTAGAGTTGCCTGCACCTAACCGCACTACCAACTCACCGTAGGAGTGGGGAGGAATCGGCACGGGGCACAGTAATAATAATAATAATAATAATAATAATAATAATAATAATAATAATAATAATAATAATAATAATAATAATTCATTATTCGTGTGGCTATTTCTAGCCGTGTGCACCCCTTGTAAGGCAGACCCTCCGATGAGGGTGGGCGGCATCTGCCATTTGTAGATAACTATGTGTTATTGTGGTGGAGGATAGTGTTATGTGTAATGTGCGAGTTGCAGGTATGTTGGGGACAGCACAAACACCCAGCCCTCGAGCCATTGGAATTAACCAATGAAGCTTAAAATCCCCGACCCAGCCAGGAATTGAACCCGGCAGCCTCTGAACCGAAGGCCAGTACGCTGACCGTTCAGCCAATGAGTCGGACATAATAATAATAATAATAATAATAATAATAATAATAATAGCAGTGCTTATAGGGAGTGAGCGCATGACACGCTGCTGTTGTTAGTGATTGAACGTTGGATGGAGACGTAAAGCCTAGAGCAGACCATAGCAGGTACAATGTGCTTGACAGTTTTTTTTTTAAGAAATTCTCATACCAACGCTAGTCGGTATATTATTATTGAAAAAACCTACAACCTGTTTTCCAGTCATTGACCGGGTCAGGAATGGAATGAATGAAACAGATATAGGCTATTAGTACGATGGGGTAGCCACTCCCAAAGTGATTTAGTAATGACTGATAGATGCTATGAAATGAGAATGGAGAGTGTTGCTGGAATGAAAGATGACAGGGAAAACCGGAGTACCCGGAGAAAAACCTGTCCCGCCTCCGCTTTGTCCAGCACAAATGTCACATGGAGTGACCGAGATTTGAACTACGGTATCCAGCGGTGAGAGGCCGACGCGCTGCCGTCTGAGCCGCGGAGGCTCCTCTATTATTATTATTATTATTATTATTATTATTAATATTATTAATATCCGACTCCTTGGCTGAATGGTTAGCATTGTAGCCTTCGGTTCAGAGAGCCCGGGTTCGATTCGCAGCCGGGTCGGGAATTTTATTCTTGTCTGATTAAGTCTTCTGGCTCGGAGACTAGATGATTGTGCTTGTGTCAACACTTTTCCCTTTATATTCAGACAATACACTATACTACCAACCAGTACAGAACATGCAATAGTGATTACATTCCTCAATGTAGGGTTGGCGACAGGAAGGGCATCTGACCGTAAAATAGGCCTAAATCCATAATATGGGACCTGCTGAAGCCAACATCAGCATAAGTACATCTAGTGTTCTCCAGAAATGCATGAGATAAGTTGAAGGAAGTTTATTATTACTACTATTTATCAGCTACAGTAAATTAATTATTACTGTTTTTCTGTACATGCAGAGACAAATCATTTTAGCTAGACTAAACACGTGTATTAGTGTGTGTAACGGCATTCTCGCTCCAGCAGTCTGAAACCTAAAAAGGCTTATGCACAGCGAGCACTGGTACTACGATTTTCATATGCATTTCTTTCTTTTGACGATGTTGCGCTTGCGTAACACATAACATGTCTTAAATTCGCTACCACCTTGTTCACTTCCGCTACTTGGTAGAGGATGCATGCTGTCCGTTCCCCATCCACGCACACCTCCCTTTTCCTATGAACAGGGTTAGATGACATCAGGGAATGAATGTGATTAAAACGCTTACAAAAGCGCGTGTCAGTCATCTTGTTTGCATGCGCTAACAAGCGGAAAAACAGTTAATTAACTGCTAGTGCGCGATCTGTTACCCCCCCTTTTAGCAACTAGCTGCTAGGCAGCGTTCCTTCTTAGCTACGCTTAAGCCTCTAGCGGGATCTGGTAATCAATTGTTTAAGGCAACTCACGAATACGCCGGGAGAGCGCACTGATATGTCTCTAGAGGGATCTAATAGACATTTCTTTACAGTAACTCAGGAAAGTCGCTGCGGGAGAGCACAGTTATGTCTATAACGGGATCTGATTGTCATTTGTTTACATTAACTCACGAAGTCGCCGCAAGAGCACATTGATATGTCTCCCCTCCTCGCACAGTAACTCGCCAAGTCGCCGCGAGAGAAAGGTGAGGTGATAGCGCGCTGGCGCACTAGCATTCACCCAAGCTCCACCCACATCCCCCACCCGCACGACCATGCTATAAAAGTCAGTGCATAGAGAGATCGGGTGCCAAGGAGCAGCTGGCTGTCGTAGCGAGAGGTCGTACGTGCCTGTCGCTCCGTTGTCTCTCTCCTTGCCAGGCGCTCAGTACTTTCAAGTGCTAACCAGGCAGCTGTACTTATTAGTACGACTTCGAAAGGGCTTTTGTCTGAGCTGAGCACTTCTCAGTGCTCGCTTATTCTTATTCTCTTTCAGGAGTACCAGGATGAAGAAGAATACGGACGTGTGGCGAGCAGCAGACTACTGCTGGGCATCGGAGGAGAACGAGCCGCCTGCACCCGAGCCGGAGCCGGAGACCGAGGTGGAGACGGAGCCGTACAGGGACGGGTGCGACCCCCCTGACGGCTTTCTCTTCTCTGAAGGCCACACCGACCCGGAGTACGAGGCGCTGCTCGTGTACTACAGGCCAGGGCGCCCTGTAACTTCTGAACGGGGCCTCGTCCTGGACAGAATGCGGCGCCCTCGCCGAGGAGGCAGGATCATCTCGACAACCATGGCCGTCGAGAGCTTCCTACCAGGAGGCCTCATTATCCGGCATCACGACCAGGAGCGGATGCGCGACGCAGAGAAGGAGCTTTCTACTCTGTTCCAGGTCATCCGTCTACCAGGGAGGGACGGCGTGCCAGGGATGAACACCGGCGCAGTCAGGGCCGCGACGGAGACCAGGGAGACGCCGAGGAGGCTAAGGAATAGGGCGGTTAATACCGACCTAGTCCTGGCCACCCAGCCGGCGACCAGCGACGCCATCACGGAGGTGGGGCATGACGCCCCCTGGCGCCGCGACGGTGCGACTTCAGTGGAGGAGGACGCCCCCTGGCGTTCTGAGGCTGCTGTCCAGGCCCAGCCTGACAGCACGTCTGTCGAGCTGCAGACCTCGATGTGCGCCCCACAGGACAGGGAATGCACTCAGGCGTTAGCACCGACCGACGCCGCCGCCGCCGCCAGCCAGGAGAAGGAAGAAGACGGCGACGCAGCGGAGCCATCAACTACCCTGGGGTCACCAGGCCGGGAGGAGGGCCACCAGGACGAGGCCTCTTCCCCCGCCGAGAAGCAACACCCGGGAAGAAGAAGAAGAAGACGACGCCGCACCAGGAAGCAGAAGGCGTCGCTGGCTCACCAGGAGAGGACCGCCAAGCCGCAACCCAGGACTGCTCCCAGGACAGCAGTCAACCGAGGAGCCAATCAGGAGAGGACCTCAGCGGGTAGCGGCAGTCAGGTGAGAGTAAAACGTCCCCCTCAGCAGCTCTTGCAGTGTTTCCGCTGTCTGAGGTGGGGCCACCGTCAAGTTAGCTGTGGACTCCAAGTGAAGTGCAACCGCTGTGGTGGTGATCACCACTACACGGCCTGCGCAACACTTAAGGAGGCGCCGGTGTGCGCCAATTGCGCGGGGGGCCACCCTGCCTCCCACCGCAGTTGCCCAGTCTACAGGGCCATGGCGCGGGCAGAGAGGAGGGAGGCCCGGCGCCATGACCCACTCCATTCCAGGAGGCCCCCGCCTCGGCGGGCTTGGCCTCATTCTCCGGGATCGGAGACTGGGTACGAGGTACCCCAAGGAGGTGGAGTCGTGCGACAGGCCCTAGTGGTACTTGACGCATGGCTCCGCAGCCGGCAAGGACCGCGCTAGTCCCAGCAGTGCCCAGACGGACTGATCCCCAGGCGATGGAATGGCGAGGAATTGGTTTATGTTTTGTGCATGTTACCTGTTCCTAACTAACACAACCTCTGGTCTTTTTCCAGCCCACATCCTTGCATGTGCTATCAAAAGATGTCAGGTTTTACATGTAGGCTCTTTCTTCTTTCTGCCTATGTGGTTTTTCCCTGACCCTTCAATACCAAACTTCAATACCATATACCTAATACAATATCGCCTGGTAGCGTGTTTGACATGGAAACAGGCAGATACTCCTTGTATCACTTCCCACTCTTCCCTGCTATCTCTTTCTTCTTCTTAGAAATAATAGCATGTCGGAGGCCATGTAGATTGAGTCGTTGGTCACGCGGGGGGAGCGGGCTTCGGGGGCCCCCCCCGAAGAAAAAAAAAAAAAGATCGGGTGCCACCGAGGACGAGCTTGACTGCGCTAGCGAGAACACGTACGTGCCTCCCGCTCCGCTGTCCCTCTCCTCGCCAGGCGCTCTGTACTTTCTAAGTGCTAGCCAGGCAACTGTACTTATTGGTACACTTCCGAAAGAGCTTTTGTCAGAGCTGAGCACTTTTCATTGCTCGCCTTCTTTTTCAGGTGGACCAGGATGACCACGGCGAAAAACAGGAACGTTCCCTATGACATAGGGTTAGCGCCAGAAGTTATCTAGAGGGGAGGCCACTTCTACCAAACGCCGCAACGGATGGTGGACCACCCAGAACTGAAGACATCGCCACCACCGAAGGAGCCGGAACCGGATCTGGAGGCTTCGCGGACCGAGGTGGAGACGCGGAGCCCTACAGGGAAGGGTGCGACCCCCCTGACGGCGTTTTTTTCTCCGAGGGTTACACGGATCCACAGCACGAGGTGTTGAAGATTATGACCATGTACAAATTAGAGAATTTTACTTTTGTATGTTGACAGTTGATATAGATAATGACGAAACAGTTGACAGTAGATTATTATATTGTATGTTCACGAAACGTAAAAAAATCTCGATCAGCTAGTTTTGTAATATACCGGGCGAGTTGGCCGTGCGCGTAGAGGCGCGCGGCTGTGAGCTTGCATCCGGGAGATAGTAGGTTCGAATCCCACTATCGGCAGCCCTGAAAATGGTTTTCCGTGGTTTCCCATTTTCACACCAGGCAAATGCTGGGGCTGTACCTTAATTAAGGCCACGGCCGCTTCCTTCCAACTCCTAGGCCTTTCCTATCCCATCGTCGCCATAAGACCTATCTGTGTCGGTGCGACGTAAAGCCCCTAGCAAAAACAAGTTTTGTAATAAACACGCTTTCAATTAACACCCGTAAAATATATCACGAGGCGCTGCTCGTCTACTACAGGCTGGGCCGCCCCGTTCATTCCGAGCGGTGCCTAGTCCTGGACAGAGTGCGGCGCCCTCTCCAGGGAGGCAGGAGGCACCCGACGACCAAGTCCATGGAGAGCTTTCTACCAGGAGGCCTCATCATCAGGCATCACGACCAGGAGCGGATGTACGATGTGGAGATGGAGCTCTCTACTCTGTTTCAGGTCGTCCGATTACCAGGGAGGGACGGCGTGCCAGGGACGAACACCGGCGCCCTCAGGAGGAGACCAGGGAGGCCATCACCCAGACGCCAAGGAGGCTAAGACATAGGGCGGTTAACACCGACCTAGTCCAAGCCACCCAGCTGGAGGCCAGCGACGCCACTACGGAGGTGGAGCACGCCACCCCCTGGCGCCGCGACTGTGCGACCCAGGCTGAGCGGCTCGGCACTGCGAAGTGGACGCAGACCGCTCTTCCATGGACCACCTTTTCGAAGTGGGCGCAGATCAAGGCCTACCAGGAAGGGCCTATCACCCGGGCGCAATCCAGGAAAGCGCTCCAGACGGCGGACGGCACCACGGCAGTAGAGGAGGACGCCACCTGGCGTTCAGAGGCTGCCGTCCAGGCCCTGCCTGCCAGCGAGTCAGTCGAGGTGCAGAGATAAATAAGCGCCCCACAGGACAGGGAACGCAGTCAGGTTTCAGCACCGACCGACGCCACCACCGCCACTGATGAGGAGGGAGAAGACGGCGAAACAGCGGGACCGTCATCTGCCCCGGGGTCACCAGGCTGGGAGGAGGGCCACCAGGACGAGGCCTCTTCCCCTGCCGAGAAGGAACCCCCGGGGAGGAGACGACGCCGCCCCCGGACCAGGAGGAGGAAGATGACGCCGGCCCACCAGGAGAGGGCCAACCAGCCGCAACCTACGACCGCTCCCAGGAGAGCAGAAATCCGAGGAGCCAACCAGGAGAGGACCTCAGCGGGAAGTGGCAACCAGGTGAAACTTAAACGTCCCCCTCAGCAGCTCTTGCAGTGTTTCCGCTGCTAGAGGTAGGGCCACCGGCTGGAGCGGTGTGGGCTCTTAGTGAGGTGCAACCGTTGTAGGGGTGATCACCACTACACGGCCTGCGTAGCACTTAAAGAGAGGCCGGTGTGCGCCAACTGCGCGGGGGGCCACCCGGCCTCTCATCGCAGTTGCCTGTGTACCTGGCCATGGCGCGGGCAGAGAGGAAGGAGGCCCGGCATCATGACCCACCCCCATCCAGGAGGCCCCCGCCCAGGCGGGATTGGCCTCATTCTCCGAGATTGGAGACTGTGTACGAGGGACCCCAAGGAGGTGGCGCTGTGCGGCGGGCCCTAGTGGTACTTGACGCATGGCTCCGGAACCGGCAAGGCTAGCCACAGCAGTGCCCAGAAGGACTGATCCCCTTAACAACTGGACTGGCGAGGAATAGGCTTATGACTTGTGCATGATACCTGTTCCCACTTAACGCAATCACCTGGACCCCTCCAGAACCACATCCTTGCATGTGCTATTTACAAAATGTCAGGTTTTACATGTGGGCATCTTTCTATTTCAGCCTATGTGGTTTTTTCCTCACCCTTACTACCCGATTACACCGCTATTGATGCCCACCACCACATCCGGCCTGGTAACATGCTGAGCATGGGGACAGGCAGATACTCTTGCAGTATCACTTCCCACTCTTCCCTGCTATCTCTTTTCTACATAGAAATTTATAGCATGTCGGAGGCCACGTAGATTGAGTCGATGGTCACGCGGGGGGAGCGGGCTTCGCCCCCTCCGAAAGAAAAAATCGGGTGCCACCTCCCGGAAGGGAAGGCGGCCATGCCTGGCTAAGAAGCCGGCAATATTTTTGGTCGAGAACAGGGAGGTGGTCCTCTGGGGGAGAGAGATAGAGAGAGTAATTTCTCTCTCACCCTTCTCCTATTTTTGGTAGGGACAGGGAGGTAGCCCCCTGGGAAGGAGGAGAGGGCCCTCTGCATCCTCCCAAAAGAAACCAAAACCTCGGTCCCTAAAATAACCCAATGAGGTTAGGTTAGCCTCCGTGGCTGCAGGTTAGGTTAAGACGTCATCGTGACGTCATAACCTTACCAACGTGAGGTTAGGCCTGCTCACGTAGATAAGGTTTGACTTCACAATTACGTCATTGACCACACGTCAGTGACCTTGTCTGCACCAAAAGGTTTTGCTGACACAGCACAATTTCAAATTTCCCTCCAAAAGCGTGGGAAAATGCTGACGTAGCATCCATTGTTTTAGAACATACATAGCTCATACTACTCATATCAAGCTGACTGGCCTGTAATTATCCGCTGTATGTTTATCACCCTCACCCTTGTACAGTGGAGCCACTATTGCAACTCTTCGTTAATTTGATATCGCTCCTTCATGGAAACTGTAATTAAATCAGTATTTCAGATACGGCACTATATCCCAACCCGGGGTCTTAATATTCGTATATCTCCAGAATCTTATAAATACCGGCTTCTTTTCCAGCCTTCCCATTTTATTCATTTTGTAAATGTCTTTTTTTATCATAGGTAAATTTCAGCCATTCGCCACCATTAATCACCTCCTCCATCTGGTCATTATCCGTATGTCCAACTATCTTTACCTAGTACTGACTTAGTATTTCTGGCTTCTGTAAGTCCTAATATATACACTCCCATAGTTCATTAAATATTCGTGGAGTGTCTTTCCTGGTACCTGCTTTGCCTTAAAGAAGTATCTACGAGTATATACAGTATATCCTACCATTGCTTCCTAATGTTTTAAATTTTTTAACAGTCTGCTTTACATCGCACGGAGGCAGATATTTCATATGGTGACGGTGGGATAGGAGTCGGAAGGAAGTGGCCGTTACCTTTATTAAGGTACAGCTTCAGTATTTGCCTGGTGTGAAAATGGGAAACCACCGAAAACCATCTTCAGTGCTGCCGACGGTGGGGCTAGAACGCACTATCTCCCGAATGCAAGCTGATAGCTACGCGACTCAAACCGCATGGCCACTTGCTCGGTCCCTAAAATTCATATGGCTGCCAATTACGTTAGCCATCATGTTATTCTTAGCTGACTTTTTCGCTAAATTCATTTGCCTAGGAAGCTTCTTCGTTCTCTCCTGAGTAACTCTAACCCTGTTTCTTTGTAATTTGCATCTTCTTCTTAAGCTATTTATTTCCCTGCTGTAAAATATTGGGTCCATACCATTCTTTACCACTTTTAAAGGTACTGCATGTATCTGTTATCACCCTCCTCAGCATTTGCCTTAAACCCATCTCATAGCCAGTTTATATTTATTTTTGTACAATTTTCCATTGCTTTTTAAAATTTACTCATGCCTCTCTTATCAACCGTATGGTATTGCCCAATATTCCTATTTTCATAACATTCCTTTCCATCACATTTCTTTAAACTGTGACAAAAACCGCTACATGATGATTTATACCACCTACCACTTCAGTTTCTCTATAGAGGCCATCTGGCTATATTAGCATCACGTCTAGAATATTTTTCACTCTAGTTGGTTCCATTACTGGGCTGAGTAGCTCAGACGGTTGAAGTGCTGGTCTTCTGACCCCAGCCTCGCAGGTTTGATCATGGCTCAGTCCGATGGTATTTGAAGGTGCTCAAATATTTCAGCGTGTTGACAGTAGATTTACTGGCACGTAAATGAACTCCTGCGGGACTAAATTCCGACATCTCGGCGTATCCGAAAGCCGTAAGAATAGTTAGTGGGACGTAACGCAAATAACATTAATATTACTTGGTTCCATCACTTTCTGATTCAGCTGTCCTTCCCAATATTAACGTTTTCACCATTTGTTGGTCATGCTTTCTGACGTTCGCATTCCCTTCCCAGTTAACATTTGGTAAGTTCAAATCAGCCGCTACAATAATGCTATTTTCTGTGTCGTTCCCCGCATAGCTGATTATCCGCATCATCGCCAACGCTAGTTTTGCCGGTTTTGTGCATCCCTAAAACATCATGTTGCCTAATTTCAATAGAGATAAGTCTTACACCCAGAATTTCATGTTTCTCATCCTTAACGTTTTCGTAGCTTACAAATGTTTCTTTTACCAGTATGAATATCCCCCTTCCTATCGTTCCTAACCCGTTTCTACGATAAACACTCCAGTTCTGTAAAATAGAATCCGCATCCATAATATTAATTCTCAGCCAAAATTCAATTCCTATTACAATATCTGGCAAGGTTCAAAAATGTGATTTTATTGTCACGGACGTGTTTCAATTGCTACAGATGTCAAGAGACGTTGTGCTAATGGAATTGTTTTCGGCGGGAGTTCATTTCAAGCCAACTCGGACTTGTCCCATTGAGACATCTTCAAGCTCTATCGAACTTTGCTGAAACTGAATCCTCTACCTTGGGAACAGAAGGACAATGATTAACAGACTGAATCACTGTGATCAAAGATCTACAGTTTTCCAAGGAAGTCCTCACCACCGTGCATAATTCCTCAACTGATAAGTTTCCTGTCTGTGACTCAAATCGTGACAGTCTCCTTGTGGGTGACAGTGACAACGTCATTCACCTGTCACATCTCCCTCCCAGAAACTGAAGTCATCTTGATTTTTGATTCTCGTCCGGGGATTTTAGCCACGTCTGGTAAATTCCTGTAGCTCGGGGGCCCGATGTTCGTTTTAATTTTAACATACATCCTAATTTGTACACAACATTTCTACAAACCACCACAGAAACGACGTACTTCTCACCACATATTGCTGGCGTCAGGTAGAGCATCCGTCCAGAAAACCGGGCTAAATCCACACAAAGTGCTGATCCCAGGTAATTTGGAAAAGGGCAAGAAAGAATAAGAAGGAGAAACTCATGTTCTACAACGTTAGGGACTACATTACAGTTCTGAATACATTCATGTCAAAACTACTTTACTCAGCACATTTTTTCCGATAGGCAATTTCGATTCAAATACATTTTTAGTATCATTGCTATTGTTTTCTGAAATAGTAACTCCTTTTCCATCACGAGGAATCTTTCTCAGTGCTGTTTATATGTAATTACGGTTTCATACCGTAGAACTAACGCCACAATGACTCAGTGTAAACATATCAGAGACACTCACATTTAGTGAAGAACAGAGAGATGGTGATCACGCTCTGGGTTCAATTTCTGACATGGCCGGTGATTTTAGAGGCGGCTGGTTAATTCTTCTTGCTCGGGGACTGGGTGTATATGTTCATATTTACAGGCACCACTCCATACTAATCACCACAGGGACACGCTATGGTAAATACAGTATATCCCTGCTTAGATGTTGGCATCAAAAAGGGCATCCGACCGTAAAATTGGGACAAGTTCACATCTAGTGTTGGCCTCAAGTAATTATAAAATGCCAGGTGGAAGGAGATGGTGATCACGCGGTCCTTAGTGATTAGAATATACAAAAGAGTGCAATTAGTATAAATGTGTTTAATAAGTTGTTTTCGTTACATGAATGTAAAATTGTACTCTTGTAATATGCGGTATGGTATGCTAACAATTGATCAAATAGACACTACGCCTGTATGATAGTTAGTTAACTCATTTGCTAGTTCGATATCAGGCGAAATTAAGGATTTAAAAAAGCCGATTCTTCAACCTCAGAAGAAAACTTTGAGGCAAAGAACTAACCACCCTACCTCACGTAAGTCTAGAAATCTTTATTGGTCCCGTGCCATAGCTGAGATAACATGAAATGAGATCATAGTTGCAGCACGAAATAATTTGAATGGGATTAAGTGTGTTTTTTATCATTCTCATTAGAATGCAAATGTTGCCATCACCTTGGAACTGAGAAGTTTCAGGATATATGATGATGATTGTTGTTTAACGGACCTAACATCTAGGTCATCAGCCCCGTCAGAATTATGTATAAATATCTTAAGGAACTATTTACTGACCTCGAGCAATTACTTGTGGAACAATTAGTTTCTTGTTGATTGTATGGATGAGTAAACTCATGTAGAAAATACATATTTCTCCAGTCTCTTCCCGTTAGATGGGTGGGTTGCTGACAGATAGGGTCATATAGTTCATCCGTACTGCAGAAGAGAAGGGGCACCGTCACGATAGCCATACCAACTAGATGGCAGGTCAGATTGAATCATTCTCTCCGTCCCTGAGTCCCGTTCCGACAACCTACATATTAGACGGTTCACTGCATCAAATCATTCGTCGCTCGTGATGACTGCACGTGTAGCAGGTTTACTAGAACAATTCGGAACTGTATCGTTTGATTTGAAGAGACTGTCACGTTTCAGCAGGGAAATAATTGGTTGGGGGTTGATTTATATTAGGAAGAAGCATCTGATCTTCTTTCATTTCTATTTTGTGCCTATTATTGATTCTTGAAAGGGATTTTTATCTTCAGCGTCATGGAAATAAGAAGCAGACAAAATTGAAATTCAATTGTTATTTCTAATTGTTATCAGTAGTGACCTATGACATAAGTCACTTGTTTGAAGCAAAGTTTAACACTTTCAGTCATGTTGTCCATGATATTGGACATCATATTTATTCATCGTATCTCAGAAATGATCCGTCGAATTTCTTTATAAAAATGAGATACGCTTCCCTATGACTCTATTTCCTGCAAGAGACGTTTCTTAAAAATTCCTTAAATTAATTTACGACTGAAAGGGATAAATATACATAGCAGAACAATTTATCTTTCGGTTCGGAATAGTTATAGGAAAGCGTGTCTCAAATGTTTGAAGAAATCCGATGGCTCATTTCCAGAGACACCTAATGTCTATCATCGTGGACAAAGTTATACATTAGCTCTATGCTGAGCCACATTATTGTACATAAATATAGTTTGCATACTCATAGCATTATGTTCAGGGAAAGCATCAATATGAAATACATTATATTTCACGCGCTAACAACCTTGCTAGAATGCATACAAGCATCATTTCAGATGGAATTACGTATTTCAGAAATGAGCTGTTGGATTGTTTCTTTAAAAATCTGAGATGTACTTTTCTATTTCTCCATTTTGAATCGTCCTATAAGTTATATTTTAAAGATAGTTAAAAATTAATTCGTGACTGTAAGGGTTAAAGGCAGCTTAGTTTGATTACGCCTTTCCTGAGGAGTGGACGAGGCGATCAAGAAAAAGGGATACGATGGAACATTTTATATTCCTTGGCTTGTTTATCGCCGTGACTACGCTAATAAAGCGGTCTAAATAATATCATGATGGAAACTTTGAAATTATCTTTATTCGACACCATTTTCCTTTGTGTCGCATCTGACGTAGAGGAAATATCATTAATTAAGCCAACAAACTAAAACGCTACACTACCTCGGTCCTTGATCAACTGACCAATGGCGCCTTTATCGTTTACTCACAACGATTTTCAAAATCAGAACCTCCATGACAGCAATTTGCAGCGCAACCTCTAGACGAATGAGGTTCAAGTTCAGGTTCGAATCCCGGCCAGATCTGGGATATTTACCTGGATCTGACATTTGGTTCGAGGTTCACTCCGCCTTCGCGATTACAGTTGAGGAGCTATCTGACGGTGAGATAGCGGTCTCGGTCCAGAAAGCCAATAATAATGGCCGAGAGGTTTCGTCGCGCTGATCACGCGTCACCCCGTTATCTACAGGCTTTCGGGCTGAGCAGCGGTCGCTTGAGGTTTGGTTTGTTTAACTGCCAATGTGTGGGACAGTAATCGGATTCCTGAGTTGCAACCGCATTACAAGATGCATACGATTCTCTGTCTGAAAGAAGTTTCTTGTGAATCTTATTCTTCAGTGTTAGCGTATAACATGGAAGAATTTGTCATATTTTGGAAACGCTACATATTTAAGTAAAATCGTTTACTGCGATATTTGGTCAGGTACCCTAGTACTTGCAATATGTATTACCCAAGGTCTCATATTAAGCGACTAGGGAAAACGCATGGAGAAACTAACACAGAGGTCTATCGGTGTTGGGATTCGAAGCTCGGATCTCCAAGCGATGTGACTTTTTAGTCCTATTGTGAATGAACTTAACAACTTGACAACGAATGTTGGTTCTTACACAACAATTCACATTAACGGTCAAGGCCTGGCACGGTAAGAAATGAAATATTCATCTTGCCGACTAATGAACCTCATTCCCCTCGACGTTGTGAATGGTTCTGGAAGCAGAATCAGTAAGTTGATCATAGAAAACTTCCAAGGTTATCCACCGCAGTCCTCCTGGAAATCTGCAAAGTAATTTTGCTATGTTCCTTTCAACGTTCTTTACACCCGGAAAAGTAGGAAGATATTGCCGGATGACATTAAGGATAGTGTAGAGAAGAACCTTGGAAGATAGGTGATTTAAGGGCGCTAGAGCTTTTAAGAAGACAGCTTCCAAACTCTTTCGAGAGTTCGGCACCGTGTATCGATTGTGAAGGGAAAGAGGTTGAGCAATACCGTAGTTGGGAAGCTGAATATATTTTATTCCTTTCAGTGGCAGTCCTGGAATGTTGTGACGATAGTTCTACTTCTCAGAACACAGGATTTACTGAGATATGACGACGCACAGGTCGCCTACGGGAGTCAAATCAAAAGATCTGCACCAAGCCTCTCCGGAGGCCACACGCCATTTCATTTCACTGAGATATGAAGAGCGATGTTTCCTCCCTTTCAGCAATAGAAAGTGCACATGCTTGTGTGTGTGTTGGATTGAATGAGTGATTCTCACAACAACAGAGGCCTGTTGTTCCATTACGTTCACTAGCGGCCTCATTCATAGCTTGAGACGAGTCCACCAAGCCCAGTTAAGTATTTACCGCTGAGATAAGTGTTGTTGTTTCTGTCTTCCATTTAGGGACTCATGACATTGTTCTCAACAGTCCCTTATATTTAGTGTGAACGAGAGGTCTAACATTCTGTGTCTTTGTAGTGTTTGTACAAGTGTGGTGGTATTTTGGTCATCAGTCTACAGGCTGATTTCACGCCTTTTACGATGCCACTTCATCATACCCATACCTTTTGATGTGTACATAACCAATGCTGCTATGATTATGCCCCCGCGTTCTATTAATATTCCTACCACACACTTCCCTCCGATAATAAGTGAATGGGTCCCAGAAGTCCCAAGATATGAACTACCGGCCTTTTTCTCTCACCAACTTAGATTAAAACCTATTCATTTGTGTTACCATCAGAACAGGTGAATTACAGTACTTTACTGAAACACCACATTTCAAAGGCTTTCGACTCTTTCTTTCTGGACCAATTATCTTCTATATTTCACTTTCATATAACATTTTATCTACGTACCTGACACTTTGCTATATAAAACTATGTTTGATGTTTTAACTTTTCTTCTTTGGCCAAGTCCTTTTTCTTTAGGTTTGTTTGCATGTTGTAGTATCCTTCCTGTTTCTACCATCATTCCATAAGAAAAAAAAGCTGTAATTCTCTTCAGACCTTTTTCCATGTTATGATATTTCCGATCTTAATTGCTTTCAATCCATTGTCTTCATTTCCTTTTTTCTAAAATTCTGGATACTATTTGCTCCATTTACGTATTAAACTCCTTACTTGATAGTTTCTTCTCTGTCGCACTCCTCCACCTCATCTCCTGTTCGATTTCCATACAGGTTTCACTTAGTCCCCGCCATTGTGAAAACTTAGAATACCGTAGTATTATCAGCATTATCAAATGCCTTCTCCAGACTTACAAATGCTATAAGCGCTCTACTTTGTTTGGTAAAGCTAGAATTTGTAGCGGTAATATTCCCTTACGTGTGACTGAATTTCTTTGAACATCCAACTGATCTCCCCGAAATGCAGTTTCATTTTGCCTTCACATTCTTCTGTCAACAAATAGTTACAAAATGCACATACGTTAAAGACTTAACTAATGGTAGCCTATGATAATTTTCACAGTTATCGGTACACCAGGCTGAGTGGCTCTGAAGGTGGAAGCACTGGCCATCCAAGCCGAAGTTGGAGGGTTCTGTCCCGACTCAGTTCGGTATTTGAAAGTATTCAATACTCCAGGTAAGAAACTCCTAAAGGACACAATTCTGGCACCTTGAAGTCTCCTGAAACTGTAAAAGCAATCAGTGGGACATTAAAACTATGGCATTATTATTTATATTATTTTTTGGCTGCAGTAGAATATAGAGGGGATATAATTCTTTTTCTTGCAAGCAGCATTTTCTCTGTATAGAGTTCTGTCTGCCTGCGTGTATTAAGTCATCAGTCCAGAGGCTCGTTGGATGCTCAACTGGTGGTTTTAAGGAAACCGAAAAAACTAATGGTGGCGCCAAGAATGAGGCGTACTAGACAAGATGAGGATGCTATTGCTTTCTTCAGTAGACCAGAAAGTGCTATTGCAGCACGGCTGGTCCTATCGGACTTGTAGTCGTGCTACCTCACCAGCTTCCTTGTCACAACCATGGATAAGCCTGGGACTACGTTGAAAGTTACATTTTTCTTTTTCCTGTGCCAAGAGGCTGCTGCAAAAGTACACCATCAAGAAATGGCACAAGGCAATGTACGGAGTTACGTATACCGATTTAAGATTAGCCTGTCCTATAATACGACGGATGCAGGCACAAATATTATATTGTTTGACTCAGATCAATTACAAGAAGCACGCCGAAATTATTTTAAACAGGTAATCGCATTTCTACTTTTCTGTTATTTGTTCTTAACTGACCGACTGTATTATGCCGCTGGTTAATCTCTGACTCCTCAGTTCATGGGGCAAGGATCGAATTTCGATGCAGCTGGTTGGTACCAGGGTTGGTACCAGTGAATTCCTTAAATGCGTGTAGCTCATGTTAGATTTATTTTGGCCAATAGCAGATGACAGGATGTAAAAGAAATAGAAAATAAAGCAACGTGACTGTTGGTATCGTGATTATAGCACGAGACTGTGAAAACTAACTACGGGCACGTGACTTTTCATTTCAAAAATCTTACATGTATTGTCACGAATTCGAATCACAGACAACGGGGTGAGAATGCACAGACTAAGCCGCTCGGCTATCATGTCCCAAAACACACAAAATTATTTTATTTAAAACTAGCGAATGTACCCGTGCTTCGCTACGGTATTCTACATTGTATTCGAATATCGAAGTAAATAGTGTGCATGCAGTAAATAAGATTGTTTTAAAATTGCATGTCTCTTAGCGTTATCCGAGAAAGAGCATGGGGAGGTCCCCGTACGTTGTTTCCAATGTAAAGTGTTTGTTATGGATTTGTGATATAACGGCAGGCTCACTTGCCTACTGCCATTCACAATCGAGTTGGGAAGTTTACATTATAATTGCAGGCCCCATTGCCTACTAAGCGGACAGAATCGATTTGGGGAGTTTTCGTTAAAATGGTAGCCCCCCTTTCCTACTTCCACACAGATTACAGTTTTTATTATAATGGCAGGCAATTACCCTACTATCACTCGAAATTGAGTTGTGCAGTTATCATTGTAATGCCAGGCCCATTTTCCTACTTCCAGCCAGCTTACTGCCAGTCACACCAAGTTGGTGAGTTTCCATCAAAATAGCAGGCCACTATGCTTTAATGCCAGTCACGTTTTAGATGAGGACATTTCTTTATAATGGCGGGCACCCTTGCCTACTGCCAAACACAATCGGGTAGGGGAGTTTTAAACAAAACTGTATGCTCACTTGCCTTCTGCAAGTCAAATCGAGAAGTGAACTATTCATTACAATTGTAGACCTTCCTTACTAATGACAGTTACACAGGAGTTGGAGAAGGAACCCTTTCATACTGCCAGTCAAAGTCGGTGTGGGGAGTACTGATTACAATAGCAGATCCATCCTTTCTCGATCGCTACAAATCGACATCAGTGAATATATATAGATCGACATACGAAAGTATATGCGTGTTTACAATATTGAAGACCTTCATTTACAGATTAACTGCTACTAAACGTACGTCATATCGACAAAGGATTATACCATAAGACACGCCGGATTTAGTGGCCTAAATGGCTGGTCCTATGATATGTCATCTATTCTTGGGTCAGATTGAGTTAGAAACGTGGAACAGGGTAACGTTCTTGTAAGATTATCTCACATTACATTACTTTTCGGATAATTATGTGACAGCTACATACATAGCATTTGGCTCATATATGGCTACTGGGTGGGCCAATTTTCGTGAAGAGTTTGATGATTCTGTATTTCATATAAGTAATCGAAGGTATGAATTATGCATGTGAAAATTCCAAATTGACTTAACATCCATTAATAGAGAAAAATCAAACGTAAAAGGGATACAGATACGGCAAAAAGTCATAAGACCAAGGTTGTAGATCATTCCAAATTGAACGGAGATTGTGCAATCCGTTATGTGATAGGAATTTCCGAAGGTCTGCACCATCATTAAAATTGCCTGCATATTTCGATATTCTTCGGGGATAAAAAGTGAAAAATTTAATGATCTTGGATATTTTCCGTTCGTTACAGGCTAAAACGTATAATTTTGTCAAATTTCAATTATCTTCTTTTCTTCTGGCAGATTATGCCGCAATCTGGATTTTGGGCGAGGCGGGTAAAAATTAGGACTTTCAGGAAACTAAACCAAACATTATGCAGATGGTCATTATTACCCCTTAAACGGAAAGCTGTACGGAAATTTCGCCAAAATAGTCAGTGTAGAGGCACACAGTCGTTACGATTTGATTTATATAGATAAGGAATCTGCTCCATGTAAAACACCTTTTTGGCTATGTCCGCTGGACTTAACCTGCAAAACTGATCATTCATGATATCTCCCTTATTAATCCTCCTGACGAAAAAATGCACATGAAAAAAAGGTTTAGAGGTGGAATTCCATCACGTTTGGTCGATTTCCAGTCAGGTTGGTCTTGTTCTGTATATATTGTGGAAGAGTAAAATCACCATTTCGGTTCCCTATAAACCGCCAGTCCATTCCGGAATATGAAATGTTATTTACGTTTAAAACCTACCTTTCGACAGGTGGATGCTAAATCTGAATTTTGGTTCGAATGTCTTCAGTAGTTTTCAAGTTGTAAGGAATACGCTTTACACGCACCCGCTCGTGAGTTAAGTCCGATGGGACTTGTACAAAAAAACGGTCCGTTAATGATATCTCCCTTATTAATCCTCGTATCGAAATGATGCACATGAGAAAAAAGGTTTAGAAATTAATTTCTACCAAGGCAGGTAGATTTAAATTAACGTAGGTTGTGTATATTTTGTGGAAGTGCAAAATCACTGTTTCGGTTTCGTATAAACCCCCAGTCAGTTCAGGGATTTAGAAACAATATTTGCCCTAAAACCTATCAAGGACAGGTGTATTCTAAATATGAGTATTGGTGGAAATACATCCAGTAGTTTGTAGCACTCGCGTACATACGGCGTAATTAAGGAAGAAAATAATACAGTTAAGAAAGTTGAAAGTAATAGAAAATGGATTATAACTGAGGACAGCCGGATAACGACAAATATGTAAATGCCAAGTTAATGTATTGGAAAATCAAATGCCCCTCAATAAATTATGCTAGTGTGAGTTATGGATATAATAAAGCGGTAACAGAGGAGAAATTTTGGTCCATTGATTCCTAGGTAAACAAATAATAAGAAGATGACTAATGGTGTTATTACTTAATCTATTCGAAGGCGGTTATAACATCCAACGATATTCCGCCAATATCCCGCAGATAGGCCGATTGACGCCTCTCTTGCCTTCTACCCAAGGAACAACCACGAATTTAAAAGCATGATGAGGAAAATGGCAATACGTTACTTCCCTGCTGGCATGCAGTCAGAGACGTTGCCATGGTAACCTGTAGGTTCGTTGTCGGTCTGTCGGTCACTCAATGCAGAGCATGGTACCAGCAGAAAATTGTAAATTTCTCCGTCATGTAAAGAGTAAGGTAAATTATGGACATAACGAAAGTTGTTTATAATGAAGAGACGTTTCACGTACGGTAAACGAAGTTTACAGAAAATCAATAGTATAAGAGAAAATGGAGGAAAACCATTGTGGTTTTCCTATAAACCCCAAGTCTGTTCAAAGATTTTAAAATGATATGCATATTGAAACCTTCCCCGCGATGAGTATACTCTAAATATGAAGTTTAGTTGAGATCTATCGAGCCGTTTCGACGTGATGGTGGAAAAACCATTCTGGTTTTCCTATAAACCCCCGTCTATTCAAAGATTTTAAAATGATATGCATATCGAAACCTTCCCCGGGATGAGTATAGGCCTACTCTAAATATGAAATTTGGTTGAGATCTATCCAGCCGTTTCGACGTGATGGTGGAAAAACCATTCTGGTTTTCCTATAAAACCCCGTGTATTCAAAGATTTTAAAATGATATGCATATCGAAACCTTCCACGGGATGAGTATACTCTAAATATGAAGTTTGGTTGAGATCTATCCAGCCGTTTCGACGTGATGGTGGAAAAACCTTTCTGGTTTTCCTATAAACCCCCGGGTATTCAAAGATTTTAAAATGATATGCATATCGAAACCTTCCCCGGAAGGAGTATACTCTAAATATGAAGTTTAGTTGAAATCTATCGAGCCGTTTCGACGTTATGGTGGAAAAACCATTCTGGTTTTCCTATAAACCCCCGTATATTCAAAGATTTTAAAATGAGATGCAAATCGAAACCTTCCCCGGGATGAGTATACTCTAAATATGAAATTTGGTTGAGATCTATCCAGCCGTTTCGACGTGATGGTGGAAAACCATTCTGGTTTTCCTATAAATCCCCCGTGTATTCAAAGATTTTAAAATGATATGCATATCGAAACCTTCCCCGGGAGGAGTATACTCTAAATATGAAGTTTGGTTGAGATCTATCCAGCCGTTTCGACGTGATGGTGGAAAAACCATTCTGGTTTTCCTATAAATCCCCCGTGCATTCAAAGATTTTAAAATGATATGCATATCGAAACCTTTCCCGGGAGGAGTATACTCTAAATATGAAGTTTGGTTGAGATCTATCCAGCCGTTTCGACGTGATGGTGGAAAAACCATTCTGGTTTTCCTATAAACCCCCCGTGTATTCAAAGATTTTAAAATGATATGCATATCCAAACCTTCCCCGGGATGAGTATACTCTAAATATGGAGTTTGGTTGAGATCTATCCAGCCGTTTCGACGTGATGGTGGAACAAACAGACAAACAAACAGACACGAACAATTTTATTTATATAGATGGTTCGTTAATATTACACTGTGTGTGTGTAGTCCCCAATTATGCACTTTAACACAACTTTGTGCCAGTTCTTAATTCGTAACCGAGCCCGATAGCTGCAGTTGCTTAAGTGCAGCCAGTATCCAGTATTCGGGAGATAGGTGGTTCGAACCCCACTGTCGGCAGCTCTGAAGATGGTTTTCCGTGGTTTCCCATTTTCACACCAGGCAAATGCTGGGGCTGTACCTTAATTAAGGCCACGACCGCTTCCTTCCCAGTCCTAGCCCTTTCTTGTCCCATCGTCTCCATAAGACCTATCTGTGTCGGTGCGACGTAAAGCCAATAGCAAAATCACCTTAATTTGTAGTTTTATCATTGTCATTGAAAATGTCACGTCGTACGTAGATGGAACATCGGACTGTGTAAAAAATGGATGCAGTCTACACTGAAAAAATCATTAGATAATAATGGCAGTCCTGGTCAAAGGACAGGTAGTGATCCTCAACAAACTCCAGTGAGCGCAGAGCTTGCGTTCAGTGGAGCAGGCACAATACATCAGGACAGCACACTATATCTATAATTATATTAATTCCTACATGGTCTTCATGTCCAGCGTAAGTATCGATGTATGCAGTTCAATACAGTTTGGGACGGACTGAGTTGGCTACATGGTATAAGTCGCTTAGCTGTAAGCTTGCATTATGGATATTGTTGGTTCGAATTCCGACGTCGACAGCCCTAAAATTGCTTTTCCGGGACTAAGGGGAAGCCGTACCGGAACATGGTTTCTGCTCTCTGCAGGAAATTAATTATTCTATTGCACTCTTAAAAACTAGAGCTCTCTTCCGTTCATTTCCAGAAAATTGAAGTCGGTTCTTTGATACCTATAACGCAGCAAGGTAATTACATTTTGTCACTAATATCCATAAAACAATAAAATAATTAGAAGGGTATTTATTTCAACATTCCTCTGTAGTACCGTTTTGCGTATAAATGTTCACATACTCGCTTCATGCTATCATTTGTTTTGATGTATCTGAGCCGTTTGTATGTATTGTACAGTCTGGGATCATAGTGGATATCACCGTGTTCCCGTGGAGGCATATAGAAATGTGTCCCACCGAGCTCGATAGCTGCAGCCGCTTAAGTGCGGCCATTATCCAGTATTCGGGAGATAGTAGGTTCGAACCGCAGCCCTGAAAATGATTTTTCGTGGTTTCCCATTTTCACACCAGGCAAATGCTGGGGCTGTACCTTAATTAAGGCCACGGCCGCTTCCTTCCCACTCCTAGCCCTTTCCTATCCCGTCGTCGCCGTGAGACCTATCTGTGTCGATGCGACGTAAAACAACTTGCAAAAAAAAAGTGTCCTTATTGCTATTCTCCAATCCTTTTGAGTTTTATGATTTATATTTATATCTTGAATATTAGGTTGGACTACAAGTGATCTATTAGTCCAGAAATCAGGTAGTTTTATGAAATATTTACACTTGTTTACGATTCTAAAAACTTGTCAAATACGTATATACTGCTAAACACCGTTCAAATGTAAATATTCAATACCGTTTGTCAGAGATCGGTTTTCCGTGGTTTCCCATTTTCACCCCAGCCAAACGTTGGGGCTTTAGTTAACTAAGACCATGGCCGATATCTTCCCAATCCTAACCCTTTTCCATCCTTGCGTCACCGAAAACCTTCGATGTGTTGGTGAGACGCTCAACCACTAGCAAAAAATAAAATCAAATGATAAAAGCCATTGTTAAGTCACTGAAAGAATGCCTTGGAAAGGTAGTTGAATGATTAGGTCACCTGGTAAGGTGTCATAACTTCCAGTCCGGTTAGTCAGTGGAAATTACTGAGCTATAGTAAATGGTTTATAATTTTACAGTTACCACTTTTCCTTGAAACCAAGACTGAATCACCTTGTGATCCTTGTAGCTATGAATTGCTTGAGGATTTGGTATTTACGATAGACATGATGAAAATGAAAACCTACATCCTGTTTTCCGGTCATTGACTGGGTCAGGGACGGAATGAATGAAGTCCCCAACTTGCGGGGAGGATAGGAATTGTGCCGGCTGCTGAGGCCTGTCCCATTCCTCCTGGGCAATGATTAGTGCCTGACAGATGAAATGAAATGATAATGGACTGTGTTGCTGGAATGAAAGATGACGGGGAAAACCGGAGTGCCTCGGAGAAAAACCTGTCCAGGACAAATCTCATATGGAGCAACCGGGATTTGAACTACGGATCCCAGCGGTGAGAGACCGACGCGCTGCTGCCTGAGCAACGGAGGCTGCCATAGAGATGATATAATACTTAAATACCTTTTAAGTTAAATACAGCAGAGAAACTTCAAATTATGATTTTATGATGTAACAGTTTTAAGACTTTTAAATTGTCGCTTAGAATCATAGGAAGAAAAGGTGAATAATGCCATGATTTAAAAATAGCTCCCTAAGGTTTTCGATTTTAGGCGGTTTAATTTCTTTCTTGTTTTTCTTAATCCGTTTACTCACCAGGATTGGTTTTTCCCTCGGACGCAGCGAGGAACCCACCTCTACCGCCTCAAGCGCAGTGTCCTGGAACGTGAGATTTTGGTGAACCCATAACTCTACGATGAAAAATAATTCCAGATATTTATTTCAGCTACAAACAACTTTTTGAGAGTAGCCATGTTTTTATTTCAAGAGCCTCGCTCTCTCGTGGGAACGAACTCACCGTGCCAAGCGAGTCGCGAGCTCGTGAAATGCGGGGATACTTCGGTTGACCTCGAGTACCGAATAATTTATCAATTTCAGAAAATCCTTCATAACTAGAGATTTTGGCGACATGGTAAATCCAGGAATAAAGAATCTAAATTATTAATAAACCTTACGTGAAGATAGAATCCCCAGGATAAATGTAAATCCAGTTAAGCCTGGAGGAAAGTTGGCGTCATACTCGCGGAATTGCGACACGTGTCAAGGCCGATTGCTGAAGAAAGATCGCGAATCTACATGTCAGAAATAAATTTATTACGCCCGTTTCAAGTATGGGAAAAATATTAAATTAACACCATGATGAATTATAAGTCTGTCCGAATTTATGGAATAAATTTCAAGAAAATTGGTCCAGTGGATGTGGAATTAGCAGACTTCACCATCGAGCTTCATGGTGAGTCTGGCGTCATCTCAGAGGGTATATAAGAAATCCTCTCCGCCTACTTTTTCATTCTATCTGATGGTCTGGATGGTGAAACCCACGTCGTTCGTCTGCAAGAAAGTGCGGGGTTTTGTTCTCAAAATCACTTGTTATATATTCGTGTCAATGGTTGAAGTCGAATATTAAATGGAAGGTGATAGAAATATTCCTGAGCTTCCGCCGATGAAAACTGTGAAGGCTTAAATATCTGTTTAAAATGCGTAGCTGAGTTTCTCTCTGTATTACAATTGTGTGTGTTTGATATTGTCAAAGGGAGCCTGGAGTCTAACCAGTGAGGTCTGATTTTTGTTATCTATTTGAAACACCTGGCCAGCAGTAGGTTGAACGAAAGCAGGGTCCTGGGAAAACAGTGGCAGTCGCCATTTGAGAAGGGTGCTCGTCGCATGTTAAAACGCGAAGAAAGTGCGCCATTTGCGGTGTTAATCGTTACCAAGTATAAAATCTGTGTAGTTTAAGTTATATATATAAGAAGATGATGTCTATTGTAGCCATGATCGGCTAAATAAGAGGGCAGCTGGCTAAATGTGGCCGGAATCTCCAGGATGATTACTATTACACGTCTGTGTCTATATTTTGTATCAATGTTGTAGTTTAGAATTTGTTTGTCCCAATAAAATTTTCAGTGCGTGTGTCGAATTAATATTTAATAATGATCAGGCGAATGTGTTACATTTCTAGTCACAGTATGAAACTCTTCAGGGCAGTAAAATCCACGTCGAGAAACTGTGAAATGGGAAGTTTGAAATATGTGTTAAAATTATTTGAGATATTTTTCAAACTGAGTAAAATTAGGAAAGTGATAATGATCATGTAGTCGTGGTGAATGTCTTATTTCGAATGTCGTGTGAGTTCAGAAAATTTTTGTCGAAATAATAATAATAATAATAATAATAATAATAATAATAATAATAATAATAATAATAATAATATTTACAGCAGGATAAATTTTGCAATGTTAAAAGTGTATTTAACAGATATGTTGAGTAAGATTTGCGTTCATCTCGAAATCCAGTGGAGTCTGATAAAGTTATATTTATTCGTGGGAAGGTAATTTTTTTGACACCGTGTTGTCGGTGATATTGGAAATCACGGTGTGTTATTGTATTCTTTAGGTCCGAAAGTTGTAGTAAAAATGTGTGAATAGATCCTTATAAAATTGTTCGTCACGGGAGTATTGAGGTTTGAAAAGTTTGAAACACGAAGAAATGGATTGTGCCGGAATGATATGTTGAGACAATAGTTGTGTAGATGTTGAAGGCATAGGAAGCCTGTATTTCATGTGTGATACCGCCGTGATAGGCGATGAAGATGAATTTTTGAGACAGGCTCTATTTGTCGATGGCGAAGAATTTTTGAGACAGGCTGTATATTAAATGTGATATTTCTGAGGGAGGCTGTAGTGAGATTCCGCTAATAATCCGGAACAGCTGACCGGGTGAAGGTTGGTTCGAAATGAGTACTTTGTGATGCACATTAAGATTTCATGTCAAGATCTCCCAGTGAAAAACAATTGCTGTAGAAGTTTGTAGATCTTGGCAGTTAAGTCCAAATGATGATTTATGTAAAGTCAGCATAATGAATATTATAGTATGCGACCTCAAGGGTAGAAGAGCATCCTGAATACACGGTTGGTGTTATTTGACTGTATTTACAAATTTCCACTCAGTAAATTTCATATATTACGAGACGATAATTATTATTAATTCGGAAACATTGTGGGATGAGATATTGGACGTTATTAAAGGGATAGTTTGGCTGTGTAAATTCATTGAATTTCGCTTCACTGGATAGTTTATGGATATGAATGTTTGGAATAGTGAGATGATAGGCCATTTTTGAGCCTCACCCTAGAATTTTAGTGTGGATTTTTGCGGTGGTGATGATTACTGTTTTGGCGATATTCATGTAATATTAGACGTGTGCTGAAATTCATTATTATTTTTCCAAACTTCATTGCGTATGTCGAGATCGTGTTTGAGTTGTGGATTGTTTGCCACCCGTTATTTATTTTCAATTTCTCGGTTTGTTAACAAGATAGGGACTTTGTTGCATTTCCCGACTTGCGTTCATTCTGTGGCAAGATTCGTTTCATTGTGTGCTATTGTTTCGACAAGGTTTCCAGCTAAATATCAAAGAATGTGTTTGAAGTTACGATTTTCGCCTGACATTATAGAGGATGCATAGACGTCCCTGTTTCCGCTCGACGATAGGTTTAGGAAGGTGTGTGTACATAGATGATAGTGTTAGGGTGTGTAGACATTATGCAGGGCCGACGATAGGTTTAGGGTGTCGTCTGTATATATTCAAGTCTCAGATTAGGTGTTTTTGAGAAGTGACTTGAACGATGGTAGTGTCTGCAGTAGTGTATGCAATGCGAAGAGTGTTAGCGAAGTAATATTGAGGCCATGTTTTGGCACAGCCCTTACCAGCTGGAAGGTGTTTACATAAGATTATGGAACCACTAGTGGCATGAACGTGAGGGTTGTCCAAGATTGGATACTGAGCTAACGGTGATTGATTGTTTACTGCTGTTTGCCATGCATGTTTGAGTTCTTTAACTTCAGTATTTTATTTTAGTTACGGACTTAATTGTTTTGTCGTTCGGACGTCCGATTGCTTTGTTAGTGTGCGTGTTGACACTTAGCTTCTTTATGTGAGACTTGAGTTACGAATGTGGGTTCGATTCGTCAGCTGGGAATGTATTTTATTTTCAATATTTCGTTCTTTCATTTTTATAATAGTTGATTGTGGTCGATCAATAACTTTGTAGTTAGTTTGTTGGGACAAACAATAAGTAGATGGATCTGTAATGGTAGTCGTTGTTGTAAAGGAAAGAATTCCTAGATTTTTGATTTTATTTTACCATGTGGACTTGTAATTTTATTAAGCTAAACCTAACCGTTTATAACCTGAAAGTTGGTTTCATAAGAATATTTTTCAAGTGATTTACCACTTTTTCTTTAACTTCAGTGTTTGACATTTCTTCTAAATGCATGGTGAATAAGTGTTTCCTGCATTTCGCAGTTTTGTTCCTTCAGAACGACGTAACGTAAGATCCTCTCGTATCGAGTTGTTATTGGTTCCTTCTGAACAGCTGTTTGCGTGATGCACGTTTCAGCATCGGGATTATTCTATAACTTAAGGGTGTCACGAGATGACAGTGCATGGCGGAATTTTATTTTTTATTATGACTGCTGCTGTTAACTTGTAGTGAACACCATGCTTTCCAGTAGTATCTCGCAACCTATCCAAAGCAACTGATAGTCAATTTGGTTCGATTAAAGGTCCATTCGGCGTGTGTTTCCATATCCGACAGGGTATTTGACTGGTGGACAACCTTAATTAAATGTAAATCTGGAACTCTACCTGTTGAAGGTCAGATTTTCCACGGATCGTGTGGTTTAATTCTCAGTTATCGTTTGTGCCCGATTTTCAGGGTTTCTTTTCATTTTTCTAGTTTTCGCTGTCCACTAATCTGTGATATTTCTACTTTTCTCCGAAGAAAGTTCTTCGATAAATGTAACTAATAATAATCACGCCATGCAATGTGACTGTGTTTGAAACATTAAATAATTAAAAAATTGATGAATGATTTTATAAAAATAAATTTTTGCATTTAATTAATTCAACAAAAGTTAGTAAGCACATATTTGCTCCTCGTTTCAAGTAGTTAGGTTCTCTTCTGAACCCCATCGTTTGGTTAAGATCGTGACCGAAATATTCCCGCTACGACCCCAAGATTTAAGAGTTCGATATTGCTCTACTGCAGCAGCTGTGGCCGGCCAACAATGGAATGGTAAGATAAAGTGTTAATTGGGTCGGGGTATACAACTGGGCAGAAGGACCAGTACTTTGCACAAACGGCTGCACCTGCTATGCTGAACAGGGGCCATGTTGGGGAATGGAAAGATTGGAAGGGTGAGACAAGGAAGAGGGAAGAAAGTGGCCGCGGCCTTAAATTAGGTACCATCGAGGTATTTGCCTGGAGAAGTGGAAACAACGGAAAACCACTTCGAGGGCGGCTGAAGAGGGAATTGAACCCTCCTTTACTCAGGCTGAGTGGATCCCTTTCCAGCCCTCGTACAACTTTTCAAATTACGTGACAGAGCCGAGAATAGAACCTGGGCCTCCGTGGGTGGCAGCTAATCACACTACACAACTCTACACCACAGAGGCGGACGGCGGTTTACTTACAGCATGAAATAACTAATTATTGAGTCTGCCATTTTGTTGCGTACTGTAAATTCACATCGTCCGTTTGTGAACTATCTACAGTTGATTAACCATTCTCTTTAGATATTCAGAGGAGAAGTGGCAACATTTAAATGGACGCTACCAGTGCTTAATTTGTAGCAAACTAAGAAAACGAGGCCTTAATTTAATTTCGTGTAGCTATTGGTAGTCCGGTGCAGATGCTGTAAGGCAGACCTTCCGACGAAGGTGGGCGGCAACGGCCGTATATGGGAAACTGCGTATTAATGTAGTGGAGGATAATGTGTGTTTGAGTTGCATGAATGTTAGGAACAACAAAAACAGCAAGTTCCCGAACCAAGGAAATTTACCATTCAGTATTCAAAATCCCTTCACCCGGCCGGTAATCGAACCCATGGCCCACAGTACTGAAGGCTGGAACATTGGTTAGTTAGTCATGTAGCCGAACAAGGAAGCTCTGAGTTCATATCGATCAGGCAACCATCTAGTAACGATGAGCTCTCGTACAATGTATTGCACCCATATCAAGCTCATCCAAGGGTACAATATATGATGACGATCTATACTCTACAGTCCTTAAGGAAAGTTAGGCTACTTACAGTGAAAAATGAAACCCAACGTAACCCTTGGATATTTTTGAGCCAAATAAATGAACTTCACATTGATATCATGTTCATATCTCTATGAGCCTACTGACTGCGCGTCTTGCTGTTTGTGACAGTAGCTGCATTAATTAAGATAACCACGACTCCACATACAGTACTGCGATGAATCAAATCTTGTTAAAGGGGGACTAATAATCCTAATAAACAACAATGGTGACACTGTTGATATTACCGGAAATAATCGATTTCTGGATATTGTTAAATTAATTTTATAGAATCCTCTCTCGTATTCTATGGAAGAGACTGGAATTATATTAACTGCTATAGTTAGAGTGAACAAATCCGGAGTCATTTTTTGATCAAATAGGTTGTCTCGGAAGGTCATAAGTGACCACCTCACATGAACTTGAAATCTTGCTCATAGGTTTCTAATTTTTCGTTCTTCTAACCTACTGTTAGATTGAACATTACCTGGCCATTTTTCAAGATGAAGAGCATCTACATAGTTAAACATTTCTTGATCACCATGATTGTTTAGTCTTTCTTTCCTTCAATGGGCCTCTGTACAGCTGTCCTGGGTTTACGGATGCACTGTTAGCTTTTTTTTGCTAGTTGCTATACGTCGCACCGACACAGATAGGTCTTATGGCGACGTTAACTTTCTTTGTTGCTCACTTATGAAGTATTGTAGTATGAGACTGGTTTACCTATTCCGCTTTCAAACATCATAATAGACTGCCTATTTAAGGCATCACTTGCCCGATACACTGCCATTTCTCTAGATAGGAGCTCGAGAGAGATTACTCGGACAATTCTTGCAAAGAATCACTCGTTAATGCTAAATTTAACGCAAGTTCTGTTGACGTTATCTTTCTAAGTGAAATGAAATGTCGTATGGCTTTTAGTGCCAGGATATCTCAGGACGGGTTCGGCTCGCCAGGTGCAGGTATTTCTGTTTGACTCCCGTAGGCGACCTGCGCGTCATGATGGGGATGAAATGATGATGAAGACAACACATACACCCAGCCCCCGTGCCATTGGAATTAACCAATTAATGTTAAAACCCCGGGAATCGAACCCGGGACCCTCTGAACCAAAGGCCAGTACGCTGACCGTTCAGCCAACGAGTCGGACATCTTTCTAAGTAACCTTTAACACATAATTTTCTTTCTCTCTTGCATCCCTGTGAAGTCCTTTGAAGCAATCTCGAAATGATGAACTACTAGCCTACTTTAAAATCTTGCCATACTGCCGATGAAGTGTGGTAAGTAGAAGGAACCTAGCGTGTGCTAAGTATTCTGCTAATTATTTTGAGTAGCTGCATATGTAGCAAACTAGCACAGTATTGAAGATCTCTAGAATTTTGGGGGCTTGAATGACGAAGAACATTCTGTTTGTGCATGAATTACTTGAACCGATTAACTCCCGGCACTTCATTTACAACATCGCCCACTGAAAATTGAAGTCTGTGATTTTTATAGCGCCAGAGGAAAACCGTAGGAAACATTTTTACATGAGTTTCTTTACTACACTCTTTACTCCAAACAAAACCACAGCTCCATAATAATATGCAACTGAAAGAAGATTGTTTTTAAGAAACCCACATGTAAAACCATGGGATTTCAAATTGTCCATAAGAGTTAAATTTGACCTTCGGCGTCACATAAGGCAAACTTTTAAGTCAATTAATGAATTAAGAGAAAATTGCGTACGGGAATCATCAACGAACTTTCTTAACCTTATCCCAGCTATATGTCGCGTCTCTGGAGCCACCCTGTCTCACTTTTGTTTTGGCCGCGGATTTAAGGCCGAATGCCCTTCCTGACGCCACGTGATATAATCAATATTCAACATTAAATACTAAATATCAAGGTGAAAACTGTACTGACCGACTAATATTATCTATTAAAATTGAAAATGAACAGGTTAGTTGCTTTATGCGTTTTACTTACATGTTCCTAAATCGCATGTTAAACCCAGTCATTTCCCGGAGGTCAATTTCTGATTCGCCGGCCCCATAGTGTAGGGGTAGCGTGCCTGCCTCTTACACGGAGGCCTCGGATGCGATTTACGGCCAGGTCAGGGACTTTTACCTGGATTTGATGGCTGGTTCGAGGTCCACTCAGTCCACGTGATTATAACTGAGGAGCTATCTGACGGTAAGATAGCCAAGAATAACGGCCGAGAGGATTCGTCGTGCTGACCGCACGGCACCTCGTAATCTGCAGGCCTTCGGGCTGAGCAGCGGTCGCTTGGTAGGCCAAGGACCTTCGGGGCTGTAGTGACATGGTTGGAGGGTCTATTTATGATTAATAATCGAAGAAAGTTTGTTTTTTTTTCTTTTGCGATTTTGTACGTTGTTCTAAAAATCTTCATAGTTACTATATGTCCTTATTTCGAGATAGAGACAATATAACGACCACTTGTAATTTACTTTTTGAGCTTCACTCGAAATATTCTCCACTACTTTATGACAAAGACTATATCTATGCTGCCATTTTTTAAATTATTTCTCTTTATATTCTCCGTAAGCTGGAACTTCGTAATCCACCCATTCTTGTGAAAGCTTCGTGCCCTGCAATGTATCTGCATCCAGAAAGGTATTAGGCCCTCCGAGCAGAATAACGACAGCAATTACTTAGAAGTATAATAGAATACTCTCATCCGCTAGTTCTGGATCGCCTGGAACTGGGGAAGGAGTAATGATTTATTACAATCCAAATTTTTTTGGATACATGCATGGATGTCATTGTTACAATTAGTTTATCTATTTACACCCAATCGCTAAATTGTCGTTTTAAAATTTGTATTTATTTTTATCCTAGATTTAACAAATGGCATTTAATAAGGAAAAAAATGACAACACAGTCATGATACTAAAAGTTGACTTTGTGTTTGTTTTATTTTATTCTCTTTTGCCACATATTTTTTAGAGTACTACACCGGTACCAAAAGTGTTTCCTGTCCCAATTTCAAGTAGCTAAACGTTTTTACGATAATACGACATACGTAATTCAGATAGCCTATGTATTATACTGTACGACCAGAACGACTAAACTGTCATGAAACATCTAAACTGTTATTAACTGTAGGAACGTTCGTTCGTCATGTCGGATGTTGTCAAACCTGCTTGTCTATAACGTAGAGCGTCGAAGCAATTGGAACCTTTTGCACACAGCTCTCAGTCATTAAATGACAAAAACACAAATGCCAAACACTCCAATTTGCAAGAGTAAGGATGGGAACAAATATAGTATTTACATTCAGGAACAAAAACTTTGAAAAATATGGCAAAATGCGTTCTGTCAGAAGCATCCGAGACCATTTTATTTTAATTTCATTTTGAACAAAAGCAAGCAAATATTAACAATTAACTTTTGCTACACTTGACGTAATTTTAAATGCTTCAAGTCATATAATAGTATTTCCATAAATAATACGTTGGTGTTTATATAAATAACAAATAAGGAAATATAAAGAAAATCAAGCATTTGCAGTACAGGTCAGTCGAGTAACTAAACGCTTCTATATGAGGAGTGTCTGTTCAGAAGGCGCTATTTCTACCTTAAGAAAGTTGCGGTAAAAGAGCAAGAAATGTAAAATAAAGGGCACGTGGAACGTAGGGCCTATCCATGATCAGGTTTGGTAAAACGCTTAAGGAATTACGTCTTTCTGGTCTGGATTGACCATGGCATTCGGTAATATTCAACTAGTGTAATGTACATGGACGAAATACTTATTTATTGTTTAGAAGTGGAAATAACACCTTTAGGACAGACACTCCTAATTTTTAGGAGCGCAAATGAAACGAAATTACCAGCAGATGTGAGACATTTTTTACAAGCTGCTTTACATCGCACCGACACAGATAGGTTTTGTGGCGGTGATAGGATAGGAAAGGGCTAGGAGTGGAAAGGAAGCGACCGTGGCCTTAATTAAGGTACAGCCCCAACATTTGCCTGGTGTGAAAATGGGAAAGCACGAAAAATCATCTTCAGGGCTGCCGACAGTGGGGTTCGAACCCACTGTCTTCAGGATGCAAGCTCACAGCTGTGCGCCCCTAACCGCACGGCCAACTCGCCCGGAGATGTCATACTTGGCACTTAAACTCACTGTATTCGTATCCTTTTTTGAAACAAGAAAACTCTAGCATGTTTACATTGTTCGGATTCAAGCAACTCCGTTTAGAGGTCACTATGTTACCTGTGACCCAAAAATCACTTTCAAAACTTGCTGAGGAAAATGGAATGCACATGTACTTTTGATAAGGCTTGCTGATGATGCTTGTTGTTTTAAGGGGCCTAACATCGAAGCTCATCGGCCCCTTTTGATAAGAGTGCCAGCTCAGCATATCTGTCTCGCGGGACTTCCACCTTTCAAAGGGATTTAATCAAAACGCGCCAGTGGTTCGTTCACGTCATTCTGGAACTGCACATTGGTATGTGAGGAGAAGGCACTGTTTCCGCGAATAAAAAAGCAAAAACTGACTGCCGCAAAAAATACTCCAACGCTTCTGTTCTTGACGCATTTCCATCTTCAACAGCATGCTTAACTTGGCTCTGGAGTAGCAATGGAACGTGTTCCTTGACAGTCTGCGGTGCCTTTGGCAGAGCTCCAGTAGCTGTAATTATCTTCTGTTTTGAGCTGTGTGTTACCGTCTCGATTTCTACTGCAAATGATGGCTCCATTTGCTATAAAATTTTCGCGGATAAAAGCAGTAGTTTACTGCTCCTCTCTACTCTAGTCCTGCTCCACTAGCAGCTATGTAGGCCTACAGTTGTGGTGAGATGTTCTTTATGTGCGAGTACTGCGTATCAAATGCAGTAAATAAATAATTAAATAAATAAATAAATAAATAAATAAATAAATAAAAATACAGATAGTAATATCATAAGTCAACAATTTTTAAAAAATTACTCTAGTAAATTTCATCTTTAAGGTCATTTTATGAGTGACACTGGTTAGCTGTGTCGACGATTGCATCATAGGAAATGATGGATAGGCTACATCCAATATTAGGAAACGTGCAGGCATGTTTGCTGTGATGCACCCATTACAAGCTTAGAAAATATCCTTATACCTTTTTCGAGTTCTACCGAAGGTCGGAGAGTTCCTTTGCTTATATTTCTGTCTGTGATCTCAGGCAGTCTTAAGAAAATGAACACCAAGAGGAGGGAAAATGAAGTAGTGGAAGATGAATTGTCGGTAACATTAAGGTAAGTTTATTTTATGTCAATAAACATTTTTACATTCATATCTACTGTACATTGTCATTTAGCATCCAAATGCCCGGTTATTTCAAATTGACATCATTGCTTTTTCAGACATCATCGTTTCACATCTCTCCCTAATAGTAATATTTGCTTTACGTCGCATTAACTACTCTTCTAAGGTTTTCGGAGACGCCAAGGTGCCGGAATTTAATCCCGCAGGAGTACTTTTACGTGATATAGATGATGATTCCCATAGGGAATCTGAAATATTTGTCCCGAATGAGTAAATTCATAATACCAATATAAATGGTAGGTTATTGGACATTATAAATTATCCAGCTAACTCATTCCTGCTGGCATCATTTCGCCCCAGTGAGCTAACTTACCAGTAAATCTGCCGACACGAGGCTGACGTATTTGAACATCTTTAGATATCACCGGACTGAACCAAGATCGAACCTGCCAAATTTGAGTCAGAAGGCCAGCGCCTGAACCGTCTGAGCTACTCAGCCCGGCACTGCCTTCCATTGATAGTACTGACTGTGCAGATAGGGAGAAATTGGACGGGTAACATGATGAAGAACGCCAAGAAAGGCCTGATTAGATTGCAAGTTTCGGTGGGAGGGATTTGTGTTCTATCTGAAATGCTTTTTACTTGTCTGGAAATGATTTGGATTTGTTGTTGTTGGTTTGAAGAGGTAGGTAAATGCACTTCCGTAGAATGGAGGGTTGGATGTATGGTGTTTCAGCTGTCAGCCAAATACTGCTCTAGTAATTGCAACATTTAATTTGGAAATCGAAAGAAGCTGGCGGTCCGCCTCTGTGGTGTAGTGTTTAGTGTGATTAGCTGCCACCCCCCCGGAGGCCCGGGTTCGATTCCCGGCTCTGCCACGAAATTTGAAAAGTGGTACGAGGGTTGGAACGGAGTCCACTCAGCCTCGGTAGGTCAACTGAGTAGAGGATGGTTCGATTCCTAACTCAGCCATCCTGGAAGTGATTTTCCGTGGTTTCCCACTTCTCCTCCAGGCAAATGCCGGGATGGTACCTAACTTAGGCCAAGGCCGTCTCCTTCCCTCTCCCTTGTCTATCCCTTCCAATATTCCCATCCCCCGACAAGGCCCCTGTCCAGCATAGCAGGTGAGGCCGCCTGGGCGAGGTACTGGCCATTCTCCCCAGTTGTATCCCCCGACCCAATGTCTCACGCTCCAGGACACTGCCCTTGAAGCGGTAGAGGTGGGATCCCTCGCTGAGTCCGAGGGAAAAACCAACCCTGGAGGGTAAGCAGATTAAGAAAGAAAGAAAGAAGCTGGCTGATGTACTTTTCATTTCCGGCAATAATGAAAGTACATTGGCAGACAAAAAAAGTGGATCACTTTAATTTAAGAACAAGGATTGTATTTAGCTTAAGCCTTGCTTTGTCCTTATTCCCACAACATATTGCTATAAAATGAAGTTAATCAGCGTCCGGCTCGGCGGTGTAGTGGTTAGTGTGATTAGCTGCCACCCCCGGAGGCCCGGGTTCGATTCCCGTCTCTGTCACGAAATTTGAAAAGTGGTACGAGGGTTCCAACGGGGTCCACTCAGCCTCTGGAGGTCAACTGAGTAGAGGTGGGTTCTATTCCCACCTAAGCCATCCTGGAAGTGGTTTTCCGTGGTTTCCCTCTTCTCCTCCAGGCATATGCCGGGATGGTACCTAACTTAGGCCACGGCCGCTTCCTTCCCTCTTCCTTGTCTATCCCTTCCAATCCTCCCATCCCCCGACAAGACCCCTGTTCAGCATAGCAGGTAAGGCCACCTGGGCGAGGTACTGGTCATTCTCCCCAGGTGTATCCCCCGACCCAATGTCTCACGCTCCAGGACACTGCCCTTGAGGCGGTAGAGGTGGGATCCCTCGCTGAATGAAACGCCAACCCTGGAGGGTAAACAGATTAAGAAGAAGAAGAAGAAGAAGAAGAAGAAGAAGAAGAAGAAGTTAACCAGCGCTTGTGTACTTCATATTGATTATTGCGGTTCTTTTTTTGAAGTTTATCCCAGAATTTGTTAGAGGCTGTAATTTATGGAAATGTCATTACCTTAAATAAATATTGCATTACACTGAACGAACTTATGAACGTACCACTGAAAGATTTCTTGATTGCACTCTACACTTATCTTGCCTTAGTATCGGATGTTACCTTCTCTGGCGATGATTACGGCCTCCATCCGTCGCAGCATGCTGCCTAGAAGGTCCTGGATCGTCTCCTGGAGGATTAGCGCCCACTCTTCCAGTAATATTACCCGCATTTCGTTGAGGGTATCAAAGTTTCGACGCCGGTGTTCTGTGGGACTGAGGTCTGGACTGCGAGCTGGCCAGTCGAGAGTTCGTGTCCCGACGTCGCGTAGATATTCCGTCAAGCAGTGAGAAGCATGGTGGTGTGCATTATCTTGCATCAGGATGAAATTTTCACCAACTAAGGCAGCATAGGGCGTTACATGCTCTGCTAACATCTCTACGATGTTACGGTGTGCTTTCAGAGCACCTCCATCGTTGAAAAGAATTTCCCTCTGGGCCACAGATACCGGCCTATACCATTTTGGAGCCACCCCCAAATGGTGTCCTCTTGGAGATGTTGCAAAGTGAGTATCTTTCCCCACGCCTTCTCCACACTCTCTCTCTACCATTAGGTGACCGGAAGCATAATCGTGACTCGTCCGTTAACAGTACCATTGACCACTGCTGCATAGTCCAGTTCCGATGTTGACGCGCAAACTGTAATCCAGCTGTTCTGTGCTGGGGTGGGGGTATTCTGTGGACCAGTTGCAGGTCTTCTTGAGATCAAATTGGCTTCTCGGAGTCTTCGTCTGACGGTCTTCGCAGTCACCGTGGCATTTCTTACAGCCTCGAGTCGATTTCTTGCTTGGACGGTGGTAGTTTGGCGTTCGCTCAAGACATGGATGATCAGAAGCCTATCCTCCCTTGCAGATGTAGACCTCCGGCGGCCTGATCCAGGTTGCCTGTTGTAGATACTGAGTTCACGAAATCGTCTTAGAACACGCTGGACGCTTCCATAATATGCACCGATGGCATTAGACGCATAACGAATGCTGCGTCCATCATCCACCAACGCCACTTCTCTTGCAACGTCTTCTGGGCTATGAGGCATCTTAACTTGTCAAATGTGAAAGATAAACTGAAGGAAAATGTTCATTTGTGACAGATATTGTGTCACATACTGATAATCTATCAATAGCTTCCGCTCCATTATCGCTAAACTTCAAACGTGTTAATGCTAGTCAATGCAATAAAATTGAGTGTCTAGCACTTAAGGGTGAAAAGTGGCTCCTTAAGTTTATTTATGATCTCTAAACATCATATTCCTCCCCAAAACTGCAGAATGCACTTTATAAACTGCATTAATACAAAAATTAATGTAATTAATGGTCCCAATTCCCACTAATAATTGGTGTTTAACAATTACGATTTCGTTCTGACAAAGTGAACCACATTTTTTTGGCCGCCGGTGTTGAAACATTTTGTTCATATCGTTTTCTGGCGGAGATCTGTGTTGCTATGTCGCTTCCCTTTTCATTACCTGGTTCAGTTGAATTTTTAAAAAACTTTCGTTTTCTTTTCCTTCACTGACGAAGGTGCTTCAGTGGTTGGAAGTGGTTCAATTCGTTCGGTTTCCTTTTCTCGTTCCGAAACTATTTCCATGTTTCCAATAGTTCTGAAACAAATGTAAAGTATAAAACTGGAAAATACTTAATCTGTTTCGATTTAATGGGAGCTGTTATTTTACTGTTACTTTTCCAAATAGAAGGAAAATCTATTTACATAAATTACTTACTGTCAGTTTCCTCATGGTGGTATAAGAAAAGACATTTGATGATGGTAGGTGTAAGGTCGTCTTTTGTTCGCACCACTTCCACTATTCTCTGTAGGCATTTTCAGTTATTTCCCATATGCAACTTTTTTTTTTTTTTTTGCTACTTGCTTTACGTCGCACCGACACAGATAGGTCTTATGGCGACGATGGGATGGGAAAGGCCTAGGAGTTGGAAGGAAGCGGCCGTGGCCTTCATTAAGGTACAGCCACAGCATTTGCCTGGTGTGAAAATGGGAAACCACGGAAAACCATTTTCAGGGCTGCCGACAGTGGGGCTCGAACCCACGATCTCCCGGATGCAAGCTCACAGCCGCGTGCCTCTACGCGCACGGCCAACTCGCCCGGTATATGCAACTTTTAAGTCTTTCCGTTTCAATTGAACTTCTTTTCCTGAATGAAGTATTAACACTACTTTGATTATTTATAGGAGCTACCTAGTTGATTCAGCAAAGGCGTGCTCGGTTCAACCGGAAGGACATAGGTTTGATTGCTCGTCGGGAAATCGAAAACTCTAAGTGCATATAAAGTAATTCTGTCAAAACAGAAAATAAAGTTTGGTAAGTGTGAAAAATGACAATTAAACAAATGCACTGTACAAATCTATTCTGTAAACATTGATGTTCTGAATTACTGTAAAGTGTTTTCTTATTTAAAAAAAATTGTAATAACATATTTTTCGTGTTGTTATTTATCACTTACCTATGCCATTTTGTTCTGCGAAATCCAGTCATTCGCATCCTGTCCAATGGTAGCTTCTGTAACTCTCTTCCATCCTTCAACTCTAGCAGTTCCTGTGTTTATGATTTTAATCGCCATTATTGCACACTATTGGTTTCTTTTCATTTTCAATTATTATGAGCTTACTATCCAGTAAAGCTCCATTGCCACTTAAATCCAAGTTTCGAAGCTCCATATACTATTTCCAACGCAAGTGAACACTGAGTTCACCACCGCTGCCAGCAGTAAACTAACTGCAAGTGGAGTCGTAGCACAAACAGTAAACTAGTGCAAAGAAGTGAAACCCCGCCTATTCTCTGGCAGTAAGACCTTGAGACTACCTCCATAATTCTGCTACCTGCAGTAAATTAGTGCAAATGTAGCCACCTACGTTGTTTTGAGTGTGTTCCATTCTCAGACAGTGAGTAAAAGGTCAAAACACCAGATTATTACAGCTAGTGGAGCCCTGATCTACATATTTGAAGCAGGCCTCTAGAAATGAGCTCATTTGGTGATCAAATACGGCAATTTAGATTTTCCACTTTAGCTGAAAACGATCCGAATGAACTGTTTCCATTAATGTTTTAGTTATTTTCGAATCATTGTAAGAATAATACATGTAGTTATTGATTACTTTAAAGATAACTGGCCGTACCATCGGTACATATGAGATGGTGTCTACGTGCAACATTGCTGTTGCCATTTCTAAAGGTTTTAGGAACTTTACAAAGTCTTCTGGTCATATCCACGCGTCCTCTGTCACTTCTAATTTTCTAGCTGTGGCAGCAGATGTAGTGGACCAATCAGCTAAAACATTACTGATAGGAGCTCGGTTCATAAGCAATCGTTCTAGCTTCTGAAATCTGCAATTCCAACGTGTTTTAATACTCTGTGCTAGTTTGAGCTGCTGCATAATTAGCTGCTTTTGTTTTCCCTGCAAAGCTGACGAAGCTATGTTGGAATGACGAAAATGTCCCACAAGTTTTCCAGTTTTTTCACAAAGGTCCTGAAACAGTGACTCTCTCAAGACTTTGCTGTCCACGAGGTGCATCAAAAGCGACGAGCATGTGAAGGCTTCCTTTAGCTGAATGCTGTGCATTTGACGTACAGGATTTACAATGCTGATCGTGTTGTCTGTCAGTACCACGGATATGAAAAATGAAAATCCACAGCCTGTTTCCAGTAATTCGACCGGGTCAGGGATGAAATGAATAAAGCCCCGATCCAGCGGAGAGGATAGGAAATGTGCCGGCTGCCGAAGCCTCTCGCACTCCTCTGGGGCGATGATAAATGACTGATAGATGAAATGAAATCTTAATGGAGAGTGTTGCTGGAATGAAATATGACAGGGAAAACTGGAGTACCTGGAGAAAACCCTGTCCTGCCTCCGCTTTGTCCAGCACAAATCTCACATGGAGTGATCGGGATTTGAACCACGGTATCCAGCGGTGAGAGGCCAGCGCGCTGCCGCCTGAGCCACGGAGGCTTCAGTACCACTGATATCTTGTCTTTAAAATCACTTCGCTATTAAATCTTCCATGGTCTTACGGAGATTGTCGGCTGTGTGTCGCTCTTCCATATGTTCTGCTGTTAGAGTGAACAACGTTGGAGGCAATTCTTTATCAGTGATATGGCAAGTGCCGTGATATAAGATTGTTGGGCATGCGACGTCCAGCAGTCGGCTGTTCAGGCGGCATAGTCAGCGGAATCTAGCTCTGTTTTAATTGTTTCTTTAACATGTTATTCCAGTATTTCAATTCCCTTTTTTAGTACCTCTTCCTGACACATTTTCTAGTTAGGTTCCAAGATGTTCGCGGACTCAACAAATCCAGAATTAAATACCAGGGACAACGGCAACATGCAAGAGGTTATCAGTTTTGCCACAGCATGATGTATTTCCTCTGTCCTTTCAGGATCGCAATAAAGACCTGTTGAAATAGATGAAGATCACTGGTCATGACAAGGTCGTTTCCAACATTTTCGAAGAAGTGAATTACTAGATGTTGATCGGTCCACGTTTCCAGAGGAACGGGAATTTGACGTCTCGCCGTCTGCATCTGTATCCATATTTTGCAAGAATGGACTTGTGATGGTAGAACCTATATTCAGCGGTGCTGTATATTTGTCATCTGACGGAAACTCCAAATCCTGAGGTTGACTGCAACAAGAGATACAAAACTATTCGTCTTGATCCAGTCAAAATCACTTGTAATTTAAATCCAAGGACGGTAGTAGTAAAAGAATATCGTAGTATTTGTAGTCTGTGAGTGACTCAGTTCCTTTTTAGTCCAACAACAATATTTTAGCACAACTAAATTTAAAAGAACATAAACTGATAACAAATTAAGTTCTATGAATATTCATTCAATCAACTTCGCTAATCGGCCAACTAGGGACCACGATAAGCCTCACTTTACATTCTGGCATTTGTTCATTTTTCACTTGATCCACATCGTCTTCATTAGCTCACTGTATTTAGCACGATCTTCTGTCCACTTAGCTCCAGTTGCCCTTCTTTTCGTCCCGGAAAGTTCTTGATGGCTGCTCTGGAAATATTTCGGTCTTGTGCAGCTTCTGCTTGTAGGCCCAGTTCTTTAAGCTCTTTCTTGACATTAACGTACCATGGCATTGCCGTTTTTTGGTTTTGAGTCAAATATACTGAAGATGCGTTTCGTCCATTATTCTTAAGGAATTATTCGCCATTCGTCTGACTGCCGGAATACTTGAAATATTTGGAAGCCAGTTACTGTGGCAATCATGCGAACAGAGAAATCGAAACATCCAAATCCTTAAGGATAATAATCACAGAGCGTCTTTTGTTCGTACGTACAGGTTACTTTAATTGCGTTAAAACCTCGTCCTCAGACTGAAAATTAATTGAGTCGCTCGGTTGAAAAACGCCGACCCTGAAATGCATGGCTTTAAGGTATTCCAGTTACACGTTTATATTAACAAAGAGATCAACAGAAAGCTACAATTTTCTAATAAAGCTCTAAGAAATTAATGTGTGAAGTATCTCAACGCCGGTATCAATAGCGTAAATATTTTACGAGCTGTTGAACTGCGGTCCATTGCCTCTTCTTCCTCTTTCTGACGTTCGACTGCAAGCGCGAGCCATTTCCAGCGGCGTATTTAAAATTTCGTTTTCGGATCCTCGATGGTCTTTGGGAGAAGGAAGATCTGGTGGACCACGGCTCAACAAATCAGAAAGTTTTCATTCAAAAGCGGGAAGTGTTGCCATTTGACTTACTGCCTGTTCTGCTCCATTTGCGAGGATTATGAAGACGGATGAAGTTACTGCTGCTAGTTGCTTTACGTCGCACCGACACAGATAGGTCTTATGGCGACGATGGGACAGGGAAGGGCTAGGAGTGGGAAGGAAACGGCCGTGGCCTTAATTAAGGTACAGCCCCAGCATTTGCCTGGTGTGAAAATGGGAAACCACGGAAAACCATTTTCAGGGCTGCCGACAGTGGGGTTCGAACCTACTATCTCCCGAATACTGAATACTGGCCGCACTTAAGCGACTGCAGCTATCGAGCTCGGTCGGATGAAGTTAAGAAAAGCGCAGAATGAGTTGTGTATTGTTTAAAGGGACCTAATATCCAGGTTATCGGGCCAGAATGAGATATTACTGCCTTCACAAAAAAGGCAATAGGGCTCTCCGCATATTGCCACACCGAAAGTTTCCTGTTCATTTATTTTGACGAACAGCCTCCGTCCAAAATGTATACGTAAGATGGAATATCTTCAACTGATCTGAGGCACATAACACGCTGCGCTTTCGGCCTCGTTCCCCATACAGTTAAATGTCGCCACGTGTTAACCTACTGAAGTCCGTGCACGCAGATAGGACGATCACTGCTGCCCAACTGCAGTGAGCTCTGCGCGTGTACATTCTGGTGGTCATCAAACAGTTTACTTTAATCGTGATTGTAAAAATCACAAATATCTTCCAAGTCCCTTTACGACAAAATTTTTTATGGTAAAACCTATACGAGTATCACACACTTTTTTAAAAATTGCTAATAATGTCCTAGTAGATCTTCCAGCACCTCCCAATATTTCTGCTTGATGAAATTTTGGTTCCCTCCTCGGTCTATGTTTAATAATCCAAATTGCCACCAGTCTTTTTCTAGCTATACACTATACGGCAAATGTAGATATAGCTTTCTTTTTGCTAGTTGTTTTACGTCGCACCGACACAGATAGGTCTTACGGCGACGATGGGACAGGAAAGGGCTAGGTACAGCCCCAGCATTTGCCTGGTGTGAAAATGGGAAACCACTGAAAACCATTTTCAGGGCTGCCGACAGTGGGGTTCGAACCTACTATCTCCCGAATACTGGATACTGGCCGCACTTAAGCGACTGCAGCTATCGAGCTCGGTGATCTAGCTTTCTCTAGTGTAGCTCACATTTGCCGTGATGTCAACTACGGTTCATTATTACGTACCTTGCATGCCAATGGCGCATCCTTATTTTTTATCTGTCTTTATCTTCATGCAGGCCGTGGGATATATTATAGTTCACATAATTATATAGCCGGGCTGAGTGGCTCAGAAGGTTGAGGCGCTGGCCTTCTGACCCCAACATGGCAGGTTCGATCCTGGCTCAGTCCGGTGGTATTTGAAGGTGTTCAAATACGTCAGCCTCGTGTCGGTAGATTTACCGGCACTTAAAAGAACTTCTGCGGGACTAAATTCCGGCACCTCGGCGTCTCAGAAAACCGAAAAAGTAGTTAGTGGGACGTAAAGCTAATAACATTAATTAATTAATTAATTAATTAGAATTATATACACACTAGGAAGATACCCGCGCTACGATATTATACTGACATTTATAATTGAATGCTTATTGTTTTAGATATATAATCCGCCGAATTTCGCGATCTGACTCGTTTTCCGCGAGATACCGCCAAAATTCGCGATCTGACTAGTTTTCTAATAGATTACGGCAAGTTTCATCCCATTTTTCAATCCTTCTTTCCAGCAATCGATTTCGTACTTCCTGGGCTAGGTCCAGGTATTCCACCCGGTCAGTTGGGTCCCTAAATCTTTGCCATCTTTTCCTACAAGCATTTTTAATATGGATCAAATCCCTCAGGAGATCCGGCGTGGTGTCGTCTTAGGTGCCTTGGCGGTACTAAACCGGCGGCCGGACTGCAATCGTAGTCATTACCCGTCCAGGACCCGTTTCCAGCTCGGTCCGTATGTTTGACGACGATCCAGAACGTTATTATTATTATTATTATTATTATTATTATTATTATTATTATTAGATGTTTCGCGCGTAGGCAAGTGTGCAGGATTTCTGGCGATACGAATGACATACTTCCATACATTATTGACTTTATTATAGAGGTGAACAATTTGACCTTCAAATGCATTCCTATCGTTTATTTCAAAAGTGTTTACATTTTTATTTACATGCTAGGAGAATCTACTGTTATCTAAGAACGTTCTCCGAAGGAAAAGGTGGCTGTTGAAAACGAACCCAGGAAAGATTAAAAATGATCGGTTTATGATCAGAATAAGTACATCGAAAATCTACGGCCTGTTTCCAGTCATTCGACAGGGTCAGGAATTGAATGAATAAAGCCCCATCTAGCGGCGACAATAGGAACTGTGCCGGCTGCCGAAGCACTCCTCTGGGGCAATGATCGATGAATGACAAATGAAATGAAATATTGGACAGTGTTGCTGGAATTAGTGATGACAGGGAAAACCGGAGTATCCGGAGAAAAACCAGACCCGCCTCCGTTTTGTCCAGCACGAATATCACATGGAGTAACCGGGATTTGAACCACGGAATCCAGTTGTGAGAGGCAGGTGCGCTGCCGCCTGAGCAACGGAGGCTCCTTATAATTGCATTAGGAACAGTAAAATCAATTGGTCTCACCTCCTTTTACACCCCACCGGCGTTAAGTTTATCCCCCCCCAAAAAAAAATTAAAAGAAGGAATGTTTCTTTATGTTTAAAGGAGATTCCAAACATCACTGTTCACGTCTATTACCTTCAGTTTTGAGATATAAGTATCCCCATAAAAATAATTCCCTTTTTTTCACTTCTTTTCACACTCCTCTCCCAATCCCCCAAGTGAATTTTCTGGCAAAAATACTTGTTTCTTTAATAGTAAAGGATCTCATAAATACCAATTATCACGACTCTAACTTCTTCAGTTTTTTATTTATGTGTCCTCATGAAAGGAATTCAACTCCTTTTCACTCCCGCCCCCCAAGATGGTTTCCCCCCAAAACGCGTTTTTCTTTGTTTTTAAAGGAGATCCAAATACCAATGTTCACGTCTGTAACAACTTTAGTGTTTATTAGATGTATGTATTCTCATACAATTAAGTCAATATATTTTCAATTCTTTCATCCCCCCCCTCTTCATTGGATTATCCGAAATTACTTTTAAAGCAAATTCCAAATACCAAATTTTACGTCTGTAACATCTTCATATTTGAGATATCAGTAGCCTAATTAAAAGAATTCAACACCATTTTCAGTCACTTTTACCTCCCCCCCCCCTCACCGCCCAAGTAGTATTTCCGAAAACTAAAAATACACGTTCCTTTATTTTTAATAGAGATAAGAAATACCATTTTTCACTTCTGTAACATGTTAAGTTTTTTGAGATATACTGTAGAAATTCTCATTTTAAAATTTCACCCCTTTTTATTTTCCCTTAAGTGGAGTTTCCAAAAACAAATTACCTATGTTTATTTGCATTTACAGAAAATTCCAAATACCCACATTTTACGTCTGTAACATTCTACGTTTTTCAGATATTCTGCAGATATAGTCTTTCGAAAAATTCACCCCAATTTGTCACTCCTGTTTAACCGCCATTAATTATATTTTCCAAAAACAAATATTTTCAGTTCTGTAATATCTTCAGTTTCTGAGATATATGTATCCTCATTAAAGGCATTCAACCCACTATTCACCCTTTTACACCCCTCCTATTGGGATTTACCGAAAACAAAAAAAATACATGTTCCTTTATTTTTAGAGGAGATCCTAAATACCAATTTTTACATCTGTAAACTTTTAAAGTTAAGATGTAGACACACTCATTTTAAAACTTCACCCCCCTTTTCACCCCCCAATATTTTGATTTTCGAAAAACGAAAAAATACCGGTTTCTTCATTTTCAAAGTAGATCCCAAATACCAATTTTCAGGTCTGTAATATCTTCAGGTTCCGAAATATAAGTAGCCTCATTAAAGGCATTCAACCCTTTTTTTCACCCTTTTCCACTCTTCCCATTGGGATTTTCCGAAAATAAAAATACGTGTTTCTTTATTTTTAAAGGAGATTCTAAATACTAATTTTTAGAACTATAAACTTTAAAAGTTTTGAGATATAGATACACTCATTTTAAAAATTCACCCCCTTTTCACCCCCCATTAATTGGATTTTCCAAAAACAAAAATACTTCTTTCTTTATTTTTAAAGGAGATCCCAAACACCAATTTTCAGGTCTGTAATATCTTCAGTTCCTGAGATATAAGTATCCTCATTAAAGGCATTCAACTCATTTTTCACCCATTTTCACCCCTCCTATTGGGATTTTCCGAAAACAAAAAAGTACATGTTTCTTTATTTTTAATGAAGATTCTAAGTACCAATTTTTACATCTCTAATCTTTAAAAGTTTTGAGATATAGATGCACTCATGTTAAAAATTCACCCCCCTTTTCACCCTCCCATTAATTGGATTTTCCAAAAACAAAAAAATACGTGTTTCCTTATTTTCGAAAGAGATCAAAAGTACCAATTTTCAGGTCTGTAATATCTTCAGTTTCTGAGATATAAGTACCGGTATCCTGATTAAAGGCATTCAATCGCTTTTTCACCCTTTTTCACCCCACCTATTGAGAATTTCTGAAACCAAAAAAATACGTGTTTCCTTATTTTTAAAGAAGATTCTAAATACCAATTTTTACATCTGTAAACTTTTAAAGTTTTGAGATATAGATACACTCATTTTAAAATTTCATCCCCCTTTTCACCCGTTAGCTATGGAATATCCAAAAATCCTCTCTTAGCGAGCCCTTATATCTTAATATTTATATATCCCCAAAATTTCATTTCTTTATGTCCAGTAGTTTTGGCTCGGCGATGATGAGTCAGTCAGTCAGACAGGACAAGTTATTTGATATATATATATATATAGATTTGATCCACGGGTGTTGTAATTCTATTTCTAGTAATACGAACAGCTTTTATATTATATGTTCTACCTTTTGGGCAAATATCTTTCTGAGGAGCAACAGTAATCACAAATCTCTTATCAGCCGTTCCCTATTTAGGTATTGATCTAGTACAGTGAGTTTGAGGAGGATTCGCTGTTGATAATGGCACTCTTACCCTATTCTTTACCTTACACTTCGTTCTACCATTTATTGTAGCTACAGTATAATGGTTATAATTCATCTCTTATTTCTCCATCAAACAACCCTTTAGGTCTTAAGAGAAACTCGGACAAAATCCCATTTCACCCTTTTTTCTCCTTCAAGGACATTTTTGGTTTTATCATTATAGTAGCCATTCTACTATTATTAACTCTTCTTGAACCTTGTATATTAGGAGACCCCGATAATTTTACACCTGCCAATCCTTTAGTTACACCCGTTCATTTTCAACCTGAATGATACTTCCTCTTTGCTTATGCGATTCTACGATCTATCCCTAATACACTAGGAGGTGTTACTGCATTAGTAATATCTATCGCAATTCTTCTTATCCTCCCTTTTACTGCAAACAATAAATTCCGTGGAATCCAATTTTACCCAACCAACCAAATTCTATTTTGATCTATAGTATCTATTGTTGTCCTCCTAACGTGAGTTGATGCTCGACCTGTAGAAGATCCATTTTAACGGTCAAGTCCTCACCTATATTTCCTTTATTATATTCTAAACTCACTGACCTATCCTATCCAATAGTGTCCATAAGACCTGTTTTTGTCGGTACAACTTAAAACAACTTTAAAAAGTTGCAATGATGGTATCACATCAAAATACTAATTTTTCGCGATTTTGTGAGTCTGGCCTTTCCGTGACCTTGACTTATTCTTCTTCTTCCAATAATAATAATAATAATAATAATAATAATAATAATAATAATAATAATAATAATAATAATATTTTTGAATTTGCTTTACGTCGCACCGACACAGGTAGGTCTTATGGCGACGATGGGAGATAGGAAAGGGTTAGGAGTAGGGAGGAAGCGGCCATGGCCTTAATTGAGGTACAGCCCCAATATTTGCCTGGTGTGAAAATGGGAAACCACGGAAAAACATCTTCAGGACTGCCGACAGTGGGATTCGAACCCACTATCTCCAGGATGCAAGCTCACAGTAGCGCGCTCCTAACCGTACGGCCAACTCGCCTGGTGTCAAGGATTTTAAAAGCGTATAATTATTTGCTCTAGTTTGAGGACCGTACAGTTATATTCATCTTAATACATTTGTCTCCATGTACACAGAATATTTCATACTACAAACCACCACAGAAACACGCAATAGTGAGTATAGGCCTATCTCTTTACTTAGAATTGGTGTCAGGAAAAGTATCCGACAGTAAAACTCGACCAAATTAGCATCAGTGGTCATCACAATAAAATGGGGAAAAGGCCGTGAATAATAATAATAATAATAATAATAATAATAATAATAATAATAATAATAATAATAATAATAATAATAATAATAATAATAATAATGTACCATTCGCTACTTTATAAGATTTCGGAGACTCCTAGGTGCCAGAATTTTGTCTCACAGGAGTTCTTTTATGTACTGTCAAACCTACCGACACAAGGCTGTCGTTTTTGAACACCTCAAAGACCACCGGTCCGAGCCAGGATCGAACCTGCCAAGTTGGGCTCAGAAGGTCAGTGCTCTACAATCTGAGCCACTTAGTGACTGCTTAACAGAGTGCAAATTTCTCCCTGTTTCTAAGCTACAGAAATTCTGTAAATTTCAGATTGCAGTACATTGTTGCAAATGCCCCTAAATTGCGAATTAAGCACTCTTTAACAGAAAATAACTGAATAACAACATTATAGCTGCGTTTTAATAATCCTCATATTCATACCAATCATTTTACTTTAGGAAAGCCCGTTTAGTTGTCCCTCGTTTTACAAAAAGAAACCTCTAAGGAAAATGTGAAAAGGTCTAACTTAATACGAAAAGTTATTAAACACAGAATTATACATTTTAGCCGCCTCTGTGGTGTAGTGGTTAGCGTGATTAGCTGCCACCCCCGGAGGTCCGGGTTCGATTCCCGGCTCTGCCACGAAATTTGAAAAGTGGTACGAGGGCTGGAACGGGGTCCACTCAGCCTCGGGAGGTCAACTGAGTAGAGGTGGGTTCGATTCCCACCTCAGCCATCCTCGAAGTGGTTTTCCGTGGTTTCCCACTTCTCCTCCAGGCGAATGCCGGGGTGGTACCTAACTTAAGGCCACGGCCGCTTCCTTCCCTCATCCTTGCCTATCCCTTCCAATCTTCCCATCCCCCTACAAGGCCCCTGTTCACCATAGCAGGTGAGGCCGCCTGGGCGAAGTACTGGTCATACTCCCCAGTCGTATCCCCCGACCAAGAGTCTGAAGCTCCAGGACACTGCCCTTGGGGTGGTAGAGGTGGGATCCCTCGCTGAGTCCGAGGGAAAAGCCGAACCTGGAGGGTAAACAGATGATGATGATAATGATTATACATTTTTCAGCTCTTAATTCTCAACTTTTGTTAATATTATGAATAGCGTTCGACAGAGTGAACATTCTCTCTGTTAACTAGTCGACACTGAGAAGCTTGGCCTCTAACCAGTCAAGGATTGGGAGTTCACAGAATTAATTTGTACTGAAACCATATCACTGTATTAGTACAGCGAGTACTACCATTAATACCACTACTCGTGCTATTAGTATAAGAATGCTATTGATTTTGCGTACCAATAACTACTTTTACAGTTTACGGAGACGTCGAGGTACCGGAAGTTTGTCCCGCAGGATTTCTTTTACGTGACAGTAAATCTATCGACACGAGGCTGACGTATTTGAGTACCTTCAAATACCACCGGACAGAGCGAGGATCGAACCTGCCAAGTTGGGCTCAGAAGGCCAGCGCTCTACCGTCTGAGCTACTCAGCCCGGCACTATTATTACTACTACTACTACTACTACTACTACTACTGATAAGTCTGAACTGTAGTATCCTACATTATGGATAAGAATTCCGAACTTTTTCTTACGAGGCTTAAATGCAACATTCGATTGTGTATGTAGCGTTGTATACATTCTCGACTGAATTTCGTTCAGGCCTACGCTAAAAACATTATTTTATTTGCTGTGTGATATTATTTCTTAAGAGATGGTATACATCACATTGCGATATAATGAGAAATTTTAGCCCGTTTTTTCTGAAAAATGAGGTCTGCCTTCGATATAATCCAAACTGGAATAATTCACAAGATATTACAGTTTCAGATCCGAATATCCCGTCTTCTTTTCGAAGTGGATTCTCGTAGTCTAGCTTCGCGGGAGAATTGACTCTCATCAAGTGTTGAGTCTGACATACTTACTCCAGAGTAACAAGCCGCTGCCACCGTGGTTCCGTCCCGCCAGGTTGGCATGGCTATGTCACGAATTTAAAACTGGTTTGAGGGTCTGAAACGAGTTGCACTCAGCCTCGTGAGGACAGCTGTTACACGTGCTTTCCGTGGTTTCCCGCTCACATATTTGCCCTGGAGACTTTCTTCCAAATCCTCGCTCCCACTTAATCACACTGGTAGTCAGAGAGACCTCACAGACGAGGCTGTCGATCACGATGTATGCGGACATAACAGTGAATTTGCTGATGTTTTAACTTTTGAGCTGCTTATTGACCTCTTGAATGTTCAGTATTTCACGTGGGTAAGACCTAGAGAAATTGAAATTATATCTTGATTCTAGCTATAGACACCTCCATTGGTTTATTGGTAAGCGTATTGATGGCTCCGTGTTCAATTGCCACCCGGGCGGGAATTTTACCTGCGTGTAGTTAATTTCCTTTGGCTGGGTGTTCGTGATCGTCATAATGCACTTCTCTTCATTTACATACAACACACCACACTACAAATAACCACAGAAATATAAAATAGTGAACACATCCCTCATGATAAGGTTACGTCAGGAAGGGCAACCGGCCGTAACACGGGAGCAGATTCATTTCTAGTTCTGGCCCCAGTGCATTGGGAGAAGGACCAAGAAAAAGAAGAAAAGAAGGAGAAGAAGAAGAAGAATTGCTGCCAATATACATACTCCGAGCAAATCATCAGCTTCTTAGTATTCGTTTGTCAAAGTTCCTGTGACAGATAAAATAAGGGCACCGAGCTCGATAGCTGGAGTAGCTTAATTGCGGCCAGTATCCAGTATTCGAGAGATAGTAGGTTCGAACCCCACTGTCGGCAGCCCTGAAAATGGTTTTCCGTGGTTTCCCATTTTCACACCAGCCAAATGCTGGGGCTGTACCTGTACAACTAGCAAAAGAAATAATAAGGGCAAAACAGCCGTTTTCGTACAAACCATGAAGGCCCTTCGAGGAGTGGAAGGTAAAGAGTTTACACAATCTGCAATCTCGGGACTATGCGTGGGGTAGATTGGTCGGCGGTTTTCGAGTTACACCGCTGGCTAGGAATTAACGCTGACTAGCTTGTCGAGTTGCACCGGTGGCTAGGAATTAACGCCGACTAGCTTGTCGAGTTGCACCGGTGGCTAGGAATTAACGCTGACTAGCTTGTCGAGTTGCACCGGCCATAATTTCCGGGGCTACTCGATTTGCACTGACAAATCTACATAGTCCACTTATTGTTCCGTCGCACGAAAATAAACATTACGTTTGACGTTATTTACAAAAGTACAGTCATGGTTGCATTCCACTTCAAATTTGTTTAAAACTTTAACTCATTTCACCAGAATATTTTTAATTTTGTGGAAGTAATTGTGTTCAAACAGACGTGTAAAGTATCGTAAGTCAATTGAAAACGTCAATGAATCAAAAAATAAATACCTTAACAATTTAATTTGTAGGATGGATTATGTAAAAGAAAAGACCTCTTTCCATTAGAGAAAATAGTGTTTCCTATGTGTAGGATTTTACGTAAATATTTTACTGAGAACGAAGTTGATGCGCGGCTGCTCCGTTTGAATGTTTCTTTGAAAATTGGACTAAAATAAATGGTTATATTTCAGTAACATGCCCACAGTTTTCTCGTGTCTTCCACACTGAGTTATTACTGTAGTTTGTCTTTGTTGACAATACTTTGAAGCTGGACAATTTAATTTCTAGGATGCACTGCGTACGAAGGGCCTCTTTCGATCACAAAATATGAAATGCTCTCTGTGTTCACATAGCCCTTTTTAAGTAAACTTTTTTTTTATTGGCTTTACGTCGCACCGACACAGGTAGGTCTTACGGCGACGATGGGACAGGAAAGGGCTAGGACTGGGAAGGAAGCGGCCGTGGCCTTAATTAAGGTACAGCCCCAGCATTTGCCTGGTGTGGAAATGGGAAACCACGGAAAACCATCTTCAGGGCTGCCGACAGTGGGATTCGAACCTACTATCTCCCGAATACTGGATACTGCCCGCAGTTAAGCGACTGCAGCTATCGAGCTCGGTGTAAACGTTTTACTGAGAACGAGTTACATAAATGAGACAGGGGGACCAATGGTGCAACTCGGTATTTTTGGAAAGGAAGAATGTTTAGACACTTCCACATACAATATTCCTTAAACCGCCCATGAAACTCGGTATCAGCCGAATGATCAACTCTATCCCCGACAGCCCTTGGCCCCAGGAATTAAAGTATACTCGTTTCTGGTGGAGGCTGACTGAACCCTAGTGCCATGAATTTGTTCAGAAGTGAGTGACATTTAAAAATAAAATATTTCAGCTGCCTGATAAAGAATCGAACACACGTCGCAACCGAGCACATCGTTACCACATCAGCTAAGTAGCTTTCTTAAAATAATGACAAGTGTCAACAAAATAGAAGACTATTTTATGAAACTTATCGCCACAACGAAATAACGTAATATTTACTTACTATTATAGTACATTGTCTAAGTAAATTAGCGAAATAGGGCTATTTTCGGAAAAGTGTAGGTTTATAGGAAACTATTGTTTGAGATACATAATCTATGGATATGAATGCCTTTCTAGATCACACACGCGGATGTGACCATATACTGCATGTTGCAAACATGAGTTAATCGTTCATAAAGCTGGCTTGAGTATTGCGAATCCTGCTTTTTCTTAAAGTTCTAAAGTGACTACCAAGTTAGAGTTGTTAAACTGTTCATCCCGTTACAAACAACACAACGTTTTCTTGACTTACGGTTGATTATAAAGTAATGAGGCATTTCCCCACGTGAGCGAGCTCCCACAAGGAGTGAGAAGTGTACACCCCTGCCATTACTAGGCCAGTGGTTGGACTGGCGGGCGAACTGTTTTCGGGCCAATATGCGACGTCGTGAACTGCCAGCGGAGAGAGGTCTATGACCTACAGAATTCGTAACAAATATGGCGAGGCGAGGTCAGGTCTGCACATTTGCTCGTCACGCTCTACCGCGGGCTCTGAGCCGAACCGAGACATTGTTACGTCACCGCTAGTATCCTAAACTTATTTTATATAATCTACCGGCTTCGGTTCATTGAACTTACTCCATCCGCTCTCTGGCAGAATACCTTCCTTACGTTACTGTTATACGCTACAAGGCGAGGGGAGAATTCTCCAGTCAGAGTCTTCAAGCGTTAGGCGTTATACCACTAGTATGAGCTCATTTAAAACCTAATTTCAGGAAGACTGTTAAGTATCGGGAAACAGAGCGAGAACATACCAAAATCTCTTCCGGGATTTTGCTATTAAACTTACTGCATCTCCTTATTCTAAAACCATTAAAGTAAGCAGTGACTGCTGTGTTGCAAATTCAGGGACCACATCCTGGCCTAGTAATTATAGTCCTTTACTACTAACCAGTTTGTCTTGGCTACCATTATCGGACATTTTGGACTCTTCAGTGGTTGGGTGTGTAAAAATTCATGGGGGCGGATTTGGAGTAATCTGTTTGGAAGACATGTTGGAAACAGTGAAGCTCGTGGCGACAGAACATGCCACACTGATCACCTGATCAATTGTCAACACGCTGATTGGCCAAGGACTGTAATTCCAAAGGTTTGATTTTAAACAAAAGAGACCTTCAGTCGAATATTCTATGCTAACTGGTGCAATGATTTACAGTGTCCTTGGACGCTGAATTCCATTACACAAGCACATCGCACAGGCCGTAAAGGCCCTTGGAGGAGTAGGAGGAAGAGGCTTGTACTATATGTAATCTAGGCTCTAAGTGTGATAGAGTGGTTAGCTCCATTCTCATCCTCCTCAGCCTCTACGATTTAACCTGGTGTAGGCTGAGTGAACCTCACGGCCATGTGCCTCACTAGAAGTGGAAACCTCGCCTCTAAATATTTCGACTTCCTGGTAGGGAATCGAACTCGCGTCTTTCCGGGTAATTCGAGCACGCCTTTATAGCCTCGGCTAAGCAGTACTCTATGTCCATTACAGAGTGATGATAAAATTATATGATCTAGTGTCGACCTTCACTACTCGGATGATCCAAGGTCCCTTTATTGCTGTTTCTTCACATTAACAACTTTGAACATACTCAGCTACCAGACACTCGTTGTATGTGTATGTGTAAGTTATCAATTAGGATGGGTTTCTCTACTTGCAATTGTATTCTGTAGTTCATAAATGTAAGCTTCTAGGATATAAACTCGCTTCCTGCTATCTCAAGCCTGACATCCTAGTTTTTACTGTGCCTACAATTGCTTACCTATTTGATTTGTTTGTGCCTATTCTGTTTGTTGACGTCTAAAACAGCTTGTATTCAGCAATATCTCCCCTTTTTACCACACAGTTGTCCTACTCCTTGGCTGAATGGTCAGCGTATTGCTCTTCGGTTCAGAGGACCTCGGGTTCGATTCCCGGACGGCTCTGAGATCTTAACCATAAATGGTTAATTCCCTTGGCTCAGGGACTGGGTGTTTGTACTTTCCTCAACATCCCTGCAACTCTCACACAACACACAACACTATCCTCTACTACAATAACACGCAGTATCCTATACACGACAGATGCCACCCACCCTCGTCGGAGTGTCTACCTTACAAATAGGCGCGAAATTAATGTTGAAACTACACAGCTGTCATATTTTATTTCATATTGTTCTGAATGTTCAAGTGCCATTTCTATGAAATTGCAAACGCGATAACAAAGCTGGAGATGAGGAGCAAAACTTTGGTAGACTCTCTGCATTGATAGGCAGATTTCCAAAATCTTATAGGAAGCACCAGTTAGGCCAAGCAGTGATTGCCAAACAGCATCAGGTGCTTCAGCGTAATTCAAAATTAAAAACCATTGGAGTGATTGGTAGTATTTTAGAGGGTAGGCCCTTTGATTCAGAGGAGTTGGATTTCCGTCCGGGGCCATGATTTTAACTGCGAGTCGCTAAGTCCTCTGGGGTAGGGACTTTGTATTTATTACTGTCTCAATAAGCTTCTTTTTTTTCTACATACAACTCAGCAAACTAAAAATAACCACAGAAACACACGATGAACGTATCCCTTAGTTAGGCTAAATCACCGAGCGAGTTGGCCGTGCGGTTAGGTTCGCCCAGCTATGAGGATACACTCGGGAGATAGTGGGGTCGAACCACAATGTCAAAAGCTCTGAAAGTGATTTTCCGTGTTTTTCCATTTTTACGCACGCAAAAGCTGGGGCTGTACCTTAATTAAGGCCACGGCCGCTTCCTTCCCATTCCTAGGCCTTTCTTATTTCATCGTCGCCAATATACCTATCTGCGTCGGTGCGACGTAAATCAAATTGTGAACAAACAAATGAAAAGAGCAAAATTGACATCAAGTGCCAGTAAATTGGAGAAAGGGTCAAAAGGAATAGGAAGAATAATTTTGCCCTATTGTTTCGCGTGATGCACAGAGAGGTTCTTATCGGTACAAAAATATTCTGCGGGACAATAGACAAAGGTTTCACTCTCGGAAATCTTGAGAAATACATGATAATTCAATTTTTTTTCATGGAGTAGTGTAAGTATACTGTAAACGAAAAGATAAATATAGAATTCTGTTTCAAAGTCGTATTCTTAATTTACACTCACGTTCATAATAAACAGAACAGCTTGAAAAACTAGAGATAAGAAGTTCATCTTCTCAGGACATGTTTATTAGTATGTTCTGTAGAAACGATTAGCATTTCAGTCACCTAGGTTCCGCATGTGTTCTGTTACCTAATAGGGACTGGATCCTTCATCGGCACTGGAATCTTGTTCCATGCGTGATGGTATCGACGCGTATAAGGTGCGAATGGCGTCCTGGGGTATAGCCATCCATGCTGCATTCACCTGGTCCCACAGTTCATCTTTGGTGGTTGGCTTTGAGTCACAGCGCCGCACCCGTCGTCTCACCATATCCCACACATTTTCGATTGGCAACAAGTCCGGTGATCGGGCGACCCAGAGCAACAGTCTGGCATCCTGTGACAACAAGAAGGCACGTGTTCGTGCAGCAACATGTGGTAGCGCATTGTTCTGCTGAAATATGGCGTCTGGGGTGTCGTGCAGAAAGGGTATGTCTACGGGTCGCAGGACGTCATTCACGTAGGTCAAACTGGTCTCAGTGCCCCGGACACGCTCCAACTGTGATTTGTGGTTGTACCCAATAGCACCTAACACCATAAGGCCTTGAGTTGGCGCTGTATGTCTTGTGCGAATGCAGTGAATGTGATGCCTCTCCTCTTGTCTGCGGCGAACCAAAATGCGGTCATCACTTTCAAACAAACATAACCTTGTTTCGTCCGAAAACACTATCGGCTGCCATTCACGTCCCCATTGACGTCGTTCCATACAGCATTGCAGTCTAGCATGTTTATGCACATTTGTCAAAGATAGGCGGAGAAGTGGACGACGCTCCGTTACCCCGGTAAACCAGACCGTAATAAACGGCAACGGACTATCACTCCTGATAGCGTACGATGTGTTACACTGTTCCACTGTTGCGCCAGAGCCGAGGAGGACGCAGACCTGTCCTGCAATCCCATTCGGATGAGGTGTAGCTCTTCTTGGGGTGGTGCTACCAGATCCATCTCGTCGTGTTCTACAGCCTTCTGTGAACCATTCTGCACGCACCTGTTGCACTGCCGACACACGTCTTCCCACACCAACAGCAATTTCCCGGATGGATGCATCACTTTGTCTCATACCAATAATGCGCCCTTTTTATAGTCACTCATTTGACGGTACGGTTCTCGCGTAGGTCTGCTTCGCATCCTGCATGTCCGCTCAAGTCACACCGATCCATTATCTTCGGTTTATAGCGACAACGAGAGCGGCAGGCACAGTTTACCAGTCGGTGCTGGTGCGCCAAGATATCGATGTGGACCACGAACCTGTGACCAACATGGTTCCAATGCTAATCATTTCTTCAGAACATACTAATGCACATGTCCTGTGAATACGAACTTCATGTCCTAGTCTTTCAAGGCGTCCTGGTTTTTACGAACATTACTGAATTTTGTAATCTCTTCGTGGATATTTCTTGAACTTCATTACCGTTTGAAGTGTCTATTCCTTAAATATTTAGTGCCTTACCGCGTCCTATTTATGAACATTTGCTCCGGTGCTACTACAAAGTGTATTTACCAGTGTAATTATTTGGTCTTCGGTTTAGGCCACATGCCGCGAGCCAACGCCCAGCATTTACCTGAAGTGAAATCGAGTGCAGTTTAAAATTATTATTCACACGTCTGTAAGTATGTTGTAGACAAATTAGTTTATAAGTGAAGAACTTACTGCATAATGAGATGTCTATCACTTCATATAACGATTAGTAGTCGATTAATTGCGACGGCAAGGAAGAATGAAACCCCAGGATGTGTATGAATGTGCGTCAATAGGTAATAGGTAATAAAAGTTCCATAACTAAGACGAGGTAGGCTTTTTTTTTTTTTTTTGCTATTGGCTTTACGTCGCACCGACACAGATAGGTCTTATGGCGACGATGGGAAAGGAAAGGCCTAGGAGTTGGAAGGAAGCGGCCGTGGCCTTAATTAAGGTACAGCCCCAGCATTTGCCTGGTGTGAAAATGGGAAACCACGGAAAACCATCTTCAGGGCTGCCGATAGTGGGATTCGAACCTACTATCTCCCGGATGCAAGCTCACAGCCGCACGCCTCTACGCGCACGGCCAACTCGCCCGGTAGACGAGGTAGGGAGGGGGGGTGGGGGTCGTTGCAATATCATACGGAGGCGTACCTTTAGCTGCAGTAGATCACCAGTTCCTTTGTAATCCTTCATTAAGTCAACAGCACGCTTTCAGTTGTCAAATGCTGACCAAGGCTAAGCTTCATTAAATTTGTTTAGGGGCCCAGTTCTAGTGCTCGATTTCATCATTGACTGACAGCTATCAATATAAGTAATTTTCAGTTGATGAAACTCATGTGATTCAAGTAAAAGTTGTTTCTTTCTAATTCTTCACTAGAAATAAACTAAATACTTCCTGTGTCTTTGGAACTCGAGCCCACACACTAGGTGGACTGCAACTAGTCTTAGTCATATCCACATATTTATCGTTCATTGTTGGAGTTTATAATACAGTACATCCTAAATCGTGACCCATGGGCAACGACATGTTGCCCAGTAAGTTCGTTCCTAGTCTCGATACCAGTTACTATGGAATGGGAGCGAACTTTTCGGAGATATTTCATGTTCTGGCCCTCCTTATGCTCTGGTTTACATACTAAACTATAATTCTAACCGGTCTGTCAGTAGTAGCTGTTTAGAAGCAAGAGAACGCCACATGGCCTTAATCTCACCAGAATACAAAAAAGTAAAAGTGAACAATCAGTATTTCCTAAACTGTCAGAATTAAACGTATACGGCCGTTATGTTTTCCACAGGCACTCACTGGGGCATTATCAGGAATTATTAGGGTTCTGAAAGGCATAACAGACTAACTCGGGAGAGCTGGAATTGTTTGTGTTAGAAATGAGTGATGATTAAGGAAGGGTGTTTATGGTGCACTGATGGACTGCGTAATGATAGTCTACTCAAAGGCTGTGTAATACTGATGTGTGATCAATGTAAGGACTGAAAACAGAATAAAAGCATAGGAGAAAACTGGAAAATAGATTTGAGAAATGTGTAGAAAGGGCTATAAATTGCAAATACCTTCTGGATTTCTGTTTTTAACCAATGGTACGATATCCCTCGTGGGCCTTGGCTTACCATGTATCCGCTGCTCAGCCCTAAGTGAAGCGTGGTCAGTGCGGTGAATATTCTTGGCCGTTATTATTGGATTTCTAGACTGCGGCCGCCATCTTACCGTCAGATAGCTACTCAGCTGTAATCACATAGGTTCAGTGGACCTCGAACCAACCCTCAGATCCAGATAGAAATCCCTGACCTGACCGGGAATCGAACTGGAGGGGGGGGGGCTCCGTGTAAGAGGCAGGCATGCTACCTCTACATCACTGGACGAGCCAATATGGAATTAACTACCAATGATATATTCTTTCTTCAAGTAAACTACACTCTGGAAATAATGTCTACCAGACTAATAATGAACTAGGCCTACTGTATATTTTTGTCGTCTGTGAGGAATGCGCACAAATACTGGGATCCTACCAACCTATATTTGATCTGCAGTGAAATTAGAAAGTCTAAGCAAAAAAAAAAAAGCATAAAGTGAGGCCTATCGACAGATGAATCATTCTGAAAAACCATCAGAATAAGAAAATTAGACTGTAAGATATTGGTCATAACTGGCGAAAAGAATGAACAATGAGAATATTAAGAAATAGTACTGGTAGGGAATGTATTGAGAGGAATTATACATCTTGGAACAACAGTGTGTAAATATTAGAAAAAAGTACAACATAGAGGATTGGCATTTTCGGGCAATCCGTGGACGAAAAAAGTAGGCATAAAATAATGCTTGAAAAATAAATAACAAACTATTGTTTGGGATATTACACATAGAAGGAAGCAGAGCCAAACAAATATTTGAAACCTTAAAGAAAGTAACTTTGAGAAGTTAAATCAATTGCTAGATGAATATTTCTGGAATGTTATAGGAAATCTAGGGAGAAAGTAGAACATAGTGAATTGGCTACAAGTTACGGTTCATGTAGCCGTAACCTTGCATTAGAGAGGTGGTTGGTTTGAACCCCCGCCATCGGCATTCCTGAAAATGATTTTCTATGGTTTCTCATTTTCACACCAAGGAAATGCTGGGGCTGTACCTTAATTACGCCTCAGCTAATTACTCCCAGTACTAGCCATTCATTAACCCACCCTCGCCGAAAAGACATATGTTGCATAAGGAAAGTAGGGGCAATAAATCTGAACTGAAATTTTGCTACGTGATGTAATCTTAACATAGAGACTAAGGAAGCCACGCACCCATGAGCTGAATATTGGTAACCTTAATAAATGTGTACTTCGTCGGTAATTTTGACAATGATGTGCGTACAATGATTAAAAAATGAACCAAACCAAATTAAGGTCACTATCAACGGAATTATAAAAAATAATCTTAGAAAAGCAGAGTAAATTTTATTCAAATTTTGAACTTAACTCCATATTATTATTATTATTATTATTATTATTATTATTATTATTATTATTATTATTATTAAATAATAATGCATAATAACAGTATTCAAAATAAAATATTATCATATTTAACCTAATTACTACACAGACACTTAGAAATTCACCCAAAATTTACAAACTATTCTATTAGAGGTAGTGTACAACAAAAATATTTACAAGGGATTCGACCGGGCGAGCTGGCCGTGCGGTTAGAGGCGCGCGGCTGTGAGCTTGCATCCGGGAGATACTAGGTTCGAATCCCATTGTCGACAGCCCTGAAGATGGTTTTCCGTGGTTTCCCATTTTCACACCAGGCAAATGCTGGGGCTGTACCTTAATCAAGGCCACGGCCGCTTACTTCCAATTCCTAGGACTTTCCTATCCCATCGTCGCCATAAGACCTATCTGAGTCGGTGCGACGTAAAGCCGCTAGCAAAAAACAAGGCATTCGCGTATAAATTCACACGCGACATTAATATTTCTAATGTTTTAACACTACGACTTACTATAGACTGAGGGGTATAATTATTTACTACTGGCTTAACATTGTAAATACAACGCCATCACATACAAATTCACACATAACTCAAATATTTCCAATATCTTAACTCTATGATTTACAGTACATTGAGTGGTAAATTGACTTACACTGTAAATACAACACCATCACATATGAGTGAAAAAAGATATTTCGGTTTCAAAGCAGGCGATATTCATTATTTTTGAACTGAACGTGATATGAGCAAAAAGTTTATTCCGGCAGTTATCTCTATCACGTGTTCATTCATCAAGCGATAAAAATAAGATTCTATCGCCAGTATAAAATACATATTATCTTAAATGAATTTGTTTCTCTGTAACCTGAAAACACGCATTTATTAATTCTGTATTTTTTAATCGGTTTACGCTCCAGGGTTGGTTTTTCGATCGTACTCAGTAAGGAATACCACCTCTACCACCTCAAGGGCAGTGTCCTGGAGTGTAAGTCATTGGCTCGGGGGATACAACTGGGGAGGAAGACCAGTACATCGCCCAGGTGGCCTCGCCTGCTATGCTGAACAGGGGCCTTGTAGAGCGATGGAAATATTGAAAGAGATAGACAAGGAAGAGGGAAGGAAGCGGCCGTGGCCTAAAGTTGTGTACCATCCCGCCATTTACCTGGAGGAGAAGTGGGAAACCACTGAAAACCACTTCGAGGATGGCTGAGGTGGGAATCGAAATCCATCTTCTCAGTTGATCTCCCGAGGTTGAGTGTAGTCCGTTCCAGCCCTCGTACCACTTTTCCTATTTCGTGGCAGAGCCGGGAATCGAACCCGGGCCTCCGGTGGTGGAAACTAATCACACTAACCGCTAGACCACAGAGGCGGTCCGAATTTATTATTAAGAAATAAAGACTCGTGTCTTTTTCATTTCTGTACCTTTAAAGCTTTTCATTTCGTAGAAAACGCTCATATGTACCGCTATAACATACCTGTAAAACAATAGACAGTATTAAACAAAGATTGGCATGTTTCGTCTACAAGAACGTCCTCAGATTCTACCAAACCACTTTAAATCGTGCGTATAGATGAACAATATTGTTTACGTTGCGCAAACTTGTCAATGATTGAGAGCTGATATGAACGAGTATTAAGAAATAATTACTGTATTAGTCTTCAACTCTCGCCTTAATAACTTACAGAAATGTGTCTGCTCTTAACTATGATGCTAATCAACCGTACATTACCTTCAGTAATTCCGTCTGGACTGAGTACAAAAACATTTCTATAAGTTAATAAGGTGACAGTTGAACACCACTACAATTATTGTTATTATTATTATTATTATTATTATTATTATTATTATTATTATTATCAATTTGCGTTTGGTCCCACCGACACAGATAGGTCTTATGGCGTCGATGAGATATGAAAGGCCTAGGAGTGGGCAGGATGCGGCCGTGGCGTTAATTAAAGTACAGCCCCAGCATTTGCCTGGTGTGAAAATGGTAAACCTCTGAAAACCATCTTCAGGGTTGCCCACAGTGGGCTTCGAACCGAATATATCCCGGATGCAAGCTCTCAGCTGCGCGTCCCTAACCGCACGGCTCATTATTTTTTTCATTGTATTACCAGCTCTCAATCATTGACAAGTTTACGCAACGTTAACAGTATTCTATATACGTACGCATGATTTTAAGTGATGTGATAGAATCTGAAACATGTTATTCTTTGTTTAGGCCCTAATAGTGTGTATTTTTGTACGGTTATCTTATAGTGTTATATGTGTTATAATTAGTAATTTTGACGGAAGGGAAAGATTTAAAGTTAAACTAAATAAGAGGACACTGGAAAGTATGGCTTCCTCCGTAACTAAATATTTCGTTCCTTGCTAGTACTCAACAAGAAATGCTGTGAAGTTTACACACATGGAGAATATAAACAGTAGTTCGGCAATCCTATCTTCTTCATTCTAATGTTTGTTTGTTGCAGGGGGAGTCCTAACTTTCAAAAACGATACCGTTTCCGTACCTTGTATTTGTCTGCTAGAATCACATTTACACGATGTTGAAAATTCTTTGTCGTCGATTGTACAAGAGGAGAGTGGTGCAGAGAAGCACATGCCGCGGTAGTTTCGTGTGTATCTTGGGAGCCAGAACAGTTGTGAAGGGGGGCACGGAGCGTGGAGCACGGAGATTAACCCAGATCTAAGGATCCACACCTACGGAATGCTCTATTTCACTTCCTCGCTCCAGCTAGTTGAGATCACGAAGTGTAGGATCACCGCGCTGGCCCAGGTCGTGTGGAGGTCCAGCTACTGACATTTACATAGCTCAGGAGAATGCGATATACCCAAGGTATGAAGCAAAGGGTTATGTGCAATAAATAGCTGCACTCTTCAAACGGAATGACTGAAGGTGTATAATCCATGGCAAGTGAAATTGTACCTACTATTACACCGCTTATTTCACTTTCTGACACTTGTTCGTACCAAAAATAATTGAAGTAGTCCATAGTTTTATTTCAGTTATGTGGCTGTCGACCTCAGAAAAGTGGCGAGTGTGTATGTTCCAAACTCTCACCGAACACGTCTGTCCTGGTTGAAATAGATATTATATTGAAGATTTCAGTTGGAAGACGTCCAGCTCCGTGGACGAATGGTTAGTGTGCTGGCCTTTTGTCCAAGGGGTCCCAGATTCGATTTACGGCCGGATCGGGGATTTTAACAATCATTGGTTAGTTCTGCTCACTCGGGGGCGGGGTGATTGTTCTGTCTTCATCACTATAATTCATCGGCTGTAGAGCCCCATCCTCACAGACGCGCTGTTCACCTAGCCTATACGGCGTCAACTAGCAAGACCTGCACCAGGCCTCTCGCCATTATTTTTTTAAAGTTCGAAAACGGTGCGAGACGAAGGCGACAGCAACAGATCCACATTTAATCCGAGGACCTAATGAGATGAACAAAGGAATAGAAAGAATTAATCATATTCATAAGCTAATAAAACCTGGAAATCAACTGCAGAGTGTAGCTGGCTAGGTGCTCGATCCCCGTGCTTATGGAATCCTGACGTACTCGGCTGATGTTTACAAGTGCTTAAGGACGGAATACTCGTGCCATGAAATTTAACGTTATTTAATTAAATAAATATGTGGACAATATTCCGGGACTCTCGGCGTCTCTTAAAATGCATAACAATTGCAAGCAAGTTAACCATAAATTATTATTATTATTATTATTATTATTATTATTATTATTATTATTATTAGTGGTGGTAGTAGTAGTAGGCATAGTAGTAGTAGTGGTAGTAGTAGTAGTAGTGCCAGTATCCAGTAATCGGGAGATAGTGGGTTCGAGCCCCACTGTCGGCAGCCCTGAAGATGGTTTTCCGTGGTTTCCCATTTTCACACCAGGAAAATGCCGGGGATGTACCTTAATTAAGGCCACGGCTGCTTCCTTCCACTTCCTAGGCCTTTCCTATCCCATCGTCGTCGTCGTAAGATATATTTGTGTCGGTGCGACGTAAAGCAAATAGCAAAAAATAGTAGTATTAGTATTAGTAGTAGTAGTAGCAGTAGTAGTAGTAGTAGTAGTACCGAGCCGCGTAGCCGCGCATGCTAAAGCGCTACGGATATTGAGTCAAACTGTACATTCGGGAGTCGGGTGGGTTCGACCCGGACAGTTGTCTGTTCTGAGAATGATTTTCTGTGATTTCCCACTTTCAAGCCCAGGGACAGTTCCTTTTTATAGGCCACAGCTGATTCCTTCCGTCCCCTTGCCCAGTTCCATTAATTTCATATGCATTAACTCCTCCAATGGAGTTGGCGTCAAGAAGGGCAACTGGCCGTAAAACATGCTATAAAATATCATTTCACCTCATCCCCGACACAGTGTCAAGAAAAGGGACTAACTGGTAGACATACTTCTTTTACAAGTTAATCTACGTCGCACCGCATCGTCTTATGATGACGATGGATAGGAAAGGGCTACCATCCCGGCATCTGCCTAGGGAGGAAATGGGAAACCACAGAAAACCACTTCGAGGATGGCTGAGGCGGGAATCGAAACCTTCTCTACTCCGTTCGACAGGCCAGCAGCATTTGTAGTTTGTAACTGAAACGCTGCCGGAGACTCTACATGACATTCCTCTGCACATGCAAAGAGATATATGTGGCTTATTCAGGATTGTCTGCCCCTCACATTACTTGGCCAGTGAGAGAGTATCTAGACACGACTTTCTCGGGCCAGAGGCCTGGTCGAAACGGTCCAGTTCAATGACCGGCCCGAAGCACTTGGATCTTGAAAGTAACAAACTTGATCTAACCCATACCAGGAGACATTATGCAAATCGATTGTCGGAGTGGGGTATAGGGGCGAAAGACTAATCGAACCGTCTAGTAGCTCCCTCCGAAGTTTCCCTTACGACAGCTGGTGCTCGAACGAATCTCGTCCATTCAAGCGAATGATTTGAGGCCTTGGGGCCGAATCAACCTCAACCTATTCTCAAATTTTAAATGGGTGAGTCCTCCGGCTTGCTTTAAATTGCGCGTCGATATGTGAGTGCATTGCTAACACTGTAAATAAACAGCAGTATCTGGGCAGATTAATTTACCGGTTGTTTAACTATAACCCTAATATTCTCTTGTAAAATAGGGTTCCAACTCTTTAGGATATTCTGTAAAGAACTACATAACTTTTTGATGATAGTAATGAAGGAAAGGTTTGTCTGGTGAGAAAATCGAATACCACGGAAAACAATCTTCTGGCTGCCGATGCTATTGCTCGATCATGCAATCACCAGAATTACAAGGTTACAGCTACATTTGTAGAAATGCCTTTAAATACTCTGTGGAATTTTGACGGCTTCTCTAGCACCGATGGAAGGTTTTTCGAAAATCTACATGCTTTCGTAAAAAAAATGGTCTATTCATCACTTTGATTTAAGTTAACTGTAGCATAGCTAAAACTGTGTATTTATGTATTGAAAACTGTTCTTTAACAGATTCATCAGTGTACCCTGGATCGTACTAGTTATTTCTGTTGGAACACAGCATTCCTAAAATAATATAACTTATATATTGTGTAGTACAGTTATAGGTCTTCAGAACTTATATATCTGCCGGTAATTATGTGTTGTATGGATACTAGCAGCACATGTATATAATAATAATAATAATAATAATAATAATAATAATAATAATAATAATAATAATAATAATAATAATAATAGCCGGGCTGTGTAGCTCAGGTAGAGTTCTATCCTTCTCGAGTGTTCAGTCCCGGCTCAGTCATGTGGTAAATGAGGATGCTCAAATACTTCAACCCAATGGTGATATTGGTCATACTCAGTCTTTAATTGTTTAAGGAGAAGAGGCCCGACTTCTAGTAACAAATAGAGGATTGTAGGAGCGCTTAGGTAATTCACAGAGCCTTGCTAACCGAAAGCTATTTTATAAACTACTTTATGAAATGGAGAGACTTCTGTAATAAGTTATGTGTTCCATTTAAAGCCGGCTTTAACCAAAAAGACATCGTAAATCTTATTCAAAGCATTCATTTCATTCTGGTCAGTTAACATACAACAGATACCAGAATCACCTCCAAAAATTTTGAAGTTTTAACTGCAGAAGTCTCAGAGATTGAAGGCAATATTCAAATGCCCCGTAAATAGTGGCAGCAAACCTGGAGAGAGAACATAAGTTTCTACGTCCATTATATTTGTAAAACCTTTAAGTTTCTTAGTACGTTAAACAAAAATCATTAATTTTAGAAATACTAGAATACACTTGGAAAGTATAAGATTCTATTCTATAAGAACATCCTCGGATTCAATCAATGATCTTATAGAATGAAACACTTTATCCCATTATTAATAAAATTATATCGTTTCTAGGTATTTTCTAGTGTTTCATAAATTTGCTCAGTATTTTATATTCGATAGGCTCATAAACTGAAAAATAGTATTGTTGTTGTTTGAGTCATCAGTCCATAGAACGGTTTGATGCAGCCCTCCATTCCACCCTATCCTGTGCTGACTTTTTCATTTCTACATAACTGCTGCATCCTTCATATACCCTAATCTGCTTGTCATATTCATAATTTGGTCTACACCTACCATTCTTACCGCATACCCTTCCTTCAAAAACCAACTGCACAAGTCCTCGGTGTCTTAAGATGTGTCCTATCATTCTATCACGTCTTGTCGTCAAATTTACCCAGATCGATCTCCTCTCACCAATTCGATTCACTATCTCTTCATTCGTGATTCGATCTATCCATCTCACCTTTCAGCATTCTTCTGTAACACCACATTTCGAAAGCTTCTATTCTCTTTCTTTCTGACCTAGTTATCGTCCATGGATGTTTTATTTACCATTTGAAACAAAATCTGACAACTTGTGACCTTTCACAACCTCTAATCAATGAACTCAGTCCTGCCTGTTTAAAAGAATAGTAATAAAAACGATGAAGAGAGATGCTGGCTTTGGAGACCTTAACTCAATTGCCTGAGGGGCATCCTTACTAGAAACTACCCTCTTAATTTAAGAATGAAATAAAGAAAGTGAGGAGATCCCTACGATCGGTTTTCATGTGAGACTGGATGTACCACCATAAATATTCGTTATGATCCAACCCTCCTAACACGAACTCTGGTCTCTTGGTATAATTAAGGCAGTCCAAACAGTTGTTGTACGGCATGTACCCTTAATTGAATCGATGTGACCTACGACTATGTCATGGACCGACATCTAACTTTGTGATTTACGTTAAAGTCATTGTGGATGATAACCGCAAGAAAAATGAAGCTATATTGGCAGATGGCCCTAATCTAAGTCACTGAGGTTGATGACCCCATGACCATCCAAACTGCTAAGCTGAAGGCTGAACAAAATTACGTTAAAGTAGTTGATGACCAGGGTTCCCACAATAATAAATCGCCAGCACATTTGATGCTCAATAAATAAAAATAAAAATAACAGCAACACCAACAAACGCTCACAACACTTGTTGCAGTAAAGTCCCTTGCCGTCGGACATGTCCCCTTAATCGTTACATTGAATTTTCCCAGCAAATAAAAATTAGATTTCCAGAATACATTTTCAAGTTAGTCACTTGGTTTTAAGCTAATTCTCAAAATACAGATCCACTGAAGTTAATAAATCAATAAAAGAATTAATCCTATAATCATAATTAACAACAAATTTATCTATCCCGGACGAAGTGGTTTCTTTAAACTCCCTAACTGTTTCAATTAAATTTTCGTTATCACTTGGAAATGTTTACCAGAAACATTACTTTGAAGAAAATATTGATTTACTATTGGTTTATGCTCACAGTTTTCTTGTTCCGCAGCTGGAGGGCGAAATACATTGTCATAACTACCGGTACCATTTATTTATTCCATGATGTCACTCAAAACGTTTGCATTATAACACTAATAATTATTAAGAAACTAGCGTCAATATTCCTAACTTTAAATCCTGCAATCTGCATAAATGCACACACAACGCAAAATAAAACAACCCATGTCGATCGCTTATAACACCTACGGTTTTCCCTTGGACTATTTCCGGTACCTCCTTCTATATGATTTCAGGCCGATGAGACTCAAGCGTGTAATGCACCTCACCCAACTCTAACGTGAATGGACTTCTGCACCCCATATGCTCCACAAGCATGATCTCATACTACATGAATCTACATTTGTGCATTGGAAACCACCAACAACACAATCATCCATCATGAACTCTATGGATTGACAAGCTATCGAGACATTCAAATAAAATATTTGCAAAACTTTGGACAGCTCTCAACAACACGAAGCAACATCATACGGATTCTCAAATTTAGAAACCCCTGGAAATGGTTATTGACAACATAACACAACATCGTGTCATTTCCGTCGTCCCGATAATGAATCTCAAGTTCTCTATTAAACGACTCTTTTCTTAAATAATGAAATCTAATTCCGAACATTTATTATAAATGACAAAATCTCAGTTGCAATTTCTTTCTGACAATGAACTGCCTCGCAGGTCGAGAACACAGATGTCTTACTACCAGGAAAGAAGACCCTTCTTCGCTATCTCTTAAAAAGCACACACACACGTTATCTTGAACTGTATCAAATGAAACCTCTCCTCGTTGACAACTCGCTTGAAATATAATTCTTAACCAACACCGTATATGCGAAGATATTTAATTTTGCTAGTTGCTTTACGTCGCACCGACTCAGATAGGTCTTATGGCGACGATGGGACAGGAAATGGCTAGGAGTGGGAAGGAATCGGCCGTGGCCTTAATTAAGGTACAGCCCCAGCATTTGCCTGGTGTGAAAATGGGAAACCACGGAAAACCATCTTCAGGGCTGCCGATAGTGGGGTTCGAACCTACTATCTCCCGAATACTGGACACTGGCCGCAATTAAGCGACTGCAGCTATCGAGCTCGGTGATATTTAATTTAAAGCGCCCCTTGAAATATTCTTATCCATCACGGTCCTACGGTTTCACGTGGGATCCTAACTATGGAATGACCCTATTCCCATATCATTAAATTACACAAAATTAAATCATCGGGTTCCCTACAGTGAAAATCCCGGCACAAAAATCTCTTCGAACCCACGGGATTTCAATCACAAGATGCACATTTCTTCCTATCTCTGCAAGACATGAACCCTTTGCTACCTCAAATTCTCTAATATGGAATATCTCGCTTACCTGATCCACTATGTTGTTACATAAAACAATCTGTGACTAACTACCCATCTCTCCTCGCATTTCCAAAACCGAAACTCACAACTTGACTTACAAAATTGTTACCGTTACTTTCCTCTCATCAATTCTACGCAGATTTTAACAGACCTTCGGAATATCACTTCCCTTTTGCAAATCACACGCCAATTTCGCCTCTTGCCTTCCCTTGACAAATCTAGAGCGCCGAACACATGACGGTGTGCCTTCCGCAACATTTGACATTCCAACATTATTATGCACACGCTCTAAATGTTAAGCCACAGATTACACATGCAGGAATTTCATCTTTAAAGTGAACAGAATTTCATTATAAATTAATATCTTAACTTTGAAAAACAACAAATATAGGATCTCAACGAACGGAAATGATACTTCGCTCTAGACATTAGATTCGTTTTTCAGCCATCAAATCTACTATTATACAACATTTCACACGCTATTTTCGCGGCTCTCCGGACTATCCATGAAACACAAAATCACCTGTCGTATTCCCCCTACATTTTCAAGAAATTAAAAGGGTCACACAAAATGCGCGGCAGATACACAAATAAAATGGTGACATAATGAAATAAACAAATGCACTTTACAAAAAGGTACTTTACATACCTGGAAGTCGTACGTGAGCTTGCATCATAAAAGGTTCACCAGCCTCTCTCAATCCCTTATCTAGCCATCTCGACAGATAGTAGCTTTACAAAACATAACCTTCCTTTCATTTGTATTTGATATCGTTCACCTGAAAATAACGACATTGAAGAGAAAATTCCCTTCATGCGTTTGCTTCCTCGCGAACCGAACACGTTCGTCATATCACCGATCCGCACACGCAATAAAGTAAAACAAAGATATTTTCTAATTCAGCTGCAGGATTTCGGCATTATAATGATCATCTCTTGCCAGGATACGAATCTACAAGACGGTTCCACATTTCAAAATACCATTATTTGCCTTCTACTCTATCTCCACTTGGAGAGAACGTTACATATCCATCTTTGGCCAAAACTACCTTCCCTTGACAACTTTACAATGGTAGTCTGAATGACGTGCGGTCGCCTCACATCACTGGACACGATGCAGGGATTGCACATGGCGCGGCGTGTATTTTATAGATTTTTCTCCCACTACCGTGCCATCCGCATTTACCGCCAAAAATGTACTGACATTGTTTTCACCTCACAGAAAATGTAATGATGGAGGATTGTTTATTTATTTATTTATTTATTTATTTATTTATTTATTTATTTATTTATTTATTTATTTATTCATTGATGAACGTAACAGGCTTTCGGCCAATTACAATGTTCACAATTTTCAGTACAGTACAGTACAGTTAACAGTTACACTACTAAACATTAACCGAAAAAGGACAGTACAAATAATACAATGAACTACCCAAACAATACAAAGTTGGTAATACAAAAAATATACAGTTACTACATTAATATTTTTTTTTTGCTACTCCTAGTTGCTTAACGTCTCGCCGACACAGATATTTCTTATGGCGACGATGGGACAGGAAAGGCCTACGAATAGGAAGTAAGCGGCTGTGGCCTTAATGAAGGCACAGCTCCAGCATTTGCCTGGTGTGAAAATGGGAAAGCACGGAAAACTATCTTCAGAGCTGCCGACAGTGGGGCTCGAACCCACTATCTCCCGGATGCGAGCTCACAGCTGCGCGCTCTTAACTGCACGGCCAACTCGCCCGATAATAATTATTTTACAGTGGTGCCTAATACGAAGTAACACATTCAGTTATACAGTTAAATTATAGTCTTAGTCTTGAAACATGACACATTATGCAAAATAATATTCTAAAAATAGAATTGAGGTGTTTAATTTATAGGTTATTTGAAAAGTGTGAGTTCAAATAAAAGAAGATGAATAAAATAACAACTATAAGAATGAAGTAAGACATGTAGGGCCTACAGAAAACGGAATTAATATTCAACAGTGTGTGTATTATAGGAAAGTATCACACGCCAATTCAAAGTTGATTTGATTAATTGAAAAGATATCCAAATTATATGTATTTAATTAATTATAATGTTTCAGAATTTTATTAAGAGGTGAATTCTTACGGGCTTCTGTGTGCCATTTCTTAATGTAAAATAAATTCTTGAACCTGCCAGACTTCCGAGGAACGTACAATGCTGTACTTCCAAGTAACTCTTCAAATTAATTTTACTACTCAATATTCTATTTAAAAAAATAATGGTCTTTTTACGTCCTTGTTCCAAAGTTTTAACACCAAATTGTGATAACATTGTGAGTAGGACAGAAATGTCGAGTATTCATGTGACTGTTTCCAGTACACATACTTTAAGAACTGCTTTTGTACTGTATCAATTAATTTGATGTACTTAGTGTCTGAAGGACTCCAGGTAATAGAACCATATTCTAGTTTCGGTCTTACTAATGAATTGTATAAAATAAATAACGTTGTACGTTGAAAGTGTAACGAATTTTGAAATATGAAACCCAAATTCCTATAGGCTTTATTGACTATATATTCAATATGACTTCCAAATTTCAAATCTATAATGAACTGAGTACCTAAATCCATATTTTGTTTGACTTCTTTCAAGACGGAACCGTTGATGGTATAAGTAGACCCGATGTGCTGGCGACATTTTGTAACTGATATTTTAAAACATTTACTTACACTGAATGGTAATTTAGTTTCTTTACTCCACAATGATATAGCATTTAGATCATTTTGTAAATTCTTGCAGTCATCAATGGATTTAATTGAAGAAGATACTTTCAGATCATCGGCAAAGAGTAATATTTCCCATTTAGACATGACATCTACAACATCATTAACATAAATTAGAAACAGTAGAAGTCCTAGATTTGATCCCAGAGGTACACCTGAATTGGCTATAAAATTGTGGGTAGAATATATTTTATAACACACATACTGATTTCTGTTAACTAGGTAAGATCTTACCAAAGAGTAAAAGCCCTGAGAAAAATTCAAGGAGTCGATTTTCTTCAAAAGTACATCATGATCTACTTTGTCAAAAGGTTTTTGAAAGTCAGTAAATCAACTTGGCCTCTCTCATCCAGATGCTCTGAAATATACTCTGAAAACTGGATTCAATTTGTGGTGGTAGAACGCACTGGCATGAAACCATGCTGACGAATAGAAATACTAGGTTTTACATTATTCATTATACGTTCAAAATAATACTTTCAAATAGCTCTGCAGGTGTTGACAATATTGTTCCTGATCTATTATTACTGATTAAGGTAAGGTCACCAGTTTTATGAATAGGAGAAATTTTCGATTATTTCCAAGCATCAGGAAAGATCGAAGAGCTAACAATCATATTAATAGTATTGCCAATAGATACAGTGATTAATCTTTGCATCCCTTGAAAATAAACGGAGGAATACCATCTGGTCCTGACGATTTCGTTGGCTTGAGTTTCGTTATTGCTTTCTCGATCTCATAGATAGTTATTCTACCAAAGAGAAGCAAATACAGCTGTGCGTTTGAGTTACCATTTGAACAGAACGGTTGTATGATGCAGTATTTTCTGAGTACAATTTAGAAAAGTATTCTGCATGACAATTCCCAATACTTTCCTTACTATTGAATACATTACCATCTAATTTCATCACTGTACTTTTATTCCAGTTTTTCTTTTACTTTTTTTATAAAATTCCAGAATAAATTTATGTTCGGTTGGTATATCTAACTCAGTACTTTCAATGTATTGTTTGAACGCAATATTCATTTCCTTATTAATATTTGCTCTTAATTCTTTATACATGACCGAATTCAAATTAGTTTTTCCTTTCATTTTCCTATTCTTTCTTTACGCTTCAGTTTACGTATCAAATCCTTAGTGAACCAGACTGGATACCTCCGTTTATAGTGCTTAGTTTTTGGAAAGCATTTACTAAAAATTTAGTACAACTTATCATAAAATACATCTACAGGTAGATTTACATCATCAAAATTCAGAATATCATTCCATTTTTCTTCCCTAAGCAGAATATAAAGATGTAAAAATCTGCTCGTTTAAAATTAAATCTAGGTTCACATCCGTGAATTTTACATGTTTTATTTTCTTCATACTTGATAGAGGCCAGGAAAGGAGGATGGTGTTGATCAATGGGAATAAGTATCCCTGATTCTTCGCTCAGATTAATTGCATCTATATTTGAAAGCACAAGGTCAAAGGTTCTTCCATTCTTATTCCGTACATAATTAATTGATTTTAAATTAAACAAGTGTAAATACTTTAGCACTTATTTAACTTTGTTGCTAACTTTACTCATGTCGTAATTGCTGCCTCTTATTTTAGGTAAATTAAAATCACGCATTATAATAATATTCGATGAAAATACACCTTTGATTTGAATTAGACTTTCAAAGAAAAAACTATAGACTGTCAGATCTGAATTTGGTGGAAAATAAACTACGCAAATAATGTACCTTACATGACATGACATAACATATAGTTGTTTAGTTTAGTAGCGGTGTTGATGATAAGCATTAAAGGTTTCTCTTAACAAATTTGAGTTGTTAAATTAACTCATAAGCTAGGCTCTATGGTTTGGTCGATGTAACAGAGTTTAAACAAACAGGCGCGTCTTACGACAATTTTCCTTCTGGAGTTATTTAACGGTCTAAAATCTTTACCACTAACAACCAAATTGTTTCACTTAAGATTTACTGACGTTTACCACGGCGGTTTCGTCACCAATTCTTCTTAAATGGACCTTTAACAAGAATATATTTCCGCAAAATTACTTCGTATCTCAGCACATTTTACACGTATGGGTGACGTAATTTCTGTAGCGTGGGAATGAAAATCACCCCACCTGTTCTCCACGAGCCGTGGTCAGAAATGAATATGCAACTAGGGCTCCTCATGACTTGTAATTTAGGACTCTGGCTCCTTATGACTCAAAGGTCATGGGTTCAATTCGAAAGTCTTCAAAAACGTCTTTCTAATTCCTATATCAAAGTTCAAAGTGAGCAAATATCTTCTCTTAAGAAAGGCCTTCTTTGCTTGCGCTAGTCTGCATTTTATATCCTACTTACTTCTGCCATGATTAGTTATTTTTTACCTAAGTAACAATATTCATCTACTTCCTTTAAGACTTCATATCCTAATTTAATATTTCCTACATCACCTGAATTCGTTCGATTGCACACCATTACTTTCCTTTTGGCCTTATTTCTTTTCATCTTGTACTCCTTACCCAAGACTTCGTCCATACCATTCAGCAATTTCTCCAGATCTTCTCCAGTCTCAGATAAAATAACAATATCATCACCAATTCTCAGGGTTTTGATTTCCTCTCCTTGGATTGTGATTCCCTTCCCAAATTCCACTTCGATTTCCTTTAATGCCTGTTCTCTATAAACATTGAAATGTAGGGGGGACAAACTGCAACCTTGCCTCACTCCTTTCTGGATTGCTAATTCTTTTTCAAAGCCCTCGATTCTTAGCACCGCAGACTGATTTTTATACAGATTGTAGATAATTCTTCTTTCTCGGTATCTGATCCCGATCACCTTCAGAATCTCAAACAGCTTGGTCCAATCAACATTATCGAATGCCTCTTCCAGATCTACGAACATTATATATGTGGGCTTGCCCTTTTCAATTTGATCCTCTAAGATCAGACGTAAAGTCAGGATTGCTTCACGTGTTCCTACATTTCTTATGAAGCCAAATTGGTTTTCTCCCAAATCAGTTTCAACTTGTCATTCCATTCTTCTGTAAATAATACGTGTTAAAATTTTGCAGGAGTGAGATACTAAACTAATGGTGCGGTAGTTTTCACACTTGTCAGCACCGGCTTTCTTAGGAATAAGTATAACAACATTCTGCCAAAAATCGGATGCCACTTCCCCTGTCTCATACATCGTACACACTAAGTGGAATAACATTGCCATGCTGTTTTCTCCTAAGTCTATCAGTAATTCAGAGGGAATGTCAGCAATTCCAGGTGCCTTGTTCCAATTTATGTCTCTCAAAGCTCTGTTAAATTCTGACCTCAAAATTGGGTCCCCCAATTCGTCAGCATCAACAGCCTTTTCTTGTTCCAGAACCATATCATCTACGTCTTTACCCTGATACAACTTCTGGAAATGTTCCTGCCATCTTTTGCCTTGTCTTTTTTCCCTAGAATTGGTTTTCCATCTAAGCCCTTAATATTCATACACCTAGTTTTCCTTTCAACAAAGGTTTCCTTGAATTTCTTGTATGCAACATCTACCTTTCCTAGAACGGTACAACCTTCAACATCCTTGCACTCCTCCTTCAGCCATTTTTCCTTAGCTGTCCTACACTTTCTATCCACTTCATTCTTTAATCGTCTGTATTCATTTTTCCCTGTTCATTTTTACATTATTGTACTTTCGTTGTTCATCACTCAGATCTAGTATCTCCTGAGTTATCCATTGACTCCTAGGCGGTCTTTTGTTTCTTGCTATAATTTCTTCAGCATCCCTAGGAACATAATTCTTCACGATTTTTCATTCTTCATCTATTGTGTTTCCTTCAGCCTTTTCATTTAGTCCTTGTGCAACATATTCCTTGAAACAATCCCTCACATTTTCTTTCAACTTGTCTAGATCCTATCTCCTTGCATTCCTTCCTTTCTTCAATTTCTTCAACTTCAGGTGGCATATCTTGACCTACGAGTTGTGGTCAGAGTCTACGTCTGCTCCTGGAAAAGTTTTGCAATCCAACAGCTGGTTTCTGAATCTCTGCTTAATCACAATGAAGTATATTTGATACCTTCCAGTGTCTCCACGTCTCGTCCAAGTGTACAGCCGTCTTTTGTGGAGTTTGAACCAAGTATTAGTACGGATTGAATTACGATCGGTGCAGAATTCAGCCAGCCGAATTGCTCTTTCATTCCTTTGTCCCAATCCAAATTCTCATACTGCATTACCTTCTCTTCCTTGGCATACCACTGCATTCCAGTCTCCCATCACAATTAGATTCTCGTAACCTTTTACATATTCTATTAAATCTTCTCTCTTTTCATATAATCTTTCGCTTTCTTCACCATCCGCTGAACTAGTAGGCATATAGACCTGCACTATTGTGGTGGGCATTGATTTGGTGTCTATATTGACAAGTATAATTATTTCACTATGCTGGTTGTAGTAGCTTATCCACTGCCCTATTTTCTCATGCATTATTAAAACAACTCCTAAATTTACCCTGTTTGAGTTTGTGTTGATAATTCTGTAGCAGCCTGACCAAAATTCCTGCTATTCCTGCCAACATACTTCACTTAAACCAACTACATCTAACTCAGTCTATACATCTCCCTTTTCATATTCTCTGACCTACCAAACTTCTAACATTCCAAGCTCCAACTCGTAGAATGTCAGTATTTATCTTCCTGATGATCGCCCCCTCTTGTGTAGTCTCCACCCGGAGGTCCGAACGGGGACTATTTTACCACCGGAATATTGTACCCGGGTGGAAGCCATCATCAGTACATCATTCATATAGAGAGATCTGAATGTCCTCGGGTGTTAGTTATGGTTGTAGTTTCCCGTTGCTTTCAGCCATGTAGCAGTATCAACACGCTAAGCCATGTTGAGTATGATTACAAGGCCATATCAATCATCTAGACTGCCGCCCTTGTAACTTCCGAAGGGCTGCTACCCCTCTTTCGATGAACCATTCGTTAGTCTGGACTCTTGACAGATACCACTCCGATATGGTTGCACCTGCGGCTCTTCCATCTCTTACTTTGTGTCACGCAAGCCTCACCACCGCGGCAAGATCACATGGTTCGCAGGGGAGGCAGGTTGTATTAACTACTTTTTTCTTTTATGTTAGCTTTCAACTCCTGACGAAGTACCTCTCGATAATTGAACAACCACTTATATGCTTTTCCGTATTTTTATATTGTAGTAATTAATAAATAGGACCGCATTATATACATGTAATTTTAATTTTTTCTACTAGGAACAGGCCCTCAGCCTTTTACACCTGATTACAGTCTTATAAACAAACATTCAGAATCACACAAACAGAAGTAAGTCTCGGAATCATTACCTTCTTATAAATATGTCTGTGGATTGATTTAAGACTGCAAGTTAACAAGAACTCCATCGTGCGAGAAATTTGATCATTGAGTGATGGAGGTGGAATAAAAACCGATTCGCTGGTCGGCGTCATTTAGCAACGGTTTCAAGGTTTGTGAGAGTGGTTTCAGTCCAGGCCATTCACCTGGTGTTGACAACGGAAGTGACTGCAATGCCATTTCTTGCAGGCAGACAATTTTATGTATTGTGGCAGGCCACTAGGCCTCCTAATATACCACAACCAGCGTAAAACATCATTATGTGACGGTAAGCTTACATTTCCAGATATTAAAATTCGATATCACGGGACAGAAATCTGTCCCAATGGTTCACCAATTTTTTGTTGTGCCTCATCTTAAATTAGCAGCCGTTGATGGATGGATATAAACGGGAGAGATATTTATGATTATTTGATTTTCGCAAAGGGAAATGTAGTTTGTATCTAGTTTCAGATCCTGGAAGACTTAGGACTTCCTACAAGCAAAGTCGACTCCCTACAAGCAGTAACCTAAATTTAATCGCATCATCCATAAGCAAAGAGGCTGCTGTTTTGCACGAATGAGTTGACAGTGAGGTATAATACTCAGCCTAATGAAGACTACCGTGTATAAAAATACAGTCACCGTAGGTCAAATAAACACCCCTTGGACAACCTAAGAAGAAAGAAACTTTCAAAAACTGACCATTATTAATACTTGCGAGAATCATTGTCTCAGCAGCACTGGCAGCATGACACTTAAAATAATATTCTTCAATCTCTTCACAAGAACTCTGTATATTTTGGGTGGTTGACTTGGCTGGATCTGTGTCATGAACAACTCCAACAACATACAGTACCACATAACCTTATTCTGTTGACGATTTTGTTTTAAATTGCCAAGTATACCAAATTAATTCTAAAACTCTACTCAATTGTGAATCCCCGGACTCGAAATTCTGTTCAGTATCTTCTTGTACACTGGAGGAGCAACCCTGAGAAGGATAGAATCCTCAGCTTGTAGGGTTGTGTCACCTCTCTCATTGCCTGTCCACTGCGCCCACTCCCATTGGCCACTTAAGAGGCACCCGGGAATGGAACTAGATGTTGTTTCTCCTTATGGACATAAGGAATGTACTATACTTACTACGTGATTGCCATTTGATACTCTACAATAATGTGGTGTGTGAAATCTTTGCGCTGAAATTAGAAATAGTGCCGGGTGAATTCATATTATGTACGAAATATTTACTTAATGTCCGCCTCTGTGGTGTTCTGGTTAGTGTGATTAGCTGCCAACCCCGGAGGCCCGTGTTCGATTCTCGGCTCTGCCACGAAATTTCAAAAGTGGTACGAGGCCTGGAACGGGCTCCACTCAGCCTCGGGAGGTCAAATGAGTAGATGCTACACGGGTTAAAATAAAAGCCCTGCTACTTGCAACTTTCGTATTGGTAGGCTTACTAAAAAAGTGCCTGCAGGTGTTCAGTACCGACTTTGTAGTAGAACATGGCATAAAGAAGGCATGTCAAAGTAACTTCCAATCGGTACTCAGCTAAAAATTTTTGCGTTCACAATTACGTTCTTCTTCCGTGTTTGAACGTGTCCTTGTTCTACAAATACTATTTACAGATTGCCAAAGCTCCGAATAAATTGCAATAGTCTTTACCAAGACTAATGTATCCCTATTCGATCCGTTGCGATCAGTCTCCGTAGGTAGGTAAAATCGACAACGACACGGTCCAGGTCCATCGGACAACACATTGTTCAACAGATCGTTACATTTGTTTGAATGAGTTATTGTATCATCCAGCAACTAACAAGTTCTTTCTTTCTTAATCCGCTTACCGTCCAGGGTTTGCTTTTCCCTCGGACTCAGCGAGGGATTTGAGTCGTCTCAAACTATCCGAGTCTCAAAATATCCGAATTTCTAATGGTGGTACTGCTTTAAAACACCCTGCATGTATACTGTATTAATTTAATAATGTAAAGTAATACCAAAAGGTTCACTGTTAACATCAGCCGGGGGCCGATGAAGTTCGATGTTAGGCCCTTAAAACAACAAACATCAGCAACAAGCAACATCAGCCGGAATGCATGCCCTCTTCTAAATATTTTACTTAAATCTTAAGGTGGGCCTGCCGAATAATAATAATAATAATAATAATAATAATAATAATAATAATAATAATAATAATAATAATAATAATAATAATAATACTTTATACTACTTTTACGGTTTTCAGGAACGCCGAGGTGCAGAAATTATGTCCCGTAGGAATCCTTTTACGTACCAGTAAATCCACTGACACGAGGGTATCGCGTTTGAGCACCTTCAAATACCACTGGTCTGAGCCAGGATCGAACTAGCCGAAATGAGCTCAAAAGGCCAGCGCTCTACTGATTGAAGTACCCAGCCCGGCTCACACGTTTTAGTCCATTTTGATGACCTAAGAGGTTTTTTTTAAAATTCTGTCTTCAGTTTCGTCATATTTAGCTGTAGACTTCTTAGTTCTTTCGCCTAAAACCCGATCGTTCTTCCTTCTCTTCGAAACTTTAGAGGTTCATATCCATCCTGGCTATCTCAAAATCAGATGTTTCAGGTTATTCTTCTAAACTAGATATCAACTTCTTAAAAGGGGGATGTCTTTTTATCAGACTATTGAACATAGAATTTCATCCTTCAGCGCCATTGTCGGTTCCGTTTTGTCTTTCATGATAATTCCACAGCTCAAGTTCAGCCACTGGTCGACGAAAAGAGTCGAACAATTCTTTAAAATAAAATGAATAAAAATAAAAATTCACCGCCACCGTAACGAAGTACGGACACAGAGCTACTGAACTTACAATTGTTTGTTTTTAAAACCCCTGTCACTCATGCAGCTACTTATACTTTACATTTCTCGAATATTTTGATACACATTAGCTGATTTATTTCGCCTACATATTTCTCACGGATATTTTGAGACTCGGATATTTTGATTCTGTACAAAGGGATCCCACCTCCACCGCCTCAAGGGAAATGTCCTTGAGCGTGAAGCTTTCGGTCGGGTGGATATAACTGGGGAGGAGGACCAGAACCTCATCCAGGTGGCCTAACCTGCTATGCTGAACAGCGGTCTTGTGGAGGGGTGGGTCTTTGCCTGGAGGAGAACAGGGAAACCACAGAAAACCAGTTCGAGGATGGCTGAAGTAGGAATCGAACCCCTTCTACTCAGTTGACCTCCGAGGCTTAGTGGAACTCGTTCGAACCCTCGTACCACTTTTCAAATTTCGTGGCAGAGCCGGAAATGCAATCCAGGCCTCCGCGGGTGGCAGCTAATCACACTAACCACTACACCACAGAGGCAGACAACTAAGAAGTTACCTGACGAAAATGAACACGAGCTGAATCAATCATTTCCGCACAGCCGCTTGCTCGGTGCAGACCGAAAGAGTTATGTGTGTATGTGGATTTTATGTATGTATAGGCTACATTTTGTGTACCCGCGTTGAAATTCACTTGAGAGGGAAATTAGCGCGGACAAACGGGATAACTCATTAATCAGTGATCTGAGGAAAATTCTATAAAATGTAAAGAACCAAAAATAATTGAAGTAGTCTATAGTTTTATTTAAATTATGTGGCTGTCGACTTCAGAAAAGTGACGCGTGTGTGTGTTCCAAACTCATTCTTAACCCTCACCGAATACGTCTGGCCTGGCAGAAATTAGCATGCTGGCCTTTGATCCAAGCTGTCGATTCACGGCCGGATCGGGGATTTTAACATTCATTGGTTAATTCTTTTTGCGCTGGGGCTGGGTGATTGTGCTGCCTTCATCATTAAGTAGGGCCCCATCCTCACAGACGCACAGCTTTCCTATACGGCGTCGACTCGAAAGTAAAGGATCCACGTTTATCCTACGATCTACTGAGACAAAAAAGGAGTAGAAAGAATGAATCATATTCATAAGCTAAAAGAAAGCTGGAAATCAACTGCAGATTGTAGCTCGCTAAGTGTTCGATCCCTGTGCTTATGGATTCCTGACGTATTCGGCTGATATCCACGAGTGCTTAAATGCGGAAGACACGTGTCATTAGATTTAACGGCACTTAAAAAAATATGGACAATATTCCGGGACATCGGCGTCTCTTAAAATGCATAGCAATTGCAAGAAAATTGAACAAAAATATTATCATTGTTATTAATATTATTGATATTATTATTATTATTATTATTATTATTATTATTATTATTATTATTATTATTATTATCACCAAACCAAGTGGCCATGAGTGCTAAAGCGCTGCGGATATGGAGCCAAACTCTATACTCGGGAGACGGATGGGTACGAGCTCCACAGTAGTCACTCCTGAGAATGGTTTTCTGTGGTTTCCCATTTTCAAGTCCAGGTAAATGCCGGGAGAGTTCCTATTCATAGCCCACAGCCGATTCCTTCTATCTCGTCACCCAATTGTATTCACAATCATTCATTTCATCTCCATTAACTGTTCAAATGAAGGGGAGTCAACAAGGGCAACTGACCGTAAAGCATGCCATAAAATATCATTTCACCTCATCCCCGACACAGTGTCAAGAAAATTGACTATGTGGCAGAAATATATTTTTACACGTTCCTCTACGTCGCACCGACACAGATAAGTCTCATGCCGACGATAGGATAGGAAAGGGCTAGGAGTGGAAAGGAAGCGGCCGTGACCTTAAGTTAAGTACCATCCCGGCATTTGCCTGGAGAAGATTAAAAAACACGGAAAACCACATCGGGGAATTCTGAGTTGGGAATGGAAACACTCTATTCTGTTGACCTCCCGTGGCTGAGTAGACCACGTTCCAGTCTTCGTACCACTTTTCAAATTTCGTGGCCGAGCCGGGAATTGAACCCGGGCCTCCGGGGGTGGCAGATGCTAATCACACTAACCACTACACCACAGAGGCGGACACCTCATTATTAACCACTTTAATTCCCTGTTATAATATAGTGAGTTCTTACCATTCATTACCACTTTTAAAGGAACACATTGCTTTCAAACTCTCAACAATTGCTTTAAACCAATCCCATAGGCTTTTTACTTTTTAATTACCGTTTTCCATTTATCATAATTGCTTTTAAAATATTTTCCTATTCCTCTCCTATCAACCATATGATATTGCGTAATAATTCTATTTTTACGACAATCCTTTCCATCACATTTATTTTTAACGACGACAAAGACAGCTTCATGATCACATCTGTCACCTCACTAGAGGTCATCTGCATTTTTCAGCACCGTGTTTAGAATATTTTCCTCTCTGGTTGGTTCCATCACTTCCTGATTCAGCTGTCCTTCCCATATTAACTTATTCACCATTAGTTGGCCATGCTTTTTGTGGTTCGCGTTTCCTTCCCAGTTAACAATTTGTCATTTTTGATCACCCGCTACAATAACGGTCCATTTTGTGCCGTTCCCCAAATAGCTGATGAACTTATCAAATAATCCCGCATCAGCGTCAGTGTCAGCCTTGCCAGGTCTGCACAACCCAAAAATATCAAGTTGCCTATTATTTTTAGAGATATGCTTTACATCTAGCATTTCATGTTCCAAACTCTTCTTACCCACCTCCTTCCCTTTCCTCAACTTCTGTCTTAATTAATTCCTGGATAACACTCTACCCTGTTTCCCTTTCCTCCACACACATTCCTCACATATTTATCAATTGGGTCACCTAAGACCAGTGGCTCAAAGCCACACTCCTCATTAGATCCCCTCCTCTCCCGGTCCCACTTAACTTCCCTGACGCCTGCAGAATCTACTTCCTCTTCCCTTCTCTCCCTCTCACTACCCTGTTCCAGCTACCTCTTCCTATCCTCTAATCTTTCCCTTTCCTCTTGCCCCACCCCTCCTCTGTAACACTACCTTTTTGCACCAGCAAATATTCCCACTACTTTCATATCTGTTTTCTCGAACATACGAATAAAATATCATGATCACAGAGTCGATGTGTAAATAGATCACTCAAAATTAAATAAAGGGTTTATAATTTGAGGTATCTGAGAAAAACTGAATTCTATGTTTCGTAAGCGATAATAAATAAACCTTTTCTACTTGAAAAAGAAGATTCCGAATTTTAAATTCATTAAACGAAACATTATGCTAATGGTAACTACAGCAATCAATAATGGTGTTAGGAAAACTTATCTAAAGCGAAAAGATAACAATAAAATAGTTTAGGACGGCCTTTGAGAGTCCGAATCCTTGGCTGAATGGTCAGCGTTGAGACCGTCGGTTCAGAGGGTCCCGACCGGGTCTGGGATTTTAATCGCGTCTGATTCATTCTTCTGGCTCGGAGATAAGGTGATTGAGTTTGTCCCAGCACTCTCCTCTTCATATTCAGACAACATTCCACCCTACCAATCACTACAGAAACACGCAATAGTGAATATATCCTACACCGGGCGAGTTGGCCTTGCGATTAAGGGCGCGCGGTTCTGAGCTTGCATCCGGGAGATAGTGGGTTCGAACCCCACTTTCAGCAGCCCTGAGGATGGTTTTCCGTGGTTTCCCATTTTCACACCAGGCTGTAACTTAATTAAGGCCATGGCCGCTTCCTTCCAACTCCTCGGTCTTCGCCATAAGACCTATCTGTGTCCGTGCGACGTAAAGCCACTAGCAAAAAAATATATATTGAACCCTTTTGGTCCATATTGAGGGATACCTACCTTTCTTACCTATCAGCAAAGTTCATGAGATCTGTCTCTTGGGTCGTATCGGGTTCTTCGTCACTTGCTGAGGTAAAGGTAGGGTTCAGTAATTCTAATCTATCTACTAAATGAAAGGTCTGTTTAAATGATTCCTATTTATTCATGAAATTCTGGAGCATTGTGATTTGTCAACGGTATCATTGAAATTAATCGTGTCCACTGGACACCACAATCATTTTTATTACATAGATGGTCAGAACACTGGTGTGAGCCTTTGACGTGTCTGCCTGATGGGCATTCTTAATAGAAACCATTGTCTCATTTTTTATTAAAGAAAGGAAAGTCTGGAAATCCTTAAATTCGGCTTCCATGTGAGACTACATGTACCATCATAGTGATTCGTTATGGTCCAGCCCTCGTAACACGAACTCTGGACTCTGGGTATAATTAAAGCAGTCCAATCGGTGTGTGTTGTAAAGATTTCATATGTTTAAATTTTATGTAAAATATACATTGTAAATACATGAAGTGGTTAAGTGTAAGAAAGGGCCGGGAGTCCTAACTTCGCCACAATAAAGACGCTTTAATAATAATAATAATAATAATAATAATAATAATAATAATAATTGAATCGATGTGACCTGCGTCTAGGTCATGGACCGACATCTAAACTTATAAGTTACTTTAAAGTCATTGTGGATGATGAACGCAAGGAAAATGAAGCTACAGTGGAATATGGCCCTAATCTAAGTCACTGAGGTTGATGACCCCCTGACCATCCAAGTTTCTAAGCTGAAGGCTAAACACAATTAAATTACATCGGTTGATGACCAAAGTTTCCACTTCACTATCCCCAGCACATTCACTGCTCAATCAATCAAAGTTAAATAATACAACAATAGCAATGCTCACAATACCTTGCTGCAGTAAAATCCATTACCATCGGACATGTCCCGTTAATCGTTACGTTAACATTTACACATTCCCCAGAAAACAAACTAAGATTTCCAGAATGCATCTCCAAGTTATTCGCTTGATTTAAAGTTATTTCAAAATGCGGTTTCACTGAATTTAATAATTAAATAAATTTAAATGATTTAATGAAATCTTAAAAGGCAACAAATTCTATCTCCGCGGACTCTGGTTTCTTCACAAATTCCTACGCAATTGTGTTCTCACTATTTTAAATCCTGTGATGTATATCTGTTGATTCCTATTGCTGGAAAAGAACGATTACATCATTCATGTCCAGTTTATATCCTGTTTCATGACCTCACACTTTAAATCTAATCTAACCCTAGCCGTTATTAACACTTGGATAACCCTTGGATACGTACAAACCAAAAGCAACTCGCCATATAATTACGATGTCATATCTCGTCATAACATTTTAAAAAGTTAACGCACCCCTCACAGACAAACAATCATCACTACCATCGCTCTATATTTTGGACAACCCTGAATTTGGCTAATCTTGTTCACTGTACTCTAAGTCCGTGGTATCAAATGCACATTACGTCCCCAATTAAACAAATTTTACAGTATCTAATAATACTCAGGTTATTACCGGATGAAAATTTCAACTAAATCCAACATTTAACGTTCTCCCCGGCCGAGAAATACAATCTCAATTCCACGCGTGTCCCGTTATCCCCGCTGTGTTCCCCTATCAGCTGACGGCCTCTCGCCCAAGCCTGCTTGTCAGTGATACGATACATCTGTTTCGTTCTACCTGACTGGCTTCTCAAAATGCTCCCTTTTAAACTCCACCGACGTAATTAAACAAATACGATATTCTAACCAATAAAATGCACATAGATTATACTTCAAAATTCCCACAATAATTATACACGTCGCAAATTAATACCAGCGCGGATTCCTTGTATATTGCTTTCCATTCCCAACATTCTAAAATCTTCCTCGGGCTTCCACAAGTCCGGCTTCATTGACAGGTCTCCAACCTGATTTCACAAATCTCATCTCGACTCACACGTCAAAACCAACCTCTGTTTCTCAACTCACGACTATCACCGACAAAAGAACTGGAATAAAATCCTTACTAGAATCCACGACGTCTAATAACGCTCAGTGCTTTAATAATGAATAACTTCGCATAAAATGATATCGTAATTATATAACTGGATTTTCACGAAAATGACTGAAAATTTCTACTAGATCTTTTTATTGTCAGTCAGACACAGTTTAAATGAGCCTAGAAAAACGTTTCACTCCGTGACCAAATTCATCACACTATACTCTCACCCGACAGCGCGCTTCAACTCGATTGAAAATGGGTAACTATGGATTTCTTATATTTTTTACGTCAAAATTTCAAACAGAAAAATTTTACGTCGAATGAACATCTTAATTTGACATCACAAAATATAGGCAGTAAACACACGGAAATGACGATCTACATTGGACGTGATATCACTTCGAAACCCTATTTAATAACTTTTTACAACATCATACGGCACTCGCAAGACTTCAAAAATTTATCCAAGTGGAAAATAAAACAAATGACTCTTTTTTAGTCGTATTCTAACATTTACAAAAACCACATAGGGGGACCAACTGCGTCGTATATACCCCATTCAAATACACATTTTAGAGATCATGAAACAAGATATAATAGGTAGTAAGATGGTAAGTCACATACCTTATGTTACACCATCGGTCATCATTGGGCTCACCAGCTACCCTGGCATTTTTATTTAGCCATTTTTACATTTCTGGCTTTACAGATCATTATATTTCTTCAGGTTTCCTGGAAATAAAGCATTAAAAAAAGAAAATGCCCTTCACTTGTTTTTGTTGAGCGCACACGATGGACTGTAATTACTTCCGCACACGAATTACTTTATTTATCACATAAGAATTTATTCAGTACTTTGACCGTCCTATCTGGTACAATTATTTCCACTCAAGGAAACTATCTCCACATGGAGTCAAGACCCCAGCCAGATCGGCCGAAATATGTTGGTTGAACTTAGTCTACTTTTGTTGTTTGATTTTACAGAGCAGCTCAACCCTCTGTCGTCAGCTTCGTAACACAAAATGCAGGGGCTTCGTCATGGCGTCAATTCTTATATATAGCAGCTACCCCCTCTCTCCGGGCATCTCCCTTTGCCGCCAAGAAAATTTCTATAACTTTTCAGACTTAACTAAACTGTAATTACAAGAGTTTTGAAGGTGACTACATACTCGCTACATTTCTGGCGGTAGTGTTCATGGACATTTAAAATTTATACATGTTCAATTAGTTGGATAAATGACCTCATTTGATAGGCACTATATTTTGGACTTGGCTTGGGCACGCCATATACACGCGCTTTGAAATAGTTCACAAAAATGACTTAAGATTCTTCCGCCGTTGACACGTGCGACTGACGTCACGTATCCCAGAACGTGGGACCGCAGGTAATCACCCCCTTGCCACGTATCAATTCCATGCTATCAAGAATCGAACTTCTTATTAAATTGAGAATTTAATACTTGATATTCCTAGGGTACAAAGGTCATGGGTTCAATATATATATCCTTCCATATCTGGTTGGCTTGAGGAAGGGCATCTGGCCGTAAAACGGGGTTAAATACACACGTGTGACACATTTCGCACCCGTAACTCTACAGGTGTGGAAAAGTATAATAATAATAATAATAATAATAATAATAATAATAATAATAATAATAATAATAATAATAATAATAATAATAATAATAATAATAATAATAATAATAATAATAATAATAATAAGACGTATTGTTCCTGAGAGAACTTAATTTTGTTTAAGAATTATATAATCTGTTTCATCTTGTACACACAGAGGGTATCTATCTAGAGTGCAACATATTATTTTGCATTCACTGTAATGCAGCATTTCGGTCATGACTGTGTGCATGCGTTGTTCAGTATCTTTAACGTTATGTGGAGAACAATTCTGCCGCAAATCTGTCTGTAATCTGGTACTTAACCGGTAAAAAATATGTGAAATCTACTGGTGTTCATCGATAACTTTGGGAAGAGTATGCAGACAATGATTCAACGGAAAGTAGATGAGTTAGGAACTTGAATTAAGGACGTGGACATTTGTTGAGAAGTAGTGTAAAGGCAGATCAACTGTGTTCAACGAGGATTTTGTGCCTGCAAAGGGAGTTCGCGAGAAAAGGCGTCTCACACTTTCGTAATCTTCTCAGCACTTTTCGAATTTAACCATCACTTCTAAGCAATTGCAGTATCGCCTGGATGTTCATATGTTGTTCTTGTGCTAAGTGCGAACGTCGTAAATCAATAAAGGCAAATAGTGACTACTCTTTTGTTCTTCGACCTTCCTCACATGATGCGTGTAGCCAGATAATGTGTTCAGTCATATTTTTACTCATGACAAAACTCGTGAGATTCCTCAATCGAAATGGCAGTCCATTGGGCTGAGACACAATTTATTGTCAAGGAACACGAAATACAATCAGATTAATTAAATATGTAAGGTTGTGGGCTCTTCCCTTTTAGCACAGATGATGAGTTTTGATTGTTGAATTTGGTGGCATCACCATACTCTGTGACTGTACAAAATCTCATATAGCATTATGGCAAGTGTCTTGATGTGGTGGAGTCTACACAAAAACATGATTATGGTGAGAAGAGTACAATGAAAATATAGTATAATTAAATACAATATATAGATGTATGTTTACGTATGCACGTTTGTGATAACCAAGTTTGGAGAAAGATGAAACTTGTGCCAAAATAGAGCAAATAAGCACTCCTCGAAACATATATCATGATCTATAAAAGAGAGTGCACTTAATAGGTTAGTTCGTGTTGATAAACTATACATATTTTAATTTCCGCTCTTGGTACCACAGCCTTGAATTTACTAGAAAGTGGAGGAAATGCATTTTACAGCCTGACTAATTTTAATGTTTTAACAGATTGAGATAATTTACAACAATACATGTATAGCGTTTGAATAAACAATGTTTCAACGTTCAGTATTTTACGAAAAAATGACGTGGTAACGGAACATTTTCATTTATTTTTATTAAGTGAGAAAATAACATCAGGATTAAAAGCAAATTCATTCCAATTAAAAAATAGCTGAAATTAATACTTCTCGTATCCTAAATTACTTTGAACATGGGTAGGCTGTGAGATTCTGTTGGTCAGAGACTATGAGATCGAATTTCTGGTGAGGAGTCCGGCTCCATGGCTAAATAGTAAGCGTGCTGTCCTTTGGTCACAGGGATCCCGGGTTCGATTCCCAGCAGGGTCGAGAATTTTAACCTTAATTGGTTAATTTCGCTGGCACGGCGGCTGGGTATATATGTCGTCTTCATCATCATTTCATCCTCATCACGACGCACAGGTCGCCTACGGGCGTCAAATCAAAAGACCTTTACCTGGCGAGCCGTACTTTTCCTCGGACACTCCAGGCACTAAAAGCCATACACCATTTCATTTTTCAGGTGAGGAGTGTTTCTTGCAGGGAACCTGTCCCCGTGCCGACAGAGGACGGGAGCTTAGACTAGTCTGCTCTCCACAGATGTAGACCTATACCAAATGTTTCTTGACATTGAAATATGAACAATTGGAAAATAATTCTTTTCCGGTGTGCTCTGCTTTTTTACTAACATCGCAGAGCAAAAATAGTTTATTCATAGGTATTGGAAAATTCTTTAAGGAGACGTGAACAATTTTTAGCGCACGATGGCTTTTAAATTGTTTCTATATATGGGAATGAAAAAAGCAATACAGTGCAGTGTTAACAACTCTGTTGTTCATTTTGGACAGATGATATGAAAGAACGAATTTTGAAATTGTGCTCTTTAATATACGCATGGGTATGAAAATTCGTTGTATCCATGAACAAAGCACGAAACTTCCGAAATATCCTACGAGAAGGATATCCTTTAAATAAAATTAATAATTTGTTTCGTTTTTGATAGATTTTTGCCATGCCTTCATAAATGAAAATGAAATGGCGTATGCCTTTTAGTGCCGGGAGTGTCCGAGAACATGTTCGGCTCGCCAGATGCAGGTCTTTTGATTTGACTCCCGTAGGCGACCAGCACGTCGTGATGAGGATGAAATGAGATGAAGATGACACATAAACCCAGCCCGCCTGCCAGCGAAATTAACCAATTATAGTTAAAATTCCCGACGCTGCCAGGAATCGAATCCGGGACACCTCTGACCAAATGCCAGCACTCTAACCATTTAGCCATGGAGCCGGGCATGCCTTCATAGTTTATATCAAATAATGAGCAATATGCTGTCTTTTATTCTGTTTGAACGTCATTGTGAAGGACGCTCTGAGTTTTGAAAGAAAAGATTAAGTAGCGCCTATTCCATTTAAGAATATAGAAAAGCATTGATGTCTTGTATCATTTCTAAGTGTTAAAATTATTCGGACTAATCGAAAATTCGGGATATGAAGATGGGTCTGTACGAAGTATAAAGGAATATTGCACTGAAAACGTATGAGGTGGAAGAAAATGGTTCTTGTATAAAAAAGGTCAAAAGCATCTTACTTATTTGAATTACTGTAGTATATAAGACAACACATATATTTTTATGCTGGGTAGTACACACTATCAGTTACGACAAACATGAAAGTGCAGTATTTTGATCCTGTTACCGTAATCACTCTCCGAGCAAGGTGAGACCAGCTGACACTACAAAATACAACACTCCAGCATTAAGAGTGGTGCAGATCAAAGCGAAGACTCTCGCAACGACAAAGATCACTATTGTAGGTAGATGACAGAAACAACCCGGCTTTGTCCAGCAAACAGGTAACACGGATTTGTTTACTGTTGGAAGAATGAAACTTTACACTCACGAAGGGGTTGATATGATCCTTATTATGCTGGAACTCATCGCAATTATTCCTAGGCCGCGGTCAGATTGCACAGGAAAATATTTCCTGATCGTCAAATTATTCATACATGTTATAATAATAATAATAATAATAATAATAATAATAATAATAATAATAATAATAATAATAATAATAATAATAATAATAATAATAATAATAATAATAATAATAATATTGGCTTTACGACCCACTAACTACTTTTACGGTTTTCGGAGTAACCGAGGTGTCGGAATTATGTCTCTCGGGAGTTCTTTTACCTGCCCGTAAATCTACCAACACGAGGCTGACGTTTTGAGCACCTCCATGTACGACCTTACTGAGCCAGAATCGAAGCTGCCAAGTTGGGGTCAGAAGACCAGCTCCTCGACCGTCTGTGCCACGCCGTCCGGCGGTCATAGATGTATGGATGACGATGAATATATTGTCTCTCCCTATGAGCTGGTGGTCGGCAAACGTCTGGACAAGTATTAGGAACAAAAACTTGTTGTAGACATCGCCGAACAGCACTCTGGGGGATTCACTTGGATTGTTTGGCAAAATATTGGTGTTACCCATAGGACAATTCATCGGTACTGAGTGATAAATGCCACGTAACCGGTGTGAGGAGGGTTTTGCAAAAGGGCAGGGGTTCTTCACATGGTTTCTGAAAGGAATGATGTGACAACATTTTCCCTCCCATATTTCACGCAGACGAAGCCTGTTTTATCAAGCATGAATGTTACCCACATGTAGTCTGTTATTAATCTACTCACATTTCTTCACTTCAACCGTGCGTCAGACTAGTTAACTTTCCTCCGGGAGGAACTACTGCACGTTTTGAGACGTAATGTGTAAAAGATGGGGAACATACGGGGAGTAAAAGGAGATTCCAAATATCTATCTCCAACTCGTAACATTTTCAGTTTTTGAGATAGGCTATAAGATTCCCGATAAAAATAATTAACCTCTTTATCAGTCCTTCCCATTTTCCGAAAACAAAAAGGAACACATATGCCTTTACTTTTAAAGGAGATTCCAAATACTAATTTTCGCGTCTGTAACATCATCAGTTTGTGAGATACAAGCACCATCATTAAAAATTATTCACTTCCTTTTCATTTCTTTTAACCCCCCTCCGTTAAGTGCCTTTCCCGAAAGTGGATTTTCCGAAAACAAAATATACGTGTTTTATTCTTAAAGGAGATTCAAAATATGGTCCCAACTTTCACGTCTGTAACATCTTCAGGTTTTGAGATATAAGTATCCTCGTAAAATGAATTCAACTTCTTTTTCCCTTTTTTCCACCCCCTTTCCCTTTAAGTGGACTTTTCGAAAACAAAAAATATGTGTTCCTTTATTTTTAAAGGAGATTCAAAATACCAACTTTCACGTCTGTAACATCTTCAGTTGCTGATATATAAGTATCCTCTTAAACAGAATTCGACTCCTTCCTTACTTACTTTCACCCCTCCCCCACCAAGTCGATTTTCCGAAAACAAAAATATACCGTACGTGTTTGTTTTTAAAGGAGATTCCAAATACCAAGTTTCACGTCTGTAACATCTGTATCTTTTAGAGATATAAGTATCCTCATACAAATAATTCAACGAATATTTCAGTTCTTTCCCCCCGTAAGTGCATTTCTGAAAACAAAAGAAGACGTGTTTCTTAATTTTTAAAGGGGATTCCAAACACCAATTTTCATATCTGCAACATCTTTAGTTTTTTAGATATAAGTAGACTCATGCAAATAATTTAACTATTTTTTCAATTTTTTCACCCCCGCCTTAGTAGATTTTCCGAAAACAAACGAATATGCATTTTTTATGTGATTCCAATCACCGATTTTTACGTCTGTAACGTCTTCAGTTTTTGAGATATCAATATCCTAATACAGAGACTTCAACCCACATTTCAGTCTTTTCTACCCGCCCCTACCCCCCCCCCCAACTGTTTCTTCCGAAAACAAAAATACATGTTTCTTACTTTTGAAAGGGATTAAAAATACCAATTTTCACTTCAGTAAAAAGATATGTTTTTGAGATATACTGTAGATATTCTCATTCTAAAAATTCACCCCCTTTTTTGTTCGCCTTAAGTGGATTTTCCGAAAAAAAATATCTACGTCTCTTTACCTTTACAGGAGTACCAGTTTTCAAGTCTGTTGCATGTTAAGTGTCTGAGATATATTGTAGTCCTTGATATAAATTTTATTTTAAATTTCCACCCCGTGTGTCACACCCGTTCACCCCCAATTCATTGGATTTTTTAAAATCAAAATAAAACGTGTTTCTTTATTTTTAAAGGATATTCCAAATACCAATTTTAATTTCTGTAACCTTCAGTTTTTGAGATATAAGTATCTTCATAAGAGGTATTCAACCAATTTTCCCCCTTTTTTCAATCCCCTTAATGGGATTTTGCGAAAACAAAGAAAAAAGTGTTTCCTTATTTTTAAAGGGGATAACAAATACCAAGTTTACATCTGTAAACTTTTATGTTTTTGAGATATAGATATCCTTATTCCAAATTTCACGCCCCCTTCCACTTTCACACCCTTAGCAACAAGAAATACGTGTTTTTTATTTTTAAAGAAGATTCTTAATACCAAATTTTACATCTGTAAACTTTTAAAGTTCAGAGATATAGATACTCTAATTTTTAAAATTTCTAAAATTTCTCCCCATTTGTCACTCCTGTTTAACCCCCATTAATTGGATTTTACAAAAACAAAAAATACGTGTTTCTTCATTTTTAAAGGAGATTCTAAATACCAATTATCAGGTCTGTAATATCTTCAGTTTCTGAGATAAAAGTATCCTCGTTAAAGGCATTCAACCCATTTTTCACCCCTTTTCACCTCTCCTAGTGGGATTTTCCGAAAACAAAAAATACGTGTTTCTTTATTTTTAATGGAGAATCTAAATGCCAATTTTTACATGTGTAAACTTTTAAAGTTTCGGGATATAGATAAACTCATTTTAAAAATTCACCCTCCTTTTCACCCCCTTAGCCACGGAATATCAAAAAATCCTCCCTTAGCGAGCACCTACATTTTGATATAAATGTATATAAGTTTCTCGATAAAAAGAATTACATTCTTTCACTTCATTTCACACTCATCCCTCCCCACTAAGTGAATTATCCGGCAAAAAATTACTTGTTTCTTTACTAGTAAAGGATATTCACGACTCTAACTTCTTCAGTTTTTGATTTATGTGTCCTCGCGAAAGGAATTCAACTCATTTTCACTCCCGCCCCGCAAGATCGTTCCCCCCCCCCCCCAAAACGCGTTCTTCTTTGTTTTTAAAGGAAATCCAAATACCAATTTTCACGTCTGTAACAACTTTATTTTTATTATATGAATGTATTCTAATACAATTAAGTCAATTACTTTTTCAATTCTTTCACCTCCCGCCCCCCCCACTTCACTGGATTTTCCGAGAATACGTGTTTCTTTACTTTTAAAGCAGATTCCAAATATCAAATTTCACGTCTGTAACATCTTCATTTTTGAGATATCAGTAGCCTAATTAAACGAAATCAACACCATTTTCATTCACTTTTACCCCCCCCCACTCCACCCAAGTGGTATTTCCGAAAACTAAAAATACACGTTTCTTTATCTTTAATAGAGATAAAAATACCATTTTTCACTTCTGTAACATGACCAGTTTTTTTGATATATACTGTAGAAATTCTCATTTTAAAATTTCACCCCTTTTTATTTCCCCTTAAGGGGAGTTTCCAAAAACAAAACACCTATGTTTCTTTATTTAGAGGAAATTCCAAATACCCACTTTTTACGTCTGTAACATTTTACGTTGCTCAGATATTCTGTAGATATAGTCTTTCGAAAAATTCACCCCAAATTGTCACTCCTGTTTAACCGCCATTAATTGGATTTTCCAAAAACAAAAAATACGTGTTTCTTTATTTTTAAGGGAGATCCCATATACACATTTTCAGTTCTGTAATATCTTCAGTTTCTGAGACATATGTATCCTCATTAAAGGCATTCAACCCATTTTCACCCCTTTTCACCCCTCCTATTGGGATTTTCCGAAAAAATACATGTTTCTTTATTTTTTATGAAGATTTCAAATACCAATTTTTACATCTGTAAACTTTAAAAGTTTTGAGATATAGATACACTCATTTTAAAAATTCACCCTGCTTTTCACCCTCCCATTTATTGCATTTTCCAAAAACAAAAAATACGAGTTTCTTTTGTTTTTAAGAGAGATCAATAGGACCAATTTTCAGGTCTGTAATATCTTCGGTTTCTGAGTTATAATTATCCTCATTAAAGGCATTCAACCCATTTTTCACCCCGTTTCACTCCTCCTATTGGGATTTTCCGTAAACCAATTTTCAGGTCTGTAATATCTTCGGTTTCTGAGTTATAATTATCCTCATTAAAGGCATTCAACCCATTTTTCACCCCGTTTCACCCCTCCTATTGGGATTTTTCGTAAACAAGAAAATACTTGTTTCTTTGTTTTTAATGAAGATTCTAAATGCCAATTTTTACATCTGTAAACTTTTAAAGTTTTGAGATATAGATACACTCGTTTTAAAATTTCAACCACTTTTCACCCCTTTAGCGACGGAATATCCAAAAATCCTCTCTTAGCGTGCACCTACATCTTAATATGAATGTGTCTCCAACATTTCATTTCTCTATGTCCAGTAGTTTTGACTCGGCGATGATGAATCAGTCAGTCAGTCAGTCAGTCAATCGCAGTCAGTCAGTCAGTCAGTCAGTCAGTCAGTCAGTCAGTCAGTCAGTCAGGACAAGTTATTTTATATACGTATATAGATGAGACTTGAAAAGTGACAGACATTTCAAATCGTATTTTGTCCACCGAAGTTATGGGAGTAAACCGTGCTGTGGCCATGGACATACTTTGTTACGTAGAATTCAATGTATGTTCGTTTCAATCTTATACTGGACTAGAGAGATACCCGTGCTTCGCTACGATTTTAAATCGAAAGTTTTTATTCAATGTTTTACATTTTGGGGAGTCCACTGTCAGCTGAGCCTGTAAAATACTCCCTCAGTTCGTACGTCAAACGGTTTTGGGGAATGATTATTTATTTTCTGATCTAACACTCATTTGAATCCCGTAGAGAAGAATTTGAATGTTTTAAACCAACCAGTGAAATTTTGATTTTGTACGTCGAACAGTAATGGGGGAATGAATACCTATTTAAGGGGCGAATGTTTTTAAAAATTTATAACATCTAGGATATAGACCACCCTTCATAAAAAAATAAGTTCGTGCCTGAAACGGTGTCGGAAGAATGGGTATTGCGTTTTTGAGATTCATCCAACCATCTAAACCTCTTAGGGAGAAATGTTTTCAGGTATACGATATTTTACACCTTGGACATACAACTTTGTACTTCGAACGGTTTTGGAGGGATGAATCATTTCTTTTATGGAGCTAACCTCATTTAACACTTCAGGGATGGAACGTTAAAAAAATATTTCGTATTTCACACCTACTGTAGGATTTAAAATATATACCGCTATTTGGAATTTTGTCTTAGTAAGTTAAATCGTTTCGGAGGAAGGTATGGATATATTTGTTTTCAGATCTTAACCCCCATTTAACTCTCTGAATGGTTACATTTTTTCAAACCTTCTGTTATTTAACACCTAGGATATCATTTGAAATTCTAACTTCATAATTCAAACGGTTTCATTTAAATGCATATTTCTGACATCGTTCACCCCCCCCCCCACCCAGTGAAAGCCCCCTTAGAGGTGTATTGTTTCAAAATCCACTTCTTATTTGTATCCTCATAAAAATAATTCAACTCCTTTTACCCCCCCCCCCCTTAAGTTGTTTCCAACACCCCCTCCCCAGGCATAAAATACGTGTGTCTTTAGTTTTAAAGCATATTTCAAACACCAATTTTCTCTACCATAACATCCTTCGTTTTCGAAATATAAGTATCTTCAAACAAAGAATCAACTCAATTTTCACTTCATTTGCCCACCCCCCTTAATTGAATTTTCCGAAAACAAAAGAATGCGCCTTTCTTTCTTCTTGAAGGAAATCCAAATACAAATTTCATGTCTCTAACATCTTCAGTTTTTGAGATGTAAGTATCCTCATAAAAAGAATTCATCCCCTTTTTCAGTTCATTTTACAACCCCCACTCCTTAAGTGCTTTTACCGAAACCAAAAATACGTGTTACTTTGTTTTTAAAAGAGATTAAAAACGCCAATTTTCATTTTAAAAATTCACCCCCTTTGTCACTCTTGTTCACACCATCTGAAGTAGATTTTCCACAAAAAAAATCCTGTTTATTTTTGAAAGGAGATTCCAAATACCAATTTTCACGTCTTTAAACTGTTAAGTTTTGAGATTTGGATACCCATATTAAAAATTACCTCACTTTTCACCCCTTTGTCGGTGGAATATCAAAAAATACTCCCTTAGTGAGCACCTACATTGTAATATAAATGTAAACTCAAACATTCATTTCTTTATGTCAGTCAGGACATGTTATTTTATATACCTGTATATAGATATTCTACAGATTAAGCGTCATTCCTTTACGACAGCACTGGACCGATTGAGTTCAGTTGCAGTTAAATTTAGATTAAAATATTATTTTTTGTCCGCCTCTGGCGTGTATAGGTTAGAATGATTAGATCTCAGCACTAAATATGAGAAAACTGTTATTCTGTACACGTCTTAATCTAAAATATACAATATTTTTGTAAATTGATCCTTTTTACTTTCCTACAATTACAATAACGTTTAAGTAATTCAATGTAGCTATAAAAAATCCTATTACCATACTGCGTGGATCAAATGGTAGACTATTATGTACGAAGTATCGAACAGGTTAGCTCGGTGCGTTGTGGAACGACCAGTTATGGTTGCTAGCTCTGTTTTTGGGAGACAGGTGGGTTAGAATCCGTCCTCTGCCATTCTGAAATGGTTTTCCGTTGTTTCCTACTTCAACTCCAGGCAAACGCCGGGATAATACACAAATGAAGCCCACGGCCGCTTCCGTCCCAATTGCAGTTATACCTACACCCACAGACAACGCTATCACACAGCTGTAGCCTATGTATAGATCGCCTCCCTTGTGATATAATGTTTGTAGGAATAGGACTTACAGAGTGGAATAATTTACCAATCGATAAATAGATTTCAAAGTCCTTTGCCACATGCAGTAAGCAGCTACGTGACCAGAAACGCGTAGCTAACTCAGATGATTTGATAATAATTAGGTTAATACTCAGTTGTGATTATTTATTTATTTATTTATTTATTTATTTATTTATTTATTTATTGATTGATTGATTGATTGATTGATTGATTGATTGATTGATTGATTGATTGATTGATTGATTGATTGATTGATTGATTGATTGATTGATTGATTGATTGATTGATTGATTGATTATCCACATAGTATGTATCTACATGGGAGTTGTGTTAAATTTAGATTAAAATATTATTTTTTGTCCGCCTCTGGCGTGTATAGATTAGAATGATTAGCTGCCTTTCAGAGGCCCGGGTTCAATTCCCGGCTCTGCCACGAAATTTCAAAAGTGGTACGAGGGCTGGAACGGGGTCCACTCAGCTTCGGTATGTCAACTTAGTAGAGGAGGGTTTGATTCCCTCCTCAGCCATCCTCGAAGTTGATTTCCGTGGTTTCCCACTTTTCCTCGAGGCAAATGCCGCAATGGTACCTAACTTAAAAGGCCACTGCAGCGTCCTTCCCTCTTCATCGTCTATCCCTTCCAATCTTCCCATCCCCCCACAAGGCCCCTGTTCAGCATAGCAGGTGAGGTCGCCTGGGCGTGGTACTGGTGCTCATCCCCATTTGTATGCCCCGACTCAAAGTCTTCTCACGCTCCAGGACACTGCCCTTGAGACGGTATGGGTGGGATCCCTCGCTGATTACGGGGGAAAACCAACCCTGGAGGGTAAATGCGTTAAGAAAAAATATATTCTTTTTTTTATTTGTTCTACGTCGCCCCGACTCCAAAAGGTCTTGTGAAGACGATGGGATAGAAAAGGAATAAGTCTGGGAAGGAAGTGACCCTGATTGTAATTAAGGTTCAGCCCCACCATTTGGCTGGTGTGAAAGTGGGAAACCATAGAAAACATTCAGATTTCCTGACAGAGTGGTTCGTATCCACCATATCTCGAATGCTAGCAGAAACCTACGTGACCAGAACCAAGTAGCCAACTCAGTCGGTTTGACAATAGTTAGAATTAAGTCTCATAAAGTATTAAATACGCTCATTCCTTTTTGAGCGACTATACATTACTATAGTGCAGAGCTGACCGAGAATTGTATAAGTTAGGCTACACTGGTGCTTGAAGTTCTCTCAATATTTCGGTGTGACAGTACATATTAGTGGCTATCCACCATGATCATAACTTCGATGGTTGAGGAAAGCAACGTGAGACTACATCACTCCTGATGATGCCTTCGGTTTCTTTCTGTTTCGCTATGATCACGTAACATTTGCTGGTGTCATTTGAAGACCCATCCAGCCTCCGGGCAGATGACTTCTTTTCTAATGTATTCATCATGCTCCTTTCATTGATATGATTGCTCTAGTGTCCAAGGCAACTCACAGTTCTATAGCCCTGTGCTTGATGCAGATTTAGCCGTACTGCAGAACATTTAGAAACTCATTGCTGTTCTTATGGTCGTCTTTAATCCCGAATAAGTTCAACAATTGCGTTGATACTTCATTAACAGGTTTAATACTGATGTTCTTTTTACTGTACGTGAAGGGATATTCCAAGCAAATCAATTCTTTAATTCGTTCGAATGTTAATTTATATACAAAGTTTCGGAGCACATCTGGTTCAATAAGGTTCGTAACTTTGTTAACACCCAACAGGAGCAATTCTCAGAGCAGTGGTTTTAAAATAAATTTATTCAGTGGAATGATTATATCAGGAAAATAACGACAAATTATAGAAAACTTCTTCTTCTCCCTGGCCTTTGCCAACTATTTGAGGTCGTCACTGTCAGTGGATTAAGCCTAGTTTCACGGCTGTTGCTTTTCCGGACGCCAATCCTGTGTGGAGGGATGTTATTCACAATTGCGTTTCTGTGGTGGTTGGTAGTGTGATGTGTGTTTTGTTTTTACAACTTGCTTTACGTCGCACCGACGCAGATAGCTTTTATAATGACGATGGGATAGGGAAGATCTAGCCTTACGAGGCTAGGAGCGGGAAGGAAGCGACCGGCCTTAATTAAGGTACAGCCCCAGAATTTGCATGGTGTGAAAATGGAAAACCACGCAAAACCATCTTCAACGCTGCCGACAGTGGGGTTCGAACCTACAAGCTGTGAGTTTCACAAATAGGAAAAGTCCTCTCACTTTTATTTACTGCGTTGATGGGGTGAAAGTTCCTTTTGGGGATCATTGTAAGTATCTAGGTGTTAATATAAGGAAAGATCTTTTTTGTTCTATTTTGCTTAACGTCGCACCGACACAGGTATGTCTTATGGCGACGATGGGATAGGAAAGGTCTAGGAAGTGGAAGGAAGCGGTCGTGGCCTTAATTAAGGTACAGCCCCGGCAATTGTCTAATGTGAAATTGGGAAACCACGGAAAACCATCTTCAGGGCTGCCGACAGTGGAGCTCAAACCCACTATCTCCCGATTACTGGATACTGGCCGCACTTAAGCGACTGCAGCTATCGAGATCGGTGGAAAGATCTTTAATGGGGCAAGCACATAAATGGGATTATAAATAAAGGGTACAGATCTCTACACATGGTTATAAGGGTATTTAGGGGTTGTAGTAAGGATGTAAATGAAATGGCAAATAAGTCTCTGGTAAGATCCCAACTAGAGTATGGTTCCAGTGTATGGGACCCTCACCAGGATTACTTGATTCAAAAACTGGAAGAAATCCGAAGAAAAGCAGCTCGATTTATTCTGGGTGATTTCCGACAAAAGAGTAGCAAAGAGTTGCAAAGTTTGGGATGGGAAGAATTGGGAGAAAGAAGACGAGCTGCTCGACTAAGTGGTATGTTCCGATCTGTCAGCGGAGAGTTGGCGTGGAATGACATTAGTAGACGAATAAGTTTGAGTGGCGTTTTTAAAAGTAGGAAAGATCACAATATGAAGATAAAGTTGGAATTGAAGGGGACAAATTGGGGCAAATATTCATTTATAGGAAGGGGAGTTACGGATTGGAATAACTTACTAAGGGAGATGTTCAATAAATTTCCAATTGCTTTGCAATCATTTAAGAAAACGCTAGGAAAACAACAGATAGGGAAAGTGCCACCAGGGCGACTGTCCTAAATGTAGATAAGGATTGATTGATTGATTGATTGATTGATTGATTGATTGATTGAATGCAAACCCACAGCTGCGCGCCCCTAACCGCACTGCCAACTCGCCCGGTAGACGCATATTAAGAAGCACCCACTCCAGAGTTAGAGGAATTAACCAATCGCGGTCTGGCCGGGTATTGACCAGGAGCGCTTTGAACCAAAGGTCACTATGCTGACCATCCAGCCAAGGAGCCGAACAAATTATATAAAAAAATATTGGAAGAGAGACGTTAAACTACAAAAAAAAAAAAATAGGAAATAAGGTATCCAATTGCCGTTGCATTTTTTCTGACTTAACAGTCACATTAATGGTAGGCGCAAGGGATCAGGTAACAAATAAATGGAAGTACTGTTGCATGGGAAATGTTCGTCTGTAATGTTAGCTCACAAGCATGGTGAGTTACCCTTCATGATCGAAATTAAACATTCGCATATAACATGACATGACGTGATATAACATAAAAACATTGTACTATCTATAATCGGCACACTTTATCTTAATGCATTTACACCCTAGTGCTGAAATCGGTCGACCTCTGCAATCTTCGAGATTCGTACTGGCAACCTTTGAAACACAAACTATGAATCGCTTAGGCATCGTTGTGTGACATCTGGCGTACACTTTACGTACTAGTACTGTTGTTGCACGGCCGACTGGATCCCTCGCTGTGCTCCTTATATCGACCTTGACAATCGCTTGTGAAGCCCAGCATAAAGCTGTAATTGGAAAGTTTCCCCGTAATGCCGCTGGAGCGCTGGCCTACTACCCACTGACAGGAAGCTGTATACCGCAAATTGCCGCATTTCCAGTTTTATTTATGTGGTTTTGCTGTCGTAAATGTTGGCAATGTGTTCGCAATGAGGTGCTTGTGGGTTTGATATTGAGATCTGATAGTTACGCGCTAGTGAGTTTATTTTTTATTGTGTAGTGTGGTAATTAATTTTTTAAATTGTGTTTACAAATCTTGGAATTTGTGACCTCCTTGTGCACCTTTTCGTACGGTACTTCAGGCAGAAATGTTAGGGAAACAAGAACAAAGTGATTTCTCGCTGTATCTTCGTCCTGAACAAGGATTTTAATTTATGCGCTAATTCGTTTTTTAATGGTGTGGTGATTTGCTTTTCTTTAACTGTGTTAGGAAATATTCGAATATATAATGCTGCGTGCCTTTTTTGTATTCCGAACAGGAAGAAAAGAGCAAAGGGACACCATCATTTCACGAATTCTCTGTAGACCAGGACAAAACTACGGAGTGGCTAAAAGCAGATAGCACTCTCATCTTAGTTTTCCGTTTCTATTTCGGGTATTTACCTTCGTTCTTTCTTTCTTTCTTTCTTTCTTTCTTTCTTTCTTTCTTCCTTTCTTTATTTCTTTCTTTCTTTCTCTTCGGATTGGCTTTTCTCTCGGACTCAGTGAGGGATACCACCTCTACCACCTCAAGGGTAGTGTCCTGGAGCGTGAGACTGCGGATCGGGGAGACAACTGGGAAGGATGACCAGTACCTCGCCCAGGCGGCCGCAACTTCTATGCTGAACAGGGGCCTTGTATTGGGGATGGGAAGATTGGAAGGTATAGACAAGGAAGAGTGAACGAAGCAGCCGTGGCCTTAAGTTAGTTACCATCCCGGCATTTGCTTGGAGGAGAAGTGGGAAACTATGGAAAACCACTTCGAGGATGTCTGAGATGGGAATCGATAACCCCCTCTAAACAGTTGACCTCCAAAGGCTGAGTGGACCCCGTTCCAGCCTTCGTACCACTTTTGAAATTTCGTGGCAGGGCCAGGAATCGAACCCGGGCCTCCGGGAGTGGCAGCTAATCCCGCTAATCAGTTATATTTACCGATGAATTTTCTTTCATAAAATAATCCTTTTGCCATATGACAGCAACACAACACATTTTTATCCAAGATAATCTGAACTCTAACATTTTAACATTGACAAGTAAGAATCACTACTGCTATGACGGTAAGGCCAACGTATGAAGTGTTGTTACCTGAGCAATGGGGCCGATGACCTAGATGTTAGGCCCCTTTAGACAACAAGCATCATCATCGAGCAGAGAACAGTTTACAATTTATTAACTCAAAATACTTTTCTCTCCGTGAATTTGTATTTAAATTCTTCTTCTGTTTTCGTATTTTTTTCGTCGCACTGACAATGATAGGTCTTATGACGCCGGTGGAATAGGAAAGGGCTAGCAGAGGGAAGGAACCGGCCGTGGCCTTAATTAAGGTACAGCCTGATGTGAAAATGGGAAACCACGGAAAACCATCTCCAGGGCTGCCGACAGTGGGGTTCGAATCCACTATCTCCCGGATGCAAGCTCACAGCTCACAGCTGCACGCCGCGTGGCCAACTTGTTCCACCCTACTGCATTTCAAGTAAATATTATTGTCTGAATTTAACACGGCCAACTTGCCCGGTATTTAATATTCAAGTGAAAGGTATGAATAAAATGTAATCTGAAACTATATATATTGAAATTAAAATTTAAACATGTTTGAGTCAAAATATTTATGTTATGCTTACAACGAATATGGAAAAAGTAAGACGTTTATATTTTGTCCAGCCCCCTTCCTGAGAGCAGCGCTTGAAGAATTTTAAAACTCAAGTTGAACAATGACTCTTAATCTCAATATTAACATCAGAAGATAAAAGTACTGTGGTAAGTTCTGCTATGTATCTAAATGCCATGATAATAAAACCGATTACTATTATTCCTCACAATTAAGGAACGTGAGTTGGACTACTCCATCCTCCGCAGTTTCATTTCACGACGTTATTTTGACAAATATCAACGAAAGTAACCTTTAAGATAGATCATTTTAACAGTATTAACCTATGTAACATTCTCCATAACTCTAAATTACGATAAATCGGCAATCAAAGTCAATATATTTTCCATAAAGAAGTATGCATTTCTACCGCAAATAGGTCGGCCGCCAGCGCCACGTGTCGAGCTGTGTAACTACTTCGATTACAGTGCGTGGACCCGATTGTCAAGGTCGGTAAGGAGCTAGCTAGAGCGACGCATCAAGTCGGCCGTGGTTGTTGTTTACACAGCAAGCCGAAGTATAGAATTCATGCTAGGAACAAGATTCGCATCGAGAAATGTTATATAATGTGTATGTGACATAGTTGTTGGCTTAAGATAATTACGGTTTAGAAACTTCATACCGATCGATCATTTATTCTCGATTCAATTCAGATTTCATTTTCATTCAGTTGGCAGCACTATCGGAACCGGGACAGCTCCCTCCTTACTCCTCACCCCTGTACACAAATGCACCAAGATAAAGTGTGCCGATAATACAGTCTCCCGCCATGCTAGTCAGCATACGTTTACACTGTGTTAGCAAAGATGTGCAACGATGTGGGTTTGCACAACTTGACCGTCCCGTCGTTCATACCGGCATGTCTTGATGTGATTAGTGTGTCATTGCATCTGTTTGGCCTCATATAGAATCGGCATAGTTGATTTAATTTTTCTCATAAACAGCATTATAGACGAAGACAGAGATGAGATGATGATTATTATTATTATTATTATTATTATTATTATTATTATTATTACTGTGATTCTGATTTCGAGTGCCCTAACGCAGAGGTTATCCTCCCAATGTTGAGAAGAAACTATCAGCCTGTCCAGTAATGTCTCACTAAAAAATCTGTTGCCGGAACAATGAAGTCATTTCTGAAGCAAGTAAATCAGCGTGGAACACGAAGAAGTACCACACAGGTTAGAAGTTCCATGCACTAGAATCATGATAGTCATTTCCGCTTAAGATTCGTGTATTGCTGGACTAATTCTTTCTTTCTTTCTTTCTTTCTTTCTTTCTTTCTTTCTTAATTCGTTTGCCCTCCAGCGTTGGTTTTTCTCTCGGACTCAGCGAGACATCACACCTCTACCGCCTAAAGCGTGTCCTGTAGCGTGAAACGTTTGGTTGGGGATACAATTGGGGAGGAGGACCAGTGTCTCGCCCAGGCGGCTTCACCTGCTATGCTGAACAAGTGTCTTGTGGGGGGATGGGAAGATCGGAAGTGATGAACGAGGAAGAGGAAAGGAAGAAGTCGTGGCTTTATGTTAGGTACAATCCCGGCATTTGCTTGGAAGGGTAGTGGGAAACGACAGAAAAGCACTTCGAGGATGGATGAGGTGGGAATAGAACCCCCTCTGCTCAGTTGACTTCCCGAAAGTGATTGAACCCCTTTTCAGCCCTCGTATCACTTTTTAAAGTCCGTGGCATAGCCGGGAACCGAACCCGGGCCTTCAGGGGTGGCAACTAATCACATTAACCATTACATCACAGAGGCGGACACTAAACTCTTACCTGTATAAATCATTTCACTTAATCTCTTATGGCATTTGACTGCCTACATTTGTAATAACAATAATAATCATCAATTGTAGCACATGTTTCACGACGAATGTTGTCCGTGCAGCATCACTGAATATCCATTCTGAAAGACTCATACGCTCATACGTTGTCAGTACCTATACGTGTTAACTGTCACAAAGTTGAGAAATATGCAACGAAATTTCCGCTTCTGTCAAGGCCCATGGCCCAGGGCTCACCCATCCTACAGCAACAATAGCTTCCTGGGGAGAAGGTGGGTGGACATAGAGCTTAACACTTCATCCGACTTAAAACTGAAACGGCAGATAGTCCAAACCTTGACCATCCACCCCAGCAACCTTTATGATATGTACGAAGATGATTTAGCTTCCTTCGTTTTTTTTTCTCACCGAGCTCGATAGCTGCAGTCGCTTAAGTGCGGCCAGTATCCAGTATTCGCGAGATAGTAGGTTCGAACCCCACTGTCGGCAGCCCTGAAGATGATTTTCCGTGGTTTCCTATTTTCTCACCAGGAAAATGCTGGGGCTGTACCTTAATTAAGGCCACGGCCGCTTCCTTCCCACTCCTAGCCCTTCCCAGCCCCATCGTCGCCATAAGACCTATCTGTGTCGGTGCGACGGAAAGCAACTAGCAAAAAAGAAAAAAATAATATTTTCATCTACACGGGACAGAGGCATTTCATGACTACTAATTTAATTATAAATTGATGAACTCTTAAACGCCACTCAGTTTATTTCTTTGTGATTCAATCGAATAACATATTCTTGTTGAGTCGTTTGGCTGGAGGCTGATTGAATTACCACAAATGGTAGAGTTAAATTTTCTGAAACCAAAGAAAGTGCTTAAATATGGCCTACCAGGTAGAATGTGGAACGAGGAAGTTTGACGTTATTTACTTCAATGAGCCGAGAATGCTATTGCAGCAATACTGGAAAATTATAATCCACAGCCTGTTTCCAGTCATTCGACTGGGTCAGGAATGGAAAGAATGAAGCCGTCTGTCGAAGCCTGTCGCAGTCCTCTGGAACAATGTTTGATGAATGACAGATGAAATGAAATGATATTGGAGACTATTGCTGGAATGAAATATGAGAGGGATAACCGGGATACCCGGAGAAAATTCTGTCCCGCCTCTGCTTAGTCGAGCACAAATCTCACATGGAGTGACCGGGATCTGAACCACCGAACCCAGCGGTGAGAGACCGGCGCGCTGCCTCTACGCACCAAAACTAGCTCTTGCACAAAAACCACAGGCACTTTCGTTAACTGAATATCATTTGTCAGCGCAATTCATATCTCGGCAACTTCCATACTACCAATCCAAAAACAGGCAAAGACGTCAGAGAAAGCTACATTTCGCTCCAGCGTGTGGCAAATAACAAACGAGAAAATAATACTGTAGGCCTGTTCATCAACAAAGAGCATAAGGCAGCGTAATATTGTTATTGTAACAAGTAATACTAGTGTTCAGCATATTTCTCACGAATATTGCGGTGAAAGTGTGTGTGTATCTGACAAAACTTGTGCTAGCGTATAATTTCAGGCGCTTAAGTAAGACCGTCAAGGTTCGAATGTGGGACCTTTCCAGACCTTTCTTGCTTTCAGGGAGATGGTTTTCTTCCTGACCCACCGTTTCTCACCTGATTTGATTCACTGGTCTTCAGTGATTTGGTTTGAGTATTTAGAACTGGCTCCTCTCGTTTCTGGGAATAATGCTTGGAAGCAGTCGGGGTACAATTCACTCTCTTCATTTTAAAAGTAGTTGTCCTGTGTCGGGGATTTTAATCGCGTGAGATTAATTATTCTGGCTCGGAGACTGGGTGTTTGTGTTTGTTCCAACACTTTCCTCTTCATATTCAGACAACTGACCACACTACCAACCACCACAGAAACACGCAATAGTGATTATATCCCTCCATATAGGGTTGGCGTCAGGAAGGGCATCCTGCCGTACAACAGGGGCAGAGTACCGGGCAAGTTGGCCGTGCGCGTAGAGGCGCGCGGCTGTGAGCTTGCATCCGGGAGATAGTAGGTTCGAATCCCACTATCGGCAGCCCTGAAGATGGTTTTCCGTGGTTTCCCATTTTCACACCAGGCAAATGCTGGGGCTGTACCTTAATTAAGGCCACGGCCGCTTCCTTCCAACTCCTAGGCCTTTCCTATCCCATCGTCGCCATAAGACCTATCTGTGTCGGTGCGACGTAAAGCCCCTAGCAAAAAAAAAAAATACAGGGGCAGATCCACATGTGCGACACAGTTCGCACCTGCGACCCCACGGGTGTGGGAAAAGCTGTGGAAGAAGAAGAAGTAGAGAAGTAAGAGGAGATTTGGTGAATTGTGACTAGGAAACGAGATAGAAGGATGGAATATATCTTGAGACACTCGCGACTTGTTCAGTTCGATTTTCAGGGAAATTTAGGGGGAGGGGTGTAAGAACAGTAAGGGCAGATCTATGTATGAATGTGACAAACTGGAGTACACGTAGGATGTAGTAGTTATGTAGAAATGGCAAGCATTGACAGGCGATAGGGCGTAGTGGAGGTTGCATCAAACCAGTCTATGGACCATCACCCAAACAACAACAACAACAACAACAACAGCAACAGCAACAACAACGTGATGCACTTATTTTTCACCGTGTAACCAATATGTCGTCATGTTTTTACCAAGCTGCTATTATGTTACCAGCTATTCCTGCCTCTATAGTTTTCACACAACACGAGCATCTAATAAGCTCTATGTTGACTGTCACTGCTATACAGGTCAATCAGGCATGAAGTCAGCTGAATTTTTGCGTGCCTGCATCATTCGTGACACAGAAAGCGACTCAAGTATAATAGTATCGGTAGGTGATTGAAATATGATGCTTGGCCTCTTCTAGAACTCATCGCAAACACATCACTGAGTGAAAGAATATGCCAGGGTGGTCCTGTAGGACAAGGAGACTAGTTTGCGAACACAAATGAGTTTGAAGGCGTAAAGCACGTATGTATATGACAATTATGAAACTGTGTTATTCTTGTCTGGAAAAGAAATAATAATCTCACAATGAAATACAGTTAGGTGAAAATTTATTTCTTCTCAGGGTTGACTTTAGAAGGGATATTAGGAAATGAAATGAAGGGAAAGACATTCTATCTAATGTAGTTTCAATTTCATATTCCCCAGTTTGTGACAGTACTTGAAGTACTGCATGAACATAAATTTCACCCATACCGATAACTCCATTGGCGGGATTTCGAAGCTCGAATGGAGTTCTGTCTTTGGCTATTAGGCAGGCTGGACAATGGTGCAGCATTCATATCGCACATCTTGTTCTGGGTCGAATCGCGCTTCCGCAATAATGGGAACGTCAGTCGCCACAACATGAACTAATCTCACTGGGTGCGACAGGCGGCCTATAAGGTAGGATGGGGAGTGAATGTATGTTGGGGAATCTTGGGGGTTCGCCAGCTTGGACCTTATTTCTTTGAGGACTATTGGACTGGCCCATGCTACCTGCACTTTCTGCGTCAGGAAGTCCCACTGCTGTTGAAGGAAGTGCCCTTGCACGATCGTTTGACGATGTGGTTGCCAACAGGATAGAGCTCCGCCACATTCAACTTTAACCGTCCGTAACCTTCTGAACGAGGAACAACCGGGAAAATGGATAGGACGAGGAGGCCCTGTTCCTTGGCCCGGCAGATCATCTGAATTTACACCGTTAGGCATCTTCTTGTTGGGGGCATTTAGAGAAGGTCGTTTACACTCAAGCGCCGGAAAACCCCGACCAGCTCCGGCAAATTATCACGAACGCCTGCCGAGCAATTACACCTGGAATGCTTCAGCACGCAAGACAATCTATTGGACACGTGCCCGAATGTGTATAAACGAAAACGGTCATCACATCGATCATTTGCTGCGATAAAACATTGTAATAATTGTACCGGAAGGTACACCCCAACGCCCCGCATTTAAATCCAGCGCCTAAATGAACTCCTCTAGTGCCAAAACAGTGAAACTGAAACTACACCAACTTAGAACTTTACTCTGAAGATGTCACCACAGAAATATGATGTGATTTTGTTATTGTACTGTTTCCTAACCTGAGTGAATTTCCACTTCTTTTGTTTGACATTCATCAAGAAGTTTGGACATTTTTCCCACAGATGACACTACAAAAACTATGATCATGCACCCTGGTGCGAAGTGAAAGAACTTTTGATTTAAAGAAGTTTTGTATTCATACGTTTTTTTCTAAGTGATGTTCATTTATTTTTGGGTTGGCAATATTTTCTTTTCCTTTCCGCCAGTTTTGAAATCTGGCCAATCCCCAATTTCTGTAATTAATTTTCTATCACAGTCTTCTTCTTATTCTTCTTATTGTTCTTCGATTTTGAGTGTAACTTTTAAATTGACCAATTAAAGGGAGAGAGTGTGGCTGGTTTATTCATGAATGATCTCGAACCTTCCCTGAGGGTTTATAAACTGCGGCTTTTCACGCCTCTTGGCCACTTGATCGTCGTCTTATTGAGTGTGTGTGTCAAAACAGGAGGCGGGCGGCCTCTTTCATCGGTCAGCAGTACATCTACAAGGTAATGGTCACATAACATCTTTCTTTCTTGGTACCTCCGCAGTCTAACCCGAGGGAAAGGTCCGAATCTTTAACTATGTAACCAACGTTTCTAAAATGTAAATCTTCTTTCGGCTAATGTAAAAACTTCATAAAATCTTTAATTGTAAATCGGGGATAGAGAGTGATGTACCCTCTCGAGCTCCCCTTCATCTTGGTTTGAGGTGACAACGTTGCATAACTGTTTTTCATCCTGTAACGTAGTAATTAATTTCTATACGAGTCACCTCAGCAGTTTGGGAATAGCCCCTGTTTCATCGGCCTACTGCCCTTTAGGTTTTAAGTGTTCACATCTAGGAGTACAAGTTTTCGCCTCCATTCATTTTGTGTTCGGGCCATTTATTTAACCGTTGATCTTTTTCCATGAAGGCCCAATAGGTTGGGTATTAAATACCCCTGTATAATCATTTTCCAATTGTAAGTTGTGTCTTGAGACGCCAGAAATTGTAAGTTGATGTTGCCTTGAGTAGTCTTGGAAAACTGAGAGCCTGTTTGCTCTTTTTCAAAGTTTTTGTAAGATTAATGAATGCCTCTTGAAGGCTGATGTTGTAATTTCGGGAGCAAGTGCTCTTTGAATTAGGGGATTTCTGTCCCTCACTAAATAATACCTCTTCCTTTTGTAAAATTGCAAAACTAGGGGTTTGAAGCCCAGAATTTGTAAAAATCACTAATCTTGGACTTTCCTACTCTTGTTTCAAGATAGCTGATATGTTGTTAAGTTTGTTTTTGGAAAAGAAATATAACCTTTTAAAGTTTTAATTCAATTTTGATATTGTACATAGACCCGTTCACCCCGGCACCTTCTTTAACCTGTTTCTGCTCCACGGGTAACCCCGTAACAATAATTATAACGTTATTTGTTTTACAGCCCACTTACTACTTCTGCGGTTTTTGGAGACGCCGAGGTGCCGGAATATATTCTCGCAGGAGTTCTTTTACATTCCAGTAAATCTACCGACACAAGGCTGACGTATTTGAGCACCTTCAAATACCAGCGGACTGAGCCGGGATCGAACCTGCCAAGCTGGGGTCGGAAAGCCAACGCCTCAACCGTCTGAGCCACCCAGCACGGCAGTAAAACATTGACAGGGCAGTTATTATTTCCAGTCCGTATTAGTCCGGCCTTCTACCTAATAGGCTCTTATTAGGGCCACAGACACATTCATTCACTCACAATTTGCATGAAAGCGCGTATTGAACTTACATTACGTGCGGTGCGTATTTAACAAATGTTTCAAAAATAAGGAATCTTCGCGCCGAACTCGAACCTCCCACCTAATCCCTCTCTGCCGTGCCTTTACCACTACGCTACGTTCCGCACACCAGCTTAAGCAGCTTGTAGCTTAAATGAGGTTCATTACGGTCGCAATAACAATTTTTTTTTTTTTTTTTTTTTTTTTTGCTAGGGGCTTTACGTCGCTCCGACACAGATAGGTCTTATGGCGACGATGGGATGGGAAAGGCCTAGGAGTTGGAAGGAAGCGGCCGTGGCCTTAATTAAGGTACAGCCCCAGCATTTGCCTGGTGTGAAAATGGGAAACCACGGAAAACCATCTTCAGGGCTGCCGATAGTGGGATTCGAACCTACTATCTCCCGGATGCAATAACAATTTAGTGTTCCGCCGGCGTGTCAGGTTCAAATGATCTAGAAGGCACACGCATGCCTTCCAGTGTTTAATACGAGTATAGTATTACGGCGTCTTGTAGTGGTGAGGCGGTAAATACAAAGATATTCGGTTGTGTTGTCTGAGCATACAGACAGGGCAGATATTTTCAGGAGGGAATTAATATTACGGGTTGTATAAAACTACATTGGAAGGGGCGGCTGAATCACACGGTATACAAGTACACATACATCATATACATAATATCATGATAAATAGCAGTCTTCGATATTACATGCATAAGATACCAAACCAAACCAAACCAAACCAAACCAAACCAAACCAAACGAAACCCCATGGCACTACAGCCCTCGGAGGGCCTTGCCCTACCAAGGGACCGCTGCTCAGCCCGAAGGAATGCAGAATACGAGGTGTCGTGAGGTCAGCACGACGAATCCTCTTGGCCGTTATTCTTGGCTTTCTAGACCGGGACCGCCATCTCACCGTCAGATAGCTCCTCAATTTTAATCACGTAGGCTGAGAGGACCTCGAACCAGCCCTCAGGTCCAGGTAAAATTCCCTGACCTGGCCTGGAATCGAATCCGGGGCCTCCGGGTAAGAGGCAGGCACGCTACCCCTACACCACGGGGCCGGCTATAGGATGCATGCTGATGAGAAATATGGAATACTACGTCATCACACGGGTTACTTAATCGAACAACACATTGCCTATTTAAAATGTATGGTTCACGTTATAATGTGTAGAAATGTTGTTTTCTTCTGAGTTGCCCATCGATAGCGTTACTTTATTTCCTTATTTATATGTAGGCCTAGGTATGTATGTACGCATGTATGATTGTACGTATGTGCCTTATCCCCTCCTGATACGGGATCGGGGATGAGGTGAGATGAATTTATATGGCAAGATTTTATGGTTGGATGCCCTCCCTGATGCCAGCCTCAGTTGAGAAGCCAATGAAGATGAAATGCATGTTGGTGAATATAATTGGTTAAGGAGGTGGAACGCCTCTGTGGTGTAGTGGTTAGCGTGCTTAGCTGCCACCCCCGGAGGTCCGGGTTCGATTCCCGGCTCTGCCACGAAATTTGAAAAGTGGTACGAGGGCTGGAACGGGGTCCACTCAGCCTCGGGAGGTCAACTGAGTAGAGGTGGGTTCGATTCCCGCCTCAGCCATCCTCGAAGTGGTTTTCCGTGGTTTCCCACTTCACCTCCAGGCGAATGCCGGGATGGTACCTAACTTAAGGCCACGGCCGCTTCCTTCCCTCATCCTTGCCTATCCCTTCCAATCTTCCCATCCTCCTACAAGGCCCCTGTTCAGCATAGCAGGTGAGGCCGCCTGGGCGAGGTACTGGTCATACTCCCCAGTTGTATCCCCCGACCAAGAGTCTGAAGCTCCAGGACACTGCCCTTGAGGCGGTAGAGGTGGGATCCCTCGCTGAGTCCGAGGGAAAAGCCGAACCTGGAGGGTAAACAGATGATGATGATGAAGGAGGTGGAAGTAATCGGGTGTGGCCTATGAACAGGAACTACCGCAGCATTAGACTCGAAGTGACCGGGCTACTTGGCCGTGTGGTTAGGAGCGCGCAGCTGTGAGCTCGCATCCGGGGAGATAGTGGGTTCGAAACCCACTGTCGGCAGCCCTGAATATGCTTTTCCGTGATTTGCCATTTTCACACCAGGCAAATGCTGGGGCTGTACCTTAATTAAAGCAACGGCCCCTTCCTTCGCATTCCTAGGCCTTTCCTGTCCCATCGGCGCCATAAGACCTATCTGTGTCGGTGCGACGTAAAGCAACTAGCAAAAAAAGACTCGAAGTGAAAATGGGAACCCACAGAAAACTATTATAAGGGGATCCGACGATGGGATTCGAACCCACGCGTCTCCAGAATGCAGAGCTTGGCTCCATAATCAGCGCAGTAACACTCCGCTCGGTATTTATATGTATAAGAGATTTTATTATTTTGTGTATTATTGTCATGTACCTAGGCAAATCACCCGATTAACCAACTGAAAGAAGCAAATTTACATCTGAGACATCTTCGATGTTGATGAATGATAAAATCTACAATGAAATAGTAATAGGAGAATAATCTATAATTTTTACGTAAACCATGCCACAGTTAATCGAATTAAGTGACGTGGGAAGGTAATAATATCCGCCTCTGTGGCGTAGTGGTTAGTGTGATTGGCTGCCACCCCGGAAGGCCCGGGTTCGATTCCGGGCTCTGCCACGATATATGAAAAGTGGTATGAGGGTTGGAACGGGGTCCACTCAGCCTCGGGAGGTCAACTGAGTAAAGGGGGGCTCGATTCCCACCTCAGCCATCTTCGAAGTGGTTCTCCTCTAGACAAATGCCAGGATGGTACCTAACATAAGGCCACAGCCTCTTCGTCCCTTCTTCCTTGACTATCCCTTCCGATCTTCCCATCCCTCCACAAGACCCCAGTTCAGCATAGCAGATGAGGCCGCCTGGGTGGGGGGTACTGGTCCTCCTTCCCAGTTGTATCATCCTACCCAAAGTCTCGTGCTTTAGGACACTGCACTTGAGGCCGTAGAGGGGGGATCTCTCGCTGAGTCTGAGGGAAAAACCAACCCTGGAGAGTAAGCGGATTAAGAAAGAAAGAAAGAAAGAAAGAAAGAAAGAAAGAAAGAAAGAAAGGAATAATAATAATAATAATAATAATAATAATAATAATAATAATAATAATAATAATAATAATAATAATAATAATAATAATACGTCGTCCGGCTCCTCTACTGAATGGTCAGCGTACTGGTCTTCGGTTCATAGAGCCCTGGGTTCGATTCCCGTCCTAATCGAGGATTTTAACTGCGTATGGTCAATTTCTCTTGTTCGGTAACTGAGTGTTTGTAATATTTGTAATATACTTCCCTTCATATACACGCAACATTCCACGCTGCTAAATACTACAGAAACATACACCAATGAATATATTCCTCCATATAGGGCTGGATAAAGGAAGACATCCGAGCATAAAACTGAGCCAAACCCATAATAAGCGCCGTCCACAATAAAATAGGAAAATGGCCAGGGAAGAGAATAAGAATATGTACCTGAGGGCATCATAGCTGAGTAGTATAATCACTGGCTTCTTAGAACGTGGTTCGAATCACAGCCAGTGCATGTGGGATTTTTAAAATGAGAATCATATTCGAGAGGTTCGCGTTCCACGTAAAATGTCTCCTGGCTATTATGGCGATGTCAACAGTCACGAAAAGCTTCAATCTTGCTTTTCAGTTGCTTGTGCCTAACATTTATTCAACAATTGTCACTTTAAATACACCGGAGTGCAAACAAATTTACCCCACAATAAATATCAAACATTCCATTGAATTTTCTATTTCAGATATTTCAATTTTCAGCTTTCCTAAAAGTCAACCAACGAAGCAGGAATTCGAACCTCGAGCCTTTTCATCGAAGGGAGTGACTTCAAATTTATACTACTCAGTCTGTCAGGATACGAACATGGATCTCTAATTGGAAGTGTATGGGGTATGGATTCATGCTATCGCTCGTACTTATACAAGGTATATCAAAACTCAATGGCAAAACTTCTGAGATGGTTTCATCATATTGAGAGAAGAAACAAAACCTAGGGCAACGTGGGTCCATGAATGCATAATTGTAGAGTTATCCGACCTTTGCTTGGCCACCACATTCTCCTGACTTAAAACCATTGGGGACACGTAAAGCCTGTCGTATCTTCGACTGCTGTTGATGATGAACCAACTCTCCGCATGCGCATTGTAGCACCGAGCTCGATAGCTGCAGTCACTTAAGTGCGGCCAGTATCCAGTATTCGGGAGATAGTAGGTTCGAACCCCACTGTCGGCAGCCCTGAAAATGGTTTTCCGTGGTATCCCATTTTCACACCAGGCAAATGCTTTGGCTGTACCTTAATTAAGGCCACGCAGCTTCCTTCCCACTCCTAGCCCTTTCCTGTCCCATCGTCGTCGCCATAAGACCTATCTGTGTCGGTGCGACGTAAAGCAAGTAGCGCATTGTAGCAACCTGTCAGAGAGTACGTACTGGATCAGATATTTTTGATCGAATTCGGCACTCAGAGCGAAGACGAGGGAGTAGTATAATTGGATGGTTCTGCGGCCACCTCCTCCTCCGGCTCTCGGGAGAGGCCTCCACCTCCCGCGGGAAATTTGAATTTTGGCGCGAGATTCGAATTTGTAAACAAAGCCACGTGCTTTTTGACAGCTGTCATCGACAACAACGCATCGCTAACCTCACTGCTGCCATATTAACGGGCCTAAACCTCAGTGGTACCAACTTAACCTTACTAGCGCGAGATTTGAATTTGTAAACAAATCCACGTGTTTTTTGACAGAAACGTGATTTTTTACAAACAACAACGCATCGCTAACCTCAGTGGTACCAACTTAACCTTACTAGCGCGAGATTTGAATTTGTAAACAAATCCACGTGCTTTTTGACAGCCACGTGCTTTTTGACAGACAACAACGCATCGCTAACCTCAGTACTGCCATCTTGACGGGCCTAAACCTCAGTGGTACAAACTTAACCTAACTAGCGCGAGATTTGAATCGGTAAACAAATCCACGTGCTTTTTTGACAGCTGTCATCCGCCATCTTTAAACCACAGACCACTGTGCTGCCCTCTTTATCGTAGTAGCTGCAAATTCGTAACCTGTCATCCGCAGCGCTGCCATCCTAACGGGCCTAAACCTTAGTGCTACCAACTTAACCTCACTAGCGCGAGATTTGAATCGGTAAACAAATCCACGTGGTTTTTTGACAGCTGTCATCCGCCATCTTTAATCGATAGAGCACAGTGCTGCCCTCTTTAGCTAGATACCTTTGAAATGTGGTGGCAGGCATTTCCACGTGACAGCAGCCATATTTAATCAAGAGAGCACCGTGCTACCCTCTTTGTGGCGGTGGCAAATTCCACGTGCTCTTGTTTGGAAACAAACTCACGTGATTTTTTTTCTGATAGCTGTAATCCGCCATCTTGCATCACAAACCTCAGTGCTGCACTCTTTTAGCTAGATACCTTTGAAATGTGGTGGCGGCAATTTGAAAAATTCGATGTGCTCTTGTTTGGAAACAAAGCCACGTGCTTTTTTGACAGCTGTCATCCGCCATCTTTAATCAATAGAGCACAGTGCTGCTATCATGCGGGCAATTTCGTCAGCTGTCATCCGCCATCTTTAATCCACAGAGCACCGTGCTGCCCTCTTTATGACATGTAGAAGCGGGCAATTTGAAAAGTTCTGTTAGCTGTCATCCGCCATCTTTAATCAAGAGAGCACCGTGCTGCCATCTTTAGCTAGATACCTTTGAAATGTGGTGGCGGAAAATTGAAAAATTCCACGTGCTCTTGTTTAGTAAACAAACTCACGCGCTCTTTGTCAGCTGTCATCCCCCATCTTACATCGCAAACCTCAGTGCTACACTCTTTAGGTACATACCTTTGAAATATGGTGGCGGAAAATTTAAAAAGTAAAATTCTACATCAGCCATCTCTCGACGCTAATTGCACAAGATGGTGGCTATACATGACTCCTTAAAGGTGCTTATGGAAGATGGCCGCTATACATAGGTTCTTATGAGACGCCCTTGGATGCTTGCGCAAGATGACGGTTATGCAAGGCTCCTTATGAGACGCCCTAGGGATGCTTGCGCAAGATGGCGGTTGCTCTTATGAGGCGGCTTAAGGGTCCTTTGCACAAGATGGCTAGAGATGCCCTAAGGGTGCTTGCGCAAGATGGTGAATGCAAGATGGCGGCTATACACGACTCCTTATGAGATGCCTTAAGGGTGCTTGCGCAATATGGCTGCTGCTCTTATGAAGAAAGCTAGCTTAGAGGCTAACGTGTCATGCTAGTTCGATTCATTAAATTTGGGGCTTAAATGCGAAATGACCGGGCGAGTTGGCCGTGCGCGTAGAGGCGCGCGGCTGCGAGCTTGCATCCGGGAGATAGTAGGTTCGAATCCCACTATCGGCAGAACTGAAAATGGTTTTCCGTGGTTTCCCATTTTCACACCAGGCAAATGCTGGGGTTGTACCTTAATTAAGGCCACGGCCGCTTCCTTCCAACTCCTAGGCCCTTCCTATCCCATCGTCGCCATAAGACCTATTTGTGTCGGTGCAACGTAAAGCCCCTAGCAAAAAAATGCGAAATGTTAAATATCTCGAAAACGGTACATCGTAGAGCAAAACGGACAAAATTTTTTTTGCCCAATACCTCGGTTCGCAGAATGAGGAACATGATAGCATAAGAAAACATAGTCTAATGATGAGATCAACGGTTCGGTTCCAACTTAGGCCCTTTGGCATTAGCTCTGTTTCAGCTTGTAATGAAGCAAGTCTTCGCAACATGAACAAGTCTAGCTATGGTAGAGAGTATAACGTGCCGTGCAGGTTCGATTCATTAAATTTGGGGCTTAAATGCAAAATGTTAAATATCTCGAAAACGGTGCATCGTAGAGCAAAACGGACAAAATTTTTCTACGTAATACCTAGGCTTGCAGTATCAGGAACATGATAACATAAGGAAAACATAGTCTAATGATGAGATCGACGGTTCGATTCTTACTTAGGCCCTTTGGCATTGGCAGCTATCTATTTCTACAAGATGGCGGCTATACATAGCTTCTTATGAGACAGCTTAAGAGCGCTTGCACAAGATGGCTGCTGCTCTTATGAGACGCCCTAGGGGTGCTTGCGGGAGGTAGCAGCGACAAGACGATGACTATACACAGCTCCTTATGATACGGCCTAGAGGTGCTCACACAAGATGGTGGCTGCTCTGATGAAGAAAGCTAGCTTTGCATCGTGCAGTTATTTTTACAGCACTAAACCTCGTACCTTTGAAATGTGGTGGCGGGCAATTTGAAAATTTCGACTTGCTTTTTCTTCACAGCAGCTATCTTTAGACAATAGCGGCTATACATAAGCTGTTAAGGCCTCCTCTTATGTCAAGGCATAGCTCTATCGAACAAGTTTAAACCTGAATCGGAATAGCTAGAGTAAGAACGTGCTGCAGTGATGACGTCATTAAGCATGTTTAGACTTGCAAATCACAAAAGAAACGGAACAAGACTAGAATCGAACACTGCACTCTATGCCGTGAACTTTATCATGTGATCGGAACATTGATTGAAGTGTTTAGAACTCTAAATAAGTAATCAAGACTAAAATAGAACACTGTACTCGATACAACATGTGTTTAGAACATGTCAGGGGATACCTTTGTTCTAAGAAGATTAGATTACCGCACATTCCTTGTAGGGCTAATAGGCTAAAGGGCTAATGGGCAAAAGGGTTAAAGTGCTAATGGGCAAAAGGGCTAAAGGGCTAGGGTGCCTCTCCTCTCTTTATCCGGGCTTGAGACCGGCTCTACAACTAGAGGCGGAGTTAACGCCCTAAAGAAGGCAGAATGTTGGGAAATAATCTATACGAATATAGCTACTCGATCGGCTATATACTACAGATGGATGACTTAGGTGAGGGTAAGAGCTTACTTAATAATACGTACACAACGTAATTCATGCTCTATTTCAAAAATATCTTCTTTGTACTGTGTGTAACCAGCATCATGATAGGCTCTTAGCCGTTGTAAACGTTTTGCGAGTACGTTGGGGTCTTTACAGTATCTTATATCTACATAGGGTAACAGAGGCTTGTTGTGAACTTTGAGTCTATATGCAGACAGTTGATGTGTAGGGACTTGTTTTGATGTAATACGTGCTTCAGCAGTAGCGTTTCTAGGTACAAACTTAACTTGTTTCGATAGCGATGAAGCGTTGAAATTTCCTTCTTCTTTACCTTGCATCTCTTCTTGAGATGTTTGCAATTGGAATTGCCTGCCACCACATTTCAAAGGTATCTAGCTAAAGAGGGCAGCACGGTTCTCTCTGGATTAAAGATGGCTGCTGTCAAAAAGCATTTTTCAAATTATCCGCCACCACATTTCAAAGGTAAGTAGCTAAAGAGGGCAGCACTGTGCTCTATAGATTAAAGATGGCGGATGACAGCTGTCAAAAAAGCACGTGGATTAGTTTACCGGTTCAAATCTCGCGCTAATGAGGTTAAGTTGGTAGCACTTAGGTTTAATCCCGTTAAGATGGCAGCACTGCGGATGACAGGTGACGAATTTGCAGTTACTGCGATAAAGAGGGCAGCACAGTGCTCTTTGGTTTAAAGATGGCGGATGACAGCTGTCACAAGCACGTGGATTTGTTTACCGATTGAAATCTCGCGCTAGTGAGGTTAAGTTGGTAGCATTAAGGTTTAGGCCCGTCAGGATGGCAGTACTGAGGTTAGCGATGCGTTGTTGTCTGTCAAAAAGCACGTGGCTGTCAAAAAGCACGTGGATTTGTTTACAAATTCAAATCTCGCGCTAGTAATATTAAGTTGGTACCACTGAGGTTTAGGCCCGTCAAGATTTCAGTACTGAGGTTAGCGATGCGTTGTTGTCTGTCAAGAAGCACGTGGCTGTCAAAAGGCACGTGGATTTGTTTACAAATTCAAATCTCGCGCCAAAATTCAACTTTCCCGCCAAAATTCAAATTTCCCGCGGGAGGTGGAGGCCTCTCCCGAGAGCCGGAGGAGGAGGTGGCCGCAGAACCATCCAATTATACTACTCGAGTGGAAGCCTGTATTCAGGCAGGAAGTCACTTCGGACATTTCAATAAAGAGTGTTCCAACTTACCTTACAGACGTACTCTGTATAAGAGTGTTGGGAGTGTCGGGCAACACTAACATTAGGCCTACTAAAGATCGGATAACTCTGTAATTATGCATTTCCGGACACATGTCTTACTCTTTTCTTTTCTTCTCGCTATGTGAGGAATATACTCCTGAAATGTTGAAATTAAGTTTTGATACACCTGTATTGTATGTTTTGTGTAACACGAACATTAAATTAGAGAGAGACTTCTGGATCAGGGAAACAATTCTAAATCTACAGCAACGAAGAGCAAACATTAAGGACACTCAAATTGACCCACTCAGCCCTTATCCTTATTGCATTCCATCGCACTTAACATCCCCAAAAGTGAAGGAAATATATTGATGGATATGGAAAATTTATGAAACATTCACAGGCTGATTTAACGAACCAGCCGTGATATATCCTTCCCTCATAGAGTATGCCCAAGCTTAGCACCCGCAAGGCACTTAAATACGGGGTGAGGCCTCCTTTCACGGGTGTACAGGCAGTGATACGACGAAGCATTTCTTCGTACAGCTTCCAGTTAGTGCCCTGAGGCACATCCAACAAGTCTCTTTGCAACTTCACACGTAAATGGTCCCGTATTTGTGTCTTTGACGGCGGTGCCGACATCTTTCCATCATATCTCACATGTGTTGAGTTAGTGACAAATTTGGCGCCCTTCCAGGCCAATGAATGTTGTCCACACCTTGCAGAGTCTGTTGGGTGAAGTGAGCCATATGGGCAGAAGCATTATCTTTGCAGCATTGAGTGATTTGGCCGCGTGGTGCCAGGCCGCAACTCTGTAGGCTTACATTCGAGGGATAGCGAGTTGGAACACCGCCATCGACGGCCCCGAAGATGGTTTTCCGCGGTTCCTCATTTTCACAACAGGTGAATACTGGGGCTGTATTTAAACTAAGGCCACGGCATCTTCCTTCCCAGCCATAGTCCTTTCCTGTCCCATCTTCACCAAAAACCTATCCGAATGGGACGTTAATCCACTATTAAAAGAAATATTTCTGCATAACGGCGTTGGGTATGCTGGTGAACTAAACATAAGGCAATAAGGGGGGTCACAGGAAATCGATGGAATATTTCAGAGCTGTCTCTTTACCTTCATAACACACGACACGTCGTGTAACTGTGAGAGGTATTGGTTTCGAACACCATCTTCTTCAGTCCTGGAAGTGGCTCTCCTTGGTTTCCCATTTTCACACCAGAAAATTACTTGTCAGTCCTAACGTTTTCCTATTACATCGCCACCAAAAATGTATCTGCGATAGGGTAAAGTTAAATCGGTAGCAGATGGATGAATGATTCATTTGTAAAGTTGGGAACTGATCGACTTGAATTTTCAATCTTCGATATCATATTGTCAAGAGCTTCAAAGACACCACACTGAACTGGAAATGTAGTTTTCCTGCAGGTGTACTTAACCATGCAATGAATACTAGAGCTCTGAACCTAGTATGGATGTACGCATAAAGGCTGACGATGGCATTTCGGCTTTGGAGATTAATATCGAGCAAAGCTTGTTTACAAAACTGTTTGGTAAACCATTTCTATTGACGAAGAACGTATGCATCTAAAGGCAGAACCAGTTAAGTCGTATTGAGTGAAATGATTGATACTTCTATGAATAATTTATCCGGAAATGCAAACACATATTGTTGATAGTGTAAAGCAGAATCAAGAGCCAGACGCCATTTCATTTCATCATTGAGATAGAGATAATTACCTTGCCACAATTAAGCACGCCTGAAAGAACACTGCACGTTCAGCTGAATATGACGTCTTCGGTCCTCCGCCTACCTTGTGTATTTGTATTTAAATGATCCTAGAATTGGGAAGCAAAGCTGTCGTAATCTATGGGCGAGATACGACGAATGTATTAGCCTGAAACTGAAGGGGGAAACTATGGAAACAAACTTATAGGATGGACGTGAGTGGAATATTAAAATAAATCTTTACTGAGGCTGAGGCTATGTACGCCTCTTTTAATTCCTTACACTAACTTAAAATTCGTGAGAAAATCAAAACCGGGCCAGCCGGGTGGCGAGGTACCATTCTAACTTGCTAGATCAGAGTGACGGACTTAGTAAATTTATATATTGCGTACTCTTATGTAATGAAAAACACCTGACATTAATCCAACTCACCGAGCTGTGTGACTCAGACGGTAGAGCTCTGACCTTATGAAGCTAACCTGGCTCAGTCCAGTGGTATTTGAAGGTGCTAAAATAGGTCAACCGTATGTCAATAGATTTACCGGCACGGAAAAGAATTTCCTGCCAGACAAAATTCAGCGTCTTCGAAAACTATAAAAGTAGTCACTAGGACGCAAAATCTACAACCTTATTATATATATATATAATTCGCTGGGGCCATCAAGGACCACGTTAAGTCTTGTTGCATTTGACACTGAACTTGGCCTTCTTTAGAGCCCATATTTCCCTCATTCTTTGTGAGTGGGCCTGCTTACGCTCCTCTGTCCAAGGGGAACCGTGTCTTCTCTTCGGTTGCTCGTCTCGGTTTTGCCCGTTCGTCAATATTTTCTTGCGGAAAAGATCTCTGTTAAGGACGTCTTCAGCTGAGATATGTAGCATTTGCAGGTCTTCTCTGGTATTTCTAAAATAGGGAATTGTGGTTTTGGGGTTTGAATAAAAAAGTGAAAGATTTCTTTAATTAACTTTCTTCCGTCCACTCTTTTCAGATGACCGTAAAATCATGCCCGTCTTTTTCTGATTGTGTCGGTAATTTTCTCTATTTTGCTGTAGACTTCCTTGTTGGATCTCCTTTGATGGATTCCATTTCTGTACTTTGATCCCAAGATTCCTCTCACAATTTTGCGTTCTCTTTTCTCCAGTTCCTCAAGGAGTCCTTTGTTGGCATTTAGAGACAGGGTTTCGGCTGCATATAGAACTACTGGCTTCAGAACTGTTTCATAGTGACGTATCTTGGTGTTTTGGGAAAGGCATTTTTTGTTGTAGATTGTGCGGGATGTTTGGTAGGCTATTTCCAGTTTGCGTACTCGCTCCTGAAGTGCTTCTTTGTCCAGTCCATTTTTCATGATGATCTTACCCATGTATTTGAATTTGTCTACTCGGGTGATGTCCCCGTATCTTGTATGGAGTTTTGGTGGAGCCTCTTTGATGTTAGTCATTACTTCTGTTTTCTCAAACGATATCTGCAAACCAGTTTGTTCGGCAATTTCCTTTAAAATTTCAACTTGAACTCTAGCGGTTTCTATGTCGTTTGAGAGAACAGCAATATCATCGGCAAATGCTAAGCAGTCTGTTGCGATCCCCTTGGATTTGGTTCCTATTCTCAATGGACTATAGTTGGTTTCCTGTAATCTCACCCGCCAGGTTCTGATAATCTTTTCAAGAACACAGTTGAAGAGTATCGGGGATAGCCCATCACCTTGTCGGACTCCTGTTTTGATGTCAAAGGAATGCGAGAGACATCCGTCGAACTTCACCTTGAATTTCGTATCGGTCAGGGTGTCTCTAATTAATGCCAGCAGTTTCAAATCAACTCCAAATTCATTTAAGATGTTTAGCAGGACTTCCCGGTCAATTGAGTCGTACGCTTTCTTAAAGTCCACAAAGACAGACACATACTGCTTGGACCTTAGTGTACAATATCTGATGATCATTTTGAGATTTTGGATCTGTTCAGCTGTTGAGCGACCTTTTCTGAACCCTCCTTGGTATTCACCTATTTGATGTTCGACTTGTGCTTCCAAACGCTCCAGGATGGCAAGTGATAGAATTTTGTAAGTCACGGGTAGCAAAGATATTCCTCTGTCTTCATGCTGCCTTTTTTGTGTAATGGATGGATCAAAGTTATTTTCCAATCTTCGGGTAGGGTCTCCTTGTCCAAATTTATTCTATTTTCTTTTGCAGGATATCAAGTGATTCCTCTGGGGCATATTTCCATAGTTCTGCTACTACTGAGTCTTCCCCCAGCGCTTTGTTATTTTTGAGACGGGCAGTGTGGCGCTTGATTTCATCTCTGTCGGGTGGTCTGGAATCGGGGTACCTAAGTAAGTGTTCCTTGGTCTCAATGGCGCTTTGCGGTTTAGAGCAATTAAGTAAATTCTTGAAGTAATCTGCCAGAATGCTGCAATTTTCTTCATTTGACGTCGCTAGTGTGCCGTCCTTTCGCTCAAAGCATAGAGATGGTGGTTTATAGCCAGTGAGTTTGCGTTTGAAGGCTCTGTAGTACTCTCTGCTTTCATTCTTCCTAAAGTTTTGTTCTATCTTTTCAATGAGAGATTTTTCGTATTTACGTTTCTCAGTTCTGAACACCCTAGCTGCTTGGGCACGTTGGGTTTTGTAGGTTTCCCAATCATTTTCTGATTTCGTAGAGTAGTACTGTTTCCACGCATTGAGTCTTTCTTGGAGGACTGATTCGCAGGTACCATTTCACCAGGCATGCTTTCTGCTTCTCTTGATTTCTGCAACGTCTTTGGCGGCCTCAACAAGGAGACTTTTGGCGTTGTTAAAGTCACGTCATTTGGTCTAGCCTTCTCCTGGAACTCCTCCACCCTTTGCCGAAGTTTATCATTGTCGAAGCGTGTGATCTGTTTGGTTGTCTTCCTTGTGTTTGCGGGAATTGGTTTGAATTTGATAAGAGACATATAATGATCTGAGGCCACATTGATGCCTTTCTTTACCTTGACATTCATAATCTCAGGGCTGTTTCTCCTGGAGATTGCAACATGATCAATTTGGAACTCTCCGAGAGCTTGGACGGGAGAACGCCAAGTCATTTGCTTTCTGGGTAGATGGCGAAAGTGGGTCGACATGACCTGCAGGTTGTGATTTTCGCAAATGGACACCAGTCTTTTGCCGTTGGGATTGGTTCTTTTGTGAGCAGGGTAATTTCCTATAACTTTCTTATACTTCTGTTCACGACCTAGTTGGGCATTGAAGTCACCCAAAAGAAGCTTGACATGGTGTTTGGGGATTTTTTAAATTTTTCATCCAGTAGGTCCCAGAAATTATCAACTTCATCTGGGTCAGACTTGTTCTTATCGTTTGTAGGAGCATGTGCATTAACTAGGGCGTAGGTTTTGTTCGCGCATTTAATTGTGAGTATAGACAATCTGTCATTCACAGGTTCGAAATTTGCAACCGATTTAAGGATCTTGGTTCTAACAGCAAACGCGGTTCCAAGCATCACAGCTCCATTGAGGATTCCCCTTTGCGCTTTGCTCTTGAAAAATCGGTAGCCTTCGGGTTCAAAAATCTCTTCATATGGGTACCTTGTTTCCTGTAGCGCCATTATGGATATCTGATTTTAGTGAAGAGCTTTGGTGAGGGTTTTCAGCTTGCCAGTTTGTGTAAGTGAATTTATGTTGAAAGTTGCTAGAACGGTTTTAGATTTTGGCCTGAGTTGTTGACTCTTCGGGGTACACCGAGACGCTCCGACTCGTCTCTTGCATGATGTCGAGTCTCACCCAGAATCCGAACGAGACTCGTGCGCCGTGGCGTTCACGACGAGGGATTTATCCGAAGATTTACCCCCTGGGGTATGTTCCTTGAAATGTTGTGCCATCATGCTTTTTGACTTGACTTTGCTTTGGACGGGTACCCATCCTTTTAAAACTAGGGTTGTTAGCCCTAGAGGTTGCCTCAAGATGTTTTCTGGCTTCTGGTCATTTACCAGTCTTCGCCGTAACCCTGGCAAGGGACCAGTTTTTTTTCACGGTGGTATTTTATTTCCCTACTACCCTCTGACTCTGCTGGCGGCAGAGCCAGCGAGCTTCCCCAATTCCAATGGGACGCGCCCGATGGAGGTAAACGGTAAATCCCCACACGGGCAACCTTATTATTATTATTATTATTATTATTATTATTATTATTATTATTATTATTATTATTATTATTATTATTATTATTATTATTATTATTATTATTATTAAATTCACCTTGTACCTGTCGTAGACCTTGTTCACTTTAGCCTTGTAAGGAGAACACGAATAATACAACTGGGATACAGTGCCCGTGTGTTCCGCGTTGGTCGCCCGTCAGCCCACATTGTGTGGCTTACACTCAGGAAGGTCGCATTTATTATGTCGAGTTCTTCTTTCAACCATGGCCGTCTCTTTATGAGAAAATGCCTTCAGTTGTAGGAACCAGGTTTTAATTTCGTGTGGCTATTTCTAGCCGAGTGCAGCCCTTGTAAGGCAGACCCTCCGATGAGGGTGAGGAGCCAGGTGAAGTAGACCTGCATATTGGGCTTGAGCCACTTGTGTGTGTTGTTGTCATCACGGCTGCACTAGGAATGAGGAAAGTGCCTAGGGACTTGGAGAAAGGAAGCCATGTCAGTATAACCATAAGGTAATGATGGATAGATCCAAACCCGGTAGGGCCAATGGCCGCTGAATGTCGACGTTGTCAGTGACAAACCATAAACTTTGATTTCCTGCTTCTCTGCTATCACGCACGATTAGCTTGCAGCGTTCACGATCACTCTATCTCAGGATATTCTCTATAGTCGAGTGGGCTGAAAACCAGATGTCATAGTCCGGTTTTACTTTCAACTTAGAGTTATATTTTGACTTTCCTTCAGAATGAGGATGCTAACCAACTGCCTTCGAACACTTGTCAAAATATAGTTGAAATTAACTCCAAGAGCCCACGATCTACAGCACGATGTGGTGGAGATATACTCGAATTATTCTCTTTCATTAATGTATAGGCTACATCATTTGTTCGAGTAGTGGTGGATCAAAAGTCATTTGATTGAGTAGCGGTGGATCAATCGTTAAGATATTTACCTTCCTGTGGATATGTCATGGTTCAAGTACTGGTAGTGACAGGGATTTAAAACATTCCAGAAGATCCGTGGTTGACCTCACCAGCTTCTAAAACGAGTACCAAGTGGATTTCCTTCATTGGTGGATTCCCTTTTGTAACAATGATCGTTCGAGTTGCTGATGTAACTATACAGCCCTCAGCTCTGTAGAACCTTACTCCCCATATGTACCATTCGACTTCTTATATCACCGAAGAACTGTGATGCCTGCCTTCTTATACAGTGCTTTCATTTTAGGAGGAAACTTCCGCATCATCCAGCCGTCGACCGACTTGCGCTCCCCCGATCGCGCGACGTGCTTGGGGCGCAGAGCGTGTTCCATTGCTAATGGCAAATCAAGACATTTAGCAACTGCAAAATAAAACAATAAATATAAGACCACAAATTCAAATATTATGGAAAATAGTGTGCATGTATATATGCTTATTACTCATCATTTATTTAAAATACTGTTGAAAATACCGAGTCAGACTCCTTGGCTGAATGATCGGTGTTGAGGCCTTCGGTTCGGAGGGTCCCGTGTTCGATTTCCGGCCGGATGAGGGATTTTAATATCCTTTGGCTCGGGAACTGGCGGTTTGTGTTTTTTCCCAAAACTCACCTCTTCATATTCAGACAACACTCCATACTGCCAAACACCATAGAAACACGCAATAGTGATTACATACCTCCACGTACAGTTGGCGTCAAGAAGAGCATCCGGCCGTAAAGCAGAGCCAAATCCTCCGAGGCCCACAAGCGTGGGAAAAGCGGTCGAATAATAATAATAATAATAATAATAATAATAATAATAATAATAATAATAATAATAATAATAATAATAATAATAACAATAATAATAATAATAAGAAGAAGAAGAAGAAGAAGAAGGAGAAGAAGAAGAAGAAGAAGGTGTTGAAAATACCAAACAAGTGGCTGCGCGGTTTGGGCCACATAGCTCTCAGCTTGTTTTCGGGAGATAGTGGCTTACTGTAGGACTCCACTGACGACAGACCTGAAGATAGTTCGAGTTGCTGATGTAACTACACTGCCCTCACCTCCAATACTGGCCATCACCTTACAGCTGCCTCTAAATCTCATGTCACCGAAGAACTGTATACAAAATGCATTTTCACACCAGGCAACTCCTCGGTCTGTACCTTAATTAAGGCCACGCTTGCTTTCTTCCCACTAGTAGGCATTTACCATCCCATCGTCGTCATAAGAGCTATTTGTGTCGGCGCGATGTAAAGCAAATTGTAAAGTTAAAACACTGTTGAAATGACCTTACACAGTAGGGCATGCCTCACGTCCTTTAAACAAATTATTTTCCACTTTCAGTGGTTCCGCTTCGGTAACAGACTGTACTGCACGTGTTATTTCTGACTTCAGTTCTTCTATAGCTTTCGGGGATTATTTCCGTAAATTTTGCCTTTTAGGGTTACCCAAAGATAACGATCGCAGTAAGCTAGGTCGGCTGATCTAGGGAGCCACAAACCTGTACTAATTATGCGATCATCAAAAACTGGGCTTAAAGTCTATAGAATTCAGAGCCGTTTGGTCTGAAGCACCATTCTGTTGAAAATATTCCTAATCCTTTCTCCCTGTGTCAGTTCATTAAAAAATTAGACGTGACATTTTTCTCACATACACATGTGAATTCACGGGGTCAACGAAAAATACAGGCCCTACTTTAATTGGATGCAATGACACTTCCTCTACAACATATAGGGCCACAGTACTCCAAAAATACAGGCCCAGGCTTGCCGAACACCGTAGCTCCGTTTTAATTGGAATGATGCCAGTTCCTCTACAACATGTAGGGACTCAGTATTCCAAAAATACAGGCCCTGGCTTAACGCACATCGTAGCCGTATTTTAATTGGATGTGATGACACTTCCTCTGCAACATGTAGGGCCTCAGTACTTCAAAAATACAGTCCCAGGCTTACAGCACACCGTAGCCCTGTTTTAATTGGACGTGGTGACACTTCATGTACAACATGGAGGGCCTCAGTACTCCAAAAATACAGGTCCAGGCTTACAGCATTTTGAGAAGTTACATATCCAAAGAGACGGGAACCATACCTCGACATGTCTGTCTGGCCAGAATGAAATAAATCACTTAAAAAATCTTAGGGATTAGTCTAGAATTTCCAAGTCTGGGATTCAAACTGATAGCGGCTCTTGCAATTCGAATTACTTATTCATGTGTGTTCTTTAGTGGCCGCTCTATGGCAGTGTAAGGTCAGCGACTGAAAGGATGTGTTTTATCTCTAGTCTGCTGTAGTGTTGGCTACCGAGTGTATGATTCGAAGCAGTGTATCGATTCATTCAAGTGTCCCTTGTGAATCGCTTCACAGGAACGGTGAGCTCACGGCACACGATTCAGCTGACTCGCAGCAGACAGTGCGCACACTCACGGATCAGTGAGACACATTACACACACGGCTCACTAGCGGGACACTGAACATTGGCGGGGAGCCGAACTTCTGCTGCAGCGAGACATACAGAGCCATATCACACTGAAAGAATCGTACGCAGTCACGGATCAGTGAGACACAACACACACACGGTTCATTACCGGTACACTGGACACTGGCGGGGAGCCGAACTTCCGCTGCAGCGAGACATACAGAGCCATGGCAACTAAAAGAATCGTTCGCTACAACGGACTCTCGCGCTCACCTGATTTGAAAATAATACCCATTAAATAATAGCCGGATTTATTTGTGGTGTTGTAAAGGTAGTCAAAACATAATTCCAAAGTACCTAGCCTGTATTAGGTTATTCTATTTACCGCATTAGTTTAATCAATCAGCATTCTTATAACTAGTTGACATTCGACAATTAATTAAACTCAGCTCATCTAGCATACCCGCCTGGCTGAGTGGCTAAGACGGTTGAGGCCTGGCCTTCTGACCCCAACTTGGCAGATTCGATCCTGGCTCAGTCCGATGATATTTGAAGGTGCTCAAATACGTCAACCTCGTGTCGTGAATCGGCTCACTGTACCGATTCAGTAACGTGAATGGAATCAAATGAATCGATTCAGTAACATGAATCGAATATCCCATCACAAGTTTGCTGGTGAGAATTTTAGACATATTCCATATGTTTCCAGGACACAAATTGTTGTGGGGTCCACTTAAGCCATAGGCAGGCAATGAGAGAGCCCCATTACTTTTGAGCGCGGGAAGAGCCGAGAGCAGTTGGATTCTATTAGTTTGTGCTGTAAATACTAGATGACCGAGCGGTTTGGCCATGCGGTCAGGGGCGCGCAGCTGTGAGCTTGCCACGACCTCTTCACCATAAGAGCTATCTGAGTCGGAGCGACGTAAAGCAAGTAGTAAAAACAAAAAACAAAAAAAGAAAAAACCGGAATAGTGATGTGCGGAGTGAAGACGCAAGCAAAGCCACAGCAATGTACCTGGCTGAGTATATTATGTTTACGCAGTACAATCGTGCAATTCGTTTGCCGGTCATTACTTATGCTGTATTCGTAAACAAGCTTTTACATTGGCTTATCGTATTTTTATGAGTACATAAAACGAGTATTGAGTAATCGCATGTCAAAATAATTAATTTTTTTTCCTACGCATAACCTAGTCCGCCTGTGTGGTGTAATGGTTAGTGTGATTAGCTCCCAACCTCGGAGGTCCGAGTTCGATTTCTGACTCTGTCATGAAGTTTGAAAAGTGGCACGAGGACTGAAACGGGGTTCACTCAACCTCGGGAGGTCAAATGAGTAGAAGGAGTTCGATTCCCGCCTCAGCCATCCTCAAAGTGGTTTTCTATGGTTTCCCACTTCTCCAGCCCAATGGCTGTATGGTACCTAATTTAAGGGTTCGTCCGCTTCCTTCCCTCTTTCCTTCCCATCCCACGGATTAAATGAATACTGAAATAACGCATAACCCAATGAAAGGAATATAATTAAACGTATTTACTTAGAAAATTTGTTTGTATACAAAATAACTCATTTTGTGTCCTCACCATAATCGAATGCACAGAATATAACGAGACATTAGGCACAATAAAACTGCTAAAGGTTCAAATCTCTTTACAGTAGATACCCGCCTCCCCACTAGTTGTAACAGCTAGGCTGAACACTCCGCCAGAGTGCACACTCTGCTCCTTTACCTGTCTGAGCTGGAACACTACTCAATGAGCCGGACTGTGCCTGCCTTTGACTTGTCATAATTGAAATGTTCAGTAATCAGGTGCGCGATTGGCAATGGCATTCATCACACTGTTCCGTCTAATTCTGAGTAGCAGGAAAGTGCATGCACTTCATGACCTGTTCAGAAATGGCTTTGCTGTAGAAATATAGGCGTTCGTGAGCTGGTGATATGTCTGAAAGCCGTGTTCAAGAAGAGTTTGTGATAATGGTTCTCTCATTCCTGTGGCCGTAGATATAGGTGAGGACTGATCTTTAGAAGCCTCTCTTAACGTCCGGAAAAAATTCGCTTTCCGATTGATCAATACCTTTAAAGAAACTTTAAAGGTAACATGACCACTGAGGATTGTGCACCCCACACAATGAGTTATTATGTATGTGCCATGAATTTGATTTCCCCTCTCAATTTATTCTATTTATTAAGTCTATTTTAATGTTTACTGATTATTTTATGCATAACTATGGTATTTTGTCCCCTTGTGTATTGCCCTCGGGCAAAATGAAATTATGTTCCTAAACTATGGCCCTAGGGTAAAGGAGCTTTCCGCCCTAGGAGCGATCTGCCCTATGCTTTCTCCCCTTGCTTCCCTCCCTTAACCCTGCGGATGCGCCGTGCTCTCTTCACGCCGCCTGCGCCAGGCGCCTTGCGCGATTGCCTCGCTTGGCGAGGTCAGGCGGACTCGCTGTGAGCAGCTGTTCACTTCGTGCCTGGCTCTCTTTCTATCTCGAGCACCGCACGGCTCCGTCGAACCCAGGACCGCTTGGGGTTTGGGAGGTAAGCGTCTGACTCTTCATTGAACTTGTGGATGATGGGAGGATATTTCTTTTCTTCTAAGTCCCTTGATGGGCGCAAAAGATTGGTTTGTGATTTTTTAAATGCCAAGTTGTTTAAAACCTAGCAAGTGTATATTAGCAAGTTCTCGGTGAACCATGCGTTCTGATTCCTGCAGCTTAGAGCATGTTTTCGAAAGTTTGTACCTCCTTAGTAGGTGTAAGAAATCATGTGGGGCAGAGCATTTGCTCTTTTAAGAAACATTTGAAACCATTGAATGGTCGCTAGGGGGGACCTTCTGCTCCCCCTTCTTGAGTCACTTGAAGTGGCGTATTATTGATGATATATGTAAACAGAGTTATTATTGTTTTCGAGTCCAATGTATGTTAAATGGTGAACAGGGCTGGTCTCTTGTGAATTGTACGAGACACGTGTCAATGTAAACCTCAGGGATGTTAGTTTTTGAAACATTTGACATTTTTCCTATTCTCTTCGATGTTTGTTTTCCTTGCTTAATAAATTTTGTTATACTGTTTTCCTGCCGGTATCACTGTTTGTCCTCTGGGTAGGTTCCATCCTTACATAGTCCAGATCCTATGAGGGCCGCACCTTCTTATGGTTAACCAGAGATAATTAACGGAACAAATCTGGTAGCAGAGCGTGGTTGGATCTCGACTGGTTGCGTTTGGCAGCGGAATTTGGGCTCGTAACGTTCCTTCCGTTTTCAGGATTTCTTTAGTTGTCGTGTGCCTTGTATTTTTCGCACCATGTCCATTCGAGACATACCTTATCCGGGTTCCCTGCGGAAGGAGGAGCTTTGGTATGAACTTGGGATACGTAACCTTGAGTCAAAAGGCACCGTCAAGGCCGATGAACTTTTGTTACGAAATAACTTAAATAGACCGATTACTGTGCCTCGTTATACCGAAGGTGAGGTCGCTAGTGCGCTGTCCCTTATCCAGGCGAACCTGTCCAATATTGCATCTGTGATGGATTTTCTGGAGAATGACCTGGCGTCTCCTCATCAACTTAAGAGACTACAGGGTAGATTAAACCATTATTGTCAACGAGTGGAAGATCTCCTTACCCTGGAATTGAAGGAAGAAATATCGGGTCAGGCTCTCGAATTAAAGGACAGATCAGCTGACCTTTTAGAGAAAGTGGAGGCCTGGTTAGCTGGGCTATCCATTAAAACAAAGCCCGCTCTTCCCCCACCTGCCCAGGTAGAAGGCGAGTTGAATCAACAAACTCGTAGTGGCGAGCTTGACGAGGAAAGAGCTTCGCTTCCATCGCAGCAGTCTGTTAATTTAAATGCTCCTTCTGATTGTCGCCCGTTGAATCAGCAGTCAACTGTGCCTTCTTTGAGCTCACCCGTTTCGAATATGCCTCAGCCTTTGAATATGATGTTGAAAAGTGCCCCTCGTTACTCAGTAAACTCGGCAAGCGATGTGGTTTCCTTTCTTCGGTTTCTGGTTGAATATCTGGATCATGCCTTAGTCTTTGGGTTAACGCATGCTCAAATTCTACGGATTATTTACCCATATACGGTTGGAGTTTTGTCAAATAAAATCGTAAACGCTATTTCGAGCCAATCTTCACCACATCAGTTTCATGCTCATTTATTGGCTCATTTCATTCCTCCTAGGGCTCTTCATTCGTTAGTCCAGAAATGTTATTTCAGAGTGCAGCGCCTGGATGAGTCTCTATCGGAGTTTATTTCGGATATTAAGTTTTATGCCAAGGTTTTTAGCGCTGAATTTCACTGAAGAGCAAATTGTAGCTACAATTGTGGAGGGCATTTCTCCATTATACCGTTCATGTTTATGCTTCGCATCCCAGCCTCGTAATTTTGACGAGTTGGAAGCGATGGTTGTGTCCGCGGAGGGTTTTCGGCATGCTGATTCACTTCGAGTTGAGAGTACTTCTTCCTTGCCCTGTGATAATTCTGGCTCTTCGTTGGTTAATAAACCTGCCCCATTAAAAAGTTGTTTTGGTTGCGGGGCTTCCGATCATCTTCGAAATAAGTGCCCTGCTCGTTCTACTAGCGCACAGGTGTCGGGTGCCAGTTCGGGCACCAGGGTTTCTAGGCCTTCTAATGTTGTATGTTTCAGGTGTGGGGTTCCTGGCCACGTGGCGCGGCACTGTTCGCGTAAGCCAAATGTTAGCTGACTAGATAGGGAAGCGGGAAGCGTTGGCCTCCCCGATCTATCGCCTGTAGAACCATGTTATTCTCGCCTTTCTTCCGGCGAATATTCTCCTGGGTGCCCTTATCAGTGTTTAGCCATATCTATCGAGGTCAACGGTTTAGCACCCTTCCTCAAAGTAGAGATAACTAATGAACCGGTATCGGCTCTTTTGGATTCGGGAAGCGTAGTCTCGTTTATTAGTGAGAAGTGGTTTGCTCTCAATAGTTCTGTTTGTAAATTTTTCGACGTTTTGCCTGTTTCTTGGTCGTTTGTTGCCGCGAATTCTTCGAGAGTTGAAGTTTCCGGCGTGGTAAAGTGCAAAATTCGACTGTCTAATTTTTCCCTTGATGGGCGCTAAAGATTGGTTTGAGGTTTTTTAAAGGCCAAGTTGTTTAAAACCTAGCAAGTGCATATTAGCAAGTTCTCGGTGAACCATGCGTTCTGATTCCTGCAGCTTAGAGCATGTTTTCGAAAGTTTGTACCTCCTTAGTAGGTGTAAGAAATCATGTGGGGCAGAGCATTTGCTCTTTTAAGAAACATTTGAAACCATTGAATGGTCGCTAGGGGGAACTTGTGCTCCCCCTTCTTGAGTCACCTGAAGTGGCGTATTATTGATGTTATATGTAAACAGAGTTATTATTGTTTTCGAGTCCACCGTATGTTAAATGGTGAACAGGGCTGGTCCCCTGTGAATTGTACGAGACACGTGTCAATGTAAACCTCAGGGATGTTAGTTTTTGAAACATTTTACATTTTTCCTATTCTCTTCGATGTTTGTTTTCCTTGCTTAATAAATTTTGTTATACTGTTTTCCTGCCGGTATCACTGTTTGTCCTCTGGGTAGGTTCCATCCTTACATAGTCCAGATCCTATGAGGGCCGCACCTTCTTATGGTTAACCAGAGATAATTAACGGAACAATGTATACATTCGATTATAAACCAACGATATATTCAACTAATACACATGCATATCACGTACAGGTATTAAGGTTAGTGCAATAACTCATTGTTTTTCCTCACCGTAATCGAATTCACCGAAACGAACGAGACCACTTGAGAAGAGTTCCACATAAGCATTTCAATTTCCACTTAAAATGTGTCCGGCTCCATGGCTAAATGGGTAGAAAGCTGACCTTTGGTCCAGAGGATCCCGGGTTCGATTCTCGGCCGGGCGGGGCATTTTAACTTTCATTGGTTAATTCCAATTGTACGTGGGATGGGGGTGTGTGTGTGCCTTCTTCAGCATTAGAATTCGTCATAGGTAGGGCCCCATCCTCGCAGATCGCCTATACGGCGTCAACTCGAAAGATCTGCATCAGGCTTCTTGAAAGGCCGCACGCCGTTATTATTTACCTCAAAGATTTGAAAGTATCTGTAAATTGACCTCATAACTACTTCATGAGTTATTTATTAAAATATATTAGCTTTATTTCATTATTTAATTATGATGTTAATGGGTTTAAATCTCACTAATTACTTCTACGATTTTCGGAGACACCGAGGTGCCGGAATTCTGTCCTACAGGAGTTTTATTACGTGCCACTAAATCTACCGACACGGGCTGGCGAATTTAAGGACCTTCAAATACAGTACCACCGGACTTAGCCAGGACTGAAGCTGCCAACTTGGACTGAGATAGCCAGCGCCGTAACCGTCTGCGCCACTTAGCCCGGCATTTTTTTCCATTTCCAGGTTTGAAAATGTTCAATACTTGAATGAATTTATGTCCTTCCTTTCTACCGCTACTCTTTTAATGCTGTCTTTATTCTTAGTTTGTGAAGAATTGTGTTTTACTTTGCAGATGCTTTTTACTTTCTTAGCTTTATTTCTCCCACTTCAGTATTTACTATGCAGATTATTTGTACACGAGATTTAAGTATATTTTCGCTTTTTTCACTCCGTACTCTTACATTCAAATATCTAATTTTTCTTCTGAATCTGCTTTCCCTCCAGGGTTGGTTTTCCCCTCGGACTCAGCGAGGGATCCCACCTCTACCGACTTTGGGTCGAGGGAAACAACTGAGGAGCATGACCAGTATCTCGCCCAGGCGTCCTCACCTGCTATGCTGAACAGGTGCCTTGTCGGAGGATGGGAAGATTGGAAGGGATAGACAAGGAGGAGGGAAGGAAGCGGCCGTGGTCTTAAGTTAGGTACCATCCCAGCATTTGCATACCACGGAAAACCACTTCGAGGATGGCTGAGGAGCGAATCGAAACCCCTCTACTCAGTTGACCTCCCGAGGCAGAGTGGACCCCGTTCCAGCCCTCGTACCACTTTTCAAATTTCGTGGCAGAGCCGGGAATCGAACACGAGCCTCCGGGGGTGGCAGCTAATCACACTAACAATTACACCACAGAGGCGAATTATCTAGTTACCGTACAGAATTGTCGCGCCCTGTTAACGCGCTAGGCCTATGGAGCCAATCTCTGAATTCGGGAGATGCGTGGGTTCGAACCCCACCGTCGGTTGTCCTGAGAATGGTTTTCTGTGGTTTCCTCTCTTCACTTCCAGGCAAATGCGTGGATAGTTCCTATTCATAGGCCACAGCCGAATCCTTCCACCTCCTTACCAAATTTCAATTCACTATCATTCACAATTTCAATTCACTATCTTTATTACCCCTGCAACTGTCCGACTCGTTGGCTGAACGGTCAGCGTACTGGCCTTCGGTTCAGAGGGTCCCTGGTTCGATTCCCGGCCGGGTCGGGGATTTTAACCTTAATTGGTTAATTCCAATGACACGGGGGCTAGGTGTATGTGTTGTCTTCATCATCATTTCATCCTCAACAGGACGCGCAGGTCGCCTACGGGAGTCAATTAGAAAGGCCTGCACCTGGCGACCCGAACCCGTCCTGGGATATCCCGGCACTAAAAGCCATACGACATTTCATTTCACCCCTGCAACTGAGGTTGGCGTCAGAAAGGGCATCCGGCAGTAGACACATGACTTTGAAATTCATCCCACTTCATCCCCTAACCCTATCAAAAAACGGGTCTAAGGGATCGACATAGGCCTAAATTCCAGTATTTAATTACCCTTCCCCAATCATTTGGGGTTTTTATTTGGAAGTGAGGAGCGTAAGAAACTGAACTGTAAATTCATAGCCCCGTCTACTGTGATGAAAACTTGGAAGGGAGGTTGAAAAGTGGGACGTACTGGCCACATCACCTCTTCTCACGCAGTTTGCTTACAAAAGAAGACTGTACCTGTTTCTTGATGATCCGATCAGTTTAGCAAGACCTAATGTTTCCCATTCTAGTGCTATTGATAAGGGAAACTCATAGTTGTGAAATGTTTGTGACTAGGGCGTAGGAGGTGGTGATACATACGTCACAGTCGATAAACAATATATTGAATGCACAGGTTCGATCTGACAGCTTTCAAACGCACGTATTTTTGACGTGAGCGCACGTGTCACTATCCCTTCATGTTCAGTTACGTCGAATGCTGATGATATCGACATAATAGGAAGAACACAAGAGCTATGGCAGAAACCTTTATTAATCTGAAAAAGCCAGCTAGAAAAATGTTACTGCAAGTTAATGAGGTTAACATGTATAAATGCCATGTCCATGACAAAGAAGGGTGAACGAATGGAGTTGGACTGAAGTTGTCCATAATATTATACGAAGACCACGAAGGTGTTGAGTTTCACCGTACAGTTTTACTATGAAGCACTGATAAAATAATTAACATTGTGTTCTCATTAGACTAGAAATACGGACTCTAGGCCAATCAGTTGTCACAACGTTACACGACGTTAAGTGGGTGATAATAGGTTAAATACGTCACGATTTTAGGTCAAACTGTCAATGCTTGTTTACTAGTAGGCTGTTGAAGTACTCAAGGATATTACGTCAGCATGTAAGAGAACCGCTCATCTAAATCAGTGATCTTGAAGGTGTTTGCATTATTGGTATGAGGAAGTGCAATGCATTCAGGAAAAAGCAATGGCAGTTGTGTGCATTGTTTCGGTCTTGCTGAAAGGTGAAGAGAATGGTTTGAAGAAGAGGCTAGATAAAACATTCTGAACGTGCTACACTTAAAAATCGTAGGAAAAACGTCACCTTATCGAGCTACCAGTAAATGAACGCTCTGTTAGTGAAACATTGGTGAACAATAACAGGATATCTGATGTCGCCGTGTATTAATGAATAGCGTGCATGCTTGAAGACCTCTCCAATGACTACCGTTTAAAGACCTTCTTCATAAGACTCTCAGAGTTCAATAGTGTATCGAAAAAAAGTGACTGGAAACCAGAACGGTGAAATATTGTTTCTATCTATAAATGACGGCTCTGTATAGGTGAAAATGTTAAGATCATTGTCAGACGATGACCTCGTAACCGTAAGAATTGTAATTACATAAGTCATGCCGCACCAATGAAGGACATTACCGTCCAGAGTGCAACTGGGTGTAACAGTAAATCATATTTTGATATCCGCTTCACCATTGCTATTGTCCATCATGTCAATGCCATTCGGAGACAATTTTAAAGTAGCCTCAGGCCGGCCACACATCTCCAACATCACATGTTACGGTGACAAAAAGTACCCTTGAAATGAAATGTCGTATGGCTTTTAGTGCCGGGATATCCTAGAACGGGTTCGGCTCGCCGGGTGCAGGTCTTTCTATTTGACAGCCGTAGGCGACCTGCGCGTCGTGATGAGGATGAAATGATGATGAAGACAACACATACACCCAGCCCCCGTGCCATTGGAATTAACCAATTAAGGTTAAAATCCCAGACCCGGCCGGGAATCGAACCCGGGACCCTCTGAACCGAAGGCCAGTACGCTGACCTTTCAGCCAACGAGTCGGACATACTACCCTTAATCAGGGATATCCAAATTCCACCAAAGTCGTGGCCCTCTAGGTCACCACTGTAAATATAATAATAATAATAATAATAATAATAATAATAATAATAATAATAATAATAATAATAATAATGTTACCGGGCGGGTTGGCCGTGCGGTTAGGTGCGGTGAGCTTGCATCTGGGAGATAGAGGGTTCGAATCCCACTGTCGGCAGCCCTGAAGATGATTTTCTGTGGTTTCCCATTTTCACACCAGGCAAATGCTGGGGCTGTACCTTAATTATGGCCACGACCGCTTCCTTTCAACTTCTAGCCCTTTCCTATCCCATCGTCGGCATAAGACCTGTTTGTTTCGGTGCGACATAAAGCCACTAGCAAAAAAATAATAATATTATGGGCTTTACGTCCCACTAACTACTTTTATGGTTTTCGGAGACATCGAGGTGCTGGAATTTAGTCCCGCAGGAGTTCTTTTACGTGCCAGTAAATCTACCGCACGAGGTTGACGTATCTGAGAACCTACAAATATCACCGGACTGAGCCAGGATCGAACCTGCCATGTTGGGGTCAGAAGGCCAGCGCCTCAGCCATCTGAGAAACTCAGCCCGTCATATAAAATAATAATAATAATACTATAATAATAATAATGATAATAATGATGATGGTTTTGCGTCCCTCAAACTGATTTTAGGGTTTTCTGAAACGCCGAGGTGCCGAAATTTTCTTCCACGGGAGTTCTTCTGCGTACTAGTAAATCTACCGACGTGAGGCAGGCGTATTTCAACTTCTTCAAATACGCCTCACTCAGCTGAGAACGAACCCGAGAACGTGAGCTAAGAAGGCCAGCACATCAACTGTTTGATCCACTCAGTCAAGCCCACTAAAATATTATGAAACGATAAGTGCCGTATTAAAACCAAGAATCGACAAATGTGAATAGAGGTCGTGGGTTCTAACTCCAACACTGGTAGCCCTGAGTGAAGATTTTCATGGTTTCCCCTCTTTAAACCCCGGTACCCGCTATCTTCCGAATCCTAGCCCTTTTCTGACGCAGTGTGACGATATACAGCCATTGAATAAAAGTAAAATCTCTTGTGCACGACGTCATTTAAATATCACTGGATTCGATGCTCAGACGAGTACCGCAGGTCGCTGAAACAAGGTGTTGAACGTACTACTTGTTTAATTTTACACGCCCTGCAATTATGATAGTGAAATGATAATTTATTCAGTGTTGTAAAATGAACATAGCCTGTGATAATCAGGTATTTGTCTTGACTTCTTCAAGGAGTGGCGATGTTAATTAAGGGTATGGTGCATGGTGTAAGGGTTGCGTCTCTTCTTCCTGCCTGGAAGCTTCGGTGTCGATTTCTCAATCCAGGGTTTATTCAGTCTCGTGAGGACAACTGATGAGCTGTCTGATATGAGAGACCGCAAACATGTCCAATAAATTCAAGTAATACCGAAGAGGAAGCCATCAGTCCAACACCTGATGATCGTCTGGCTGGAAAGCAATCGACATTCCGAGTCCCAATTTAGTTAATTGTGCTTATCAATGAATCAAACTACGCCACACACAGTCAGACCGATATGAACATATACGGTGATTATTGTAAGACTAGTTCCATACAATATAATGTTTGCATCACTGCGTAACAAACATGTCTATTCATTATCAGTTCTGGGAGTGGACCCAGCAGAGGTGTCGATGAGATATCGATTTGAGTCACTCCAGGTAGATCGGCAGGGGAGAATGAAGATCGGGAAAGTGTTACAGAGGATTGGCGGGGCAAGAGGAAAAGGGGCGGTAGGAAAGAGAAACGCAGTGTAGAGGATAGGAAGAGGGAGGCGGAAAAGGGTATTGAAAGGGAGAGAAAGGAGGAGGAAGTAGGTTCAGCAGGCGTCAGGGAAGTTAAGGGAGACCAGGAGAAGAGGGAATATAATGAGGAGTGTGGCGTTGAACCTCTGGTCATGGGTGACTGAATTGTTAGGCATGTGGGAAAAGTTTATGGAGGAAAGGGAACCAGGGTACAGTGGCATCCAGGAATTAGGTTAAGGCAGATGTTGGGGAAAATAGAAGGGAAGGAGGAGGATAAGGAGAAAGTAGTAATATTCCATGCTGGTACCAATAACGAAAGGCAAGCTAGAATAGGTACTACCATAGCTCTGGATGTATGGAATCTGGTTAAGGCGGCACGGAAGAAGTTTAAGGAAGCAGGGATCGTTATCAATGGAATACTTTGTAGGAGGAATACGTTACTAACTGGAGGTTGATTGGCGATTTAAATGAGACTATGAAATGAGTACGTGGGTAATTGGGAGTGAGATTTGTAAATCCTAATAGTTGCGTAAGAGACAGGAATCTACGTTCAGACGGCCTTCACTTCAACTGCAATGGTACAGATAAGTTAGGGGATTTGTTTAAAAGAGTTACAGGGAGATACATTCAGGGAAACAGGGTGTACTAGGGAGCGGTGATGACAGTATAGGGAGTATGAAGTCAAGTAATGATGACATAAAATCGTTAATATTAAACAGTATAAATATTGTAAAGAAAGGAATAGAATTAAGTAATTTAATATATTTATATACCAGATATTGTAATAGGGATTGAATCATGGCTGAGAAGTAATAATTTGGATGCGAACATTTTCTCAAGGATACAGACATGTTTAGAACGCAAGGATGGGTAGTATTCACTCTGGTCAAAAAAGGATTTGTAAGTTACGAAAGAGTTACGGATGAGAAATCTGAAATTCTAGGTTTAAGACATATCTCTGAAGATGATAGGTAACTTGTTTTTAGGGTGTACAGACCTGGAAAAGTTGGCACTGATGATGATAAGGAATCATTTGATAAAATATTCATTTATGCGAGGAACGACAGAGAAAGGAACGTTGTTTTCGTAGTGCGTGTTCTGAACTTACCAAATGATAACATGGAAGGGAATGCCAGTGACAGAAACCATAATAAACAAATTGTGAATAACTTAACATGGGAAGGACTTCTGATTCATAAAATGATGGGAAACAACTAGAGGGAAATATATTCCGTACGTTGTGCTGGGCAGATGACCTCTATAGAGATACTGAATTGATGGATGGTATTAGTGAACATGAAGCTGTGTTTAGTAGTTAAAAATAAATGTGATAGAAAGGAATGTCGTGAAAGTAGGCAATAACATATGCTTGATAAAGGAAGCATGGAAAAATCTTTAAAAGTCAATTATGGTCAATGGAAAATTGAAAATAATAATGTAAACAATCTATGGGATGAATTTAAAGCAATTGTTGAGAAGTGTGAAACAGTTATGCATTTTTAAATGTGGTAAGGAATGGCATTAATCCATTACATGATAACAAGGAAATAGATATTAAGAAGGAGGTGCAGATTAGAGAGAAACAGAGTTAGGAATGGTTGCGGGAATAAGAATAGAGTGAAGGGACTTACTAGGAAATCGAATTTAGTGAAAAATTCAGCTAAGCATAACATGTTGCCAAACATAATTAGCAGTCATATGAAGTTTAAGAAGGAAAATCAGGATATTTATAGATACTTTGAGGAAGAAACAGGTTCCGGGAAGGACATTCCAGGGATCATTAATGAACAAGAGAAGCTCACTAGCAGTATGTAAAGGTACTGTGTAGAGATGAGAAGAATGCAAGAATGAGGAATGTGACCAGCAAGCACGAACTTTCTGTTCTGCCCAGACAGGTCGGCTCTTATCTGCTCGTATCTGCTACACGAAAACATTGACTCACACTTTGCAGTTCGCTGGATTACAACTGACAAGAGCGAAGAGTTGCCAGTAGAAGATAATATAAAGTCGCCTGGGTAGTAGCGGAGTTGCTATGGTAACCATTGCGTCACTGGCTCTGCTGGTGAAAACCCCTTCGCCCCGTGCCTCACCGGGCATGTGCATTCTTCTGATCTCCCAACAGTAGTTTGATTTGAGGATAATGCCCAGATAGAGAACGCGTCTAATACTGGTGAATTATTGACATGTCGCTGTGATAATAAGACATTTACAAAAAGGTACAAAAAATGAAAGCTAGAAATCAGCTGGGATTGATAAGATTTATGGGGATACATGAAACGCAATGGGTTGGGATATAGAGTTATATCTGAAATACTTATTCGATTACTATTTGGATAAAGGAGCGATCCAAAGGAATGGAAATTTACAAAAGTAGCACCAGTGTACAAGGGAAAAGGTGAAAAACATTAAGCGGAAACTTACAGGCCAGTTGTTTCTAAGCTTCGGGAAAGCGTTCTTTTTATTATATTAGACACGTTTGCGAAATTACTAACTGATTTGATAGGAAGCAGTTCGGGTTGAGGAAAGTTTGTTTCAGTCAAGGACAACTTACAGAATTCCAGCAAGATATAGCAGATATTTTTCTTCAGGAGATCAAATTAATTGTATCGGTATTGACCAGTACAAGGCTTGTGATAAGGTATATAATGAGAGATTACTGACGAAAATTAGGGCTACTGACTAGACAGGAGAGTGGTCGAATGGGTGACTATATTTCCAGAAAATTGGAGTAGATGAAATATTATCTGATTCAGTAAGGTTTAAGCTGTGGTTCGCCCATTGCAGTATTATTGGACCTTTATGATTTCTTATATACATAGATGATATGTGTAACGAACTGGAATAACAGATATGACTATTTGCGGATGTTATACTGTATAGAGTAGTGAAAGACTACTTGTAGGATTGTGAGCGACTGCAGGGGGACCTAGACAATGTTGTGAGATGGACAGAGGAAAATGATATAGTGGTAAACTGGATGAAAAGTCAGGTTGTAAGTTACACCAAGAGGAAAAGTCCTCTCAGTTTTAATTACTGTTTTGATGAGGTGACAGTTCCTCATGGGGATCACTATAAGTACATAGGTGATAATATAAGACATGATCACTGGGGTAATCATATTAATGAGGTTGTTAAGAAAGGTTAGAGATCTCCTCACATGGTTATAAGGGTATTTAGGGACTGTAGTAAGAATATAGAGAAGTGGGCGTGTAAGTCTCTGTTAAGACTCCACTTAGAGTTTGTTTCCAGTGTATTGGACGCCCACCAGGACTATTTGATACGACAATTTGGGAAGAACCAAAGGAAAGCAACACGATTTGCTCTGGGTGATTTCCGACAAAGGAGTATAGATATATTAAATTGTTGCAAACTTTGGGCTGGGAAGACTTGGAAGTAAGGAGATGAGATACTCGACTAATTGGTATGTTCCGAGCTGTCAATGGAGAGATGGCGTGGCATGACGTTAGTAGACAAATAAGCTAGAGAAAAGTTTTTAAAATTAGGAAAGATCATATTATGAAGATTATGCTGAAATTCAAGAGGACAAATTTCGGCAAATATTAATTTACAGAACGAGGAGTAAAGGAATGGAATAAGTTATTAAGGGAAATGTTCTATAAATTTCCAGGTTCTTTGAAAACTTTTAAGAAAACGCATGGCAAACAATTGATAGGGGAGCTGGCACCTGGGCGACAGCCCTAAATGCAGATCATTGATGATTGATTGTACAAAGAATGCAAACGAAAAAAAAGACATCATCGTTCAGTACAAGAAGGCCCCTGTAGGAGTGGAAGAAAGCAGTTTCTGCTATCCGTGGTCTCGGCATTATATGGGATAGAATGGTTGTCAACAATTTCCTGCAGTCTTCGCTTCAAGGAAATGAATGGTACTCACTTCATGTGTAGGCTGTGTGAAAATTGAACCACTTGCCTCTCCAGAAATTTGGATTTAAATTCCTCAATTTCCTCATGTTGAATCTAATCCGCCTCCTTGCGGGTGAACTGAGCACGCTTTCATACCTCCGCTAGCCAGTCTCCACAAGAAACCGTACCATTGATTAATATCAATAATAACCTGTGCGGTTGATTGTAAATAGGGATTTACATTGCCTGGTTCTTAACTTAACTGAAAGTCAATGAACGCTTTGAGACAATAATGTATTTATTCTAATTTTTCTTTTCTTCTTCTTATTAAAGATCTTGTTAATTATTTTATAATGGTTTAACGTTTCACCAACTTGGAGAGGATTTTTGGTTACGATGGGAATGGAAAGGGCTTCGACTTGGAAATAAGTGACCGTTACCTTAATTGAGGTACAACCCCAGCATTTTCCTTGTGTGAAAACTACAGAGAACAATATTGAGGACTACCGATAGTGGGATTCGAACTCACCATCTCTCGAATGCAAGCTTTTAGTGACATGGCCGGACCCACGCACCCAAGCCGCTCGGTGACCATGTTCATAATAGTCTGCTATGCTGTTCCTAAATTACCTACGGGCAATACAAGTGTAAAGAACAAGAAATGTTGTTTATTCACAGTTTGCAGACTCACTATTTAAATATTTTGAGGATTTTGTTTATCGCAGTGAACACCCCGATGCATTCTTTTACTCGTATTAATGCTAGTTAGTATTATACAGTATCTTCTTTTGGGAGAACCTGTAACTCAGTCTGGAAGAATTCAGCTGTTACAATTTGGGTCGTACAGCTATGTGAGAACTGTTGGAAAGGGAAGTAGGCCCAAATGCCACTCTATCCATAATAGCCGACAATGTACCCTAAAATGTGTACCATCCAGCAAGGTATACAATATACTTCGAGTAGTAGATCAACTAACATACCTGACTGTGTAGTTCATGGTGTACGACCACTAGCCGTAGCTTACAGTATACCTCAAGATGTACACAAACCAAAATACCTGACAGTATACCTCGTGGTATGAAATATCTGGCTCAGCTGACAATGTACCTTGAGGTGTGCACTAACCATCTTAGCTGACAATCGTGGTGTAGAATGCCCAGCTTAAATGACAATATACCTGGAGGTTATGCACCAACCAGTATAGTTAACAATTTACCTCGAGTTGTGCACCAACCAATGTAGCTGGCGATATACTTCGAGGTGTCCACCAATCACCGTATCAGATGGTGTACCTCGTTATTATTTATTATTTAATCTCCAAAGTGCTATGAATCCTATGTAGGATATGTTTACTAAATAGAAGGTTATGGTAATTGTACCGGGCGGTACACCTTCACACCGCTAATTTAAAATGTGCGCTTGTTGAAACTCCTCTGCTGGAGGAAGTCGGAACTTTATCTACGCTATTAATTCTTTACCTTCTCAGAAGATGCCACCACGTGGAAAATTTTGAGTTTTTGAACTGTGTCATTTTTGATGTGTTTTTGTTTCGCTGGAAGTAAGAAGTGTGAACTTTCTCTCCTAGAGGACACTACTGAAGATCAACAATAGTGCACCCTAGTGCGGAGTCAAACAACTATTTTGTTGGAGAAATTTTTATTTCAAATGTTTGTTTCTTGTTAAATTTCTTTCTGTTATTGTTTAAGTTGGCTGTATACCCCTCTTTTTCCCCTTGTTTTAGATTTATCCAATCCCGAATTTCTTTTAGTAATTTCCGACCAATCCGATGTATCTTCCCCCAACTTGGATATGTTTCTGTACCCTAGCCAATAAAGTAATTGTGGGCGGGTGTTTTCATTCCCCTAACGCCTAGAACCTTCCGCGAGAGGATATAAACTGCTGATTTTTGGGTCTCTGCGCCACTTCTGTTCCATCTTTCAGTGTGTAAAGTACATAGCAGGGGGCGGGAAGCGCCTCTTTCCTCGGCAGCGGTCAACAACAAGGTAATGGCCGATTAATAACTTCTTTCTTTGCTAGCTCAGCAGTTTAACTCTCGGGGCGGGTTCGAAGCGTTCAACCATGTAACCTTTTCCTAAAATGTAACTACTCTTTTCATCTATTCTCTTTTAAAGCTTCATACTGGGATAGAGAGTGCTAACCCTCTCGAGCTCCCACTCATATTGTTGTGAGGTGAATTTAGTTTTCTCAACCTATTCTTCGTTAACGTAAAACAATTGTTCTCTTCTTAAGTCACCTCTTTAGTATGGGATTAGCCCTTGTATTAACGGCCTAGTGCCAAGTAGGTCTTAATCAAAGTGTATTAGGAGTGCAAGTTTGCCTCCTCTCCAATTGTTATTTTAGAGGTCATTTAATTAACCTTCTTTTTGTTTAAGAGACCTCAGTGGATTGGGTATTTTACCCCTGTGTGTACGTCCGTTGAGGACAACTTGAAGGTGGAGTTTGGTGGGGCCTGGGAGAGGCTTAAATTTGAGAGCGAGTGGCTCTTTTGAAAACTGAGTGTTGTATGCCTCGAGGAGGCTTTACTGTGCAATTTGGAGCAAGTGCTCCAGGGTTTGATTGGGGTCTTCTGCCCCGTTGTTGAAATGTGTATATCGTAAAGTTGGGCTAGTTGCTCAAGAATTGTGTTTTCAGGGCTCGAAGCCCAAATCCTGTAAATATTGTAACTACCCTTTTGGGACTTGCTACTTTGTACCTGCCATGCTTGTTATTTCTTTGTTTCAAAAGAAAATATAACCTTGTTAAATTTTAAATTAATTTTACTTAGTAGCTGGAGACCTGTTCACCACCCCGCACCTTCTTTCACGCATAACTACCACAAAAACACGGTAACAAGTGGTAGCAGAGCGTGGTTGAATGGGTCTCAATTTAGCCCCTTTTGACGGCTAAACATTGTTTGTTCCGAACCCTAACCATTTTCTCAGTTGCTGGAATTTTTGAGTTTTTCAAAATTGTTCTGTCATCATGCCCGGCCCTCGCGATGTTCTCCATCTTAACTATTTGCGCAAGGAGGAGTTGATATATGAATTAACTATTAGAAATGTGCAATCTGGAGGCACGGTTGCAGTTGACACCAACAAGCTTAGAGAGTCCCTTGATTTGCCCATTTCCATCCCCACCTTGGGAGAGAAAGAAATTGACGACTCTCTTTCCACGATCACGGAGAATATTACTGGGCTAGCTTCTGTGGAATGTACGTTCTGAATTAACTACCTTGCCATTGAAACCTTTACCTACTATGTCACCCGGGTTTAGCAGCTTGCCTCATCCATTGGCAATGTTGCTCAGAGGTATCTCTAAGTTTTCGGTTAATACCACCAGTGAAGTAATTTCATTTTTAAGATTTCTTGTTTAATTTCAGGATCATGCCCTTGTTTTTTTCTCTTTCTCCATGTCAAATTTTGCAAATTATCTATCCGTATGCTATTGGTATTCTCTCTGATAAAATAGTAAGAGCCATAGCTGAACAGTCATCTATTGAAGATTTTCATGCACACTTGCTTGCAAATTTTATTCCCGCCCGCGCGAGGTCATCTCTGATTCAGAAGTACTATTATCGGGTACAGCGCTTGGATGAAAACTTGGCAGACTTCATCCAAGATATTAAGTTTTATACTAGGGTGTTTGCCCTTCATTTTCCTGAAGATCAGATTGTACAGGCTATTGTAGAAGGCATTTCACCATCTTATAGGTCATACTTGTGTTTCGCGGCGTGCCCGCAAACTTTCTCTGAACTTGAAGCGTTGGCCGTCTCAGCGGAAGGAGTTAGATACGCCGATTCTTTGCGTGTAGCGAAAGAACCCCCGCCTTCCTTTAGTAATACTCGGCCTCCACCTCGCCGATCAATCACCCCTCGTAAATGTTATGCTTGTGGGTCGCCTGACCACCTGCGCAATAAGTGTCCACTGATCAAGTCGAGTGGGACAAGTAATGGGGCTGGTTCATCACAAGGCTGTTTTAAATGTGGGGCTTTCTCACATATTGCCAAGAATTGCCCAAATTCGAATAGCACCCCCTCCTGCTCAACTTCTGGTGCAAATTCCACCTATGCCAATAATAAAAAGTGACTAGTGGCATCGGCTGAGTCGACTAGTCCATCTTCCCGAGACTCAGCCCCTGGTAAACAGGTTGTAAATTCAGGGAACGAGCAATTTTCAAATGCATCTTTTGAATGTCCCAAAGAGTGTCTTAGGATTGCGGCGGATTCCCCCGCACCTATTCCTTTTCTTAAGATTGAGTTAAATAATGAGCCTATAACCGCTTTATTAGATTCAGGCAGTGTCTGTTCGATTATTTCGGCTGAATGGTATTCTAAATTGAAATCTGTTTGTAAACTACCTGACTATGTCTCATCTCCTGTTCAATATGTTTCGGCTAATTCATCCCCATTAGAAATTCTAGGTTCCTTATTGGTCAAAATTCGTATTTTTAAATTTACATGGAAAGTTAAATTGTTTGTGGCCAAGCTCTTGTCTTGCCCCATTATATTGGGAGCGGACTTTATTTTTCACACTGGTCTTGTGCTCGATCTTCAGAGTAGGTCTTGCACTTTCAAATTTGCCTCTAATTGTAGCATCCCTCTATTAAAGTGTAAATCTGCATCATGTTCTTCTATTTCGCCTACCCAGGATGAGATGTTGTTAGACCTTAGATATCTACCTGAGGAGCAGGCTGATAGTATTCGTAAGCTGTGTCAGTCGTTTCCAGAGGTGTTTTCTGATACTCTTGGTGTTACTGACCTGATCGAATACAAAATTGAGGTCACGGATTCGATTCCTGTCCGTTTTCCACCGTATAGACTATCTCCACCTAAAATGAAGGCACTGAAAGAAATTATCGATCAGATGTTGAAGGATGGTATTATTAGGCCCTCTAAGTCGGCGTATTCTTCGCCTATTTTTCTAGTTCCGAAACCCCAAGGAGGCTTCAGGCCTGTCATTGATTATAGGGCTCTCAATCGGAAGGTGGTGTTACAATCTGTGCCCCTTCCCGACCTTCATTCTTGTTTTTCATGGTTTCGTAAGGCCAAGTTCTTTACTATCTTGGACTTGAATCAGGCCTATAATCAAATTCCCCTTGCCGAAGAGTCGAAACACCTTACAGCGTTTGCCACGGACTGGAATTTATATGAATACAACCGCGTGCCTTTCGGGCTCCCCACGGGAGCAGCTGTACTCACTAGGCTACTAGATAGGGTCTTCTCCGACATCAAATTTGAGTACTTATATCACTACTTGGATGATGTCGTCGTATTTTCAGAGACTTTTGAGGAGCATCTAGATCATCTGCGAGAAGTTCTCAATTGCCTTCGTAAGGCTGGGTTAACTGTCAAGTTGTCCAAGGTTGCCTTTGCTAAGCCCTCTATGTCATTCCTAGGGCATATTGTGTCACCTGATGGTGTTGCAGTCGATCATTCGAGAACACAGGCCATCCGTGATTTTAAACCTCCCAAGGACATTAAAGGCATCGCCAGGTTTATTGGTATGGTGAATTTCTTCAGAAAGTTCATTCCTAACTTTGCTAATAGAGCGGCGCCCTTAAACCTTCTTCGTAGGAAAGGCATCAAATTCGAGTGGGGATCTTCTCAACAAGCCGCTTTTGAAGATCTTAAATTGGCTCTCTGTAATGCCCCTGTACTTGCTATGCCTGATTTCTCGAAGAAATTCATCGTCCAAACCGACGCGTCGTCGTCAGCAGTAGCGGCAGTCCTTCTTCAAGAGACTGAACTAGGGAGGCGACCTATCGCCTATGCATCCAGGACCTTGTCGGCTCAAGAAGCCAAGTATTCCATCTATGAGCTCGAAGGTTTGGCAGTCTTATTCGCCTTAGAAAAGTTCCGTCTCTATCTGGAACACGTCAAATTCGACCTGGAGACAGATAATCAAGCCTTAAGCTGGGTCTTAGGTAGGCCGCGTCGTACTGGTCGCATAGCCCGTTGGGCCATCCGTATTTCTGCCTTCCAATTCGATGTCAGGCATATCAGAGGTACCGAAAATGTTGTTGCTGATGGACTCAGTCGTATGTTTTCAAACGACGTTGAGAACCATGAACCGGTCGACCATTCATCACCTCCCGAGTCCACACTATTTGATGTCAATGCCATCTTAACTGATGCCCCCATGCTCTTTAGGGATATCGAGAAATACCAACATGAAGATCCGACGCTGGCTCCGATAATGGAAACCCTTTCTTCTGGGGAACATGTTGTCCCTTATGTTCTGAGGAATGGTGTTTTATGTTGCCCTTCGAGGCATGACAAGATGATGAAAGTTGTCGTTCCAGCTGTTCTTGTACCTATGATCTTCAAGTATTATCATGAGACCCCATTAGGAGGGCATCTGGGTATCTTTAAAACTCGTGAAAAGATTCGTGAAATGTTCATCTGGAAAGGTATGGACGGTGAAATCCGTGAACTAGTAAAGGCTTGTAAATCCTGTTTGATTAGTAAACCAACCATGTCCACCAAGGTAGGCCTTTTGTCTTCCCATCAAGCGTCGCGCCCCATGGAACGCCTGTACATTGATTATGTAGGACCCTTCCCCCAGTCAAAGGGAAATGCTAATAAGTTCATCCTTGTATGCGTAGATGGCTTTACTAGATTTTCCTGGTTATTTCCGACTAAGCTGGCTACCGCTCAGTCTACCATTACTTGCTTAAATTCTATTTTTGCTTCTTTTGGTCCGTGCCAATATATTGTGTCTGATAACGCTAAGGCGTTTACATCAAATCTTTTTCGTAAATTCTGTTTTGACTTATCCATCTCTCATGTAACTACTTCTGCTTATTACCCTCAACCATCTCTGGCTGAACGGGTTAATCGTAATCTCAGGTCCGCACTTATTGCCTATCATCATGAAGATCATTCCAGGTGGGACACGTCCCTGCATTGGTTAGCTTTTGCTTTGAATTCGGCGGTTCATGAATCCCATAAATTCACTCCAGCTTCTTTGATGTTCAAGTTTGTTCCCAACTCGCCGCTCTCTAACCCCTGGTCTCTGAGTGACATTCTACCCGAGACAATAGATCCGGATAATATTAAAGATCCTTGGAAGAAGGCTAAAGCCAATCTTAAAGTGTCTCATGAAAAGGTTAGGGAAAGGTATGATCGTGGACGGAGACCCACCCCTTTGAAGGTAGGTGACCAAGTTATGGTCAAGAACTTTGTTCCCGCGGGCAAGCTTGCCCCCAGATTTCATGGGCCTTGTATCATTCTCGATTTTCTTACGCCGGTTACATTGTTAGTAAGCAATCCAGCCACCGAGAGGATATTTAGGGTTCACCTGTCCCAGGTGAAACCGGTGTAAATTTTGTGTCAACTTGCTTCATATAATTTGATAGGAATATGAAGGTTATATATTTTTTTTTTAGTTTTCAATTTCTAGGCATTCTGCCCCTTCTATAATATTTTGTTTTATATGTAAGCATTTGTGTAAAACCTCCCCCGATTTGTTAAACTGCCATCCTGTCCTTGCCTCGGCCATTACCACGCTCCCGTCTCCTGCTCCAATACACACTGTGGCTTTATTATATTAAATGCCATGGACATCTGCTCGCCGCTGACCCCTCAACCTCTTCACCAAGACTGTGCCCTCAAAAAAAAAAGATGATGGTCCTACAATATTCTGCCGCCTAGCTTTAATGTTTCAGTGCCCCCGCAGCCGCGCGGCGCTGTGCCGCGACTGGGTTCGAGGACGGGCCCCCTCGGCCCCAGCGAGGACGACATGTGCACGGCGAGCCGGAGCTCTCCTCCCGGCCCAGGCTGATGTGCGGCGCACGACCTGCTACTTGCCCGCAGCCTGTATACCTTCACCGCGGGCGCGGCGTGTTTCAACACCACTGCTCCCCTCATAGTGCGGGCGAGCGGTATCTCAGGGTACTTGAGGGGTCCGAGCGGCCTCCTTTGGACGCAAGCTGCAACGGCCGGTCTGGCCATCCCACTTCATCAACATCAACTACATGAACAGTTACTATAAGCATTGACTACACTTGGGAATTCAACAGCAATATTTGGTGGACATTGCAAAAATTTTCTTCACTTTCAAGTATTAAAAGTTTATCTTCTGAATTCAACATCTACAAACATAAAGACTGTACTTCACCTGCAACAACAATATTTTGAAACTGAATCAAACCAAATTAAGAATTTTTTTTTGGCAATTAATCTCCTTATCTACATCAAAACTCGGACCTTGTTTTCAAACAATTTCATGTGTCACCCCTGGAGGAACTTTTGGGGGGGGAGGTCTGTACCGGGCGGTACACCTTCACACCGCTAATTTAAAATGTGCGCTTGTTGAAACTCCTCTGCTGGAGGAAGTCGGAACTTTATCTACGCTATTAATTCTTTACCTTCTCAGAAGATGCCACCACGTGGAAAATTTTGAGTTTTTGAACTGTGTCATTTTTGATGTGTTTTTGTTTCGCTGGAAGTAAGAAGTGTGAACTTTCTCTCCTAGAGGACACTACTGAAGATCAACAATAGTGCACCCTAGTGCGGAGTCAAACAACTATTTTGTTGGAGAAATTTTTATTTCAAATGTTTGTTTCTTGTTAAATTTCTTTCTGTTATTGTTTAAGTTGGCTGTATACCCCTCTTTTTCCCCTTGTTTTAGATTTATCCAATCCCGAATTTCTTTTAGTAATTTCCGACCAATCCGATGTATCTTCCCCCAACTTGGATATGTTTCTGTACCCTAGCCAATAAAGTAATTGTGGGCGGGTGTTTTCATTCCCCTAACGCCTAGAACCTTCCGCGAGAGGATATAAACTGCTGATTTTTGGGTCTCTGCGCCACTTCTGTTCCATCTTTCAGTGTGTAAAGTACATAGCAGGGGGCGGGAAGCGCCTCTTTCCTCGGCAGCGGTCAACAACAAGGTAATGGCCGATTAATAACTTCTTTCTTTGCTAGCTCAGCAGTTTAACTCTCGGGGCGGGTTCGAAGCGTTCAACAATGTAACCGTTTCCTAAAATGTAACTACTCTTTTCATCTATTCTCTTTTAAAGCTTCATACTGGGATAGAGAGTGCTAACCCTCTCGAGCTCCCACTCATATTGTTGTGAGGTGAATTTAGTTTTCTCAACCTATTCTTCGTTAACGTAAAACAATTGTTCTCTTCTTAAGTCACCTCTTTAGTATGGGATTAGCCCTTGTATTAACGGCCTAGTGCCAAGTAGGTCTTAATCAAAGTGTATTAGGAGTGCAAGTTTGCCTCCTCTCCAATTGTTATTTTAGAGGTCATTTAATTAACCTTCTTTTCGTTTAAGAGACCTCAGTAGATTGGGTATTTTACCCCTGTGTGTACGTCCGTTGAGGACAACTTGAAGGTGGAGTTTGGTGGGGCCTGGGAGAGGCTTAAATTTGAGAGCGAGTGGCTCTTTTGAAAACTGAGTGTTGTATGCCTCGAGGAGGCTTTACTGTGCAATTTGGAGCAAGTGCTCCAGGGTTTGATTGGGGTCTTCTGCCCCGTTGTTGAAATGTGTATATCGTAAAGTTGGGCTAGTTGCTCAAGAATTGTGTTTTCAGGGCTCGAAGCCCAAATCCTGTAAATATTGTAACTACCCTTTTGGGACTTGCTACCTTGTACCTGCCATGCTTGTTATTTCTTTGTTTCAAAAGAAAATATAACCTTGTTAAATTTTAAATTAATTTTACTTAGTAGCTGGAGACCTGTTCACCACCCCGCACCTTCTTTCACGCATAACTACCACAAAAACACGGTAACAGTAATATTTTACGGAATTATTAAAAGATTGAGACTATGACAGAGTAGTCAGGTACACGGTCAATGATGACAGTTAGATATACGTCGAGTTGGAATGAGTTAATGCAGTTACTGTGAAGTGAAGTGTTATATTGATATGAAATGTGAAGTGATGGTTTTAAATGTGAATAATGATATGAGGTTATGATGATTAATGTTGGTGATGATTATTGTTCTTCGTGAGTGAGGTCATAGTTTGTTTTAAGGAAGATAGTATTACAAGTTACGTGTTCCTGAGGTAGTTAATGCATATAATTTGTCTTCAATCGACCGTTTATCCTTGTATAAGCCATAGGTAGAGTAGGATACGATCTCAATGACGTCTGTATGTTGATATTTTTATTGTAGATCACCAAATGATTCTTGATGAGGAAGATGATGTTAAATTAACCTACATCTATGTATTTCTTCTAATCGTAAGAATTTTCTCACATATTAGGGAAGCTTTGAAGTTTATTCCAATGCATTACCCGATATCACTGGTGACTTAGCTTCCCAAATATGAGTTGTTGGTAGTAAGTGAACTCTTCTTACAAGGTAGACCACCCAATTACGGTATGATTTGATGGAGTGAAGGTCAGATACACTTGACAGCACAATGTTATGACATAGATATGCACTTGAATTAATTAATGATCTCAAATAAGAGAACAATTTGCATGGTTTCTAGATATGATGTTTGACCATAATATTTTAAAGAATATATTGACATAAAGGGGGTTGTCTTTGTCTCTGCAAGAAGAAATGCCAAGAAATCTGAGAACATATTTGTAAAGTGTGATACATATTAAATATTTTAAATATTTCTGAAGACATTTTCTCATGTCAATCTGGTTGTATTTGGACACAAATAGTTTGAGTCAAGCAAAGTTATCTTATTGCAAGGAATTAACGAATATGAGATGAAAGTAAGTAGTATTTTCAGAATAATTTTTCAGGAATTTACATAATGAAAGATGTGATTCCAATTTTAATTTATTCATTTCCAAGTATGGAAACTGCGCCCAACATTTAAAGCCTCTCAGTCTACGATAGTGTATATATTGTGATTCAATGTCATTTTCATTCATTTAATTAGATGCATCTAATGTCCTTGTTTAACTTAAATTATTTTCTTTTCAATCAGATATTTTCATTCTAGTATTTTTCAATTAATATCTTTTAATATGTTTTCATTTTTAATTATCCTAATTTGAGATTTTATTTCAATTCAATGTCTGCAACTTGACATTTCAAGATGAATTTCAAGATATATATCAATGCTTATTACTTACCATTCCAAAGAGGAAATCTTGACAACCTGTTGCGTCAGATCTTTTTTGATTTATAATAAATGATGCATAGTAAAATTTAACCATTCTTTTAATGACTTCTAGATTAGTTGCTTAGATGTAAGTGCTAATGATTTGGTAATTTCGTAAGCCGGAGGTGGAAACTAACTAGGAATACGAATAGGAAACGTCCAATGCGTAAGATAGGTATTTTCCACTAGCATAAATCGGTGATCTTTTCTCTAATGCGGAACCCATAGCCCGTAAACTGTGAACAACGAGAAATGTGATCATATTTGAGCTAGCCTGGATCTTGTGCGTCTCGACCTGGACGCGGGAATGGCGCAATATGTTAAACAGCTAATAAGCAGGCAATATCAAATTATACATGTTTAAATACATAGTCAATAAATTCTGAAAATTGAAAAGTGCAGCATTTTTTATAAAATATGAAATTTAGTGGTTTTTCGAAATAGCAACTGCAAGTTAACAAATGCATCTTAAGTTCAAAACGTGCTCTTCTAAAATCAGGAGAGTTGAACAGAATGTGTTCTACAGTTTGAATGTCTTCAGTGCAAAAGCACAGTGAGCCATTTTGTGTTGGAATTTTGAATCGCTCGAAGTAAGCATTGAATTTACCATGACACTATATATTTACATCCCAGCCTACTATATACATTTGGAAAAAACAAGTCTTTGGTTACTGAGCCATTTTTACTTGCTACACTGTCCAACTTAGCTGACAGCATATCTCGATGTGTGAACCAACCAGCGTAGTTGACAATGTTCTTCGAGGTGTACACCAGCCAACGTAGTTGACAATATTCCTCGAGGTGTGCACCAACCAACGTAGTTGACAATATTCCTCGAGGTGTACACCAGCCAACGTAGTTGACAATATTCCTCGAGGTGTGCACCAACAAGCGTAGTTGACAATATTCCTCGAGGTGTACACCAACCAGTGTACTTGGCAATATTCCTCGAGGTGTGCACCAGCCAGTGTGGTTAAGAAAATTCCTCGGGGTGTTCACCAACCAGCGTAGTTGACAATATTTCTCGAAGTGTACACCAGCCAACGTAGTTGACAATATTGCTCGAGGTATGTACTAACCAGCGTTGTTGACAATATTGCTAGAGATATGCACTAACCGGCGTAATTGACAATGTAGTAAGCGTTGTACGGATCATGGATCAACTAGCATGGCTAGTGCTGCGTACACAAAACACGTAGTTGACAATATAACTCGAGGGGTGAACCAACCAGCATAGTTGACAATATTCCTCGAGATGGGCACCAACCAGCGTAGTTGACAATATTCCTCGGTGTACACCAACCAGCGTAGTTGACAATATTCTCCAAGGTACACCACCCAACGTAGTGTAACTGACAATGTACCTCGTGGTAAGTACTTTCCAGCTTAGCTGATAATATACCTCTAGATATGTACCAAACAGAGTAGCTGACAATACACTGCAGTTCATGGTGTGTACCAACCAGCGAAGCTGAAAAGATACCTAGTCCTGTAGATTGTCCAGCATATCTGGTAGTAGTTGGCAATAGTTGACATAGCTGATAATGCACACTATCGTGCAAAGGATATTGGGCACCTCAAGGTAATCACTACAATGGCGTAAAACTAATTGCAGACAAAGACCGTGCTAGCAAAAGGCACTCGTTATATGTAATAGCAGGCCTCAAGAAGCCTGTATTAAGGGGAAATAATGTGAAGACGACCGTGTAAGGTGGCGTTTCACCCTTAGCAAGGAGATGTGCACTGATGCGCTGGGGCTTGGAGATACAAAATTATTTCTTGAACTCCTGAGGACGATTATTCCACAGTAGTCACAATTGAAGGTCCAGATCCCTGTGCTCGATACTGATTGAAGTTATTTTCCATTCTGTCCCCGAATATACCCAATGGGGGACGGGTGTGGGGAATGTGCTTTCCGAGGAAGTGTGCCAACCTCATAAACAAAATTCAGGGATATTCATGCTGTATGAGGGCGGATATTGTCCTTTTGAAATGTGCGGTTCTGATCCTACTCCAGGAAAGAACATTCAAGTGTTGAACTTCCTGTATATATCACATGGGACGGAATTAGGAAAACATAAAACACAACATGACACAAATGTACCATGAAAACTTACCTTAGTCTGAACATATAAATGAAGCCAAACGAAACAGTGGAAGTGGCTCGAGCAGTAAAATCAAAGAGGTGTGAAAATACTATGAATAACCGACACAAAACAAAAACGTCGGTTGAGAAATTAATGTTCCATATAAATAAACCTTCATAGAAGGAAAATACATTTATTGAAATATTAGCAAGCTTTAAGATTATTAAGTGACTCAAATGAATAAATTCTAACTAAGATTAAGTAAGGTAAGTTCATGATAATTTAGAGTTAAAATTAAGCTGTAAATAGTAGAAATGTTAATTAGGCAATGTGTGAAAGTTGAACGCCAATATCCAGACGATTTCCCAGAATGAAATCAATATTAATTAAACCCCAATAAGTATTACACTTCCAATTAAATTCAACTTTAATTCAAGATTAAACTGTAATACACAACTCAAATTGAGAGCATAAATAAGCATCCATGTCATATCGAGGCAAAGTCCACACAATAATTCCCTAAAAGGAAACAAAACACGCCCTCAAACAAAGGGGTGGTCTCCAAACGAAATGCTGATACAGAATAATACGCAAGGTTAAATATAGTTAAAAATCACATCCTCAACCAAAGGGGGTTCTCCAAACAAAATGCTGGTACAGAAGAATACGCAAGGTTAATATAAAAATCACATCCTCAAACAAAGGGGGGTCTCAAAACAAAATGCTGATGCAGAAGAATACGCAAGGAAAAATATATTTAAAAATCACATCCTCAAACAAAGGGGGGGTCTGCATACAAAACGCTGATACAGAAGAATACGCAAGGTTAAATACAGTTAAAAATCACATCCTCAAACAAAGGGGGGTCTCCAAACAAAATTCTGATACAGAAGAATACGCAAGGTTAAGTATAGTTAAAATCACATCCTCAAACAAAGGTTGGGTCTCCGAACAAAATGCTGATACAGAAGAATACGCAAGGTTTAATATAGTTGAAAATCACATCCTCAAACAAAAGGGGGGTGGGGTGCGTCTCCAAACAAGATGCTGATAAAGAAGAATACGCAAGGTTAAATATAGTTGAAAATCATATCCTCAAACAAAGGGGGTTCTCCAAACAAAATACTGATACAGAAGAACACACAAGGTTAAATATGGTTAAAAATCACATCCTCAAACAAAGGGGGTCTCCAAACAAAATGCTGATACAGAAGAATACGCAAGTTTAAATATAGTTAAAATCACATCCTCAAACAAAGGTGAGGTCTCCAAACAAAATGCTGATACAGAATAATACGCAAGGTTAATTATAGTTGAAATTCACATCCTCAAACAAAGGTGAGGTCTCCAAACAAAATGCTGATACATAAGAATACGCAAGGTTAAATATATTTAAAAATCGCATCCTCAAACAAAGGGGGGGTCTCCAAACAAAATGCCGATACAGACGAAAACGCAAGGTTAAATATAGTTGAAATCACATCCTCAAACTAAGGAGGGGGGATCCAAACAAAATACTGATACAGAAGAATACGCAAGGTTAAATATAGTTAAAAATCACATCCTCAAACAAAGGGGGTATCTCCAAACAAAAAGCTGATACAGAAGAATACGCAAGGTTAAATATAGTTAAAAATCACATCCTCAAACAAAGGGGTGGCGTCTCCAAGCAAAATGCTGATACAGACGAATACGCAAGGTTAATTATAGTTAAAATTCTCATCCTCAAACAAAGGTTGGGTCTCCGAACAAAATGCTGATACAGAATAATACGCAAGGTTCAATATAGTTAATAATCACATCCTCAAACAAAGGTTGGGTCTCTGAACGAAATGCTGATACAGAATAATACGCAAGGTTAAACTTAGTTAAAGCAAAATTTGAAGCAACAAAATTAAGTACTTAGGTTTCAGTTTCCACCGGAATTTCTAATATTTGATACTTAATATCTTAATCATAGACTTCGTTACTTGTAACAACGAGTCGTATCTCTCAGAACACTTAAGAGATTCACGAAAAGGTAACGTAATATGGACTTCAAAATACGTAAAAGTATTCAGAACAAAATGTAAAGGAAAATTACAACCGAATCCGATGAATAAAAAGAATAGTTGACAAATGAATGAAAAAAGCCAAGTGACAAATACGCGGCAGCTTAAACAATGACAACACACTAATCAGAACGCGGACCCTCAACCCGCCACAGGTCAAGTAACGTCAATACGCAGCAGAGCAACAGATAACAAGAAAGGGAGAATATGATCATATTCAGGGAAAGATATTTAAAACAGAATATAATCATATAGGTAATATATTGCAATTAAAATATTGACCTCACTTCCGTGGACCTACCTAAGTATTCTTTCAAGAACACGCTCATCACTTGAAAATGCTTTACTAATCTTCATACATTCCAGTACAGCTTAAAAGTGAAGAAAAATAATGAAATTTTAAAATAGACAAAACCAAAGTGATACCAGCTTGAGCCATGACGGAGTGGCAAAAGAAATGACAAGGAATAGAAATAATAACCTCATCGCACGACGAAACTATGATTTGAAATGCATGATAGACTGATAAATCATTATCTTCCCATAATCTTACAACGTTGATTTGGGATTAATAGCCCGAATTATGACACTGAGATTAACACCTACTCGAACCCTATGGTTCGTTAAACTACTCCAAATACATAAAAATGTGAGGTTCAAATAGTCGTAAAATTCAATAATTAATTTGAGGAATCATATAAATTAATTTAAACCATCAGATTTCCATAAGATACAGTAAGTCGAATGTATTCGTAATTTATTCGAAGCTCCATCGATATTTTAAGTAACGTTGTCTTGGAAGTCCCGAAAGAGGATTAATCTCATTGGAAAATTTAACTAAATCAAACTGGCTAAAAATTTCAGTATGTCGCCGACCAAGCTTGCAACAGACGTCATTATGATGGTTTCCAACTAAAAGTTATATTGCACTGGTAAATCATTCTTGATGTCTTGATGACCCATGAAACATCACCGAAGAGTATGAAGAAAGTGGAATTTTAAATTCAAATCGAATTAGATACCCGCCGCTTGTCTATGGCGACATACGTGCTTTCAGTTAGGTTCCAAAGTATTACCAAGTCACCATACAATTAGCATGTCATTGCTGGTATCAGAATGTAGATCTGTAGATCACTAGATCTGTAGATCTGGTTAATTTTAACCAGGATCTACACGCTTGGGTAGTTGGGGCACGATTTTAGCATCCATCCTAGCGGAGAGTAGCATCGTGTCACGAGCGTCTACACGGCTAGGCTTCTCTCACTACACTACACAGTGTAGATTTCATTGTCGTTGATTCGTGACTGCCATACGTATCCCGCTGGTGCGCAGGAGAATAAGTGCATATTTTGAATATTATTACGGATTCCAATATAAAAAAATACGTGATTATTAAAATGCTCACACTCATAAATATGTGATAGAACATACTGCAGTTCAGGTAACAATTCAGTAATGAAATATATTCATTAAAGATTCTCGCACGAATTTCCAAGCTCTGAGCAAAGTAAAGTTCAAAATGGTTAAATACATTTGTAATAACGCTACCAATACTATCGGGGCGACGATATAATAATATTAGTTTGATATGCCACAATGAAATAAAATGTACCAATATTGAACCCATGACCTTTGTGCCCTAAGAACATTATGCATAAATCGACAATCATTTAAAAGTTGGATTCTTGATAGCATGGATTTGACACGTGACGAGGGGGTGATTACCTTCGGTCCCACGCTCTGGGGCGAGGCCAACGTGAGAGACAGGCCACGGTCCACTAATGTCCCGTGACGAGACCAGTCCCAGAAATGGTAGAGCGAAGCCGGTTATTACATGTGTTCTTGCGGTGTTATTGCTAGTTTGTTGTGGATTATGGAAGGAAATAACGGAGATTTTGTGTTTATTTGAATATGTTGGTGTTGTGCAACAGTTCCTTACATTCATAGTGTTGTGTGCGGAAGTGTAAGTATGTATTTATTTACAAAAATGTGTATATAACCTCAACGTTCTTCACTTCATTCAGCAATGTTGAGCTGCAATACACAAGCTGGATAAGTTACAACTCCAGTGCTGAGGATTTAGACGTAGTACATTTATTTCCTATTTAATTACAGATATATGAAAATGCCACGTCGCTGTAGTGTCTTCGACTGTCGGTCTAATTATGACACTGAAACTGAAAAAACATCGACTTTTTTCTTACCGACGGATGAAAGCCGCCGTAAGCTATGGCTTCGTTACATTCCGACAGATTTTCCTAAAATGAAAAACCCAATAGTATGCATAAAACATTTTGATGAGTCGTGCATAATTCGAGTGGACAGGGTTAAAGTTAAGGGAAAGCTGAGAGAGTTTCCAAGAATAATTCTGAAACTGCTGTGCCAACTATTTTTCCAAATACACCTTCATATTGCTCGCCAGGCATGGCGTGAAACAAATGTAAGACTTGTAAATAGCTCTCAATAGGCCTACCTTTCACCCTGGATTCAATAAGATATTCCCTACATGAATGTTATTGTAAATCTAGGCCTAACTGTACATTAACCAGTTTCATTAGCAATATTTGATTTCTATGACTGTATTATTTTTTACTGCAGTATGATTTTTAGTTTTTGTCATCCAAGGCTAGTAAGAGACACTATGTTTCATTTAATTTCTAATTGAATAGGTTGGTTCCAAGGTAATTTTCAGGAAGGGAGCATAATTTAAGTATTAAATACTATGCTGAAGCCAGGTATGGCGTGGAACAAATGAAAGAATTGTAAACAGCTTACAATAGGCCTACCTCTGATCCTGCGTTCAATAAGATATTCCTTACAAGAATGCTATTGTAAATATAGGCCTACATGTACATTAACCAGTTTCATCAGCAATATTTGATTTCTATGACTATTTTTTTACTGCAGTATGATTTTTAGTTTTTGTCATCCAAGGCTAGTAAGAGACACTATGTTTCATTTAATTTCTAATTGAATAGAGTGGTTGCAAGGTAATTTTCAGGAAGGGAGCATAATTTAAGTATTAAATATTATGCTGAAGCCAGGTATGGCGTGGAACAAATGTAAGAATTGTAAATAGCTTACAATAGGCCTACCTCTGATCCTGCGTTCAATAAGATATTCCTTACAAGAATGCTATTGTAAATATAGGCCTAATTGTACATTAACCAGTTTCATTAGCAATATTTGATTTCTATGACTGTGTATTTTTTACTGCAGTATGATTTTTAGTTTTTGTCATCCAAGGCTAGTAAGAGACACTGTTTCATTTAATTTCTAATTGAATAGGGTGGTTCCAAGATAACTTTCAGGAAGGGAACATAATTTAAATATTAGATATGCTGAAGCCAGGTATGGAGTGGAACAAATGTAAGACTTGTAAATAGCTTACAATAGGCCTACCTTTCACCCTGGATTCAATAAGATATTCCCTACATGAATGTTATTGTAAATGTAGGCCTAATTGTACATTAACCAGTTCAATTAGCAATATTTGATTTCTATGACTGTGTATTTTTTACTGCAGTAAGATTTTTAGTTTTTGTCATCCAAGGCTAGTAAGAGACACTATGTTTCATTTACTTTCTAATTCAATAGGGTGGTTCCAAGATAATTTTCAGCAAAGGGGCATGATTTAATTATTAAATATGTTGCTGAAGCCAGGCATGACGTGGAAGAAATGTAAGACTTGTAAATAGCTTACAATAAGCCTACCTTTCACCCTGGATTCAATAAGATATTCCCTACATGAATGTTATTGTAAATATAGGCCTAATTGTACATTAACCAGTTTCATTAGCAATATTTGATTTCTATGACTGTGTATTTTTTACTGCAGTATGATTTTTTATTTTTTGTTATCCAGGGCTAGTAAGAGACACTGTGTTTCATTTAATTTGTAACTGAATAGGGTGGTTCCAAGATAACTTTCAGGAAGGGAACATAATTTAAGTATTAGATATGCTGAAGCCAGGTATGGAGTGGAACAAATGTAAGACTTGTAAATAGCTTACAATAGGCCTACCTTTCACACTGGATTCAATAAGATATTCCTTACATGAATGTTATTTTTAGTTTTTGTTCAACCAAGTATAGTAAGAGACACTATGTTTCATTTGATCTGTAGTTCAGTAGTGTTCTTTTAGTAGGTTAAAATGCGCTGAAATGTATTTTATTTACCGCGCTACGATAGTCTCTCGCGTGAGCTTGGGGATGCATTCTCTACAGTAAGACCGGCCGAGTCACGTGACATTCAGTGTATGACGTGCGCGCCGCGGCCTGTCTTTCTCGTCGGCCTCGCTCTGGGGTACGTGACGTCAGCCACACGTGTCAACGGCGGAAGAATCTCAAGTCATTTTTGTGAACTATTTCAAAGCGCGTGTACATGGCGACCCACGCCAAGTCAAAAAAAAATACTGCCTATCAAAGGGGGTCAATCATCTCACAAATCGAACACGTAAAAGTTTTAAATGTCCATGAACACTACCGCCAGAAATGTGGCAAGCATGTAGTCACTTTCGAAACTCTTCAAATTACAGTTTAGGTAAGTCAGAAAATTTATAGAAATTTTCTTGGCGGCAAAGGGAGAGATCCGAAGAGAGGGGGTAACTGCTATAAATATGAAGGGACGCCATGACGAAGTCTCCTTCTCCGGCATTTGTGATACACAGCGGACGAAAAATTGTTGAGCTGCTCTGCGAAATCAAACCAACGAAAGTGGACTGAGTTCAACTGCAGATTTTAGCCATTGCGGCTAAGTCTTGACTCCATGAGGAGATAGTTTTCTTGAGTGAAATAATTGTACCAGATAGGACGGTCAAAGTACTGAATAAATTCTAATGTGATTAAGTAATTCGTGTGCGGAAATAATTATAGTCCATCGTGTGCGCTCAACAAACAAGTGAAGGGTATTTTCTTTTTTTTAATGCTTTATTCCAGGAAACCTGAAGAAAATTAACAATGAATTGTGAAGCCATTAATGTAAAAATGGCTAAATAAAATGCCAGGGTCGCAGGTGAGCCCTATGACGAACACTGGCGTGACGACATGAGGTAGGTGACTTTTCATCTTACTACCTCTTATATCTTGTCTCGTGATCTCTAAAAGTGTATTTGAATGGGGATATACGACGCAGTGGTCACCCCTACTAAGTTTTGTAAATGTGAGAATACGACTAAAAAAAGAGTCATTTGTTTTATTTTCCACTTGGATAAATTTTTGAAGTCTTGCGAGTGCCGTATAATGTTGTAAAAAGTTATTGAATAGGGTTTCGAAGTGATATCACGTCCAATGTAGATCGTCATCCGTGTGAGTGTACTGCCTATATTTTGTGAGGTCAAATTAAGATGTTCATTCGACGTAAAATTTTTCTGTCTGCAATTTGACGTTAATAATAATAATAATCCATGGTTACTCATTTTCAATCGAGTGGAAGCGCGCTGTCGGGTGAGAACCTAGGATGATGAATTTGGTCACGGAGAGAAAAGTTTTTCTATGCTCATTTTAAACTGTGTCTGACTGACAATAAAAAGATCTAGTAGAAGGTTTCAGTCATTTCTCGTAAAAATTTAGTTATTAAATACGATATCATTTATGCGAAGTTATTCATGATTAATGCATTGTGCCATATGAGACATCGAGATTTCTAGTGAGGATTTTATTCCAGTTCTTTGTCGATGATAATTGTGGAGCTGGGAAACAGAGGTTAGTTTTGTTGATATGTGATTTGTGAATCAGGTTGGACCTGTCATTGAAGCCGGGACATGGAAGCCCGAGGAATGTTTTATATGGGTTGAGACGAGATGTGCGAATCAGGTTAGAGTCCTGTCATTGAAGCCGGGACATGATAGCCCGAGGAATATGTTATAATGTTGAGAATGGAAAGAAATTCATAGAAATCCATAGCGGTATCAATTGGCGACGCGTATAATTAGTGTGGGCATCTTGAAGCATAATCTGTGCATTTTGTTGGTTAGAATATCGTATTTGTTTAATAATGTCGGCAGAGTTTAAAGGGAGCATTTTGAGAAGTCAGTCAGGTAGAACGAACCGGGTGTTTCATGTAACTGCCAAGCGAACTTGGGGGGATGAGAGGCCTCGGCTGTGATATAACGGGACAGGCGTGGAATTGAGATTGTACTGTAATTCTCGGCCAGGGAAAACGTTAAAATGCTGGATTTAGTTGAAATTCATAGCCGGTAATGATCTGAGTATTGTGAAATACTGTAATTGGGGACGTAATGAACATTTGAAATCACGAACTTTGAGTATAAGGAACAGAGTAACCAAATTCAGGGTTGTCCAAAATATAGAGCGATGGTCGTGATGATCGGTTTGTCTGTGAGGCGTGTGCAAAATTCATAATGGTAATGACGAGATATGACATCGTAATTATATGGCGAGTTGTTTGGTTTGTACGTAGATTATTAGGATATCCGAGTGTTAATAACGGTTAGGACTAGATTAGATTTTAAAAGTGCGAGATCAGGAGACAAGATATATAACTGGACATGAATTATGTAACAATTCTTTTCCAGCCACTTAAACATCGCAATATTGAATTTACATCACAGCTGCGTAGGAATTTGTGAAGAAACCAGAGTCCGCGTAGATAAAATTTACTGATCTTTAACATTTCGTTAAAATCATTTAAATTTATTTAATTATTAAATTCAGTGAAACCGCATTTTGAAATAACTTTAATCAAGCGAATAACTTGGAGATGCATTCTGGAAATTTTAGTTTGTTTTCTGGGGAATATTAAAAATAAAGTAACGATTAAAGGGACATATCCGAAGGAAATGGATTTTACTGCCACAAAGTTTGTGAGCATTGCTATTGTTGTAATGATTGAACTTTGATTGATTGAGCAGTGAATGTGCTGGGGATAGTAAAGTGGAAACTTTGGTCATCAACCGATGTAACTTAATTGTGTTTAGCCTTCAGCCTAGAAACTTGGATGGTCAGGGGGTCATCAACCTCAGTGACTTAGATTAGGGCCATATGCCATTGTAGCATCATTTCCTTGCGGTCATCATCCACAATGCCTTTAAAGTAACTTAGAAGATTAGATGTTGGTCCATGACATAGACGCAGGTCACATCGATTCAATTAAGGGTCCATGCCGTAGAACCACTGTGTGGCACACACCGATTGGACGGCCTTAATTATACCCAGAGTCCAGAGTTCGTGTTACGAGGGCTGGACCATAACGAATCACTATGATGGTACATGTGGTCTCACATGGAAGCCGAATTTAAGGATTTCCAGACTTTCCTTTCTTAAATGATTAATAATTGAGACAATGGTTTCTAGTATGAATGCCCGTCAGGCAGTTACGTTAACGTCTCACACCAGTGTTCTGACGTTTATGTAAAAATGATTGTGGTGTCCAGTGGACACAATTGACTTCGATGATACCGTTGACAGAATGCTTCAGAATTTTCCTGAATAAATAGGAATCTTTTAAACAGACCTTTCATTCCAGTAGATAGATTAGAATTACTGAACCCTACCTTTACCTCAGCAAGTGACGAAGAACCCGATACGACCCAAGAGACAGATCTCATGAACTTTGCTGATAGGTAAGGAAGGTAGGTATCCCTCAATATGGACCAAAAGGGTTCAATATTGATAAGATAACGTTAGGCAATCAAAGTGGTTAATAATATATAATAATAAGTAGGCTATGATGAGGAAAATCGCGCAGTAAGCAAGGAACTAGACCCAAAAGAAGATGACCAGAATAACAGTGCAAAATAATACATAAATATATTTTAACAACCATAAGTTAACAACCAGATAAAAATTTGGAAATGGAAGAAAAATCTAAAAAATAAAAGATGTGCCACATTTACAAAAGTATACAATATGCATCGAAACCAGAACCCTGAAAAGAAAAGGGACGCATGGGAAGGGAAAGGGGACTAGGATGAGAAGGGATCTTCTTCACCGGGTAAATGAATAGTTTAGCAATAGCAATAGATCATAAATGAGAACTGAAGAAGCTTTCTTTTTGCAAATAGTCCGTAGCGCAGTTCATAAGTAGAAAAAGTTTATGTGAAAGTTTTTAAAGCGAAGCATTGCCACTCGACTGAGTAAAGTATTTATAACAGGCAAATGCCAGAATGAAGGTAAAGTCCAAATGTAAACAAATGCGTTATAAGCCTTGCTCACCGAGTTGCAGCAGATAATGTCCAGCTGAAGTTGACATAATAGCACACCACACAGTTGTTAGCGTGTGTAATCCACCACTCCGCCACGTAAGCCCGACTCAAGGATGGATGGGCGGAGAGGGCAATTTAAAGAGGAAAGGAAGTTTCCAGAAACGAAGCAAAGGCTATACACACTAGCGAGTTCTAGAAAGAAGAAGGTCACGTGGTGCACAGTACACAAGCACGGCAAAGTGTAGCACAACTGACGTAATCATTCGAGTTGACAGTAGATGAGCAGTGTACATCATGCGGCGAGCGTGGAGTAGAAGCAAGCAGCGTCAAGCAAGGTAGGAAAACGTAGAGTATATACGGAGATCGTAATACATTCTCAATTCATGTTTCATGGTCATTACCGGACGGATTCGAAATCGAGTTGATGGCACCCTGCACCATGACACTATGCACTCCGGCAGTATGAATCTTCACACTTAACCTCCAGCTTGTGCATTGCTTCAGACCACTCTCTGCTCGGATTCGTTGGTCATTGATATCAATACAAAACATATGTTTGTCATTAAATACCACACGTGACCATGCCACCCGCCTACGACAGAAATACAAATTAATCCATCGCTGTCGAGGTGTTAGAGATGACGTACGGTAGGTGGAAAGGACAAACCCAGTAATGTAGGATGCCTTGATATAGAAGTTGTCAGTACAGGATTATTCAAAGATGACGTGGTATCGGATCACCTCAAATGATAGTCATTTCGCCTATATAACTAGATTGCCTCTCTTAGTCCAACGATATTGGTCCCTCTCACGACTGCTTTCTTATTTATCCCACACTAGCAAGGTACCCGTGCTTCGCTACAGTATTATAATGAAATTTATAATTGAATGCTTATTGTTTTAGATATATAATCCGCCGAAATTCGCGATCTGACTCGTTTTCTGCGAGAATCCGCCAAAATTCGCGATCTGACTTGTTTTCTAATAGATTGCCGCAAGTCTCCTTCCATTTTTCAATCTTTCTTTCCAGCAATCGATTTCATACTTCCCGGGCTAGGTCCAGGTATTCCACCCGGTCAGTTGCGTCCCTAAATCTTTGCCATCTTTTCCTATAAGCATTTTTAATATGGATGAAATCCTTCAGGAGATCCGGCCTGGTGTCGTCATGGGTGCCTTGGCGGTTCTGAACCCGCAGCCGGACTAAATTCTTAGTCATTACCTGTCCAGGACCCGTTTTCAGCACGGTCCGCACATTTGACGATGGTGCAGAACATTATTATTATTATTATTATTATTATTATTATTATTATTATTATTATTATTATTATTATTATTATTATTATTATTATTATTAGCAAGATGCAAGACCGCTACTTGGCGGTAAATTACATCTGCTGCCATTGTCATTGTTGAGAATGTGGCCAGCACCATTGTCGCGCGTAGGCAACTGTGGGGGGATTTCTGGCCATACGAAAGACATACTTCCGTGCATTATTGACCTTATTATAGAGATGAAAAACTGGACGGTCGATCTCATTCCTATCATTTATTTCAAATGTGTTTACATTTTTATTTATATGCCAGGAAAGGTACTGTAATCTAAGAACGTTCTCCGAAGGGAAAGATGGCTCTTGAAAACGAACCCAGGATAGATTAAAAATGATCGGTTTACGATCAGAATAAGTACATCGAAAATCTACAGCCTGTTTCCAGTAATTCGACAGGGTCAGGAATGGAATGAATAAATCCCCCATCTAGCGGCGAAAATAGGAATTGTGCCGGCAGCCGAAACCTGTCGCACTCCTCTGGGGCAATGATTAACGGATGACAAATGAAATGAAATTATATTGGACAGTGTTGCTGGAATGAATGATGACAGGGAAAACCGGAGTATCCGGAGAAAAACCTGTCCCACCTCCGTTTTGTCCAGCACGAATGTCACATGGAGAAACCGGGATTTGAACCACGAAACCCAGCTGTGAGAGGCTGCCGCCTGAGCAACGGAGGCTCCTTAAAAATACATTATGAACAGTAAAATCAATTGGTCTCAACTCCTTTTACACCCCACCGCCGTTAAGTTTATTTACCCCCCCCCCCAAAAAAAAACTGAAAGAAGGCGTGCTTCTTTATGTTTAAAGGAGATTCCAAATACCATTGTTTACGTCTATTACCTTCAGTTTTCAGATTAAAATAATTCACTTTTTTCACTTTCACACTCCTCCCCGCCACCCCTCCGGCAACAAAACTTGTTTCTTTAATAGTAAAGGATCTTCTAAATACCAATTATCACGACTGTAACTTTTTCAGTTTTTGATTTATGTGTCCTCATGAAAGGAATTCAACTCCTTTTCACTCACGCCTCCCAAGATGATTCCCCCCCCCCCTCCCGCCCACAAAACGGGCTTTTCTTTGTCTTTGAAGGAGATCCAAATACCAATTTTCACGTCTGTAGGCCCTAACAACTTTAGTTTTTATTAGATGTAAGTATTCTCATACAATTAAGTCAATTAATTTTTCAATTCTTTCACCTCCCCCCTCCCCATTCATTGGATTTTCCGAGAATTCGTGTTTCTTAACTTTTAAAGCAGATTCCAAATATCAAATTTCACGTCTGTAACATCTTCATTTTTGAGATAACAGTAGCCTAATTAAAAGAATTCAACACCATTTTCAGTCAGTTTTACACCCCCTCCCCCTCCACCCAAGTGCTATATCCGAAAACTAAAAATACACGTTTCCTTATTTTTATAGAGATAAAAATACCATTTTTCACTTCTGTCACATGTTAAGTTTCTTGAGATATACTGTATAAATTCTCATTTTAAACTTTAACCACCCTTTTAGTTCCCCTCAAGAGGAGTTTCCAAAACCAAATCGCCTATGTTTCTTTACATTTACAGGAGATTCCAAATATCACTTTTTACGTCTGTAACATTCTACGTTTCTCAGATATTCTGTAGATACTGTCTTTCAAAAAATTCACCCAAATATGTCACTCCTGTTTAACCGCCATTAATTGGATTTTCAAAAAAACAAAAGAATACGTGTTTCTTTATTTTTAAAGGAGATCCCATATGCAAATTTTCAGTTCTGTAATATCTTCAGTTTTTGAGATATATGTATCCTCACTGAAGGCATTCAACCCATTTTCCGAAAACAAAAAATACATGTTTCTTTATTTTTAAAGGAGATTCAAAATATCAATTTTCACATCTGTAAACGTTTAAAATTTTAGGATGTAGATACACTCATTTTAAAAATTCACCCCTTTTTCACCCCCCCAATTAATTGGATTTTCCAAAAACAAAAAAATACGTGTTTCTTTATTTTCAAAGGAGATCCAAAACACCAATTTTCAGGTCTGTAATATATTCAGTTTCTGAGATATAAGTATCCTCATTAAATTCATTCAACCCATTTTTCACCCCTTTCCACCTTTCCTATTCGGATTTTCCGAAAACAAAAAAATACGTGTTTCTTTATTTTTAATGAAGATTCTAAATACCAATTTTTGCATCTGTAAACTTCCAAAGTTTTGAGATATAGATACACTGATTTTAAAAATTCACCCCCCTTTTCACACTCCCATTAATTGGATTTTCCAGAAACAAAAAAATACGTATTTCTTTATTTTTAAAAGAGATTAAAAGTACTAATTTTCAGGTCTGTAATACCTTCAGTTTCTGAGATATAAGTACCGGTATCCTGATTAAAGGCATTCAACCACTTTTTCACCCTTTTTCACCCCTCCTATTGGGATTTTCTGAAAACAAAAAATACGTATTTCCTTATTTTTAAAGAAGATTCTAAATACCAATTTTTACATTTGTAAACTTTTAAAGTTTTGAGATATAGATTCACTCATTTTAAAATTTCACCCCCCTTTTCACCCCCTTAGCGACGGAATATCAAAACATCCTCTCTTAGCGAGCACCTACATCTTAATATGAATGTATTCCCAAAATTTAATTTCATTATGTCCAGTAGTTTTGGCTCGGCGATGATGAATCAGTCAGTCAGTCAGTCAGGACAAGCTATTTTATATATATAGATTAGTTTATGTGGCCCATATTGGAGGAACACTAACACCTCTAGTGGCGGGCAATCAATTGATAAGGAGATGGATTTAGTGGTATACACTGCCTGATCAAAAGTACCCGGACACCCACCTCAAACTGAAGACAGATTTTGCCGGTAGCATATTCTCTAATAGTGTACATTAATGTAATGTTGGCCGGCATTTTGCCTTTATCACAGCCCCGACTGTTGGGAGACTTTCCACCACTTGTCAGAAGGTTTTGCATGGGAATTGCATCCCATTCTCTCCAAAGAGCTGTAGCCAGAGAACGTGTTGACTTTGGATGGTAGGTGTCTGGAACGAAGTCGCCGCTCTTATTCATCCACCAGGTACTCTATAGTGTTTAGGTCGGGACTCTGGGTGGGCCAGTCCAGTTGTAGAATATTATTATCCTTAAATCATTGGATTACAGAGCCCGCGTTATGACTCGGAGCGTTATCATGTTGGTATAAACAATAGTTATCACCGAACTGATTTTCCACGCTAGGCAGAACGAAAACATTCAATGCTTTTTTTCCTTCTGCGTTTACAGTGCCATGTTATCCTACAAGAAGATAGAGTCCGTGCTATGAGACACATCCCCACGCCATAATGCCCACTTCTCCAAACTTCACTGGTCGTACTCAACTTTCAGGTAAGTAGCGTTCCCCGTATATTATCCACACCCAGATTCTCCCATCAGATTGCCACAACGTGATCCGTCACTCCAAAGTGCTTGTTTCCACTGTTAGTGTCCACTGGCGTCGCCTGGCAGCACTTTTTATTAAGATGGGAAACATTTGGTTTATGAGCTGCTGCTCGAGCATGAAATCCTATTCTTTTTAATTCCCGACATACAATCATGAGACTGGATGTACTTTGCGTAGCTCCTTAAAATTTGCGGGTGATAGTTTTACAGACACTCGACGATTTTCTCTTTTTCATTTTCGTTGGTCCCTGGTGGTCGGTATATGAGGCGCCTGACCTGATCGTGGTTATGCTGTGGTTGTACCTTCACGTCCCCACTTAACAATATTACACCACAGACAGTCGATATGGTTGAATTCGAAAAGCAAGAAATATTTGTTCATTATAGCTTTTGTGGAGACCAATCATTACCCCACGTTGAAAGTCGCTAAGCTCACCTGACCTACCCATGTTGCTGTTCTGTAGGCTATAGCTTTACTTCTATCATTATCAATGTTTCACGTGAGATTTTAACGTTACTTGGTATGTTCGGTGACGGTTTGGAGATGAGTAGTTGTAGCCTGTTATCCGAAATTATTTTGAATTACATTTCATTATTTCATCTAGATGGAAACACGGAACGAGTTACTCCAAAGCTTAACATGTCATTCCTGGGGAGCTATTGTACCCGTTCTCAGATAAACTGCTCTGGTCCTGTCTTCCTCTGTTGCCGAGTACTGTTTCTCAACATGGCCTTTATAACTTAGTAGATGCACAACTGAAATAAACAGTACGACCTACTGTATTTACATTCCCTTTGCAGTCATCATCATCATCATCATTTCCCAACTCCAGTTTCCCGGGTGTGGTGTACAAGCGCTCGCCATCTCCTTCTGTCTTCATACATCTGTTCCAGTACATCCTCCCATTTGTGTCCTCCCTCCTCCACACCAGATCTCATAGTATCTATCTAACGTTTTCTTGGTCTGCCCGATGATCTTCTTCCTACGAGATTAGGGTCAAAATATTTTCTGGCAGGTCTTTCCCTGCTCATTCTCATTATGTGCCCATACCACTGAAGTCTGCGTTTCTTAATGACATTGGTAATAGGAAGCTCAATACCAGCTACTTTCCTATTCACTTCATTTCTGATCTTGTCCTTTCTGGTAGTTTGGTTCATGGTTCTAATGAATGTCATTCCAGTTGCTTGGATTCTACTGAAGTCTTTGTTTAGTAGGGTACATGTCTCTAAACCGTACGTGAGGATTGGTACGAAGTAAGTTCGGTACATGATTGTTTTCGCTTTTTGTGGTATTTTACAGTCCCAGAGAAGATTTCTGGCTTGACTGTAAAAGTTTGATGCTTTCTATGTCCTGCTGAGTATTTCCTGCCTAACAGTGTTGTCCTTCGAGATGGTGCTTCCGAGGTACTTGAAGTGGGAAGCTGATGAGATTTTTGCAGTACAAATGTATAATAGTTACCGACCTTACGTAACATACCACCATCACATCTGAGTTGGTAGGATTGCCTAATGCATACATGGAGGAGAATTGATAAAAATACCAGCTTGCCAGTCCACCGTGGTATGACATTGTCAACGGGAAGAATATTTAAATCCGGATAACCATCATGTCACACCGTACTTATTGACATACTTACTGGTTCCTTCAGCACCCCTAAATCATTGAAACAAACGCTGCCATAGCTCATGCCACCATGGACAACCCAAGGATACGCCCTGCTGGGTTTCATCTACCCAGGCGTCAGTGGTGGCGTCTAAACTGAATCAGGACTGGAAAAGGTAGATGTGACGCTTTATTTCACAAATGGGGATGTCTGGCAACGCCAAGCTGTGACTGTAGTAAGCAACTAAAGCAGTCACCAGTTGGAAAGGCAATTGGCCTGATGTGCACCTTGGCAGATCACGTGACATTCATCTAGTAGCGTGCAGTATTGTCACCGTGACCGCTATGTAGGGTGCTGGTTCAAGTTTCAGTGATATATTTCCACTTTGTTAGTTTTAAGTGAATTTTTCGTTGCTTGAAGTGTTGTGGTGTAGTTGATAAACCATGCGATGGCAGAAGCAGGTAAAAGGCGTGCAGTAGGCTATTTCATAGACAAGCACGGGAGCTAGTTTATAGGGTGTATAGCTACTTCCTACTTGAGAAGGCAGCTGAGGTGCCAGTGGGTGATGTTGCCAAAGCGCAGGAGTGTGTAACACGTGCGTGTGAAGTAGAGCTGAGAAGTGCCAAGATGATTTTTGAGCTGTGGAAATTACGTTTTAAGGTCTTCAGGTAAACAAGTAACTGGAATGGATGATTTCAATAAATGCTTTCTGCGTGGTAAATTTTTTGCGATGTACGACCGGGGTGAATTTCCTACAGCAAAAATGCGTGTTGCCGAAACGCGATATGATGCGGGCTACAATGGAAGTACGACTTCAATGCACAGGAATTAAAAATCGATTGATTTAAAATACAAAATGTGTAGTAATGAAAAGAGTTTCTTAATGGAGCGAAGTGACGTTGAAGCTGCAAGGGTGAAATTCCATCGGAAAATGAAGGAAATTCGTGGGGAAGGGATTGCATATATACCGTATATTGTCCGGATGAGACTTATATTAATCAGGGCCATGAGTGACGGGCGAGGGGTAAGAAAATGGCAGCAACAGTATTAACCTTTTCCTGATATTGGTGACGCGCTTATTGAAATATAACCTTGATCTATATAATGAAGCATCTAGATTGACATTTGTATTTTTTTAACCTGGAGCTTCAGGGTTGATTTTTATTACTTGTCACTTTAAGGACTTACTTGCCTCTCTATTTTGGGGATGTTTATAGCCGACAAATCCTCACCTTACTTATGATAGAGGCTGAGATTCAAGCGTCATATAAACCAGATACCAAGCCTACGTTTCGCTACTTGTATTCGTATTTGATATGAAAATGTAAAAATATCGGTGTGTTAATGCTCACGGCAGTATATCTCCAGATAATATGCACTAACTTTTTAGCTGTTTAAATTTGTAGTAATCGTTTTGGAATTAGCTTTTAGTCATTTTTGTGCCTTTCTATTTTCACTTCTTCCCGGCAGCCTGGCATAAACTCAGCACAAAATTTTTCTTCCAAGTTTGTCAGTATAGCGACATAGCGCGGGCTTATTTCGTAAAGCTCGTCCAAAGTAATGTAAGAGGTTTACGTTCCTAGAGGTACACATCAGTGGGTAAGAAAATTGATGGGTCTGTAACTCGAGATTCTGCTGAGAAAAATTATTCTCACTAGCTGTTTTGTCTTGCCCCTTTGGCTCCAATTCTTTTCCTAAATTCACGACCCCCCCCCATTAATACTTCCATTAACATATTATAATAATTATTTTATTACTATGAAATGAAATGTCGTATGGCTTTTAGTGCCGGGATATCCCAGGACGGGTTCGGCTCGCCAGGTGCAGGTCTTTCTATTTGACTCCCGTAGGCGACCTGCGCGTCGTGATGAGGATGAAATGATGATGAAGACAACACATACACCCAGCCCCCGTGCCATTGGAATTAACCAATTAAGTTTAAAATCCCCGACCCGGCCGGGAATCGAACCCGGGACCCTCTGAACCGAAGGCCAGTACGCTGACCGTTCAGCCAACGAGTCGGACATTTTATTACTATTATTATTATTGTTGATATTGCATTTCGTCCTCTAAGGAGCAGGTAGAACCATTACTTAGCACTGGTTTTCTTTTCTTCTTATCCTTCTTATCTTCCCAAAACTTCCTCAACCTTTTACTTTGGGCCTGGCTTCATTCTTGCATCCATGTGTTTTTGACTTTCAAATTCCTTCCTGTTGGGTTCTTAGGTATGAAGTTCTGTGTATTGATTTTCTGCCTGTATGTAGTCCGTGCAGTTGCCAGTGGGTCAATATCAATGTCTATGAGGTCGCTTTGGGTGTCTATCAGCCAGCGTATTTTGGATTGTCGGGTTCTGTTACTGATGTTGAAAATTTTCTTGGTCAAGGGAGAGTCGTCCATTCGTGCTATATGACCGTAGAAATTCATATGTCTTTTCCGAACAAGTGAGGTGAATCTTTCAGTCAGCGAATACAGTTCTTCTGACCTTTTGCACATCCAGATGCCATCTTGAACATTTGGACCAAATATTTTCCTCAGTATCATATCTGTCGTTCTATTTTCTCGATGTCTTTGACTTTGGTAGCTATTGATGAGGTCTCCGTTGCGTAGAGTGCTTCTGTAAGAATGATTGTGTGGTAGTGACGAAGTTTGGCTTCAGTGGAAAGCGATTTCTCGTTGTACATATTCCAGGTGATTGTGCAGGTCTTACGCAATTTTTCTGAGCATGGCATGTTTTGTTAGCTATTCTTCCGTTGTCAATGTTTCGAATAATTTCACCTAGTTACTTGAAGTATGTAGCTTGTGTGATGTCGCCATACTTGGTTGCAAATAGTGCCAAATTTTGGCTCTTGGAGTCTTTGTACTGTGTTTTTAGTAAGAGATTTGGAGCCCGGTCTTGATGGCAGTCTCATGAAGCTTCCCGATGGTATGGCTGGCTTCGTCGGAAATTCGGGTAATTATTGCTAGATCTTCAGCAAATACGAGGCACTTTATGTTTATTCGTTTATTTTTGTCTCCATACTTATTCCACGTGTTTATTTCTCCCATGTTTCGATGATCTTAACGAGTACCAGGTTGAACAGGAATGAGGACAGTCCATTACCCTGTCTTATTTCAGTTCTAATTTGGAAAGGTCCGGAATGTGTCTGTCAAGATCTGTTCGATTAACATAGTTGTTTGATTATCCATACCGTATTCACGAAGCATATTAAACAGGGTGGTGCGATTAAGAGAGTCGTATTATTATTATTATTAGATAAAATTAGAGAATTATGACCGTAATCATATGAGATATAAGCATGCCATCAGAAATAGAAACGCACCTCCGGTTGGCATGTGTGCGAGGCGTGGGAGGGCCGGCAATATCGCGGTCGCTGGAGGAGAAAGACACTGTCGTCTCCAAGGGCCTTCCCTAGTGGTGGGTGCTATAGGGCAATATAACAGACCTCCTCCACCTCGGGACTGGCTAAATTATTCATAGAATTCACCAACTGGATTTACAACTGCAATTTGATTACAATCTTGAGATCAGTAAACTTATATATTTGCAAACAATGTTTTAATACTATGGCATAGTCTTTCAAAAATGAATGAACCACATTTTGTTCTATATTCCTCGCATTTAAAATTTTATCTCACTTAATTTGAATCATTATCAACAAATAATACACCTCCTATGTAGATACAAACCCTGTGCATACCGTCAAAAATCATTGTATCTACATATACTGTCGGTTGAGAAAAGTGTACCTGCGAGGAACTGATACAATAATCATTCCTGTTTGAGCGAACGTACATCAACACTAACATATCATCATACGCTAAATCAATAATTTACTCCAAGGAATGTTACTGCTGATTATCTTCTAACTTCATTTAGTAAGTTACTACTTTTAGTAACATCATAAATGTGTACCTCTTTGTAGTATGATTGCAAGTAGTAGAACAGGGGAGGCTAATGAGGTAGGAGTTGCCGACTCATTACTGCAGGGTTTATGACACGCCGAATTTCTAACTTCCGTTGTGTGGTCCTGAGGCGAGGAGAAGCGTTGCTGACCCACTAGCTCTTACAGTCTTAATGACTTGTTCTCTTTCACCTGCTTCCGCTTTCGTTCATACTCACATCGTAATGCGGCCGAAAGTCTTCTTACTCTCTGTCTGAACGTGGTGATTACCTCACCCAATACAGGTACCCGTGAGCTACTCTGATGTGCCAAAAGTTCATGGAAAAAGCCTGACCGAGATCGCTATGATAATCAACGCGTAGTGTAAGGCTCTATTCTATCGTCTGATAGAGTTACTGGATTCATTTCCAAGTTTAGTGTTTAACGTCCCACTTATTACTTTCAAGGATTTCTGAAACACCGAAGTGCCGGATATTTTTTTCCGTCGATTTTTTTTGCTAGTGGCTTTACGTCGCACCGATACAGGCAGGTCTTATGTCGACGATGGGATTGGAAAGGGCTAGGAGCGGGAAGGAAGCGGCCTTGGCCTTAATTAAGGTACAGCCCCAGAATTTTCCTGTTGTGAAAATGGGAAACCACGGAAAACTATCTTCAGGACTGCCGATAGTGGGATTCGAACCCACTATCTCCCGGATGCAAGCTCACAGCTGCACTCCCCTAACTACACGGCCAACTCGCCCGGTCCCGTCATGTAGCTACGTGCTTGTAAATCCATGGACACTGCCGGCGTATTTGAACACCTACTATGGGACTAGTATTAGGTAGAACAAGTTTGTGGCTATAATTTGTCTGTCTCAGTATCATGAATATCAAAGTGACTGAGATATGAGTGATGCAAGTTACACCAAATTTCTTATGTAGCCAATCCCTGTGATGAATAGTGTGAAGGTATACCTCATAGTATAGATTGGTGTATGAATTTCAATTGGTTTGGCAGAATGATAGGCAACAACACAGTTTGTCTCCCTAAAAAGGCAATGAAAAACTAAATTAGATCCTTATATTCCTAGTACGCCTCTTCATTGTATAGGTGCAACGTAAAACAAGTAGCACATTATTATTATTATTATTATTATTATTATTATTATTATTAACCTCCAGAGCAGGAGACAGTGGAGTCAATACGATGATATACTTGAATGATGAAGGGTGGAAGTTCCTCAGGTCTTAGTTTGGCTAAGTGACAGATTCAACTAACAACCTCCTCGAAATTGTACACAATTTCTCAACTTTCTTCCACGATCAGGGATTGAACCTCGGTATTTTTATGTTATGAAGTGTTGCGCCGTCACGTTTCTAAAAGTGATGTCACCTGAGGAAAATTTCGAATGGCTATTATAAATGACATCTTTCACCATGAAATTTATAGATACTGCTGTAAATTAGGGAGTTACGTATTTACCAACTACGGGGGTTCTAAACATTTTCTCTACCGGAAATTTCTCATTGAAGAAAGTGCCCGGTTCAGTGGCTTAACTTGTTTGAATTCTGCCCTTTGTCCCGTGGGTTCAAGAGTCGATTATCGGCCAGCTAGGGTATTTTAACCTTCATTGATTTATTCCTCTGGCTCAGGGGACGAAGAGTTTGTGCCCTCTTCAGCGTTAGATACTGACATCCTAGGTAGGGGCCCATCCTCGCAGATGTGCAGGTCACACATGCACAAAACGCCTCTTCAGCGGGTATACGCCATAAAAAAAAGAAGTGGATAAAATAAATTGACTTTAAACCTCTTCTGTAAATCTTGTAATAGAATACATGGAATCACTATACCAGTGTTCTGCAACATTCTTCTTCTCACGGTACACCAAACATTTCCCATGAAACAATACGGCATATAAAATTACTACTATTATTGGAAGAACTCTGTGAGCATAGTAATTTGCAACATTAAAATCAACTATTATTATTATTATTATTATTATTATTATTATTATTATTATTATTATTATTATTATTATTATTATTATTATTATTATTATTATTATTATTTCGCTAGTGGTTTAACGTAGCACTGACTGAGACAGGCTTTCGGTAAATGTCATGAAAAGATGTGTTACGTCGAGTTACATTAATTTTAGCAGATGAGTACGCGAAGTTATTTGCAGATGATCAAAGTGAGTATATTTCCCCAATATTTTCGTTCATTTGAATCAGTTGAATAAAATTACAATAATAATAATAATAATAATAACAATAATAATAATAATAAACTACCGAGCTCGATAGCTGCAGTCGCTTAAGTGCGGCCAGTATTCAGTATTCGGGAGATAGTAGGTTCGAACCCCACTGTCGGCAGCGCTGAAGATGGTGTTCCGTGATTTCCCATTTTCACACCATGCAAATAATGGGGCTGTACCTTAATTAAGGCCACGGCCGCTTCCCTCCCACTCCTAGCCCTTTCCTGTCCCATCGTCGCCATAAGACCTATCTGTGTCGGTGCGACTTAAAGCAATTAGCAAATAATAATAATAATAATAATAATAATAATAATAATAATAATAATAATAATAATAATAATAATAATAATAATAATAATAATAATAATAATAATTGTGACAGTATTTACTGCTTCTCCCTAGTTGTAGGCAAAACTTATCAAACGTCAAAGTGGGAAAGTCTCACGAAGACAAGTTGAACTGGACTATGCCCACTTAAATTACTGGATCATAACTAGAAGCCACTACTGTTGGTTGGCCTAAGAACTGATGTTATGTTTAATTTAGTAGGAAATTGTTTCTGTATTGGGGTGGCGAACACTCGGCTACAGTATTTTTTTCTATGTTGGCGCTACTATCTTGTTATGTCATTATCAGCCAATCTGCCTACTGGCTGTTTATGTCATCATCACCCTATCAACGCCCAGCGTATCCTTATACATACTGTGAACTTGTCCCTCATAGATCTATCCTGATCTAATCTTTGAGTATTCGGGAGATAGTGGGTTTGAACCCCACTATAGGCAGCCCTGAAGATAGTTTTCCGTGGTTTTGAATTTTTGCACCAGGAAATGCTGGGGCTGTACCTTAATTAAGGACAGGGCCGCTTCCTTCTGACCTTCCGACCTTCCTTCCTTCCTTCCTGCCTTCCTTCCTTCCTTCCTTCCTTCCTTCCTTCCTTCCTTCCTTCCCACTCCCAGCCCTTTCCTATCCCATTGTCGCCCAAAATTATCTGTGTCCGTGCAACGCAGGAGACGACGACGAGGCTGGGGCAGCGGCATTAAGGCAGGCAGAACATTTGCCACCTGGCCCTTAGTAGGGTGAACGAAAGCAGTATCTTGGGAAAACAGTGGCCGTTGCCATTTGAGAAGAGTGCTCGTCGCGTGTTAAACGTGTTGAAAGTGCGTTGTTTGCGGTGTCAATCGACCCCGAGTGTAAATTGTTGTGTATTTTGAATTATATATATATTAGAAGATGACGACAATTATAACCATGGAAGGTTAGACACAAAGCCTGCTGGCTAGATGCAGCCAGAATCCAGGATGATGTCTACGATTACAGGTCTGTAAATATCTTTGTATCAATGTTGTAGTTAGAATATTCTTTGTCCCAACCAATTTTCATTGCGTGTGTCGGGTTGATATTTAATAATGATCAGGCGAAGGTATTCCATTTTTTGTCGTCGTGTGAAACTCTTCAGGGCTGTAAAATTCCCGTCAGGAAACTATAAAATAACGCGTGGCAAGCAGTCCACAACTCAAACATATAAATTGTGTGTTAATATTCTTTGAGATATTGTCCAAATTGAGTAAAATTAGGAAGTTGATAACGATCATGTAGTCGTGATGAATGTCTTAATTTCGAATATCGTATGAATTCAGAATTTTTTGTCGAAATAATAATAATAATAATAATAATAATAATAATAATAATAATAATAATAATAATAATAATAATAATAATAATATTTACCGCGGGATAAAAATGTTTCTATGTTAAAAGTGTATTTAACAGTTTTGATCAATAAGGTTTGCGAAATCCAGGAAAATCTGATAAAGTTATGTTTTATTCATGGGAAGTTAAATTTTTTGACATCGTGTATGTCGGTGATAAGGGAAATCACGGTGTGTTGTTGTATTCCTGAGGTCCGAATGTTGTAGTAAAAATAAGATGAAAAGGAATTTTTATAAAAGTTGTTTGTCAGGAGAGGATTGAGGTTTGAAAGGTCCTGAAATATAAGAAAAGGGATAGATGGCGATGAATTTATATATGTTGAGATAAGAGTTGTATAGATGAGGAAGCCTGTATTTCATGCGATGCCGCCGTGAGAAGGCGATGAGAATGAATTTTTGAGACAAGTTATATTTGCTGATGCGCGAAGAATTTTTGAGACAGGCTGTATATTTAATGTGATATTTATGTGGCAGGCTGTAGTATATTCCGCTAACAATCCGAAAACTGAGACCAGGAGAAGGTTGGTTCGAGATGAGCATTGTGTGATGCATAGTAAGATTTCAAGTTAAGATCCCAAGGGAAAACAATTTCTGGTGAAGATTGTAACTCGTGGTAGTTAAAGACCAAGTGACTAGTTACGTAAAGTCAGTATAATGAATATTATATTAATATGACCTCAAGAGTAGAAGAGCATTCTGGATACGTGGTTGGTGTTATATGACTGTAATGACAAGTTTCCAATCAGTAAATTTCAAAACTTACCAGACGATAATTTATCATTAAATCGGAAACATTGTGGGATGAGATGTTGGACGTTTTAAAGCGATAGTTTGGCTGTGTAGATTCATTGAATTTCACTTCACTGGATAGTCATGGGTATGGATATTTGGAATTATGAGATGGTAGGCGATTTGAGGTGTTCATCCTAAAATTACAGCGTGGATTTTTGAGGTGGTGTTGATTACTATTTTTGCCGATATTCACGTAATGTTAGACGTGTGTTGGAAGTCACTATTTTTTTCCAAACTTCATTGCACATGCCGAGATCGTGTTTGAGTTGTGGACTGCTTGCCACGCGTTATTTATTTTCAATTTCACGTTTTAGTAACAAGATAGGGACTTAGTTGCATTTCCCGACTTTCGTTCATTCTGTGGCAAGATTCGTTTCATTGTGTGCTATTATTTTCGACAAGGTTTACAGCTGAAATATCTAAGAGTGTGTTCGAAGTTACGATTTCGCCTGATATGCTAGAGGAAGCGTATACGACCCAGTTTCCGCTCGACAATAGATTTAGTACGTCACATGTTATCCTAGGAGTATACTGATGATGAGACGTCCTAGTTTACTCTTAACGATAGGTTTAGGAAGGTGTGTGTGTACATAGAGGTTAATGTTAGGGCGTGCAGACATCAGGTAGGCCCGACGATAGGTCTGGGATGTCAGCTGTATATACTCAAGTCTTGGATTAGATGTTTTTGCGAAGTGACTTGAGCGATGGCAGTGTCTGCAGTAGTGTATGCAATGCGAAGAGTGTTAGCTAAGTAATATTGATGCCATGGTTGCGCGCAGCCCTTTACCAGCTGGAAGGTGTTTACCTAAGATTATGGAACCACTAACTTGAGGGTTGTCCAATATTAGGTACTAAGCTAACGGTGATTGAAATATTATTGCAGTGCGCTACGCATGTTTGAGTTCAATGAACTTCAGTATTTTATTGCTTTGTCGTTCTGGCGTCCGAGTGCTTTGCTAGTGTGCGTGTTGACACTTAGTAATAGGTGAGACTTGAGTTACGAATGCGGGTTCGATTCGTCAGCCGGTAATATATTTTATTTTCAATTTTTGTCGTTCTTTCATTTGTATACGTAGTTGAGTGTGGTCAATTGATAACTTTGTAGATAGTGTCTTGGGACAAACAATAAGTAGATGGATCTGTGATGGTAGTCATTGTTATAAAGGAAATAATTCTGTGTTTTATTTTATTTTATCATGTGGACTTGTAATTTTATTAAGCGTAACGTAACCATTTATAACCTGAAAGTTGGTTTTATAATAATATTTTCCAAGTGATATACCACTTTTTATTTAACTTCAGTGTTTGGCATTTCCTCTAAATGCGTGATGAATAAGTGTTTCCTGCATTTCGCAGTTTTGTTCCTTCAGAACGACGTAACGAAAGGTCCTCCCGGATCGTGTTGTTGTTGGTTCCTTCTGAACAGCTGTTTGGGTGATGCACGTTTCAGCATCGGGATTATTTTATAACTTAATGGTGTCATGAAATGACAATACATGGTGGAATTTTGTTTTCGACTGTGAATGCTGCTGTTAACTTGTAGTGAACACCATGCTTTCCAATAATATCTCGGAGCCTATCCAAAGCAACTGATAGTCAATTTGGTTCGTTTAAGAGTCCATTCGGCGGGTGTTTCCGTATCCGACAGGGTATTTGACTGGTGGATAACCTTAATTAAGAGAAAATCTGGAACTCTATTTGTTGAAGGTCAGATTTTCCACGGATCGTGTGGATTAATTCTCAGTTATCGTTTGGACCAATAGGTACCCGATTCTCAGATTTTCTTTTCACTTTTTCAGTTTCGCTGTCCACTAATCTGTGAGATCTCTACTTTTCTCCGAAGAAAATTCTTCGATATTGTAATCAATAAAAATAACGCTATGCAATGTGACTGCGTTTGAAACATTTAATAATTAATAAATTTTTGATCAAGGATTTATATAAATAAAATGTTTTTGTGCAATTAATTGATTCAATAAAAGTTAGTAAGCACATATTCGCTCCTCATTTCAAGTAGTTAGGCTCTCTTCGGAACCCCATCGTATGGTTAAGATCGTGACCGAATTATTCCCGCAACGACCCCAAGATTTAAGCGTTCAACATTGCTCTACTGCAGCAGCTGTGCCCGACCAACGATCGAATGGTAAGTCAAAGGTTCAATATGGCTTATCCTTTGTATCACAGGGCCTTCTGCACTGTTAGATTTCTTGACAAGTTACGTAACGGGATCGCTTGAGGTGTCCAGCATCCCTTTCATTTTTGTTCTCAGCCTTTATATTAGCCTTTTGTTTTGTTTATTTTCATTTCATCGCCGGCTTGGATCTTTCGATTTTCTATTTGTGTGTGCCTCCCCTACTTGGTAAGGGTGGCGAATGTTGAATCCGATCAGCTGTTAAGAATAATAAGAGGTGTTCTAATGTGAACTTTTAAAGGTAAATCGGGGTATCTGATGTATATTGTTGGTCCATTAGGTCGTTAAAAATTGAGATTGTGGTTCAGGATTCGGGAACCTTCTGTAATGTAATCTTTGAAATAAGGGTTCTATTCCCCTCTTAGTAACTTGGTTTTGGAAACTCTAGCTTCTTTCTCTACGTTAAAAAAGTAAAGCTCGATATACCCTCTGAAGGGGAAATTCATGCGTAAAGGCTGAAGCTCCATTTTTCTCCCTCCTTAGCTAAGACACTTGTAATACCTATTGACGATGTATGGTAAATTGGGAGCTTCTTCTCCCTAGTCAAGAATTATAATTTTGTAAATACCCTTTTAAATTTTACTTGATGTTACTTTTTTTTAAATTTTTATTGCTTTAAGCATTATGAAGTCAAAGAATGAAAATTTATTCTAAATTTAAAATTTTCGTCGTGTGCTTTTGCCGTGCCGATTCTTCCCACTCTCCTGCCACCTGGTGACAACATGTGGTAGCAGAGCATAGTTAAATAGTCCTGGACAAAGCAACATTTGACCATTTTTGGTAGTTTTCTCATCCGAATTCTGAAAATTTCAATTTTTCAATTTTTCGTTTCTTCCAAAGTTTTTACTATGTCAAACCCTCGGGACGCTGTAGCGGAGCTTTTTTAATTATTTTTTTATAAGAAAGGTGCAATCTGGTGTAGCCTTTCATGAGGATGATAGGCGATGGCTTAATTTATTCCATGGAATTGTGAGAGTACATTTTGGCAATACGACTGCTCAAGTTGTTAATTTTACCATGGGGCATAGAGCTATTCATCCAGAATGGATGTGTTATTAGTTATCACTGATAATTTGGCCACATATAAAATTGGGATTTGGAACAATTTTAAATGACATTTATGAATCATTAGTCATTCAATGACTTGAGTTGTAGGACTGCTTTCCAGTCGCGGCAGTTCGCCATTTTATCTTTGTCACTATCACTCTGATCGTCTTGTCTGTGTGAACAAGTTCAACAATGTATACCAAAAAACATACCCCACGTCACTTAACGCTCGTGAAAGGGCTTTGGCCTGCCCAGCGACCGCTGCTCAGTCCGAAGGCCTGCAGATTTCGAGGAGTCGTGTGGTCAGCACGGCGCATTCTCTCGGCCATTATTCTGGGCTTTCGAGACCGGAGCCGCCATCTCACCGTCACATAGCTCCTCAATTCTAATCACGTAGGCTGAGTGGACCTCGATCCAGCTCTCAGGTCGAGAGAAAAATCCCTGACCTGGCCGGGAATCGAACCCGGGGTCTCCGGGTGAGAGGCTGGCACGCTACCCCTACACCACGGGGCCGGCCAACAATGGATACGGCATGACAATAATGCGCCATGAGTCGGTTGCTCGCGTATTTGAGTTTTACATGTTCGAGGAATGTTCTTAGAGTGATTTATACTATAAACAGTGTTTTCTTAAATTAATTCAGTTAATATGAACTACGAAGATACTGGATCCTTGTGCATTTCTGTTTATTGGAAATATCATATGCTGCTAAACAAACGATTACAAGGCAAACTGCTTACGATAGTGAATCCATATTTTAGCAGTGTGCTGATTGTGAATGCTACATGAAACGTGTGAAAGGGTACTGATGTCGAATCTATGGAATATGTGCCGTGTGGAAATATGAAGTCGATGTGGCGTGGCCACACACATGTAGAGACTGTTGCTAAATACAGACTGTAAATACTTTATTTAGGTTAAGCTGGTTATAAGAGATTGTTCGTAAAAGTTTTAATATTATTTTTAAGGCAAGTGTTGTTTTGTTGCTTTTAGAATTATGTGCTGTGTACTTTTCTCTTTTACGATGTACTTAATACTCAGTTTTCAGTTACAGGTGAACGAGAATGTTGTAAATAAGCCAAGTATGGAGAGGTTTGAGAAAGCTATAAACATGTCCACCTGAAAAACATGGGGGACTGGAAACCCTATGATTATGGTTAGTTAGCCACCACAGCATGCGGTAGTGGTGTTCCAGCAAAGATAAGTACTCTATTTCTCCTTTCTTTCATTTTATTGAAAATTCGTTTCTTTTCTTTATCCTACGTTTGGTAGTGTGATTCAAGTAACGCCATTTATTTAAAAGCGAGACAAATAATGTGGAGATAGTTTGAGAAGGACCAGAATTGTCTACTATTGGTTTTGTTTACTATATAATTTCATCAGAAGTAACCCTATGCAGCACCGTACAAATTTTTGGAAGATTCACAGTCATACTATGCGATTATATCGGCAACGTGTATTTTATTTTCTCCCCCTCAGTGTGAAATTACGTGGGATCTTAGTCATTTACCTGAAGACCAGGCTAAGGGTATTCATAGTCTCTGTCAGTCTTTCTCGGATATCTTCTCAGAGAAGCTAGGGGTTACTGACGAGTTCGAATACAAAATTGACGTCACGGATACGATTCCGGTGAGATTTCCTCCCTATCGTTTAGCCCTTCCTAAGATGAATGCGCTTAGGGAAATCATAAACCTGATGTTCACTGATGGTTTCATCCGCCCATTGACGTCCACTTACTGTTCCCCTATTTTTCTCGTGCTTATACCACACGGTGGTTTTCACCCTGTTATTGATAATACGGCCTTGAATAAGAAGATATCTTGCAATCTGTTTCTCACCCTGATTTGTATTCTTGGTTCGCAAAGCTAGGTATTTTACTACTTTATATTATATCAAGCGTGTTTTCAGACTGCGTTAGCTGAGGAATGTAAATATATCACTGCCTCGCTACGGACTGGAATCTCTACGAATTCAGCTGAGGACATTTTGCATTGTCGACTGGGGCTTCTGTATTTATTAGGCAGCTTGATAATATCCTCTCTGACGTCAAATTCAGCTTTATCTATCACTACCTAGGCGACGTTGTTGTATATTCTGAAACCTTTAAAGAACACCTTACTCGTCTGAAAGAAGTCCTACTGTTTCTGAGAAAGTTCGGTCTGGCTGTTAAATTATATGAGGTATCATTCGCTAAACCGAGCATGACCTTTGTAGTGCACATCGTTTCTCCTAGCGGAGTTTCTGTTGACAAATCTAGGACTCACATAATCCGTGAGGTCAAACCCCCTAAAGGCGTAAACAGGTGTAGCCCAATTCATCGGGATAGGATCTTGCGCAAATGTATAGCCAATTTTGCTAATCGTGCTGCTCCTCTTAACAATCTGCGGCGCAAATATGTCAAATGCGTATGGGCATCCTCTCAACAAGCCGTTTTTGAAGACCTGTGTAATGCGCCAATCATAGCCATGGCGGAATTGTCTAGAACATTTATTGTTTAAACATACTCATCTTCACCTCCCGTCTCTGCTGCCTTATTAAAAGACTCCGATATATGTAGGGGACCTGTCTCATACTTTGCTAGAATGATTTATCCTCAGGAAGCGAAAATACCGTTTTCGAAGTAGAGGGGCTTGCAGTTCTTTCTTCTCTAGAAAAATTTCATTTGTATATGGAGCATGTTAAATTGGAGTTGAAGACCGAAAAACAGGCTTTGAATTGGCCACTGAGTATGCCCCGTCGTACTGGTCGCCTAGTTCGCTGGGCTCTTCACATTTCTGCATCCATTTTGACGAGCTACACATTCAGGGATCAGATAATGTGGTCTCTGACAGTCTCAGTAGAATGTTTTCGGATAGTGACTCCATTAATTCTTATCCTGTCTCTTCGAAATTATCTCATCTTTCATCTTCTGTTAATTCTACTGTTAATGCCATCCTATCTGATGCTCCGTTACTATATCATGATATTACTAAGCACGAAAGGGAAGACAGTGTCCTAGGGCCTATTATTGAGGACCTTTCTCCTGGCAAAACAGGTACTCCATATGTACTGAAAAATGGTCTTATCTGTGGTCCGTCTCAACTAGATAAGAGTATGAAGATCGTTATCCCCACTGTCTTAGTGCCCATGATCTTCAAATATTATGGTGAGGAGCCTCTAGGAGGACGTCTAGGAGTTTTCAAGACCCGAAAGTAAATTCGGGAAATGTTCATCTGTAAATCTATGGATGGAGAGATGGAGGGACTTGTCAAGGCCTGTAAAATTTTTATGGTTAGCAAGCCGTTAAATAATAAGTCTGGATTACTGTCTTTTCATCAAGCCACTCGCCCTGTGGAGCGCATGTTTATTGACCACGTGGGGCCTTTTCCAAAGTATAAAGGAAATGGAGACAAGTTCGTATGTGTGTGTGTGGACGAGTTTATCCGTGTTTCATGGTTGTTTCCTACTAGACCGACCACTGCTCAAACCACCATCACTTGTCTGCATTCTATTCCCGCTTCATTCGGACCCTGTCAATATCTTGTATATGATAATGCAAGAGTATTCACGTCAAACTTTCACGTAAGTTTTGCTATCAGTCAATCAATCAATACTGATCTGCATTTAGGGCAGGCGTCCAGGTGGCAGATTCCCTATCTGTAGTTTTCCTAGTCTTTTCTTAAATGGGATTTCAATGACATTGGAAATTTATTGAACATCTCCCTTGGTAAGTTATTCCAGTCCGTAACTCCCCTTCCTATAAATGAATATTTTCCCCAATTTGTCCTCTTGTATTCCAACTTTATCTTCATATTGTGACCTTTCCTACTTTTAAAGATGCCACTCAAACTTATTCGTCTACTAATGTCATTCCACGCCATTTCTCCGCTGACAGCTCGGAACATACCACTCAGTCGAGCAGCTCGTCTCCTTTCTCCCAGTTATTCACAGCCCAAACTTTGCAACATTTTTGTAACGCTACTCTTTTGTCGGAAATCACCCACAACAAATAGAGGTGCTTTTCTTTGGATTTTTTCCAGGTCTTGAATCAAGTAATCCTGGTGAGGGCCTCATACACTCGAACCATTCTCTAGTTGGGGTCTTATCAGAGACTTATAGGCCCTCTCCTTTGCATCCTTGCTACAACCCCTAAACATTACCCCAATGAAGATCTTTCCTTATATTAACACCCAGATACTTACATTGATTCCAAGAAAAGGACATTTCACTCCATCAACGCAGTAATTAAACTGAGAGGACATTTCCTATTTGTGAAACTCACAACCTGACTTTTAACCCCGTTTATCATCATACCATTTCTTACTGTCCATCTCACAACATTATCAACCTCATTTTGCAGTTGCTCACAATCTTGTAACTTATTTATTACTCTATAGAGAATAACATCATCCGCAAAAAGCCTTACCTCTGATTCCACTCCTTTACTAAAATCATTTGTATATGTATAAGAAAACATAAAGGTCCAATAATACTGCCTTGAGGAATTCCCCTCTTAATTATTACAAGGTCAGATAAAGCTTCACCTACTCTAATGCTCTGAGATATATTTTCTAGAAATATAGCAACCCCTCAGTCACTCTTTTATCTAGTCCAATTTCACTCATTTTTTCCAGTAGTCTCCCATGATCCACCCTATCAAATGCTTTAGACAGGGCAATCGCGATACAGTCTATTTGACCTCCAGAATCCAAAATATCTGGTTTATCTTGCTGGAATCCTACAAGTTGAGCTTCAGTCGAATAGCGTTTCCTAAAATCGAATTGCCTTCTATCGAACCAGTTATTAATTTCGCAAACATGTCTAATGTAATCAGAAGGAATGCCTTCCCATAGCTTACATGCAACGCATGTCAAACTTATTGGCCTGTAATTTTCAGTTTTATGTCTATAACCCCCTCCTTTATACACAGGGGCTACGATAGCAACTCTCCATTCATTTTGTATAGCTCCTCAACCGAACAATAATCAAATAAGTACTTCAGATATGGTACTATATCCCAAATCATTGTCTTTAATATATCCCCAGAAATCTTATCATTTCCAGCCGCTTTTCTAGCTTTCAACTTTTGTATCTTGTTGTAAATACCATTGTGATCATATGTAAATTTTAATACTTCTTTAGCATTAGTCACCTCCTCCATCTGGACATTTTCCTTGTAACCAACAATCTTTACATACTGCTGACTGAATACTTCAACCTTTTGAAGATCCTCACATATACACTCTCCTTGTTCATTAATTATTCCTGGAATGTCCTTCTTGGAACCTGTTTCTGCCTTAAACTACCTATACATACCCTTCTATTTTTCACTCATCTGATCTGTCTATTTCACATGTGACAACTACTGCCTCTTATCCTCTGGCCTCGTTGGCAGAGTGAGTTTACTACAAACTCCGCTCGGCCCTCAATTATTTCCAACACGATGACCATATCCGATGGGTTACATCGTTGCATTTGCCGTCTTTCGCATTTAATTCATCTATCCACTAGAAAGCTTTCTCCGACGTCCCTAATGTATAGTCCCTAACTCACCACTTTCCAACTTTTGTTTATTTTGCCCGAAACAATATATCAGACTAAAGTTCGTGGGGAAAAGCTAAGGATAATCGCAAGGACTCGCATAGATGAGGGAAGGAGAGATACGATCGTGGACACCGAACCACTAACTTGAATGACAGAGGGAAGGTATTTTTTAAAGAATTTTGTTGCGTCTTGTAAACTTGCTATCAGATTAGGCGGCCATTGTTCCATTGAGGATTTTCTCACTCCAGTTACTCTGTTGGTTAGAAATTCGGAGTCCCAAAAGTTTTTCAGGTTTCACCTGTCTCAAGACAAGCCCACTTACGGAACTTTTGTTGCTTAATTGTTTCTGATCCCATCTTGGGACTTTCTTTCGAAGAAGTCAACTGTAATAATTGAGTTTTCATATTCATGTCTTCATTGAATGTACATGTTAGGTATATGTCAATGTAGGACAGAGCTACAGTTTCCAAAATCAAATCCTTCGAATCCAGCCAAAAATGGCATTCCACACAACGCGAGATTAGGAATGTTAAAACATACAGCTGTTAAAGGCATCTATCTACAGATTTATTAGTTAAATGTGTCTGTGATTAGTGTTAGATATGCCTCCATGTAAAATATACTTTGGGGGCATGTTTAGGCTTTTTCTTCTTTATAACTTGTGCAATATTCGTATAGTCTATTCTCTTTCATTTTCTAGTGAATTAGATGGGTTACATCCTAATTTAATCTAATTGCAGGACCTCCTCTTGTTTAAATTTTTTGTAATATCTCCTCGAGACAGTTAAGTTCTACTAACTGCCCCAGCCTACCATCGTTGAAAACTCAATCACTCTATGATGTCTCACTCCCCTTCTCGCGCAACCACGTTCAACTTCAAGAAACAGAAAGCATAAACATTTTCTCTTTCCGAGTTGTGCTTCGTTTCAGTTCCCCAAGTAACACCGTGGATGGTGTTTTGATCTGGATTCATATTTTGCAGCTCCTGTCTGGGCCCGACTGAAGCAAGCTGCTGTGTCATGAACTCGTGAGCCATTCAGATTCTCTGTGTCACGGGAACTTATACAGTGTTGGACAGTATCTGGGGTTACAACACATGCATGCACCTCATACGGTGTATGGTGTCAAGGTCCTTGGTTGGTGAAAAGGTCAACACTTAACACATTTCTCATTATACCGGGAACCGGTATCACAGGGTATATTGTGGGTCCGATTCTTCGGAACCAAAAGAAGCCACGATGACCAATCTCGCTGTCAAGCTTTGGGCACAACAGCCTTGATTATGCAATAACGTACTATAGCAGGTATCACGCTGCAATCAATATATTTGCAAGAAATTAAAAAATATAAAAAATTGAAGAAAATTTATGTAAATTTCACAGGCTGTTTTAGATTTACAAATCTTATGAGTTGGAGTATGTGAAAGTACTGCGGCCTCTCCATAGTTGTGGACAAACCTTCTAATACCTGCAAGTGGTGAAGTCTCATGGAGACAGGTTGAACTGAACTATTTCTACTTAAATTAGTGGATCATTATTTGATGTCACTACTTATGGTTACTAGTGCCACCTAGGGAATGGAATTGTGTTTAACATAGGAGAATTGCTTCTGTATTGAGGTGGCACATACTGGCCTACAGCCTTTGGTTTGTAAGTTGCCAGCAGTGTCTAGTAAATGAACTCATAATTCTACCTTGCTAAAAATTTCAACTATAAGATAGAGTGCATCTATATGTTTATTGCAAGCTCGTCTCACGTTCTGTGGCGTGAAAACTCTCGACGGCAGGTGAGCTACCAAACTTCGAACGAGGTCTGAACATTTCGGAATACCTCGGGTAATTAATAATGGAATTCTGGGTAATAACCCTCATTGCGAGAGATTTCGGCACTGTCAATTAACCAAGAATTACGTGATTAAGAATTTTGGGAAAAATCTGGTGAAGCTTAAGTCCACAGGGTGGAAATGTATTTAATTAGGCTTCGAGAGAAGTTGGCATTTATCTTGGTCGAGAGAAACACACGTGTCAAGCATATGCAGTCAAAATGAGCGGGAATCCTCGTGCACGAAATTAATTAATTACGCCCGTTAAAGAAACAGCATGCCTGGAAAAATAGGTTGAGTCTCTGTAGTGAGTCTCGAAGAAATCGGTCCAATGGTCATCAATTGGAATCATTTCACAACAGTAGATAACGCCAAACAGTGCGTCCCTAGAAAATGCATAAATAGCACCTCCTCCAGCAAGAGCGTCAGTTATCATACCATGGTCCTAGAGTGTGAATCTGCGTCAGGTGACATTAATAAGAAGACTTAAAAGTGTGCGAAATAGACTTGTAGAATCTCTAAAGCCAGTTGGCGTAAGGGAGGAATACATTACCAAGTGGTAAATGGTGAACGGAGACAAATTAGATAATGATAACTTTGTATTCATGATATCCATTCCAGTCGGGGAAGAAAATTAGGAGTTAAATCATTGTAGGATTCTGAACTTCTCATAGCGAGACAGCAGATTCATACATAGCTCTTGTGTATTACTGCGGACGGTGTTATTTTAGGTAATCGGTAAGGGGGGACTGTAGTCTTGCGGAGATAAGCTTGTGTCTCACGGCCAGTCCCACCTGTGAAACATCTCAATAGGAAGGAGTTGGAAGATACAGCGAACTGTATTAGTAGAGTTCTCGATATGAAGCGGGGCGGTTTAACTGTTGTATAATTGTACGGTATATAATTTTAATTTCGTCAAGGGTTAGATATAAGAAAATTTAATGTGTGTTGCTTCAAACCAAATGCAGAATCTGTGTATTTATAAGGTGTAAGCGAATAATGTGTCCTGCAATTATGAGAGGCAAAGTCCGAGGTGGCTGGCATAAAATGAAGCCAGATAACGCCATGCCAACGACGAAAGTACAGGTCTGTCTAATTTAAACATCATATTTTGTAGTTAGAAATGTAAATGCTTGTCCTTTAAAATTAATTAATTAATAAATCGTAACATCGCGTTGTATACGTGGCACACTGCATTTAAGTGTTGCGACGATGATGATGTTTCTTGTCGTTATTCTAGTGTGGAGGCGAATTTTCTATGATTTATGTCAGCGCGCGAAACTTTACAATGTGTTTACGTTTCTTTAAAAAAATTCGAATGAAGATAAATATTGCAATGAAAATTAATGAAATAATGTTCGGGCCGCTAAAAATTACGATAGTGATACCGATGAAATAACCGTTATGAGTGTGATAAAGTCAAATATCAAATTATCCAATTATAATAATCATAATAATATTCACATCAGGATGAAAGTGAGATGATAAATTATGTGTTCATCAGTAATGTCAAGCAAAATTTGCGGTTTATATCGAAATCCACTGAAGAAAATCATGTCGGCATTTTTGGGAATGTTAAATTTTGTGACAACGTGTATTTCTGATACAGTAAATCACGACATGCTATTTTGCTCCTGAGGTCAGGAAAAATTTCGAGAAGTTACATTAATTGCGAGATCATTATAAAGCTGTTTGGTTATGTGATCGCTTGCAATTAAAAAAGTTTCAAACAAGAAGGAAATGGATTGTAATGGAAATGGAATATTATGAGAAAAGTTACGAAGATGTTAAGGGCAAAGTGAGCCTGTATTTTATGAGTAATGTAGCATAAGTAGGATGCTGAGGATAAGAGTCCCTGTATTTCGACGGAGAGGTTTTTTGTGACAGGTCTATCGGATGAGATATAATATTTCTGAGACAGGCTGTATAAGAGGAACAATGTCCTGTAGCAATCTAGAGCGATTGATGAATAAGAAGGTTGTGAAATCCAAGTGAGCGCGTTGTAACGACTTTTTAAAGTACAAGTTTATGTTCTCCCATGATTACTATTTTATGTAAGACCGTAGGTAACGGCAGTTAAGTTTAAGTGATGGTTGTATGTGGTACCAGCGAAGTGCATTTTGTGATAGCTGACCTCACGAACAAAATACATTCTCACACACGGTCAATAGAATACTTGATTATTGTAAATTGAATTCTATTCAGTATCTTTACGAGATGAAAATATCGTTGACTGGAAACATTGCAGGTGTGAAAAATAAAATTTATTAAAATGAGAGTTTAGCTTGCGTAGATCGATGGAAAGTTATTTCACTGGACAGTTCACTGTGATACCTGTTTGGATTGTTAACACGGAAGGTCGGCTGGAGCCTCACACTCCAGTTGTGCCGTGAATATCGTGATGGTAGTGATTATTGTTTTCAGTGATATCACGTAATATCAAACGAGAGTTGAGTTTATTTTTATTTAGCGAACTTCACTGCATGAGTTGAGACTGTATTGAGGAATAGATTAAACTACTCGGACATCTTGTTTAATTTAAGTTTCACGCTTTATTTTACAAAATAGACAATATTTCCAGGTTCGAGTTCATTTTTGTAGCGAATTTCACTTCGTGCGTTAGAATTTCAACGAGGATCAAATTTAAATATCCAGACATTGTGTTAAACGTTTCGATTTCGTCTGACAGTTTCAATGATGTGTAGACGCTATAACGTTGGCTCAACGGTAGATTTAGGACGCTGCGTGTATTACATAACTTAAGGATGAGTAGACACTGTAACGCTGACTCAACGACAGGATTAGGGCGTCGTCTGTACATAGTCAAGTCTTAAGTTAGTCATTTTTGTGAATCGACTTGAACGATGTTAGTCTTTGCAGTAGTGGATATGAATGTGAAAGATATTAGCAGGTATTATTCAGGCCACGTTTCGGCAAAATTCTTACTAGAAAGAAGGTGCATCCTTAGTGGCATGAATGTTAGGGTTGTCTCACGTGGAAATCTGGCTAATGGAGACTGATCATTATTGCTTAGCCGCGGTGTTCAAGTTCGATTAACATTCGTTTTTTATTTACCCGTTCTTTACTTTAAGATTTATTGTTCGGGTGTTCGGTATATTATGATAATGCCGTGTGTTGACACTTAGTTGATTTTTGTAGAATTTTCCATACGAATGCGGTTTCGATCCTTCAGTAGTTAATGTACTTTATTTTCATTTTTTCGTTATTCACATTATTATGTGAGACATTGATTTACCGATCACTTGTAGTTTGGTTTAATGGGACAAATGTAGGTAGACAGATATGTAATTGTAGTCGTAGTTATAGAAAATTGGGAAGATTTCCTTTTGTTGGTTGTATTTTGTGGATTTGTATCTAACTAATTTAACGATGTAATTATTTCATAACTGGAAATTGGTTTAGTAAGAACATTTTCAAGTGATTTATCACCTTTCTTTAATTTCAGTGTTTGTCATTTCTTCTAAAAGCGTAAATGAATTAATGTTTTCCTGCATTTCGCAGTTTTATTCCTCTAGAACGATGTAACGTAAGATCCCATCGGATCAAGTGTTGTTGGTTCCTTCTGAACATCTGTTTGGGGTGATGTGTTTTTCAGCATCGGGATTCATCTGTAACTTAAGGGTGTAATGAGATGGCGATATATGGTGGAACTTTATTTTTGATTGTGACAATTGCTGTTAACCAGTAATGAACACCATGCTTTCGAGTAACTTTTCGCAACCTATCCAAAGCAACTGATCGTCGATTTGGTTCGATTAAGGATCCATTCCAGGAGTGTTCCAATAACCGGTAGGATAGTCGACTGGTGGATAACCTTAATTCAATGCCAATCTGGAATTCTATTTGTTGAAGGTCAGATTTTCCACGGATCGTGTGGATTAACTTTCAGTCATCATATGGATCAATGGTTCCCGATTTTCAGGTTTTATTCTCTATTTCTGGTTTTTGCTGTCCAAGAATCTTACACTACATTTTCATTCTTTGACAGAGAATAATAAACAATTTCAATAAAAATTTACCACTCACGTTATACATTATGACTGCGTTAAAACATGTTGCGAACATTTTAAGTGACTTTTCTTGATTAAATTAATGAATAAATTATCGTGATTTGCATTGAATAAATTGTAGTAAGCGCATTTTTGCTCCTCATTTGAACTACTTATACCCACATCTTCTGAACCTTACCGATCAGTAAAATGTCGCATCAACGTGGGGCTTAAGTCACTCGGACGAGGAGATTTTGTCAAGCTGTTCGCCACTAAAATGGCGCACCAACTTTGGAGCCTATGTCACGATAACGATTAGGGAGCATATGTCACTGTAACAAATATATAACGATAACGCGAATTAATGTTCAGGCCTAAGCCACATTATAAGTAATACAAGCCAGATGAAGACTAGCGCTGATCCACAGTTAAACAAATTATGCCCAGTGAGAGTGCTAAATTTATTACGTAGAACAAGGAGCATAACTGCTTAGTAAATAATAATGACAGTCACATTTTATTTAAGGAAGCCGATACTTAAGGCTTTTTGTTAATTTTGATCCATGTCACATACCAATTTTGGAAGTGATACTTTTGAATTACATTCAGGATTTCTGCTTTAGCATGTTGGATAATTACGTAATTACATGGAAGCAAAACAATTTTTGGATATTTATCTTTATTACTTTACTATAACTTCAGAATTTTCTTTCATTAAATTATTTGTGATACACCCCGCCATTGTTAAATTTAAATAAGGCAACTGTCGCAAGGATGTGAGTTTCATTTCATTAACACTTAATAGCGTTTGCATGTCAAAACGCAGTAGTGAATACTTTCCATAGTGGTGTAGGGTGTCTTGGCTGCACTGAACAGCCAGCGTACTCGTTTGTGTATTTGTTATTGTTGTGATGGAAGGTCAGATGATGGAACTGCTGAGGCAGTTGGGTGTAGACATGAACATTCAGAAGGATGGTTTGAATAATATGAGGGAAACATGAAAGCTCAAAGGGATCGTTTAGCTGATAAGTTAGAGGCTAGGATTAAGGTTTGGGACGATGATATAAGAAAGAATAGAGACAATTTGAAGTTTGGGGTAAATCAAAGGACAGTTAGGTCCACAGAACCAATAAATGACAATCAAGTCGAACGTGGTGAAGATAAATGAGTGAATAAGTCCACTGAACTGAGTGAACAATCTAGTATTTCTCAAATGGAGGTAGACCCCAATAAGGACTGCATTGTCATAGAATTCCAGGCAAGTGATGAGATACAGCCGAAATTAGACTCTAGCGAAAGGAACGAACTGTTAGTTGATGACTGCAATAGGGCCGATGAAGAGACGGTGGACATAAATAATGAAATTCAGTTGAATAAAACTGAAGAGCTTAACCCTCAAAGAGTCGCGTGGGGTGTTGACAACACCCCACGTTCATTTTTAGGCTATATCTTGCGATCGAGTTCATTTAGCTTGCTGTAATCTCTTACAGTATACCACTCTAAGTGACCTTTACAATGAAGTGTTGAGCGAGTACTTATAATTAGAATTGCTATGACGGGCGTTAGCGCTCTTTTTTCACACGTGGGGTGTCGTCATACCCCCGCTCGACCGCTATCGTAACATTTTCGGCTCAGTACTCAGTTCTCGCTTGAGTGGTGAAAGTCTCATTTTCTATGAAAATGTGTAGCTATGAACGACCAGAGGCTAAAATACGCGAACATTTAGAAGATGATGAAAGTTGTGAAGAAGATTTGGATGAGTCAGATCTAGAAGAAAGCGACAATTGTAAGAGACTTGACCAAGACAGTGATACTGAGGCTTATAGAGAAGTACATAATGACGGACAGAATCAGTTCACCATGAAGGAGAAAATCATTACTTGGGTAAAGGTAAACAGACTAAGTGGAAGAGTGTGTGATTGGTATTCTGATACTAGCAGGTGTTTATCGCTCTGAACATCAAAATCTCATTGACTTATGGGATGAGACTGGTTTCTGAGTATATATATTTCATGCAACAATCAGTCTACACAGATTCCTGTTCTTGTTGCGCCGGCCTTCTGACCCCAACTTGGCAGATTCGATCCTGGCTCAGACCGGTGGTATTTGAAGGTGCTCAAGTACGCCAGCCTCCTGCCGGTAGATTTACTGGCACGTAAAAGAACCCCTGCGGGACTAAATTCCGGCACCTCGACATCTCCGAAAACAGTAAAGTACACTCCTATTCATAAAAAAAGAACACCTTGAAGGACTAGAGATAGGAACTTCATATTCACAGAACATGTTCATTAGTATGTTATGCAGAAACGATTAGCATTTCAGTCACCTAGGTTCAGCATGTGTCCTGTTGCCCTATAGGCACTCGGTCCTCAATGAGCACTGATAACTTGTTCCATGCATGATGGCATCGACGCGTATAAGGAGCGAATGGCGTGCTGGGGTAAGCCACCCATGCTGCATTCACCTGGGTCTACAGTTCATCTTTGGTGGTTGGCTTTGCCTCACAGCGCTGCACCCGTCGTTTCACCATATCCCACACATTTTCGATTGGCGGCAAGTCCAGTGATTGGGTGGGCCAGGGCAACATCCTGACATCCTGTGACAACAAGAAGGCACGTGTTCGTGCAGCAACATGTGGTAGCGCATTGTTCTGCTGAAATGTGGCGTCTAGGATGTTGTGCAGAAAGGGTATGGCTACGGGTCGCAGGACGTCATTCACGTAGGTCAAACTGGTCTCAGTGCCCTGGACACGCACCTACTGTGATTAGTGGTTGTACCCAATAGCACCTAACACCATAAAGCCTTGAGATGGCACTGTATGTCTTGTGCGAATGCAGTCAATGTGATGCCTCTCCCCCTGTCTGCGGCGAACCAAAATGTGGCCATCATGTCCACACATACAGAACCTAGATTCGCCCGAAAACATTATCTGCTGCCATTCTTGTCTCCAGTGACGTTGTTCCATACACCATTGCAGTCCAACATATTTATGCACATTAGTCAAACGTAGGCGGAGAAGTGGACGATGCGCCGGTAACCCGGACCGTAATAAACGACGACGGATTGTCACTCCTGATTACGATATGTTACACTGTTCCACTGTTGCGCCAGAGTCGAAGAGAACGCAGATCAGTCCTGCAATGCCATTCGGATGATGTGTCGATCTTCTCGGGGGGGGGGTGGGGTCTGAGCGGTGTGACTAGACCCATCTCGTCGTGTTCTACGGCCTTCCGCGAACCCTTCTGTACACACTCGTTGCACTGCTGACATAGTACGTCCCACTCGAGCAGCAATTTTCCGGACGGATGCATCACGTTCTCTCATTCCAATTATGCGCCCTCTTTCAAACTCACTCATTTGACAGCACTTTTGTCGCATACATCTGCGAGGAATCCTGCACGACTGCTCAAGTCACACTGATCAATTACCTTCGCTTTTTAGCGACAACGAGAGCCGCAGTCACGTTTTACCAGTCGGTGCTGGTGCGCCGAGATATCGATGTGAACCTTGAACCTGAAGTCCTGCATGGTTCAAATGCTAATTATTTCTTTAGAACATACTAATGCACATATCCTGTGAATATGAACTTCCTATCTCTAGTCTTTCAACGTGTTCTGGTTTTTATGGACATGAGTAGCCTATAGTTTGTGGGAGGTAAAGCAAATAACATTATTATTAAAAATAAACCTGTAACAGACGTTTAAAAACAAAGGTACGCGTATTTTTGTTTTCGGTAAACCTACTCAAGTGGGGCGGGGGTGGGGGTGGGGGAGAAGAAGTGAATAAGGAGTTCTATGCCGCATTTCCAGAGTTAGCTCTGCCAGTAGCTAGATCATCTTAGCCCCAGTACCACAAACGTAGGAGGTTCTGGGGTAAATGAAAATCAATTTTTGGAGAGTTTTGTACTTTAGGGATTTTTAGATGATGTCTTAGTGCAGTACAGAGGAACGATAACTTTTATCAAATTACTAAATGCACGCGAGCGAAGCCGCGGGTAACAGCTTGTTGTGGTTAGAGCGAGTGAGGCCCGACCCCGGTGGTATGGTCACGTCGTGAGAAAAGACGACGTTTCTGTGGCCAAAACAGCACTCCAACTCGATCCTGGAGGACGTCGACTCCGCGGTGGACTACTAACGAGGGTACGAAATGCGTGATGTGGATCTCAACTCCGAGCCCTGTGAAAGATATGCAGCAGGAAAGCGGACCCCATGTAGTGCGACAAACCGTAGAAAAGGAGATTATTGTTAGTTTAACAGCAAAGCCTGCGGTCCTCCATGTATCGGATGTGAGAAAAAGGTTTGATGATGATATTAACACGATCACTTTTGTGCCATTTCACTGTAATGAGAAGTTACGATCGTAAGGAGAACAAAGATGAAACCCATGTATCTTGGAATAATTAACGCCGAAAGATCTGAATCATGTTGCATGTGAAGGCAAAAGTGCTCACATCAAGTGGGAGAGTGGAAGAAGTGAGATCCAGAAGGCAGTGAAAAGGATCGAACGGGAATATTGTTACTAACAATTATAGAAAAACAACGAAAAAACGAGATTGGATTGCTACCATAAAATACGCGAATTGGAGAAAGAAGTAACTGCATCAGAATATTAAAGACGGCATAATAAGGAATCAACTTCGCGGGATAGAGAAGAAATTTTGAGAAGCTACATTGAGGACTGAACTAGGAATTAATAAGTTCATTCAGCGATTTTCAAGGGAAGTGAGGAGAAGAAATCAAGTAGCAAGTTTACGTCACTGCAGTCCTTGCTGACGTACTTCACGGTTACGAAAGTGAAGGGTTACAAAGGGAATCCTACAGTAAATTGAGATATACTGAAGAAGAGAACTAATTATTTCAAATTCTAAAATTTACATCAACTTAAGGAGAGATTCGTCCAGTAAATCAGCTCTTTCAGAGGAAACAATCTTCATAGTAGATAGTTTCTCATAGCTATCTTCGATGAAAATGCTAATTAATCTCATATGCCATTCTGTTCAGACTAAACCACGGATGAACATGGAGCTCTAAGAAGATGATAAGCCAAGCTGCCCAAATGGGTGCCGCAGGATGACGTTGCCGATTGAGATGACCGAGCCCAGAGAAGGAATGTGTGAATATTTCCCGTCCATCCAGGGAAATAAATAGCGACGTTCCAATATGTCCTATCAGCTGGACATATGACGGCGATTGGAGCTGCTGAATTCAGATAAGTTTTACCTTTTTAAATCAGTGTAATAATGTTTGCATTCAACTGTAAATGTAGTATCGTTTATTAATTTATTAGGTGCGAAGTGACTAAACGATAAGAGTGGTGTGATGAATCAGAATGAAGGTAGATAGGTAGTTTTCGGATGTGCATAACAAATCCTTAACTAGGTGGTTATTCAGTGATAAAAGCCTACGTTCGGAATGTAATCCGTTTAGTGTGGAATTCTGAGTTAGTCAAAGTGATAGTAAGTCGTATGGTACACAATAGAGCGATAGATACATGTGTACGTTGGTTATAGTCAATGAGTGCCATGTAGGACATGCTTGCTAGGTAGACACAGCTGTTTATGATGAATGGTGATTATGAGTGAATGAAGGTCATAGTATTTGGAAATGTGTCCAGGAACTCTAATTAAAACAAAGGCCACAAAGATAAGAAGTGAACCCGTGTTAGTAAGGAGACAGATTATGGTTGTGAAAGTATAATAGTAATATTTTAAGAGAAGTTGATGCTTAGTTGATGATTTAGAATAATGATGATTATTAATTCTTCGCGAGGATGAACACGGTGATGTGGCTAGGTACTCAACGGTTTTCATGCAGAGTTTTTGCTAATTAGGAAATGAATATGTAGCAATTTCATGTTCTGTTTATCTCACGAGCAAGCATGTAGAAAAACAAGTAGATCGGAGTGACATCTGTTAGTCAAAACGCTCACTTGGTTGTATCGACAACATCTCAGTCTGAAGGACGAACCGTACACATGTGCTGTCACAAAGTTTTCTTAATACCAATTGATTCTCAGACGAGAAGAACGTAGTAATTTCTTAGGCGACATCCCATCACTGATGACCAAATGGAAATGTAAACATGGTTTTCAACGGTCAAGTTTTCACACTATGCACCACTCTTGATGACAATTTCAGACAAGTATAGTAGGGTAGTCATTAACAGGTATGATATTGCACCTATGTTTAGCTTAAGATGATGAAAGTGCTTAGACCTTTAAATGTTTATATGTCTTACTGGTTCTGATTGAACTTTATGAGAACTATATTGATTTGAAAGGGAAACTTATCGGAATTCATGCAGAATATATAGCCTGAGGCGAAGAGGCATAAATATTCAACATCCAATTAATAAAATTTTCAATGATCAATGATCCATATCCAACATTGTAATTTAATCATGTATGGTAACATTAGGGAACTATCCTTCCAATTTAGCACCCATAGGTATTTATTAGTATGTTGAAGGACAGGATTATTCTATGGTAGTAAATGAATATGAGCTCCGAGGGAGAGCCAATAGTTGTTTCAAACCTCATATGTAGTAGGAAAGATACCAAGTCTTGAAATATGATAATAAGTTTTAAAAATGCGTCCTGGATACCATGAGAAAGAGACCCTCAATCTATATTTTGCTTATTGGAACTCATGTTGTAAATATTTCTTTTCTTTTCTTTGCTAAGGTGCACCCAGCTAGTAGGTTTTTTTTTCTTGTTACCCAAACCAGTAGTTAGTTTTTCTGGTTACCCAGACAGATAATATTTATTTTTATTACCCAAACGGTTATTAACTATACAATTAAGTTTATCTTTAGTTATTCAAGGAAGTTTCAGTTATTTATACGAATCTTTAACTACCCATATTAGGAAAGCTTTTACTAATTTAAGTATTCAAACATTTAATTTCGTTTCAATCCATTAATTGAACGCTTCATTCCAGTTTAATTATTACTTTAAGAGTCTGAGAGGGAAATGAGACGTTTTCTTTGGACTTATGAATTTTAATTTTTACGAGCTTGAGTATATTAGGATTCAACTTAGTGCTACCCTATACAGAACTCAATACCTTGCCATACTTTGCAATCTGTTCCTGATTTTTTATGGGCGAACGTGATCTGAGCACTCAAAGCAATGAATTCCTGAAGATCTGTTATAGATGATGACGAAGTCGAATAACATTTACTTTAGAATGCGTAGAGGGCGCTGGATGTGTCAAATACCAGTAGATTTCCACGAATATTACTTACATATATTTTGCACGATACCGCCTTTTTCTGCGATTCTCCTTTCCATCCAGAAACATGGAAATGTTGGAAGGAGGAGAGATATAGAGCAATTTAAAGGAAAAGGGAATGAGTAATTAGATATTGAATGGAGAAAATGGAAAGTTTTATTAGGATAAGTCCATGTTCCCTCGAAGTAGGCCAAATGAACAATCACCCATACTATTTCCTCAACCACATTTTTTTTAATGGAGGATAGTCTAATGTGCGAATACTGGATTGAAATATTGTTATAATAAATAAATGTAGAAATATGAATCAGTTCTTTCAATGTGTTGGTAGTATAGTGACCTAGATTTAAGTAAATGAGAGCGATGACATCTTGGTAATATAAGAAGTAGAGTATGCAGCACCTGAAAATCGTTTCTATAGGTAATTTAAATCTTATTTGGCTTCGCATGGAATATCTTTCTCTGATTTGGAACTCAACACCCGAACTATCGAACTATTTAGTTGAAGATTATAATTAAGCTAGCCTGGATATTATGCGTCCTTTCAATAGGCCGGGAACGGCGCATAGTAAAATGGCGCCTCAACGTGTTGCGAAAGGAGAAAGGTGCCGTGCGAAATAAGGGTATACACAAATGATCGCCAATAATAGTAAATTAGCTTCCCAGTCGTGGTGCAATTAAGGAGAAAGGTACATACGGATGATCGCCAATAGTAAATTAATCCCCAGCAGTGGAGCAAAAATAGGGAGAATGGTGCCTATAAATGATCGCCAGTAAGTAAATTGACACAACAACGTGTTGCAAGTCAAGAGAAAAACGTCGTGGGACGTCAAGAGAAAGAGTCATTAATCACATAGAAACTAACACAATAGGATTGAAAGTGGAGAAGCGTTATTGTGCATGAGGAGCATGATGCTATGAGGTAAATTAGAGTGAGAGGAAATACTGGAAAAACTTGACAGACGAAGGGATACCAGAAATATGAGGAAAATAATCGGGTAGTTGGAAAGAAAGCATACAAGTATTGCAGAAATGGATTTGAATTGAATAGAGGAGGTATCATCTAACCTAACCGTGGTAAATTGGAGGAGAAGATGATACAGTAAGAGAAGGAAGTCAGCAAGATATGATAGTAGGAGAAGAGATCGGGAGCTGAGGATTTGAAGGACAGAGAGTTATTTCTTGATGAGTGATAATAATAATAAGATGTTAATGTTAATAATATGTTAAGGAATGTTGTAGTTTGTAAGAAGTAGATTTTAAGAGGATTATATTTCTTTTTCTTGAGTTCATTGCAATTGATCTAGAGTGAGGGTTCTCAAAAATTGGAATTGAAGGTAATGGAATGAATATTCATGCTTCTTGGCTAGAATGGAAGGCAGGGTCATCTGTAGGTACTTGATTTGGGTAGTTAGGCTTATTTATTTGTTGAATACATATACTAATAGTGTGTATAGAGTAACTGTGAGATTGGAGTGTTGAAAGAGTTGATTGATAAAGAATTGGGGGGAGTATTAGAGCATTGTTAGGCAAGTAGAGATTCCAAAACAACATTAAACCAACATGACGACATTAAGCCAAATGAAGGCGCAGTTCGAGCAATATCAGAGAGAACAGGAAGAGAGACAGGAAGAGTTTCGAAGGGAACAGAGAGAGAAGCAGGAAATGTATCAGAGAGAACAAGAAACGCAGGAGAAATGCCAGAAAGAACAAGAGAAGCGATTGAAAAGAGCAGAAGAAGCAGTAAAGGAAATGAAAGGAGAACAAGGAGGATTGGTAGAAATATTCCAGCGGATGATGGAACAGATGATGGGAAAACCCGAGAGACTGTTATCTGACCGAGGAACTCGATTCACATCCATACAGTTTAAAGAGGCGATGAAAGAATTAGGAATTAAGCACACGTTCTGCTCGGTAAGACACCCTGAGTCAAACCCAGTCGAAAGATGCATGAGGGAAATATCTAAATTTTGTCGCATCTACTGTCCGGAACAGCATTGGAAATGGATAGATGTGATTAGAATAATTGAAGAAAGTATCAACAACACGGTCCACGAATCTAGTGGAGAAATACCAAACCTTGTACACCATAAGGTACAGCCTTCGAGACCTTGGGATATGGTAATTGATTTTCCTGATCGACCAAGTCCAAACCAAGACGAAATCAACCAACGAGTTAGGGAAAGGATGTTGAGACAGTCCCGAAGAAGATTAAGGAGAGTACGCCACAAGAAATTTCGACCTGAATTGCAGGAAGGAGACCTCGTATTAGTCAAAAGATCCTTAATTTCCAACGTGTCGGCAAAAATCTTTGCTAAATTTACACCTTTGTTCGATGGACCATTCATGATAAAAAGATCTTTCAATAATAATGCGTATGAAATCAGCGAAATAGACGGAAGATATAGGGGTATTTATAATGCATCAAATATGAAACCCTATATTAAGGAAGAAGACCGAGGAATGCAGACAGATGGTCCCAAATGAAGCAACGAGATTCGAACCGGAGTGCTTCGCACTAAAGAGGAATTGATCTGTAGCTTTGGAATGTTAAAAGGAAGAATATGTAGACAGAAGAGCACAGAAATGATCAGTGAAAAGTCACATTGATATGTTAAGAATCAAATGGATAAATATATTACGAGTAATATATTTAAATAAGTGTAGGGGAAATAATGTGCCATTTCACTGTAATGAGAAGTTACGATCGTAAGGAGAACAAAGATGAAACCCATGTATCTTGGAATAATTAACGCCGAAAGATCTGAATCATGTTGCATGTGAAGGCAAAAGTGCTCACATCAAGTGGGAGAGTGGAAGAAGTGAGATCCAGAAGGCAGTGAAAAGGATCGAACGGGAATATTGTTACTAACAATTATAGAAAAACAACGAAAAAACGAGATTGGATTGCTACCATAAAATACGCGAATTGGAGAAAGAAGTAACTGCATCAGAATATTAAAGACGGCATAATAAGGAATCAACTTCGCGGGATAGAGAAGAAATTTTGAGAAGCTACATTGAGGACTGAACTAGGAATTAATAAGTTCATTCAGCGATTTTCAAGGGAAGTGAGGAGAAGAAATCAAGTAGCAAGTTTACGTCACTGCAGTCCTTGCTGACGTACTTCACGGTTACGAAAGTGAAGGGTTACAAAGGGAATCCTACAGTAAATTGAGATATACTGAAGAAGAGAACTAATTATTTCAAATTCTAAAATTTACATCAACTTAAGGAGAGATTCGTCCAGTAAATCAGCTCTTTCAGAGGAAACAATCTTCATAGTAGATAGTTTCTCATAGCTATCTTCGATGAAAATGCTAATTAATCTCATATGCCATTCTGTTCAGACTAAACCACGGATGAACATGGAGCTCTAAGAAGATGATAAGCCAAGCTGCCCAAATGGGTGCCGCAGGATGACGTTGCCGATTGAGATGACCGAGCCCAGAGAAGGAATGTGTGAATATTTCCCGTCCATCCAGGGAAATAAATAGCGACGTTCCAATATGTCCTATCAGCTGGACATATGACGGCGATTGGAGCTGCTGAATTCAGATAAGTTTTACCTTTTTAAATCAGTGTAATAATGTTTGCATTCAACTGTAAATGTAGTATCGTTTATTAATTTATTAGGTGCGAAGTGACTAAACGATAAGAGTGGTGTGATGAATCAGAATGAAGGTAGATAGGTAGTTTTCGGATGTGCATAACAAATCCTTAACTAGGTGGTTATTCAGTGATAAAAGCCTACGTTCGGAATGTAATCCGTTTAGTGTGGAATTCTGAGTTAGTCAAAGTGATAGTAAGTCGTATGGTACACAATAGAGCGATAGATACATGTGTACGTTGGTTATAGTCAATGAGTGCCATGTAGGACATGCTTGCTAGGTAGACACAGCTGTTTATGATGAATGGTGATTATGAGTGAATGAAGGTCATAGTATTTGGAAATGTGTCCAGGAACTCTAATTAAAACAAAGGCCACAAAGATAAGAAGTGAACCCGTGTTAGTAAGGAGACAGATTATGGTTGTGAAAGTATAATAGTAATATTTTAAGAGAAGTTGATGCTTAGTTGATGATTTAGAATAATGATGATTATTAATTCTTCGCGAGGATGAACACGGTGATGTGGCTAGGTACTCAACGGTTTTCATGCAGAGTTTTTGCTAATTAGGAAATGAATATGTAGCAATTTCATGTTCTGTTTATCTCACGAGCAAGCATGTAGAAAAACAAGTAGATCGGAGTGACATCTGTTAGTCAAAACGCTCACTTGGTTGTATCGACAACATCTCAGTCTGAAGGACGAACCGTACACATGTGCTGTCACAAAGTTTTCTTAATACCAATTGATTCTCAGACGAGAAGAACGTAGTAATTTCTTAGGCGACATCCCATCACTGATGACCAAATGGAAATGTAAACATGGTTTTCAACGGTCAAGTTTTCACACTATGCACCACTCTTGATGACAATTTCAGACAAGTATAGTAGGGTAGTCATTAACAGGTATGATATTGCACCTATGTTTAGCTTAAGATGATGAAAGTGCTTAGACCTTTAAATGTTTATATGTCTTACTGGTTCTGATTGAACTTTATGAGAACTATATTGATTTGAAAGGGAAACTTATCGGAATTCATGCAGAATATATAGCCTGAGGCGAAGAGGCATAAATATTCAACATCCAATTAATAAAATTTTCAATGATCAATGATCCATATCCAACATTGTAATTTAATCATGTATGGTAACATTAGGGAACTATCCTTCCAATTTAGCACCCATAGGTATTTATTAGTATGTTGAAGGACAGGATTATTCTATGGTAGTAAATGAATATGAGCTCCGAGGGAGAGCCAATAGTTGTTTCAAACCTCATATGTAGTAGGAAAGATACCAAGTCTTGAAATATGATAATAAGTTTTAAAAATGCGTCCTGGATACCATGAGAAAGAGACCCTCAATCTATATTTTGCTTATTGGAACTCATGTTGTAAATATTTCTTTTCTTTTCTTTGCTAAGGTGCACCCAAGCTAGTAGTTTTTTTTTCTTGTTACCCAAACCAGTAGTTAGTTTTTCTGGTTACCCAGACAGATAATATTTATTTTTATTACCCAAACGGTTATTAACTATACAATTAAGTTTATCTTTAGTTATTCAAGGAAGTTTCAGTTATTTATACGAATCTTTAACTACCCATATTAGGAAAGCTTTTACTAATTTAAGTATTCAAACATTTAATTTCGTTTCAATCCATTAATTGAACGCTTCATTCCAGTTTAATTATTACTTTAAGAGTCTGAGAGGGAAATGAGACGTTTTCTTTGGACTTATGAATTTTAATTTTTACGAGCTTGAGTATATTAGGATTCAACTTAGTGCTACCCTATACAGAACTCAATACCTTGCCATACTTTGCAATCTGTTCCTGATTTTTTATGGGCGAACGTGATCTGAGCACTCAAAGCAATGAATTCCTGAAGATCTGTTATAGATGATGACGAAGTCGAATAACATTTACTTTAGAATGCGTAGAGGGCGCTGGATGTGTCAAATACCAGTAGATTTCCACGAATATTACTTACATATATTTTGCACGATACCGCCTTTTTCTGCGATTCTCCTTTCCATCCAGAAACATGGAAATGTTGGAAGGAGGAGAGATATAGAGCAATTTAAAGGAAAAGGGAATGAGTAATTAGATATTGAATGGAGAAAATGGAAAGTTTTATTAGGATAAGTCCATGTTCCCTCGAAGTAGGCCAAATGAACAATCACCCATACTATTTCCTCAACCACATTTTTTTTTTAATGGTGGATAGTCTAATGTGCGAATACTGGATTGAAATATTGTTATAATAAATAAATGTAGAAATATGAATCAGTTCTTTCAATGTGTTGGTAGTATAGTGACCTAGATTTAAGTAAATGAGAGCGATGACATCTTGGTAATATAAGAAGTAGAGTATGCAGCACCTGAAAATCGTTTCTATAGGTAATTTAAATCTTATTTGGCTTCGCATGGAATATCTTTCTCTGATTTGGAACTCAACACCCGAACTATCGAACTATTTAGTTGAAGATTATAATTAAGCTAGCCTGGATATTATGCGTCCTTTCAATAGGCCGGGAACGGCGCACTTTCTTTCCAGAGAAAATCATTCTCTATATATACCTACGGCATGAAGTGTGATTCAGATGATGTTATAGGACAGAACACCAGTCATAGCCTCCAATTAGAACTCAACCTGGTAATTTTGCAAAAAAATATGTAGGCCTGAAAGAAACTGTTCCGAACTTGGACACATGTTGAAATCGGTAAGTGCCAAGAACATTGTGTACGCTCATCCCAAACTATTCATACTTGGATACAAGCTGGATCCAGTAAGTTCAGAGAACATTTTGTATGCCCATATCAAGCTGTTTCGTACTTGGATAAGGGTCGGAGCCGGCAAGTACAATGTCTTAGAAAAATGTTGGTTGCAATTGTTACGCAGGGGTGGGAAATATAGCACAAGACAGGGAGGTGTGTTGGGCTGCATTATATCAGCCTATAGACTATCAAAATGATCAAAAATTGAAATGTTGGTGCATACAGAAACTATTCTGAAGTTTCTCCCATGTTGTCTAGTAAATTTGATTAAAGTGTAGTATATTTTAAATTGCCGAATGTCTCTCCCGGACTTACAATATATAGGCTATCCAAATAACTACCATTAAACGACCCGACAAGGACATCACAGCAGTATAGATTATTATCTGATACATAGAATTCTACGACTTTGCTGGCGGGATGTAGTGTTTACAGTGCACTATGTCTTCTGGTATAGGCTAGAATAAATTTGTTACTTTCATTGACCTGTCTCAGTCTCATCCTTGGCTTTGACAATTTGAAAGTGACCGAGGTATGAGCGATTCTAGTAATACCGTTCCTTATGCAGCAAATCCCTGCTATGAAGGACGTGAAAATATTGCTCATAGGGTCGGTTGGTGCATGCATTTCAGTGGGCTTGGCAGACTGATATGTAATAGCAACTTCTGGCTCGGTGAGGAAAGCAACGGGAAACCACCTCACTCCTCATTTCCCTAGTACGCCTCTTCAATGAAATGGCGTATGGCTTTTAGTGTCTGGAGTGTCCGCAGACAAGTTCGGCTCGCCAGATGCAGGTCTTTTGATTTGACGTCCATAGGCGACCTGCGCGTCGTAATGAGGATGAAATGATGATGAAGACGACACATACACCCTGCCCCCGTGCCAGCGAAATTAACCAATTAAGGTTGAAATTCCCGACCCTGCCGGTAATCGAACCCGGGACCCCTGTGACCAACGGCCAGCACGCTAACCATTCAGCCATGGAGCTGGACGCCTCTTCAATGACACCTAGGCTATCTATGACAGCCGTTGGACCGAGCTCTATAGTTGCAGTCGCTTAAGTGCGGCCAGTATCCAGTAATCGGGAGATAGTGGGTTCGAGCCCCACTGTCGGCAGCCCTGAAGATGGTTTTCCGTGGTTTCCCATTTTCACACCAGGCAAATGCTGGGGCTGTACCTTAATTAAGGCCACGGCCGCTTCCTTCCAATTCCTGGGCCTTTCCACTCCCATCGTCGTCATAAGACTTATCTGTGTCGGTGCGACGTAAAGCAAATAAGAAAAAAAAGGACAGCTGTTGGTGTACCTGTAGAGGATCAAACCAGCCTTCGGGCTGAAAACCCAACATGCATACATATAGAATTCTGATGATATCCAATGCCCTATATATCAAAACGAATTGAATTAAGGATAGTAAAAGACTGATAAACAGATACAGTAAACAGGATTTAAGATGCAGTCATTTAACAGTATAAGTTGCTTGCAAGCAGGTCAGAATGTAGGGGAGTAGGGTCATAGAGATGTGAACCAAGAGGTTTATTACCTTGAACGAAGGTTTCAGAGACACGACTTGCTCCAAGTAAGAATGACTACTTGAGGCGAGCACGACATTCCTCTGATCATTATCATCTCAGGATTCTCATTTGCATTGTCATTAAAAGAAGAACAATAACGAGAGGTAGTCGTATCAGAACGATTTGTGATATGGTGAACACGTCAGTGGCAGATTCATCTGAAAACCTGTATTTCTGCAGTATTCGTAACTGAAGCTTGAATTGGAAAGAAGGTGAGGGAGGACTTAAGACATATATCATTTCAGCATTAACCTGGAGTTGAAACTTAAGCCGGACTGATGGCTCAGACGGGAGAGTGCTGGTCTTCTGAGCCCAACTTGTCAGGTTCGATTCTGGCTCAGTCCAGTCTCCAGAAGTGGCAATTCCGTCACTAAATTTCTCCAATGTTCATTACAATGAAGACTGGGTACGAATGGCTCAATATTAGCTGGAGTTTGTATGGAAACGACCGTGATCCTGGTGTTCGTCTGGAGTAGAAATGGAAACCACGGATAGTCACATCTAGGATGGCTAAGGGTTAGATTTTAACTCACGTCTGTATTCAATTTTATTAACTAAGTGCACATTTTCTTACAACCTCAAACAGTCTCATTGTCATGGCAATGTCGGGAATCCAACCTGGGCCAAATGGGCGGGATGCTGATGAGCTTCCGTTTACGGACGGTTATCTTTGATGAGAGTATAAAGCAGTTTTCTGGAAGGCACTGGTTGCTGTTCCCAGTCAAGAGTACACAGCTTTCGTATAGCGTGGACCAGATTTGTCCAATCCTGTGGCGCCAACTGGATAACACAGGTGGAAGAGGAGAAAAGGATCTCATAATCTTCAGCTCAGAATGCCCACTAACGCCGTACACCAAGGGTTAGCACAATAACTTCCTCATACTGCCACAAGTTTCAAACTGGTTTGAACGTTTATGACTGGAAGCAGTCAACCTTGAGGGCACAACCAAAAAGAGAACTGAGTTCCTAATGATATAATGTAATTGGTTTTACATTTCACTAACTACTTTTACGGTCTTCGAAGGCGCCAAAGTGCCAGAATTTCGTTTCACAGGAGTTCTTTTCCGTGCCAGTAAATCTACTGATCAGAGGATGGCGTATTTGAGCTCCTTCAAACACCACTGGATTGAGTGGGTATCGAACAGGCCAACTTGGACTCACAAAGCATTTCACCGTCCGAGCTCTGAGATTAAGTCCCACTATCAGTCAAACTATAAATAGTTTACCGCGATTTGTTCAAACTCAGGCGAATGTCAGTGGTTGCTAACTGAATTTATGCTATTTGATCACTCTCCCGTTAAAGTAAATTGAAGCCTACATGCCACTGGTACCACACTTACTGGTATAAAAGAAGGCGGAATGCTGTGTGTTGTACATTAATAAAAAGTATCGTCAGAATAATCTATATATATTTTTGTCCTGACTGACTGACTGATTGATTCATAATCGCCAAGACAAAACTACTAGACATAAAGAAATGAAATTTTGGGGATACATTCATATTACAATGTAGGTGCTCACTGGGGAAGAATTTTCAGATATTCCATCGCTAAGGGGGTGAAAAGGGAGGTGAATGATTAAAATGAGTGTATCTATATCTCGAAAACTGAACAGTTTAAAGACATGAAAATTGACATTTGGAATCTGCTTTAAAATAAAGAAACATGATTTTTTTTCTTTTTGAAAAATCTACTTAAGGGCTGGTGAACATCAATGACAAAGGGGTTGAAATCTTAAAATGAATATATCTCAAAAAACGTAACATGTTACAGAAGGAAGGACCGGTCTCTATATACTCTGTAACTGCCCCCTTCCGAAACACTGCTTCTGGCTTCTCCCGTTTTCTGTTTCCTATCTGAACTTGAAAAACACTGTACGATCTGTCGAGTTCTTATGAAATTTTTTACGCCTCAAGCACGAAAATCGTCTGTATGCCTCGAGTACGTACGCCTTGAGCACGCACCCACCGCCTCAAGGGCAGTGTCCTGGAGCGCGAGACTTTGGGTCGGGGATACAACTGGGAAGGAGGACTAGTACCAAGTCCGGGCGGCCTGACGTGCTATGCTGAACAGGGGCCTTATGGGGGAATGGGATGATTGGAAGGGATAGGCAAGGAAGAGGGAAGGAAGCGGCCGTGTCCTTAAGTTAGGTACCATCCCGGCATTTGCCTGGAGGAGAAGTGCGAAACCACGAAAAACTACTTCCAGGATGGCTGAGGTGAGAATCGAACCCACCTCTACTCAGTTGACCTCCCGAGGCTGAGAGGACACCGTTCCAACACTCGTACCACTTTTCAAATTTTGTGGCAGAGCCGGGAATCGAACCTAGGCCTCCGGGTGTGGCATGTTAATCCATTCATCTTCTTATTTCTCGATTATTTAAAACTATGTACATGTAATCTATTATAATATTAGGCTTATAGCTACCATACATACTACAAGTTAAAAAGCCTTGAGTTTAATGTCTGTGTTAGTTTATTATGTGCTCATCCGATGTGCAAATTAGTTATATAGTCTTAATTACTTATCTGCCATCTCAGTTGTCATATACTTAATTAGGAGTAGACCGGGCGAGTTGGCCGTGTGGTTAGAGGCGCGCAGCTGTGAGCTTGCATCCGGGAGATAGTGGGTTCGAATCCCCCTGTCGGCAGCCCTGAAGATGGTTTTTCATGACTTCCCATTTTCGCACCAGGCAAATGCTGGGGCTGTACTTTAATTAAGGCCACGCCGCTTCCTTCCAACAACTAGGCCTTTCCTATCCCATCGCCGCCATAAGACCTATCTGTGTCGGTGCGACTTAAAGCCAGTTTTTTTATAGTGTTCGTAAATGTACTCTGTCTGTGAAGTGTTCAGTCCGGAGGCTGTTTGGACCGTCAAAAGTCACCACCAAATAATGTGCGGTTATAGGGAAACCGCCAAAGCCGATGCCATAATGAGGCGTATAAAGCATGAAGACTAAGGTAGGATGTCATTGCTTTCCTCATCGCGTTTGAAAGTGCTACTGGAGCACTACAGGCCCTTTTAGTAACACCTTTCATAACATCGTGCCCTGATGTCATTACTAACCACTACCCATAGCATCACAAGCTTAAAAGACACTGAAACTTCGTTGGAAGCTGCGATTTGATCTGGCCTGTGCACAGACATATGCAAAAATACTGCATCCATCAAGAATGAGAAACGGGCTAAGCGAATATAATCTGTAGCCTTACATTAATCGTGTTTGATGTAAGAGAAGGCCATCTGGCCTTAATAATGCCTCAGTAAGTAAAGCACCAGTCAATGAATCAATCAATTAATCAATTATGTCCAATGGAATGTGCGAAAAATATTGTTTTACCATTTACATTATAGTTCATTGATTAATGTCTACATAAGAGACCGAAATGAATACACGCCACATATTTCACAAACAGATTAATAATTCATAATTAATAATTGCGTGAGTTTTAACTGAAACTTGTAATAAGATTTTATTTTTACAGATAATGTTGGTGACCTATATTTAAGGAGTGAACTATGGTTTCAGCACTACTCAGAGGGAGATGACCATCGCGTGCTGAAAGTTGTTCTAGTTAGCACGCAGCGGTGTAGCCCGGTGTGGAGAGAGAGACAAGAGAGGTGAATGACCGGCCCAGTCGAGGACGGACCCGCTGTAAGGCAAAGTAGGGGAAGGAAATAGTGGAGAGCGCGCCCCAAATTTCTCTTCTGATATTCGAAACCAGCCCGTCCGGGAGGAGGTGAAACTAGCCCGCACCCTAGACACACAGGGATCAACAAAACGCTCTCTACGAACTTCTATTCCGGTTTCTTGACCACAGTAGATTACATCACCAAGTTTGCGACAATAGAATAATTCCGCACTGACGACGCTCCAGACGAGGACCAAGGTATATGTTCAAAATTACTCTTTTGTAAGAAGTATTTAATAACAAGTGTTTAAGAGTTAGAGTAACGGTCTTCAAAGACACCGGGGTAGAGTGATTATGACCTGCAAGGAGCAGTTTCTTCACGAGCCGTTAAATATACCGATACAAGGTCGAGCTCACGAAGCTATCTTCCAACATGAGATTGACAAGTCACAGTTGAGTGGTTCGATGCCGGCCCCTGACAATGTTGGGGGTCTATTCTCTACGTGATTTCCTACAAACGCTCCAGAAAATTGTTGTGGCATAACGCTATTTTAAGTCCCGAGGCACCTATCCCAGAATTAGGCGTTCATAATTATGTTGAAACAGACTACTATCAATACTAAAATTACTGAAGTTTTTGAACAGTTTCCACAAAAGAGAAGTGTGCCAGACTATTGATCAACGATGAATCTATCAAACAGTGCGATATGGCTACGTCGTACGGGTCGTTTAGTTGGAAACTTCCATTCATAAGGCGATAGGTTTGAACCCCACTGTCGGTTTCTCATTATCACACCAGGCAAATTCTGGGACTGTATCTTAAAATTAAGGCCATCGCTGTTTCTTTACCAGTCACAGCCCTTTCTCGTCCTAGGCGTCACCAGAAACGTACCTGTGTTAGTTTGGCGTTAGACGGCTAGAAAGTAAATACATGAAACAATAAAATGAGAGAAGAACAAAAAACCTGCTCACTAAAATGAATCAATCAACAAAAGTAAGATCTCCAAAAGGTCCGTCTATCTAAGACTGCACAGAACTTCCTGTTGTAGGTTTAACATTTATGTCACTTGAATTTACCCAACAATTGTAGAAAATAAGTTAATACACACACACACACACACACACACACACACACACACACACACACACACACACACACACACACACGAAAATACGCCCATTAAGACTACGCAAAGTACTTAGAGGCATGCATTTGCCTTCCTCTGTGCCCATATTTCTTTCATTAATAAGTTATTATTATTATTATTATTATTATTATTATTATTATTATTATTATTATTATTATTATTTCTGATGAGGCCTGCTAAGGACCACGTGCTAATTTCAAATTAGTTCTTCATACTTTGTTGTTTTCTCTTCCGTTCCTTTCAATATTATTTCATCCTTTCACTATGCTGCTTCTTTCTGTGCTCGGACCACTTCGCACCAGGTTTCTTATTCAATCTTTCTTGGAATCCTTCCATACTTACTACCCTCTTTTTAAAAATATATTATTATTATTATTATTATTATTATTATTATTATTATTATTATTATTATTATTATTATTATTATTATTATTATTATTATTATTATTATTATTGTCCTTGGCTGAATGACATCAAGCTAGCCTTTGATCCAAGATTCCCAGGTTGCATTCCCGCTTGGTCAGACTTTAATCACTATTCCATGGCTCGGGATCTGGGTGTCGGTACTGTCTCTGCACTTCTCTGCAACTCACACACAACACATAACGCGTATCACCACTATAACTGCACACAGTTCCTAATACTGCAGATGCTGCCCACCGTCCCCAGAGTGTCAGCCTAAGAAGGACTGCACTTAAGCTACAATAGGTACACGAGATGATGATGATGATGATGATTATTATTATTATTATTATTATTATTATTATTATTATTATTATTATTATTATTATTATTATTATTATTATTGATCAGCTACAGTGGGCTATCAGAATGAAGAAGGAAATTATTCTACAGTTTCAGGATCTTAATAAAACATCTATTTCCTCTGTTCAAATTAACTTTGCTTCTTTGGACCCTATGCATTAAGTCACACCAGATCCTTTCCCCACTCACTTCATGAAATTGCTGTAACGAATAATACCTTTCTTCTTTTTCCTGTACAAATCCCTCTATTCTGCCCGGTTAATGGGCACTCAACCATAGGAACAACAACATAAAGCTATCACCTTCTTAACCCAAGGTTAAGGGATAGAATCGGTGATTTACTAACAGACACTGGATTCATGAAATTTTGCTGTGAAGACGAGGTCTTTGGCGTTCCAATAACCTAAAGGCACGGGTCTCTGGCATTTAAGTACACTTAAATGTCAACTTCCATCTATTCTAGCGCTCATGATGTCAGGCTTCCTATATGGGCAAGATTTCTGGGTTTGTATCCCACCAATAGCTGTTTTCTTAAAGGATTTCCGTGATTTATCAACTCCAACTGCAGGTGACGTGTCGGTACCAGTTCGATAGACCATGGCCACTTCCCTCCCAATTCTTTGCCTAGCCCATTGTCATTCTTATCCCACACAAAGACCTCATTTACGGTCGCCTGGGCGATAGGCCACACCCCAGGTGTCAGTTGTATCCCGAAACAAAATAATTACAAACTTCAACACACTTCCCGTTATTGTGGTACAGAAATGATCTCGATCTCATTCCGAGAGTGAAGCCGTGCTGACGGATGAACTGACGAAAACTAAGCTGTGATTTAACAGCACAACTGACGACCGCTCCTCTCTTCTCGGTATGAATATGCAGCAATGATAGAAATTTGTACGCCGGGCTGAGTGACTCAGACGCTAGAGCGCTGGCAATCTGACCGCAAGGTGGCGAGTTCGATTCCGGCTCAGTTCAGCGGCATGTGAAGGTGTTCAAATACGCCAACCTCGTGTCAGTAGATTTACTGGTACGTAAAGGAACTTCTGTGGAGCAAAACTCAGGCATTTCGTTGTCTACGAAAACCGTAAAAATAGTTAGGGGAACTTAAAACCAATTTTATTATTATTATTATTATTATTATTATTATTATTATTATTATTATTATTATTACTATTGTTATTGGGAGTGCTAACTGTGTGACATCGTTGTTGAAACGGTCATTCTTTGATTCCCAGCCCGTGGAGTTTATGAAATGTAATGTCACGTCCCCGTAAAACAAAAGGTCCCACGGCTATGATCACGATATCAAATAAGCTTGCTTGTTTGCTAGTAGACTGCGAGTAGTTTATGGTATAAGAATAATGGCGTGTGGCCTCCGAACAGGCCTGGTGCAGGTCTTCCGAGTTGACGCATTATAGGCGATCTGCGTTTCTATCAGAATGGGGACCTACCTATGGTGAATTACAATGATGAAGACGGCACACACACCCAACCCCCGAGCCATCGGAATTAACTAATGACGGCTAAAATTCCCGACCAAGCCGGGAATCGAACCCAGGACTTTCTGAACCAAATACTATCCCGCTAACCATTTAGCCATGAAGCTGGACGTTTATGGTGTGAAAGTGTGTGAATATTTTTGTGATGTTTCTTTGTACATATGGACTTCTCACGCAGGACGAGTAGGAATGTCACAAAATTTACCTAATTGTTTTACAAACTCGAAAGGAGAATGCAATGGCACATGTTCGTCGATGGGTATGATGGGAATAAACTTATAATACTGAATTTTATAGTGTCTTCTTTACTCACAAGTTCACGCTTCGCAGTTATAAGTCATGTTGGTACACCCGGTGTTGTACGTGCTAAAATGTAAATTAGATGTAGGCCTAATATCGTTTAGGAGCCTGTGGGTTATGTCACTTGTAACAAAACAAACAGAGAAAACAATGCCAGGAGGGCACTCACAGTCAGGAGATAAAGTTAAGAATGAACTTGCTGGATGAAGCAACAGCAAGCAACAACAGAGTATTACATCTGAACTGCGTAGCAATTTATTGCTTACTGAAATTCATTCCATACTCTTTCATTTCCTACCCGTCAAGAATGGTTTGAATACACAAAATTAGGGACTTTAGGGTATGTATTATGACTGAAACGGAAATATTTAGAAATATTCAGAACTCTATATTTCCTTCTTTCTTTCTTTCTTTCTTTCTTTCTTTCTTTCTTAATCCGTTTACCCTCCAGGGTTGGTTTTCCCATGGGACTGAACGAGCGATCCCACCTCTACCGCCTCGAGGGCAGTGCCCTGGTGCATGAGACTTTGGGTCGTGGGATACAACTGGAAAGGAGGACCAGTACCTCGCCCAGGTGGCCTCACCTGCTATGCTGAACAGGGGCCTTGTGAAGGAGAGATGGGAAGATTGGAATGGACAGGCAAAGAAGAGGGAAGGAAGCAGCTGTGTCCTTATGTTAGTTACCATCCCGGCATTCGCCTGGAGGAGAAGTGGGAAAGCACGGAAAACCACTTCGAGGATGGGTGAGGTGGGAATCGAACCCACCTCCACTCAGTTGACCTTCTCATACCACTTTTCGAATTTCGTGAGTAGTATAATGGGAGAGTTCGGCCGCCACCTCCACCTCAGGCTCCCAGTGGCCACCTCCACCTCCACCTCAGCCAGAGGCCTCCCAGTGGCCACCTCCACCTCCACCTCAGCCAGAGGCCTCCCAGTGGCCACCTCCACCTCCACCTCAGCCAGAGGCCTCCCAGATGCCTCCTCCACCTCCCGCGGGAAATTTGAATTTGTAAACAAAGCCACGTGCTTTTTGACAGCTGTCATCGACAACAACGCATCGCTAACCTCAGTACTGCCATCTTGACGGGCCTAAACCTCAGTAGTGCCAACTTAACCTAACTAGCTCGAGATAAACAAAGCCACGTGTTTTTTGACAGCCACGTGCTTTTTGACAGATTTGTAAACAAAGCCACGTGCTTTTTGACAGCTGTCATCGACAACAACGCATCGCAAACCTCAGTACTGCCATCTTGACGGGCCTAAACCTCAGTAGTGCCAACTTAACCTCACTAGCATGAGGTAAACAAAGCCACGTGTTTTTTGACAGCCACGTGCTTTTTGACAGATTTGTAAACAAAGCCACGTGCTTTTTGACAGACAACAACGCATCGCTAACCTCAGTACTGCCATCTTGACGGGAATAAACCTCAGTAGTGCCAACTTAACCTAACTAGCTCGAGATAAACAAAGCCACGTGCTTTTTGACAGCCACATGCTTTTTGACAGCTGCCATCCGCCATCTTTAAACTACAGAGCGCTGTGCTGCCCTCTTGCGTCACCTGTCATCGGCAGTGCTGCCATCTTGGCGGGCCTAAACCTTAGTGCTACCAACTTAACCTCACTAGCTCGAGATAAACAAATCCACATGCCATTTGACAGCTACGTGCTTTTTTTGACAGCTGTCATCCGCCATCTTTAATCCATAGAGCACAGTGCTGCCCTCTTTAGCTACTTACCTTTGAAATGTGGTGGCGGATAATTTGAAAAATGCTTTTTGACAGCAGCCATCTTGCATCGCAAACCTCAGTGCTGCCCTCTTTAGCTAGATACCTGTGGTAGCAGACAATTCCACGTGACAGCAGCCATCTTTAATCAAGAGAGCACCGTGCTGCCCTCTATGTGGTGGCGGCAAATTGAAAAATTCCACGTGCTCTTGTTTGGAAACAAACTCACGTGCTTTTTTGACAGCTACCATCCACCATCTTTAATCAACAGAGCACAGTGTTGTACTCTTTAGCTAGATACCTTTGAAATGTGGTGGCGGCAATTTGAAAAATTCTATGTGCTCTTGTTGGGAAACAAAGCCACGTGCTTTTTTGACAGCTGTCATCCGCCATCTTTAATCAATAGAGCACCGTGCTGCTATCATGCGGGCAATTTCATCACCTATCACCCGCCATCTTTAATCTACAGAACACCGTGCTGCCCTCTTTATGGCTACTACCTTAAGCATGTAGTAGCGGGCAATTTGAAAAGTTCTGTTAGCTATCATCCGCCATCTTTAATCAAGAGAGCACCGTGCTGCCATCTTTATCTAGATACCTTTGAAATGTGGTGGCGGCAAATTGAAAAATTCCACATGCTCTTGTTTGGAAACAAACTCACGTGCTTTTTGACAGCTACCATCCGCCATCTTTAATCAACAGAGCATAGTGCTGCCCTCTTTAGTTTGAAATGTGGTGGCGGCAAATTCCACATGCTCTTGTTTGGTAAACATAGCCACGTGCTTTTTTGACAGCTATCATCCGCCATCTTTAATCCAGAGAGCACCGTGCTGCCCTCTTTATCGCAGTAGATGTAAATTCGTCACCTGTCATACGCAGTGCTGCTATCTTTAGCTAGATACCTTTGAAATGTGGTGGTGGATAATTTAAAAAGAAAAATTCTACAGCAGTCCTCTCTCGACGCTAATTGCATAAGATGGCGGCTATACATGACTCCTTAAGGGTGCTTACGCAAGATGGCTGCTATACACAGGTTCTTATGAGACTCCCTTGGGATGCTTGCGCAAGATGGTGGTTATACAAGGCTCCTTATGAGACACCCTAGTGATGCTTGCGCAAGATGGCGGTTGCTCTTATGAGGCGGCTTAAGGGTCCTTGCACAAGATGGCTAGAGACGCCCTAAGGATGCTTGCGCAAGATGGCGGACACAAGATGGCGGCTATACACGTCTCCTTATGAGACGCCTTAAGGGTGCTTGCGCAAGATGGCTGCTGCTCTTAGCTTAGAGGCTAACGTGTCGTGCTAGTTCGATTCATTAAATTTAGGGCTTAAATGCAAAATGTTAAATATCTCGAAAGCAGTGCACCGTAGAGCAAAACGGACAAAATTTTTCTGCCTAATACCTAGGTTCGCAGTATGAGGAACAAGAAAATCATAGTCTAATGATGGGATCAACGGTTCGGTTCCTACTTAGGCCCTTTGGCATTTGCTCTGTTTTAGCTTGTATTGAAGCGAGTCTTCGTAACATGATCAGGTTTAGCTATGGTAGAGAGTATAACGTGCCGTGCAGGTTCGATTCATTAAATTTGGAGGCTTAAATGCAAAATGTTAAATATCTCGAAAACGATGCATCGTAGAGCAAAACGGACAAAATGTTTCCGCCTAATACGTAGGTTCGTAGTATCAGGAACAAGAAAAAACATAGTCTAATGATGAGATCAACGGTTCGATTCCTACTTAAGCCCTTTGCCATTCGCAGCTATCTATTTCTACAAGATGGTGGCTGCTCTTATGAGAAACAAGATGCCTTGAGACGTCCTAGGGATGCTTACGCAAGATGGCAGACACAAAATGGTGACTATACATAGCTCCTTATGAGACGGCCTAGGGGTGCTCGCACAAGATGGCGGCTACTCTTATGAAGAAAGCTAGCTTAGAGGCTACTGCGCAAGATAACAGCTGCTGTTATGCATGTGGTGGAGGGCAATTTGAAATTCTATGTGCTTAATCAACAGAGCACCCTGCTGCCCTCTTTAGCTGAAATGTGGTGGTGGATAATTTGAAAAATTCTTTTGACAGCTATCATCTTTAAAAACAATGGCGACTATACATAGGCTGTTAAGGCCTTATCATTCTCCTCCTCCTCCTCCTCCTCCTCCTCCCCCTCCTCCTTCTCTACCTCCTCCTCCGCCTCTTATGTCAAGGCATAGCTTTATATCGAACGAGTTTAAACCTGCATCGCGAAGGCAAGCGTGTGCAGCGATAACATTATTGTGCATGTTTAGACTTTCGAAACATAAGAAGAGTAGAATCAAACGCTGTACTCGATACATGTGATCAGAACATTGATTGATGCGTTCAGAAAAACAAAATAAGTGATCAAGACTAGAATCGAACAATGTACTCAATACATCATGTGTTTAGAATATGTCAGGGGATACGCTTGTTCTAAGAAGATCAGATTGAAACATAACAAGACTAGAATAGAACACTGTAATCGATGTTGTTAACTTCAACATGTGATCAGAACATTGATTGATGTGTTCAGAACACAAAATAAGTGATCATGACTAGAATCGAACACTGTACTCGATACAACATGTGATCAGAACATTGATCGATGTGTTCAGAACATGAAATAAGTGATCAAGACTAGAATCGAACACTGTACTCAATACAACATGTGTTTAGAACATGTTAGGGGGTACCCTTGTTCTAAGAAGATCAGAATGAAACATAACAAGACTAGAATCGAACACTGTAATCGATGTTGTTAACCTCAACATATGATCAGAACATTGTTTGATGTGTTCAGAGCAAAAGTACAATTTTGATGATTTGCTTAGTGTAAAATCAAAAACTATGGAAACACACTGTGCACATATCGCGTAGCTAACTCGCTCAGTAAGCAATATTGCAAAACTACAACTTCAATGATTTGCATAGTGTAAAAATAAAAAACACACTGTACCCATACTGCGCAGCTAACTCGCTCGGTAAACGATATAGCCAAAGTATAACTTCAAATTATTTACCTTCCATCATTCGTCTTGTGTGTAAAAATCAGTCGAACAAGTTATCGCATAAACATGGCTGAAAAAAAATCGTGATAGGGTATGGAACCCAGGGGTTACATCTTATCAGAAGGGCAAAAAGGATGAAAGGACTCTTCCTCCTCCTTACCGCACATTCCTTGAAGGGCTAATTGGCTAATGGGCTAAAGGGCTAATGGGCTAAAGGGCTAAAGGAGCAACAACCTCGTCGATCGCTATCAGCAAGAACGCTTGTACTTTGTTAAGTGTAGAAAATTAATCTTTATTTGTAAATGGTTTCATGTTCAGAACAAGGAATGGAAAATCCCCGAGGTGCGATGAGTTACGTTTTTCGAACTAGTGTTTGGAACACTGAACTTTTCAAGATGATAGCAGAGAGTTTAGCAATGTTCTGTTGTTGGATTTTAAATTCCGCGCTACAACATGCATAAGGTGGCAGCCTTGAGGTTTACCGCCGTAAAGATGGCAAGAGTGAGGTTAACAATGTTCTGTTGTTGGATTTTAAATTCCGCGCTATAACATGCATAAGGTGGCAGCCTTGAGGTTTACCGCCGTAAAGATGGCAGCAGTGAGGTTAGCGACGCTCTATTGTCCTTCAAAGTGAGGTTAGGGTTCGTCAAGAAGACAGCTGTCAAAAAAGCACGTGGCTATGTTTACCAAACAAGAGCACGTGGCTGTGACGTCACGGTCACGTAATCAATCCTTAGCTCGACGTCGTTAAGAGCAGTATTAGGATTAGCTATTCTTAAAAGTCTTGGGAACAGAGCAGCAGTATGAATTGCTATGTTTCAAAGCGTGTGCACATCACCTATCGATTTTACATGCATCGACCATCGAACTAAACTTCACCCGCTAGATCGTGCTGCTATCTTAGCATGACTTTAAAGTACAATGAATAGCCTTGTTTCAAAGCGTGTACACATCACCTATCGATTTTGCACACATCGACTCTTGTACTAAACTTCTTCCGCTAGATTGTGCTGCATTCTTAGCATAACCTATACGCGTGACCTTAAGGTACAAAGAATAGCCATGTTTCAAAGCGTGTACACATTACCTATCGACTTTGCATGCAACAAATATCGTACTAAACTTCTTCCGCTAGGTTGTGCTGCTATCTTAGCGTAACTTATACACATGAACTTAAAGTACAAAGAATAGCCATGTTTCAAAGCGGGTACACATTACTTATTGATTTTGCATGCATCAAATATCGTACTAAATTTCTTCCGCTAGATTGTGCTGCTATCTTAGCATAAGCTATACCCATGAACTTAAAGTACAATGAATAGTCATGTTTCAAAGCGTGTACACATCAACTATCGAATTTGCATGTATCGACTCTCGTACTAAACTTCTGCAGGTAGATTGTGCAGCTATCTCAGCATAACAAGACGCATGAACTTAAAGAACAAAGAATAGCTATGTCTCAAAACGTGTACACATTACCTATCGATTTTGCAAGCATCGACTCTCGTACTAAACTTCTTCCGCTAGATTGTGCTGCTATCTTAGCGTAACCTATACGCATGACCTTAAGCTACAAAGAATAGCCATGTTTCAAAGCGTGTACACATTACCTATCGACTTTGCATGCAACAAATATCGTACTAAACTTCTTCCGCTAGGTTGTGCTGCTATCTTAGCATAACTTATACACATGAACTTAAAGTACGAAGAATAGCCATGTTTCAAAGCGTGTACACATTACTTATTGATTTTGCATTCATCGAATCTTGTACTAAATTTCTTCCGCTAGATTGTGCTGCTATCTTAGCATAACCTATATCCATGAACTTAAAGTACAATGAATAGTCATGTTTTAAAGCGTGTACGCATCAACTATCGATTTTGCATGTATCGACTCTCGTGCAAAACTTCTTCAGGTAGATTGTGCTGCTATCTTAGCATAACTAAGACGCATGAACTTAAAGTACAAAGAATAGCCTTGTTTCAAAGCGTGTACACATTACCTAATGATTTTGCAAGCATCGACTCTCGTACTAAACTTCTTCCACTAGATTGTGCTAAAATCGTGTAAGTGTGCTGCTATCTTAGCATAACCTATCGATTTTACATGCATCGACTATCGCGAGCATAACTAAGACACATGAACTTAAAGTACAAAGAATAGCCTTGTTTCAAAGCGTGTACAGATCACCCTGAACTTCTTCCGCCAGATTGTGCTGCTATCTTAGCATAACCTATACGTATGACTTTAAGGTACAAAGAATAGCCATGTACACATTACCTATCGACTTTGCATGTATCGACTCTCGTACAAAACTTCTTCCGCTAGGTTGTGCTGCTATCTTAGCATAACTCATACACATGAACTTAAAGTACAAAGAATAGCCTTGTTTCAAAGCGTTTACACATTACCTAATGATTTTGCACGAAACGACTATCATACTAAACTTTTTCCACTAGATTGTGCAAAAATCATGTAAGTGTGCTGCTATCTATTTACATGCATCGACTATCGTACTAGACTTCTTCCGCTAGAGCATGTAGCAATCGCTTTTGTGTATCCCAAACCCCTGTGCACGAACTTAAAGCATAAAGATGAGCTATGTTCTAAAGCGTGTACACATCACCTATCGATAATGTATGTATCGAATATCGTACTAAACTTCTCCTGCTAGAGCGTACGAGTATCGCTTGTGCGTGCACGAACTTAAAGCATAAAGAATAGCAATGTATAAAAATCTTGTAAACAAAGCAGCAGCATTACGTATAGTCAAGATTAAATGCGTGCACACAACATGTATCCATGATGCACACAGTACTAAACTTATTCCATTAGAATGTACAAAGTTCGCATGTGTTTGTACTGCTATCTTAGCATAGCCTACGTGCATGAACTTAAAGCATAAAGAATAGTTATGTGTAAAAAATCTTGTGAACATAGCAGAGTGTTAACTACGTAGGTGTAGACATTGAACTTTACATGCTGAGGCAACATACTACGTGACCGTGACGTCACGACCACGTGCTCTTGTTTGGTAAACATAGCCACGTGCTTTTTTGACAGCTGTCTTCTTGACGAACCCTAACCTCACTTTGAAGGACAATAGAGCGTCGCTAACCTCACTGCTGCCATCTTTACGGCGGTAAACCTCAAGGCTGCCACCTTATGCATGTTATAGCGCGGAATTTAAAATCCAACAACAGAACATTGTTAACCTCACTCTTGCCATCTTTACGGCGGTAAACCTCAAGGCTGCCACCTTATGCATGTTGTAGCGCGGAATTTAAAATCCAACAACAGAACATTGCTAAACTCTCTGCTATCATCTTGAAAAGTTCAGTGTTCCAAACACTAGTTCGAAAAACGTAACTCATCGCACCTCGGGGATTTTCCATTCCTTGTTCTGAACATGAAACCATTTACAAATAAAGATTAATTTTCTACACTTAACAAAGTACAAGCGTTCTTGCTGATAGCGATCGACGAGGTTGTTGCTCCTTTAGCCCTTTAGCCCATTAGCCCTTTAGCCCATTAGCCCTTTAGCCCTTTAGCCCATTAGCCAATTAGCCCTTCAAGGAATGTGCGGTAAGGAGGAGGAAGAGTCCTTTCATCCTTTTTGCCCTTCCGATAAGATGTAACCCCTGGGTTCCATACCCTATCACGATTTTTTTTCAGCCATGTTTATGCGATAACTTGTTCGACTGATTTTTACACACAAGACGAATGATGGAAGGTAAATAATTTGAAGTTATACTTTGGCTATATCGTTTACCGAGCGAGTTAGCTGCGCAGTATGGGTACAGTGTGTTTTTTATTTTTACACTATGCAAATCATTGAAGTTGTAGTTTTGCAATATTGCTTACTGAGCGAGTTAGCTACGCGATATGTGCACAGTGTGTTTCCATAGTTTTTGATTTTACACTAAGCAAATCATCAAAATTGTACTTTTGCTCTGAACACATCAAACAATGTTCTGATCATATGTTGAGGTTAACAACATCGATTACAGTGTTCGATTCTAGTCTTGTTATGTTTCATTCTGATCTTCTTAGAACAAGGGTACCCCCTAACATGTTCTAAACACATGTTGTATTGAGTACAGTGTTCGATTCTAGTCTTGATCACTTATTTCATGTTCTGAACACATCGATCAATGTTCTGATCACATGTTGTATCGAGTACAGTGTTCGATTCTAGTCATGATCACTTATTTTGTGTTCTGAACACATCAATCAATGTTCTGATCACATGTTGAAGTTAACAACATCGATTACAGTGTTCTATTCTAGTCTTGTTATGTTTCAATCTGATCTTCTTAGAACAAGCGTATCCCCTGACATATTCTAAACACATGATGTATTGAGTACATTGTTCGATTCTAGTCTTGATCACTTATTTTGTTTTTCTGAACGCATCAATCAATGTTCTGATCACATGTCGTATCGAGTACAGCGTTTGATTCTACTCTTCTTATGTTTCGAAAGTCTAAACATGCACAATAATGTTATCGCTGCACACGCTTGCCTTCGCGATGCAGGTTTAAACTTGTTCGATATAAAGCTATGCCTTGACATAAGAGGCGGAGGAGGAGGTAGAGAAGGAGGAGGGGGAGGAGGAGGAGGAGGAGGAGGAGAATGATAAGGCCTTAACAGCCTATGTATAGTCGCCATTGTTTTTAAAGATGATAGCTGTCAAAAGAATTTTTCAAATTATCCACCACCACATTTCAGCTAAAGAGGGCAGCAGGGTGCTCTGTTGATTAAGCACATAGAATTTCAAATTGCCCTCCACCACATGCATAACAGCAGCTGTTATCTTGCGCAGTAGCCTCTAAGCTAGCTTTCTTCATAAGAGTAGCCGCCATCTTGTGCGAGCACCCCTAGGCCGTCTCATAAGGAGCTATGTATAGTCACCATTTTGTGTCTGCCATCTTGCGTAAGCATCCCTAGGACGTCTCAAGGCATCTTGTTTCTCATAAGAGCAGCCACCATCTTGTAGAAATAGATAGCTGCGAATGGCAAAGGGCTTAAGTAGGAATCGAACCGTTGATCTCATCATTAGACTATGTTTTTTCTTGTTCCTGATACTACGAACCTACGTATTAGGCGGAAACATTTTGTCCGTTTTGCTCTACGATGCATCGTTTTCGAGATATTTAACATTTTGCATTTAAGCCTCCAAATTTAATGAATCGAACCTGCACGGCACGTTATACTCTCTACCATAGCTAAACCTGATCATGTTACGAAGACTCGCTTCAATACAAGCTAAAACAGAGCAAATGCCAAAGGGCCTAAGTAGGAACCGAACCGTTGATCCCATCATTAGACTATGATTTTCTTGTTCCTCATACTGCGAACCTAGGTATTAGGCAGAAAAATTTTGTCCGTTTTGCTCTACGGTGCACTGCTTTCGAGATATTTAACATTTTGCATTTAAGCCCTAAATTTAATGAATCGAACTAGCACGACACGTTAGCCTCTAAGCTAAGAGCAGCAGCCATCTTGCGCAAGCACCCTTAAGGCGTCTCATAAGGAGACGTGTATAGCCGCCATCTTGTGTCCGCCATCTTGCGCAAGCATCCTTAGGGCGTCTTTAGCCATCTTGTGCAAGGACCCTTAAGCCGCCTCATAAGAGCAACCGCCATCTTGCGCAAGCATCACTAGGGTGTCTCATAAGGAGCCTTGTATAACCACCATCTTGCGCAAGCATCCCAAGGGAGTCTCATAAGAACCTGTGTATAGCAGCCATCTTGCGTAAGCACCCTTAAGGAGTCATGTATAGCCGCCATCTTATGCAATTAGCGTCGAGAGAGGACTGCTGTAGAATTTTTCTTTTTAAATTATCCACCACCACATTTCAAAGGTATCTAGCTAAAGATAGCAGCACTGCGTATGACAGGTGACGAATTTACATCTACTGCGATAAAGAGGGCAGCACGGTGCTCTCTGGATTAAAGATGGCGGATGATAGCTGTCAAAAAAGCACGTGGCTATGTTTACCAAACAAGAGCATGTGGAATTTGCCGCCACCACATTTCAAACTAAAGAGGGCAGCACTATGCTCTGTTGATTAAAGATGGCGGATGGTAGCTGTCAAAAAGCACGTGAGTTTGTTTCCAAACAAGAGCATGTGGAATTTTTCAATTTGCCGCCACCACATTTCAAAGGTATCTAGATAAAGATGGCAGCACGGTGCTCTCTTGATTAAAGATGGCGGATGATAGCTAACAGAACTTTTCAAATTGCCCGCTACTACATGCTTAAGGTAGTAGCCATAAAGAGGGCAGCACGGTGTTCTGTAGATTAAAGATGGCGGGTGATAGGTGATGAAATTGCCCGCATGATAGCAGCACGGTGCTCTATTGATTAAAGATGGCGGATGACAGCTGTCAAAAAAGCACGTGGCTTTGTTTCCCAACAAGAGCACATAGAATTTTTCAAATTGCCGCCACCACATTTCAAAGGTATCTAGCTAAAGAGTACAACACTGTGCTCTGTTGATTAAAGATGGTGGATGGTAGCTGTCAAAAAAGCACGTGAGTTTGTTTCCAAACAAGAGCACGTGGAATTTTTCAATTTGCCGCCACCACATAGAGGGCAGCACGGTGCTCTCTTGATTAAAGATGGCTGCTGTCACGTGGAATTGTCTGCTACCACAGGTATCTAGCTAAAGAGGGCAGCACTGAGGTTTGCGATGCAAGATGGCTGCTGTCAAAAAGCATTTTTCAAATTATCCGCCACCACATTTCAAAGGTAAGTAGCTAAAGAGGGCAGCACTGTGCTCTATGGATTAAAGATGGCGGATGACAGCTGTCAAAAAAAGCACGTAGCTGTCAAATGGCATGTGGATTTGTTTATCTCGAGCTAGTGAGGTTAAGTTGGTAGCACTAAGGTTTAGGCCCGCCAAGATGGCAGCACTGCCGATGACAGGTGACGCAAGAGGGCAGCACAGCGCTCTGTAGTTTAAAGATGGCGGATGGCAGCTGTCAAAAAGCATGTGGCTGTCAAAAAGCACGTGGCTTTGTTTATCTCGAGCTAGTTAGGTTAAGTTGGCACTACTGAGGTTTATTCCCGTCAAGATGGCAGTACTGAGGTTAGCGATGCGTTGTTGTCTGTCAAAAAGCACGTGGCTTTGTTTACAAATCTGTCAAAAAGCACGTGGCTGTCAAAAAACACGTGGCTTTGTTTACCTCATGCTAGTGAGGTTAAGTTGGCACTACTGAGGTTTAGGCCCGTCAAGATGGCAGTACTGAGGTTTGCGATGCGTTGTTGTCGATGACAGCTGTCAAAAAGCGCGTGGCTTTGTTTACAAATCTGTCAAAAAGCACGTGGCTGTCAAAAAACACGTGGCTTTGTTTATCTCGAGCTAGTTAGGTTAAGTTGGCACTACTGAGGTTTAGGCCCGTCAAGATGGCAGTACTGAGGTTAGCGATGCGTTGTTGTCGATGACAGCTGTCAAAAAGCACGTGGCTTTGTTTACAAATTCAAATTTCCCGCGGGAGGTGGAGGAGGCATCTGGGAGGCCTCTGGCTGAGGTGGAGGTGGAGGTGGCCACTGGGAGGCCTCTGGCTGAGGTGGAGGTGGAGGTGGCCACTGGGAGGCCTCTGGCTGAGGTGGAGGTGGAGGTGGCCACTGGGAGCCTGAGGTGGAGGTGGCGGCCGAACTCTCCCATTATACTACTTTCGTGGCAGAGCCGGGAATCGTACACGGGCCTCCGGGGGTGGCAGCTAATCACTCTGACCACTACACTACAGAGGCGGGCAGAAAGTTAATCGTAGCCTTAAGAAGTCCGACTCCTTGGCTGATTGGTTCAGAGGGTCTCAGGTTCGACTTTTGGCAGGCGTCTGCTTAATACATTTAGCTCAAGGACTGCGTATTTTTGTTAGTCTCATTGCACACCTCTTCATATTCACACAACACATCAAACTGCCAGAAACACGCAGTAGTGAATACACACCTTCTCAAAGGCTTGACCTCTGAGATCCCACCAGGATTTGAGAGAAGCGGAAGAAGTAGACGAAGAAGAGGAAGAATCGTAGTCTACAGAGTGTTTTTTTGTCTAACTGTAAATTTGTCACTAAAATAATATTTTCCGTGGGGAGCATGCTAATCCTGTTGCATCATCGCATTTGGAACCCTGGCCAGTGCATGAGGGATTTATGAAATAGACATTCACTTCCCTGTGGTTCGATTTCCACGTACAGTAAAAGTGGACGATCCATGGCTATGATCACGATATCAACAATATCGTAAATCTACAAGCTTGTTGTTTTATCTTACTTTATGTCACGTCCGGAAGAATATGTCAGGATAGCAGACTGATGTATCATTTCAATTTGTAAAAGTAACGCATTGGCTGCGTTTATTTTCCGCAGTTCTTTAAGGAATTAATGAAACATGTTATCATCCTAGGCGCAACTCCATACTGTACCTCTTCATTATAAACTGCCATGCCTTTCAACATTCAGTCTGCAAGGCTCTGTAAATGAATTAAGAGCCTCCATAATCCTCTATTTGCAACTGCTCATTAAATCATTAAAAACTGAATCTAAGGATCGTCGTCACCTTGGTATCCCCCCACTTCTCTCAACGTCCATGACCGAGTCCATTAGGCCTACTTATCCTACACCATTTGCCTCACATTTCCCCACCATAGAAGTCGGTTCACACGCAGAGCTTCATCCAACAAGTTCATTCTTATCTTTATTTCATGACCGCGAGTACCCTACTGGCATTGCTTCCACTGTCTGTACCCATAATCATTCTCACTACTTTCATATCTATTACTTCTGCTTATGAACTGGACATAATCCTCAGTCCACCTAGCTTTCACTCCCGTACAGCAAAGTAAGTTTGACATAGCGATGCAAAGGTTATTATTATTATTATTATTATTATTATTATTATTATTATTATTATTATTATTATTATTATTATTTGCGAATGAGCCCATTAGGACTACGCAAAGTACTTAGAGACAGGCATTTGCCTTTCTTTGTGCCCACACTTCCTTCATTCGTTTGCTGTGTGCTTCTTTTCTCTCTTGAGACCATGTTGTTCCGGTCTTCTTCCTTGGTTCCTCCTCTTGGTCAACTTGCCACTTATGAACTATGGCTCTGAAGATAACCCGGCTTTGGATGTCTTCAGGTGTAATTCCTGCCAGTTTGAGATCCATTTTAATTTCGCCAATCCATTTTTGTGTGTGTCCGTTTTGGCTTTACTTCGGTTTTCATAAAATTCAACTATTTGCTTGGTAAGTCTATCTGGGTTCATCCTTTTTATATGTCCAAAGAATCTTATTATTGTTGTTATTATTATTATTATTATTATTATTATTATTATTATTATTATTATTATTATTATTATTATTGGTTTAGCGTCGCACTAACATATCGAAGAATTTCGGGGACGGAAGTATGGGAAAGGGCTAGAATTGGGAAGGTAGCGGCCATGGCCTTAAGTAGGCCTAATGTATAGCCCCAGCATCTGTTTGCTGTGAAGTTATTATTATGTCCGGCTCCATGGCTAAGTGGTTAGCGTACTGGTCTTTGGTCACATTGGTCCCGGTTTCGATTCCCGGCAGGCTCAGGAATTGTAACCATAACTGGTTAATTCCCTTAGCACGGGAGCTGTGTGTATGTGTCGTCTTCATCATCATCATTTCGTCCGGCTCCATGGCTAAATGGTTAGCGTGCTGGCCTTTGGTCACAGGGGTCCCGGGTTCAATTCCCGGCAGGATCGGGAATTTTAACCATCATTGGTTAATTTCTCTGGCACGGGGGCTGGGTGTATGTGTCGTCTTCACCATCATTTCATCCCCATCACGACGCACAGGTCGCCTACGGGAGTCAAATCAAAATACCTATTATTATTACCATCCTCTGAAGTATGGCAACCTTCTGTAGCACACTTCCTATCAATTTAAGTTGTAGAGATTTTAATAAAGTAGACCTTTGTGCAAATTCCTCTTTTACTATCTTTCAAAATAAAATATCAAGGGTACTTTAATGCATTAGTGAAATCGGAAATCCTAAGAACGAGTACTTACTACAATTTTGTGTTTTTAAGGAAGATCGAAAAATCCTACGATTTATTTATCAATCTATCAGATTAATGTTATCATTCGAAAAGACGCTCTTCGCCGTGCTGAGACCATAGTACAGAAGAAATATGTAGTGCTTATTCAACTGAAGCTGAGATTGTAATGCACAGTAGTACCAGGCCAATCATGACATATCAAACAATAAATTGTTTTTTGAAGGTAGGCCTGTGCTATTTTTGGAACTTAGAATGATTTTATGGCGTTTAATATATATATATATAAAACTAGCAATTACCCGCGGCTTCGCTCGCGTGGATTTCGTAATTTGATCAAAGTAATCGTTCGTCGGCATTGTACTAAGACATTATCTGAAAATTCCTAAAGTATAAAAACTCACCTAAAAATTGAGTTTCATTTACCCTTGAAATACTTTGTAAACCATGATTGTGGTATTACCTTTTGGGGTTAAGACAACCATGCAACATAGAACTGTTCATGTGAGAAACAGTCTTTCCTCAAGTCGAAAAAATAAATACTTGTTTCTTTACTTTTAAAGGATATTCCAAATACCTATTCCCACGTCTGTAACATCTTCGACTTTTGAGATATATATATAAGTATCCCCACAAAAATATTTCAACCCCTTGGTCAGTCATTCTCCCACACCCACCCCACCCCTACCCCCACCCCTACCCCCACCCCTCCCCCTCCCCACCCCCACCCCCAAGAGTATTTTCCGAAAAAAAATACACGTTTCTTTATTTTTAAAGGAGATTCCAAATACCAATTTTCACTTATGTAACATCTTCAGTTTTTAAGATATAAGTATCCTCATCAAAAATAGTCCAACTAATTTTCACTTCTTTTCACCCCCTGTTAAGTCCGTTCTCCGAAAGCTTAATTAAAGGTGCATGTTCCTGTATTTTTAAAGAACTTTTCAAATACCAAGGATATTGTGTCTAACATGTTAAGTTTTTGACATATAATGTAGATATTCCGGTACTCATTTTAAAAATTCACCCGCTTTTCAAATTCTTTTCCGCTTCTTAACTGGATTTTCCGAAAACAAAAAATACGCGTTTAATTATTTTTGAAGGACATTCCAAATACCAGTTTTCATGTCTGTACGTCTGTAACCACTTCAGTTTTTGAGATAAATGTATACTCATAAGAATAACACAACTTCTTCTTCTTGACTTCTTTCCATCCCTCTCCCGCCTTAAGTGGACTTCCGAAAAAAAAAAAAAAGAAAAAAAAAAGTCTTTCTTTAGTTTGAAAGGAAATTCTAAGTACCAGCTTTCACGTCTCTAACAGCTTCAGTTTTTAAGATATCAGTTTTTAAGATAAAGTAACCTCATAAACACATCTCAAACCCTTATTTACTTATTTTCAACCCCACACCTCTTTTGCGAAACAAAACAAATGTGTGTTTCTTTATTTTTAAAGGAGATTCCAAATACTAATTTTCACGTCTGTAACATCTTCAGTTTATGAGATATAAGTATACTCATAAAAATAATTCAACTCCATTTTCACCCTCCCCTCTTTCCCTGTTAAGTTGATTCCCCCCTCCCATAAAGTGTGTGTTTCCTTATTTTTAAAGGAGATTCCAAATACCAATTTTCACATCTTTAACATCTTTAGCTTTTGAGATATAAGCATCTACATACAAAGAATGCAACTCATTTTTCAATTAATTCAACCCACTTAAGTGGATTTTCCGAAAACAGAAGAACACGTGTTTCTTTACTTTGAAAGAATATCCAAATACCCATGTTCATGCCTCATAATATATTCTGTTTTTGAGATATAAATATCCTGATAAAAAGAATTCAACTGCTTTTTTACCCCAGCCCGTTAAGTTGATTTGCCCGCCTCCAAAAAATGCGTGTTCTTTATTCCTAAAGGCGATTCCAAATACAAATGTTCACGTGTGTAACCTTAAGTTTTTTAGATATAAGTTTCTCCATAAATTGAATTAAATTTTTTCACTTCCTTTCACCCTCCCCCATTAAGTGAATTTTCCGAATAGCAAAAAAACTTGTTTCTTTTTTTATAAAGGAGCTTCCAAATGCCAAATATCACGACTGTAACATCTTCAGTTTTGAGATATATGTATCCTCATAAAAAGGAATTTACACCTTCTTCACCCCCCCCCCCCCCCGTTGATTTCCACCCCAAAATTCGTGTTTCTTCATTTTTAAAGGGGATTCCAAATACTTTCACGTCTGTAACATCTCTAGTTTTTGAGGTATAAGTATCCTCATGCAAAGTATTCAACTAATTTTTCAATTAATTCAGCCCCCCCCCGCCCATTAAGTGGATTTTCCAAAGACAAAAGATTACGTTTTTCTTTGCTTTGAAAGCAAATTACAATTACAAGTTTTAATGTCTGTAACATATTCAGCTTTTGAGATATAAGTATCATCATGAAAAGAATTCAACTCCTTTTTCATTCCACCCCCGCCCGTTAAGTTGGTTTCACCCCCACGAAAAAAGCGTGTTTCTTTATTTTTAAAGGAGATTTCAAATACCAATTCCCACTTCTGTAACCTTCAGTTTTAAGATATAAATTTATCGAGAAAAAGAACTCTAACATTTTTATTCCTTTCACATTCCCCACTCAAGTGAATTTTCCAAAAACAATAGTACCCGTTTCTTTAATAGAGGTTCCGAATACCAATTATCACGACTGCAACATCTTCAGTTTTTGAGATATATATCCTCGTAAGAGGAATTCATCTCCGTTTTCATGGACCCCTTCCCCCACCCTTCCAAGTTGATTCCCACACCAAATGCGTGGTTCTTTATTTTTAAAAGAGTTTCCAAATACCAGTTTTCACGTTTGTAACATCTTTAGATTTTTTGGTATATATGTACATTCTCATACAAATAATTCAAATTGTTTCTCAATTCTTTCAACCCCCCCCCCCCTATTAAGGTTTTTTCGAAAACCAAAGAATACGTGTTTCTTTATTTTCAAAGGAGATACTAAATTTCAATTTTCATGTCTGTAACATCTTCAGTTTTTTATATATTAGTCTCCTCATAAAAGGTGTTCAACCCCATTTCCCCCCTCCCCCCCTTTTCTGTCCGACTCGTTGGCTGAACGGTCAGCGTACTGGCCTTCGGTTCAGAGGGTCCCGGGTTCGATTCCCGGCCGGGTCGTGAATTTTAACCTTAATTGGTTAGTTCCAATGGCACGGGGGCTGGGTGTATATGTTGTCCTCATCATCATTTCATCCTCATCACGACGCGCAGGTCACCTACGGGTGTCAAATAGAAAGACCTGCACCTGGCGAGCCGACCCTGTTCTGGTATATCCCGGCACTAAAAGCCATACGACATTTCATTTTATTCCCCCTTTTCTCACCCCCTTTAATGGGATTTCACAAAAATAAAAAATACGTGTTTCTTTATTTTTAAAGGAGATTCCAAATACCAATTTTTACGTCTGTAAACTTTTCAATTTTAGAGATATAAATATCCTAATTTTAAAAATTCCCCCCCCCCATTTTCACCCCCTTAGCGACGGAATACCCAAAAATCCTCCCTTAGCGAGCACCTACATGTTAATATGAATGTATCACCAAAATTTCGTTTCTTTCTGTCCAGTAGTTTTAGCTCGGCGATGATGAATCAGTCAGTCAGTCAGTCAGTCAGTCAGCCAGGATAAGTTATTTTATATATATATTTTATATATATATATATATATATATATAGGTAAGAGTTTTGTCTATACATTACTCAGAATTTAAAAAGGATGATATTTCTGTATCGGTCGTGTCCACAGTAACAAGGAAATGCACTTTTTAATTTTTCGTAATTTCTGTCTGTCTGTCTGTCTATCTGCCTGTCTGTCTGTATGTATGTACACGCATCACGAGAAAACGGCCGAAGAGAATTTAATGAAAATCGGTATGCAGTGTCCGGGAATAAGTCGCTACAATCTAGGTCATAAATAATCTTATCCACGCTGAGAGAAATGGTAGTTTAGGGGAAGGCCTACAATTTAATTCTCAAATATTTACGTTATTAGTGGTCCTATCTTAATGAAAATCGGTATGCAAAGTCGGGAAATAAGGCGCTATAATCTAGATTGTAAATAATTTTACTCACGCTGAAAAAAATGGTAGTATACGGGAAGGCCTCAATTTAAATTCTCAAATTTTAAAGTTATAAATGTTCCTATATTAATGAAAACCGGTATGAAAAGTCGGGAAATGAGCCGCTACAATCTAGATCATAAATAATTTTATTCACGCTGAGTGGAATGGTAGTTTAAGGGAAGGTCTAAAATTTAATTCTTAAATATTTGTTTTATTAGTGGTCCTATCGACAAATACTACTTTACTAAATTTATGTAGTATTAAATTTCCGATCATTTATCTCTTATACATTTTACAGTACTGCCTACGATAACAGAGATATTCATGAATTTGTATTTTTCTAAGTCCATATCAGCGCCAAGTTACGAGAAAATGGGTAAACAGTACTTAATGAAAGTCGTTATGTAAAGTCGGGGAATAAGGAAGTACAGTCTACGCTATAAGTAATTTCGTAAGACGCCCTAATATCACAGAGTCGAAAGGAAACTAAATATGAAGGCCTACAATACAGAAAGCTCATAACATTGAACAACAATTACATTACATTGGCCATTGTTTGTTGTGATATTCTTCGTGTCTTCTGTTGCCAGTCATGCCCGACAGATGGTATTACTGCTGTATACCGAGTATTTTTTTAATCTGCTTTACGTCGCACCGACAGAGATAGGTATTATAGCGACGATGGGGTAGGAAAGGACTAGGAGTGGAAAGAAAGCGGCCCTTGCGTTAATTACGGTACAGCCCCAGCATTTGCCTGGTGTGAAAATGGGAGACCACGGAAAACCATCTTCAGGGCCGTCGAGAGTGGTTTTCGAACCCAATACCTCCCAGATGAAAACTCACAGCTGCGTGCCCCTAACCCCACGGCCAACTCGCCCGGTCGTATAACTGCCTCCCTGAATATTGGCGGGAAGTAGCTGGGGAGTTAGATAACTTTCTTCTTAAGCATGGCAATCCTCTGGTACATACATTTTTTATACTACTGGTACGCAACAAACTGGTTTATCATAGCATTCGAGCTATTCAATCCCTACCCTGAGGCACTGACTGGAATGAGCAGTGTGTGTATTTATCGGAACAATGGCAGAGGAGTGTTCACGGCTGTCTGCGGCCTGGTCATTCCAGCTTTGGAACTTGGACTGTTGGATCGGCATCGTAGTAATGTTCGTTGAAAGTGAAAAAATGTGCGGATTTTCATTTGAGCGAGTGTTTTATATGATAACATTGCGTTTAGTCCCTACATTCCTACTGACGTTTTTGTAATGGCCTAAGTTAACTGTAGTTAGGAAAACCACAAAGACAGTCTTTCTGAGAATCCCGGAGCGAAGCACGGGTACACGAGCTAGTATCTTATAAGTACAGTGTAAGCGTCAAACGCACCTGAATAAGTGGGAAAGGATGAGAAGAAAATTGATAGCTATGCAAATAGATAATATACATAGTTTTAACATCTGGTATTTGGAAACTTCAGTCCAGCTCGTTGTCTGAATAGTCAGTGTTGCAGCTTTCAGTTCAAAGTGCCTGACATTGTGAAAAGTACCGCCTACCGGGCAAGTGGCTGTGGGTACGATTCGCTGCCAGGTCGGAATTTAGTTAAATCCTCTAGTTCGGGGACAGGATTTTTGCGTTTTTCCAATACACACTCAATTTTGAATGCATCAATCTGCGGAGGGTTGGCGTCAGAAAGGGCACCGGGCTGCGAAATTTGGGGCAGGTCCATACGTACGACAGAGTTTGCACCCGTAAACCCACCGGGGTGTAGGGAAACTAGGGATGAGGGGGAGAAGAAAGTGATACAGTATTTAAGAATTTAAAAAATATCTTTAAATAAATAGACAAATTCTGCAACACTACAGTACTCATGAACTCAGCCGACTGTTGCTTTCTCGCAAAGGAATGATAGTCATGTAGTCGTAATACCATATCTGGATACCACACCAGGATTGCAATATTTTTATAACAATATTGCACCTGTAACCGAGCTACAAGGGTACAATATGTCTCTGTTTTTGTCTAGAGAATATGCTTCATTTACGGCCCGAATGTGTTACTTGAATTGGGAATCGAAGTTGTCTTGTCAGCAGCTTTATACGATAATGCGGAACTGATTGATGCATAGCACGATAATGAGACAAATAAACGCGCAAATATGCTTAATCATGTTCAATTATTACTCCTTTAATTTTGTTTTAGGGGCTGTGGGACACCTCAAAACCGCTGTATTCGTAATTGTAGGTATGAAAGCCGTCTAGCAACACTTTTTTTAGTGTTTCTTCTCTCCCGTATATTCTTTTAAGGATCCTGAAGTTTTAGTTGGAACGTAACGGTAAGTGAGCGTGACATTGTGAAAAGTACCGTCTACCGAGCAGGTGGCTGTGCGGTTCGGATCACGCAGCTATTAGCTTGCATTCGGGAGATAGCGAGTTCGAACTCCACTGTTAGTAGCCTTGAAGATTCTTTACCGTGGTTCCCATTTTCACACCAGGCAAGTGTTGGGGCTGAAAATTAATTAAGGCCACGGTCACTTCCTTCCTACTCCTAGTCGTTTCCTATCCCTTCGTCGCTATCTGTGCCAGTGCGACGTAAAACAAATATATATCGTCTATGCATTAGCTGAGAGGTAAAGTAAGGGAAACCGTAGGCGGATATAAAAAGAATGGCCGACAGTTGGATTCAATATCTTTCTTCTCCAAACTGCTTGGGTACATACAGCGTTAAAATTATGTCTCATAGCACTGAGCTAACCTGGGCGGTATCATTTAACTGACTTTTCCATAAAAAACATTTGAAATATGTCTGGCATTTAAATTCTCAAAAATTGGTAATATTGCGCATGAAAATTAATATCTGCTAGGCGAACTGTATACTTAATATACATCCCAGTGATCACCTATGAAAACATTACCTCACAAAAATCGGGATTAATCTATTTTCTAAGGAATAACCTTATAATTTATGTTTATTAAGGTGCGCATTTACAATTGAGCTTGAAATATTAAAATTTGTGCTCCTACCAAAGGAATACATTCAATATTCTCCTTTCCTGCTAACTGAGTTTAGCAATTCTTATAACATGTTCTCTGTAAAATTGTTTTATTCACTACGGATTTGTATGAAGTTGTTAGAGATTTTTAATGGAGTTACCACACAGTCAAGCAATTGACAACTCCCATGTCAACCTCTTTGATATGGCCCAACAAAATTGTTTTCCCAATTTCTCGTACTACAATATACCATCTTGAATACCTAGACAAAGTATACATCTCATTGCTTTCCAAATTATATATCTTCACTTTCATAAGCAGAGATACTTGATATATTAAAAGGTGTGTACTAGATTTCTGAACGTAAGATTGTCGATGTAACACATAAAGTAACAAAGTTCTACGTTCAAATCATATAAGACCTATAGTTCCACTAAACGGCGTTTCCCAAGCTGTCCAATAGTTTCTGTGCTCACATTGACTTTTCTTCCCACTTCTTCTCATATTTGGCCTTTATTTTTCTCAATAGTCACCTTGACAAACTTTCTGCCGTAGTTTTATGGTCATCCTGCTCATGAGGAACCGTTGCCATCCATGAATATTACTTATCCGGCGGCCTCCCGTGAAACGTAATGCTGTGCAAGAGAAAAGGAAGTCAATGAGACTTTTCTGAAAGCGCCGTGTAATCTCCGGAGATTGCTGACCAGGAAGAGCTTAATAGAAGATCCGTTATTAACAGATATATCCTTGCGTCTTATGGGTTTTATTGTCCGGCTTCATGGCTAAATGGTTAGCGTGCTGGCCTTTGGTCACATGGGTCCCGGTTTCGATGCCCGACTGGGCTAGGAATTTTAACCATCATCGATTAATTTCTCTGGCACGGGGGCTGGGTGTATGCGTCGTCTTCATCATCATTTCACCCTCATCACGACGCATCGTAATGTTTGTTGTTAATCAGTGTGGAAGGTGCTTACTTTCTGGTGGTTTAACGTCTCACGAACATATCGAAGGTTTTCGGGGAATCAAGGCTGGGGAAAGATCGAGGACCGGGAAGGGGCGGCCGTGGTCTTATTTAAGGTACAGTCCCAGCATTTGTCTGGTGTGAAAAAGGGAAACCAGGTAAACCATCTTTAGGGCTGACGACGATGAGATTCCAATCCATCACTCCCGAACGCAAATTCACAGCTACATGACGTGGACAACACCGCCAACTCGTTCGGTCGTGCAAGACACTGTTAACATACAAACTGAAATTGATTATCGAGAGAAAATCCTCTGAGGACATCAAATAAATAAATAAATAAATAAATGAGTAAATAAATAATAAATAAATAGTCTTTAATGTCGTCTTTCAGTTGTGTTCCTGATGTGATGATGACGTTGCCCACATAGACCACACGTGGATATCAGTTCAAGGAACGCATGGGAGATTGATGTTTTCATCAAGTCAGCATGACGCAAGCCACTATTAGAGACAGCAAGGCTTACAGGGCTAGAATACCGACCTTGATGCGCCGGTCATACGAACGACAGAAGTGTATTAGAGAACAACTTCCGTAATCAGTAACTCATTCAGAGATGCATTAGGGGAAAATAAACCATCCTTTTTTACCGTTTATCATCCATCTAATATAGGTTGAAGAGATCTTGTTAGCCTTTGGAATGTACCTTCCCAGTCAGAATTACTCTTCAAATCTTGTGACAAGTTCATCCGAAAGTAAATTTCCTTTGCATGACCTTACAAATAATTATAAGTACCATTAGTGGAAATAAAATTTAGTTAACCCCTACTGTATTTGAAAAGGCAACTGTCCTCGGAACCGAGACAAAAATAAATATTTTGAACACAAAATGAGGACATGATAGACCCATTCAAGGCCACCGAGAACATAATTTAAAAGCTGTCCTTGTCCTACAAAACCTTGGGATAGTGAGAGAAATGTTAAGTCTTTCTTGAGTCATCTTGGAGTGTGTATCATAAATCGTTGTATGAAGACCTCCAAATATTTACCACAAAAGGTGAACTGTATGCCAAATAGGCTATATACATATTCAAGAATTATTGATATTTTAAAAAGTAATTGTCGCTGTATGAATTCATTACATGTCTGAAGTCGTAATGGTACGCTTATTGCTGCTAGTGTCATAAATTACTATACTTCTATTTAAAAACAATGTTTGTGTCAATATCTCCGTTATTACCAACGCTGTACGTTGTTTTATGAGCGCCTTAGTGCCACTTAAGAATAAGAAAACCGAATATAGATATCTTCAAAGAATTAGAAGTCTTTTGGTGTAACAACTTAGGCGAATAACTCTGTATATACAGAGACCGCCAAACAAGAGTTTACGGCAAACACTAGCGGGGCGTGCATAGCGGGCTGATTAGGACAGGCTGTATTTCCCCACTTAAGGGACGAGCACAGAGCTACTTGGTGGGAGGGTGTCCTGTCAATCGTCCCCAGTGTCAATCGCTCCCAACGTAAAATGTGTGACAATCGCTCCCAGTCCGGTCCAGCTGTTCACCTGGGAAATCGCCCCCAGACGGGGCCGTTCTCATGAGAGAGTATTCCTGAGGGTTTTCCCCGCCACCTCTCTTTACTATTTAAATCCAGCAGTGTTTTGCAGGCCAGCTACCGTGGTGGTGGTGGTGGTGGTGATGGTGATTATTGTTTTAAGAGGAAGTACAACTAGGCACTAATCAGAGAGAAAACAAGAAAGACAAGGGCCACGTAGGGCGTGAAAATGAAAGACTCCCTAGCCCTCGCAACCTAATAGCTTCCGGGTCAGGAAAGAACAAGGGTTGTCCAAGGGAGGTCGGATAGGATAGATGAAAATAAAGCCTGGCACAAGTAAATGGAAGCAATGCCAGGACTCAGTTAAGGGCCCCGTGGTCACCATCCTACGCTCCCAAGTTCTGACCCCCTGGGGCCCCCTTTAGTCGCCTCTTACGACAGTCAGGGGTAACGTGGGTGTTATTCTACCGTCCCCACCCACAGGGAGAGGCCAGCCACGTACGGGCAAAGTGTTACACTGACTGTGCGTGACCATCAGTTGTGCTTAGGACGACTAACTGACCCCCTTCACACTTTATCCAGACTTTGGACTGGCTACACACAGTATCTTTTGTATGTAGGTGTCTTTAAAACCAGCTATTGGTTTCGTCAGTTACTTTGTGCTAAAATGAAGCTCCGTCAGTTTTAAGCATGGACATTTACTGTATTTACATTTCTCCCTGATTCTATTTACACTATTTACATATTTACTCTCACCAACCTTCTGGATTTCACAACAACTCTTCAAAGTTTCCGGAGATGGGAAATTGTTTACAAACAAGCGACAATATTACCACTTATGTTTTAACTGTTCTTTCCAGTCTATCATCTATAGCGATGTAAGCGGTTTTCCTTCGTTTGCCTTCCATATTGGACTGGGCCCTTATCAGCGCACATGCAGAGCTCTCTGCTTCTTTCTTTAAACATTTGATGAGGTCTTTGATTCGAGGATTTGGTCTTTCAAGTTCGCCGTTAATTTCGTTGTTCCATCTCTCGACGGAGTTGGTGGTTCGATGACGCCTGCGTAACAACTCCAAATCTCGACTGGAACTTCTTCATTCTCCATCCACCTTTCTACGAAGTAGTCCAAAAATGCAGAAAGTTTTTCATTTTTGTTTCCAACCAGCCATCGGAAACATCCTCAGGTCGAAGAAACGTTAAAGAAGCACACATGCGGATGATCATTCTCACTTCTTCGTGCTTCATATACTCACAAGCAAGTTCCAAATCTTGTACTTTTCTCCAGATGCACTTTTTCATGTGGAAGTAGCATCCTTTTACCTCTACTGCTGGAAATACAACTTGAATGGCCGAAATTCCTGCCGATTCAAAATCGACCGTTACTCTCGCTGGATTCCACTCTGGTATGGTCTCAATCTCCTGTTAAAGTAAAGAAACACAGGTGATTTGTTTTTGGAAAAGTCCACTTAGGGGGAACTAAATAGGGGGTGAAATTTTAAAATGAGCAATTCTACAATATATCTAAAAAAAACTTAACATGTTACCGAAGTGAAAAATAGTATTTTTTATCTCTGTTAAAAATAAAGAAACATGTACTTTCGGTTTTCTGAAAAACCACTTGGGTGCAGAGGTAAAAATGACTGAATATTGGATTGAAGCGTTTTGGGGGAAAATCATCTTGGGGGGCGGGGTGAAAAGGAGTTGAATTCCTTTTATGATACATATCTCAAAAACTGAAGATGTTAGAGTCGTAATTATTGGTATTTAGAAGATGGTTTACTATTAAGGAAACAAGTATTTTTAACGGGAAATTCATTTAAGGGGGAGGGAGTGAGAAAGGAAGTGAACAAAGTGATTATTTTTATGGGGGATACTTATATCTCAGAACTGAAGGTAAGAGACGTGAACATTGGTATTTGGAATCTCCTTTAAACATAAGGAAACACGCCCATTTTTGGGGGTGGGGGTGGGGGTAAATCAACTTAACGGCGGTGGAGTGAAAAAGGAGTTGAGACCAGTTGATTTTACTGTTCATGTTGTACTGTACTTGTTCTGATCGTAAACTGATCACTTTTAATCTTTCCTGGGTTCGTTTTCAAGAACCATTTTTTTTCCTATGGAGAACATAAAGTTAGATTACACTAGATTCTCCTGGCATGTAAATAAAAATTTAAACACATTTGAAACAAACGATAGAAATGATAATGACCGTGCAATTGTTCACCTCTATAATAAAGTCAATAATGCACGGAAGTATATCATTCGTGTCGCCAGAAATCTCGTGCACTTGCCTACGCGCGACGATGGTGCTGGTCACATGGTCAGCGATGACAATGGCTGCAGATTTAATTTACCGCCAAGTAGCAGTCTTGCATTTTGTTGTGGCTTCCAGAACATCAATAACAATAACAATAATAATAATAATAATAATAATAATAATAATAATAATAATAATAATAATAATAATAATCCGGACCGTCGTCAAAATGTGCGGAAACGGGTCCTGGCTGGGTAATGACTACGATTGCAGTTCGGCCGCGGGTTAAGTACCACCAAGGCACCCAAGACGAGACCACTCCGGATCTCCTCAAGGTTTGGATCCATATTTAAAATGCTTATAGGAAAAGATGGCAAAGATTTAGGGACCCAATTGACCGGGTGGAATACCTGGACCTAGCCCGGGAAGTACGAAATCGAATGCTGGAAAGAAAGATTGAAAAATGGGAGGATCATTGCCTTAATCTCTCAGAAAACGAGTCAGATCACGAATTTTGGCGGATTCTCTCAGAAAACGATTTAGATCGCGAATTTCGGCGGATCATACATAAAACATTAAGCATTCAATTATAAATTTGATTATAATACCGTAGTGAAGCACGGGTATCTTGCTAGTTCTCAAATATTTATTATATTAGTGGTCGTATCTTCACGAAAATGGGTACGCTATAATCTAGGCCATCAATAACTTTATTCACACTGAGTGAAATGGTAGTTTAGGGGAAGGACTGATAGGTACTCTATATATACAAAATAAGAGTTTTGTCTGTACATTGTTCAGAATTTGAAAAGAATGGTATTTCTGTATCGGTCATGTCCACAGTAAGAAGGAAATGAATTGTTTACTTTTCCGTAATTTCTGTCTGTCTGTCTGTATGCAAAGTCGGGGTAATAAGTCGATATAATCTAGGCCATCAATAATTTTATTCACACTGAGTGAAATGGTAGTTTAGGGGAAGGCCTGATATATATATATATATATATATATATATAAAATAAGAGTTTTGTCTATACATTGCTTAGAATTTGAAGAGAATGGTATTTCTGTATCGGTCATGTCCATAGTAACAAGGAAATGCATTTATTTAACTTTTCCGTGATTTCTGTCTGTCTGTCTGTCTGTCTGTCTGTCTGTCTGTCTGTCTGTCTGTCTGTCTGTCTGTCTGTCTGTCTGTCTGTCTGTCTGTCTGTCTGTCTGTCTGTCTGTCTGTCTGTCTGTCTGTCTGTCTGTCTGTCTGTCTGTATGTATGTGTGTACACGCATCACGAGAAAACGGCTGAAAAGAATTTAATGAAAATCAGTATGTAAAGTCGGGTGATGAACCACTACAATCTAGGCTATAAATTATTTTATTCGCGCTGAGTGAAATGGTAGTTTAGGGGAAGGCCTGAATTGTAATTCTCAAATAAGTTATTTATGTTATTAGTGGTCGTATCGATAAATACTACATAACTCTATAATTCGGCATCTCGTTGTTTCTGTTCCCCAAATAAATAAATAAATAAATAAATAAATAAATAAATAAATAAATAAATAAATAAATAAATAAATAAATAAATAAATAAATAAATAAATAAATAAATAAACATCTTCCAGCTTGAGGAAGGCTAGCACTCCACACATTCGGATAGACTTCCAGACTTCCTCATCATCTTTACACCGAGTTGTGAGCCCATTCTCCTGAACTTTCCTCCACAGACATTAGTTACAGTAGTTGTGAAGGCTATCTAATTGTAGTTTCCCGTATGGCAATCGCCAAGATTCTTAGTACTAATAAGTTGGTGCCCATATGAAGTGATCATTATAACATTTTAATGCCCGTCGGACATACAGAGGTCTTCCTCCCCGTCCGTGTTTTGGCTTGGTCGCCTATAGCTGCCTTTGGTTGTAGTCCAAGCAAAGTCTCCTCCCTGACTTTATTTTGGAAAGAACAGCCCTGTACCTTTGCCGTCGGAAAGCGTTCGTTCAACGCTAAAATAGCTGCAGTTTCGTAGTCAACATTAACTGTCTTAGGATTCTACTCTGGGACGTCTTGCATCATTCTTCTGAAGAGCTCCCCGTACGTATATGTCTCCTTGTTTTACAGCAGAGCAAAGACGACGGGAACTACGTTGGTTTCTTCATGTATGCTGCTCAAGGTCGGCATGAATGGTATAAAGTTGTTGAAATTGCTTACTGGAACAGTTTAAGTTTCCAGCCAAGAAACATTTTTTTTTCATTAAGCATTTCTTTCCCTCTGCTGCCAGCGAATATTAGTGTTCTATCCGGGTGCCCACCATCTACCATTAGAAAGCTATGCCCGTCAGACACGCACAGAGTTTCCTCTCCGTCTATGCTTTGCCTTGGTCGTCTATAGCTGCCATTGGCTGTAGTCCAAGCAAAGAGAACTGTACACTGGATTATTTTAGACAGTCCGAAGAAAAGTAAAATTTTGCTGTTTCTCTCTTACAATCCATAGAGAGTTGTGAAATGGACTAATTACGCTTTCTCTTGCTTGTAGCCCAGAGACATTAGGTACAATATATACTCATACGTTATTGATGTACTGTTATGCCTGTAGCAGTGACCATTCCTACTCCCACATCGTTTACCTTGAAATCTCCTAGTAGGTCACCTCCTGCTGCTCTAACCCTAAACAGACACCAACATCAACCTTGTATGTGAGATACCCGTCTTCATTTACATTATCTGAGACAATATTTATATGCAGACTGTCATCCAACCTCTTCGTCGTTAACTTGACTACTATCATCTCCTTCAGACAAATTAACAACTTAAAATGTCTGTGCCAACCTCTAGCTATTATTTCGAATTCGAGAGCCGGGTTGAGTGGTTCAGACCGTTAGAGCGCTGGCTTTCTGAGCCCAAGCTGGAGGATACGATCCTGACTCAGTCCGGTTATAATTGAAGGTGTTCAAAAGCGTCAGTCTCTTGTCGGTAGGTTTACCGTACGTAAAATAACTCTTCGGGACAAAATTCAAGCACCTCAGCTCCTCTTAAAACCTTAAAAAAGTTAGCGGGACGTAAATAATAATAATAATAATAATAATAATAATAATAATAATAATCGTTTACCTTGAAATCTCCTAGTAGGTCACCTCCTGCTGCTCTAACCCTAAATAGACACCAACATCAATCTTGTATGTGAGATACCCGTATTCATTCACATTATCTGAGACATTATTATTATTATTATTATTATTATTATTATTATTATTATTATTATTATTATTATCATTATTATTATTATGACTTTGACAATACTTGAACTGAGTTTGAGTTCGAACTCCCGCTACATCCAGTAACAAAAAGAAAAATCTACCCGAGACATATCAAACTTTACCATATCCAAGAACTTCTATGTATCTTAACTAGATGTCTTTACTGATGATTCTAGTGCCACCTAGTGAACTGAAGTGTAATTAACTTGGTGAGACTTATTTTGAACTTCTGTCTGCAACTTGGTCGACCATTCAGATTTCCGCCTTATGACGTGAGGTTCCACTAATCACATAATTGTTCTAGAACAGTCAGCCAGACCACTAGTGTATATATACCCGTGAATTTTAACATGAAGGTGTCATCTTTATCGGGACTTTAAGAGTGCTACATTAACTGAGAAGGTCTCCTTCAGGAGCCGTTGCAGAGGCTGGGGGCTGACATAGGTAAAGCAGTACTGTTATCTGACTACGTGAACTTAATCTTTGTGCGACGAAATATAGATTCCAGTGGTCCCCTTATCATATAACGGTTAGGTCGCTCAGCGTTTACTCTACATTTTAATGAAGGGTTTCTCTTTTCCGTTAAGACCTTAAATGTAGATTTTCTACGCAGTCTACGGAATTAACGTAAAAAACCCTTATTGGGACTTTGTAAAATGTAAGGACGCACGAGTGAGTACCCTCGTTTCCTTTATTCACCCCGTTCACTGGTGGCTAAGTTTTCAAATGCTTAATGTTTCGTCCCTGTTTCGTATTTCAACTTTTCCTTCCTAGCCACCAAGCAGCGTGGCTTATCCTCAGTGTCACTAACTCTTAAGCCTATTAGATGTTATCATTTTTCTTTATCTGGGAGTGCTTGAGTGGATTCTGCCCCCATCTTTCATTTTGTACTCTGCCTTTTCCATTGACCCTTGTTTTTCGGTTTTTGGACGCGCGGTTTGGGCTTCGGCTCCTGTATTTTCTGGAACTTTCGATCCTCCTTTCGAATGTGTCTCCTCTATGAAATAAGGATAGCGAATGTAAAAACTGTCTAAGCTGTTTGTTAAGAGCAGAAAGTGTATTCTGCTGAACGTAATTAGAGGTGTTTGACGTAAATTCATTTTGCAAATTCATTTATCTAATGTAAGAAGCTTTCTAGACCATTTAAAATGTAAATTGTAAATTGTTGTTCAGGGTTCGACACACTTCTATTTGTAACTCTAAAGTTGACGGTTCTATTCTCCTCGTAGTAACTTGTTCAAGCAGCTTCTGCTTCTTTCCTTTAGGTAAGTAGACCATTCCGTATTCCCTGAGTCGAGGGACTTGTGTGTAAGGGCTTGTGCCTGACTTCCCCATACCGAAGATTTTTAAATTTAAGAGGCCTGTTGGCCTGTTTCAGACTGCTAGTGCTGTGAGAAAATGGGAGTCGTTTCTCCCCGATTGTAAACCTTCTTAGCTTATCTATTGTTAATTTTCTCTTGTTATTTCTCTTTTGTTGTTGTTATTGTTGTTGGAATACCAATGAAAAGCAAAGCAAATAGTTATTCATTACCTAATAAATTTGTCAAAATGTAATCTTGGGTTCATACTTTTCCCAGTCATTACCCCTGACGCTTCTTTCCCTACCTGCTCCACGGAAATCTCCGCAACAAGTCTTTTTCTTTTTCTTCTTATTATTCTTCTACTTCTTCTTCTTCTTCTCCTCCTTTTTACTATTATTACTATTACTCGAATTTGAGAGATTCAGGTTCGGCTCTCATTGACTTTTTGTGACCATTCTGAGTTCAGTGTCCTCCCAATTTGCTAACACCACATAGGACGATACTATATTCTAAGTCTGAAAATATAGGTGTACACTCTAAATAGTATTATGAGACACAGGACACGTGGTCATTATGGGCAGCAGCCATAATAACAACTCGAGAGGCCACAGAAGCATAGGGTGCGTACGCTACAAGGTACTCCAGCGACGAACTATAATGCTGCATTCCGTTAGCAGTTCCACTTTCACAGTACAGAAACCGTAAGTTACAAGTAAACATGCCTAAGTACCTTTCCGTCTCCAAATGATTTCAGTGTGTCATCTAGCATTGGAGTCTTTCTAACACCAAATGGGATGTATGTGGGAAGACTTAATGACTGACAGGTATAACACCAACGTACATAAAATATAAATAACTTATGATCCTAGGATGGACGTACTGACGGTAATAGAATGTTTTGTATTTCTGTACCTCACAACCACCGAGTTTCAGCAAGGGCTAACGGTGGGATTAGATTTACCTCCAAGAACAGAGACCATCTGTTCGATACAATCGACGAGACAGATGTAAAATTTGGACTAGATGGGAACCAGCCAAAAAAAAAGTCACTGTTAAAAGTTAGGACTCTTAAACAGATGTAGCACAGTGACCTTCTAGTTCATAGATAATGAGCCTGCCTATTTCTCATTCGTTTCCCGCCGGTGTTTAAAAAGTATTATTTTCATTTTACGTGACTGCATACATTGCTGTAATCAAGTTTTACTCGAGTATAGAGTAAAGTTTCCGGCTCCTTGGCTTAATGGTCAACGAATTGGCCCTCGGTTCAGAGGGCCCTGGTTCGACTCTCGACAAGTAGGTGCAAGGAAATCCTGGAAACAGGCTGCAAGTATGAGTGATGATGAAGCTTTCAGCCATGGAAACCTAAAAGTATACTTTAAGAATGGTCTACAGAATTCTAACACCTCCTTGAATTAGTATCCTGAAGATTGTGAGATTGATTCCTACCGCGAGCAGTAGCCTGTTCGTAGCTGACTTGTCAGCGTCTTGGCCTTCGGTCCTCGGGGACTGAGAGTTCGTGTTGTCACCTGCATTTATTCAACTTACACACCGCAAACGACCCTACGCTCCACCACACTAACACTCAGTTTCCTTTACACGGCAGACGCCGCTCATTTTCTCCAGAGATTTTGCCTTACAAATACTGCACCAGGCTAATTACAGCCACATGATATTTATTTTTTTAATGCTGACAGTGGTTTTGAAAAAGGAACGTCGAATGAGGTGAAGAAAATAAGGAACCATTCTGCTCCGTCCGAATTTCTGTTCTAAAAACCAAACTACTTATCGTTATACAGACACCGTCATTGAGACGAATGATCGAGTTTAATGAATAGTAGCCCAATGTGGTGGGTTCCAGGCCAGTGATATTTTAAGCTTCCAAAATACGCCAGCCTCGTATCGGTAGACTTTCTGTCTCGCAAAGGAACTCCTGTGGGGCAACATTTTGAGCGTCATCGACGGCAATAAAAGTAGGTGGTGGAACATAAAACCTATAACATACGAGTTCTAAGCAATGAAAGGTCGTTATTTTGTATATGACTATTACGGTATGTTTCATGCAGTCACGTCTATATTACCTGCAGTGTTACCTTACAACATTGTCTACCTCAACATTAACAACTTCAGAAATGTTTCTCACACACTCCACGTCAACTCTCACTGCAACCGCCTATGGCTATGGTTTTCATTATACTTCATATTTTCATTGGTCTCATTTACACACAATATGTGTTACATAAATCATCCGAATTAGATACTAGTTTTGATAATATGTTTATTGCAGCTAACGGCTATGCAAGAATTCTAAAATTTAAACTTGAAACAAAAATCGAATCATATTTTTAAAACGTCCGTTCACGGCAAAATTGAATTAGCGATTATTTATTTACTCTTTATTTATTTATTTATTTATTTATTTATTTATTTATTTATTTATTTATTTATTTATTTATTTATTTATTTATTTATTTATTTATTTATTTTGGTAGAGTACCGCAGGAGAAGGCTTATTGTAATTGTTACATTGTTATGATGTAGAAACGGTAAGAGGGAGTAACTTCGTGCAAAGATGGAGGAAAAAGACCATCTTGGTGGAGTGGTGGATGAAGGCGTTCAAAATTGGCTCGAAATACTGCATGAACTGATGTAGGTAGGGAATTGTATGTTAATTAAGGAAACAGAACAAAATAAACCATTGTAGAGTCCAAGAAGAAATCGTGGCAAGAGTTCCGTAATAACCTGGAAAGCCTCGGTCGAGCAGCAGAGAAACTTTTCTGAACTGTAATAAAGAACCTTGGAAAGGGAGGGAGAAGGAAAATGAATAGCTTTTCTAATGAATCGTGTGAACTTATTGTAGGTCCTAGGGAATCAGGTCCTAGGGAACGCTGGACAGATGGAAGGATTATTTTTGAAAATCTTCCCTGTGTAGAAGGAAACCTTTCTGACGAAGTCTTCCCAACGATGGAGTTCATAAGATGGAGAACAATGTTAGCAGTGAAATTAGTTGAAGAAGAAGTGGGAAGATAGGAAAATAACAATCTACATTGACACGTAGCAGTTGGACTATGATGTGCCATATCAGAGCAATGAATTAGTGATCCAGGCACATATCTTTAAGATTTTATTCGACATGTTCTGTATTTGGCACGCGCGGATACGAGAGGGGGACGCGTGAGGACTGTTGCCATGGAAATGTCCATGCAAGGAGCGAGTGCAATGAAGATAGTGTAATATTTTTTTTTGCTATTAGCTTTACGTCGCACCAACACAGATAGGTCTTACAGCGACGATGGGACAGGAAAGGGCTAGGACTAGGAAGGGAGCGGCCGTGGTCTTAATTAGGGTACAGCCCCAGCATTTGCCCGGTGTGAAAATGGGAAACCACGGAAAACCATCTTCAGGGCTGTCTACAGTGGGGTTCGAACCAACTATCTCCCGAATACTGGATACTGGCCGCACTTAAGCGACTGCAGCTATCGAGCTCGGTGATACTGTAATTTTGCGACGGAAACAGGAGAGGGCAGGTCTCGAGCGCGTACCACGTGATAATGCCGTGGGGCTGCAAATCACAGGTAGCCAACACCCCGCACAGAAAATATATATGGATAGCCAGCCTAGCGGGGTGAAAAACTGGAGTTAAATTAATTTTTCACCTCGATTTACACTGTAATTAGGATAACAAATGACACTATATGCCTCTTCAGAATTTAGAAGAAAAATTGACCGGAAGGGATGTGCTATATACTTCCGAGTAATTTAAATTACGCAGTTGTGATTCTATTACGTAAAGGAAGCCTCCCCACGTGATACACAGAACACGTGTCCTACTACGAGAACTCCCCCGATTGCTTCAAATGTAGGGATAATGCTTTGGGCGATTGCAAGAAGTTTACGATCGAATTCATTTCCGCATACTATCAAGACTCATGAGATCATCTTAGCTATCTCTCTCTATTACGTAAGGGAAGCCTTCCCACGTGATACACAGAACACGTGGCCTACTACGAGAACTCCCCCGATTGCTTCAAATGCAGGGATAACGCACTGCTTCACTGATATTCGTGATATCAATTGAATAGATTAATGTCATCTCTGGGAGTTTTCTAGGATCAGCCATCTTGGGCCAGATTATATAAATAAGATAGATAAACGCGCACCCCATTTCAGTCTTGGCGGAGACACGTTGCTATCTGCACGTCAAACGGTCGCGGAAATTGCTTCCTTGGTGCGGCGATAAATGGAAACAATACACTGAAATACTGTGCATGACTACATAAAATTATTTAGAAATATTTCTCGACGTATTTTATGTAGTAGCTTCCGAATTATGTACATTTCTTAGACATGACAAGACAGGATTATTATCCTCAGTTTGAGCGTTCCGGGTGGTGGAACAGTGCCGACAATATAAAACTAAGGAGTGTAGTGTAAGCGAGCTCTTTACTGAAAGATAAGAAACTAGTTTAATAACAGTAAAGCCGCGCGGAAACACAGATAAAGAGGATAAATTAATTGCTCGACTAGAATATTGATATCACTGTAGGGTGTGATTTGAAGTTACGTGAACGTGTGCCTAATATTCCCTCTTGATGCAATAGCTTTCTTTAGTGAAGAACGAGATACAAACCATGCACCAGCAATCAGCGACTCAGTTTTGGACCCATGATTTTCAAATGACGATCGCCGCTGTAATGGAATTTTAAGTCTTCTCTGCATGGGCCTTCCCGACGCTTGAATGGAAAGCATAATGCAGTAATCAGATAAGTGCACAATCCCATTATAAGTAACTATGAATGCATAGCTTGTAAAAATTCATTATTAGATTAGGATATCTATTTATCTTATTCAGGAATCTAGTATAGGAAGCTTTTGAGTGAGTTAATTTAGTTACAATTAGCAAGAAATCATGAAGGGATCTTTGTAATTACTCAACTTTAATTATTAGTTCACAGTCATCGTGTAGTAACATTTTTGGAAACGTATTAGATGTAAAGTTTCAGAATATCATTTTTTATTAGTTTTGTGAGTACATTAGTTTAAAAGTTAAGGTGTTGGTAAATAATGGCATAGTGATTGCATGTAAATAGAGTCCAATTAATGCATGTCTTTGCAGCCCGCTGGTTGGATCAGGAATGCACTCGAACTTTTTATGTAAAATTAGTAGGAGTTCGAAGCATGAGGTCCATGGTTGCAGATTTGCTGTATGGTGTACTATGAACGACGCTGGAATTCGAATCCGAGACCTCCATTTAGGTACAGCTTTCCGTAAGAATGCACTTTCATATTAACTTCCTCTTTTCCCCTGAATTTCAAAGTATTTTTTGTATGACAGGTCATTTGAGTTTAAGTGTGTTGTTTTTCCTTGGACGTGCTCAAGTCATGAACCCCGGTCTATATTTCCTGAGACTGTGTCAGTGGGAATTTGAAAGCAAGAAAATCCCTTTTCACGTTGTGATTATTTCCCTACAAAGGTATTGGCAGTGACATTTGTGCGACATGGGATTTAAGAGATTATGTTCTCAATAGAATGAGACGTTTAAAATATTGTGTGAGGCTTTCATGCAGAGTTGATGTTTTAAAAGGGGTTGTGAGGTGAAGAAACCAGATCAAGGCTCTGAAGGGGCTTGACTACTCGTTTATGTTTCAACTGTCAGTGTTAATGTCTTTCTGAGGGAGGAACAGTGCTAGGGTAAGAAACACACACTCCTTGGCCGAGTTCGTATTACACAATCAAAAGGGAGATTTACATCTTTTATGTTTGTTTTAAATACTAGGAGATAGTTCGGGCCTAAGGCCAGGTAATTAATTAACGAATGTAGGTAGTAGGAACCCCTTTCGTAAATAAAATATTTAGGGTTTTGCTTTTCAGTGACCCGCCAGGATGGCAGAAGATCTATGATTCGAATCCCGGAAAAACAGCGCAAAGTCGCACGGGTTTTCATTGACCTAAACAGAAATGTATATACAGCTAGTGGTTCATTTTTATAGCTTAATTGTTCTGTGTTTTCTTGTTTGCTCATAGGTGTGGTTTTGTTTATGAATAAATTTTGACTTACTCACATAACGATTCTGGGTTCAAATTACCCCGGGCCCATGTATTGGAGCATTCTATTTAAGTGTATAATTTCATTTTATTTGTTTTTTGTATGTAAATGGTAGATGGGTATTAACCACTCAAATAGCTTCAAGTATTATTCTTGTTTAGTTTTAACTTTATTCCCGGTGACGAAGGGAATGTAATAAAAGGTTCGCTGACTCATTTGTAATTACAATGTTTTACTAGGTCATTAATGGGGATGTACTTATTTGAAATTAATTCAAAATAATTTTGTCATGTGAGTTTTTTGTATCGAAGGGTGACTTACTCCAAAATATGATCCTAAGGACCTATCTAAACGTATGTATGAGTTTGTGTTACAGTTATTGTATTTGTCACTAAGGCCATTAAACATTAGTTTGCTCATATCGGGAGAATTTCATTTGCCGTAGCATAGAGCGTTCTGACTTTTTCTCCTCGCCCTTAAGCCTGTAAGCTAGACATAAGTTTCTAGACTCGAATAAACCACCCGAGGTGTTCCGGTAATCCAGATCAAGGGTACGGAGGAGTGTGCGTTCTAGTCCTTGGGCTTTGCCACATGTGTTGTCGAGGATACTAGGCTTCAGTTTTCGCGCTGGCACAGTATCCCAGGCCAGAAAGGGTTCAGTATGAAATTAGACCTGAAGTAGTGAATGTATTGGGAAGACGAGGATGAAATGGATTCATACAGCAGTGGGGTTAGCATGGAATGTGAGTGAGTGAGGTACCTTCTGACTGGATGAAAGTAGTAACTGCATTTCTCTATAAGCAAGGGAACAGAAAGGACTCCAACAGCTAACCTGTCGAGGTATTTCATTGATCATTATACCGAACAAGGTATTCAAAGCCGTTTTGAAAAGAGAGTACGATGCATGGTACAAGAAAGTTAAATTAAAGCCAGTGTATCCTAAGACCACAGAGAGGCTGTCAGGACCAAATATTCAGTATGCACTAAGTAAATGATAAATACTTTGAGAGGCGTAGGCTGCTATGTTTATGTTTGGTAGATTTAGAAAACGGATACGACAGAGTACCAAAACAAAGTATGTTAAGCTGCACTGGAGGAGTTTGGGATTAATGGTAAGTTATCACGGGCAATCAAAGGCATTATTATGCTAGCAGTCAGGCCGCAGTGAGAACTGATGGTTGAATGAGCTCTGGGCTCAAAGAAGTTACAGAGGTTAGACAAGGCTGTAAAATTTCATCTTTCTTACTGATAATGGACCATTTATTGAAAAGTATAAAACGGCAGGGAGAGACTGAGTGGGTTTAAATGTAGTAAGAAGTTTGGTCTATGGAGATCATTTAGTCTTAATGCAAAATGTGATGAAATCCTGCAGTCTAATGTCTTGGGCCTTGAAAAGAGGTGCAGCGAGTAGAATATTAAAATTTTCGTTCCCAAGGCTAACCTAAGAGGATATATTGCTAGGTAGGGAATACGAAAGTGGAACAAGTGGATCATTTCAGATGCTTAGGTGCTGTATTATGTCAGGATGGTGGTGTAGATAGTGAGATTGAATCAAAGTGCGGCAAAGTTACTGCAATGAGTTCGCTGTTGCCATCAAGAGCATTCTGTAAGAAAGAAGTCAGATCGCAAAATAAGCTTCTCCTACATAGATCTGTTTCCAGACCAACTTTGCTGAGAAGGCTGTGTGCACTCAGTACATTTTATTCATAAGTTCGAAGTAACGGACATCAACGTAGCGAGAATAATTGCTGGTAAAATAGATGGGAACAATGGCAGGAGGATCCTCGAAACGAGAAGATAATGGCAAAATAAGGAATAAACTCGATTGATAAAGATGTGCATATACACTGCTTCAATGATGAGGTAGTGTGAGTTGAATGGATGAGGATAGATTACCTGGGAGAATAACGGACTCAGCCGTGGAGGGTAAGAGAAGTAGAGGGAGGCAAAGATGACAGTGGTTAGACTCAGTTTTTAATGATTTAGTGATAAGAGTTGCAGAACTAAACCAGACCACAATGCCAAATGCGAATAGAACTTTGTGGGTGTGATTATTTAATTCGCAGACGCTTGCAGTCAGAATGCTGAAAAGCGTACGCTCTATAATTAATATGTATGTATGTACGTAAAATAATCATGTTATTGGGTTCACACCCCGTTAAGTACGTTTGCGGTTTTCGGAAATCTGTTCCGCAAGAGTTTATTAGCGTGCAGGTAAATCTGCCGATACGGGGTTAACGTATTCAACAAATTCAAATCCAGCGGACTGAGACAGGAAAGAACCTGCCAACTTGGGCTCAGAAAGCCTGTGTCTTAACCGTCTGAGCCACTCAGCCCGTATGTATGTATGTATGTATGTATGTATGTATGTATGTATGTATGTATGTATGTATGTATGTATGTATGCATGTATGTATGTATGTATGTATGTATGTATGTATGTGGCCTATAATGACTTAGATCCCGTCAGGCTAATGCCGAGATTGAACTAAGTGCATCATAGTGAACAATACATCCACCAGAAGCGATTAAACATGGCACATAGCTTACCTTGCAAATAGTATCCTCTCCATTAGCTCCGACATAACAGCATCAAACAGGGGTGTCGGGTTATAGATAAGAGTACAAAATGAATTTAAATGAAGAGGATAACTAAAAATGATAAGAATGCAAGGTGTGAACCAACTCTAACCAAAATAACTCAAATTTAGCTGCATTCAATATAACAATCAGATTTATTACAATATATACGGATTTTATAATGAACAAATGCCCAAGGCATTTATGATGGATATGACAATCATAATTCATAATAGGTATCTTGTTGACGTCGTTTTGTTATGACATATATTTGGTATCGAGGAGACATCATCGTCCAAACAACTTCCAGCGCTGCAACAACCATCACAATATTTACCTAAATAAATGAATATTTAAACATGAATCTGCACCATGGGCAAGTCACGTCTATCACTAACATCCTTCTATCTACACGGATCTATGCCTCAGTGCTCTAAACTTCCTACAAATACGAACAAACATGCTATTTACAATCTATTGTCGGGGGAATCTATCCCTAGACCTACCAAGTACAACACGCGTAGAATAACATATAAAATAACGGGAACTCAAACATAGTGTCCTGCCGATATATTGTGCCCTATAATGTTTTTGATTCCAGTCAGGCTAATGCCGAATTCGAACCAAGAACATCATAGTGACCCATACATCCAAGAAAAGATGTATGTACGGCACATGTCTTACCTTACAGGCGTATCCACAATCCGCAGCTCAGTAGAACATGAATCAGGGCATCAGGGTGAAAAATGAGGGCATAAAAGATAAAAAAGATAAAAAATCCTACCAAAAATATCTAACAGAAAACATCGCTGCATTCGAAGTTTTACAATCAGGGATTTATTACATAAAAAATACTATTTACAAATATAAGAGCTTTCAAATGTGACTGGGGTAAAGATAATGTTGAGTCGATGACTACCAGTTCACTGCCTTCACTAAACAGCTTTGCTGTAACAAGCATGGTGCAATTGTGTAAGTAATGAAATGAAGAGAAAATGGATATCTGCTGAAATACACATCTAACAGTAATTTCCATAAAATTCTACTATGCCTCGTACCATCGAACCCCGGTGCAAACAAATATAAACACATAATATACAGTGCCCTGTCCCGGTATCGATCCCTGGTTCCATGAAGAGCAAGGCGTTGAATAATCATATACATAAAAAACAATTTAAACCAACTTGTCCAGGGGTCAAGATCAAACGGGCAAGCGTTAAATAAAGCAGAACAAACAGAACTAAAATATCTCCCTGCGTCAAAACATCAAGGTAGTCCTTTCCCCTCTACACACTCGACAAGCTGCAGACAGCAATATAACCGAGTTTCAAGACTGTGACGTCAGGCACCACAACCCTCACCAGCAGTGCACTCGACAGGCGGCCGTCCACACAATGTATAAGCTCAGCTGACTGACTTGTAGCTGAGTGCTAAGAAACTTCGCTTTTCAAAGTACCTCACATAATCTGGCTGCTAAAAGCGCTCTCTTAAATACACATGGGCTACACGCTATCATCTCAATATCACCAGCAATACAACAAATCTCATTTCCGCCTCCAATGGGCTCATCCTTGATAATACAAAGGCACAATTCAGTAAGCTATAATCACATAGCCATAATAAGGCATCTCAAATGCATCTAATACACTCTTGATCCGTGCTGGGGCTCTCTCATATCAATTCATACAGTCAGCTACATGCATAATGCCCACATCTCTCAAACATACGGACTCGCCCACCCTATCAGTAAAGCAAGGTGAGTTACGGGGTAAATCCTGATCTCAAATACACAACCTTCGTCTGCAGAGACATATGCCTAAACGCTACACAATAAACAGTGCCTGTCTGTCAGACTTACCTAACATGACCAAGGGAGTTCGACCTGACCCATGACGATTACACGTACACTAATCTAATACTATCGAAATGAAATATAATCACACCAACAAGGAATATACAACCTACTACCTACACTAATGTATGGGGTTCAAGCTAGAGGCCTAGCTCTTTATTACCAAGAATTTTCCTACCATAAACTAACCTGTTGGCTGACGGCCCCCCTGTTCCTATCTAAATTTAAATGACATGCTTGAAACAGAATTGGAAAGCTCTGACCTTATATGATTGATGACATGACGGAGCGGCCCTTCCTGTGGACCACTTAATTTACCACATCATGACAAACCGCGACGCTTGTAGCAGATACCGATGGACGGCTGGAGCCATTCTATCTTGCGTGAATCCTTCTTGCTGCTCCTTAGATGGTTGGAAGATGTCCCCTTCGATGTCGCGCTGATCAGGTACGCCCAACGTTCCTGTGTCGATTCTCGATGTCGTGCCGGCTTCAGCTCCCGTTGTGGCTTCCTCGCAATGATGATGTAGCAGCTCGTACTGGCTTGATGCAGGGGTAACTGAAAACAAATTTACTTATTACAGACTGTCCAGACTCGATGCCTGTTTCCACTAATATAGTGCCTCACACGTTACATTGACCAAGTCTTGTACAGAATTTTAAACCTGGTACACTATAGCTTCTTCATCACTCTTAGTAACCCTGTTATTTTATTCTTTCACTCGGACAACATGTCGTAGTATCAGAACTACCGTGAGCCTACATTTATTCTAGCATCACGTCAGTTACAACTGGACCTCACAGAAATATGAAGCTACTAGTTCATCAGTCTAAAATAGGCAGTACCTCATCTCACCACAGCAGATCAACACAGGTAACATCAAGAATTCAGCTGAATATGCAGGTTAATTACTTACTTTCTTGCAGATTCAGTAGTGCTAGTTGTATGTGCAGCTCGAAGATAAAACGTTGTTCTAGGTGCCGACTCGCAGCATGACGATTTCGTTCAAGCAGCCTTACGCTCAGAGAATGAGGCTGACGTGCCAGGCGGCCTTGCATTTATAATCAGGTTGGCGTAGCCACGCCGCTTGATCGCGTGTAGGATACGCGCGCCCGCGACTCGAAGTTTTCCCGCACAAAGCACGTCAAGTACCCTACTTAACGAATGCATTTATGATTACAGCCATATTGCATATCAAAATTAAGCACAAATTATGCAGGTTGCAATTCTTGTTTCAGATCGAATGCATCTCTTTCGTAACCAGAGATATTATTTAATTCCTTCTTCCCTCCGAAGGTTAGTTTGCCGAGATCCGGGGAGCGTCCCCAATCTTCATTAAGTGGCTTGGCTTGGGACATAAATCCCTTTAATGAGCTCTGGAAATTTTCATAATGATGCTCTAGCTCTCTTCCCACGAGAACGCTTCTTCTGGAATCTTTTATGAAATAAACTATAAGACGATGACTTCCTTGGTGGTCTCAGGTAATCCCAATATCTAATACTAAAATCTATACCATTGGTCCATGAACTGTATGGTTCAATATCAAACTAGTAGCCGGTCTTTATGAATGACATTGACAATCCGAGACACGTAACATCTTTGGACCGTAATATAAAAGGTCGTTGTTCTACTGTATATTCGACAGACAACACCCAGCTTTTAACTTTCGGACATCCGTGTCATGACGTCACAAACTACACGCTGAGCCTCTCAAACCCTCGGGTTTGTAACAAGTGAGCGGCCGTTTCCCTTGGCTATAAAAAATACACAGCTGACGTAGTGTAAACACAGACAGGGGAAGGGATTATTTCTCTGCTTCTTCTACCCTTGAATCTGGCCCGCCTATCGCAATCATTATAATATACTGGTCACAGGCCATAATATTCATTACATTACCAATTCAACAATCAATCGCGGATCTGCTACATACAACAGGCTTATACATCACTTAGCATTGGTGCTATCTACAGCACATTCCTAGTCTGGCCATCAAACAGGCGCTCGCATACGAATGCTTACTTCATTGTCATTACAAATACTCGATAGGGCCTCATTTTACTTCTTTGAGCAATATAAGCCTATTACAGAATTATTATAGGCCTCTTAGGATATGACTCGCTCTACCTGATATGGCGACCCGAGTAGTTTAAGGGATTATTGAAGATCTTAGGCATCCTGCATAACACAACAAATAATTACGATAAACATGATACATGCACCTGGGAAAATAACTGCCTGCCTTAGTTCCTGAGTTGAGCCCGTAGTGGTACGATACATGAAATACACGAAGTAACATTCCCAATCATGGCAATAACGCTGCAAGAATGACTACACTAAACCAAGAAAAACTAACAACATGCAACTATGCTAGACTAACTGAGTTCGAGTCCTGCGGCATAGATATATATATATATATATACACGACTATATTACCCTAACTTATCTACATTTTATGATATTTGCTTTAGGTCGCACCGACACAGATAGGTCTCATGGCGACGAAGGGACAGGGAAGGGCTAAGAGTGGGAAGGAAAAGGCCGTGACCTTAATTAAGGTACAGCCCCAGTATTTGCCTGGTGTGAAAATGGGAAACCACGGAAAACCATCTTCAGGGCTACCGACAGTGGGGTTCGAACCTACTATCTCCCGAATACTGGATACTGGCCGCACTTAAGCGACTGCAGCTATCGAGCTCGGTATCTATCTACATGTTGGCTGATGGCCAAATTTCTCTACTGTTTCTGAATCGGTTATGGCGCTGCATGCTTATACAATGGAAAGATCTGACCTTTATCCGTGAACATATCTGAACAGCTCCCCTTGCGGACGTTTCTGATTTACTGCATCATGATGACTTTAAATGCTGGTGGCACACATGGTTTGACGTCTGGAGACATCCTGGCTGGCGGTAGTGTTCCTTGTGGCTCGTTCCGGTGGATGGATGATCGCCACTTCGATGTCGTGCTGAGTAGATATCTCCGATGGTCCTGGGTCGACTCACGATGCCGTGGAGAATGCTTGTCAGCTTCAGTTCCAGTTACCGCTCCACCGAAACAGATGAGCAGTGTCTCGTCCAATCATGATGTAGGGGAAAACTGTAAGAAAACGCACATTACACAGTGTCCTATGTTCGATACCTATCTCCACTCTCACCATCACTTTGATCTGGTAATATCAAGTCACTTTCAGATTGTAGACCTGATAATAGAATCACTCAATTCCCACTGCATAATAATTTTACACTTAACAGTTCTCACAGTTTGACCGAACTTCACTACCCAATCAATATTCTGAGCCTACTTAATATGTGTTATTCGTTTGGTACAATGTGAACTTCAGATTACGTGAAGTGAGTAGTCACGAACAGTAACTTTATCAGCAGAATATTATCCCATGAAAACAGATCAACACTACTTGTATTCATTTTTAGTTCAATTATCTGTGGTGGTTACTTACTTTTCCCAAGACTCAGTTGACCTTTGAGTACGCAGCTCGTAGATAAAGACAGTCTTCCCTTCGCTGAGTGGCGGCGTGACAACCTTCATGTAGCAGCGATACACCCGATGAATGAGTCTGGCACGCTTAGTAGCCGTATATATATATAATCAGGCTCGCGTCCCCGCTATCAAGCTCTGCGTGGGTGGGCTCTTCTTCGCGCGCGCGCGTATGGAAATTTTTCCCGCAATATGTGTGCCAATATCTCGATTATCATATCCGATTACAACTATAGTCGTGCCGCATATCAAAATTTTCGGGAATTTGTCCTGGTTGCAGTCCTCGTATCAAATCCTGTGCATTCCTCATGTTTCATGAAATATTAATTATTTTCCTCTTCCCTCTAAGATAAGAATTCCCGCGAGATTTCACGAAGCGGTGTGCGTCCAACGCTACAGGTGAAGAGGCTTCGCTTGGGCAATAAATTCTTTATGAGTCCCTAGCAGCTTCATCCCGCTTCTGATGCCACGTTTCCACGAAAAACGCGCACCCCCAGATACTCTTACACAATAAAATGCTATACAAAGCACTTTCAGGGTGGTCTCATGCAATTTCTATATTTTATGCTAAAATCAACGTTTTTCTGCCAAGAACAGAATGGTTCAGTATGTATGTATGTATTGCACCCCTTTTTAAATACTTACGGCCTAATGTACTTCGTAGATGTTACCTCGGCTCTCTTCTGTACTTACGAAGTAGTTCATCTTTTCCCAGGGTGGCAGTTACGTTCTCACGTCGGTTTCAAGGCTGCAAGGAGGATCCTAACTACAATTAAGTCTACCAAATAAAACCGACTGGTCTCCTATGTTTGTATACTATTTATTCACAAAATTCAATAGTTCAATGAATTTTTTAAAAAGGGATCAAATTGTATTTGAACAAAATAATAATAACTCGGAGATAAAATGAATAAAGATTGTGACGACAACATTTAGACATTCATGTGCAGGTTTCAGTAATCCTAAATTCGATTATCGGAATATAATGAAAGGTAGGTTACAAATCAGTAGCGTAAATTTAACAATTAAATCCAGATTGATTATGATTTTTCTTTTCAATTTGTAAATGTAAATTAACATAGGCATAAATAAATTTCATTGTCCTTGGTTGCAAATTTGGCGTGTACCACGATCGGGATTCATAATTGTCTTTGCAACCAAATTATAATTGAATAGTAAATAATTAATTATTAAATTAATTTAATTTTTAAAAATCGATTCACTCAATAACTGAGTTACAAAATTTTAATTCCAACATATGAGAAATAACTTAAAAACTATATTCACTTCAGCGATTCTGCTGTTACAATATTTAATTAATTATAATTAGATAATCAAAAGTTTATTTTGACGTGGTTGGAAATTACCCAAATAATTAGGCATAAATTGATTCGAATGTTGTTCAGGTACTAAGGGCGTGAGCCTTAATTGAAGTGAATGAACCAATGTATTAAAAGAAATAAACAGAGCTTTACCTACATTAATTAATAAAAATGAATACTCAATAAACCCGCGACTCACAATTTAGTCGCAGGAAGACATAATGTTGTTCATTTACCTCAATCAATTGTCGACACAACAACCTACAAATATAAACTAGATTCTATTAATAAATTTATTAATAAGAAAGTACCAGAAAAACAGTTTACATCAAGTATTACCATTACAATATGAAGTCTTTACTCCCTCTTCCCTTATCTAAATATAAACACAATTCATCTTCTACCGTCCCTCCATCGAGTAAGCGTAATATTTGTTCTTTAAATTGCCAATTACACATCCATGAATGTGAATGGGCTGTGAACCAGTGTCTGCACTTCCTCATGACACAATCACCTGCCATTACAACTCAAGCCTGTTCACAGTTCACTAAATAACAGTGACTGAAATTACCACCTGAACGTGAGTGGGATCCTCAAATTTAATTATAACATTACACCAAATTCTCAAAGAGAAACAATGAATAAATTATCACCGCCTGAGATGGAATATAGGATCCACAAGATTTAAAGACATGCTGTAGCAATCTCTCATTATATTTTACGTATCCACAAAGACGCACACAAAATGCTGTCAGTTGGTACAGTTATTTATTCACATCTGTTTACAAAATTAACACACACACAACCATTACCAAACAAAATCAAACAAAACACTTCGCTCCAAGAACATCAACAAAGCCGCCATTCTAGACACTTCCAATCATTTCAACATGGAGATTGCAACCACTGCATGTCAACACGAGGTCACAAATATATTCTTGCTACACCATAACTCTACTGAACAGTAACTCGTCGTTGCCATCAAGACCATCTCCTTATGTATGTGCCTGGCCAGGCTTCTAGAAAGCTACATTACAAAAAATGCCTTCCTGAAAATTCTAGAGTGCCTAATATATAGATTATAATGTTCAGAATATTCTACCATCTTCTAGTGCCTTTCTGGAACTTACAGTGTGTTTCAAAATACCGTAGTGGATTACAAATTATATATACAGGTAAGAGTAAATTATATAATATTAATCTACAGGTATTTATATTAACGGAACTCATATAAATATGTATGTACAGCAGTGTTTCATGACATAACCTCACACACAATACGATCATTCCACTACGTAAATAATAATAATACTAATACTAAATGGATGTACATCAAAAGTCATAATGATACTAATAATAATAATAATAATAATAATAATAATAATAATAATAATAATAATAATAATAATAATAATAATAATAATAATAATAATTTTACCGGGAGGTACACCTCAACTCCGCACATTCAAAGTAGCGCCTTAAGGAACGCTATCTATTAAACAAAACGTGAAATAGCTACCGCGTGAAGTTGGGTCATTAATCAGAAGATGTCACTACTGAATAATTGAGAATTTTGTCATCTCTAAGTTTCCTAAACTGACTGAATTTATTTGCTTTGTGTTTGTTTACTTCAAGAAGTTTGAACGTGTCTCCATAGATGTCTTAACAAAAACTGTTTTCATGCACTCTGGTGTAAGACGAACGAATTAATGGTTTAAACAAGTTTTGTGTTATTAGGTTTTCTCAACTAAATTAACTTTCATTTATTTTGTTAGTTCAAGGTTTGCAACACTTCCTTCTCAGTTTTGAATCTGGCCAATCAGGAATTTTCTGTAATGAATTTTCGACCAATCACACATTTTTTGTTCATTTTGAATTTGCCAATAAAAATGAGAGGGGTGGCCGGATTAGTCCAGAATCATCTCGAACAATTCCCTCGGGTATAAGCTGAGGCTCTTCTGGTTACCTTGTCTCATTGATCGTCATCCTTCTGAGTGTGTGTGTGTGTTGAGACAGGAGGCGAGGCGCCTCACTCTTTGGCAGGCAGAACAACAGCCCAGGTAATGCCCAACAATATTCTATCTTTCTAGCTGTCTCCGCAAACTTATCCGAGGGGAAGGTTCGAATTTCTAACTATGTAACCAACCTTTTCTAAAATTTAAATTTTCTTTCGGCTAATGTAAAATTTCATGAAGTCTTTAACTGTAAATCGGGGATAGAGGGTGCGTTACCCTCTCGAGTTCCCCTTCAACTTGGTTTGAGGTGACTACGACATTGTAACCGTTTTCCTTTCCTGTAATACATTAAATTAACCTTCATTCGAGTCACCTCAGTAGCCTGGGATTACCCACTGTATCATCGGGCCGAGAGCCCTATTAGGGTTTTAATTTTCTAGGAGTGCAAGTGTACTTCTTCGTTCATTTTGTATTCGGGCCAGTAATTTAACCTGTTCTTCTTTCCACAAAGGCCCAGTTGCTTTGGGTAATTGACACCCCTGTGTAAAAAAATGTTTGTAAATTGTGGCTAGAGAGGCCAGATATTGTAAGGTTTTGTGTAATGTTGCCTTAAGCGGGCTGTAAGAAATGTGTTAATGTTGGAGAGCATGTAAGCTCTTTTCTAAGTTTACTGTAATATTGAGGGGTGCCTTTGGGAGGCCGTAAATTGTTACTGTTGGAGCCAAGTGCTCGTGATCACTGTGTATTTGGGAGATATCTCTCCTTATCTAACTAACGCAACACATGCGAATGGTAAAATTGGACCTTGAAGCCCAAAACTTATGAACTACCTAACCGTGGGTTTTCTATTTTGTGTCTCTATTGCTATTGTGTACGTGATTACCAGTACCTAAAAATATTGTTTGTTAGGTTTGAGATTCTAAAAGAAATATAACATTTATTTAAAGTTTTAAATTAATTTTTGATATTGTAGTTAGACCCTTTCAACACCAGCACCCTCTTTCACCTCTTTCTGCTCCACGGAATCCCCGGAATAATAATAATAATAATAATAATAATAATAATAATAATAATAATAATAATAATAATAATAATAATAATAATAATAACAATAATAATAATAATAATAATAATAATAATAATTCGAGCTCGATGTTTGTATTACTTACCCATTCTTTTCAAGTTATATCTGTTTATCACACTTGCGTCATGTTATTGGAGGTTCGAATACGCTTCGTAATTCAACTTATTCGAGTAAAAATGGAAGCTGGCAGCTGGATAAATTTTTTCCGTATCAAACGTGGATATGCTAATTAACACTAGCCTTTCTTGTTACCTTCGCGGTATCTTATTATCATCACTTACCATGTGTCATCAAATGTTATCAATCTCTACATATTCCATTTTTATCAACGCAAAATCAGCCAGGCTACTAGGTATTCGTTATCCTCATCAGTCATCGAATATCCAGTGACCGTCCTCGAAATCTCTATTGTCGCGGACACATATAAAACATTTAACATTCCTGTCAAATCTACGGTCCTCAATTTCTCACGCTGTTAATTCTAACACTAATAAAATTTCTACCCTAAGTCATCTGTACAATTTCTCCTTGACCAGAGATAAAAGAATAAGAAATCACATACACTGTACACGCAAACCTAATAACTGTGGATTTTACTCGTCCATTGACCTCCAACAACCTGTAAAAGAAAGACATAGAAATACACTTCAGCGGAGTCCATTGGTGCCAGAGTTCCTTGTCTCCTAACTACATTACTATTCCGTCAAATGTCAGATGGTTGTAACTAATTAACATTTGTTTCATATATACATACTGGGACTTTTCCAACAAATCCCCATAGCTCATGCGACCATGTGACGACGCAAACTTACCCCGACCGGGTCATGGACACATGGGACCATGCACCACAGAGATCAACAGTCAATGGACTTTTTCTGTCTAGTGACAAATGCCACCTCATCTGGATTGAAACAACTAATCCACAAAACATGTCAAAATGCCCTTACGACAGTGCGAGGTCAACCGCAGCCCTTTCGTTCCGAGGTACGAGCACAAATCTCCCAGGCCCATAGTACGTCCACAGCTACGAAATACAACTAACTTAAATCTAACTTACAGGCATAAATGAACGGAAGAGGCAAGGATGCAATTATCGGCAAAGATAAGCAAAAATAAAGTTTTAAAATGTTTAATCATCTCTCGTTAAACCACATAATCAAAATTTTCACAACGCTGATAACTACAGCATATTCATTTACATAAATATTATAAACACCTGATAGAGCGACGGGAAAACCAACTCCGTGCTATCAAACAGGTAAAATACAGTTAGAATCTTCACAAATATCCTTAGTTGGACTATTGAGATCATGGTTTTGAATCTCAGTTAATTATAGGACAATCCATTAATATATTACTGATGTACTTGAGTGTTTCTTCTTTCGATTTCAACCGATTAAGAAGTTGAAATGCTTTTAAAATCCAGATGTTTACGATTAGTGTTGATAATGACCAACCGTTCATTACATATCAGCTGTTGAGTGCGACAAAAAATTACCTTTCAATATAACAAAAATACATTGACTATTTACAGTAATAAGTTACGACCATGCGAATGCGAAATATTCCCCGGGAAGGCTCCCAATTTACGTATTCAAAAAGCACTGATTAACTCAGGGATTAGCTTTAGAGTTGCCGCCTAATTTAAATACAGCACAACAAAATTATATGCAAAAAATATAAGATAAAGAAAAAGCTAAAACACATCCCACATAATTACGACATATAACTCAGGAATAATAAAAATAAACTGAATCTCGGTGAATACAAATTACCACGTTTGATGATTAACAGAGCAAAGTCACGAGGGTCTGAACCTCTTCACCTCATCAACACTATAAATGAATCTTACGAAATCTACTTTCAACAAAGCAATAGTTACATAGAAATGATATACAAACACTTATATAACACCTGCAGGAGAAAACATGTTGCACAAACATAGGCTGCATTTTGTATTTACACATTGCTGTGTGACTAGTGATCCTCATGTGCCCCGGGATTCGAAGTGGTGGCCTCGATTTCGCCATCATTAGGGGATCCTGAAAAAGAAACCCTAGCTCTCTTGTCAATAGGGGTAATAATTAATTATTCAGACATTAATTTTCTCATATCTTGTTACAAATACGGAAACCAAATAGAAATATATCTCGTGCTAAAAGCTGGAAATTGTGTGTATGAACCCTGCATTTTAAAACCAGCATAGAGATCTCTGTTCGCTTGTCCTTTCTTTCAACATTTTCCCTTCGACTCGCAGCCCTGCGGACCGCCATAAATCAAGTCTGACATCACCCACAACACGAGGCAGGAACATCACTTCAAACAAGCTTATCCACAAATAAATGCATTCGCAATGAATGTTCAGCGGCTGATTATTTCAACACAATAACACTGATGCATCACTCATAATGCTCAAATCAGCTCGTGCGTTCATCACATTCTTTAAATATCTCTCAGTATCATGCTGCTATACCATTTCAATTCATCTCAAGTTCATAGAAGGCCGGAGTTCACACACAGATGCTTCCGTCGAAGAGTTAACCATGGTTTTCCCTAGCTCACAAGCTAAAAAAATTATCATTACCTCTAACAAAGATATGAGTTTGAATTCTTGAAATGGAGTGAATTTCCTTTAAATAAAATACAGCATTTATTATCAAATCAAATAAAATAAAAATACAAAAATATACATGGGCCTAGCTACTTTTGCGAGGATGGACTTTCGAATCCGAGCACGACGTCTTCTTCACACACAGGTCAAACAGACATTCCTTAATCTAACATGCGATCTACACTACAAATTTACATTATGAATAGAGTGCTTTTACTATTCCCACATTTAAAATACTGTCCACAGGCAGTGGTGAAGATCCTACCGTCATATTATCCTGACTCATATTGAATAATTAACTCAGAGGAAAGCTACTACTTTGACTCACAAATTAAAATATTTTCCCCCTTTCCTAAAGCATTCTTGATCACAAATTAATCCAACACATGCCCATGCAATTAAATAAATTGGATTAAAGTGCATGCAATTAACCTTACGTGTTTCCTTCCCAAATAATCTCATATAATTAAAATAAAAGGAAATTCTACTGACCACTCTAAGCAAAAACTACTCTGACAATTCAATATTTATCACATTATACTAATCCTCATCCTATTCATACATTCCCTACCTATTTACAATTAGGAATATTAGCATTGCAATGTCGTAACTTTGTACTCAACACTGTGTCGGGTCCTCCATGGTTCGAACCTCGAGAGGCTCGCAGGGTGAGTCTACTCCATGTCGCTGCGGCGGTAGGTCATGGGTTCCAAATGCCCCTCGTTGACTCTTGAAGTATCCATGGGTCTTGAGTTCTCGAACACTGGATCAATACAAATCACACCACGTTTCACAAAGACTCATTCTCCACACGTCACAGTTAAATTTTCACTTACAATCTTACGATTGCGTTCACCCTCAGTATGAAAGTTAAATATCTGTCAATCTGATTCCGCAAAGGCTATGCCACTACAATCAGACCAACCGAGCAAAGTAACCACTGTTTCGACGCTGCTACAGTACAATAAATTGAAAAGGACGTTATATTGGGTTCTTATGTTTAAAACCCTGTCTCGTATGTCTGCTTTTCTGCACTTTACCCTGCAAACGGCAGTCGTCGCGATTGCGATTCATTTTCCTGTTACTCAACCAGCAGAGTCGCTATCGAGATGCATTACGCCAGGGCTGACTAATTTCGAGATAGCACCTTGACACGCAACATCTTTATGACATACCTTGCATCGTGTTGAAGAGGAAACTCTACTCTATAAATACAGCACAATTCTGAAGTAGTTTAGTGTGACAGAGTGTGTGGTATACACGTGGAAAAACGAGAACGCTTTGCAGACGGCCATTCTCTTGTGCTTGCTGTGGTTGTCCGATGTGCATTAACTTTCGTGGCGTAAAATTAGTGAATTGTCAGGAAGTAGTGAAATTCTTAATTGTTTGTTTGATATGGACGGCGAAGGTGATAGTGACGTATGTTTAGAAGGAACTGACGATGATTTTGACAATAATTCGTCAGGTGGTGGCGAGTTATATAAGTGATTTCGTCACTGATATTGACGATGAAGTGGAACACAATGAACCAGCCACTGATGATAATAATGATTATGACGGCAATGCAGTTGACCAAACAGAACCTAAGTGGATATGAGTTTATCCTCCAAAGCCAGAAATAAAAGTGGAAGAAAAGTTCAAGTTTCGAAACGCAGGTATACGAAATTGCCCTCCGAGAAACAGTCCTACTCTAACATATTTCTATTGTTTTTCTCCAATGCTATCTGCAATCTTTTAGTGACTGAAACTAATAAATACGCACAGGAAATTATTCGAAATAAAACGAATTCCAGAAATATGGGTCCGTATTCTAGTCTGCAAAGATGGGTTGACGTTACAGTATTAGAAATGAAAAAATGCATTTCTCTAGTTATAAATATGAGTCTGAACACTAATGACAGCATTGAACATATTTCCGTATTTTTCTAAAGACATGTCACTAAAACGTGTCGACTGGAAAGAAATATTCTATAACCTGTTGGTAATGCTAATTTTTGATGCCTACATACTCTATAGTTTGAACACCGACAAACCCCTTGAAAATGAAGAATTTATGGTTAGTAATGCCGAAAGTCTTTCAGATGAAGACACTCTTCAAAACCTTCCACCTGGACCTTCAGAAGAAATGGGACATCAGCTGGCACGCCTCCCAGGGAAGAAACTGCGGTTGTACCCTGTCTGCTCGACTGCAGAACAAAAAGTCACACACCCACTTCTGGTGCCCAGTATGTAATTGTGGTGTCCATCAACAATACTACCATAAATTAGAACATTTTTGAGGCCTATGAAAGCAGGAAGAAAGAGGAGCCATCCCGAAGGTAGCGAGGATGAACCTAAGTAGACTCACGTCTTGGAGCGATGTGCTTGTGTTATTTCAGTTCTATTTTACTTTACAATGCTTCAATGTAGTGAAACTTTTCTACGTATTTTTAATCAGCATAAAATTGTGCAAATTTTGTACATAGTAAAATCGTCATATAATATTAATTTTTACGTACACGTTGCCCATAAATTTCGAATTATTTTGGAATACTTAGCGTGTGTTGGATACTTTGCACATACTGCTTCAGGATAATAAATTGACAAGTTTAATTTCCTACTACAGTATTCTTCGTCCTTTTCTGAATAAAATAACTTGTTATATATAAAAATAAATTGAAAAGCAACATTTTTTAGAATTTTTTAAAAGTTGCTTGCAAAACTCGCCTGAATGTTTGCCGCTTGAAGATAAACCGCTTCCCGGTTCCAGGGTTAACGACAATTACCCCGTAGTTTAGCACTATAATTTAGACCTGGAGTTATATTTATGTTATTTTACATGGACTTTCGTGCTTCGTTACCCGCGTGTCTATACACACGATTTTACAGTTCATTCACGTCTACACCACGGTTTTTCTCTCTGCCACAAGACATTGATTAGAGGACAGTTTTCTTCGTCCGACATTCGGCAACATACATCTTCACGGTCTTGCGATGCGAACGTACAACATAGTTCATTTAGTTGTGCGGCGTGTCGTGACCGATCCGTAGTTCATACGGCACTATCGTTCAATTACAGTTTTCCACTGAAAGTACACTCGAAAATTTTATCATTCTCCGCACTCCCGTTTACTTTCACGGTTTCTCCACAAAGACAAAGCAGAGTTCGACCACAGAAAGGCCGTGTGGTTTCCCCAGAGACTCAGTGTCGACTACCCAGCCACCCTCACAAGTGTAAGCTTATATGGTTTCAATGGGGTGGGAGGCAAACGGAGAGAAGACCCCCCTCCAATTTTGAGGTCTCAAGATCCACGAGGTCTACGGAAATTAGCGATACGTCAGATTGTGTGGCCCGCCAATCACTAACACTTGTAATGCGGTACCTAAAACGATCAGTAGTTTTATAATAATTTGGACGTCTAAATCAGGCCTCCGACGGGGAATCCCTATTGGCGGTCTGCTTCGTCTGCGTTGGGACGCTCCAGTCACTTTCATAAACCCTTTGTGGCGTAATTTCACAAATGATGTCATATTAGTCGGGTTCATAATTTTGCCAATGACCAGATATTCTTGATGTTACTTTGGCATGTTATTTAGGTTTAATTTAAGCGTTATTTTCCCAAAATGCTTCCAAATTCACCTTTTCACGTTGGCTGTACTGTGAGTCGGCATTTGTTTTAGGGGCGGAGTCAGCTAAATATATTTTTCTTCTTTGTCTTCCCTCATCATGCGCTCTCGCTTTGGGGGTTTCATAAGCTACGATACGCGTGAGATTGGCGTCATCCAGTCGGGGAAGTTGCGCAATAAGATGCAACCTAGCTCACGCACGGACAAAGAAGCTCAAAGCATGTATACTTCCTACATTTTAATTTCATAATAAATATTTATAGTGACGATACGGTCTCAATACATCCATGCACCCATCTATACATACATGCATAATCATTAGAGAACATTATGCCTTGCGGCGTTCAGCGTTCAGTATGCAAGCCTCTGTGAATTTACTATACGTCGCCACAATCCTCTATCTATACCTCTAATCTTTAAATAGTCAGAAACTGGGTCTAACCACCATCGTCTTTGTCTCCCTCTACTTCTCTCACCACCATAACCGACTCCTTTATTCTCCCAGGCAACCTATCCTCCTCCATTCGCTCATATGACCTCAGCACAGAAGCCGGTTTATGGGTACAGCTTCATCCATCGAGTTCATTCCTAACTTAGCCTTTATCTCCTCATTCAGAGCAACCTACTGCCATTGTACCCACTTGTACCAGCAATCATTCTTGCTTCTAACTTATGAAAAAGATATCCTGAGTCCGCCCTTTTGGCCCGTAAAGCAAAGTTGGTCTAAAAACATACCGATAAAGATAGCGTTGTCCGGGAGCAGACTTCCTTCTTACAGATTACTGTTGATCGCAACTGCGAGCTCACTGCATTAGCTTTACTACAACTTGATTCAATCTCACTTACTATATTACCATCCTGAGAGATCACACGTCCTAAATACTTGAAATTATCTACCGATTCCAGCTTTCTATCACCAACCTGACACTCGATTTTCTAGGGTGTATTATCTACTGACATCAATTTAGTCTTCGTAAGGCTAAATTTCATACCATACTCATCACACCTGTTTCCAAGTTCCAAGATATTAGACTGCAGGCTTTGGGCACAATCTGCCATTAAGACCAAGTCGTCAGCAAAGGCCGGATTGCTTATTACATTTCCACATAACTGAATCCCTCCCTGCCAATTTATACCTTTCAGCAGATGATCCATTTAAACTACGAACAACAAAGGTGAAATATTACAGCCTTGCTTAAACCCTGTAAGTACCCTGAACCAAGAACTCATTCTACCATCATTTCTCACTGCAGCCCAATTGTCAAAAAGGTGCCTTTGATTGACTTTAATAATCTACCCTTAATCGCATATTCCCCCAGCATTTTGAACATCGATTCCCTCGGTACCCTGCCATATGCTTTCTCTAGATGTACGTAGCATAAACATAACTCTCTATTCCTGTCGTAGCATTTTTCAGTTACCTGGCGCATACTGAAAATCTGATACTGATAGACCCTCTGTGGTTTGAAACCACGCTGGTATTCGCCCAACTTCCTCTCAACAACTGATCCCACTCTCCCTCCCATGATGTGAGTGACTACTTTGACTAGTATGACAATAATGAGTTACCTCGAGAATTGTTGCAATTATTCCTGTTCCCTTGCGTATAGATATGTTGAATTACTGCTTCTGTCCAATGTGAAGGTACCTTACCAACACTTCATGCTAATCGTATTACTCTATAAAGCCATTTCACCCTTTTCTCGCTGCTTTATGACAATGGAGTTTATTTACCACACTTTCCACTTCCTCAAGCGTAATTTCCCCAATATAATTTTCCCCGTCCTCATGAGCTGGGTTGTTCTCGACATCACCAGGAAGAATTTCTTCTACGCTGAGAAGATTTTCAAAATAATCCCTCCACCTGTCCAGTGATTCCCTGGAATCTACTATGAGTTCACCTGAATTACCCAAAACACTGGCCATTTCCCTTCTCCTTCTCTTCCAAATATTCTTTTATTACTGTCGAGAAAGGTTTCCTTGCTGCTTGACCTAGTTCTTCCAGATTATTACCCGAATCCTCCCACGAGTTCTTTTTTGGATTCAACGATTTTTGTTTCGCTCTGTTACTTTCATCTTCTAAAACTCCCAATCTGCAACAGCCCTTGTTTGGAACTATTTCTGATTAGCCTTCCTTTTACGTTTACAAGCTATTTTCGCTTCATCATTCAACCAAGATGTTCGCTTTTTTCCATTCTTTACCCACAATTGTTCCTAGGCATTCCCTTGCTGTTTCTACTACAGCATAACTGTATGCCACGCATTCTGTTTCTACATCCTGACCTGCTTACTGTCAAGTGTTCGGAACTTCTCACTGATCATATCCATGTACTTCTGTCTAATATGCTCGTCCTGGAGATTTTCAACCCTTTTTCATTTGCAGACAAATTTCACTTTCTCTGTCCTAGGCCTAGAGATACTTAGTTCACTACAGATCAGATTGTGATCTGTAACATCGAAAAATCCCCGGAAAACTCGTACATACCTAACAAATTTCCTGAGTTCGAAGTCGGTTAAGATGTAGTCTATTATAGATCTGGTACACCTTGCCTCCTATGTGTAACGGTGAATAGCCTTATGCTTGAAGAATGTATTCATTACTGCTAAACTCATAATAGCACAGAAGTCCAGCAAACGCTTCCCATTCCCATTAGCTTTCATATTTTCCCCACATTTACCAATCACCCTTTTGTATCCTTCAGTTCTATTTCCAACTCTCGCATTGAAATCGCCCATTACCACTATCCTATCCTGCCTGTTGTCGCTGACTTCTATGTCACTCAATGCTTCATAAAATTTGTCAACTTCATCCTCATCTGGACCCTCACACGGTGAATACATTGAGACAATTCTCTTCCTAATTCCTCCAACTGCCTAATCTACCCTCATCATTCACTCATTCACGTGCCTGACAGAAACTATGTTGCGTGCAATAGTATTCTCGACGAACACTCTACACCCTGCCCTTCTCTTTTTAAAACCTGTCAAGTACACTTTATCATCTATCTCTTCCTCTTTATCTCCCGTTAACAGAATATCACTTACTTCTAGCTTATACAGATGCATAATCGTTGCTGACTCAACCAGTTCTTCTTCCTTTCTTCCATAAGCCCCATTAATATTATAGCTCCGCATTGAATACCATTGAATACCTCGGCTATCAAGTGGGAGTGGGGCACCGTTACTTCCATAGGCTTCCGAGGCTTCCTTACAATCTTCTGAGCTCGGTGAATTCTGTGAAGCAGGATGCTACACTTACTTACATATAGTCCAAGTGAGGATCTCTCCTTTAAGGGGTTATGGACCTACGGTGGATTATATATTCCAAATCGGCCTGAACACATTGAAGGCGATGACTCAGAATATGTCCGAGATGCCCACTCCCATTCTGCAGCAATTGGTATCTCTGCTCCCAGAACCACTTACTAGACCACTCAGCCATTGCCCATGGTTCACTAACTAGGACGTGACTACATTAACCCACACCATGTACCATATTTTACTCTTACACAAAAGCACCTGATGACTAAATGAAGTATTTTCAGCTAGGCATATTTATATTTTCATTCTTGGTTCCTACTTATATGATTTAAACTTTACTATTGTCTCTATTCACGCATAGGCACTCATGTAATCACTCAATTACACTTACATATGAGCCAAAAAATTATCTTTCGTTCATGTTTACACGGTGCCGCTTATAAATTGTTTCTACCGTGCTCTTACCAATTCAATAATCTACCCAGCATTTTAATGTTACTATTTCATGATAGGATTCAGTTAAGTATTCATACTATGGTCTCACTGCAGTGAAATATTAACACCGGAGAATCATCCTGCTATCTGGAAATAGGCCGTAATTTATTGTTATTATTCATCATTACTATGGAGTTGACTACACGGTTTAGGATATTCAAATGCATGCATCAACAGACGTCATGGTAACTCATGATACCGAATTTTGCGGCAGAGTTTTATGTAGTGATACATTCATTCTCATTCTTCCCTTTACATCATTTTATAGGAGATTCTCTCTCACAAATTTCCTCTCTATAATCGTACGTACTTCATATTCGTCGCACAGATTTTTCTCACTAATTGGAGGTACTTTATTACTTACTCGTGGCATAAATTCATCTCCAGGTAGGAGGTATTAATCACCAAATGCATAAATTCATAGTCATCGCGCACATGGCGGAAATAAGCTCACCTCTGGAGCTAATACTGAAAATCTCTCATCTCCATCTCATCTCATCAGGGACACACAATAATTTTCTGGTTACCACATATTTTTCCTGGTCATATTACCTCTTTAGATTCTGCATTTACTCATATATCATCCTCAAATCTATAACGCCTTTCACCCAAGCGTTTAAGCCAACTCTTAAAGTCAGTCAACGTTAATTAATTAAAATTTGAATCCTGTTTTAATTATTTTCAAATCATCCGAACATTATTATTAGTATTACTACACTGGATTACTTCAAATCAACAGAGCATTGATTTCTCAATTTTAGGCACATAAACTTAAATTCTTGTTGTTGTTATCCACGTTTGTTTTTGTCTGTATTATTTCTAAAACGTTATCACCAGCGTTTCCAAATCAATCATTTAGCAACATTGAATCATCAACATGTTAAATTTTGAAATCAAGCAATCGCGTTGATTTTTACCAAGAACAAACAAACAAACAAACATGTCCGCCATTTATATTATTAATTACAAATTTTAGGTTGATTTGTCCACATTGGATCTATCACTAATTTGCAAACTTAAATCAATCTAAATATCCACTGACTTTGAAAAATCCTATGAATTACCAGAATCATCTTGCCTGGAAATCGGCTCCTTCTACAACCTGCGCATAAAAATACTGTAAACACATATTTACATTAACGGTTGAGATCGAGACCGTACCTACACTAATTATTTACATAAAAGGCATGTTTGACAAGATACCATTCAGGAACGTTGGTCTACGTCTACACAGCTGGCCTTAAGACCCTTCCATGACTGGGTTTTAAACTGCATCACAGCTTGTACACTTCACTTACAATAATATTTATTCTTTTTTAATATATCACACTGACACACGATCGATAACACCGGTAATTTTGCACATTCCCGTCTCTCACACAATAAACCTATGCAGAAGCTCGTGAAGTTTTGCAATGGAAGTACAAGTTTGTCGAAAATGCCCCACGCAGCTGAATGGCTGGCTGCCCTAATGATTGAAAATCACTCAACTACTAGGACAGTAGTGCAACATCGGCGAAATGTCTTAGTATCTTCCTACCGCTAGCAAGACACTTCCCTTCTGTTCATTTTAGAGTCCGTATCGATAACCTGCTTCTCTGAAGGCTGAATAATTTCCAAGAAATTCACATTACATGTAGCGCCCCCAAAGTATTACTCAGTTCCAAAGTTCAAAGTTTGACACAACCCGACACGGACCGACTCACAAGGCGATTGGTACCATCCAATAGACAACTGAAGAGCAAGACGCCGTGTAATGTCATGTAATCCTTCACCCTGACATATGACAATGACAGCGAAAGTGGTGTGTGTGTGTGTTTGTGCAAGTCGGCTGTATGGAAACAATGCATCAAGGTGTGTCAAAGCGAAAATCTGACAGACTGGCTGTAGGAGGCTGTCGTGTTGGGACGTGCCCATAACCACACAGTGAATGAATTCGCCCGATTTGTTGGTGTATCTATGCGGACTGTCCAACGCATCGATTGGGAGTGTGAATTACTTACGGTCATGAAACGCGGTGTAGAACTGCGTCGTAAAAGTATCCGGGAACGGAGACGAGTGTCTCGCCTTTTCAATGAAAATCGGATTCAAACACGACAGGAATATTGCTGCTGTCAGTGAATGGAGTTCCATCCCAAAAGGTTTCCGAGCGAATGTCGCGAAGGGAATTCCATGACTTCTTTCCTAGAGAGTACTGCTGATGGCAACTGCGAGCTCATTTCTATAACTTTGCCGTACCTTGAATCATTCTCACTTACTGTAGTATCATCTTGCGAGAATACAAAACCTACGTACCTGAAATGATCCAATATTTAACGTCGGGTACCTCGTAAGAGGCCATTGCTCACAGCAACACATAAACATTGAACGTCTTTGATGGATCAAATAACACCGAACGTGGATAGTAGGTGACTTGAGGCGAGGGGTGTGCTCCGACGAGTATGCTGTAAACATTCACTTTTACGAAGATGACAACAGCCCTGTGTCTGTACGCATATGTATTCTAACTAGTTTGAGGAAAGCACCGACGCCTGTTACACCTCTACTGCCCACTATGTTCCCCGACCTTAGACCTATAGCAAATGTGTGGGACTATTTGTAACAGAAGATGAAACGCTGACATCATTATTCCCGCAATTCCTTCCTCACCGAATCAACAGCTGTGGGCGGTGTTACACGGTATTAGAACGAAGTATCCAAGAGATGACTACTTTATGTCCGGTGAGATAATGTATGCATTTATGTATTGAACCCATTGTTCTAAATGGTCAAAGACATCGCCTCGGGAGTCATAGTATAGGTGTGCTCCAGGGAGCGAGAGTCTATTGTTATTTTAGAGCAAACAAGGATGTCGATATTTTAGATCCCTGTGTGTTTATTTTCTTGGCTTGTGAATTACATGATCCGTTCCATCGATGCAGGCGAGAGAACTTCGAAAAGCTTCGGTTGTCAAACAATATTCGATTATTGGTAGCTATAAAACAGAGATATTTTGCCCTGCTTTAAAGTTGAAATTACTAGAGGAAATTTTCTGAGACGCTATTATAAACTTTCAGCCCAAAGGGACATATATATGCTAATAAACCAGAAAGATTTGGCGGATGAATACTATGTTTTCAGCCGACCTTTGCAATGCTTACGCAACTACATATCCACGGGAAAAGTAGCAAGTGATGCCTTGACGTTTACGTCTTCATGAAAAACAGGAATACTCTGAGGCTGTCACCGTTGTAATGGTTGCAATTCAAGGAATCCAACGAGCTAAAGATCTCTGTGAAAATCCCAGGGGTATAGGAGATGCCGTTGTAGGGGGCAATTTCATGACATTGCAGATAGTGTCACATCTGAAGTTATAAACACCACACCCACACCGGCTAGTCACTCATTCTTGGTTGGTCGTCCAAAGTCTGGACCTGTGTTCTGCTATGTAACATCAAAGTGTATTTGAGGACTTGTATATTTTTAGCTAGGGAAATGGTCTCGGATGTGAACTATCGATACCATTTCTTATAAATTTCAAGCAGGGGATCGGAACTCTAAATGAGAAGTGAACGAACTCATACAAATTGTGTGAAATATATCATATAGATTTTTTATGACTGAATTTAAAACAGTATGACGATATTTTGAATACTTCTCAAGTAATAGAGTACGTTTTGTAAGGAGTTAACGTCGTTTTAGTACAGCTCATAAACGTGTATAGGAAGCGGTGAATGTTAATTTTGGTCTGACTGGATAGAAGACATGACCCAGATTTTACCTGGAACTTGGATATGGGTCCTTTCCATTGGTTGCAAGCGAAGAAGCAGTGTAATCTCAAGCCAGGTCCCTGAGAAGAACCATATGCCACCAATAACAGTAAAATCCTTTCTTTTATAAAATTAAGCGATGGTTAACTAAATGTTTTGTAGCGCGTGGACGTGAATCGTTCGTGTGGAGGATTATCTATCGGTTGTGGTGTCGATGCAACTTAGTATGTATAGACTATGTAAGGATGTGTTACTACGTAATTTAAGTGTAAGTCGATAAGAAAATCAATCAATCAATCAATCAATCAATCAATCAATCAATCAATCAATCAATCAATCAATCAATCAATCAATCAATCAATCAATCAATCAATCAATCAATCAATCAATCAATCAATCAATCAATCAATCAATCAATCAATCAATCAAGCAATCTATCTATCTATCTATCTATCTATCTATCTATCTATCTATTGTGCCCTTTTAAAGGCACCCAAATGCGGTGGTCTTCTTTCTTGATATGTGCGCCGGCTGCTCCTGAAAATAATGACACTTAAAAAAATACCTACCGCTTCATGTAGACTCTTCTTCCTCAAGGGTGGTGCGTCCTTCGATCCCTCGGATTGATGGGCCACACGTCGATCGGGGGGTGAGGAAATGAAAGATGGGGTAAACTAAACTATTAAATGACGGTACCCAAAGACTGAATTAAAATTGAAATAAATAAAACGGTTTATTTAACAAAATTTGCAAAGTGTGAAATTGAAAGTAAAATGGTTTAAAATAAGATAATATGAAATGAAATTAAATTTTAAAACAATTGAAAGATCTGCGTTACAGTAAATTAATTATCTGCCTTAATAAATTTGACTGAAGGTCGATTAAATTTTAGTGTTTTGCATTATATCGAACCACTGTCTCCATGACGATGACATGACCACATTTAAACACTGGTGAGAAATACAGTCTCATTTGAAGGAATGATTTATAATACCTTGGAAAATGTCATCTCACAATAAATTCAGTAATTAATTAATTTATTTATTAATTCATCCAACTGACATTGACTTTGAGGTGTCTATCAAATATTTAACCCATGTCTAAATTCATTTGGGAAGCACCCAACTCTAAAATAATAATAGAATACACTAACCATGTGTCATAATAAACGAAGAGGAGAGAAAAAGAAAACCACCATGAACATGGTACTTTATTCGTTATATAACCTTTGCCACATATTTAAACTGCTCGTGGCTGAAAACAAAAAAATTAATTGAACTGAACACCTGAGTGCTACCACCACTCCTTTAGTTTGTTAAACCTTATTTACTAAACTGTGATAGTCTGGACGCTTAAAATACTTAAATTAATTAGGCCAAGTGCCTCAAGTTTACATCTCAAATGAAAGCGATCCCTTCACATCGTTAACGTTACCTAGTTTGCCGCTGTCTGCGTTTTCATTGAGCCTGCATACTTGTGTACCAACTCTAGATGGAGGCAGATTTCATCTTATTTATATCCGTCATCTCCGGCACTTATGATACAACTACTTACTAAAGATCGCTTCATTTGCCTAACTGAAATGTAGTGGATTTCTAAGACTTGGTGATTACAAACTCCTTTCTGGTATGAGCATACCACTACTATAGTTTTGACTATGAACTAATCGATGATCTCTTACCCTAACACATGAAATCTTATTTACACAAATGAACATGTCAATGGAGAAACACTGCTCCTAAGAAGTACTGAAATTAAAATAACCTGACTACACCTATTTTATTTTATTTACAGACATTAAATCAAACACAATTCACGTATCAGATTTTTAAAATAATACGGTGACAAAATATATACAAATAAATGATATCATAATAAAAATCTAGATCCCAAAAATCGCTGCCTAATAAAAATTAAAATAAAAATGCGCAATGTAGAAATATAAAATGTTACCCTGATCCAAGTAGCAAAATTACGTGAATTTGATGGCAATCTTCTAACCTCAGACTAATATGTCTGGACATGACCTTATTCAATCTTTACGGGCAATAATTATTGGTATTACATGTCATCAATAATTATACTTGACTGTCGAAAGACGCATTGATCAGTCGCTCTGTTCACAATTTATCTCGGGCTCTCAATTGCATATTTTCCGAGCATTTATTTTCCCTGGAAACTATTTGAAGCAATACAGGCTTTCCGCCTACAACCATAGCACATGTCGTCGCAAATTTAACACTCTCGGTTAAATTATTCATTTCTCAATTCTATTTATTCATCAATATTCTCGACGTAGTAACTCATAATACGGCCTCGCTCGTATCCGGCGGGCGAAATAACTGTGTCGTTCACACATCCATTTATACGACATTATTAATAACATGGTCCAAATATCACATTTTCCATTTATCAACACAGAACATCAGGGATATTACTATTACTTTGCTCGTTATTTTGATCATCCACCGTTCCACATATTATGAAATATCAGAGCGAAATTATCAATGGCTTTCTGTCACTAATTAATTAACTGAAATAACGAGATTGCCTCTCAAAAACACGGCTATAGAAATGTGTAACCACGTTTACATAAATAAATTAACTTTCGCGTATCAACCAGATCGTCTCGAAATACAAAGTATGAAAGCTACCGGAAACGGTCATCTGAATAATGATTACAGAACATGAAATAATAAACTGAATGTGCGAATAGCAAAAATAAACATTTAAACTAACATGGCAGCATCCACAAAATCAATGCGTCAACAAAATAGCACTCATTACCACAATTATTATTATTATCATCACAAAAAACTTGCACTACACCGTATGTAAATTTCTTAGTAAAATAGGATTCTCATATGTCAAAATGACCTACTTTAAAAGAAAACTCCTCAAGTAACACTCGCTAACACTTATTTATTATTATTATTATTATTATTATTATTATTATTATTATTTTATTATTATTATTATTATTATTATTATTATTATTATTATTATTATTATTATTATTATTATTATTCTAGTTTTTATCATTACCATCCGATCCGTGAATTATTTACAATCCTATCTAAAATTCTAAACTACATTTTGATCATCGATTTGTTCATAGCCCTACGTGTTTACATAATTACATTTTGCTCATTTACCTTATTTGTGCTGGAGGCAGGTCGGATCATCCTCCGGACCCCGTCATGATGAATTTAGTACTTCATCTTCAAGCTTATGTTATCCAAGAGGTCACACACGCAAACTTGATGCATTTTTACAATATCGTTGCATACGTCCTTGTTTATATTAACACTCGCATTTTAACACTCCTACGAAGAATATTCAATGACACTGCATTGAGCACCTGATGTGAAGTCGAAAGTCTGAACTCCGCTACCTGCCTGCTGTCGCCTCTCACTCTCACCCCTCTCAGTTTGTTTGTGTAAAGGATTATTGGTTATTCACCTTCCCTGACCGTAACACTGGACTCAAGGTCTTCGTGCGGCAGCATTCCAATTGTGAAAACAAAGTTTTTCTCCCTGTAACTGGCTTGACTAAATTCTGCTCCTTAAATATCTCACTTGCAATAATAGTTCAATGAGAGTGTGGAAAAATTTAAATGTAATGTTCCCGATGATGTGGAGAATTTTATAATAATCGTCCTCCAAAATATGACTTTTCCACGAAATATACAAGCTACACGTGAAATAGGGAAAATGTTATGCAGCTACGTGTTACGCCGAGATTCAATGTTCACCTCGGTCCTAGCATTTTAAGTTCATTCATGGCAAGTGTTGAGAATATAACTACCATTGTCATTTGTTAATTTAATTGCCTGATTACATCTGCATAATCTAAAGTTGAATAAAAGTTTGTCAAAGTGTTCATTTCGGCTAAGATATTACTCACACAAGTAAATACATTACTCACTCGGGTATCGACTACTGTATAAGACACTGAAGATTCTTACAAGACCGCAAATTCTCACAGGACTGCGATTCCCCACGAGACTGAAGATTTCCTACGAGACTGAGATTTCGTACAACACTGAGGTTTCGTACAAGACTGACATTTCGTACAAGACTGCGGTTTTGTACAAGACTGAGGTTCACCACACTGGTGTCTTCGTTTTTGTAAACAGTCCTCCCCCACTTCGAAAATAGTTCTGTGGAAGGGATGTGGCGTAATAATCCTGCACTTGGGACCGATTTATCATGTGTCCGTAGGTTAGAATTTTAGGAAATGTGCTCAAAACATTCCTAGTTTTGGTCCGATTTATGTGTTACATTGCGTTATGAGAAACGATCACAGGTTAATTCATACGAAGGCGTGCGTCACTGGCTCTATTTTCTGTCAGAGTATGGCGCCTTCCCGCCATGACGGTTCATTTCCTGGGCGATACCACTCTTCCATATAAAGTTGAAAATTTGTTATTTAACCACTGATTAACCACACATTTGCACTGATAAGTCCTTAAATATTGCTTGGAAGTCAGGACATAATATTTCGCAGCTACTTCGGGCACCAAATCGCGAAATACTAGCTGTAGATTCCCGCTATGACAAGACATTAAAATTTGCAATTGTGTGATTGGCTGAGACGTTCGCGCTCTTAGTAGTTTGGGTTCTTCCATTTTCTGCTAAGGGATGACGGGTATTATTCGTGTCTCACTCGCTCTTCTTAGGCAGGGCAAATTGGACGTGCGGATTCACGTGGGGACTGGATAGAAAGTTTCCACTTCTCGTAGGCATCATAAAACATAATTGGACGTACCACTCAGGCTAGCTACTTCCTGTTCGTGCCTTAAGACGCATTCTGTGGATATATTTTCAGTCTGAACGGCGCCTGGCTGTTGCTTTGTGAGATTGCAATCTTTTCCCAGCCTACTGCTGTATTCTCATATGCGAATTATTAAACATTTAATATTTGCATTAACTATGCACATTCGCTTATGGGTGCACTATCAATCAATCAATCAATCAATCAATCAATCAATCAATCAATCAATCAATCAATCAATCAATCAATCAATCAATCAATCAATCAATCAATCAATCAATCAATCAATCAATCAATCAATAGTGATCTGCATTAAGGGCAGTCACCCAGGTGGCAGATTCCCTATCTGTTGTTTTCCTAGCCTTTCTTTAAACGATTTCAAAAAAATTGTAAATTTATTGAACATCTCCCTTGGTAAGTTATTCCAATCCCTAACTTACCTTCCTATAAATGAATATTTGCCCCAATTCGTACTCTTAAATTCCAACTTTATCTTAATATTGTGATATTTCCTACTTTTAAAGACACCACTTGAACTTATTCGTCTACGAATGTCAGTCCACGCCATCTCCCCGCTGACAGCTCGGAATATACCACTTAGTCGAGCAGTTGGTCTTCCTTCTCCAAATTCTTCTCATTCCAAACTTTGCAACATTTCTGTAAAGCTACTCTTTTGTCGGAAATCACCCAGAACAAATAGAGCTGCTTTTCTTGCGATTTTTTCCAGTTCTTGAATCACGTAATCCTGGTGAGGGTCCCATACAATGGAATCATACTCTAGTTGGGATCTTACCAGAGACTTATATTCCCTCTCCTTTACATCTTTACTACAACCCCTAAAGACCCTCATAACCATGTGCAAAGATCTATACCCTTTATTTACAATCCCATTTATGTGATTACCCCAATTAAGACCTTACTTATATTAACACCTAGATACATACAATGATCCAAAAAAGGAACTTTCACCCCATCTACGAAGTTATTAAAACTGAGAGGACTTTTCCTATTTGTGAAACTCAAAGCCTGGCTTCTAACCCCGTTTATCGCCATACCATTGCCTGCTGTCCATCTCACAGAGGCAAACCATGGCAGGAAGCTGTATTTTGGAAACCGTGGTAATTAATAACATGGAGTGAGCTAACGAGGCCACAGGCTTTGAAATGTGGTCGGGGATAACTCGACGGCAACAAAGAAGTTTGTAAAATGATTTTTACTATGTGTAATTTGCACGTACAAATTTGTCTCCATAATGCTTCAAACGGCCAGTGTCACCATCACTTTCCATTGTTTGTTTGTAAAAAATTGTGTCACAGTGGATTTTAATTCGCGTGTTGAAAATTCTTTGGTGTTGGCCTATTTTCATGTGTAATTCGGGTTAGAATTTCTTTGTCCAAGTTCCGTGTAAAACAAGCTGTTTGGAGTTCAGTATTGTGTAAGTAACAGTAACTGAAAATATTCTCCATTTGTGCTAACTCAATTGTCGTATTGTATGATTTTTCTGTAGGAAATATTAGATGCCATTGTGTAGGGTTGAGTGAGTTGAGCTAATCAGTGGACAGGACGATTGATTAATAATGTACCGGGGGTAAACATTCTCCGGCCAGTTAAACTGCGCGCCTTCTATAAGGCCATCTATTTAATCTAACCTGTACTGATTTAGTACTAAATTATTTGGTTTTCAACTGTTAGATGTCTCCACTATAGGTTTAGGCGTTCCATCTTTCAGGATAACCTATAATTACTCCGTAAAGAAACTTGTAATTTTTGACGTTTGTCAACCTGGTTTTTAGGATTTGTTTTCTTTTAAGTATCAAAGTTGTCTACACTTCTGCTGCTTCCTTCTTTAATTGTAATCAACATATCAGACATTTACAAATACTTCCCCTAGCCAATTAAAATTGGGATGGGGAAGCAACGCATTTCAGCGCGGCGCACGGCACTTATTCGCGCATGGACGTTAGTCTCTGTAGCCGAGCGCTCGTTCCCCTGATTCAAAGGAAAACACATGATCTCTGTGACAGTAACCATTTCCCTATTTTTCTTACTTTGTTGAAACAGGAATCTATCGAGGTCCCTCCCCGATGGATTCTTAAACGTGCTGATTGGCCAAAGTTTACATAATTTGCTGTCTTTAATGATGCCAATAACCGGACGTAGACGACGGTGTAACTTATATAACACAAGTTATTCTTGCTGCTGATGAGGAGTTCATTCCATTATTTTCGTGAACTGCTCGACGGAATCTCGTTCCCTGCTGGAACGAAGAAATTGCAGCAGGTATAAGAGAACGACGTCGCGCTGATAAACGGTACCGCAGTCAGTCTACTGTGGCCAACTTGATAACATTAAAAAAATCCCGCTCTAAGGCACGAGTTCTTATTCGACAGAGTATGAAAATTTTATGGGAAACGTATGTGTCATATATGACGTCACGTACACCGTCATCTCATGTGTGGACTGAACTTCGAAGGATTTCGGGAGTACAGGGACCATCCTCAGTACCGGCAATTTCTATTGTAGGCCGCGTCGTGACAGATGCATCCTCGGTTGCTAACCATCTTGCAAGCCATTTTGCAGATGTATCCGGTTCCGGGAATTACCATCGTGATTTCTTATCTCTGAAGTGGGAAGCAGAACGTCATCATCTTAGTTTTGCCACTCGACTTATAGAGGACTATAAAGTGCCCGTTACGGAGTGGGAACTTCACAGTTCTTTAGCGCTTTGTAGGGACACGTCTCCCGGACCAGACAATGTCCATAACCAGATGCTGAAACACCTCTGTGAGAATAGTCTTTTCTATCTCCTCGGAGTGTTCAATCGAATCTGGATAGAGGGTGCGTTTCCGTCACATTGGCCAGAGGATATAGTAATTTCTCTCCTCAATCCTGACAAAAATCCTAAATATGCAGAGTTATGACCTATTTGCCTAACTAATTGTCTGTGTAAGCTGTTTGGGAGGATGGCGAATCGCCGACTAGTGTGGTGACTGGAGAAAAAGGAGACTTTTGTCCGAGTACCGATGTGGTTTCCGAGCCGCTCGCTCGTCTGCTGACCACCTGGTACGTCGGGAGAGTTCTATTCAAGACACCTTTCTACTAAAACAGAATTTGCTGGCTGTTTTCTTGGACTTAGAAAAGGCCTATGACAGCACATGGCGGTACGGCATCCTGTCAGTCCTGCATCAATGGAATTTCCGAGGTAACTTGCCGGTATTTATTGCGAATTTTTTGTCCCTCCTTCTATTCCGTGTCGAATAGGGAAGGAATATTTGCAATTCGACGTACAAGAAAATGGAATCGCACAGGGATCGGTTCTCAGTGTCACTCTGTTCGCGATTGCCATAAACGGTATTGTTGCTGATGCTGGTTTACCAGTAATACCGTCGCTATATGTAGACGACTTTAGGCTGCATTATAGCTCCCAAAATATGGCCGTCGCCGAGCAATAATTACAGCAAGCAATTAGAAGAGTGGACCAGTGGACCTTAGAACATGTCTTTCGATTTTCAACCGCAAATCCCTCACTTGAGCACTTTTGCCGGAAGCGCACCTTTCACTCTCATTCTGAGCTTTATTTAGAGAATGTCACTCTTCCCGTAGTTGATATTTACCGATTTCTTGGGCTCCTTTTCGATAGCAAATTATCGTGGGAGCCACTCGTGCGGCAGTTAGAAGCGAAATGCGCTAAGAAGCTGAACGTTTTGAAGTTTCTTACCAGCACTCTTGGAGGGGGGGAGGGTAGCAGATCGCACGGTGATCCTACGATTTTATATGGCACATGTTTTATCCAGATTTGACTACGCAGTTCAGCATATAGATCAACAAGGCAAAACGTCCTATCCAAACTGAATAGCATTCACCACAGCGGAGTTAGGTTGGCAACGGGAGCTTTCTAGCTTGCTCGCCGAATCTAGCATGCCGCTTTTACACCTGCAGCGCCAGCAAATTCTTCTGTCTTATGCTGCAAATCTGCGACAGACGCCGCTTCACCCAAACTATCCTTTCGTATTCCACAATGGAAACCGTCGGCTGTACTCTGCTTAAACTCGAGCAACGCAGTCGGTGGAATACGCTTGGATAGCAGTACCCTACTTGGATAATACAACGACCTGAAATCATTCTATATTTGCACAGCGGCCGAAGGAAAACACGGACCCCTCCATTTATCAGTACCCAGAATCGGTCGTTGTTTTCGCGGATGAAGCGAGGGCAGAAGCTGGAGAAGGCTGTGTGGTCGTTGTTGACAATAATGGGTTTCTTTTTCCTTTATCGAAAATCTGTAGTGTGTACACAGCAGAGCTCTATGCCACCTCTGAAGCTCTGCGGTACGTACTGTCCGATGAGCACCGGCAATTTCTGCTGTGTAACGACTCGTTGAAAGCACTACAATATATAGATACATGTTTCTCCCGGCAACCCATGGTGCAGCGGATCTAGGACCTGCTGGTCGGGTGTTCGGATGCTGGCACCAGAATTACGTTTATGTGGCTCCCGAGCCACATGGGTGTAGAGGAAAACGAGTTAGCTGACAAGGCGGTCAAGGAGGCTGTTACCTTGCCCTCGGTTAGAAGCAGTGGTATTTTGTCGTTTTCGGATTGGCCATGGCATAGTAACGCACTTCTACGTACTGAAGGATGAAGGGCCCCTCGGTGTGCACTTGCGGTGTTCATCTAATCGTTGTACACATCCTTACGATGTGCGTGGATCTGGCCGATCTGGGCCGTGGTCTAAAATTTCCGAGTGCCATTTCCTTCATCCTACGAGATGACGTGCAGTCAGCAGACCTCATCATCCATTTTATGAGGGACAGTGGTCTTTTATTTCTCGTGTGCAATAATGTCTTTTGCATTCGTGTATTTTTGTTAACTACGATTTTATCCCATTGACTATATTTTAGTTCGTGGTTGCGTATTTTAATGTGTTATTTAAACTTCTGTTTTTTCGTAAGTTGCTTTACGTCGCACAGACACAGATAGGTCTTATGGCGACGATGGGACAGGAAAGCGCTAGGAATGGAAAGGAAGCGGCCGTGGCTTTAATTAAGGAACAGCCCCAGCATTTCCCTGGCGTGAAAATGGGAAACCACGGAAAACCATATTCAGGGCTGTCGGCAATGGGTTTCGAAACCACTACCTCCCGAATACTGGATACTGGCCGCACTTCAGCGATTGCAGCTATCCAGCTCGGTATTTTAATTCTAACTTGAATGATATATTCCTCTGTACTTCAAGGCAATGCCTTATTAAATTGTAACCTATATCTTCTAAAATTTCACTAGAAAATAAGGGATTGGGGATCAGATCCGCTGATTATTTTAATCGCATAATCATTCTTCGTCATCATTTATTTTAAATCCTAGTCAGTGGATATATTTTAAAATTTTAATTATCATGTCCTTTTTTTCCATCTCGGACCATTAGGAGCCGATGACCTAGCTGTCAAGCCCCTTTACACAACAAATAACATCATCAACATCATCATCATCATCAAGATTGGGGGTGTGTATAGGAACACAGCCTATCAGTGAAGAATTCTGGAATCTTGCCATAAAAATACTATAAAAGCTGGGTACTTTAGGGCCGTATTGTCATCTTCATCACTCCAGTTTATTGAGTCGGGGTGTTCATCGGGGGTAGGGGCTGCGGTTGGCTCTTTGAAGGCCCAGCAAAGCAAGGTAATGGCAGAATTTTCGTAAAATATGATAGCTTCGGCAGATAGATTGAGGGGAAATTTTCATACTTATTGTTTGATGTAAATTTCTAAACATGGTGGATTTTATGTAGAATTGTCGGCCTGCCTGAGGACTCTGTTCTGTTCCCTACTGGAGAATATGTAATATACGTTCCTCATCGCCAAATGTTTCATTCCAGGCTTGTGTCAATGTCATAGACCTGCAAATATCATATGTTACCCTCTTAGACTTATACTGATGGTTCCGTCAGCTTCCGCTTCGAACGCTAGCGCTGTACCGCATCCAGGGAGCCATCTGGTGACGAATGAACGTACTACTTCCACTTCTATTATAACGTATAAATTCAAAGCTCATTGTTTAGGAAGCCTTCCTCGTGGACAGTCGAGATTTTCTTCGAATGACGCAGAGCACAGTTCTCTGCCAAACGTAAAGAATTTCGCCTGATTTTCTTGACATGACATAAACCGAAATGCCTATATCATGTCTAACATTCTTATTTTTTCGAAATTCAAGTAACGTTGAAAGGCAGGTTTGGGGTGTATATGGACATTAACAAACATATATTTTGAAGTAACGAGATAATTAATAGTTTCAGCAGATTAAGGAGAAAAGTTTACATATAAGAATATATATATACAAAGAAAAGAAAAACGTTGAAAAATGCAATTCTTCCCGTCCCCTAAAAATATCTACGTTACCTCTTAATTCAACTGCTACGTAAAATTCCAACCTTTTCTCTTAGACAACATCCCACATCAGGTTTTTATTACACGTCACGGTGTGTCAACATCATCCTTTCTCCTACGTTCATTTCTAATATAGGTCCAAACTCGTGGCGCCAAAATATTCCGCGTAACCTTGTGGTTATCACGAATTTTGCAGTTTGCAGAGTTTCACCATTTAAAATGTAGCTGACTCTGTTTCTAAAATACCCGCCGTTGCACTGGTGATAACTGTATAATTTTAACTCCATGGGTAATGGTGAAATTCTGGAAGTGTCTGTGGGATTAATTTTCTCATCGTAAATTGGAGTCAACATTTTGAGCAAAAGCGTCATGCCCCTAACCTACAACCATCTGTTGTCTGGCGACATTGAGTTGGCACTTTGCGTAGGTCTTGTTTATAAACAATATTGTGGTCCAGGAAAATCACGTATAATCGCAACATTGTGTTTCTAAGCATGCCTTAATTGTCTCAATTTCTTCAAAAATAGTTCTCGAACAACACGAAAATCACGAACCATTCCGATATTCTACTGCTTGTGCCTCCTTAGAGACACGCCCTATGGAGAGACACAGTCCGTTAGTAAATGTGAAACTCGTGCTCTCTCTCGCATGGACAGCGGATACGAGTCATTCGACCAAATTATTGATCGGTTTAAGAACTGACACGAAAGAGACTATACAGAAGGGATTACATCATTCCCAGAGACTGAAATTACGGTGTTCTGCTCACGCACACCTTAGAAAACGGGTTCAATACATGCATTATATAACTTCAATATAGAATCGTATGCTCTTGACCTATGAATCTGCTCGACTCTGTCAAATATCCACGTGGCAATGTTGAGTTCTCATCCCAAAGGCTGGTTGGATCCTCACCAGTTCCACCATCAGCTGTGATAGATAGCCGAGGAGTCACTGAAGAAGCAGTTTCCCGTCTCTTTCTTCACCGTGCTAGAAGGTGCTGTTACATATCAGTCAGCCAAGCCCACCGAAATGCACACACCAACTGAAACTGACCCTATGAGCAACACGTACACACAGGGACTGGCTGCATAAGGAATGGTGTTACGAAAGTCGCACATACCTCAGTCACTTTAATTTCACCAAAGCCAAGGAAAGACTGAGACAGAAAAAATTGAAGTAACAAACATCATCTAGCTCGCGCCACGAGACAGATTATACACTGAACATCGGATCTGGGTAGCAAGAGTCTCTACAAGCCTCTATTTGCAACTAGCTGTGTGATCTCGTTCACGTCATTAAAGCTGACTCTACCCATTGTCGCTCAGGCCTCGCTCAGGTCATCTTAGCCTTCATGACCTCGTCCATGACCCTCCTCTATTTGCCTCACATGATTCCATCAACGAAGCCTATGAATAAGCACAGCTTCAGCCAACGAAATTCCTGTCTTACCCTTTATCTCCTTATTCGGAGTATCCTCTTGTCATTGTTCCCACCTGTTTGTGCCAGCAATCATTCTCACTACTCTCATTTATGTTACTTCCTAATTAAGAACAAGATGTCCTAAGTCCAACCAACTTATACACGCACAGTGAATTCGGTCTGACAATATACCGATGTAAAATAAAATTTCGTCCGAAAAATACCATTGATCGCAACTGCGAGCTCACTGGATTAGCCTTCCTATATCTTGATCCTATTTCACTTACTGTACTGCCATCCTGGCAAAATTTCCATCCTAACTACTTGAAATGATCCACTTATTCCAGTCTTCTCCCCTATCTGACATTCAATTCTTTTTAAGTTTCTTCCCAACTGGTGTAACTTATGGTAAACTATTCAAGTTTTTATCTGTACAAGAAAAGGAAACAAACAATGGCGCAACAACCCTGAGAAGACATGGCATACCACTGCCCAGCCAGAAGGCCTACAGATTGCGAAGTGTCGTGTGGTCAGCACGACGAAATTTCAAGGCCGTTATTCTTAGCTATCTAGACAGGAGCCATCATCTCAAGGTCAGATAGCACTTCAATTGCAATCACGTAGGCTGAGTGAACCTCAAACCAGCACTCAGATCCAGTTAAAAATCCTCCACCTGACTGGGAATCGAGCCTGGGTCCACATTGTAAGTGGCATGCACGCTACCTCTACACAAAGGGGCCGGCTATTTCTCTCTACAGTGCACATTATATCACTACCTTCAAGAATAATCTGTTCTTTGTTATATGTTGTTTGAATATTCATTCAAGATTGTGTTCTCGTGGAAAGTGTCAATTAATACTTAATATCATGCCTAAAGAAAATCCTTGTTTTAATACTGATGTATGTTCATGCTTAACAAACGAGAACATGGGGAGAGCCACAGGAATATACAACTCCCTCAATTTCATCTTCTCTGATCTTCCGTGCAACTGACAATATCTTAAATCATCCTCATTTGGAACTTCTCAGGACATTGACCTTTCCGTGCGACTGGCATTAACTTCTACCGTACCTGTGGGCAAGTGTCACCAACTTATGACGAAAGAAGTATGTTCTGTTACCAGAGTTCAAGAGCTATATTTCTAGAGAACAGTTATATCAATGTGATGCTCTTTCGAGCCAAACTTATATTACAGGAACCAATGAATCAGAACATAAATACGTTATGGCAGATAATTGTAATCAGTTTCAGTTTCACGCATCTCGTAATTTTAAAACTCTCTGAACGATTTATATCTATGTTATTTACTTAGGCAGCTCACAAGTACAAGGAATGTGTTTACCGGTATTCATTATGAATAAATATATATATATATATAAAATAACATGTCCTGACTGGCTGACTGACTGACTGACTGACTGACTGACTGACTGATTCATCATCACCGAGCCAAAACTACCGGACATAAAGAAATGAAATTTTGGGGATACATTTATATTAGGGTGTAGGTGCTCACTAAGGGAGGATTTTGGGATATTACGTCGCTGAGGGGGTGAAACGGACGGTGAATTTTTAAAATGAGTATAACTATATCTCAAAAACTTAAAAGTTTACAGACGTAAAAATTGGTATTTGGAATCTCCATTAAAAATAAAGAAACACATATTTTGTTTTCGGAATATCCTATTAACGGGGGTGAAAAATGAGGGAAAATTGGCTGACCACCTTTTATGAGGAGACTTATATCTCAAAAACTGAAAATGTTACTGACATGACAATTGGTATTTGGAATCTCTTTTGAAAATAAAGAAACACGTACTTTTGTGATTTTGGATAATCCGATGAATAGGGGGTGAAGAGGAGTGACAAACGGGGTGAATATTCAAAAATACTTTAACTGAAAATTATCAGGCAGGTAACATATTACAGATTTAAAAACTGGTACTTAGAATTTCCTGTAAAAGTAAAGAAACATGATTATTTTTTTCGGAAAATTCACTTAAAGGAAACTGAAAAAGGGGTGAATTTTTAAAATTACCATATCTGCAGTATATCTCAAAAACTTTACACGATTTAGACGTGAAAATTTGTATTTGGAATCTCCTTTAAAAATGAGGAAACACATAATCGATTGTTTTCGGAAAAACCCTTAAACGGGGGGGCGGGTGAAAGGATTGAAAAATTAGTTGAATTATTTGTATGAATATATATACCATAAAATCTGACGATGTTACAATAATGAAAACTGGTATATGGGATCTCCTTAAAAAAGAAACAGGCATTTTGGGTGGGAATCAACTTGGTAGGGGGAGGGATGAAAACGGTGATGGATTTCTTTTAAGAGGACTCATATATCTCTAAAGTGAAGATATTACAGTCTTGATATTCGTATTTGGAATCACTTTTAAAGAAATGGGTACTGTTTACTTTTGCCAAAAATTCACATAAGTGGGGAGTGTACAAGGAAGTGAAAAAAAATGAATTCTTTTTCTGGGGAAAGTTATATCTCAAAAGTGAAGGTTACAGAAGTGGAAATTGGTATTTGAAATCTTCTTGAGAAATAAATAAACACGCATTTCTTTGGGTGAGGTGAAACCAACTTAACGGGTGGATGTGGAATGGAAAAAGAGTTGAATTATTTTTAAGGAAACGAATATCTCAAAAACGGAATATATTACAGACATGAAAATTTGCATCTGGAATTTTCTTTCAAATTTAAGGAACACGTAATCTTTTGTCTTTGGAAAATCCAATCAAGGGGGTGAATTAATCAAAAAATTACTTGAATTCTTTGTAGGAGGATGCTTATATCTCAAAAACTAAAGGTGTTACACACGTGAAAATTTGTATTTGGAAACTCCTTTAAAAGTAAAGAAACACGCATTTTTTGGAGGTGGAGGAATCAACTTAACAGGCTGGGGTGAAAAATAATTTGAATGTTTTTTATGACTTTACTTATATCTCAAATACTGAAGATGTTAGAGGCATGAACATTTGTATTTGGAATCTTCTTTCAAAGTAAAGCAACACGTGTTCTTTTGTCTTCGGAAAATCCACTTAAGGAGGGTGAATGAATTGAAAAATTAGTTGAATTCTTCGTATGATGATACTTATATCTCAAAAACTAAAGATGTCAAAGACTTAAAATTAGTAACTTATTTGGAATCTCCATTAAAAACAAAGAAACACGCACTTTTGCTGAAGGGGCGAATCAGCTTAACGGGTAGGAAGTAGGGGGGGGGGGGTTGAAAAGGGAGTTGAATTACGTTTATGAGGATACATATATCTCAAAAACTGAAGATGTCACAGACGAGAAAATTCGTATTTCAAATCTCCTTTGAAAATAAAGAAACGCGCATTTTTTTTGGAAAATCGACATAAAGGGTGTGGGTTTGAAAATAAGTAAATTAGGAGTTGAAACATGTTTATGAGGATATTTAATCTTAAAAAATGAAGCTGTTACAGGCATAAGTTGGTAATTTGAATTTCCTTTCAAAATAAAGAAACACCTATTTTTTGTTTTTAAAAAGTCCACATAAGGCGGGAGACGGGTGGAAGGAAGTGAAGAAGAAGAATAAGAAGAATAAGAAGTTGAATTGTTTTTATGGGTATACATTAATATCAAAACCTGAAGGTGTTACAGACGTACAATCATGAAAACTGGCATTTGGAATCTCCTTTAAAAATAATGAAACAAGTATTTTATTGTTTTCGGAAAAATTCAGTTAAGGAGCTGAAAGGAATTTGAAAAGCGGGTGAATTTCTAAGATGTTTGCCCGTAAATCTACATTATATGACAAAAACCTAACATGTTAGAGACAAGAAACTTGGTATTTGGAAAGTCCTTTAAAAATACAGGAACATGTACATTTATTTTTTCGGAGAAGGCACTTAACGGGGGGGTGAAAAGAAGCGAAAAGTAGTTTTTTTATGAGGATACTTACATCTTAAAAACTGAAGATTTTACAGGCGTGGAAACTGGTGTTTTGAAATCTCCTTTAAAAATAAAGAAACATGTATTTTAGTTTTCGGAAAATACACTTAAATGGGAGTGGGGGTGGGAAAGACTGATCAAGCGGTTGAATTCTTTTTATGGGGATACTTATGTATATCTCAAAACTAAAGAAGTTACATATGTGCTAATAGGTATTTGGAATCTCCTTTAAAAATAAAAATAAAAACATGTATTTATTTTTTCGACTTGAGAGAAGACTGTTTCTCACATGTGCAGTTCTATGTCACATGGTCGTCTTAGCCCCAAAAGATAATACCACAAACATGGTTTAAAAAGAATTTCTGGGGTAAATGATACTCAATTTTCAGTGAGTTTTTATACTTTAGGAATTTTCAGAAAATATCTTAGTACAATGCCAACGAACGATTACTTTGATCAAATTACGAAATCCGCGGGAGCGAAGCAGCGGGTTAATGCTAGTTATATATAATACTAGCAGTTCCCGTGGCTCCACGAGCGTTTAAGTCAGTCTTTATATACTTTAGGATTGTTGACAGCAATAGTGGACAGTCCAATAATACTGTAACATACTCGTAATCACCCTCTGTCAGTAGTATAATAGGACAGTTCGGCCACCACCACCTCCTCCGGGCTCCCAGGGGTCCCTCCACCACCCGCGGGAAATTTGAATTTTGGCGGGAAATTTGAATTTTGGCGCGAGATTTGAATTTGTAAACAAAGCCACGTGCTTCTTGAGAGCTGTCATCGACAACAACGCATCGCTAACCTTACTGCTGCCATCTTGACGGGCCTAAACCTCAGTGGTACCAACTTAACCTAACTAGCGCGAGGTAAACAAATCCACGTGTTTTTTGTGAGCCGCGTGCTTTTTTACAGAAAACAACGCATCGCTAACCTCACAGCTGCCATCTTGACGGGCCTAAACCTCAGTAGTACCAACGTAACCTCACAAGCGCGAGATAAACAAAGCCACGTGCTTTTTGACAGCCACGTGCTTTTTTGACAGCTGTCATCCGCCATCTTTAAACTACAGAGCACCGTGCTGCCCTCTTTAGCTACTTACCTTTGAAATGTGGTGGTGGTAAATTCTACGCGCTCTTGTTTGGAAACAAACCCATGTGCTTTTCTGACAGCTGTCAACCGCCATCTTTAATCCAGAGAGCACCGTGCTGCCCTCTTTGTGCCGGTGGCAAATTCCACGTGCTTTACAAACTCACGTGCTTTTTGACAGCTGTCATCCGCCATCTTGCATCACAAACCTCAGTGCTGTACTCTTTAGCTAGATACCTTTGACATGTGGTGGCGGCAAATTCCACGTGCTCTTGTTTGGAAACAAAGCCACGTGCTTTTTTGACAGCTGTCATCCGCCATCTTTAATCAATAGAACACTGTGCTGCTATCATGCGGGTAATTCCGTCAGCTGTCATCCGCCATCTTTAATCCACAGAGCACCGTACTGCTCTCTGTAGTAGCGGGCAATTTGAAAAGTTCTGTTAGCTGTCATCCGCCATCTTTAATCAAGAGAGCACCGTGCTGCCATCTTTAGCTAGATACCTTTGAAATGTGGTGGCGGCCCAAACCTCAGTGCTACACTCTTTAGTTGAAAAATGGTGGCGGATAATTTAAAAAGGAAAATTCTACAGCAGCCATCTCTCGACGCAAATTGCACAAGATGGTGGCTATACATGACTCCTTAAAGGTGCTTATGCAAGATGATCGCTATACATAGGTTCTTATGAGACTCCCTTGGGATGCTTGCGCAACATGGCGGTTATACAAGGCTCCTTATGAGACACACTAGGGATGCTTGCGCAAGATGGTGGTTGCTCTTATGAGGCGGCTTAAGGATCCTTGCACAAGATGGCTAGAGACGCCCCCTAAGGATGGCGGACGCAAGATGGCGGCTATACATAGCTCCTTATGAGACAGCCTAGGGGGTGCTCGCACAAGATGGCGGCTACTCTTATGAAGAAAGCTAGCTTAGAGGCTACTGCGCAAGATAACGGTTGCTGTTATGCATGCGGTGGAGAGCAAATTGAAATTCTATGTGCTTAATCAACAGAGCACCCTGCTGCCCTCTTTAGCTGAAATGTGGTGGTGGATAATTTGAAAAATTCTTTTGACAGGTGTCATCTTTAAACAATGACGACTATACATAGGCTGTTAAGACCTTATCATTCTCCTCCTCCTCCTTCTCTACCTCCTCCTCCTCCTCCTCCTCCGCCTCTTATGTCAAGGCATAGCTTTATATCGAACAAGTTTTAACCTGCATCGCGAAGGCAAGCGTGTGCAGCGATAACATTATTGTACATGTTTAGACTTGCGAAACATAAGAAGAGTAGAATCAAACGCTGTACTCGATACAACATGTGATCAGAACATTGATTGATGTGTTCAGAACACAAAATAGGTGATCAAGACTAGAATGGAACACTGTACTCGATACAACATGTCAGGGGATACCCTTGTTCTAAGAAGATCAGATTGAAACATAACAAGACTTGAATCGAACACTGTACTCGATGTCGTTAACTTCAACATGTGATTAAAACATTGTTTGGTGTGTTCAGAACACTACATAAGTAGAATCGAACGCTGTACTTAATACAACATGTTAGGGGATACCTTTGTTTTAAGATGATCAGATTGAAACATAACAAAACTAGAATTGAACACTGCACTCCATGTCGTTAACCTTAACATGTGATCAGAACATTGATTGATGTGTTCAGATCACTAAACAAGTAGAACCGAACACTGTACTCGATACAACCTTTGTTCTAAGAAAATTAGATTGAAACATAACAAGACTAGAATCGAACACTGCACTCGATGTCGTTAACCTTAACATGTGATCGGATACAACATGTTAGGGGATACCTTTGTACTAAGAAAATTAGGTTGAAACATAGCAAGACTGGAATCGAACACTGTACTCGATACAACATGTGATCAGAACATTGTTTGATGCGTTCAGAGCAAAAGTACAACTTCAATGATTTACCTAGTGTAAAAATCAAAAACACACACTGTGCACATATCGCGAAGCTATCTCGCCTATCACTTGCCTAGTATGAAAATCAAAAACACACTGTGCACATTTCGCATAGCTAACTCGGCAGCACTTCAAATGATTTGCTTAGTACGAAAATAAAAAAAATCTATACCGCGTAGCTAACTCGTTCACCGCACTGCTAAGACGCTTAGTAATTGCAAATACACTGATATATGTAATGCGAAAATCAAGAAAGCACACTGCGTAGCCAACTCGCTCGGTCACTCGCTTAGTAATTGCAACACAACTAGAACACTGATACACGTTACTCTTTTTTTCTCGAAACACACACACACACACACACACACAGATAAGAATGTTGCGAGATACTACATACTTACATGTTTTTTAAAAAAATAAGGGGGTGAAAAATCATAAATTATATGTACACATGTTGTCTCCTCCAAGTTTTAAGACGAAATAGACGCAGTACTGCGAGTTTCCGCTATAGCTGGCGAACGGAAGTAGCATTATATCTCAGCAAAAAAAATACGTGTGAGCTTGCATACACGCAAGTCAGACACAATGATGGATACCGCGATTCAAATCCTGGCAACTTATGCCGTCAGGAAGGGCATCCGGCTAGATCATGTAATTACACGTTATGACGATCGCGCAGGTCCCTCGCCTAGCATTTGCTACTTTTTACGGCTTCCGACAGTTGGAGTTCGAACCCGCTATCTCCCGAAGTAGCGAGAATGATTGCGGGTACAAGAGTGTTGATGGTGATTCATTTGTTGGATGGAGGTGATAAGCCTTGTGCAGGCTTCTTCGGTAGGAGTAGGCTATGTGCCGGTACCGGGATATCTAGTTATAAAACCCGCTACAACAGATTTATCGCGTATACTGCGATTTAAAATCCTAGTCCTTTAACGTCAGGAAGGGTAACCGGTCGTAAAACTATGGTGTATGATCTAAGAGGTGGGGTGTGCAAAAAGCCAGCATTAAGTAAGGGCTGTTGATGGGGACGTTAAACCTTGTGCAGACTCCTTCGAAAATGATTGTGAGTACAAGACGTTGATGGTGATTCATCAGTCGGATGGAGGCGATAAGCCGTGTGCAGGCTTCATCGGTAGGAGTAGGCTATGTGCCGGTAGCGGGACATCTAGTTATAAAACCTGCTACAACAGATTTGTCGCGTATAGTGCGATTTAAAATCCTAGTCAGGAAGGGTAACCGGTCGTAAAACTATGGTGTATGATGTAAGAGGCTAGATACTAATAGTTTATGCATCAAGAAGGGCATCTAGCTATTAAACAATAGTTTGTGGTGTGGGACACAATTTAAAATCTTGTTTCGCTCCTCTAAAATAACACCCGGCTGTAAAATTAATTCGTGTGATTTATAATCTTAGTTCTCGCGTTAGGAAGGGTATCTAGCAGTAAAACAGATTCTCGCGAGTTAAAATCTTAGTCCTCGCGTCAAGGAGAGTAAATAGCCGTAAAACTATGGTGTATGATGTAAGAGGCTAGATACTGTAATTTACAATCTTATTTCTTGCATCTCGAAGGGTAACTAGTTTTAAAACACATTCTTGCGATTTAAAATCTTAGTTCCTGCACCAAGAAGAGCATCTAGCTGTAAAACCCCGATTCTTGTGTTAGAAAGGGCAACTAGTTGTAAAACAGATTCTTAATCCCAGTTCTTTGACGTCAGGAAGGGCAACCGGTCGAAAACAATAGTGTATGATGTAAGAGGCTAGATACTGCTAGTTTTGTGTCAGGAAGGGCAACCAGTCGTAAAACAGATTCTTGTGATTTAAAATCTCGCGTCAGGAAGGGCAACCGGCCGTACCATGAAACAATAGTGTATGATGTAAGAGGCTAGATACTGCTTTTTAAAATCTAAGAAGAGCATCTAGCTGTAAAACCCCGATTCTCGTGTTAGAAAGGGCAACTAGCTGTAAAACAGATTCTTAATCCCAGTTCTTTGACGTCAGGAAGGGCAACCGGTCGAAAACAATAGTGTATGATGTAAGAGGCTAGATACTAATAGTTTATGCGTCAAGAAGGGCATCTAGCTATTAAACAATAGTTTGTGGTGTGGGACACAATTTAAAATCTTGTTTCGCTCATCAAAAATAACACCCGGCTGTAAAATTAATTCTTGTGATTTAAAATCTTAGTTCTCGCGTCAAGGAGAGTAAATAGCCGTAAAACTATGGTGTATGATGTAAGAGGCTAGATACTGTAATTTAAAATCTTATTTCTAGCATCTCGAAGGGTAACTAGTTTTAAAACAAATTCTTGTGATTTAAAATCTTAGTTCGTACACCAAGAAGAGCATCTAGCTGTAACACCCCGATTCTCGTGTTAGAAAGGGCAACTAGTTGTAAAACAGATTCTTAATCCCAGGTCTTTGACGTCAGGAAGGGCAACCGGTCGAAAACAATAGTGTATGATGTAAGAGGCTAGATACTGCTAGTTTTGTGTCAGGAAGGGCAACCAGTCGTAAAACAGATTCTTGTGATTTAAAATCTCGCGTCAGGAAGGGCAACCGGCCGTACCATGAAACAATAGTGTATGATGTAAGAGGCTAGATACTGCTTTTTAAAATCTAAGAAGAGCATCTAGCTGTAAAACCCCGATTCTCGTGTTAGAAAGGGCAACTAGCTGTAAAACAGATTCTTAATCCCAGTTCTTTGACGTCAGGAAGGGCAACCGGTCGAAAACAATAGTGTATGATGTAAGAGGCTAGATACTAATAGTTTATGCGTCAAGAAGGGCATCTAGCTATTAAACAATAGTTTGTGGTGTGGGACACAATTTAAAATCTTGTTTCGCTCATCAAAAATAACACCCGGCTGTAAAATTAATTCTTGTGATTTAAAATCTTAGTTCTCGCGTCAAGGAGAGTAAATAGCCGTAAAACTATGGTGTATGATGTAAGAGGCTAGATACTGTAATTTAAAATCTTATTTCTAGCATCTCGAAGGGTAACTAGTTTTAAAACAAATTCTTGTGATTTAAAATCTTAGTTCGTACACCAAGAAGAGCATCTAGCTGTAACACCCCGATTCTCGTGTTAGAAAGGGCAACTAGTTGTAAAACAGATTCTTAATCCCAGTTCTTTGACGTCAGGAAGGGCAACCGGTCGAAAACAATAGTGTATGATGTAAGAGGCTAGATACTGCTAGTTTTGTGTCAGGAAGGGCAACCAGTCGTAAAACAGATTCTTGTGATTTAAAATCTCGCGTCAGGAAGGGCAACCGGCCGTACCGTGAAACAATAGTGTATGATGTAAGAGGCTAGAAACTGCTTTTTAAAATCTAAGAAGAGCATCTAGCTGTAAAACCCCGATTCTCGTGTTAGAAAGGGCAACTAGTTGTAAAACAGATTCTTAATCCCAGTTCTTTGATGTCAGGAAGGGCAACCGGTCGAAAACAATAGTGTATGATGTAAGAGGCTAGATACTGCTATTTAAAATCCTAGTAGGGTATCCAGCTGTAAAACAGATTCTTGTGATTTAAAATCTCACGTCAGGAAGGGCAACCGACCGTAAAACAATAGTGTATGATGTAAGAGGCTAGATACTGCTATTTAAAATCCTAGAAGGGCATCCAGTTGTAAAACAGATTCTTGTGATTTAAAATCTAGCGTCAGGAAGGGCAACCGGCCGTAAAACAGATTCTTGCGATTTGAAATCTCATGTTAGGAAGGGGGGGCACTCGGCTGTAAAATATATTTTTAATCCTGGCCCTGTTACGTTAGGAACCACATCTAGCTGTAAAAACAGGAGCTCCAAACATTTACAGTGTTAAGCTTTAGGAACGGGCTATGGGTTACATTTTTGGTTCCACTGCTTTTTTGTTCCACAGTCTTTGAAGTTGTATCGGCGCAGTCAGTCAGAGCGACGTGAGGAATGAATGCGTTGACTGAAATTGTACACTCAGCTTCCGGCTGTACTCATCTTGAACGAGGACACTGCGTGCTGATAAGCCACTTGTAACTCACGGAACGTTTTCTTAGCCGTGTAGCATTTAGCTCGTGTAAGTTCCTAACATAAAATATTATGATTGTACGGAGAGGTTAAAACACAGTGCCAGAACATAGCCTACCCCTATCGAAAGAGCCTGCACGGTGCCGGCATATAGACTACTCCTGTTGAAGGAGTCTGCACAAGGTTTAACGCCGCCATCAACAGCCCTTACTTAATGCTGGCTTTTTGCACGCCCTCGAAACTACCTAAGAATGTAATATACTACAGTAGGGAGAGGTAAAACCCAGTGCCGGCACATAGCCTACTCCTACCGATGAAGCCTGCATACAGCTTATCGCCTTCATCCGACAGATGAATCGCCCTCAACATCTTGTACTCACAATCATTTTCGAAGGAGTCTGCACAAGGTTTAACGCCCCCATCAACAACCCTTACTTAATGCTGGCTTTTTGCACGCCCTCGAAACTACCTAAGAATGTAATATACTACAGTAGGGAGAGGGTAAAACCCATTGCCGGCACATAGCCTACTCCTGCCGAAAGAGCCTGCACAAGGCTTATCGCCCTCATCCGACTGATGAATCAACATCAACGTCTTGTACTCACAATCATTTTCGAAGGAGTCTGCACAAGGTTTAACGTCCCCATCAACAGCCCTTACTTAATGCTGGGTTTTTGCACGCCCCTCGAAACTACCTAAGAATGTAATATACTACAATAGGGAGAGGGTAAAACCCGGTGCCGGCACATAGCCTACTCCTGCCGAAAGAGCCTGCACACAGCTTATCGCCTCCATCCGACAAATGAATCACCATCAACATCTTGTACTCACAATCATTTTCGAAGGAGCCTGTACAAGGTTTAACTTCCCCATCAACAGCCCTTACTTAATGCTGGCTTTTTGCACGCCCTCGAAATTACCTGAGAATGTAATATGCAACAGTAGGATCGCCTCCATCCGACAAATGAATCACCCTCAACACTCTTGTACCCGCAATCATTCTCGCTACTTCGGGAGATAGCGGGTTCGAACTCCTACTGTCGGAAGCCGTAAAAAATAGCAAATGCTAGGCGAGGGACCTGCGCGATCGTCATAACGTGTAATTACATGATCTAGCCGGATGACCTTCGTGACGGCATAAGTTGCCAGGATTTGAATCGCGGTATCCATCATTGTGTCTGACTTGCGTGTATGCAAGCTCACGCGTATTTTTTTGCTGAGATATCATGCTACTTCCGTTCGCCAGCTATAGCGGAAACTCGCAGTACTACGTCTATTTCGTCTTAAAACTTGGAGGAGACAACATGTGTACATATAATTTATGATTTTCTTCCCCCTATTTTTTTTAACATGTAAGTATGTAGTATCTCGCAACATTTTTATCTGTGTGTGTGTGTTTCGAGAAAAAAAAGAGTAACGTGTATCAGTGTTCTAGTCGTGTTGCAATTACTAAGCGAGTGACCAAGCGAGTTGGCTACGCAGTGTGCTTTCTTGATTTTCGCATGACATATATCAGTGTATTTGCAATTACTAAGCGTCTTAGCAGTGCGGTGAACGAGTTAGCTACGCGGTATAGATTTTTTATTTTCGTACTACACCCTTCCGGGCCTCGAATGGATGACCCACGCATAAGAATGCCTCCACGTAACGGGGTAAACACCTACGGATGAGATTGGATTGAAGAGCGGGTCGAATTACTTAACGAGCTTCGAACCGCTCCCCTTCCTACTTCCTGTGCTGGCCCGGCAGCCTGAGCACTTGGGGAGTGGTACGTCCGGAAGAAAGAAAAAAAGAAGAAACGAATGCTTAAGATGGAGCCTTATGTATATAATATGAAAGTAGGATCTCTGGGTTCAAATGCCTACTGGATACTGCTTAGCACTGCTACAAATGACAAGAATCATAAAATAGGGGTTACGAATACTAATTTATTCAAATATGACATATTAAAGAAATTGATACCACTCTATACAATGAACTCTCCGCATATGGGAGGAAAAGAAAATAATGATCACTTTGAAATATGAATCGCCCATGGGCGTCGTCTGCATAACGGTGTAATTGTGGTTTTGCGATTTCTATCGTTCATCTTTCCTCATTAGTTCATACCGTTCATGACATTTTATATTATTCTGTCGATCACACCGTGAGATGATCTGATGTCCCTACTCACATATTACTTCCTGTTCTTAGCACGAAAATAACCGGGGCCTACGCTACATAATTACCATATTAAAAGAAACATTTGCAGGATACACAAACAAACACACATACCATTTAGCTAAACTCCGGACTTCCTCATCTATCACCAAGACCACGCAACGTTGTTCACAGGTTCTGTTTGAACTCAAAAATATATGCACATTAATTCTACACATACACAGATATATATATATACACTTCATGCATACAGGAGAGCCATTCCTAGAAAGAAACAGCATGTTTATCACTGTCTCCGGCCCAAGGCGCAAGCTTCGGGCAGCTCGCTCAAGGGCGCCATCATGATCCAGGATCGAACTGGCCGACTCCCGACCGAGAGGTACTGTGGATTTCTGAAAATCCCTAGACTAGCTACAGTCTCATATCACCGGATATCTGGGAGAGATCCCTACTCATTTATGAAATACCTTATAAATCAGCGTGATATTATCATTGCCGGCAGTGTTTTAGTTGGACCATTTAAGCAACAGTAACTTACGGGGGAAGCCCATAGCCTCAAACCTTAACTATAATAGCACAGCGGGACCAGCCCTGTCGTGAGGGGGCGAGGAGCAAATACTCACAAAATAAAGAAGGGAAGGTCATTCGCTACTACAGCCATCACTCATTCATCAGCCACGGCAGGTTCTTGACCCCTCTCAATCACCATGGCCAGCCGGGGCACATATCCCTGGCCCATTTCATTTGTTTACATCATCTTACCGCTGAGTTCCCAAGAAATACACTTTTATTCTCTCCCTTCTCATTATTACCGCTGAACGCCGACTGTGGGCACGATCACTTCTAACTCATCTCATCGTAAATTCCTCGGGCGTTCGGCCCTCTCATTACGTCTTATATCGCGTATCTTCTTTCCTTGGGCATAGGGCTCATATGACTCCTCAGTCAACCTTTCCATACTCCTTGCTCCTCGCACAGGAAATATCCCTATATTTAAATCTTTTGACCAAAGATTAGAGACTCCTGCCTCTGTGCCTCACCCCGGCTATAGATAAAAAAAACACTCCAAACCATTCTGGCCAATTAATCAAAAATCACGGGAGACTTGCACATGGTCCCTCACAACTACCTAAATAACACAGCATATACCTCTCCCGGTCGGGATTTCTTCTCTCTTGCTGTACATGCACTGATTATATGTGTAAGCTAGGCATTCATTGTCTGACTGACCCATGAGTTTCCCCGGCATATACGACAGCCACGTGGGACAGTGACTAACAACATTTTGACATGGTTTTCCCTGCTCGCCAGCATTATTGTTCCAGCCACCCCTAAGGGGAACTCAAATATTCTCCTAACCTTGTTCCCTTATTTGCTAGGACATTCTACATATTACTAAAAATATAACCCTCACGATAAGATAATCATTAAGAAAAAAATGGGTCGTCCGGGAATTCAGCTCCCTTGAATTTACTTCAACATTATAAAGATCAATACAATTTCTATATTAGGACATGCATTATCTTACAACATTTTGATATTTACAAAAGAAAGCTAATCCTATCCCCGGTTACATTATCATGCTTAAGAAATTAGATTTGGACATCACTCATCTGTTTGGTGGCCGTTGTTTTTTCCTTCCACGGGAGACCCATGGTGGAGTTTAGTGCTGCATGACCCCGGGGCTGGTGGCGGGCGTGCAGTCCTTCATCCCTGGTCCATACAAGTCCGACATCCTGGGGAACTCGTTCACAGCTGAAATCTTACAGTAATCCAAAATGGGTAACACTTCACCACTCGTCACACGGCCTCTATTTCCAGAGTTTACACCACGAATAAGCCGGTCTTTCAAATCACGGCGGCAACGTTCACAGCAGGGATCGGGTGGCTCACGAGACTCGAGCACCCGGATTCAGAGTAACACTTTGGGTGATACCAATTTATTAATATAACTGGCTCCTTTGAGCCGGCACTGTCCCAGCCGTCTTCCGCTAAAAGTTTGTAAATTATGCTCGCGGATTAACTAGTTTGACACGCGGCACAGAGACAATTCACCTAGGCTCGTTTGGCCTCCCGTTACACTTCACAAAGGCTTTGTACTTCACGACGCGACGGACACAATACACTCTTAGTAAGCGGTCAATGGGTCCGGACTGTAAAACTGGGGCACCACGGGACACAATGTCCCTTCTCAACGACCCGCAAAGAACTGTCTTCTGCGATGGCCAGCCCGGCCTATATTATTTTCCCCGCCGGAAGCCTGGGGGCGTAAACATTCACGGTTCATTAAGGACAAGAGCTCCTTTCATACCAAGAATTGAAGACATTTAAATAGTGCATCTTGTGGCCCTCTATCTCCTCTTTCATTTGAGCAAGGCGTGCTGGACCTACGATCGGCAGTTTTTATGCAATTTGCTTCCCGCTTTTGATTAATTCATAGCGTCCCTTGGGGGGTGGAGTCATCTTTTGAGCGCGACTCTTAGCTTGGGTGACGCTATTGTATTCACATGTGTTAGCAATATGTTACATATGGACAGCTGGTGACCTCATTTCTTCCCCTGAATAAATTATTACATATTTTTAGTCTGGGAAACGCAGAAAATTCAGCTCTATTCATTGGTGTGTCTCCCATAATTTCCGTATGTCTGGATCAAAATATCATCCCATTTTTACGCGCCAAAATCCGACGTTGGCACCCGTAACACGTGCATAAAAAACCGGAAGTTTCTTATGTTAGTCTGGAACTCTGGGAAGCTAAGCCACACCTCGGGGCGTATCTGACTACTCCAGCATCGCGTCCTCTTCTAGCTCACTCTGCAAGTTGAGAGGGTATTTTCGCGGGGGCTTGCCTCTTGCTCTGCCTTCCCTTTGTTTTCCAGGCGCTCTTTCGCGGGTTCCATTCTGGCCGGACGCCGCTCGATCCCCATCGCCCATACTGCTACCAATGACGCGACGTTTAGGAGTGATTTTAATGAAATAGAAAGGCACCTATAATTCCAATGAGCTGTACAGGACACTGTACGGTTTCAGTACTAAGCAAATCATTTGAAGTGTTGCCGAGTTAGCTATGCGATTGTGCACAGTGTGTTTTTGATTTTCATACTAGGCAAGTGATAGGCGAGATAGCTTCGCGATATGTGCACAGTGTGTGTTTTTGATTTTTACACTAGGTAAATCATTGAAGATGTACTTTTGCTCTGAACACATCAAACAATGTTCTGATCACATGTTGTATCGAGTACAGTGTTCGATTCTAGTCTTTCTATGTTTCAATCTAATTTTCTTAGAACAAAGGTATCCCCTAACATGTTGTATCGGATCACATGTTAAGGTTAACGACATCGAGTGTAGTGTTCGATTCTAGTCTTGTTATGTTTCAATCTAATTTTCTTAGAACAAAGGTATCCCCTGACATGCTGTATCGAGTACAGTGTTCGGTTCTACTTGTTTAGTGATCTGAACACATCAATCAATGTTCTGATCACATGTTGTATCGAATGCAGTGTTCGATTCTAGTCTTGTTATGTTTCAATCTAATTTTCTTAGAACAAAGGTATCCCCTAACATGTTGTATCGAGTACAGTGTTCGGTTCCAGTCTTGTTATGTTTCAATCTAATTTTCTTAGAACAAAGTTATCCCCTGACATGTTGTATCGAGTACAGTGTTCGGTTCTACTTGTTTAGTGATCTGAACACATCAATCAATGTTCTGATCACATGTTAAGGTTAACGACATCGAGTGCAGTGTTCGATTCTAGTCTTGTTATGTTTCAATCTAATTTTCTTAGAACAAAGGTATCCCCTAACATGTTGTATCGAGTACAGTGTTCGGTTCTACTTGTTTAGTGATCTGAACACATCAATCAATGTTCTGATCACAAGTTAAGGTTAACGACATCGAGTGCAGTGTTCAATTCTAGTCTTGTTATGTTTAAATCTGATCATCTTAGAACAAAGGTATCCCCTAACATGTTGTATTAATACAGCGTTCGATTCTACTTATGTAGTGTTCTGAACACACCAAACAATGTTTTAATCACATGTTGAAGTTAACGACTTCGAGTACAGTGTTCGATTCAAGTCTTGTTATGTTTCAATCTGATCTTCTTAGAACAAGGGTATCCCCTGACATGTTGTATCGAATACAGTGTTCGATTCTAGTCTTGATCACTTATTTTGTGTTCTGAACACATCAATCAATGTTCTGATCACATGTTGTATCGAGTACAGCGTTTGATTCTACTCTTCTTGTTTCGCAAGTCTAAACATGTACAATAATGTTATCGCTGCACAAGCTTGCCTTCGCGATGCAGGTTTAAACTTGTTCGATATAAAGCTATGCCTTGACATAAGAGGCGGAGGAGGAGGAGGAGGAGGAGGAGGTAGAGTAGGAGGAGGAGGAGAATGATAAGGTCTTAACAGCCTATGTATAGTCGTCATTGTTTAAAGATGACACCTGTCAAAAGAATTTTTCAAATTATCCACCACCACATTTCAGCTAAAGAGGGCAGCAGGGTGCTCTGTTGATTAAGCACATAGAATTTCAATTTGCTCTCCACCGCATGCATAACAGCAACCGTTATCTTGCGCAGTAGCCTCTAAGCTAGCTTTCTTCATAAGAGTAGCCGCCATCTTGTGCGAGCACCCCGTAGGCTGTCTCATAAGGAGCTATGTATAGCCGCCATCTTGCGTCCGCCATCCTTAGGGGGCGTCTCTAGCCATCTTGTGCAAGGATCCTTAAGCCGCCTCATAAGAGCAACCACCATCTTGCGCAAGCATCCCTAGGGTGTCTCATAAGGAGCCTTGTATAACCGCCATGTTGCGCAAGCATCCCAAGGGCGTCTCATAAGAACCTATGTATAGCGATCGTCTTGCATAAGCACTTTTAAGGAGTCATGTATAGCCACCATCTTGTGCAATTTGCGTCGAGAGATGGCTGCTGTAGAATTTTTCTTTTTAAATTATCCGCCACCATTTTTCAACTAAAGAGTGTAGCACTGAGGTTTGGGATGTAAGATGGCGGATGACAGCTGACAAAAAGGGCGTGAGTTTGTTTACTAAACAAGAGCACGTGGAATTTGCCGCCACCACATTTCAAAGGTATCTAGCTAAAGATGGCAGCACGGTGCTCTCTTGATTAAAGATGGCGGATGACAGCTAACAGAACTTTTCAAATTGCCCGCTACTACAGAGAACAGCACGGTGCTCTGTGGATTAAAGATGGCGGATGACAGCTGACGAAATTACCCGCATGATAGCAGCACAGTGCTCTATTGATTAAAGATGGTGGATGACAGCTGTCAAAAAAGCACGTGGCTTTGTTTCCAAAGAAGTGCACGTGGAATTTGCCGCCACCACATGTCAAAGGTATCTAGCTAAAGAGTACAGCACTGAGGTTTGTGATACAAGATGGCGGATGACAGCTGTCAAAAAGCACGTGAGTTTGTAAAGCACGTGGAATTTGCCACCGGCAAAAAGAGGGCAGCACGGTGCTCTCTGGATTAAAGATGGCGGTTGACAGCTGTCAGAAAAGCACATGGGTTTGTTTCCAAACAAGAGCGCGTAGAATTTACCACCACCACATTTCAAAGGTAAGTAGCTAAAGAGGGCACCACGGTTCTCTGTTGATTGAAGATGGCGGATGACAGCTGTCAAAATGCATGTTGATTAGTTTCCAAACAAGAGCACGTGGAATTTGCCGCCACCACATTTCAACTAAAGATTGCAGCACTGTTCTCTCTGGATTTAAGATGGCGGATGACAGCTGTCAGAAAAGCATATAGGTTTGTAAAGCACGTGGAATTTACCGCCACCACATTTCAAAGGTAAGTAGCTAAAGAGGGCAGCACGGTGCTTAAAGATGGCTGCTGTCAAAAAAGCATTTTTCAAATTATCCGCCACCACATTTCAAAGGTAAGTAGCTAAAGAGGGCAGCACGGTGCTCTGTTGATTAAAGATGGTGGATGACAGCTGTCAGAAAAGCATGTTGATTAGTTTCCAAACAAGAGCACGTGGAATTTGCCGCCACCACATTTCAACTAAACATTGCAGCACTGTTCTCTCTGGATTAAAGATGGGGGATGACAGCTGTCAGAAAAGCATATATGTTTGTGAAGCACGTGGAATTTACCGCCACCACATTTCAAAGATAAGTAGCTAAAGAGGGCAGCACGGTGCTTAAAGATGGCTGCTGTCAAAAAAGCATTTTTCAAATTATCCGCCACCACATTTCAAAGGTAAGTAGCTAAAGAGGGCAGCACTGCGCTCTATAGATTAAAGATGGCTGGTGACAGCTGTCCAAAAATTCACGTGGCTTTGTTTATCTCAGGCTAGTGAGGTTAAGTTGGTAGCACTAAGGTTTAGGCCCGCCAAGATGGCAGCACTGCCGATGACAGGTGGCGAATTTGAGGCTACTGCGATAAAGAGGGCAGCACGGTGCTCTATAGTTTAAAGATGGAGGATGACAGCTGTCAAAAAAGCACGTGGCTGTCAAAAAGCACGTGGCTTTGTTTATCTCGCGCTTGTGAGGTTACGTTGGTACTACTGAGGTTTAGGCCCGTGAAGATGGCAGCAGTGAGGTTAGCGATGCGTTGTTGTCTGTCAAAAAGCACGTGGCTGTCAAAAAACACGTGGATTTGTTTACCTTGCGCTAGTTAGGTTAAGTTGGTACCACTGAGGTTTAGGCCCGTCAAGATGGCAGCAGTGAGGTTAGCGATGCGTTGTTGTCGATGACATCTGTCAAAAAGTACGTGGCTTTGTTTGCAAATTCAAATCTCGCGCCAAAATTCTAATTTCCCGCCAAAATTCAAATTTCCCGCGGGTGGTGGAGGGACCCCTGGGAGCCCGGAGGAGGTGGTGGCGGCCGAACTGTCCTATTATACTACTTCTGTCACATTTCATCCCTCCCCTTGGCCTGTTCATCTTGGAGCGTATCCATGTCCAGAGCCAGGATACAGAACCTGTAATTGTAACATATTAGACAGTGCATTACCTCTCAAAGGTTCCGGAAGTAGCCTGCATTTCTTTTAGTTTCGTCAACATTTTCTTTTATTGCTCCTGCATTCTGCCCCAAAATTCCTCTCAAAGGGTGAAAATTATAACGATTGTCGGACTTGCACTACTAGAGGATACAAATAACGATTTTGATCCTTAGCTGCCCTGCTCTATAGCACTCGAAGTGCAAGCACTCTGAGACTTGTGCTTGGAATGGTCTTTTAACACCGGAAAACTGCAGTTTTCTGTCAAACATAATTACGAAGAAAATACATAATATGGATTGTTTATAACGAAATGTCATTCTAAATCCTGAATGTATGTTCCTTTTTTTATATAAGACAAACTTTAAGCACAGATAAGCATTTTCTCCGGACAACTGTTATACAGTGCTCAAATAGGTTTTGCATATTACGATATCACAGTACCTCAAACATGTTTACTATAGGCTGATATTTGAGACACAAATTGCCGCTAAACCCAGATGAAGTTCGATGTTTGTCCAATAGGAGGCATTTGTCTTGCCGGTAAGTTTAGTAACATCACTCGTAAAGTCGGTGGGTATACAACATCCGATGAACACACAAAAACAGTGCCAAAAATAAAACGACAGTAATCGAAGTCAGAAAGAACACGGTGTTGATGACGGCAGTGATTAGTAGTAGTAAGGTGACTGCTCATCCCTAGGGCTATATAGTGACGTATGAAGGCTGTATGGTAGGTAACCATATGCCAAGCCTGTAAAGTAGGCAAGAACAAGAAGACCTGTCTACTGTATAAGCTACACCAGAAGCGTGAAGGAAGTTTGAAGAACAAATAGCCCCACGTTGCAGTGAAGTTCCAGAGAGGCTTCATTATGTGGCACGAGGAAATGATGTCCTAATGGTATATTCTCTATTAATTTCTGGCGTTATACAGAAAGAAAAAAAGGTGGGGGCGCCTACAAGCTTAATTAAAACTGGTGATCATTAGGAAATACCGAGACTTGTCACACAGTCTACAAATATCCCAATACTAGCCCGAGGAGAGGGCATTGACCTCACTCTTATATATCATCACCTCTCACCATTAAGTGTGTGATGTGGAGGATGAGGAACATCATTCCTCCTTAGCCAGAGACTGTCCATGCAAAAAGGTTCATTTCTGAAATATTGCCTCGAATAGTGGGAGAGGGAATTGTCTATTGCTTCCAATGGATGTGAAGCACCGGTTGAGGTGGTTCATCTGTAGTGACGTGTTTACTGGGTCACACTCACACACCTCACCGTTATCACCTGTTCTGAGTGATCAACATACTTTCAGGAATATCTCCGTGCATTCAAGAGTGTACCTCGCGAGCAACACACTACAGAGATGCCAGATCACTCGTAAAGTCGACGGGTATACATCCGATGAACACACACAAACAGTGCTAAAAATAAAACGACAGTAATCGAAGTCAGAAAGAATACGGTGTTGATGACGGCAATGATGAGTAATAGCAAGGTGAATGCTTATCCCTATTGCTATATAGTGACGTTTGCTGTCACCTGGAGCGGGAATCGCCTAGATCAAAATTTCGAATAATACTGAAATAAATAGGTACCGGTACTCTTCATCTCAATCTTAGTGGCATTTACTCTTGTAAACAGGCGACTTTGAGGAGGAGTTCTCGATAGATCAGTTCTGCAGTTTCATATCTTCTCCACATACGAAACAAATGCATAGAACAACCAAAAAGGGAGATGGGAGGATAAAGTAGATTAAAAATGAAAATTAGCGTCCTCATCCCGATGTGGTGCAGCTCTTTTCAGGCACATCCCCAAAGCAGGTGATCTGCATGTGCCTATTTAATGAAACCCGTCAAATAGGTAATTAGTGGGACGTTAGATAATAGTTCTATTCGTTACACGACAGGGGTGGACGATAACGATGATAATATAACGTTATTGGTTTTACGTCGTGTCGACTATTTTCATAGTTTTCGAAGACGCTAAGATACCAGAATTTTGTCCTGCGGGAGGTTTTTTTACTTGCCGGTAAGTCTACCGACACGAGGCTCTTCAAATACTGGGATCGAAACCGCCAATTCGGGATCAGAAAGCTTGATCGCTACCATCCGAGCCACTTATCCCAACGATAAATTGGGGAAATTAGTGGTGAAAATGCGGTATATTGTTCTATGCGCAGGTGTTGTTTGTAAAAGCTATCCTCTGAGATCGGTACCCTTTTTTAGGGAGAAAAGGTACCAGTACTCACCATTTAGATGCTATTGCAGCAACTTCCACATTTCGAACATAATCTCTTTCCTTTTGACCCCGAGAATCTTCGATAATGGTTTTGTCATACTCTTATTTTTTATTTTTATTTACATGACCTTTGTTCAGAAGACATTTGGTCATCAACACGGTACATAGAAATTTAAAAGATTTGAACATTGCAAGAACACAAAATACACATAATTACTTACCTGTTCTTTTTTGTCCATATCAGCTGAGATTCCTGTAAAAGGAAAATACTAACACAAGGATAAGCTAATTTACATCAACCACAGTAATAAGGATTTCACTAAATTATTTAGACACACTTCACTGCAAAATTTGAATATTTTAGATTACTTCATATGTTACCTTCACTGTTCTTGAGAAAAGAGGCCATTTTCATATAATTAGGAAATTTCGTGTAAATAATAACAGTTGCACAGTTGTTGGCTGTGGAGCTCCAAGATTGACGAGAGCTTTCAAAAAGTCTGGCCTTTACTGTTCAGTCAGCGCATTCAAAGATATGTGGTGTACATCCCCACTTATAACATGTGTATTGAATTTATCTGATATTATTACGGATATAGTGTCCGGTTCCATGGCTAAATGTTTAGCGTTCTGTCCTTTGGACCAGTGGGTCTCGGGCTTCATTCCGGTGGAGTGGGGTGTCGGGGATTTTAACCTCAATTTGTTAATTCGGTCTGGCTCGGGGGCTTGTTATGTGTGTTCTCTCCATCATTAGAAATGATCTTAGGTAAGGCCCCATTCTCACAGATATGCGGGTTGCCTACAGGCCGTCTACTAGGTAAAAGACCTGCACCAGACCTCTCCGGAGACCATACGCCAGTATTTTACTGAGCTAGTGCTAACAGATGTGACTATAATACATTGAATAGGGAATGTATTCGGGAACACGCAGCTAATGTCACCTCCTAGCATTTACATGACGTGGGTCTAAAGATATCTGTAGAAAGCGTACACTCTAGACCAAAGTAGCCCATTCAAGCATATATTCAACCAACCATGAAAAATAGATTTCGTGGTCTCCCGTAGCTCCTGACTCTTGAGTAGGGAATTTCTTTCCCTTTCCTCGTACTACTACTACTGCTACTACTACCACCACTACTACTACTTCTACTACTACTACTAATAATAATAATAATAATAATAATAATAATAATAATAATAAAAATGATGTCCGCCTCTGTGGTGTAGTGGTTAGTGTGATTATCTGCCACCCCCCGAAGGCCCGGGTTCGATTCCCGGCTGTGCCACGAAATTTGAAAAGTGGTACGAGGGCTGGAACGGGGTTCACTCAGCCTCGGGAGGTCAACTGAGTAGAGGTGGGTTCGAATCCCACCTCAGCCATCCTGGAATTGGTTTTCCGTGGTTTCCCACTTCTCCTCGAGGCAAATGCCGGGATGGTACCTAACTCAAGGCCACGGCCGATTCCTTCCCTCTTCCTTGTCTATCCCTCCCAATCTTCCCATCCCCCACCAAGGCCCCTGTTCAGTATAACAGGTGAGGTCTCCTGGGCGAGGTACTGGTCATCCTCTATAGTTGTATCCCCGACCCAGAGTCTGAAGCTCCAGGAGACTGCCCTTGAGGCGGTAGAGGTGGGATCCCTCGCTTAGTCCGAGGGGAAAACCGACCCTGGAGGGTAAACAGATAAAGAAGAAGATTATGAACAAGAATATAATTCATTTTTGAAATCTATTTAATTCATATCGTAGTTCAGAGAAAACGTTCTTCATTCATTCTTGATGATGATTTTGGTGACCATCCAAAACTTTGTATAACATAGTTGATAGCTACAGAGAAGACACATATGGCGACATTATTCTAAGTGCCTGGCTGAGTAGTTTAGGTGGTAGAGCGTTGGTTTTCTTAGCCTAAGCGAGCGGGTTCGATCCCAACTCTGTCCGGTTGTACTTGAAGGTGCTCAAATATGAGAGCCACGTGTCGACAGATTTCGGGTTCGTAAAAGACCTCATGTGAGACAAAATTCTGGTACGTCGACTTCTCTGAAATCCGTAAATGTAGTAGGGCCTACACGTGACATTGGCGTACAACCTACCTGCACCACGCCTCTCCAGAGGCCATACGCCTCTATTACTATTTTAACTATCTTTGTTGCAGTGGTTAGTGTTATTAACAGCCATCCCTGGACGGCCGAGTTCAATTCCGGGCCAGGCACGAAATTTGAAGCGTGGTACGAGGACTGAAACTGGGCCCACTCAGCCCCGGGAGGTCAACTGTGTAGAGGGGTGTCGATTCCCACCTCAGCCATTCACGAAGTGGTTTTCCGTGGTTTTCCATTTCTTCGCCAGTCAAATTCCGGGATGGTACCTAAGTTAAGGTCACGGCCGCCGCTTATTATTATTATTATTATTATTATTATTATTATTATTACTATTATTATTATTATTATTATTATTATTATTATTATTATTATTATTATTGTTATTATTATTATTATTATTATTATTATTATTATTATTATTATTATTATTATTATTATTATTATTATTATTATTATTACTTCCAATTGCTTTCATTAGGGCCTATATTGCTTAGTAGCTTACAATTATAAATATAAATATACACTGCCTGGCAAAATAGTTACGCACCCAGAAGAAGTGGTTGAAAGTGAATGAAACTACATGTGATGAGAGACCATGTTCCTTTATTGAACTGATTACAATACGGGATGGAAGAGACAAAGCATTTGGCAAATACAGGTGAAAAGTTGGCGCCAGGTCAGTAGGATGCAGTTAGCCCCCATCCCCCTGGCCGCTATGCATGGCCTTATGAGGATCGGTATGGTGTCAGACAGCCTTTGGATCCTCTCCTGAGGCAAGTCCATTCACAGTTGTTGCAGCTGTCCCTTCACATCCCGAAGGTTGTTACTGGAACGGAGCCCTTTCCAATGTCATCTCACACGTGTTCAATGTTGGAGAGGTCCGGGGATCTTGCTGGCCACGGGAGGACCTCAACATCCTCTAGGCAGTCCATAGACGCATGTGCTGTGTGTGGACGTGCATTATCTTGTTGGAACACTGTCCCAGGGTGCTGTGCCATAAGGGGTAGGACGTGCGGACGCAGAATGTCTTTGACGCATCGCTGTGCCGTCAAAATCTGCCGAAACCCTATTAGGGGTGACCGGAACGCATATCATATGGCTCCCTACACCATGATGCTAGGGATTACGCCTGTGTGTCTTTCCACAATATGGGAAGGACCTTCCCTCTAACCTCGACGCCGCCAAATCCGCACACGATGGTCACTGGAGGTTATGGAAAAGCAGGAATCATCACTGAACATGATGCGATGCCAGTCGTCCTCTGCCCATGGCTCCTGGGCAAGCACCACTCTAAACGCAGGCGTCATTGTTCTGGTTTCAGTAGCAACCAACGCATGGTGCGGTAAGAGCCCAATCCAGTGGATGAGAGTCGTCGAGACATTGTGTGGGAACTCACAGAATGTTGTAGAGTCTCCAGTACATATTCGCGGATGGCGGGTGCTGAAGTTACGGGAACCCGCAATGCTTGGCGCATCATACGACGGTCCTCCCTCGGGATGGTATTTCTTGGCCGACCCGAACCTGCACGACCTGACTGGGTGCCCTCATGTACCCGTTGAGTCCAGCATCGATCCACTGTGATATCTCAATGGCCCACATGCCTGGCAATTGCACGATACGGCCAGCCAGCCTCATGCAGTCCCACAATGCGGTCCCTGTCAAATGCTGTCAATTAGTGAATAGGCTATCTAACACGTCTGCGAGGCATCGCGGGTGCTTGGTGCCATCACGAATACACCCTGGTGGGCGTTCTACACATTACAGATCCTTGTCAATCTAATCATTTACTCACACATCAATGGTATGCATGTATACCGAAATTGGATCATATAGGACCATTCCTTCTGGGTGCTTAACTTCTTTTGTCAGGCAGTGTATAATGTATCTCTCTGGAGTTACTCTAGATTACTGGTATTCATACTTCTTGGTTGGCGTATACTCAAAATCCAATTAATTTACCACCGTACCCCCGAAGTACTAGTATGTTGCGATTAAACTAGAAATAGCAAGTGATTGTTGCTGGATGCAAATAATATTACCTGAAATCATCATCATCAGCATTCCGCAGTTTATCTCACTTGCTCTGGGTCGCTGTACACACTGAGGCATGAAAGAGTTGTGACCGGGGATTTAAGGTGGTTTGTCCTTGTTGACACTAAGTGATTTTCAACTGAAATCCCACCCCAGCAACACCAGGAATCAAACCACCGTCGCCGGGATGAGAGGCAAGCAGCTAAGACACTACACCACCCTGTTCCCCAGGTAAGGTAAGGGTGTATTCTGCCCGAAGGCAGGTACGAACCTCCGCAGAGGTTTGCTTGCGGTAGGGAGGCCAGTTCCTTCCCGCTCCTCCATTCCCTTACTCCCACCAACAGCGCGTGGCAACCCATCCAAATCTTGACCACGCCCAATGTTGCTTAACTTCGGAGATCTCACGGGATCCGGTGTTTCAACACGGCTACGGCCGTTGGCTAATAACAGTAATGTATTATATATGTCGTCTCTGGGCAAAGAAAACCTCGTTATCCTTCGGAGCCCAAAACCGAGCGATTAGCAATGGTCGCACAACTGTTCGTGGCATTTTCATAGATTAATGATAGTCGATTTATTCGACCATTGGAGTCTTCTCAGGCAACGCAGCAAGCCTCCACAAGTCAGAGGGAGAAACTTTGTTTTCTCGTGAGTGGAATTACGAGGTTTCCATTGCTTAACAACGATATATACGAGTATAATTATTAATGCAACGATTATTATTGTACTATAAACATTGTTACTGAAAAAATAAGTGAATGAGTGATTTTTGAAACAAAAAAGTGTATAAATAGGGCAATGCAGCGTAAGTGAGCTTTTGTACATACCTAGTCAATGGAAGGTACAAACTGACACATATTTTAGAATGAAAGTTAAGAAAGGGAACACTGTGTAGTGGTAGACAGAAACACTACATCAAAATAGTATTTCATTGAAAATGAGCGACTCAGACCTTTTCTGAACAGCTCACTGAAAACGGTTAGAGGCTACGATAAATTTGCGTACCCCTAGTGGCAGGCGTACCACACTTTGAATACCACTGCTTCAGACAATTAACACCGTGCATACGTGATGTTAGTGTTAATGCTAGTCAATGTTTTGTACAATTGGACTCGAAGCTTAACAAATGCATTTCAGTGAAAATCTCACCGTTGTATTTATTAATAAAAAACGGTGAGTGATAACAAAATAATGGGATTGTAACATAAATAAATTATCGACCGAGCTCGATAGCTGCAGTCGCTTAAGTGCGGCCAGTATCCAGTATTCGGGAGATAGTAGGTTCGATCTCCACTGTCGGCAGCCCTGAAGATGGTTTTCCGTGGTGTCGCATTTTCACACCAGGCAAATGCTGGGGCTGTACTTTAATTAAGGCCACGGCCGCTTCTTTCCCACTCCTAGCCCTTTCCTGTCCCATCGTCGCCATAAGACATATCTGTGTCGGTGCGACGTAAAGCATCTAGCAAAACAATTGCCGAAACATCAGTCTGTTACTTCAGTTTAAACATTACTAGAAATAAGAAGTTCATTGTGGTATAAATGCATAAAGCACTGGCGTATGAGAAAAACCACGAACAATTTACCTTTTAATATAAAAAATGAATAGCAGCAGTTCAAACTTGTGAAATATTAAGGTTCTTTTATTTATTTTTCTTCAGAAACTGGAATATTTTCTCAAAATTGTAGTATATTTTTTCCAATCAGTCAACTAAGATTTTCAGTCCGACTCGTTGGCTGAATAGTCAGCGTTGAGGCCTTCGGTTCAAAGGGTCCCGGGTTCGATTTCCGGCCGGGTCGGGGATTTTAATCTCGTCTGAAAAATTCTTCTGTCTCGGGGACTGGGTGTTTGTGTTTGTCCCAAAACTTTCCTATTCACATTCAGACAACACACTACACTATCCACCACCACAACAACACGCAATAGTGTTTACACCCCTCCATATAAGGTTGGCGTCAGGAAGGACAACCGGCCGTAAAACAGGGCCATATCCACATGTGCTACACAGTTCGCACCCACGACCCTACAAGTGTGGGAAAAGAGGCAGAAGAAGAAGTCCACTAAGATTTTGAAGACGGTTTGTTTGTTTTCAGATAGCACATTTTTCACCTTCGTTTGTCCTTTTAGGTCCTGGAGGAACATTTGATTTTGTGTTTATCGAGGTCAGAAAATTTACTCCTGTATGGTCCGATAAATGGAAATAACTTACTTTTCTTTTCCTCGCAATTTCAGCCCGGCCGCTATTTATAACACACTAGCTATCGTACTCGTCTTCAACATCTTGGCCACGTAGGTGATTCAGGTAAATGAGGAAATCAAAGGAAAAGCGGCACAGACACTCGCTTGTAACGCTTGAGAACTACCATTGCGACGTTCTGGTACTAAAATGACCTGGGCACAAACAGCAGTGAAGAGACAGCAGTGGAAACTCCTCTCCCGAGTTGCGTTTAGTGTGTAAACTCAGCATTCCTAACTGCAGCTCCATAGCACAGGTCGAATTGCTCAAATACTCAGATGGACCAATGTGTCAGGTACCAGTAGTTATCAGAATATCAAGGATAAAGAAAAGGAAGCTATCTAACTCCTCAAGTTATACCCACCAATTATCAAGTATTTCCGTTATTATTCATCATAAGATCAATTTTTACTTCCTATAAGATCGGAAATTTTATATTTTACATGTGTTTTGTCTATAGGACCAGCATTAACGGAGATACTTGAGAATTAATTTTTAAGAATTAACTTTTTACTGCCGACACCGTGGTGTAGGGGTAGCGTGCCTGCCTCTTACCCGGAGACCCCGGGTTCGATTACCGGCCAGGTCAGGAATTTCTACCCGGACCTGAGGGCTGGTTCGAGGTCCACTCAGCCAACGTGATTAGAATTGAGGAGCTATCTGATGGTGAGATAACGGCCCCGGTCTAGAAAGCAAAGTATAACGGCCAAGAGAATTCTTCGTGCTGATCACACGACGCCTCGTAATCTGCAGGCCTTCTGGCCGAGCAGCGGTCGCTTAGTAGGCCAAGGCCCTTCGAGGGCTGTAGTGCCATGGGGTTTAGTTTGGTTTTAACTTTTGACTACTATTTCACCCTGTGTGAACAAAAGTATGTACAACCTAGATTTTAATGCTTTCTCCACCATGCTTCTCGGCTGAATGGTCAGTGTACCGACCTTCCACTCAGAGGGGTCCAGGTTCGGTTTAAATATAAATGGTTCGTTTCTCTGGTATGAGGACTGGGTGCTTGTGATCGACTTTAACACTTCTCTTCACATCAATGTACAAAATACCATATCTACATTCAAACCACCACAAAGACATGCAATAATGAATACATCACTCCACGTACGGTTGGAGTCAGGAAGGGCACCCTACCATAAAACTGAGCCAAATCCGCAAGAGGTGCCGACAACAATAAATTGAAAATAAAAGTCAGGATGAAGAAGAATGTAGTGCAGTCTCCCTTGACTTTAAATACCGATTTTCAAAAATTTTCGTTCAGTCGTTTTCTCGTTATGTGCATATATACAGTTCATACGTACAGACATGACGGAAATGTAAAAATGCCTAGTGTTCTTTCTTTAGACAAAATCGACAAAAACACACCAATTTTTAAATAGGCTATTCTTACCAAATTCGGTCAAAATTCTTCTTTTATTTGCAGTTTCTGTGAACAATTACACTTTTGCAGGTCTCTCTCTCTCTCTCTCTCTCTCTCTCTCTCTCTGTGTGTGTGTGTGTGTGTGTGTAACACATTGGAGTCCGTGGTGTTATCTCTGTACAATATGTAGACAAAGAATATCGCAAGCGACCATTCGCTGAGTAAGTTGTTACGTTACCGGCACATTAAAGTGTCGTAAATCCACAACTACATTCTCTGGCGAGTGGAAACAAGCATAATTACCGTTCACTGTAATAATCGTGGCATATCTTCATTTATTCTTCTTTGCAATTGTTCCTATTTTAATCAGTGGTGACCATTATCAAAGTGTTAGCACAGTAGTTTGTAGGAACATGGGTATTAAAACTTAAATAAAACCCGAGACAAAAAGTTCGGTGAATAAAGTCAGAACGGTCGATCCGGCAACAATGGCGACACGCAACGCTGCACATTTGTAGCAGGAAGTTTTGACCACCTGCTCCCAACGTTGTTCAGTTGAGCATCGTGTGTGTGCCGTGTAAGACCTGTCTGACACAGTGCGTGTTTAGTGCGTTGGTTCTGAACTGCGAACAGGAACATGAACGACTAAATGATCAATGTAATGTAAAGTTTTGTTTTAAGCTTGGCAAGACACGAAAGGAAACGCATGCGATGCTGGTACGTGTTTATGAAGTCCTTGAAGTGTGTGTACGAGTGGTTCGCTCGTTTTCTAGGAGGCCAGGAAAGTGTTTCTGTCAACCCCCGTAGCGAAAGCCCGACGACCGCCGTCAGTGACGAAAACATTGAGAAGGCGAGGACATTAATCACGAACGATCGGCGATTAACTGTTCGCATGAAAGCGGATGAACTGCAGATTAACCATGAATCCGTACGACAAATCATTACCCAGAAGTTAGGAAAGAGGAAAACGTGTTCTCGTCTTGTCCCACATCACTTGACTGACGATCGGAAGCAGGCACATTTAGAGGCTTCAAAGGATTTTGTCGAAACGGCGGATGCGACACCAAATTTCTTGAACTGATATTCCTGACATACAACGAAACGTGACGAGGCTTTCGAACACCATCACAAAGGAAGCCTTCTCGCAAAGTTTCCAGAACATGTATCGCCGATCTTAGCAGTGCATAGTTATGGGAGGGGACTATTTCGAAGGACAGTAAGGTCACTGTCGTGCATTGTTCACCTATGTTGATAGTACAGAACTATTCACCGAACTGTATTCTCACAAGTTGTAGATGCGTGCATTTTTAAACTTACACAGGTCAATCCTTTCTGTATATCTTCATATATTACTCATGTAACACAGATTTATCCGGAAAATTTTGGCAGAAAATATGTCTTAACAGAATCATGGAAACCCGGATTGTTCATACAGCTTTTCAGGAGGCTCTTATCGTTTGAAATTAATGACAATTTTGAAAATTTTTCTTATGTTTGTGTACTTATTAACTAACATTTATCGGTTTCATTACCGAGAAACGTCGTTCGATAGAGATGCTAGTAGCAGAAATTAAAGAATAGAGTTTACTTATTTCAGGTAATGCCACATTTAATCCTGAACATATTAAATATATATAAAATAATTTGTCCTGACTGACTGACTGACTGACTGACTGACTGACTGACTGACTGACTGTTTCATCATCGCCGAGCCAAAACTACTGGACAGAAAGAAATTAAATTTTGGGGATACATTCATATTAACATATAGGTGCTCGCTAAGGAAGGACTTTCGGATATTCCGTCGCTAAGGGGGTGAAAAGGGGGATGAATTTTTAAAATAAGGATATCTATATCTTAAAAACTTAAAAGTTTACAGACATAAAAATTGGCATTCAGAATTTACATTAAAAATAAAGAAACACGTATTTTTTGTTTCCGGAAAATCCCATTAAGAGGGGTAAAAAACGGGAAAAGTGGGTTGAACACCTTTTATGAGGAGACTTATATCTCAAAAACTAATGATGTTACAGACATGAAAATTGAAATTTGGAATCTCCTTTGAAAATAAAGATACACGTATATTTGTGTTTCTGAAAAATACAACAAATAGGGGTGAACAGGAGTGACAAACGGAGTGAATTTTTTAGAAGACTATATCTGCAAATTTTCTCAGACACGTAACATATTACAGATTTGAAAACTGGTGTTTGGAATTCTCTGTAAAAGTAAAGAAACTTAATTTTTTCGGAAAATCCACTTAAGGGAGATTGAAAGAGGGGATGAAATGAGCATACCTACAGTATATCTCAAGAACTTAACATGTTGTAGACGTGAAAATTGGTATTTGGCATCTCATTTAAAAATAAGGAAACAGGTATTCTTTGGTTTTCGGAAAAACACTTAACAGGGGGGAATTGGAAAATTAGTTGAATTATTTGTATGAAAATGTATATATCAACATGTACAAAATAACCTGTCCTGACTGACTGACTGACTGACTGACTGACTGACTGACTGACTGACTGACTGACTGACTGACTGACTGACTGACTGACTGACTGACTGACTGACTGACTGACGGACTCACAATCGCCGAGCCAAAACTACTGGACAGAAAGAAATGAAATTTTGGGGATACATTCATATTAAAACGTAGGTGCTCGCTCAGGGAGTATTTTTTTGATATTCCGTCGCGAAGGGGGTGAAAAGGGGGGGAATTTTTAAAATGAGGATATTTATATCTCAAAAACTTAAAAGTTTACAGACATAAACATTGGTATTTGGAATCTCGTTTAAAAATAAACACGTATTTTTTGTTTTCGGAAAATCCCATTAACGGGGGTGGAAATGAGGGAAAGGGGGTTGAACACCGTTTATGAGCAGACTTATATCTTGAAAACTAAAGATGTTACAGACATGAAAATTGAAATTTGGCATCTCCCTTAAAAATAAGGAAACAGGTATTCTTTGGTTTTTGGAAAAAAATCCTTAACAGGAGGAGGTTAAAGAATTGAAAAATTAGTTGAATTATTTGTGTGAAAATGTACATATCTACATATAAAAAATAACTTGTCCTGACTGACTGACTGACTGACTGACTGACTGACTGACTGACTGACTGACTGACTGACTGACAGACTCATCATCGCCGTACTAAAACTACTGGACATAAAAAAATGAAATTTTGAGGATACATTCATATTAAGATGGAGGTGCTCACTAAGAGAGGATTTTTGGATATTCCGTCGCTAAAGGGGTGAAAAGGGGGGTGAAATTTTAAAATGAGCGTATCTATATCTCAAAACATTAAAAGTGTACAGATGTAAAATAGTATTTAGAATATTCTTTAAAAATAAGGAAACACGTATTTTTTTTTGTTTTCAGAAAATCCCAATAGAAGGGGTGAAAAAGTTTGAAATAGGGGTTGAATGCCTTTAATCAGAATACCGGTGCTTATATCTCAGAAAATGAAGATGTTACAGACCTGATCATTGGTACTTTTGATCTCTTTTAAAAATAAAGAAACAAGTATTTTTTGTTTTTGGAAAATCGAATTAATGGGAGGATGAAAAGGGGGGTGAATTTGTAAAGTGAATGTAAGTAGTATAAATGGATGGTTCGGGCGCCGCCTCCGCCTCAGGGCTCCCAGGGGCCCGTCCGCCTCCGCCTCACGGGAGGCCCTCCCAGAGGCCCCCTCCGCCTCCGCCTCACGGGGGGCCCTCCCAGAGGCCTCCTCCACCTCCGCCTCCCGAGGGGCCTTCCCAGAGGCCTCCTCCGCCTCCCGAGGGAAATTTGAATTTGTAAACAAAGCCACGTGCTTTTTGACAGCTGTCATCGACAACAGGGCATCGCTAACCTCCGTACTGACATCTTGACGGGTCTAAACCTCAGTAGTACCAACTTAATCTAACTAGCGCGAGATTTGAATAGGTAAACAAATCCACGTGCTTTTTTGACAGCTGTCATCCGCCATCTATAAACCACAGAGCACTGTGCTGCCCTCTTTATCGCAGTAGCTGCAAATTCGTCACCTGTCATCCGCAGTGCTGCCATCTTAACGGGCCTAAACCTTAGTGCTACCAACTTAACCTCACTAGCGTGAGATAAACAAATCCACGTGCTTTTTTGACAGCTGTCATCCGCCATCTTTAATCTATAGAGCAAAGTGCTGCCCTCTTTAGCTACTTACCTTTGAAATGTGGTGGCGGATAATTTGAAAAATGCTTTTTGACAGCAGCCATCTTTAATCTAGAGAGCACCGTGCTGCCCTCTTTAGCTAGATACCTTTGAAATGTGGTGGCAGGCAATTCCACATGACAGCAGCCATCTTTAATCAAGAGAGCACCGTGCTGCCCTCTATGTGGTGGCGGCAATTTGAAAAATTCTACATGCTCTTGTTTGAAAACAAACTCACGCGCTTTTTTGACAGCCGTCATCCGCCATCTTTAATCAACAGAGCACAGTGCTGCCCTCTTTAGCTAGATACCTTTGAAATGTGGTGGCGGCAAATTCCACGTGCTCTTGTTTGGCCACGTGCTTTTTTTGACAGCTGTCATCCGCCATCTTTAATCGACAGAGCACCGTGCTGCTATCATGCGGGCAATTTCGTCAGCTGTCATCCGCCATCTTTAAACCACAGAACACCGTGATGCCCTCTTGCGTCAGCTGACATCCGCCATCTTTAAACTACAGAGCACCGTGCCGCATTCTTGCGAGCAATTTCGTCAGCTGCCATCCACCATCATTAAACTACGGAGCACCGTACCGCACTCTTGCGGGCAATTCCGTCAGCTGCCATCCACCATCTTTAATCAAGAGAGCGCAGTGCCGCACTCTATGTGGTGGTGACAAATTCCACATTCGCCATCTTTAATCTACAGAACGTTGCGCTGCACTCTGTGGTGGCGGATAATTTGAAAAGCTGCCAAGAGAGCATCGTGTTGGTATCTTTATTCCTTGACATGTGGTGGCGGCAAGTTCCACATCCGCCATCTGAGAGCACCGTGCTGCGCTCCTGATCGTAGTAGCGGACAATTTAAAAAGAACATGTCAAGGAATACCTTTGTTCTAAAAGAAAACAAGACTACGGTTCTGAACGGCTTGCGTAAGATAGCGATTTTTATAACCTCCTTTTCCCTGCTCTGTTAAGGCATAGCTTTATCGAACATACAACGCGACCTTACACATAAGACAGCATGCATATCACGTACCTGCAAGTTTAGACTTGAACACATAAAACTGCTTATAGTTCGACGTTGTTGTACACTGCATTGCAAGACTAGAATCGAGCACTGTTTAGAAAGAAAAAATTATCTTCTTAGCATACTTACTAAGCTGCTCTTTTTCCTCTATCAAGCTACATCTCTATCGAACATGCATTGAAAAAGCAAGAGTATTGCAAGTTTAGACTTGAACACATACTACCGTTTATAGTTCGATGTTGTTGAACACTGCATTGCAATCAAACACTGTTTAGAAAAAGAAAAAATTCTCTTCTCAACATGAGCTAGACAATAACATACTTACGAATCTGCTCATCACCTTCTTTCTTGCTTTTCTTCTTTGAGTAATAAACGAAACTCTATCTTGCAAATAAGGAGCGGGAGGAAGGTAATACCTAACCTAAAATAAAAGAATATGCCAATTCTACATTATTTATTTACATCTTGTATGTACAAGTTTTATCTCGAATCATTTTACCCTAGTGATGTTTGCGTACTTCTCCCATTCTCGATGCAATTCTTGTATGTACAAGTTTAAACTTGCCGTACTACGCTCTCAGCGTACCTCTCCCTATCTTTATACAATATGTACAGTGAATTGTGATGTAAGACAGCGTAACGTAAGTACACACCTCTAGCATAATGTTTACACACATCTGCTTTATGTAAAGTAGTACCTATCAATTCTACTATGCCCCCAGGCTAGAGTGTTGGTAGAATTTGGAAAGACAAACCGTTTGCAATCATCACTATTAAGGGCTACCTTACTAATTAAATGAGTGTACAACTGGTGCTTCTTGCTTCTAATGACAGACATTTGCTTATGCAAAACAAGAGGATTACTTTTAATGCAATTGTTGTAGTTTTCAAAACTTAGCTGATTCTGAACGACATTCTTTTTAACCCCCTTCAATCTCTTTATTTGTAGTTCATTTAAGAGTTTTATGCAATATGACTTGGATTTAGTACCTACAAATGAATCGATAATATTCCCAGCACATTCATCTTTCATTTTACCTAGAACCTTTTTGTTCACTAGCGGTAGATGATATTGATTATTTGCAGGATAGTTACTTGTATCAAACCTACCAAAGTCTGGCTTTATATCATTGTAATAGTCATCAGTTTTGATTTGATAAATAAACGAATCGGTATCTGTGTAGAGCAAATGCGCATTACGAGCGTACTTCCTCATCATATAATCGTAATGGAATTCATACATGAGTGTTTTAGCCAATTCAAGTACTGCAAAGCCGACGTAGGTAGGTTTGTCGTACTTAACCTTAACACGATTCATCTGTATAATAAGTAAATTCTCATGTATGATGGTGCAGCTGTGGAAATTTGGTTTACTTATTAAATAGTTAGCACCATACCTTTTCTTAATATTTTCTCAGTTTGTAATCAATTTTACATCAACGCGTTTGTCAACATTTTCCATAGTCTTACCAAACACACTGTTATTCATGAGCTTGTAGAAAACTTTTTCAAACTCGTTAACCGCATTCGTTCTTAAATTATTGTTCAGATCGATATATGGCTTTAGCCACGGTGACTGATTAAATTCTAGTACGCGATGAATTTTGGATAACTTCAAACCATGCTGCAAACACTGTTTTAAATTTCGGTAATGAATGATATACTTAGATTTATCACACAAATTAGCAATTAGCATTTTCGTCGTTGGTGCGATGTACGGGGACTTCACATTTTCAGGGCAGAAAGGTAAGTCATTATGAGAAGTGTGTAACTCTTTAGGATACTGTAAGTCAACTTCGAGGAAATAGCCTTTATCAGCTTCATCGCCTAGGGCGTGCAGCTGTAAAGCATCAATTTCGCACTGCGTTAGCCAGCGGAAACCACTCACCGGTAGATGCTGACTCATCGCCCACCCATAGTGATTATTAGCATCGAGATAAACGATATACTGAGATTCCTGACTAGAATCGAAACTCGGCATGTACTTATTATTTGCTTTAGAATACCGCCCGCTGCACTGACTTAGACCGCCTCGAATAGATGATTTTATAAAGTGCACCATATCAATATCGGTTAGCAGTTCCAAATTCACCTGCGTGTATTTTAACATCGCATCCCAACTTAACCCAGGCGCAGTAAAATACTGACATGGGTCAAGGCTGTAGGTTTTCTTGCAAACACAACTAAAATTTTCAAAAACATCAGCTAACAAAAGTACATCCGTCTTTAAATATAAATCGGAGTATTCACCCAGCGTTTGAATGTGGAACTGCTCCCAGATATGTTGTGCATGTAAATAGTCATCATCACTAATATCTGCTGAATTCAGCGAGCTGTAAAAGGATTGTTTAGATGGTAAGGCACGTTCTTCGAGGCGTTCTAAGCAGTCAAGACATTCATAACAAAAACACCCTTACGCCGAAGTAAATTAAACTGCGCTTCTTCAGGAAAAACGCGTCGAATTTCCGTAAATTGTTCTGGCTCTAAATGACTAGAAAGTTTATCGAGGCTACTGGCCATAAAGCGAAACGAGTCAAGGAATCTCAGTTTTATAGAATGCTCCGCATCTACTTTTACAGACTTTGCAAACGGAATGTACCACTCTTTATTCTGAGGGATTATATCTACTTTTTCATCTGAAGCTCCAAATTGTGAAATGATGAAATGTGAGTCGTAACCAGATAAGTTATGAAAAATTACAGGGATAAATTTAGAAACTCTGTATTTAAGATTACAGCTATAATGAGCGGCACATCTGTAGAAACCAGTTAAATGATCATGATCAAAAACTTTAGGGTCATTTTCGGAAAATTCCCCCTCACAAATGCTACACTTTGTAGCACGTTCATGATCATTTAACTGAATTTCGGTGAGTGGCTTCATAGGAATATTACTATTTATAATACGACCAAGACGAACTGCATCACTTTCAAGTCTCTCTAAAAATACTTTAGCAGCATCAGGTCCTCGATACAGCTCTAAATTGTTAAGCGTACTATCATAACTACACTTGATGTAATACGCGAAGCTATACGGGACATGCATGTGCGTAGTATTAGTGAAAGAGTTGTCAGGATTAGGTTAGCATGTGTTGCATGGCGTGAGGATGGCTTCAAAGTCTGCATAAATCACGAAAGGTACCCACATCTGCTTGTGAAAATTTGTAAATTTTAAAACATTATTGCCTGTAGTAGGTATCTCTGTACGTACATGATTGCAGTCATTCTTGGAATGCTTCGTTAACTGATCTTCAGTTCTAAAATACTGCAAGCATCCATCACATAGCCACTTTTTGTTACACCTGTTTGACAACTGACTACCAACAAGTCTACTCAGATTTTTAATCCAGCAAAAGTGGCTATTTTCACTGTTTTCAATATAGAGTAAGTTAACATGAGTACTCTTCTTATGACATGTATAATACAGAGGACCTACTACAGACTTTTTCTCTACACCATACACATTAATGCTAATGTTATTTAGTTCTTCAAAGCGCTTAATATCCTTTAACTGCACAGGAAATTCTATACTATCGAATTTTAGCTGCGTTGAATAGTGTGGATACGATGATGTTCTATTCGCTACATTCCGTTTCACAGGATTTAAAGTCGACATCACCGCCCATGCAAAACATGCCTCGTCATTGTTTTGGGTGTTTACAACAGCTTCTTTTCGCTGAATCCATGTCGGCAGCTCGATGTACGGTGAACCTCTCATGGGATTGTACTTATTGATGTTAACTTCTAGATACATTATTTCAACTAAAGCCCACCCTGATTCCTTTTCCTGAAATTCCTCGCTCTTAGTTGAAATAATGTTAGAGACATCCCTAAGTACATCACCAAAATTAGTCGACTCACTTATGACAAAATTCTTCGTATTAAATGATTTAATGTCCGTTATTTCGGATTCATCCGTGCTTTTAATGTACAAGGCGAAAAGTTCAAAATTAACTTTAAATAAATTATGATTGGAAAAAGATTTAGCAAGAAGCTGTTGTACATCCGGTTGAACACAATTTAAAAAGTTTGAAGTGCTCTGAAACTTTTGACTGGTGGGAATTCTGTAACTAGAAATCCTACTTTTAAATGCTGTATTAATTTCCTCGATGTTTGCGTTACTACCACTTCTACACGCATTATTTTTATGTGCATTACTCCGTAAGTGTCCCTGAAAATGTGAAGATGGTACATCAGTGTTACAGTGCTCGCAGTGAATAGTTTGAAGTTCATGATTTTTTCTAGGTTTTTACTACTAGTACTTTCTACAGCTGCATCCGTTTTTTACGCTTTTCTCCTATTACCTGAGAGCAAGTAGTTACCTGATGTGCTTCTACTAAGTGAGCCTCGTATCGCTCTACGTTAGCGAAATACACACCACAAACTTCGCATAAAGCAGATGTTATGCTAGGGTGTTTTGATTTTATATGGCGCATAAAGTTATCTCGCCTTGCGAACGTAACGTTGCACTGCCCGCAGGAAAACGTATCAGATGCATCACGATGTTTCGATTTTACATGACGTGTGAGGATGTCACGTCTTCTGAACATTTCATTACACTGCGAGCAGGGAAACATCTGAAAAGAGAACAACCAATAGAGATTAGCCTAAAGTTGCGATGTTCAACGTATAGAGGTCGGACATGGCTGTAAGTTTGAAATTGTAAGATTAACCTCTTCTACAGCATGAAAGATTGAAGAGAACAACTATTTATCAATAGACTAAAGTTGCGATGTTCGGAAGAAGCCAAGTTTCAATCTATAGAGGTCAGATATGGTTGCGAGTTTGAAATTATAAGATTAACTTCTTCTACAGCATGAAAGATTGAAGAGAACAACTATTTATCAATAGACTAAAGTTGCGATGTTCGGAAGAAACCAAGTTTCGACATATAGAGGTCGGACATTGCTGTGAGTTTGAAATTATAAGATTAACCTCTTCTACAGCATAAAACATTGAAGAGAACGACTGTTTATCAATAGACTAAAGTTACGATGTTCGGAAGAAACCAAGTTTCAACCTATAGAGGTCAGACATTGCTGTAAGTTTGAAATTATAAGATTAACCTCTTCTACAGCATGAGGATTGAAGAGAACAACTATTCAACAATGGACTAAAGTTACGATGTTCGGAAGAAACCAAGTTTCAACCTATAGAGGCCGGACATTGCTGCGAGTTTGAAATTATAAGATTAACCTCTTCTATGACATGCAGATTAAAGAAAATAACTATTTATCAATAGACTAAATTTACGATGTTCGGAAGAAGCCAAGTTTCAACGTATAGAGGTCGGACATGGTTGTGAGTTTGAAATTATAAGATTAACCTCGTTTATAGCATGAGGATTGAAGAGAACAACTATTTATGATTAGCTTAAAGTTACGATGTTCGGAAGAAACCGAGTTTCAACGTATAGAGGTCGGACATTGCTGTGAGTTTGAAATTATAAGATTAACCTCGTCTATAGCATGAGGATTGAAGAGAACAACTATTTATGATTAGCTTAAAGTAACGATGTTCGGAAGAAACCAAGTTTCAACGTATAGAGGTCGGACGTACCTTAAAATCTTCGCGCTGCAAACTGTTACTCGGATGAATAAAATGCGTGCGTTCAAGCCTGAAACTCGAATGATAATATTCTGGTCGTACCTAAAAAGAAGAAACATATATGAATGTAGTGTAGGGTACATCAGCTAGCTTAGCTATCTTTACAACTCAAAGTTCGAAAACATACCTTAAAAATGCACGTGCTGTAGACTGTTACTCGGATGAATAAAATGCGTACTTTCAAGCCTGTAACTCGAATGATAATAATCTAGTTATACCTAAAAAGAAAAGAACAAACATATATGAATGTAGTGTAGGGTACATCAGCTAGCCTAGCTATCTTTACAACTCAAAGTTCGAAAACATACCTTAAAAATGCACGTGCTGCAGACTGTTACTTTAAATCTTGCGCCTAAAAGAACTCCTCTACAGGACAATCGGTGAACTTGAAACTAGATATACTTAAACTTTTACTCAGAAGATGTCACTACAGTAACTTGACGTAATTTTGTTATTGTGAAGTTTCCAGTACTGCGTAAATTTCTACTTGTTTTGTTAGCCCTTCATCAAGAACTACGGACTTTCTTCAACAGATGTCACTACGAGAACTATGATCATGCACCCTGGTGCGAAGTGAATGAACTTTGATTTGAAGAAGTTTTGTATTCATAAGTTAGTTTTTTACTAAATTATTTTTAGGTTGGCAATATTGATCTTTTCTTTCCGCAAGTTTTGAATTTAGCCAATCACGAATTTCTGCAATTAATTTTCTTCCTATCACAGGCTTCTTCCTCGATTCTGAGTGTCACTTTTGATGTTATCCAATAAAATTAAGGGGGTGGGGCTGGTTTATTCGTGAAAGGTCTCGAACCCTTCCCGAGGGTCTATAAACTGTGGATTTTCTTGTCTCTTGGCCATTTCATCGTCGTCTAACTAAGTGTGTGTGTCAAGCAGGAGGCGGGAGGCGCGTCTTACCTCAGGCAGCAGTTCTTCAGCAAGGTAATGGGCATCTAACATCATACTTTTGCTAGCTCCGCAGTTTAACCTGAGGGAAAGGTCCGAAACTTTAACTAGGTAACCAACTTCTCTAAAATGTAAGTTCTGCCGGCTAATGTAAAAAATTTCATAAAATCTCTAACTATAACTCGGGGATAGTAAGTGATGTACCCTCTCGAGCTCCCCTTCATATTGGTTTGAGGTGACTACGTTTTGTAACTGGTTTTCTTCCTTTCCGTAACGTCTTAATTTATTCTTATACGAGTCACCTCAGTAGTTTGGGAATAGCCCTTGTTTCATCGGCCTAGTGCCCCTTAGGTAAGAAATCATATCTAGGAGTTCAAGTACTCGCCTCCATTCAATTAGTGTTTCGGGCCATTTACTTAACCTGTTCTTTTCTGCTACGGCCCAATAGGTTGGGTACTAGATACCCCTGTTTCAAATTTTATAAGTTGTGCCTTGATGGCAAGTAATTAAAATTTTCTGGTATTGCTTTGTGTAGGCTTGAGAACTGAGAGCACGTTAGCTCTTTTTCAAATGTTGTAAAAGTGCTCTTGGAGGCCGGATTTTGTAATTGCTGGAGCAAGGACTCCATGTATTAGGGGAGTTCTGCCCTTAAGTAAAGTGGTGATCTTTGTAAATTCGAGCGTGAAGCTCAGGAAATGTAAGCGAGGGGCTTGAAGCCTAGGACTTGTAGAATTCACTACCTTGTATTTTACTTGACTCATGTCTAACATGTCTATGGGACCTGTTATATCCTGTTATATTGTTATTTGTTGATTTTTTTAATTCTAAAAAAGAAAAGAAAATATAACCTTTGATAAAATTCCATTCTTGACTTTGTAGTTAGACCCATTCACCCCGGCACCTTCTTTTACCTCTGCGTCCAGGGGTAACCCCGTAAGAATAATAATAATAACAATAATAATAATAATAATAATAATAGCCGCACAACATTATTTTTACCGGTAGTTAAACAAAGCTCAGTATATACATCTGTATATGTGTTAACTTTATAATATTTTCCGAAGAAATAACCATACTAGGGGCTACAGTTTGCCTCCGTGGCTAAGGTGGCAGCGGACCGGCTTCTCACCGCTAGGTTACGTGGTTCAAAACCCGGTCAATCCATGCGAGATACGTGCTGGACAAAGCGGAGGCGGGACAGGTTTTTCTCCAGGTACTCTCATTTTCTTTGCTAACTTTCATTCCAGCAACACTCTCCAATATCATTTCATTTCATCTGTCAGTCATTAATCATTGCCCCAGAGGAGTGCGACAGACTTCAGTAGTCGGCACAGCTCCTGTCCTCACCACTAAACGGGGCTTCATTCATTCCATTCCATTCCTGACCAGCATGAAACTGTTTGTGGATTTTCATTTTTTCACTGGAGGATACAACATCCATCAGCTCTTAGCAAAATGAGAAAGTCGAAAAATAAATACATTTATTCTCGTAATCTGTCCTTCAGGTACCCATGAATACATGAATATTGCTTCGTTTTGTTCTGTAGAAGGTACTAATGGTTACAATAGTGTTTTGTATGATATTACCTTTTCAATAGAAGAAGCTACCAGACGTGATACTTTATCAATCAAAGGAGCAACAGATGGATTTATGAATAATCATTCATATTTTAGGTCATACGAAGATATTGCGCTAAAGGAGATATTGAAACATATCATGCATGCTTCAATTAATTTATTGCAACACTGTGGCATAATTTTATTCAAGCGCTAAATATAGTCACGGGGAAGGAAGGAAGGAACCCTGGATGGCCGTACCATAGGTTGTGAGAACCCCGCAGCGCTCCGGTAGGAACGAATTCCTCTAGTTGGACCTGAGCCGCAAGCCGTGATTTTGATCATGAAGACCCCATAGCCGCGTCCCCAAGCGAACAGCAAACTTTGGTGGGGGTGAGATATGAACGACGGGATGCACAAAACATTTGTCACAGGTTGACAAACTTTTCTTTTCCAGGGCTGGAATCACCTGAATTCTAATCAATTAATCCGCCACTGAACTGTATTCTACAGAGCTGACACCACATGTAGTCAAGATGATAATTATAGAGTAACAGGAGCTGATAAATAAATCCACTTACTTGTGCCATGTAGATATATATGTGTATTAACGTGAGCAGCCGTTAGCGTCTGGCGAGCACTCACAAAGGAAGAGGGTTTGTTTTGCGGTACTTCCCCTTGGAGCCCGGGACCTTGTGAAACTATAAAGGCTGAGTAGACAAGAGAAGTGCTCTCCTATTGCATTTTGGACGGCAACAGTGAAGTGTCGTGACCGCAAGCAGATGAGACATTAACTTTGTGAAGTTTATGTTAGACTTGAACTAAAATCGTTGTGATTTAGCTCATAAGAGCTAGTGATGGTCTATATATACTGTATAAAGAACATACGGCGCATACGCGAAGTGTGAGATTAACATGTGCAATTCCTTAATAAATAACCGCTGACAAGGACAGATAGCAACCGCGCCCAGTACCCTTAATTTAGTGCCGCGTAGATCGGACTAATATATAAGCGGCGGTTGGAGTTAATTGTTAGCCAATACTAAGTTTGTGATCGTGCATTCGAGCACACTAAGCGGAGAAGTGAATGGTGCTAATTTAATTCAACATTTCCAGATACAGCCCAACATCAAGAACACAGCAGCCATGAACTACCCAGGAGTCGACAAGAGGACCTTCATGCCTGCGCTGTGTGTCGTAATCATGGGCTAAGCCCGCATGACATAGTGGCATGTGATTTACCACTGATGGGGAGGTTGCCGCTAACTTAAGTCCTTTTGTTCTTTAAGCATTTGATAGCTAGATTCACTAGGAAAGGCCATTTTAAATATGTGAAATAAGTCTTAAATGTAAGACAGAGTGGCATTTCTATTGCTCATTTCTGTAAATTTAAGAACGTTTAGGGTTGCATGCATACTAAGTCCCCGAGCACTGTATTGTAAATATTCATATGAGAAAAAAGGGAAAGAATAGGTTAGATGCAGGTGTGTGTTTCTACTATTTTTGTGTTTTATTCCAGTGTATGTTGAGTTAAGATAGAGTTGTACGGGTAGATTCTTTGTGAAAAATCTAGTGGACTGTACGCCACCAGTGTCCAACCAGGAGAGCGGATTGGACTAGAGCCAGTGTAGGATAGGATCTCACATTGCATGATGCATGAATTTCAGCTGCGAGAAGGCGCAACGTGAGACTTTTCAACGTCAAGGGTAGAGTGGGGACTTTAAATGTGGTGGGAGGGAAATTCATGGATATGTACCGGTCGTCGAACCGAGGTTTATTTATATGTGGATACTTACTGAGGCTGAGATGCTAAGAGATAGGCTATGAAAGCCGTGATGTTATATTTGGAGTCGTAATGATGATGAGAAAGTGAACCGGAATGAACCGGCCTGTTAAATGTGAAATTATGTGAAACTTGCGGGCCAGATTTGTGTGTTTATTTGTAGCACTGAGAATGTTGTCAAGGCCGGATGTGCTATTCATTCCTGCCCTAGGTAGCTGGCGATCCTCGACTCAGCTGTACGCTGGTCTGAGAGGGGTAGTGCAGTTTTACAAATAGTCCCGTTACGTTTGTAAATCCCCTAGCCAAAAAAACCTAGTGGTTGTGTATTTCTGTCGCCCAACAGCTGATCTCCCGGCCGTGTTACATGCTACTACTATGCTGTATCTACATGAGGTATACGATGTCCAGTGCACGGATATGTTGGGTTCTTGACCCGATAGCTTTATCAACTTTAGTGTATATATTGTGTGTGTTTTATTTTCCAGGTTTTGTTTCTTAAATATTGTGATTTTGTATTTTGCGTCCAGTGTGTTATTTCTTTGTTGTAATGTTGTCATTTGTTCGATAATGGGGATACATAGCCCGATGGGCATTTTTGGGAACAGAGGTTCTGACCTCATCTGTGATCATGGGTTCGGACCCATGTAGTAGAGTCTGTGACAATTTTGGTAGGGTGATTCAGATGCAGTCATAAACAAGTATTTTATATGTTTGTGTCCAAGTGTTCGGAATATGTATGCAATTTAGGCCATTACTAGTGGATCGGATATTACTGTCGCATTTCATAACGGTTTAGAAAATCGAGCCCTCGGGCAAAGAACTAGGGTCTTAGCAGAGCGCGCAGCCACAATATGTGAATTTTTCCATATCCCATTCCATGTGAAACACTCTTAATATCTCGGGTTCGTTACCTGCATCGTTTGTAAACGATTAGCTTGATGAAAATGAAAAAAACCAGCCTGTTTCCAGTCATTCGAACATCTAGCGGTGAGGATAGGAATTGTGCCGGCTGCCGAAACCTGTCGCACTCCTCTGGGCCAGTGATTAATGAATGACATGTGAAATGAAAATATGATATTGGAAAGTGTTGCTGGAATGAAAATTATGAGAGGGAAAACCGGAGTACCCGGAGAAAAACCTGTTCCGCCTCCGCTTTGTCGACCACAAATCTCACATGAAGTGACAGGGATTTCAACCACGGAACCCAGCTGTGAGAGGCCGGCGCGCTGCCACCTGAGCCACGGAGACTTCCGATTTGCTTAATAATTGTAATTCATGTACAAATTCTTGTGATTTTTCTTTGATTGACACAACCAGTGGTCGGTTGTTTCATTTGAGTTTTTTCGTTTAGTGTGGTTTCTTTTTATGCTTTTAGTACAATAAATCATTCACTAGATGTATGTACGTATTACTTGTCCATATATTTTAGTGTTTTTTATACCGTAAGTTAGATATGTGTCCGCCTCTGTGGTGTAGTGGTTAGTGTGATTAGCTGCCACCCCCGGAGGCCCGGGTTCGACTCGCAGCTGTGCCACGAAATTTAAAAAGTGGTACGAGGGCTGGAACGGGGTCCACTCAGCCTCGGGAGGTCAACTGAGTAGAGGCTGGTTCGATTCCTACCTCAGCCATCCTGGAAGTGGTTTTCCATGGTTTCCCACTTCTCCTCCAGGCAAATGCCGGGATGGTACCTAACTTAAGGCCAAGGCCGATCCTTCCCCCTTTCCTTGTCTATCCCTTCCAATATTCCCATCACCTGCAAGTCCCCTGTTCAGCATAGCAGGGGAGGCCGCCTGGGCGAGGTACTGGCCATCCTCCCCAGTTGTATCCTCGACCCAGAGTCGCCAAACCTGGAGGCTAACTAGATAAAAAAAGAAAGAAAGTAATTTAGATATATTATTTTATTTGCTATTGACCTTAATCGGACGCACCACGCCCTTCTACCCCTGAGCTAGGCTGAAATTAGGACAGGATATGGTACAATATAGTAGGGAGATTTGTTGGAGATCGGATCTTTCAATGTCGTACTGGCTGCTTTAACCGAAGGAGTTACCCTGCCACTTTCCATTTCCACATCCGGACTTTTAAGAAGAGATATTTTATTTATCTCCGTAAAGTTAGTCAGTCTTAACAGAACACACTATTACTGGTAACAACAACATTTAAATAATAGCCTACAAAGAGTAATGACGAGTGTAGGCTAATAATATTAAGGAGAAGAAAACGATAGCAATAATAAAGGTAATAACATTAAAGTAATCTAACCTATTGAGAGGCTGCCTGGCCGAGGCGGTAAAGGCGTGCTCGGTTCGCCCGGAAGGACGTGGGTTCGAATCCCCGTCAGAAAGTCGTAAAATTTAAGAAACGAGATTTCCACTTCCGGAGGTGCACCAAAAATGAGTACCAGGTTAATTCGTGGGGGCAAAGGCGGCCGGGCGTAGAGCTAACCACTCTACCCCATCACGTGCCGAGGTTAACAATGGTGGAAGCCTTTACCCTCCACTCCTCCAAGGGCCTTCATGGCCTGTACGGAGGTGACTTTGCTTTGCTTCGCTAACCTAGTGATATTAAAATAGAATAGTATATCATACATGAACACATTAATAAGATTCAGCGTAAATGACAGTAATGCTAAAATGTAAGGGAAATAAATAAACTTAGTAAAGGTTCGCACGGAAAGAAAGTTAATTTCAAGAAGATACCGAAGTATCGCTTTCAGTGTAGGGTGAAGAGAAGGAAAAGTGAGAAGAAGAAGAAGAAAATGATCCCTGAAAGAAAGGCGGAAATGATGATGACGGGGAAGTAGGAGGACTTACATGGTCACAACTAGACGATTAATTCATGTTTTCGTACTGTCCCTACAGGCACGACGTCCACTGGTCAAGCCGAGGTAACGGTGAATGATTTAGTGTAGGTTGTGGTTCTGTGTAAGGGAACGAATAAATTCATATTGCCGCAGGGCCAGGTAATTTTATTATGGACTGTGGAGAGGAGTTTGACGCGATCACGGAGATAGGCTCGTTCAGGCGGTTTTATAATATTACACAATAAGCAAAGAGTGTGAAATGTGCGACCCGCGTGTACGACGGTAACGTGGTCAGCATATCAAAGCTCACAGATAAATTTCTCAGAAACATCCTGAAAGCACCGTAATTGCCTTGTCCATTCTACCCCCAGGTTATTATAAAATCTTCTTCCGGGCCTTAATCCACCTTCCCATGGCCGGCACTGTGTATGGTTTCAGCCTAGTTTAATGACCGGATGCCCTTCCAGACGCTCAGACTTTGTGAAGGGATGTATTCGGTATTGCGTGTTCCAGTGGTGGTTGGCGTGGTGTATTGTCTGAATATGAAGAAGACAAACAACTAACCCTGAAGCTAGAGTAATTAACCAGGCAAAGTTAAAATTCCCGGCCGGTGCGGGCATCGAACCCGTGGTTCTCTGAACCGAAGTCCAGTACGCTGATCATTCAGCCAACAAGGTTATTATAAACTATATTGCGATAGTCAAAATGAGGTAATGTAAGTGATTCAAGTAGAATTTTCTTTAGTTTGAAACGGACTTCGTACTTCCCTAGAGTTCGAATTAGCAGTCGCTTAAGTGCGACCAGTATCCAGTATTCGGGAGATAGTGAGTTCGAACCCGACTGTCGGCAGCTCTGAAGATGGTTTTTCGTGGTTTCCCGTTTTCATACAAGGCAAATGCTGGGGCTGTACCTGAATTAAGGCCATGGCCGCTTCTTTCCCAGTCCTAGCCCTTTCCTGTCCCATCGTCGCCATAAGACCTATCTTTGTCGGTGCGACATAAAGCCAATAGAAAAAAAAGAGTTCGAATTATACCAGGCACGCACGATAACTTGAGATTTCCGTTTCTAATGTTATCTGAATTTGTTGAAATAGGCATATGTCGAGCAATTATTGAACCTCCAGTGAGCTAAGTATTACTAGACTTATGATGCGGAAATCGATATATAATTCAATATTTTAATGACTAATGAGATGTATGTTAGGAAAACCTATGAAATTAGGTAACAATAATGAGACTGGAGCTGGCGGAAAATTTCGACGACTTTGAGTATTTTACACGAAGATTTTTAGTTCATTTCGGAGCCAGAGATTGACCGGTGAGATGCGGGGGGCAGAACATCGACATGTTTACTTCTATTCCACACTCAATAGACTGATAAACTCCTTACTAAGCCATCGAAGCTGCTGGTATAGCGGGCTGGGTATTTTATTGTTATGGGTGAACTGAGCATCGCCGACACGAAATTAATTAATTTCCACACCATATTAAGATGGATTAGAGAACGTTTAGACTTTGAAATTAAGGAAATAGGGAACAGTTTAGAGGGCAATATTTATACGAGAACAAGGAACTGTCATCTCATCGGGTCGCAAGTATTAAGCGGACTTCAGCCGAACTGAGTAGCTCAGACGGTTAAGGCGCTGGCCTTCTGGCCCCAACTCGGCAGGTTCGATCCTGGCTCAGTCCGGTGGTATTTGAAGGTGCTCAAATACGTCAGCCTCGTGTCGGTAGATTTACTGGCACGTAAAAGAACTCCTTCTGGACAAAATTCCGGCACCTCGGCGTCTCCGAAAACCGAAAACGTAGTTAGTGGGACGTAAAGCAAATAGCATTAATTATTAATTAATTAAGCGGACTTCACCACTAAGCTAGACGTTCGAATTCATAGTAATTGAAGATGACGAATAGGTATGTGTGTCCCGTTTTAATCGAGAATTTGGCTTCCTGGCAGAACTTTATTCCAGCTTCATGCACAAAATGACCTAAGTGAGAAGGTAAGCATAAGGAGATCATCGAACTCCAGCTTCCAAGTAAATCATTGTTTTGTTTTTCGGAAGAAGAACTGAAAATTGACAGACATCAACTTCTTTGATGAATGAAGAAGTCAAACAGAGAATTACCCTATTCTTTGCAATAAAAGGCTAAGAAATATTTCAGAGTCACAAACACGTCTCCATGGACAGACTTTTCAAATATTTTAATAAGCAGTTGGCACATCCACATTATCCTCTACCGTAGTCAAGGCATTAACATAGACATTTTCCGGATGATTGGCTCAGGTTTGATTCTTGGCTCTATTGCGATTTTTAAGACTGGTTTCAAAGATTGGAACGAGTTGCACACAGCCCCAGGTGATATAATTGAGCAGAAAATTAGGTCGGGCATGAAATAAGTGGTTTCTTCTTCAACTTCAGGCAAACGTCATGATGTACCTAACTTACAGGTCACAACCACCTCTTTCTCAATCATAACTTTTTCTCAGTTACTTACAAATACGCGCATCAGTGCATGTATCACAACGTCAGTGGCAATCAAGGAGAAACATAACACACAGAAAATTAGCAAGCTATACTAAGTCACAAAAAGCAAGCTTGCACTTGAAATCGTGATCATAATCACGGAACCTACAGTTTTAGGTGGAATTCGAACCACAGCGACGTGGCATTTAATTTCAGAAATTCCACTTGTGTTAGTGCAAATTCGAGCCATGACCACCTTGTTGAGAAGCCAGTGACGAAATCACTCCACTATCACGCCTTTCTCAAGTGCCTAGCAAGAAGTAACAAGAACACAATCCACGGAGTCCACATGAGCAACATCATTCCAGTGGTATTCACCTTCCTGCGCAAGAAAAGAGAAGGCAGTAACTACTTTCTTCAGGAAATGAAATATTGCTTACTGGAGATAATAATAATAATAATAATAATAATAATAATAATAATAATAATAATAATAATAATAATAATAATGGCTTTACGTCCCACTAATTACATTTACGGTTTTCGGAGACGCCGAGATTTCGGAATGCTGTCCCGTAGGAGTTCTTTTAGATGCCAGTAAATCTATGGACATTAGGCTGACGTATTTGAGCACCTAGGCCTACATATACCACCGGACTGAGCCTGGATCAAACCTGCCAAGTTGGGGCCAGTGTCTTAACCGTCTGAGCCACTCAGCCCGGCTACTGAAGAGGGATGCGTAAGAAAACATGGTTCGTTTCGAAGATGCATGCATTATCACTCCTAACATAATTTTAGACATGCAGAGTTATGTAATTGGTTATTGTTGTACTGACTCAGTCAAATCTTAAATTGACGATGGGATAGGGCAGGGAAGAGAGCGACCGTGGCCTTAATTGAGGTACACCCACAGTAATTGTCTGGTATTAAAATGGTAAACCATCTTCATCCATCTTCACCGACCATCTTCAGGGCTGCTGACATTTTTTTTGTTTTTGTTTTTTCAGTTTACAAGTTCCTTTACGTCGCACCCACACAGGTAGATCTTATGGCGACGATGGGATGGGAAAGGGCTAGGAGTGGGAAGGAAGCGGCAATGGCCTTAATAAAGGTACAGCCCCAGTCATTTGCCTGGTGTGAAAATGGGAAACCACGGAAAACCATCTTCAGGGCTGCCGACAGTGGGTTTCGAACCCACTATCTCCCAAATACTGGATACTGGTCTCACTTAAGCGACTGCAGCTACGAGTTCGGTTGCTAATAGTGAGATTCTAACCCACCATCTCTCGAATGCAAACTAACATGTAAATAACGCTAACCGTTCAGACAACTCGGACAGTTAACTTTCAAATTTAAGTGATGCTGTTTCCACTTTAACAAGTGTTAGTAGCACAAGGTTTTAGGACTTGTGCTCATGACAGACTACAAGACTGACAAAGAGGAATGCCATGAGAATCGCTTAGAGGATGATTCTCTGCGAGGACGCTGAAGGTAGAAATAAAGCCGTTGTAAGGCAAAACTCTCCCATCTACTATGTATGGGAAACTGCGTGTTATTATGGTAGAGAGTAGGCTAGTGTTGTTTGTGGTGTGCGATTTGCAGGGAGGTTGAAAATACAAGTATCAACTACCCGAAATAAAGGATTTAACCATGTGATATTACAATCCTCAACCTGGGTAGGAACTGAACCCGGGTCCCTGTGAACTGTAGGCCACTGCGCTGTCCATTCAGCCAAGGAGGCGGATATTATGAAAATGGAAGAATTGTACATGATAATAACAGTGAGAATCAGCAGATGTGATGCGGAAAAGTATCTTGCTGTGCTTATAGTTGTTTACTGTGGGTTAAGGGCCAAAAGCGTTGACCTACGTCCGAGTTTAGAATACGTGCAGCTGGGAGTTGATGTCTCAGATGTATTAACAAGAGCATCAAAGGCATCACACTCAACTGGAAATACGGCTTTCTTCTAGGCGCCACTGAACTGATTATGGAGAAGCACACGAAAGTTGACGCTAACGTTACTGCCCTATGTTGTCGAGTAAACCTTGCTCAAAAAAAAAAAAAAAAAAAAAAAAAAAAAAAAAAAAAAAAAAAAAAAACTTGACGAAAAGAGTAGTCATCCAAAAGTTGAACAAGGGAAGTTGCAACAGATGAAGTGGTTGTTACATGTGTGTGTTTATCCGGTATTACGAACATACGATGGAGTGAAAATGGCAGAGTAATTGTGGGCAGCTGAAACTTGCGTTACTGCCCTCTAGTGGATCATTTATGCCAATTTACAAAAGATGAGGCACTTCGCAAATGTTCCTTGTCAGAGAAGGTTGGTATTAGCTTAGGATCGGCCCAAGATTTCCGCTCTTGTGTAATGCATAGGACGCTGTCCATGTGCTTACTAGTTGGCAGTCCTGATATAGACTACATTGAGGAATAACGTTGTAATCCACCCGTAGAATTGTACAGACAAACAAGATACGTGGCCTTAATTAAGGCACAGTCTAGTGTGAAAATGGGAAAGCACTTAAAACCGTCTTCAGGGCTGCCCATGGTGAGATACGAAACTACCATCTCCCGAATGCACACTCATAACTACATGACCCTAACCGCGCGGCCAACTCACTTGGTAGAATCATTCTACCAGAAATTCCATCAACTAACTGTCCCGAGCTGTCCAGTTATTTTGCAGCAACTACAGTCGAACCTCGATACCTCCATTACTCGAGTTTTCAGTATCGCGAAGTAACTTAAATTTCCCGGCCGTTTATCCTATTCTTCACGTGTATTTATTTCTCTACTAGCTGATGTACCCGTGCTTCTACATTGTATACAGAATTCTAGGCTAGGTAGTGTACATGTTGTGAGCAAGATTGTATTAAATTGCATAGCTCTCAACGTTACCCTAGAAACGCGACGGGGAAGTCACCAAACGTCTTTTCTCATATGAAGACTGTGTTAGGGAATTTTCATTGTAATGATAGGCCCGCTTGTCTACCATAAGTCACCACCAGGTTGGGGAGTTTTCATTATAATTGCAGGCACTCACTCTCCATCAGCCATTTTACATCCTCAGAAAGACTGTCTTAGTGGTTTTTCCAACTGAAATGAACATAGGTCATTGCAATGACGTCAGTAGGAATGGCGCGATTAAAAGCAATACTTTCATATGAAATACTACATCAAATGAAAGACCACACACTTTCTCACTTTTAACGAACAGTACTATGCTGGAATTTCAGAGCTGGAATGACCAAGTCGCAGACAGTTCTGATCCGTGAACACTCTTCGTCTTTTTTCTGCGGTGCGGGGGGGGGGGGGGGAGGAGTGGGGGGAGGCGAATAGTGGAGAGCCCCAGGGCAAAAACTATGCCTTTTTACTAATCTGTTTCCGAGGAGTACCCGATGACTCGGAAAATCTCAGTTCACTACAATGGCAACGGAAAAACCTATCTGATTTGGAGGCAATTTTTTCCTCCAAGCCAGAGGAGAAGCCCCCTCTTCACTACTAGTTTGGTATTAAATGAATGTAGAATTTAATAAAAGTGAAGAGGAAGAAGCTTTTCTTAAGAAACTGCTCTTTTCAGGGTTGACTTTTGAGTCATATAGTGAAGTGAAATAGGCTAATATAGTAATTCTAGACCAGGTCATACTACTACTACTACTACTACTACTACTACTAATTGAGCCTCTGCCGTAAGTGTGAATACAGCTCATTCAAAACAGCACGTCAGAGTAGGGATCGAATAACTGGAATACTATGATGAACCAGTGTGTTACGTACCTGCAGTATCAGAAAATGTATGAACCAGAGGAAAATGAAAATGAAAACCTACAACCTGTTTTCCAGTCATTGGCCGGGTCAGGGATGTAATAAATGAAGCATATATATAGGCTGTTAGTACGATGGGGTCGCAACTCCCAGTGATACATTAATGACTGATAGATGCTATGAAATGATATTGGAGAGTGTTGCTGGAATGAAAGATGACAGGGAGAACCGGAGTACCCGGAGAAAAACATGTCCCGTCTCCGCTTTGTCCAGCACAAATCTCACACGGAGTGACCGGGATTTGAACCACGGTTACCAGCGGTGAGAGGCCGACGCGCTACCGTCAGAGCCGCGGAGGCTACATGAACCAGAGGAATGGCATGCTAAAGAAGAACGTTTTCCAACTCCCCAGCTATTTCCCGCCAATGTTCTGTCGGGCCGTTATACTCGGTACGCAGTAGTAATCCCATCTATCGGAGTTGAGCGGGACCATAAAAAACGAATTTTAGGTGCCTTCCCCTAAACTACCATTACATCTCGGGCGAATAAAATTATTTACAGCCTACACTGTAGTTTCTTATTCCCCGACTCTATATAGCGGTTTTCATTAAATTCTGTCAACCCATTTTCTCGTGGCTATGCGTTGATATGGACTTAGCAACAAAACTACAAATTCATTCATATCTGTGTTATCAGAGCCGGTACGGTAAAAATGTATAAGACATAATTGATTGGAAATTTAATTCTATATTACTTTAGTTATATAGTATTTATCGATAGGACCACTAATATAAATATTCGAGAATTAAATTTAATGCCTTCCCCTAAACTACCATTTCACTTGGCGTGAATAAAATTATTTATAGCCTAGATTGTAGCGGCTCATCCCCCGACTTTACATACCGATTTTCATTAAATTCTCTTTAGCCGTTTTCTCGTGATACTTGTACATACATACATACATACAGACAGACAGACAGACAGACAGACAGACAGACAGACAGACAGACAGACAGACAGACAGACAGACAGACAGACAGACAGACAGACAGACAGACAGACAGACAGAAATTACGGAAAAGTAAAAAGTACATTTTCTTGTTACTATGGACATGACCAATACAGAAATACCATTCTTTTCCAATTCTGAGCAATGTACAGACAAAACTCTTATTTTATATATATTACTCGAAATTCGGTTACACGAATGTCTCGATTTCTCGAAGCAAACATTTCCTCCGTTGAAGCAAAATATACCCTATAACTCGAATTTTGTTCAACATTAACTGTGCAATACGGCTTTTCTGGTTTGTGAGGAACAGTTAACAAGTAAAGAAAGGGTTACAGTGATGCTGGGAGCTAATATGACGGGAACCGACAAACTAAAACTTCTAGTGATCGTAAAATCGGTGTAGCCTCGCTGTTTCTCGGATATGTCACGTACGAAAGCAACCCGCGAAGTCGCAGATGACAAGCTCCATTTGCGAGTCTTAGCTGCGTGGTACTGGCGAGAAGTTTCAACGTGAAGAGAGGAAATTCTTCCTCCTTTCCATAGACAACTGCCCTGCTCAGCGCAAGGTGCTCTTGGTCTTTTTGCCACCGAATTTAACATCCAAACTACAGCCCATGGACCAGGGTGTGGTTAAAAACTAAAGCATTTCAATAGGAAGAGGGCTGTTCAGTGAATTCTGAGAAGAATTGAATCCGAGTAGTCATTAACGGACAATAATCTACTACAGTCGATAACAATGCTGAACAAATCGCGGACTGAAGTGAAGCAGGAAAACTGCTCCCGCAAAGCAGGATTTTTGAAAGGCAGCTCACGATCTTCAGAACACGAAGAGGAGGAGGTTATTCTTGTTCCTGAAGAATGGGTGGAGTATCTGCAGCTTGTTAACTGCGAAGCTGATTTTGAGGCTTACATAAATGTGGACTCTGTCGTTATTGTGGCCGAGCCTCCTATAGATAGCGTCAACGCTGAAGAAGAAGGAGAAGAAGAAGATTCCCAACAAGGGGAGAAGGAGTTGCCTTCTCCTGTACCGTCAGCAGACCAGGCGTTAAGTGCAGTGGGTATTCTTCGATCCTTCATACAGAGTCAGTTGAATGTAAATGACTGTTTTCACAGCAGTAAATGTCGTTGAAAAAGCGTGTCGAAGAAAAGAAGGTTAACAGTAAAAAAAAAAAACGGAAGAGACTAACGGATTTTTTCCAAAGGTGTTAACGGAGGTATGTTTCTTGTTTCACTACTGTATGTATTTTATCGTGTCTTCTAAAGACTTACTATACGAGGGTTATAACTAAAGTGAAGCCTTAAAATAAAGTGCGGTTGTATATTCTTAAATATTGTTTTTTTTTTTGCTAGTTGTTTTACGTCGCACCGACACAGATAGGTCTTACGGCGACGATGGGACAGGAAAGGGCTAGGAGTGGGAAGGAATCGGCCGTGGCCTTAATTAAGGTACAGCCCCAGTATTTGTCTGGTGTGAAAATGGGAAACCACGGAAAACCATTTTCAGGGCTGCCGACAGTGGGGTTCGAACCTACTATCTCCCGAATACTGGATACTGGCTGAGCTTAATTAAATACTGTTAAAAATGATTAATTCAGCATAAGCCCGTAGATACACATGATTCAATTATGAGCTATACATGCTCAAAAACGCTATTCTCTATATCCCGAAGTGTCGATGGTAGTACAGGGGGCCGCGCTTAGCTCAGTGGCTTAGCTGCTGGCTTCCCACCCGGAAAGCATGGATTCGAATCTCGGTCATTCCTGGGTCGAGATTTTCACCTCAAGAGTCACGCGGCGTCGCAGGCGCATCCGGTCTTAAACCCCCAGTCACAGCCAAAATGAGCCTAGGTGGCTCTAGTGACGTCAGAAATAGCTGGGATATGCTGAAGTTTAGTAATAATGCTACCGTTCATTTTTACGCCAAAATAATTATTACCATTAAATTCAGAATATATTAATTGACTATTCACCTCAGTTTCATTGAAATCTCTCTGTTCCAACGCACTGTCCCCTTGTAAGTCAAGCATCATGAGAAGACATTTCATTACCATTCCAGACAAACAGTGGTAGACCTATAGCAAGTTATTTTCAGTCCTAAGTAACGTCTTCTTCTTCTTATTATTATTCTTATTCTTCTTTATCTATTTACCCTCCCGCGTCGGCAAGGTATCCCACCTCTATCACCTCAAGGGCAGTGTCCTGGAGCTTCAGACTCTGGGTCGGGATACAACTGGGGAGGATGACCAGTACCTCGCCCAGGCGGCCTCACCTGCTATGCTGAAGAGGGGCCTTGTGGGGGGGGGGATGGGAAGATTGGAAGGGATAAACAAGGAAGAAGGAAGGAAACGGCCAATGCCTTAAATTAGGTACCATCCCGGCATTTGCCCGGAGGAGAAGTGCGAAACCACGGAAAACCGCTTCCTGGATGGCTGAGGTGGGAATCTAACCCACCTCTACTCAGTTGACCTCCCGAGGCTGAGTGAACCCCGTTCCAGCCCTCGTACCACTTTTCAAATTTCGTAGCAGAGCCGGGATCGAACCAGGGCCACTGGGCGCTGGTAGCTCATCACACTAACCACTACAATAACTTCTCTCGATCCCAGAATAATTATAAAATGTACACCCTACTACAAACACTAGAATAATGCAGGATCTATCTTACCCTAACAGCATAATGAAGAAACTGCAATAAAAGTCCGTTCAGTATAGGCCCATTATAATTTTAAAATGAGATGACCAAAGACATGTCTCCATGAGAAATGGAATGACTGAGCGAGGTGGCCGTGCGGTTAGGGTAGCGCAAGTGTGAACTTGCATTCGGAAGATAGTGGGTTCGAACCCCACCTTCAGCAACCCTGAAGATGGTTTTGTATGGTTTACCATTTTCACACCAGACAAATGTTGGGGCTGTTCCTTAATTAAGACCACGGGCACTGCCTTTCCAATCCTAGCCATTTTCCATCCTTCCGTCGCCGAGAAAAAGGTTGATGTGTTAGTGCGACGTTAAACAAATAGCAAAAAAAAAAAAAAAAAAAAAAATGAAATGATTGGGCGATGTTTCCCTCCTATAATAATGCTAGTCCCATAAACCACCTGCCATTTATTTGAACTATTTACCATCTGTTCTTGGATGAATCTATTCAAGATCATCAGAACAGTGATTTTTAAGTTCAACTATAAAATACTGTAATTTGTACTGAGAAATGTCGGTTACCGAACATACGGCTCAGAGGGGTGGTATTGTCATCTTTGTGTGTGACTTTCAGAGCAGGAGCGATCCGTGTTCCGGAGAGATTTCTCTGGGAAAGTGAATCGTAAGTCAGTCATACAAAATAAATGCAAGAAATTCCTTCCCTTTCTCGTAAGAGGATTACTACTGGCCTTCCCCAAGTGCGGTAATTACTGCCACATGGATTTACGGCGGAGAGGTGTAAACTTAACAGCTTACCTGATAACATTTCTGCGAAATGCTGAGCAAGGATTTAAAATACTCCCTCAACATGTGCTCGCTCTTGACGTACTGATTAGCTTTGGCGGCAAGGTGTCTCGGCTGGGAAGACAGTGGCCTATTGTGAGGGTCACATCCTTTCTAGGAGTCACGTACTGTACACTGTGTCTCTTACGAAGGATTTACAAATTCTTTCCACGGGAAGCTATTTATATCATTTTATGAAATCCTAGCCACTCCTCATGAACTCTTCTGAACAATTCTTCCCATGCAGTGCGGACACCGTTGTCTAAACGGGCAGGTAGAACTAAAATATCAAATCGAGGGTGACGCCCCTCATTGCGGCGAGATAAGTTCAAGCTTACTGAGCTAAATCGTATGTGTCGTATGAGCACACCACTTGTTTGCTGGACCCTGTGATAGCCACGCTGCCAACCTCTTCGAATTTTGAAGATTTCGATCATGATTTTCGGTTTCTAAATAATAATAATAATAATAATAATAATAATAATAATAATAATAATAATAATAATAATAAAGCACAGCTGCGATCAAACTATCCTATAAAATTTTAGGTGAGTGTCCAGACTAAATTAGTATTACGTCGGACTGTCCACAGACTGACTTTACTGTACGGGAGTGAAAGTTTGGTGGACTCAAAATATCCTATTCATTAGTTGGAAGAATATTTACTGGTACAAACAAGTACGAACAATAGCAGGAGGGTACTCAGAATGAGGTGACAAAGGCTGAGATAGGATGGATGAAGCTGCGCGAAAAACCGGCTTTGGTGGTGGGATCATGTCAGGTGAATGAAAGAGAAAAGGTTTCTTAGGAAAAGAAACTCATTCACGGATAGTAACAGAAACAGAAGGAGACAAGCCGAAGATGGTTAGGCTCAATTTTTAATGATTTAAGGATAAGAGGTACCGGTATACACCTAAACGGGGTCACAGAACTGGTTGCAAATAAGGGATCATGGAAGCGGATAGTTAATTCACAGAGGTTTACTGAGTGAACATTAAACTTAAATAACGTAAAAGTTTATAATACAGATATAAATGAATAAATAAAATAAATAAATAAATAAATAAATAAATAAATAAATAAATAAATAAATAAATAAATAAATAAATAATAAATAAATAAATAAATCCTCTGATGCTACTAGCCCCAAAGGGCCTTTGGCATACTAAACGACCACCCCTCAGCTTGAGGACCTGTAGTTTATGAGCTGATGCGAGGTCGACGCGACGAATCCTCTCGGCCTGTATTCTTGGTTTTCGAGACCGGAGCCGCCATATCACGGTCAGATAGCTCCTCAATTATATTATTATCACGTAGGCTGACTGGACCTCTGACCAGCCCTCAGGCACAGGCAAAATCCGCCGACTTGGCCGGGAACAGAATCCGGGGCCTCCGGGTGGGAGGCAGGCACGTTACTCCCCCTCCACAGGGCTAACTATAATAATAATAATAATAAGAATAATAAGAATAATAATAATAATAATATTATAAATACAATTCTAGGGGGGTCCGTTGACCGTAATGTCATTTATTTCGCCAAATTTTGATAAGATTTATCCGTTTCAGGTCAACTTAAAACGCATCAGTAGTTTTTAGCTTTTGTGTTTGTTTGTTTGTTTGTTTGTTTGTTTGTTTGTTTGTTTGTTTGTTTGTTTGTTTGTTTGTTTGTTTGTTTGTTTGTTTGTTTTTGTTTGATGATTTGTTCCGCCGGGTTGAGTGGCTCAGATGATTGAGGCGCTGGCATTCTGAACCCAATTGGCAGGTTCGATCATGGCTCAGTCCGGTGGTATTTGAAGGTGCTCATATACGTCAGTCTCGTGTCGGCAGATTTTCTAGAACGTAAAGGAACCCCTGCGAGACTAAATTCCGGCACATCGGCGTCTCCGAAAACCGTAAAAGTAGTTAGTGGGACGTAAACCAAATAACATTATTTATGTATTTGTTTGTTCCACCATCACGGGTAAACGGCTGAATAGATCTTGACCAAACTTCATATTTGGAGTCTACTCATCCAGAACAGGTTTTGATATGCATATCATTTAAAAAATCAGTGAAGGGACTGGGGGTTTGTAGGAAGACCACAAGAGTATTTTTCAATTTTCTCTGTCAGTATTGAAAATATCTCGACCAAACTTCATACCTAAAGTCTACTCATTCAGGAGAAGGTTTCGATATGCATATCATTTAAAAATAACTGAAAAGGCTGGGGGTTTACAACAGGAAGGCTAGAAGATTTTCTTTATTTCATTTTCTCTCACACTAGCAAATACATCTAGATAAAACTTCATACTTCGAGTCTACTCACCTAAGCACAGGTTTCTATATGCATATCGTTTAAAAATATCTGAACAGACGGAGGCTTTATTCGACGACCAGAAGACATTTTTTCATTTTATCTTACACTATTCATTATATCTCAACCAAACTTAATATTTAGAGTCTACTCATCCAGGACCAGGTTTCGATATGCATATCATTTAAAAATCACTTAATAGACTGGGGGTTTATACGAAGACCAGAAGAAGTTTTTCCATTTCCTCATACACTATTGATTATATCTCGATCAAACTTCATATTTACAGTCTACTCGTCCAGATGCATGTTTCAATATGCATATTCATATCATAGACTGGAGGTTACAGGAAGACGAGAGATTATTTTAATTTTTCTCTTACACTATTGGTTATATCTCGACCAAACTTTATATCTAGATTCTACTCATCCAAGAGCAGACATCGATATACATATAATTTAAAAATCACTGAATAGACTGTGAGTTTATGGCAAGACCATAAGAGTTTTTCCATTTTCTCTTATAGTAATGGGGGCCGATAACTTTCGATGTTAGGCCCCATAAAACAAGAAGCATCATCATCATCAGTATAGTAATGATTACCGTATATGTAAATTCTGTGGACTACATGTGAAACGCACCTTCATTTTAAATACTTGTTGTATATGAATTCACTTTCTCTTCAAATAACGGAGAAAATTACAATTTTCTACGGGCTTCATGCCCTGCAGCCAGTGACGGACACCCTCGCAGACGTAGAGTTATTTGAAGGATCCATAACAGGAGAAAATCAGAGGATACATAATATTTCTCTCGGCTTTAAAATTACCCCCATCTTATGTAACTGAACACTGAGGTAACATGAGGTAGAAACTTTCCCTTTGGTGTCTGTCTCTCTCTCTCTCTCTGTTTACGTATCTACCTGTTTGTATATTCCTAAAATTGGAAAACTGCTGGGCTTATTTCAACCAAACTACGTGTTTGGGTTCTACTCACTCAGGAATGTGTTATCAGGTGCATATGATGTCATGGTAATCGCATGGAGTTGGTATTTATAGGAAGATTGTTCTCAAATATTTTCGTTCACATTAGGTCTATCAAATGAATGTATACAACATAAGTTTAAGAATATGTTATTTCCGTTCCTTTATGCCATGTACGTATTTATCGTGCGACGAATAATAACGCAGATGATTACGAAAAACTGAGGGGTTTTTTCCAAACCCCGTGGGACATATCGTGCATGTCACTTCAAGGTGGGTAACGGGAAAAGCTTAAAAGCCATTTTACTCTTTTCGACAGGACAGATATTAAGGGAGGTATCATCAACGTCAGAGCACCACGGCGGTGGTCAGAGATACAATATGCAACCTGAGAACCATGGGAAATTTCGCACGACTTCCGGCCAGGAACTGTACCGTACAATAAATGCGAAAATCGTGATCATTCTCTCTCGACTTTGTTCAGCTTCATCACATTTCATGTTACTGCCACGCGCTTTCGTACGAAAATACCATTTTAATATGTCGCATTAAACGTGTGCATAGAGCCATGTTACTTAGCATATATTTCTAAAGGTAATATGTAATGCACTGCAAATACCTGTGCGAAGAACGGGTACAAATGCTGATGATGATAATAATAATAATAATAATAATAATAATAATAATAATAATAATAATAATAATAATAATGAAAATCCACAGCCTGTTTCCAGCCGTTTGACCTGGTCGGGAATGGAATGAATGAAGCCCCAATCTAGCGGCAAGAATCGAAATTGTGCCGGCTGCCGAAGCCTGTCACACCCCACTGGGGCAATGATTAGTGACTGACAAATGAAATGATATGATATTGGAGAGTGTAGCTGGAATGAAAAAATGAAATGCCGTATGGCTTTTAGTGCCGGGAGTGTCCGAGGAAAAGTTCGGCTCGCCATATGCAGGTCTTTTTGATTTGACTCCCGTAGGCGACCTGCGCGTCGTGATGAGGATGAAATGATGATGAAGACTACACATACACCCAGCCCCCGTGCCAGCGAAATTAACCAATTAAGGTTAAAATTCCCAACCCTGCCGGGAATCGAACCCGGGACCCCTGTGGCCAAAGGCCAGCACGCTAACCATTTAGCCATGGAGCCGGACATCTGGAATGAAAGAAGACAGGGAAAACCGGAGTATCCAGAGAAAAACCTGTCCCGCCTCCGCTTTGTCCAGCACAAATCTCACATGGAGTGACCGTGATATGAACCACGGAACCTAGAGTTGAGAGGCCGGCACGCTGCCGCCTGAGCCACGGAGGCTCTAATAATAATAATAATAATAATAATAATAATAATAATAATAATAATAATTATAATAATAATAATAATAATAATAATAATAATAATAATAATAATAATAATAATAATAATAATAATAATAATAATAATAATGCAGATGCTTCTCTTCCTCTAAACCACCGAGTAAAACAAGATTTTTCCGAGAGCAAAAAAGAGGTTCAGTCCAAGATTGTGTTAGACTATATACAATCTTCGATTCAGCCGGTCTCGTGAAGTCATGTGAGGTGCGATTTGATATAAGAGGCAACTCAACTAACCTAGTCGTGTAAGTCCAGTCGTTACGTGAACGAATCGTATGTACGAAATTTCATTATAATTTTTGTCCTAAATGGAAGAAAATTATTTGCTATTCGGCAAATCAAGAGTAAAATTAGCTACAAAAGAATAAATGGAGAAATATGTGCATGCATACTTTACGACTATGAATTCTACTACGTCACAGCGCTTCAGTATGTTTGTTGCTCACGTAACACTTTTGTGTGTGTGTGAACATCTTTGCTTTGCTTTGCTTGATGTTACTTGGTGGGGTGAGTTGTTGACTTGTGCCCGTAACTCATTAATTATTGTAATTATTGCTCCAGGCATCATGCTATTTTTTCTTTCAACAAAAATCATTTTTGTGTTACGATATACTTTACACCTCCATTTTCCCGTTTGAACTGCCCGCGCTAGTCATGATGGACAGAGATGTTGAGAGCTCACAGACACAGTACTCCCATTGGACCTCGAGAAGAATACGAAAGACGGCACGATGAAGTAGACCATACAATGTTGGTGACATTAAGGATCTGGGCAGATTTATTTAAAGTCCTATAACCACATTAACATGAATATCTTCCTCAGCTCTAATTTTGAATGGCCCTCCCATTCGTCGGTCCTAGCTCTGGACCTCAGGAAGGAAACAAAAGAATTGCACAGAAGAGAGTTGAGTCTACAGCGAAGTAGTCGCCGTAGGTATGTACGTATATTTCTCTAGAAATAATTGTATTTATTAATGTTAGTGCTAATTTTACTGTTAATTTGCGTAAAAGCAATTATTATCCTACGTTTAGGATAGAAACTACAATGAAATTTCATGGATGCGATTGTTAATATAACTAAGTCCAGTAACACGGTTGACGAAATCGTTGCACTAATAACGCAACACTCCAAAATCAGAAGTCTCCATAGCTTGTGAGCTGTCGCCTTGGCTGGCCGTCTTGTACTGTATGGGCTGCAGGTTGTAATAAAATAATAATTATAAGAAGAAGAAGAAGAAGAAGAGGAGGAAGAAGAAGAAGAAGAAGAAGAAGAAGAATATCCGTCTCTCTGGTGTAGTGCTTAGTGCGATTAGCTGCCATCCCTGGAGGCTCGGGTTCGATTCCCAGCTCTGCTACGAAATTTGAAAAAGCGGTACGAAGGCTGGAACGGCGTCCACTCAGCCTCGGGAGGTCAAATGAGTAGAGGGGGATTCGATTCCCACCTCACCGGGTGAGTTGGCCGTGCGGTTAGGAGCGCGCAGCTGTGAGCTCGCATCCGGGATATAGTGGGTTCAAACCCCACGATCGGCAGCCCTGAAAATGATTTTCCGTGGTTTCCCATTTTCACACCAGGCAAATGCTGGGGCTGTACATTAATTACGGCCACGGCCGCTTCCTTCCCATTCCTAGGCCTTTCCTGTCCCATCATCGCCCTAAGACCTATCTGTGTCGGTGTGACGTGAAGCAAATAGCAAAAAAAATCCCATCTCAGCCATGGCCATTCCGTGGTTTCCCACTTCTCCTCCAGGCAAAATCCGGAATGGTACCTAACTTATGGCCACGGCCGCTTCCTTCTCTCTTCTTTGTCTGCCCTTTCCGATCCCCCCCCCCCCACCAACAAGGCCCCTCTTCAGCATAGCAGATGAGGCCACCTGAGGGAGGTAGTGGTCCTCCTTCCCAGTTGTATTCCCCCGACCCAAAGTCTCATGCTACAGGACACTGCCCTTGAGGCGGTAGAGGTGGGATCCCTCGCTGAGTCCGAGGGAAAAACCAACCCTGAAGGGTAAACAGATTAAGAAAGAAAGAGAGATAATGTGATGATGATGATGATGATGATGATGATGCTTGTTGTTTAAAGGGGCCTAACATCTAGGTCATCGGTCCCAATAATAATAATAATAATAATAATAATAATAATAATAATAATAATAATAATAATAATAATAATAATAATAATAATAATAATGGTAACTCTTCGAAATGCGGCCGATACATGTGAGATTTTGTAAATGAAATATCACGTCCCCATGGTTCGGATTCCACGTAAAACTTGAGGTCTCATGGCTATGAGCACTATATGAACAGCTTAGTTTGTTTTAGATATACATCCTGGAGAATTCTAAAAGTGATATCTATCGTTTTAAGCTTTTCTGTTTTACTAACACGCCTCTGATGGAGGAAATGCCACCAACATCCCACAACAAGATCCACAAAACTCTCGACTTTTGAAATTGATGTGAGTCGCTTGCCCACTCCTCCGAAGCCCGCGCCCGTCCCAAGCACCGTTTTCTTTTCAACCTTACCACTTACTTTTGCAACCAACCGTATGAGAAATCATTTTACTATGGTCAGTAAACAAAATCAGCATCACGTTGGCATTATTACCAATATGGTAGGGTACTCTCGCAGGTAAGAGGCAAGGGAAGGACATTGACCGCTGTGTGGCAACCATTACATAAATAGTACACGACAGTACGGTTTTCGCTGGCGATAACGACCTTGGATCTCTCTGCCCCGGACCAGTCGACCGTGTTGACGGCTACCTTTGTGGTGCCAACCCCTCTGCGGTGATTATTGGCAAACTGCAGAGAGGGCAATGCACTGCTCCTAACTTTCCGTAATTACACTGACTTGTTACTGGAAAACAAATTCTTGGGGACACCTCCAGAGTGTAAGCTTCCCGTCGTTATGCGCCAAGGAATACAGATTAAGACCAGTGAAGAAAATGGCATATTTTTTTTCTTGAAGAACACAGTTGTTACTTGTGAACGATGTTAGAAATATCGAGGTCAGCATCAAGCCACCCATGAGTACTTTAACCGACCTTCAAGCTGATGGCTTAGTGTATTGTCACCCTAATTGATTTATTGTGCTTAATTCTGTTTAATTTTAACTCATCGCGCAAAGGGCGAAATTTCTTCAGTAACAATTCACATAAACATTGGCATTACATTTTTCTTTACATAACCGCATAGCAATGAAGAATAGGAATACGATCATACATGAAATGGCGTATGGCTTTTGGTGCCGGGAGTGTCCGAGGACATGTTCGGCCCGCCAGGTGCAGGTCTTTTGATTTGACACCCGTAGGCGACCTGCGCGTCGTGATGAGGATGAAATGATGATGATTAGACGACACATACACCCAGCCCCCGTGCCAGAGAAATTAACCAATGCTGGTTAAAATTCCCGACCCTGCCGGGAATCGAACCCGGGACCCCTGTGACCAAAGGCCAGCAAGCTAACCATTTAGCCATGGAGCTGAACTACGATGGTAATAAAAATTAAGTAAAGTCATCTCCGTACAGGCCATGAAGGCCCTGGGAGGGGTTAAAGGTACAGGCTTCCACTATCCGTAACCTCGGCGCTAGGTGGAGTAGAGCGGTTAGTTCTACGCCATGCCGCCTTTGCCCCCAGAAATTAACCTGGTACTCATTTTTGGTGTAGGCTGAGTGAACCTCAGGGCCATATGCACCTCCGAATGTGGAAAGCTCGTTTCTTAAATTTTCGACTTCCTCACGGCGAATCGAACACACGACCTTCCACATGAACTAAGCACGCTTTTACCGCTTCGGCTAGGCAGCTCATAATAATAATAATAATAATAATAATAATAATAATAATAATAATAATTGTGACCTCTCCCTACAGTTTTGCAGTACTGCCATCTTGTAGAGATATGCTGAACACTATCTATGCAGTTATGAAGCCTACAGATAGATATCACTTTCCTGTTTGGGGTTGCCACCTAGAAAACTACGTTGGAACTTTCATTTAGTGATAAGTGTAATGGTCACAGTTTGTCACCTTCTCTTAGGTCACTCCTAAGTGTTGAGGGTTGTTCCTAGTGATGTTTATTCAACCATCCGTAGTGCGCTGGGGCAACAAGAAAGGTAGGCTTCTACATCCTGAACAGTGTTAATCTAGAAACATCCAATGGCATCGGGATGTTACATAGGAGCATTTTCTTGGAATATAAAGTTTAGGGTAGTCCCATATCTGCTTCAGTTTTAATAATAATAATAATAGTTATTTGTTTTACGTCCACTAACTACTTTTTAAGGTCTTCGGAGACGCCGAGGTGCCGGAATTTAGTCCCGCAGGAGTTCTTTTACGTGCCAGTAAATCTACCGACACGGGGCTGTCGTATTTGAGCACCTTCAAATACCACTGGACTGAGCCAGGATCGAACCTGCCAAGTTGGGGTTAGAAGGCCAGCGTCTTAACCGTCTGAGCCACTCAGCCCGGCGCTTCAGTTTTAATGTAGGGATTTCATTAATTTATTCCAGTATCTTGTAGCTTCCTCTTAAAGCAGCGAATGTAAAGACCCTACTGGGTGTGATGTCTTCAAAGGAAGTATGAGCGTGGGCTTCCGTTTCCCCTCCCTCAGTTTTGTTTCTTCCATTTCCGGCTGTTAATTTCTGTCCTCCTAGTCGCAAGGTAGTATAGGGTTATACTCTGTTTCACTGGACCTTGTGCCTGATTAGGTTTTACTGTTATGTGATGTCATGGGATCGCTCGGTTGTTTTTAGCATCGCCTTTCTCTTTTGTGCTGACCTATTTTGCAAATTTCGTTTTCTGATCTCTTTTTGGGCCAGCCCCACGGTGTAGAGGTAGCGTGCCTGTCCCTTACCTCGAGGCCCCGGGTTCGATTACTGGCCATGTAAGGGGTTTTCACCTGGATCTGAGGGCTGGTTTGATGTCCAATCAGCCTACGTGATTACAATTGATGAGCCATCTGACGGTGAGATGTCGGCCCCGGTCTAAGAAACCAAGAATGATCCTTTGTGCTGACCACGCATCTCATAATCTGCAGACCTCGGGGCTGAGCAGCCGTAGCTTGGTAGGCCATGGCCCTCCGAAGCTGTTAGGCCGTGGGGTTTGGTTTGGACATCTTACCGGAATTTAACATGTTCCTGGCCTATATGAGTTTAGTTCCTGTTTACCTGGGTTTTCTGCCCGTTCAGTTTGCACTGTCGTTGCCTTCCATTGTAAATACAAGGGCAGCGACTGTTCAGTAGAGTTATACTGTGTGGAGCTCAATTCTTCCTTGTTATTATGAAGCTCTGAGAGCGTTCGACTTCTCGAAAAGTTTCAATTCTTATGTTTTTGTAGAGTGATCGATCACCATTGTTATCTAATTTTGTTGATTTTTGCCAAAGAAATAAGAAAAAAGAGAAAGAAAAGCGAGATATTAGGCCTATATATATTAGAGTTCTTCCTTCATGTGGTCATTTTATTCGACCAGCCCGACGCCCCTGCCACCTCTTTCCCTGCCTCCTGCGAGCCACCGTAACAATAATCCTACTGTGGGATTATCGGATTAAGGGTAGATTATACAAGCAACCAATGCACTTTATGTTGACAACTGGGCTACAGTGAGACCTGATGATAGAAGTTCTGGTTCAAGGTACAGGCAAACTTATATAATTCGAATTTTCGATATCTCAAAGGAATTGTCGTTTCCCAACGGAATCTTATATGTTCTATATGTTGTGTATTTTCTATACCTCCAGCGCCTATAGTTCGAATATTTCGACATTTTGAAGGATATTTCAAGCCCGGATGTAAAATAATTTTTCCGTAATTCGAAGCTGATGCATACTCGATTATCATCTCATAAAACAACTTAAATCGTCTCTTTATAGAACAGGACCGGCCAAACTATGCACTGAAGGCTTTTAAGTGATCCTCGTAATTATGCAGTATTTAAAACAAAAGACACAAAAAGAGAAACGAAGATAGGATCATACATTTTTCTACTTACGTTTTAGTTCAATACGTGGTAATAGTGTTCACAGAGAAAACACATAGGAGCTAATGATCTTCTTAAGTTATATAAGTTGTTGCCACAAGAAAATATCCTCTTTGAAGAAAGGAAGCCCGACGTTTGATCGCCATGGTTTCTTCAACTCATATGTGAGCAAACATTCTTCAAGTTATAGATTCGGAAATCGAGATTGAGATCGACTCTGAGTGATGGTCACCTACAATACAAGTTACTACTCAGCATTATTGAACATAAACATGACATCAGTACTTTGTTATCTTAAAAAATCAGTTGTACACTTCTCACTAAGTATTTACAGCAAACCAAAACAAGACATGTTTCTACTTAATTTGGAAAATTGGATTAGATAGTATAATATCTCTAATCACTAAGACTAAAGCAAAAAACACACGAAGCTTTTATATGTTTACTAATAGTGAGGTTAATAATAAAGGATGAGGAGAAAACAAAGTTACTCAATCCTTTATTTCGGAGTAGGAACTTCGAAAACTTCTCTGTAAATGAAATAAAAATTTGTCTATGAATACATAGTAGATTGGTAGTTAGGAACTTAACAACCGAGCTCGATAGCTACAGTCGCTTAAGTGCTGCCAGTATCCAGTATTCGGGAGAGATAGTAGGTTCGAACCCCACTGTCGGCAGGCCTGAAAATGATATTCTGTGGTTTCCTATCTTCAAACCAGGCAAATGCTGGGCCTGTACCTTAATTAAGGCCACGGCCGCTTCCTTCCCACTCCTAGGCCTTTCCTGTCCCATCGTCGCCATAAGACCTATCTGTGTCGGTGCGACGTAAAGCAACTAGCAAAAACAAACGGAACTTAATAATATTACTGGTGTGTAGTGGTAACGTATCTCTGTTACCCGGAGATCTAGAGTTAAATTTCTTGGTTCGCCTAGCCTGAGTTTTGGAACGAAGTTCACTCAGTCTTGTGAGACGAACTGAGGATAAGCAGTGGTTCCAGTCAAAAATTCAAGTAATACAGCTGAGGACGTTATATGGACGACGTGACACACTAGTGTATTGCAGGCCATCTAGCTGGGCACTAATCGTTTTCACGTGCCAAGGTTTTTTGTTTATTTAACTCAAGCAGATATTCAAAGATCTGAGAAAGGAAACGGCTAAGTCTAGGAAGGTAGCAACCGTGAGCTTAATCAGAGACTGGGTGTGAAACTGGCTTAGAAACTATGTGAAATTATCATGAGTATTGATGACCCTAACCAGCCAATCTGTTTCTTATATGTTGTAAAGAATTTAACTGGCAATTTGAGTTTATCAGTAAAATACTAAAAACAACGACTGACCTAATATATATTAATCAGAGACTGTGCACGTGTTTGCAAGTTTAAGAACTGAAGGTCATCCCACGGGGAGCGTAGAAAATCGTGAATGAGATTCTCTCTCTAATTTATCTAGATCCATTAAGTATTTACAGCAAACCAAAACAAAACATGTTTCTACTTAATTTGGAAACTTGGATTAGATAATATCACTAAACAAACCAAACCAAACCAAATGAAACCAAACCCCATGACACTACAGCCCTTGACGAGCCTTGGCCTACAAAGCGACCGCTGCTCAGCCCGAAGGCCTGCAGATTACGAGGTGCTGTGTGGTCAGCACGACGAATCCCCTCGGCCGTTTTCCTTGGTTTTCTAGACCGGTGCCGCTATCTCACCGTCAGATAGCTCCTCACTTCTAATCACGTAGGCTGAGTGGACCTCGAACCAGCCCTCAGGTCCAGGTAAAAATTCCTGACCTGGCTGGGAATCGAACCCGGGGCATCCGTGTAATAGGCAAGCAGGCTGCGCCTACACCACGGGCCCGGCAAAATCACTAAAGCAAAGAACATACGAAGCTTTTATATGTTTACTAATACTGATGTTAAAAATAATAATAATAATAATAATAATAATAATAATAATAATAATAATAATAATAATAATAATAAACCAAACCAAACCCCACGGCACTTACGCCCTTGAAAGGGCTTTGGCCTGTCCTGCGGCCACTGCTCAGCCCGAAGGCCTGCAGATTACGAGGGGCCGTGTGGTCAGCACGACGCATCCTCTCGGTCGTTATTCTGGGCTTTCGAGACCGGGGCCGCCCTCTCACCGTCAGATAGCTCCTCAATTCTAATCACGTAGGCTGAGTGGACCTCGAACCAGCCCTCAGGTCGAGAGAAAATCCCTGACCTGGCCGGGAATGGAACCCGGGGCCTCTGGGTAAGAAGCAAGCACGCTACCCCTACACCATGGGTCCGGCAATATCACTAATCACTAAGACTAAAGCAAAGAACACACGAAGTTTTTATTTGTTTACTAATAGTGAGTTTAATAATAATAATAATAATAATAATAATAATAATAATAATAATAATAATAATAATAATAATAATAATAATAGTAATAATAATAATAATAAAGGATGAGGAGAAAATAAATTTATTCATTCCTTTATTTCGGAGTAGGAACTTCGAAAACTTCTCTGTAAAAGAAAGAAGAATCTGTCTATGAATACATAGTAAATTGGTAGTTAGGAACTTAATAATATTACTGGTGTGTAGTGGTAACGTATCTCTGTTACTCGGAGATCTAGAGTTAAATTTCTTGGTTCGCCTGAAGATTATAAACCTAAGCTGAGTATTGGAACGAAGTTCACTCAGTCTTGTGAGACGAACTGAAGACAAGCAGCGGTTCCGGTCGAAAATTCAAGTAATACAGATGATATGGCAGTGGAATTGTGGCTATGGAGGAAGATGACAAGAACTAGCTGGATTGAGAAGAAAACTAATGAAGCAGTGCTTAGAGAAATAAACACCCAGAGACATTTAATAACAACGATAAAAAGGAGAAAAGCGTCAGTTTTCGGTCACATTCTCCGGCATAATAACTTCATAAAGAACTTGTTCGAAGGCAAGGTGATGGGAAAGAAATGCAGAGGGAAACCACGGAAGAAGATCATTGAAGAGGTAGTTGAGGTGATGGGATGCCAAGGTTATGGAGAGATGAAAAGGATCGCAGAGAGAAGAGATCAATGGTTGCAGCGACAAGGTGAAGCCTTTAGATAATGATGATGATGACAGATGATATGAAGCGATTTGTGTGACAGGGTTGTAATCAGGGTCGTGTAACCATAAGCTTACATTTGAGAAGTGACGGGTTCGAAACCCCCATCGTAAATATTGATGATAATTTCACATAGTAATGTTTAAAATGTATGTCAAGTTTGCGTGGGAAGATATTTTTGGTGAATAGGAACAACATTTACTTACACCATCAGAAACTACCGTTACACGTACTGTAGATCCCCATGACCATTCCAGAACAGTAATGATCAGTGTTCATTACTGTTTTAAGGGGCATTACAGCTATAGAACGATTCCAGACCAATTCAGAAAGGGAATATGATTGCTAATAATAGTGTTTAGGAAGGTGAATGTGGTATTTTCGTGGAGAAATTCGTATGTGTAAGATTGACAAACCAGATAATTTTTGCTTCGTCATTAATAATTTGCTAAGAAGAAAATGTGAAAGGTACTCTGGAAATCTCCGGTGGAGTAGAAAAGAAACAGCGAAGGGTTGTTAGCTGCGATTCTCCTACCAAGTACTGTATATTCGTACACTTCATACTAACGATGGAGTATATTAACAATGCTTACTGCTTCTCTGACACCAATGCCAAGTGGGGCAAACTGACCGATAATAGATGTATCAACCCATAGGCAGAGAAAGCTGTGTCGAAGTTTAAAGAGTCACCTAGGGAGAGAGGGAGAAAGTAACAATATAGACTCCTTTTGGCTGTTTGTGTCCATGGAAAACCACAGAATGAAATGAAAAAATATCTGTGTTAGAATGAGAACATTTAACATTGGCTATCCCTTTGGTTTCGTTGCCCTGACCAAGTGCGCCTGGTATAACTGTTGCAAATCAAATATTGTGACCCGTTCGTAGCATTAGATGGCTTGTGATGTGTGGCCCAACATTATATTCGAGTAGCAGGTGGTAGTTGTGAGATCATCGCCCAAAAATGTTAATGAGATTTTCTATATAGCTGATGTTTTTACACTATCACTTCTAGATCACTTAAATATAGGTAGTCTGTAATAAATCCATAGTCTAGAGAAAGATTGGGTCTATTGAAAATTGGAAGTTTTGTTGTGCACATAAAACACGTAAACTTCCATAGGGAATTTCCATAGGGAAATTTTATGACAAGCACCAATCACTGCTCACTTATCCAAGTCACCTGGTAATCGTCGTCTACGTATCCGTGGGCGGTGATTGCGAACGCTACTTCCACTAGCATTAGACTGATAGCCTCTTATGTTGCATGGCAGGTCTGCACATCCAAGTCTTTCTTTCATACCGCAGTGTATTATTTTATCTTCTACAGTTTTTAACATTTTAACGCTTATATATATGTAGCTATCCCAAACAGATCGCTTCGCGAGTTCGCTATTTTAGTTGATAGGTTCTTCGGGACTCTAAACAGGGTACGAAACCAGCATTTGTATGGAAGTCGTTTGAAATAATCTGGAAGAGCTATAGTTAGAAAATCTACCAACATTTCCATACCCTGGGATTGCGTAACTCAGCCTTGGTTTCCCAGCTATATCACTTAATATTTCCAAGGGAGCAGGCCAGGCAAATTACATTTAAAATGGAATAGAATAGGAATAATTTTACTGTCATAAACACCGCGCGAGTTAGCCGTGCGGTTAGGGCCGCGCAGCTGTGAGTCTGCATCCGGGAGATAGTGGGTTCGAACCCCACTGTCGACAGCCCTGAAGATGGTTTCCCCTGGTTTCTCATTTTCACACCGGGAAAATACTGGGGCTGTTCCTTAATTAAGGACACGGCCACTTCCTTCCCACTCCTACGCTTTCTTATCCCATCGTCGCCATAAGACCTGTCTTTGTCGGTGCGGCGTAAAAGTAAATAGGAAAGAAAATATTCTAATGCAAATTAAATCAGTGCAATCATTGTTCAAAATGAGTAAAATAAGTAGTTACTTCATGTCAATGAGCAAAACACGGGAGGCTGAAGAAGTAGAAATGGTCAAATCTACTTGTGATCCTGTATATCAAAAAAACTAGCACCGAAAACACACGTGGTGAAGAATATCGCAAACCCAAGACTAAGATCCACGGGGTAAAAGGATATATTCTGATGACTGGACAGACCATTGGAGACTTTCGTGAGAAAGGAGGGGATGGTGACGCTGAGGGTACACAGAAGTGTGAAAGTTGCTGTAAGAGTACCTACATTTTTAGTATCGGCACATTTTCACCTAGAAGAAGAACCCTGCACCTTTCTATCGTTTAATTCCAACGCATTGAAGAACTCTCACAAGATACAGTTCTGACTTCCCAGTACTAGCTTTTTTGATTTACAGGATCACAAGTACATTTGACCATTTCTACTTCGTCAGCCTCCCTTGTTTTGCTCATTGACATGAAGTAACTAGTTATTTTACTCATTTTGAACAATACAAAGTACTTTAATATCATGTTCGATTTAAATTTGAAGATTGTAACTCAAATAGTCCATGAGTTTTGAATTTGTTTGTCTTTTATAGAGTACTTTATATCAGTTGTACCTAAAATAAATCATAAGTATAAAAGTATTGGGATACTCTGTTCAAGTCTGAAATATATGGGTGTCCCTAACATTTTGGCAACACTGTACAGCAATAGAAGTATTGTACGTATATTAAACAGTTATTATTATTATTATTATTATTATTATTATTATTATTATTATTATTATTATTATTATTATTATTATTATTATTATTATTATATATAATTCGCTGGGGCCATCAAGGACCACGTTAAGTCTTGTTGCATTTGACACTAAACTTGGCCTTCTTTAGAGCCCAAATTTCCCTCATTCTTTGTTAGTGGGCCTGCTTACGCTCCTCTGTCCAAGGGGCACCGTGTCTTCTCTTCGGTTGCTCGTCTCAGTTTAGCCCGTTCGTCAACATTTTCTTGCGGAAGAGATCTCTGTTAAGGGCGTCTTCTGCTGAGATATGTAGCATTTGCAGGTCTTCTTTGGTATTTCTAAACCAGGGAATTGTGGTTTTGGGGTTTGAATCAAAAAAGTGAAAGATTCTTTTAGTTAACTTTCTTCCGTCCATTCTTTTCAGATGGCCGTAAAATCGTGCCCGTCTTTTTCTGATTGTGTCGGTAATTTTCTCTATTTTACTGTAGACTTCCTTGTTGGATCTCTTTTGATGGATTCCATTTCTGTACTTTGATCCCAAGATTCCTCTCAGAATTTTGCGTTCTCTTTTCTCCAGTTCTTCAAGGAGTCTTTTGTTGGCATTTAGAGACAGGGTTTCGGCTGCATATAGAACTACTGGCTTCAGAACTGTTTCATAGTGACGTATCTTGGTGTTTTGGGAAAGGCATTTTTTGTTGTAGATTGTGCGGGATGTTTGGTAGGCTATTTCGAGTTTGCGTACTCGCTCCTGAAGTGCTTCTTTGTCCAGTCCATTTTTCATGATGATCTCACCCATGTATTTGAATTTGTCTACTCGGGTGATGTCCCCGTATTTTGTATGGAGTTTTGGTGGAGCCTTTTTGATGTTAGTCATTACTTCTGTTTTCTCAAACGATATCTGCAAACCAGTTTGTTCGGCAATTTCCTTTAAAATTTCAACTTGAGCTCTAGCGGTTTCTATGTCGTTTGAGAGAACAGCAATATCATCGGCAAATGCTAAGCAGTCTGCTGCGATCCCCTTGGATTTGGTTCCTATTCTCAATGGACTGTAGTTGGTTTCCTGTAATCTCACCCGCCAGGTTCTGATGATCTTTTCAAGAACACAGTTGAAGAGTATCGGGGATAGCCCATCACCTTGTCGGACTCCTGTTTTGATGTCAAAGGAATGCGAGAGACATCCGTGGAACATCACCTTGGATTTTGTATCGGTCAGGGTGGCTCTAATTAATGCCAGCAGTTTCAAATCAACTCCAAATTCATTAAAGATGTTTAGTAGGACTTCCCGGTCAATGGAGTCGTACGCTTTCTTAAAGTCCACAAAGACAGACACATACTGCTTGGACCTTAGTGTACACTATCTCATGATCGTTTTGAGATTTTGGATCTGTTCAGCTGTTGAGCGACCTTTTCTGAACCCTCCTTGGTATTCACCTATTTGATGTTCGACTTGTGCTTCCAAACGCTCCAGGTTGGCAAGTGACAGAATTTTGTAAGTCACGGGTAGCAAAGATATTCCTCTGTAGTAGTTGATGTTCTTCATGCTGCCGTTTTTGTGTAATGGATGGATCAAAGCTATTTTCCAATCTTCGGGTAGGGTCTCCTTGTTCCAAATTTATTCTATTTGCTTTTGCAAGATATCAAGTGATTCCTCTGGGGCATATTTCCATAGTTCTGCTACCACTGAGTCTTCCCCCGTCGCTTTATTATTTTTGAGACGGGCAATGTGGCGCTAGATTTCATCTGTCAGGTGGTCTGGAATCTGGGTACCTGAGTAAGGGTCCCTTGGTCTCAATGGCGATTTGCGGTTTAGAGCAATTAAGTAAATTCTTGAAGTAATCTGCCAGAATGCTGCAATTTTCTTCATTTGACGTCGCCAGTGTCCCGTCCATTCGCTCAAAGCATAGAGATGGTGGTTTATAGCCAGTGAGTTTGCGTTTGAAGGCTCTGTAGTACCCTCTGCTTTCATTCTTCATAAAGTTCTATTCTATCTTTTCAATGAGAGATTTTTCGTATTTACGTTTCTCAGTTCTGAACACCCTAGCTGCTTGGGCACGTTGGGTTTTGTAGGTTTCCAAATCATTTTCTGATTTCGTAGAGTAGTACTGTTTCCACGCATTGAGCCTTTCTTGGAGGACTGATTCGCAAGTACTATTCCACCAGGCATACTTTTTGCTTCTCTTGATTTCTGCAACGTCTTTGGCGGCCTCAACAAGAAGACTTTTGGCGTTGTTAAAGTCACAGTCATTTGGTCTAGCCTTCTCCTGGAACTCCTCGACCCTTTGCCGAAGTTTATCATTGTCGAAGCGTGTGATCTCTTTGGTTGTCTTTCTTGTGTTTGCGGGAATTGGTTTGAATTTGATACGAGACATATGATGATCTGAGGCCACATTGATGCCTTTCTTTACCTTGACATTCATAATCTCAGGGCTGTTTCTCCTGGAGATTGCAACATGATCAATTTGGAACTCTCCGAGAGCTTGGGCGGGAGAACGCCAAGTCATTTGCTTTCTGGGTAGATGGCGAAACATGACCTGCAGGTTGTGATTTTCGCAAATGGACACCAGTCTTTTGCCGTTGGGATTGGTTCTTTTGTGAGCAGGGTAATTTCCTATAACTTTCTTGTACTTCTGTTCACGACCTACTTGGGCATTGAAGTCACCCAAAAGAAGCTTGACATGGTGTTTGGGGATTTTGTTTAATTTTTCATCTAGTAGGTCCCAGGAATTATCAACTTCGTCTGGATCAGACTTGTTCTTATCGTTTGTAGGAGCATGTGCGTTAACTAGGGCGTAGGTTTTGTTCGCGCATTTAATTGTGAGTATAGACAATCTGTCATTCACAGGTTCGAAATTGCAACCGATTTAAGGATCTTGGTTCTAACAGCAAACGCGGTTCCAAGCATCACAGCTCCATTGAGGTTTCCTCTTTGCGCTTTGCTCTTGAAAAATCGGTAGCCTTCGGATTCAAAAATCTCTTCATCTGGGTACCTTGTTTCCTGTGGGGCCATTATGGATATCTGATTTTCGTGAAGAGCTTTGGTGAGGGTTTTCAGCTTGCCACTTTGTGTAAGTGAATTTATGTTGAAAGTTGCTAGAAAGGTTTTAGTTTTTGGCCTGAGTTTTTGACTTTTCGGGGTACACCGAGACGCTCCGACTCGTCTCTTGCATGATGTCGAGTCTCCCCCTGAATCCGAACGAGACTCGTGCGCCGTGGCGTTCATGACGAGGGATTTATCTTGAAATGTTGTGCCATCATGCTTTTTGACTTGACTTTGGTTTGCACGGGTACCCATCCTTTTACAACTAGGGTTGTTAGCCCTAGAGGTTGCCTCAAGTTGTTTTCTGGCTTCTGGTCATTTACCAGTCTTCGCCGTAACCCTGGCAAGGGACCAGTTTTTTTTCACGGTGGTATTTTATTTCCCTACTACCCTCTGACTCTGCTGGCGGCAGAGCCAGCGAGCTTCCCAAATTCCAATGGGACGCGCCCGATGGAGGTAACCGGTAAATCCCCACACGGGTATTATTATTATTATTATTATCATTATGTCATTTGGTGAAGTTAGTCACACATTAAAATAATATTTTAGCCACCAAGACAACAACCACCACTCTTCTGTATACAAACATAAATCCAGTATTTACACCACACATCAATTTCTCAAGCTGAGTTCTATACATTTGTTTTAATTGTATTGAGAATGCAAAAGTCTTCAGTGCAAAAATGTCCGCCTCTATTGCGTAATGGTCCTCAGAGGCTCGGGTTCGATTCCCGTTACTGTTAGGAATTTAAGAACATTAGAAGGGCTGGTACGTGGTTAAAATAGTAAATGAAGCTCACCTCCATTGGGCGTGTGCCTGAAAAGAGCTGCATCACCTTGGGATGACGACACGAGTTTACACTTTTTTACTGCTAAAATTAGATAAGAAATGTATGTTACATACATATATTTCCTTAACTTGAAACACCTATTTTTTTTCCTGAATTCTGGTCTGAAATTAAAACTCGTAATGATCAGGTGAGATTTATTTTTATATAATTATATTGATTATTTCAAACTGATATTTACATACTTGCTTTAATTGTATTGAGAATACAAAGGGCTTACCAGCTGAAAGTGGAGGAGAAATCCATGTTATATATTTATATTTGTTATGGTCATACATCTATTTTTCCACGAATTACATTGTACAATGAATACTCTTAACCATCAACCGGGTTTTTATTCATCTATTGATTTTATTAGTTATTTAGTTATGTATATATTTTATTTATTTATTTATTTATTTATTTATTTATTTATTTATTTATTTATTTATTTATTTATTTTTAGTTAGTTAGTTAGTTAGTGAGTGAGTGAGTTAGTTAGTTAGTTAGTTAGTTAGTTAGTTAGTTAGTTAGTTAGTTAGTTAGTTAGTTAGTTAGTTAGTTAGTTAGTTAGTTAGTTATTTAGTTAGTTAGTTAGTTAGTTAGTTAGTTAGTTAGTTAGTTAGTTAGTTAGTTAGTTAGTTAGTTAGTTAGTTAGTTAGTTAGTTAGTTAGTTAGTTAGTTAGTTATGCACCTGTCCAGGGTTCCAGTGCATAGCAATTTATCTTAATTGGCTTATGAAGTGGCTGAAAGGATTTATTTGACGAGACCCTCAAACAGTCCCTAGAATCGAAGTCCATCACCCCTACTTGAGTCTTTCCTCGGCTGGCTCAAGAGCTCGGGTACGTGGTATGTCCGGAAAGGGGCTTAAACTATTTAATTCTAAGTAGGGAAAGAGTCTTGGCTATCAGAGGAATACGAATACACTACTAATGAGAAGGAAAATCATCTATTTTTGCACAAACACTTTTAATTATCTAAGGATACACTTGTACATTACTGTACATTACATAAAGATATGCCGAGATATTTACCGATACAATACATTGATTCATAAATTAGGCTTGAGCTTTGGATGTCTCTTTCTGTCTATCTCAGATAGGCATCTATCACTTCATAACCTTCAACTGATTTAAAATATATCGAAAGGACGTCCCCTTTCAGAGCCACTTAACACACGGAAAAACCTTATTATACTGTAATTATTATATCCTATGATAACACTGTACACATATCTTTCCCAAGGCATATCTCCTTTACGGCATGAATTACTTCATTCAGTTTGTTCAGATCATGTTAAATGAGGTTTACTACAAAATTCTTGAGCGCATTTTAAACACATGATAGTTATGTCACATTGTCTACGTTAAATGGCCGTGTCTAACTTATCGTACGGAGTAATAACTCCTTCATAACGTCTGCTTCACTGGGATTATCTATGCACTAATATTAGCATATGGCATTTCAACGATGTTTCTATAAACAGCGAATATGGCAATTAGCAACCAATATCTTACAACATATGATACATAATGAACACTCACTAGAAGAAGTAACATTACGCTCTACATTGCATCTTCATGTAGAGAACAAGATCTTGGCACGATCCATCTCATTTACCATTGATGGGGAACAGTCCTCGCCAGAATCTGTGACCTGAACCCAGGGACTTCGACATGTGGGGGTGTAACAACCTGAAAACCCTATAGAGTTCTTTAATTTAATGACGATGTCGCTTTCTTAATTTTATGCATGTCTCCGTTATACTAGAAGGAGAAAAGAGCGAACCAAGTGTGTCTCCCTTCATAAAGTGGCAAACAAACTTTGCTAGATCTTCCGCTGACCGTTCCCTCATAAAACTGTCAGACGGGTCGGCCTGCTCGTTCTTTTTCTTTCTTACCCGCGAACCAAAGCTTCATATTTTACCTGCTATTCTTAAATATTCATATCATCACAAAGATAATCTCCTTCTTCGACTTATTAACATTATCAGCGCAAAATCATATACTAGCCTACATTTGGCCTCAATTTTCTCATTCTCAAGGCGGCATTCTACATCGCCCTAATTATACATATTCAGCAGGGGAACTCATATATTTAACACCACTGCACTCTCAAAATTACGAACTTACATATCAGGTTCCATCTTCTCATTCCCCATATCCCTAGAATATGCATCTTTAAATAAATTATCCTAACCTTCAAACAGGGAAAAAATTCACTGCTAATCGCGATCTACATAATTCACTTACACCCCCACAGTCGACCTTTGTTGTCGTGGAGTTTGCAGTCTTGAATCTAGACAGGAGGAGTTTCTACCAGTATGTGACATGCAATCAAAAAAGAATAATCGGAAACTCTTATGATGAATCATAGCATTTAATTGTAACTTCAAGACGAATGGATCATTCTACGAAATGTTATCCCTTTACATTACGTCACGTCACCTATAAGTCATGCTAGGGTCTTATAACTATCATGCAATATTTCCCCATAATGAAGGAAATAAGTGGTTCAACCATGAAGAAAATCTCACAGGAAAATCTTACAAAAACTATAAACCCTCTGAAACGGCGTCGTAGTCAAATAATATTCAATGTATTTACATGCAGGCTATTTATTTATGGGAATGTGACCTAACTGTCATGCGAATAAGTTCAAGAAAAGTACTTAGCGCTCAGATATCTGCAATCAGCTTTCCTCAGGGAGTACAGCCAGAGATTTAAGCTGCCATCAGGTCGTCTTCACTTGCGATGGCTCCCAAAGTCGTCCTATGTCGGTTCACCTGCATGTTGGTTGAATCATCGTCTGGCGTCGGAAGTTCCAGAATATCTCTGATGCGTTGGAGTGACTGTACAGCGGACTGCTCACAAGCCCTCTTCAAACCTGAAGCTCTCGGAGGTCAAATATGCAAATGAGGAAGAACTAATTTGTCATAAATGCACTAATCGTGTCATGAATTATAACTCTCTTATGACTAAGGATACTTATAAAGTTAAGCATCCTAGCCCTATATCGGTATTTGTCCTGTAGCCCGATATCGATACTTTCATTTGCATACTCCAGTTCTCCACAGGTAATTTAATTTCGGAGCATCACACACTAGCCGGTCACATCAGAGGATATGAGTGTTAGGTATTAATATTTTTTACTGGCCATTAGTCGACCCACTCCGTTTCACTAAACATTGATACGATATACAACTCACTGCGTTTGAGAGAATACGGAGGGTTCCGCCCGGTCTACTAAAATGATAGCTAATAAGCGGCTCACTGTTATTGTAGATTCAAGCCTTATTGTAACACTGCTACTGAACTATCCTGGTATTTAATTACTTCCTTCATTTAACCTCATTTATATAATTCGTATAATTTGGCATAATCCACCACATTCACTCAGATCAATTTCATAACTGCACACGTAATAATTCACTTCAATCGACCACCTCTTTTTTCTTTTTACAACCCCGTGCCGCTCTGACACATAATCGAAGTAATCTTTTTATCACATACGGGTCATAGCGAACTGAATTAAAGACGTAACGAATATTTGGTTCTCATCGCACTGTCACTCACTATGTGTTGTCATTTACCACTACACAATACTGTTCAATAAGAACCTTCACAATGTGAAACACTGGATATTGAAACTGACTGTTCACCAAAGAATGGGTCTGCTGATTAGACCGAATGCACAGGATATACTGTGTATACTGCCTTCTTGCCACACGCCTTTATAGTTTATAGTGAGAAGCCTTACTTTTTGGAGGGGGAGTCAGACCACGCCCCTTGTCAAACAACGGTCCGTTGGAGGTATATTTAAACGTTGAATTTGATATCAAATCAAAGCCTGTACATCCTTCTTTCCACTGATTAATTTTCGTTCCGAGTCCTTCGCGGGTTCGTCTGCAATCATCAAAGCGTCAGTATCAGTTCTCAGTAGGTGAGCCTGACTCCTGGGATTTTTCATCTTTCCTGGTCCTGTCAGAGTCGGGCATCTGGTTTCACTCTCTTCATGCCATCAACTATCTGCGTACTTCCTATTATTCTTATTATGTAGAATGGTTCTTGGCATGATAAATCCGCATACAATCTCCTCATTCATCGAAGTCGTAACTCGAAATTATCCATCAAGTATTTTCGAGTTATTAATGTTAATATCATCAAAACAGTTGAAAGCTACGCATTGGTACCAATAGAAATTTATGGGAATATATGGGGTGATATCGTCTCATATGTTGAGACGACTTCTTTCAGGTTGTTTCGTGACCTCACTTCTCAGTCATGTGACATCTTTCTCGTTCCAACTCTCTCGCTCAGAGAAAGAGCGAACTCCACTTACAAGCCCTTGTACTCCCTCTTTTTCCCAATTGCGCGCAACGAGAGGAGGGGCACGCGACTCTACGGCGGGCAGCTTGAGTCCCGGAACCGTCAATAATATCCTCGTCTGGCTTCTATTTAACGTAGAACTGCGCGGAAAACGGCATATTCTCTACGCAGGATGTCTTTATATACATATGACAATGTCATGAACGGTTACAGTTAGTTAGTTAGTTAGTTAGTTAGTTGGTTGGTTGGTTGGTTGGTTGGTTGGTTGGTTGGTTGGTTGGTTGGTTGGTTGGTTGGTTGGTTGGTTGGTTGGTTGGTTGGTTGGTTGGTTGGTTGGTTGGTTAGTTAGTTAGTTAGTTAGTTAGTTAGTTAGTTAGTTAGTTAGTTAGTTAGTTAGTCAGTCAGTCAGTCAGTTAGTTAGTTAGTTAGTTAGTTAGTTAGTTAGTTAGTTAGTTAGTTAGTTAGTTAGTTAGTTAGTTAGTTAGTTAGTTAGTTAGTTAGTTAGTTAGTTAGTTAGTTAGTTAGTTAGTTAGTTAGTTAGTTAGTTAGTTAGTTAGTTAGTTAGTTAGTTAGTTAGTTAGTTAGTTAGTTAGTTAGTTAGTTAGTTAGTTAGTTAGTTAGTTAGTTAGTTAGTTAGTTAGTTAGTTATTCTACAAGTGGCAAAATCTTGGCTCTTTGCCTCACTTATACTTAACCACACTCTTTATTACAGGTTGGTTTGTCTTAATCCTACAAGTTAGTAAGTTGATGATTATAATGAAGACGAGGATGCCGGAGAAGAGGTTCTAATTTTCAATCCGGAACGAAAAGCAGATCGGAAATGAGGAAAAATGCCCTTGTTTATCTGGGTGGATTTATCGAAGTGTTAAGTACAGATATACGTTTTCCACACGTTTGGGAACGGCAGTTATTTTGCCATTTTTGCCTGATTTAGCTTCCATTGCCTATTTGAAAACTGAATGCCTTCTTTTAACTTTTATGGATAGTTTATGCTATTATTTACATATTAAAATTAATAATTAAAATGAAACAAAACATAAACCCGATGTACTGTATAAATAAAGGGAACAATTTTATTTTAACTTATTAGATGAAATATAACATTTACACAAACGATATTTTCGTATTACAAAAATCTCTACGGAAAATGTCACTCCACAAGCCAACTGGTCGAGAGGGTTGCCAGGTCCCGTACCTGCTGTGTAAAATTAAGAACTAGAAGGTGATGCAGACGTGTATTAAGTGGCTTACACTAAAACATTTTTACTATTTTTGTGTCCATTTCTGTCATTTTTTAATGTTTACTTTAATGAATTTTACTGTCTATTTCCTAAATTTTAAATGCTTTATTTCCCAGGCTATTTTAACCAGAATACATGCCTGAACTTTCTGGCTTTAATGATAAGTTACTATCTTAATTCTGCATGTAACTAAATGACTGTAGGTCATATTAGTCGTACTAATGATAATAACAAAATTTGTGATATATACGATTGGTTATAGGGTTACGAAGTCGCTTGATGATCTACATGGCTGAGTTCTAAGAGTCGGAATACGAAGTTCAGTTCGTATCCTCCTGTTAGATCTCAGATTTGGAGCTCTTGTCTTATTTTGAATGACTTGTAATTTTGAAAGAGGAGTTTTCGCAATATAGCCCCAGGCCTTGCAGCCATACAGCAGGATGGGCCTGATACATGCCAGGTAAATATTTCTCTTAGTGCTGGTAGAGATAGGGGTTGTAGGATAAAAAAATAAAAAAATAATAGAGCACGACTGAGTAGTATTGTAGTGTAGTCGTATATTAATTACCTTATTGTTGTGTACTATCCCAGACAATATATCCCTCCGTTCATTTATTTTTTTGCAAATAAGTTATTTTATTTTTTTTAATTTAAAATTTTCCCCCCGTAAAGAATGGCTAAGGAGCGCGAGTGTACTTATTATGGGTGTGGTGAGGCATTGAGGGGTATGAGGGAGGAGTTGGAAAGTTTGAGGGAGATAATTAGGATTCTCACAGAAGACGGGAAGGAAGATAGGACTCCCTCAAACAATGTGCAGGTTACAGTAGGTGTACAAGAGGGAGGGGAAGGAAAGGGAAGAGTTGTAGAAGACAGGTGGTCTAATGTTCTAAGGGGAAGGAGATTGCAGGCCAAGGGCTCTATTCAGGATCAGAATTCAGGACAGGTGTCTGTGCGAAATCGGTACGAGTCACTCCAGGTAGAACAACAGAGGGAAGATGAGGGACAGGGAACTGTTGCTGAGATGCGTGGAAGTCGGAGGAAGGGAAAAGGTAGGAAAGGGAAATGTAGAGTAGAGGATAGGAAAAGACAGGTGAAACAGGGTCATGGGAAGGAGAAAAGGGAGGAGGAAGTAGCTTCTGCAGCTATCAGGAAAGATAGGGCTGACCAGGAGGGGAGGGGATCAAATGAGGTGGGTAGGGTTGAGGCTCTGGTCATGGGGGATTCCATTGTTAGACACGTGGGGAAAGTGTGTGGAGGAAAGGGAACCAGGGTAGAATGTTATCCAGGAATTAGGTTGAGGCAGATGTTGAGGAAAGTAGAAGAGAGGGAGGAGGGGAAGGAGAAGGTGGTAGTGTTTCACGTTGGTACCAACAACGTAAGGCAAGCTGATATAAGTACCAACATAGTTGGAGATGTGTGGGATCTGGTAAATGCAGCACGGGTGAAGTTTAAGAAAGCGGAGATTGTTATTAGTGGAATACTGTGTAGGAGGGATACTGACTGGAGGGTGATTGGGGATTTAAATGAGACTATGGAGTGGGTATGTGGGAAACTGGGAGTGAAATTTCTAGATCCTAATGGGTGGTTGGGAGAAAGGGATCTGCGCTCGGATGGCCTTCATTTAAACCGCAGTGGTACGTATAAGTTAGGAAATTTGTTTGGAAGGGTAATAGGGAGGTACATTCAGGGAAACGGGATGGCCTAGGGAGCGGTGATAAGGGAACAGGGAACTGGAAATCAAGTAGGGATGACATAAAATTGTTAGTGTTGAACTGTAGAAGTATTGTAAAGAAAGGAATAGAATTAAGTAATTTAATAGATATATATTTACCAGATATTGTAATAGGAGTTGAATCATGGCTGAGAAATGATATAATAGATGCAGCAATTTTCTCACGGCACTGGAGTGTGTATCGTAGAGATAGGATAGGAAAGGTGGGAGGGGGAGTTTTCATTCTGGTGAAAGAAGAATTTGTAAGCTACGAAAAAGTTAAGGTGTAAGGCTCATTTCTAAAGATAATAGGCAACTTGATATATTTGGAGTGTACAGATCGGGAAAGGGTAGCACTGATGCGGATTCGTAATTATTTGATATGATAGTCAGCTATGTGGGAAACGACTTGGAAAGAAATGTGATTGTAGCGGGAGATCTGAATTTGCCAGATGTCAATTGGGAAGGAAATGCGAACGACAGGAAGCATGACCAACAAATGGCAAATAAGTTAATATGGGAAGGACAGCTGATTCAGAAAGTGATGGAACCAACCAGAGGGAAAAATATCTTGGATGTGGTGCTGATAAAACCAGATGAGCTCTATAGGGAAACTGAAGTAATAGATGGTATTAGTGATCAGGAAGCTGTTTTTGTGGTAGTTAAAAATAAATGTGATAGAAAGGAAGGTCTTAAAAGTAGGACTGTTAGGCAGTACCATATGGCTGATAAAGCAGGTATGAGACAGTTTCTAAAAAGTAACTATGATCGGTGGAAAACGGAAAATAAAAATGTAAACAGCCTCTGGGATGGGTTTAAAGAAATTGTTGAGGAATGCGAAAACAGGTTTGTACCTTTAAGGGTGGTAAGGAATGGTAAAGACCCACCTTATTATAATAGAGAAATAAAGAGACTAAGAAGGAGGTGCAGACTGGAAAGAAATAGAGTTAGATATGGCTGTGGAAGTAAGGAGAAATTGAAGGAACTTACTAGAAAATTGAATCTAGCAAAGAAGGCAGCTAAGGATAACATGATGGCAAGCATAATTGGCCGTCATACAAATTTTAGTGAAAAATGGAATGGTATGTATAGGTATTTTAAGGCAGAAACAGGTTCCAAGAAGGACATTCCAGGAATAATTAATGAACAAGGGGAGTGTGTATGTGAGGATCTTCAAAAGGCAGAAGTATTCAGTCAGCAGTATGTAAAGATTGTTGGTTACAAGGATAATGTCGAGATAGAGGAAGAGACTAAGGCCAAAGAAGTAATAAAATTTACGTATGATAACAATGACTTTTACAATAAGATACAAAAGTTGAAAACTAGAAAAGCGGCTGGAATTGATCAGATTTCTGGGGATATACTAAAGACAATGGGTTGGGATATAGTACCATATCTGAAGTACTTATTTGATTATTGTTTGGCCGAAGGAGCTATACCAGATGAATGGAGAGTTGCTATAGTAGCCCCTGTGTATAAAGGAAAGGGTGATAGACATAAAGCTGAAAATTACAGGCCAGTAAGTTTGACATGCATTGTATGTAAGCTTTGGGAAGGCATTCTTTCTGATTATATTAGACATGTTTGTGAAATTAATAACTGGTTCGATAGAAGGCAATTCGGTTTTAGGAAAGGTTATTCCACTGAAGCTCAACTTGTAGGATTCCAGCAAGATATAGCAGATATCTTGGATTCTGGAGGTCAAATGGGCTGTATCGCGATTGACATGTCTAAAGCATTTGATAGGGCGGATCATGGGAGACTACTGGCAAAAATGAGTGCAATTGGACTAGACAAAAGAGTGACTGAATGGGTTGCTATATTTCTAGAAAATAGATCTCAGAGAGTTAGAGTAGGTGAAGCTTTGTCTGACCCTGTAATAGTTGAGAGGGGAGTTCCTCAGGGCAGTGTTATCGGACCTTTATGTTTTCTTATATATATAAATGATATGAGTAAAGGAGTGGAATCGGAGGTAAGGCTTTTTGCGGATGATGTTATTCTCTATAGAGTGATAAATAAGTTACAAGATTGTGAGCAACTGCAACGTGACCTCGAAAATATTGTGGGATGGACAGCAGGCAATGGTATGTTGATAAACGGGGCTAAAAGTCAGGTTGTGAGTTTTACAAATAGGAAAAGTCCTCTCAGTTTTAATTACTGCGTTGATGGGGTGAAAGTTCCTTTTGGGGATCATTGTAAGTATCTAGGTGTTAATAAAAGGAAAGATCTTCACTGGGGTAATCACATAAATGGGATTGTAAATAAAGGGTACCGATCTCTGCACATGGTTATGAGGGTGTTTAGGGGTTGTAGTAAGGATGTAAAGGAGAGTGCATATAAGTCTCTGGTAAGACCCCAACTAGAGTATGGTTCCAGTGTATGGGACCCTCACCAGGATTACCTGATTCAAGAACTGGAAAAAATCCAAAGAAAAGCAGCTCGATTTGTTCTGGGTGATTTCCGACAAAAGAGTAGCGTTACAAAAATGTTGCAATGTTTGGGTTGGGAAGAATTGAGAGAAAGAAGAAGAGCTGCTCGACTAAGTGGTATGTTCCGAGCTGTCAGCGGAGAGATGGCGTGGAATGACATTAGTAGACGAATAGGTTTGAATGGCGTCTATAAAAGTAGGAAAGATCACAATATGAAGATAAAGTTGGAATTCAAGAGGACAAACTGGGGCAAATATTCATTTATAGGAAGGGGAGTTAGGGATTGGAATAACTTACCAAGGGAGATGTTCAATAAATTTCCAATTTCTTTGAAATCATTTCGGAAAAGGCTAGGAAAGCAACAGATAGGGAATCTGCCACCTGGGCGACTGCCCTAAATGCAGATCACTATTGAGTGATTGATTGATTGATATATTTATTGCCTAGCAGAGGTTTCAAGGCTGACACCCGTGCCGTGGGGTCGATGTCTGTCTGTTAGGTCATCAGCCTAGAGGCTGGTCGGATCCTCAAATAGCACCGCCAAAGGCTATGCAGGTATAGGGAAACTGCAAAAACCAATGGCAGAGCCCAAATGAGGCGTACTAGCTGCCATTAACTGCACGGCGAAACCAGGTATTGCCTGCAAGACAACTCTCCGCAAAACTTACAGCTGCCTCAGGAGTTCGCATTTTTTGGCAGACGTACTGCCATAACAAATGGCCCCTAAATGAATGTAGGAATGTGCTCATCACAGAAGAGTCCAGATTCACTTTGGAAAATGATTCTCATAATCTGGCAAGAACATGGAGCACGAGCAGGAATATCGTGGAAATGGGTCACTTTGGTGGTGGTGGCACACTGGTGTGGGCCTGATACACGTATGGAGCTGGGGTACGGTTAATGATCAGAGGCGAGATACTCGAACAACATGTATGACTTTTTAGAGGCTCAATCAGCTCGACTTCATCTTCATGGAAGATAACGCTAGTTCGCATAGAGCCAAACCTAGTTGATATCTTTCTTGAAGGCGAAGAACTCTACCGCATGAACTGGTCACTGAGTTCTCAAGAGGATCCCCGAGATATATTAGTGAGACGAGTTGCAGCCCGTCAACCTCCGCCAAGGACACTTCGTGAGGAATGGAACCATATGCCAGTAGAGCCATGTCATAAGCAGTTATGCCACATTTTTGTGCGGAAGGATGCTTATTCTGCTTATTTGGTTGTGTTTCTTGGACATAGGAAACAGTTGTTTGGTTCGTGTAATTTCACTCCGTCGTATACCAGTGAACCTTATTATTAATTTTCATCATGTTTTGTACACTTCTGACAGTTCATTCATTAATTCCTTTAGCATATCTTAATTTTGCTTAATTTACGACACTGGTTCATTATTACTCACTATCCGGATTACAAAACTTTGCCCAAGATTCAGTGCAAACCTGTGACAGCTAAATTTAACGTACACCATTCATCTCTCGTCATGGCATTCTTTGTCTTCATTGCAGCCTGCATTTGATGTAAAAAAATTCAAACTAAAATCTTTCTAGTACCTTTTTAATTGCTTAATTTGTCAGTTCTTCTGAAACAGTATTCTTTCAGACAAGATCTTATTTGTTGTAGGTAGTACTAGATCTAAACAACATTCGCCAGGATGAATGTAGCATATTAACATGGTCGAATATTCCGAAAATTACAGTTTTCCAAAAGTTTCCACAGTGGTGACCTGGGATTGATTTTTATACCTTGTAACGAAGTTTAGCTTGCAACTTACTTACTCTTCTTTTCTTTACGGCAGTGTGACAAGTTTGAAAAGTAAACACATTCATAGGCAGATCTACAAAATATTCCGTCCAAAAAGCACAGGCCATGATAAATAGGATTAGAGCTATCAAAATGAGGTGTGCAGGGGGTCATGAAATATAAAAATCCATCATGATAAGACCTTTAACTTTGCCGCATCAAGCGAGAAACAGTGGAAGATAAACACCCTGCAAACACAGCTGGAAGAACAGATGGAATAGCCAGTATAGCCAGAATATTTAATCGTAACAACTTCTTACTCACGTACTGAGAAAATGCCTGTCGATCAAGAGTGATTTTTTAGTGCATGGCATCAGAAGAGGACGAGTATATAAGACACCTCGCGCTTGTCTCTTCTCCATCCTTAGAGTTGGCCAATATCTTCGCCCAAACGTTACCCGTTTCCCGTTCCGCCGAGATTTCTTCTGATCGTGAGTGACAAGTTGGCTTTGTGTGCAGATTCAGGGAATGACTGCACTCGTGAGTCACGTTCCTTGGAGTCCAATTAAAGAGATGAATGATAATAATGATGATGATTGACATCATGTTAATACTTTAAGATTATCAACGAGAAATTTTAAAAAGTGTCTTTCCTATGTAGAGGAATGGACATTTCGTCAGCGTCCTTTCAAAACAGTTAAATTTTACTGCTAATGGTAATTTGGACGTTGTTAGAAGCAGCCGATCATCGATAATTTCTCTCGTTTTAATATGATCCTGAAGATTAGCGTAAGGTACTAGTGGGTATGAGAGTGAACCACCCTTTCAGAATGTTAGTAGTTGGCCCACTGAACTCAGGTGGCAAATTATCTACCTCACTTCAAAGTGTTTCCAGATATGATGACAGCATGTCAAACTTTGCATGTTTCTTTATATCAAGTGAAGAAATAAAGAGGCTGCGTGGTTGGAAAATAAGCCAGGAGATGTTGGTTTTCGGATTGTAATTCACTCTTGAACAAAGCCAAATAAAGATTGTTGATTAGGACTGCAGAGATGTCAATATCGCGAGGAGTTTACTATACTTGAGTATGATGAGTGATGATCCCTGTACACTGTACACTGTACGATATCAGTTCGAAAGTATTCTGTCACTATTCCATTTGCACCACAGTCAAGTGTACGAAAATCTCAGCACTTTCAGTCTTTATCAAGTGGATAGCTCATAACAGCACGCCTATGGGAGGATGGCTGAAATCCCTCTGAAGTTAAGTGGCCTGCAGCACATGTGACCAGTTGTTTTCTTCTGCGCGTGGATCATCAGGTTCCTTTCACCTTCTCTGCTATGTAGTGCAAGTTCACTTCTATCTATGACCACGACTGTATGGATTCAACTGGGCATTGACCAATAATTGCTCCCCTGTAAACGCTGCGCTAGAGATCATGATAAAATAAGAGCCATCAGACTTAAGCAAATCTATTGTAATGTCCATTACACAACAGTGAGAAAGGCATCTGAATAATAAACAAGTCACGACAAACTTAAAACAATAAAATACATAAATACCCTCATGAGTCACAAGCAGTATTTTCTTTTTCTTTCCCCGAATTTGAGTAGTGTTCCTCAAGATTATTTAACATTAGTTTAACTGCTGTCCTATCTGGGGAATAGGAGCGTAGCTTCCAGAGTGGTTAGCTGTTGTTCGAATGCTGACTCTCCCAAGAATTGAAGACTCTTCTGAGCATTGGCAGCGGCGTGCACTATTGAAAGGACAAATAGGTTCAAACATGCTTGGCCATCCTAGAAGTAGAATTTTGTTGTTTCCTTCTGCAGTTAGAGGCAAACGCATGGATAATACATAACACAGAGACTCCAACCACTTTCCTAATCGATTAGCTCCGTTGTGTTGTTGGATGCATACACTTCTTTTTTTGCTAGTTGCTTTACGTCGCACCAACACAGATAGATCATATGGCGACGATGGGACAGGAGAGGGCTATGAGTGGGAAGGAAGAGTCCGTGGCCGTAATTAAGGTACAGCTCCAGCATTTGCCTGGTGTGAAAATGGGAAACCACGGAAAACCATCTCCAGGGCTGCCGACAGTGTGGTTCGAATCCACTATATCCCGAATACTGGATACTGGCCGCACTTAAGCGACTGCAGCTATCGAGCTCGGTCATTAACTTACATGTTCGAGGTTTCTGTGTCGAAACATGGCACGTTCGTTTGACAATCAAGAATGGTTTAGTTGTGAGGTAGAGTTGGTAGATTTTTACTGGCACGTTAGGAATCCCCGTTTGTGGATTGTCAAACATCTATAAAGAACGACTGCAATTGAAGCACGGCCAAACATATAAGTATTATTATTATTATTATTATTATTATTATTATTATTATTATTATTATTATTATTATTATTATTATTATTATTATTATTATACATATATCTTCATTATTGAATGTTATGCCTTTCAGCGTTCAGTCTGCAAGCTTCTGTGAATTTACTAACCGCCGTCACATTCCTTTACTTGTAGATAGTTCTATGCCTGTTATCGTTAGAAACGGAGTGAAACCATTGTCCTCTTGGTCTCCCTCTACTTCTCTTACCCTCTTTAACTGAGTCTATTATTCTCCTAGATAACCTAACCTCCTTCATTCGCCTCACATGACCCCACCACTGAAGCTGGTTTATGCGTATAGCTTCATCCATCGAGTTCATTCCTAATTTAGCCTTTATCCCTTCATTCCGAGAACCCTCCTGCCATTGTTCCCACCTGTTTTTACCGGCAATCATTCTCGCTACTTCCATGGCTGTTACTTTTAACTTAAAAATAAGATATCCTGAGTCCATCCAGCTTTCACTTCGGTAAAGCAAAGTTCGTCTGATAACTGATAACAGACCGATGTAAATATAGTATTGTCCGGGAGGTGACTTCGTTCTTACTGAATACAATTGATTGCAACTGCGAGATCACTGCATTAGCTTTAAAGCACCTTGGTTCGGTCCCACTTACTATACTACCATCCTGAGAGAACATACATACTAAATACTTAAAATTATATACCCCGTTTCAGCTTTGTGTCCCCCATGTGACATTCAGTTCTCTTAGATTTCTTACTTACTGACATCAATTGAGTCTTGGACAGGCTAATGTTCATACCATACTCATTGTACCTATCTTTTCATCCAACTTCCTCTCTACACTGTTCGCACCCTCCCTTCCAAAATCCCAGTGGACAACTTTCCCGGCATACTGATCAACGGGATATCTCCCCTGCAATCCTTCCTGTTCCCTTGTTTATGCATTTGTCGAATCAGAACGTACCTTACTAATATCCTACTATATTTCACCATTTCAGGTATAATGTCATATATTCCTGCGGCTTTATTTATTTATTTATTTATTTATTTATTTATTTATTTATTTATTTATTTATTTATTTATTTATTTATTTATTTGTCTTCTTTCGAGTGGCGAAGTTAGGGCTCCTGGCCCTCTCTTACACTTATCCACATTTAAAATATTTTTTCTGGAGATATATTACCTTATAATTTTGCAGAGTTACATTACGCCAATAAGCACTCTCTCACACTTACATTTATAAAGGAATTAAAATACTAATAGCTGAAACCCGTCAAAATATTACGGTCAATGGGGGTAAATATTTAGAGAAGGATTTCCATATATAAGACATTATTTGTACATTTGGCAGTATTACAAATTTGAGGACGTCAGCATTTCGCACTCCTGATATTGCAACATATGCCATGGCTGAAAACTGGCTCACGTAAGTTGAAACCTGCATCATGTTACAGTGCTTCCCATTGAGTTTTATTTATCGTGACACAAAATACCAAGCGAATTGGAAATTGGTGCAACTTAAAAGAAAATGGACTTAAGTCATTTCGAGGGATTATAGTTCTCTGCCTATTTTGAATGTACAGTGTAATGATCGACCATTGGGAAGCAAAATGGTGGCTATTCCTCTCCATGCTACTAATATAACACGAAGCTCTAAATTGAAGCACTTTTGTATTACGCATCGGCATATATATACCATATAGAATGGTGAACTGAAAAGTGAATCACTTTAATTTAAGAGCAAAAATGCATTTATTTATCGTAAGCCCTGCCTTTTCTACATTCCTACAGCATACTATTGCAAAATTAAGGTACCCAGTGCTCTGCATACTTCATACTGAATATCGAAGTTTTTTTAAGTTTATCCGAAAAAGTCTCAGATACTGTACTTAATGAAAATGTCATTACCTTAAATTGTCATGGCATTACACTGAGCAAACTTACGAACATACCACTGAAAGTTTTGTTGATGACACTTTACACGTATCTTGCCTTAGTATTCGGTGGTACCAACTCTGGCGATTATTACGGCCTCCGTCCTTGATGGAATGCTACCTATAAGGTCCTGGATCGTTTCCTGGGGGATGAGCGCCCACTCTTCCAGTGGTATTTCCCGCATTTCGTTCAGAGTGTCAAAGTTGGGAACCCAGACATTTCGACCAAGCATATCCCACAGGTGTTCTATGGCACTGAAGTCTGAACTGCGAGATGGCCAGTCGAGATTTCGTATCCTGACGTCGCCGAGATGTTCGGTCACGCAACGAGCGACATGGGGGGCGTGCATTAGTATCAATCAGGATGATATTTTCACCATTTAATGTAACATAGGGGATTACATTCTCTGTTAACACCTCTACGATGTAACGATGTGCATTCGGAGCACCTCCAGAGGTGAAGAGAAGTTTCGACCGGGCCTCAAAACTGATACCGGCTTATACCATGATGGAGCCACCCCCAAATGGTGACCTCTCGGAGATGTTGCATGGTGAATGTCGCTCCCCACGCCTTCTCCACACTCTCTCTCTCTACCATCAGGTGACCGGAAGCAGAATCGTGACTCATTTGTGTATAGTATCTTTGACCACTGCTCCACAGTCCAATACCGATGTTGACGCGCAATTTGTAATCGAGCTGCTTTGTGCTGGGGGTAAGCTGTGGACCTGTTGCAGGTCTTCTTGAGGTGAAATTGGCTTCTCGGAGACTTCGTCTGACGGTCCCCGTAGTCACAGTGACATTGCTTAACTACCTCGAGTCGATTTCTGGCTTGTCGACGGTAGTTCGGCGTTCTCTCAAGACTTGGATGGCCAGAAACCTATCACCCCTAGCACATGTAGACCTCCGACGGCCTGATCCAGGTCGTCTGTGGTAGGTACCAAGTTCAGAAATAGATCACGCTGGACGCTTCCATATGATGCACTGATGGTATCAGCCACATAACGAATGCTGCCTCCATCATCCACCAACCTCACTGCCCTTACTACTTTCTCTGGGCTATGAGTCAACTTTTCAAATGTGAAAGAGAAACCAAAGGAATATGATCCTTTGTGGAAGATGCGTCGCACACTGATAATAAATCAGTAGCGTTAGCCCCAGTATCGTAAAACTTAAGGTTTGATTGCTAGTCGATGCAACAAAATAGAGTGCCTAGCACTTAGGAGTGGAAAGCGGCTCCTTAAGTTTATTGATGGTCTCTAAACATCATATTCTTCTCCTAAACAGCGGAATACATATCAGAAACCGCATTAATACAACAATTAATGTAATTAATGGAAAAGTTCACTCTAATAATCCGTGTTTTACAATTTACGATTTCGTTTTTACAAAGTGATCCACATTTTTGTCCGCTGTATAGGTTCTCCCAGCGCGCACAGGAACATCGATGAAAAATGAATTCTTGACATCTGTGTTGTTTTGTTGGGCACGTCAAGGATTTCATTAGTATAATAGAAAGTTGCTCCTGGTTTGCTATGAGAACGATGTAGGCTAAAGCAGAATTGAAAATTGGCACATTAGCCGTTTACTCGTAGTAAAGATGCAAGCCTTCGGGTTTGCGTGACAGTGAATTATGACATAGAGGATCGACTCACTTTCCTAACTACCGGAGTGAAGGAAGTTCACAGCCTCAGTATTAAAATTACGACATGGAGAAAAGGGCTGTTACATTTCTACGACTCATTTCAAGCTATCAATTATAGGGAGAGCTGCAAAGAGACAGTAACATTGCGATGAATACCTTCTTGACTAAGCGACTCTGCAATACAACACAGACTGAAGCTGCTGACTAGGAAGAGTCCGAATGTGCGTGCGTGCTTGCCCTCTACCACTTTCCCTCTCGCATCGTATGGATCAGCGCTCCCACAGTCCAGTGAGGCTTGAAGTACTGACGAGCGTGTTGGCGAATCAGAATGCTACATTTTTCTTTAATAATTTAAAAACATACGGCAAGAATTTTTTTTATGTTTTTAAAGACACTCTATCAATCTACAGAATGTTTTTACGATACAAGTCGGTTCAGCCATTCTCTCAAACTCGCGGTAACACAAATCAGCCTAGCGTTTTACATTAACCCTTTTGATGCCAGGCTGTAATGTAGTGGTCGCGCTAAGAATGCCAAGACAATTTTAGTGAAAATGAACACTCTAAGGAAAACTATTCTCCTATTTATATTTTGGGGGGTAAATCTCTGGTTATTTCATAGCGCAAAGTGAATAGATAATTGTAATTCTATTAAAGTTTCATTTTATGAATATTCCTGAGACACACATACAAAATCAACGCACATATTACACAACTATCAACTAGTTCTACATACACCAAAGAAATACAGTCTATCGCTGTTCACACATCCACCTGTACAGTGCACACGTCAGTCGGTAGCAATCAACAGGTAATCTCGGCAAGATCTCTTGATCTACAGAATCACTGCCCCTGACACTGACTGGTAAGGAATTACAAAGTTCGGGACCGGTCACATTAAAAGAATGGTGAAGAGGAATTACAATAGTAGATCCAATGCGAGTATAAAAGTTATGAAATGAGGAGAAAAAGTAAAATTTAGCGGAAATGTACTCAGGCGAATTACTATGTAAGAGTTTATTTACTACTTCGTAGTACAAGTATGTAATATTTAGGTACGTCTTTTGTAATATTTGATCCAGTAAAGTTCTTGATAGTAACGAGTTATATGCACATCATAGATCAAGTTAAAAACGAATCTAAGGCAACAGTTGAAATCTCGCTGCAGTTTCATCGTTTGTTCCTAAGTTGCGTTAACAAGTCACAGTAATCGAGAATAGGAAGAATTAAATTCTGCACTAGATTTCATTGCGTGTCCGGTGATAAGACGTCTTTGTTTCTTGTCAATGGGTGAAGCGAAACAAAAATCTTCTGATATATGCTTTTGTTATGTTCCGTCCAATTCAGAGTTCTAGTCATAGTCACGCCAAGGTTTCTCACTGTTGTACTGTAAGGAACGACTTGATTGTTTATTAGCTGAGGTGGATTATCAGCGCTGTTGATCACGCGTAATAGCTTTCGAGAAACGACAATGATTGTGTTTTTGAAGGGTTTATAAGAATCCTATTTGATCGTGCGTATTCACTTAGTTTCAAGTCAGCATTTATGTCTTGCACTGCATTAGATAATAGTGATGAGATATTCGATTCATTTTATTGAATTGATTCATTTGATTCCGTTCGTGTTACTAAATCGATACAGTGATCCTTTTCACGGCAAATTAGAGTTACCGATCCAATTGCATGTATTGATAAGACAGCAACAACAACATTCAGTCCTTGCTGCTGCCATCTGGTCTTCTTTCTACGAACGGCTTTGCTATTAGTCATTTAGTTTTTAGATTCAGGTCTCTCCTGCAGCCTCCTCTTCACGTCAATTTTTGATGTTACAAAACCTTTCGCCCACAGTAACAACTCGACTAAGTATAGGCCTATAGAATTAGATGAAGAAATATCTGTAGACAAAATCATCAATGATCTGCATTTAGAGCTGTCGTCCAGATGGGAGATTCCCTATCAACTGTTTGCCTAGTCTTTTCTTAAATGATTTCAAAGGGGCCCGATGACCTTAGGTGTTAGGCCCCTTTAAACTGCAAGCATCATCATCATTATCATCATCAATGATTTCGAAGAACACGGAAAAAAATGCATGAAACGCATGAAAAAATATGTAATTTTGCAGTAATATGCATGCTTATTGTATTAGAGTACAAAAAGTACATAGTTATTATTATTATTATTATTATTATTATTATTATTATTATTATTATTATTATTATTATTATTATTAAGTAACATAACTCAAATTGTATACCCTGACTTACGGTTTTAACAGTTCTCTGAAAGTCACAACTCTTATGTAAATACAGTATATATATTGAACCCTTTAGGTCCATATTGAGGGATACCTACCTTCCTTACCTATCAGCAAAGTTCATGAGATCTGTCTCTTGGGTCGTTTCGGGTTCTTCGTCACTTGCTGAGGTAAAGGTAGGGTTCATTAATTCTAATCTATCTACCGGAATGAAAGGTCTGTTTAAAAGATTCCTATTTATTCAGGAAAATTCTGAAGCATGTCAATGGTATCATAGAAGTCGATTGTGTCCACTGGACACCACAATCATTTTACATAAATGTCAGAACACTGGTGTGAGACTTTAATGTAATTGCCTGATGGGCATGCTTACTAGAAACCATTGTCTCAATTATTAATCATTTAAGAAAGAAAAGTCTGGAAATCCTTAAATTCGGCTTCCATGTGAGACCCCATGTACCATCATAGTGATTCGTTATGGTCCAGCCCTCGTAACACGAACTCTGGACTCTGAGTATAATTAAGGCCGTCCAATCGGTGTGTGCCACACAGTGGTTCTACGGCATGGACCCTTAATTGAATCGATGTGACCTGCGTCTATGTCATGGACCGACATCTAATCTTTTAAGTTACTTTAAAGTCATTGTGGATGATGACCGCAAGGAAATGATGCTACGATGGCATATGGCCCTAATCTAAGTCACTGAGGTTGATGACCCCCTGACCATCCAAGTTTCTAGGCTGAAGGCTAAACACAATTAAGTTACATCGGTTTATGACCAAAGTTCCACTTTACTATCCCCAGCACATTCACTGCTCAATCAATCAAAGTTCAATAATTACAACAATAGCAATGCTCACAAACTTAGTGGCAGAAAAATCCATTTCCTTCGGATATGTCCCCTTAATCGTTACTTTATTTTTATATTTCCCAGAAACAAACTAAAATTTCCAGAATGCATCTCCAAGTTATTCGCTTGATTAAAGTTATTTCAAAATGCGGTTTCACTGAATTTAATAATTAAATAAATTTAAATGATTTAACGAAATGTTAAAGATCAGTAAATTTTATCTCCGCGGACTCTGGTTTCTTCACAAATTTCTACGCAGCTGTGATGTGAATTCAATATTGCGATGTTTATCTGGCTGGAAAAGAATTTGTTACATCATTCATGTCCAGCTATATATCTCGTCTCGTGATATCACACTTTAAAATTCTAATCTAGTCCTAACCGTTATTAACACTTGGATATCCTAATAATCTACGTACAAACCAAACAACTCGCCATATAATTACGATGTCATATCTCGTCATTACCATTATGAATTTTGCACACCCCTCACAGACAAACCGATCAATCACGACCATCGCTCTATATTTTGGACAACCCTAAATTTGGTTACTCTGTTCCTTATACTCAAAGTTCATGGTTTCAAATGTTCATTACGTCCTCAATTACAGTATTTCACAATACTTAGATCATTACCGGCTATGAATTTTCAACTAAATCCAGCACTTTAACGTATCCCCTGGCCGAGAATTACAGTACAATCTCAAGTCCACTCCATTCCCGCTATCATAGCTGAGGTCCCTCACCCCATGCTCGCTTGGCAGTTACATAAACCACCCGGTTCGTTCTACCTGACTGACTTCTCAAAATGCTCCCTTTAAACTCTGCCGACATAATTAAACAAATACGATATTCTAACCAACAAAATGCACAGATATGCTTCAAGATGCCCACACTAATTATACGCGTCGCCAATTATACCGCTATGGATTTCTATGAATTTCTTTCCATTCCCAACATTATAAAATATTCCTCGGGCTATCATATCCCGGCTTCAATGACAGGACTCTAACCTGATTCGCACATCTCATCTCAACTCATATAAAACATTCCTCGGGCTTCCGTGTCCCGGCTTCAATGACAGGTCCAACCTGATTCACAAAACTAACCTCTGTTTCCCAGCTCCACAATTATCATCGACCAAGAACTGGAATAAAATCCCCACTAGAAATCCCGACGTCTAATATCGCACAATGCATTAATCATGAATAACTTCGCATAAATGATATCGTATTTAATAACTTGATTTTTACGAGAAATGACTGAAACATTCTACTAGATCTTTTATTGTCAGTCAGACACAGTTTAAAATGGGCATTAAATAAAACGTTTCTCTCCGTGACCAAATTCATCTCCCTATGTCCTCACCCGACAGCGCGCTTCCACTCGATTGAAAATGAGTAACCATGGATTATTATTATTAACGTCAAATTGCAGACAGAAGAATTTTACGTCGAATGAACATCTTACTTTGACATCACAAAATACAGGCAGTACACTCACACGGATGACGATCTACATTGGACGTGATATCACTTCAGAACCCTATTCAATAACTTTTAGAACATTATACGACACTCGCAAGACTTCAAAATTTTATCCAAGGGGGAAATAAAACAAATGACTCTTTTAGTCGTACTCTCACATTTACAAAACTTAGTAGGGCGACCACTGCGTCGTATATCCCCATGCAAATGCACTTTTAGAAATCACGAGACGAGATATAAGAGGTAGTAAGATGGAAAGCCACCTACCTCATGTCGTCACGCCAGTATTCGTCTTAGGGCTCACCTGTGACCCTGGCATTTTATTTAGCCATCTTTACATTCATGGCTGTACATCTCATTATGTTTCTTCAGGTTTCCTGGAATAAAGCATAAAAAAAAAGAAATACCCTTCACTTGTTTGCGGAGCGCACACGATGGATTATAATTATTCCCGCACACGAATTACTTAATCACATTAGAATATTTCAGTACTTTGACCGTCCTATCTGGTACAGTTATTTCACTCAAGAAAACTATCTCCTCATGGAGTCAAGACTTAGCCGCAATGGCTAAATCTGCAGTTGAACTCAGTCTACTTTCGTTGGTTTGATTTCGCAGAGCAGCTCAACAATTTTTCGTCCGCTTTGTATCACAAATGCCGGAGAAGGAAGCTTCGTCATGGCGTCCCTTCATATTTATAGCAGTTACCCCCTCTCTTCGGATCTCTCCCTTTGCCGCCAAGAAAAATTTTATAAATTTTCTGACTTACCTAAACTGTAATTTCAAGAGTTTTGAAAGTGACTACATGCTTGCTACATTTCTGGCGGTAGTGTTCATGGACATTTAAAAATTTTACGGGTTCGATTTGTGAGATGATTGACCTCCTTTGATAGGCACTATATTTTTTTGACTTGGCGTGGTCACGCCGTGTACACGCGCTTTGAAATAGTTCATAAAAATGACTTGAGATTCTTCCGCCGTCGACACGTGTGGTTGACGTCACATACCCCAGAGCGTGGGACCGAAGGTAATCACCCCCTCGTCACGTGTCAAATCCATGCTATCAAGAATCCAACTTTTAATTTAATTGTTATATAATGCATAATGTTCTTAGGGCACAACGGTCATGGGTTCATATTTCCCCCAAGACACGAATTCTTTCGCGCAGTGACAAGGAATTTCCTTTAAATACTCCAGATGGCGAAATTTCTAATTTTGACGTCTGATGAAACATGACCTTTGAACATAAATTCCTTTCTTCTCTCTTATGCAGTTGGTCATCTTCTGGTGTACGGATACTGGTTGATGCCTTCGGCTTCCTGGTAGTTCTTGGTTGCTTGGAGAGTTCGGGGTTGCGGGGTAGATCTCCAGTGAATTGTAGTTGACTTATTGGAAGTTAGGTGGTTTGTCCTTCCAACTTCTCGACGAACTTGCATTCACATCAAAATGCGAAGTTTCTGGGTTCAAATCCCTGTCCTCATTACTATCGTTGTCACTGACTTTCTTCATTTTTGCAGGTGGTTTACCGTTCTCCTTCTTCATCATTCTCCTCATCTTCTTCATTTTGGCAGCTGGCTGACCCTTCTTCTTCATCATCATCCTCCTCATCTTCATTTTAGCAGCTGGTTTACACATTTTCTTCATCATCCTCATCTTCATTTTAGCAGCAGGCTTACACTTCTTCGCATTTGCTTGAGCCTTTCTTGACGGACTATAATCGTCAACACTGGCATCCTCGTCTGAACGTTCATCAATTCTACTTATCTTAGGCCTCTTCTTCTTATTGGCACCAAATCGTTTAGGTTTTGCTTTTTCCTCTTCAGACCCATGCCATAGATCAGAATGTCTGGATTTGTAATTATTCCATCTTCTATCGGCTTCATTTCCACGATGGCGTCTACGTCTTTGGTAAGAATTTTCCCGACATCGACCCTGGTTCCTCCTACATGGATCACGGCGTCTATTCCACTTTCCGTACAGGTAGCTAGGCTGTTCCACGTTCTTACTATCCTGGTTTAGTATGGTTTCCAACCCTTGCCCATTATTCTCTTGTATGACTGCCTGCGAAACATCCCTATCCGGTCTACTCTCTTGGATATGGTTTGCGACATTCACTTGGTTTTCCACATGCTTAGTTACTTGTGGCGCTGATTTAGGAGACTTCATGTTAGTAAAATATTCAAGTAGACGGGCCAGTATAACCTCCACTGTGTCTAACTTCTTGTTCGAGTCTTTCGCATCCGCCTTTATATTTTCACTTGGTTCCTTCAAGTCTGCCTGTACCTCCTCAATACTCCTAGGCGTTTCTTCCCGAGTCATACCTAAATTTCTTATATCCTCTTTATTCGTCTGGATTAATTTCAAGTCAATGGCCTCAATACGCTGGTCTACAGTTGCCTTGACGTCTTCGGCTACCTGGTCTACTTTGTCATTTACGACGGCTATCTCTTTACACAACATTTCCTTATGTTCATTCATTGCTGTGAAGACCTTTGACCTATCGTCTTCACGCATGACGTTGAACTTCTCTACCTCTGTCTTCAGATCGGCCTTAAGCTCAGCTTGATCTGACATCAACTGCTGATGTAGTTCCCTACTTTCGTTGACGTGCCTATCGAGGTCTCCTCTAATTATGTCCTGATTTTCACTAAGAACACGATGTAGCTCGCGAGTTTCCTTGAACTGCTGATTTATTTCATGTTTAAAGTCAACCTGTGCTTTAGTGTTCTGCTCCACCTTCACATTTAAGTCACCAATGTCCTTCCTAATATCCCCACTAGCTTCTTTACAACTATCCTGCGTGTCCTGTACGACCTCCTTCACGCCTTTTAACTCATCGTTAATAGATTTTACACTCTCACTTAAGTCCTTCCTATCGGCTTCCGCAATCTTCCTATCGGCCTCCATTTTCTCCATAAAGTCCTTCATCATTTGGACCACCTGCCCTTGGGCCAATTCTCCCTCCTGCATAAACATACTGTATTTAACAGAAACGATAGGTCATCGGTGAGCCCGAGACTTCAACGGCGTATAATAAGACTACAACGATAAACATCACAACATCCTCCTATCTAACACATCACACTGTTAATGCAACATTATCTAAAATTTTTATTTAATAAAACGTGAACTGCAATGTTCACTCGATCAAAGTGATCAGCCAAAACACTCAAACCAGTATTCAAAAATTTGGGAAATTACACTAACGCACTTAAATTATACCTTTCATTCAGTAGATAAATTACTCTCATAGTGGTATCTCCTAGCCTTACTCATCGGGCGTTTATCTATTTCTTCGAGTTCACTATCAACTCTGGCGCACGATTTTATCATCCATAATGTGGCATAGCCTCAACATTATTTCTCTTTTCCCGTAGTACACGATTTTTTTCAAAATATCCTTATCGTTATCGTGACTTAGGTTCCCTCATCGTTATCGTGACTTATGCCCCATCGTTGGTGCGACATTTTAATGATCGACCAACGTATAACAATCCTACAATTGGTCATCGTTTCACTGATGTCAACCAACCTAACTTGTAGTTCTTCTCTCGATGTACTTAGGCCCTGTCTTAAGTGACTGAAGCCACCAAGTTGGAAGCCATTTTAATGTCGTCACTTGCTGCGGTATAAGGTAGGGTTCAGTAATTCTAATCTATCTACCGGAATGAAAGGTCTGTTTAAAAGATTCCTATTTATTCAGGAAAATTCTGAAGCATGCCAATGGTATCATAGAAGTCGATTGTGTCCACTGGACACCACAATCATTTTACATAAATGTCAGAACACTGGTGTGAGACTTTAACGTAATTGCCTGATGGGCATTCTTACTAGAAACCATTGTCTCAATTATTAATCATTTAAGAAAGAAAAGTCTGGAAATCCTTAAATTCGGCTTCCATGTGAGACCCCATGTACCATCATAGTGATTCGTTATGGTCCAGCCCTCGTAACACGAACTCTGGACTCTGAGTATAATTAAGGCCGTCCAATCGGTGTGTGCCACACAGTGGTTCTACGGCATGGACCCTTAATTGAATCGATGTGACCTGCGTCTATGTCATGGACCGACATCTAATCTTTTAAGTTACTTTAAAGTCATTGTGGATGATGACCGCAAGGAAATGATGCTACGATGGCATATGGCCCTAATCTAAGTCACTGAGGTTGATGACCCCCTGACCATCCAAGTTTCTAGGCTGAAGGCTAAACACAATTAAGTTACATCGGTTTATGACCAAAGTTCCACTTTACTATCCCCAGCACATTCACTGCTCAATCAATCAAAGTTCAATAATTACAACAATAGCAATGCTCACAAACTTAGTGGCAGAAAAATCCATTTCCTTCGGATATGTCCCCTTAATCGTTACTTTATTTTTATATTTCCCAGAAACAAACTAAAATTTCCAGAATGCATCTCCAAGTTATTCGCTTGATTAAAGTTATTTCAAAATGCGGTTTCACTGAATTTAATAATTAAATAAATTTAAATGATTTAACGAAATGTTAAAGATCAGTAAATTTTATCTCCGCGGACTCTGGTTTCTTCACAAATTTCTACGCAGCTGTGATGTGAATTCAATATTGCGATGTTTATCTGGCTGGAAAAGAATTTGTTACATCATTCATGTCCAGCTATATATCTCGTCTCGTGATATCACACTTTAAAATTCTAATCTAGTCCTAACCGTTATTAACACTTGGATATCCTAATAATCTACGTACAAACCAAACAACTCGCCATATAATTACGATGTCATATCTCGTCATTACCATTATGAATTTTGCACACCCCTCACAGACAAACCGATCAATCACGACCATCGCTCTATATTTTGGACAACCCTAAATTTGGTTACTCTGTTCCTTATACTCAAAGTTCATGGTTTCAAACGTTCATTACGTCCTCAATTACAGTATTTCACAATACTTAGATCATTACCGGCTATGAATTTTCAACTAAATCCAGCACTTTAACGTATCCCCTGGCCGAGAATTACAGTACAATCTCAAGTCCACTCCATTCCCGCTATCATAGCTGAGGTCCCTCACCCCATGCTCGCTTGGCAGTTACATAAACCACCCGGTTCGTTCTACCTGACTGACTTCTCAAAATGCTCCCTTTAAACTCTGCCGACATAATTAAACAAATACGATATTCTAACCAACAAAATGCACAGATATGCTTCAAGATGCCCACACTAATTATACGCGTCGCCAATTATACCGCTATGGATTTCTATGAATTTCTTTCCATTCCCAACATTATAAAATATTCCTCGGGCTATCATATCCCGGCTTCAATGACAGGACTCTAACCTGATTCGCACATCTCATCTCAACTCATATAAAACATTCCTCGGGCTTCCGTGTCCCGGCTTCAATGACAGGTCCAACCTGATTCACAAAACTAACCTCTGTTTCCCAGCTCCACAATTATCATCGACCAAGAACTGGAATAAAATCCCCACTAGAAATCCCGACGTCTAATATCGCACAATGCATTAATCATGAATAACTTCGCATAAATGATATCGTATTTAATAACTTGATTTTTACGAGAAATGACTGAAACATTCTACTAGATCTTTTATTGTCAGTCAGACACAGTTTAAAATGGGCATTAAATAAAACGTTTCTCTCCGTGACCAAATTCATCTCCCTATGTCCTCACCCGACAGCGCGCTTCCACTCGATTGAAAATGAGTAACCATGGATTATTATTATTAACGTCAAATTGCAGACAGAAGAATTTTACGTCGAATGAACATCTTACTTTGACATCACAAAATACAGGCAGTACACTCACACGGATGACGATCTACATTGGACGTGATATCACTTCAGAACCCTATTCAATAACTTTTAGAACATTATACGACACTCGCAAGACTTCAAAATTTTATCCAAGTGGGAAATAAAACAAATGACTCTTTTAGTCGTACTCTCACATTTACAAAACTTAGTAGGGCGACCACTGCGTCGTATATCCCCATGCAAATGCACTTTTAGAAATCACGAGACGAGATATAAGAGGTAGTAAGATGGAAAGCCACCTACCTCATGTCGTCACGCCAGTATTCGTCTTAGGGCTCACCTGTGACCCTGGCATTTTATTTAGCCATCTTTACATTCATGGCTGTACATCTCATTATGTTTCTTCAGGTTTCCTGGAATAAAGCATAAAAAAAAAGAAATACCCTTCACTTGTTTGCGGAGCGCACACGATGGATTATAATTATTCCCGCACACGAATTACTTAATCACATTAGAATATTTCAGTACTTTGACCGTCCTATCTGGTACAGTTATTTCACTCAAGAAAACTATCTCCTCATGGAGTCAAGACTTAGCCGCAATGGCTAAATCTGCAGTTGAACTCAGTCTACTTTCGTTGGTTTGATTTCGCAGAGCAGCTCAACAATTTTTCGTCCGCTTTGTATCACAAATGCCGGAGAAGGAAGCTTCGTCATGGCGTCCCTTCATATTTATAGCAGTTACCCCCTCTCTTCGGATCTCTCCCTTTGCCGCCAAGAAAAATTTTATAAATTTTCTGACTTACCTAAACTGTAATTTCAAGAGTTTTGAAAGTGACTACATGCTTGCTACATTTCTGGCGGTAGTGTTCATGGACATTTAAAAATTTTACGGGTTCGATTTGTGAGATGATTGACCTCCTTTGATAGGCACTATATTTTTTTGACTTGGCGTGGTCACGCCGTGTACACGCGCTTTGAAATAGTTCATAAAAATGACTTGAGATTCTTCCGCCGTCGACACGTGTGGTTGACGTCACATACCCCAGAGCGTGGGACCGAAGGTAATCACCCCCTCGTCACGTGTCAAATCCATGCTATCAAGAATCCAACTTTTAATTTAATTGTTATATAATGCATAATGTTCTTAGGGCACAAAGGTCATGGGTTCAATATATGTAAATTAGATGTAAAAAGACCTGTATTCACAATAAGTAACCAACAGATTAAATAAGCTGCTTTATGTAGCACCAACACAGATAGGTCTTATGGCGATGATGGGATAGGGAAGGGCTAGGGGAGGGAAGGAACCAGCCGTGGCTTTAATTAAGATACAGCACCAGCATTTGCTTGGTGTGAAAATTGGAAACTACGGAAAACCATCTTAACGGCTGCCCACGGTAGGATTCGAACCCACCATCCCTAGAATGCAAACTAGTAGCTACGCGAAACCAAGCGCATTGCCAACTCGCTCAGTCATATTTGAAAATATGTCTTTTTCTATCAGCAGGGGATTATTTAAATCGGTGTACCATAGTCGTCAGCCGGCTCAATTACTCACTGTCCACGTACGCCGATGGTCTCGTGATTTGATTATTGAAGACTTGGACAATGATGCGACACACGAACTGAGAAAATCTTGAGTGGTTCTTCCCAGTATAAACAGACAATTTCGAGAGGTCATGAACATGACTCATAGTCATAGGGTAGGCTAGAGTGTTGAGTATCCGGGAGATAGTAGGTTCGAATCCCACTATCGGCAGCCCTGAAGATGGTTTTCCGTGGTTTCCCATTTTCACACCAGGCAAATGCTGGGGCTGTACCTTAATTAAGGCCACGGCCGCTTCCTTCCAACTCCTAGGCCCTTCCTATCCCATCGTCGCCATAAGACCTATCTGTGTCGGTGCGACGTAAAGCCCCTAGCAAAAAAAAAAAGAAAGAGTGTTGAGTTGAATTATCGTCGAATATCAAATAAGTTATAATACTGATTCATTGAACTAATACGTAGAATTACCTTAGCCTACCTATTTAATAGCTAAATACTTTGGAATTATGTTTTGACTACCTTTTCAACACTGCAAATATATCGATCTTTTATTTAAACCTCCCTGTAAGAAGAGGACAGTGAGTGCTACTTTCAAATGAGGTGAGAGCGGGAGTCCGTTATACCGTACGATTATTTCAGAGTACCATGGTTCTGGATGTCTCGCTGCAGCGGAAGTTCGGCTCCCCGCCAGTGTCTAGAGTGCCGATAATGAACCGCGAGTGTGGGTGTTGTGTCTCACTGACCCGTGATTGCGCCACTCGGCACTGTCTGCTGCGAGTGAGCTGAATCGTGTGCCGTGAGCTCGCCGTTCCTGTGAATCGATTTACTCGGACACTTGAATTAATCGATACACTGCTTCGAATCATGCACTCAGTAGCCAACACTACCAGATGATTCGCTTATTCTGAAGTGGCTATATATTTGAAAGTCTTCTGCATATAAGTGGTAGCTGCATGATTTTAGTGCAGAATAGATGCCACTGATGCACAGCGAAAAAAGTATTGGTTCCAAAACACTACCCTGTTAGGTGCCTACTTTCGTAGGTCGCCATTCTGAAATGCTGTCGTAAGTTGTTACCCGCTGCCAACGATCATTCAAATAAGATGTAAAGAACGTGAGCCTTAATGTGTCGTCATCCTTCGCCGTCCAACGGTTTTTCTACACCGTAATCTGGGAACGCAGGGCATTCCCTATAAGAAAAATGTTCTGACCAGGTGGACAGAAGAAATTCCGAGAGGTATCATCACTCTTTGTTATGTTTCGCTATTCTCCTTATTTTCCAGTTACCACTACAGCAAACGACCACCAGAGCCACCACCACTACCACCTCCGCCACTGATTTCAGTCAAACAGCCGCAGCAGCTTACCACTCGGTCGTAATGTCTAGTTTTGCCGTTCCTGAAGATCAGGCCAGATTTCTTCCCACGACACCAGCTTCGCTGGGGGAGAGCACTACAGTTCACTTCCAGTTTAAGTCTCTTTCTCCACAGTCTGCTCCGGAGGAAGAACAAGCTCCACGACGCCTTGCTCTGGACCCGAAACCTGCACCATCGTCAGACATTACATGTGCGCCTCCGCCGTCCACGGACGCCATTAATGAGCCCATTTCAGCCAATTCTCCACCCACCACCACTAACCGCTCTCCACTCGGACTTTCATCCGTATCCGGCACAAGACGCCCCATCATTTATTCCCGTTTGCTCTAACCTACCCCCTCGAGAACACATTCATTTCTACTCTCCAAACCTGCCCCCCCCAGTTTCAGTCTCCCACCGCCATTTTCTCTACCCTGCTCATATTTAATATGCGCCGTGAGGATATAGCGGACATCCGACGAACGACAACTGGAGTCATCATTCAAGTTAATGGGGGCACCGCGGCCACTCAATTCACCACTGCAATAGGAGCTCACCAACTTGGATCAAGTACCACTTTTCAACTCCTCTCTCCTCAACCCATCAAAACACCCCCGTCCCCACCACGCTCCCGCCTTCTCAGCTGTGTAATACGAGGTGTTGACCCCTCTATTACAGAAGAAACAATAATCTCCGAACTTCACGCGGAAGGCATCCCAGTCAAGAAGGCATTCAGAATCAAGAACTCCACGGGTCCCACCTATATGGTGAGAATTCTTCTGCCATCGCCCGAAGATGTCGAAGCGGAGTATGTATACATAGACACCACCATAAAGTGGAACCATCTCGTGCCCCACCACCACAAGCCATCCGGTGTGAGCACTGTCTCATTTACAATAATCATACCACCATTCAGAGTACCGCCAAGACTCCTAAATGTGGGTATTTTAATCATGATCACTGTACACCCGGGTGACCCAACAAGCATCAACCCCCACAATACCATACCTGTGGAGGTAATCACGCAGTGTATTCTCGCCGCTGCCGTCGCCGCCCTGCACCACCTCGAAATCAACCAGAACTAATAGCCCCTACCAGAACCATTGATCCACCATCACCACCTAGCCATTCCCTTTTTCAAATATCTGCAGTCGAGGATCTAAATCGTTTTGTCACCATTTCATTATTAAATATCCATCCCTACAACCAACCCGTAGTTCTCACTCACTTACAAGCCGCAGCACACCAAACATTCAATCTTCATTTTCTCATCACCCATTCCGGCCTAAATTCGCACTTCAACTTTACTCCATTAGAAACCCTTGTCTGACCACATTCCCAGCCCCCTCGGCTCGCGCAACCACATCATAGCATCGCATCCTCTCCACTATTTTTAATCACCGAATGGACTTCCATCCTGTTAAATGTAAGCTTGTGCGTGCACCACGGATATAATGTCACTCTTCACATATTTTCCCCCCTGTCTTCAGAAGAGATCACCATGGCGAAGGAACCAACGGAAAAATTTCTAATCAGTACTGTGTTTAACTTTAGACCTTTATATATAACTGTCAAGATACAACTCATTCATTTATGTTAATATCCCACGTACTGTCAAACTGTAGACCGTATTTATATATCAATGTACATGTCAAAAATGGACGCCCTCCCCCATATAAGTTACTGTAATAAAGTTATCCCGCTATCACGTCCCCGGAAATTACAATACCATTCCCTCCACCTCGCCTATCCATCACTCTTCCATACTACACTATCTCTCCTGGCCAGAGAGAGGGTGTTTCCCTTTAGGTGGCCCACCCCACCCCTTCAGGGTGGGGAATCAAAGCATTTGATGATGATGATGAAAGGGTCGAACCAGTACGATTCCAGTTTCGTAATTAATTGTTGTAAGTCTGTTGTGTCAAAAGCACAACTAAAAACCACAGTAGCGTAGCCGGGATCGACTGATTGGGAGGGGGGAATTAGAGTTACAAAATGATGGTAAAACATAATGAAGGTGTTTTTGCGTGTGTGGTGCGTGCGTGCACGAGTGTTATTGTAAGGACACTGATAAAAGTAAATTATGTAAATGTTCAGATTGACTTACCGGTACATTACAAAATCTTACATTAAAATACAAAACAAGAACAATATGATCTTGAACCCAGGAGATAGTGGGTTCAAATCCCACTGTCGGCAGCCCTGAAGATGGTTTTCCGTGGTTTCCCATCTTCACACCAGGCAAATGCAGGAGCTGTTGCATGGCCACTTCCTTCCAACTCCTAGGCCTTTCCTATCCCATCGTCGCCATAAGACCTATCTGTGTCGGTGCGACGTAAAGCAACTTGTTAAAAAAATGTCTGGTAGGCATTAACGTCTGGCTGGTTAATAGGGTTAGCCGGCATTCCATCTTCTGAAAAATATTTATTAAGCTCGTCAGGGGAAACAATTTGTTCCGTCTGTTGCTGCTGACCTTCCAAAATACCCAGTGAACGAAGTTGTTTCCAGTGCGTTACTTATGCTTAGTTTACCTCAGAGATTGAGATTATATTTCTGACAGTAGTTTTCGAGATCACACTCCTTGCGAGTTTTCTTGTACTTTCGGAAACATGGCACACGGCGAGTCATCATGTCTTTAATTTTGTTATTTAACCACGGGCAGGTAAGGCGACTACATTTCACCAGTAGTTTGGGAGCATGATTGTCGTACATTCTGGTTACAAGAAAATTAAATCTGTAAACTTATGAGAAAATATCATCTAGTTGTAGAATATCATTCCAGGGTAAGTTATAAGCATCATACATCAGGTGATCCAAATTAATGTCTTTTAGATTTCTAAAGGTGGCTTGTATTTGGGTACACGAAAAGAGTAGGATAAGTAAATTAGGTCATGAATCGCGATCGATGGAATAGGAATTTGGCTATGAGTTAGAACTTTCTGCGAACTGTTGGTTATGCTATGATCGAATATAATATCAGGTGTGATTATTTGTATATAGATTATACATGAGTAGTAGGTTTAATAATATTATTTGCTTTACGTACCACTAACTACTTTTACGGTTTTCGGAGACGCCGATGTGCCGGAATTTGGTCCCGCAGGAGTTCTTTTACGTGCCAGTAATCTACCGACACGAGGCTGACGTATTTGAGCACCTTCAAATACCTCAGTTGTTAGCGACGTCACAAGGAAGATTTTCTTTTACGTTGAGAAGATTTTAAAAATATTCCTTCCACCTGCCCAATGATTCCCTGAGATCATCTATGAGTTCACCTGATTTACCCAAAAGGCTATTTATTTCCTCTTTTCCCTTCCTTTCTAAGATTCTTTATTACTGTACAGAAATATTTCCCTGCTGCTTGACATAGCCTTTCCAGGTTATTAGCAAATATTCCCACAACTTCTTCTTGGATTCAATAACTGTTTATTTTGCTCTGTTTTTTCATCTATGTCCAGTTCCCTATCAGTTTGGAGCCATTTCCGATACGCCTTCTTTTTACGTTTACAAGTTGCTCTCACTTTATCATTTCACCAAGATGTTAGCTTTTCCCCATCTTTACACGTAGCTGTTCCCAGGCATTTCCTTCCTGTTTCTAATATAACATCCCGGTATGATAATCCACAGCCTGTTTCCAGTCATTCGACCGGGTCAGGAATGGAATGAATGAAGCTTCCATCTAGCAGCGAGTATAGGAATTGTGCCGGCTGCCAACGCCCGTCGAATTCCACTGGGGCAATGATTAATGACTGACAGATGAAATGAAATGATATTGGAGAGTGTTGCTAGAATGAAAGACGAATGAAAGGCTGTCCCGCCTGCGCTTTGTCCAGCACAAATCTCACTTGGAGTGACCGGGATTTGAACCACGGAACCCAGCTATGGGAGGCCGGTGCACTGCCACCTGAGCCACGGAGCCTGATATAGCATCCCTATATGCCACCCATTATATTTCTATATCCTGAACCTACTTACCATCTATGGTATGGAATTTTTCACTAATCATATCCATTTGCAGTACTTCTGCCTAATTTACTCGTCCTGGAGTTTTTCTGCCTTTATTCGTCTGCGGACAGATTTCACTTCTTTATCTTAGGCCTAGAGGTACTTAGTTGTCCGTATCAACGAACAATTATCGGAATAACGCACATTCCTTACAAATTTCCGGAATTCAATCTCGGTTAAGATATAGTCAATTATGGATCTGTTGCGCCTACCCTCCCATGTGTAGCGGTGAATAGCCTTATGCTTGATGATTGTATTCGTAACTGCTGATCCCATACTAGGCTCCAGAAGGTGCGTAAAACGGTACATATAAATCAAGTGGGAACACTGGAGAAAACCGATGGAACATACAGACGGGAAAGGAGACGCTGGAGGTGTTGCTAGCTTGTCATTTTCCTGAGGCTGAGGAAGTAGAAGGAGAAAAAATGGTTGAAACAGAGGCCAGACCGCGAAGAGCGGATTGGTACTGTGCCAACCGATTAATTAAACCTAACAGTAAAGGCTCCGGGGCCAGATGAGATTCTCCCGATACTCCTGCAGGAAGGACGGGAGACAATCATCAAGGCCCTGACAGACCTTTTTAGAGCAAGCTTAGCTCTGAGGTACGTGCCGAAATCATGGTCTAAGACTAAAGCGGTATTTATACCGAAGTCTAGAAGGGCAATGTATGCCCAAGACAAAGCCTGTAGTCCATTATGCTTAAACTCCTTCATGCTAAAAGCAATGGAGAAGATGCTGGATAAATACATCGGGAAAACTGTGCTAGCTCTGGTTACACCCTCCATTCGGACTTATAATCTTTGCAGAAGCTCTAAGTCTTTTAGCTCGGCCGGGTGGATCCCATCTCTAGCTCGCTACCTCGCCGAACCTAAATAAGCAAATAGGCTGACACCGAGCAGGCAGTCGGTCTCCCCAACAATGTACACCTGCCTCATTTTTGACGTTGACCTGCCCCTCTCTGAGGATGAGTCTTCACCGACCTTCGCACAACGGGCGTCCCAGTCTATGATGTCTTCAGGCTGTTGGACGGCACTATATCCTCACCATCAGTGACGGTTCTACTCTATCTCCGCCGAGAGGACGACATGCTCCGACTCCAAGACACCGGTGCGACTCTTCACAACAGATTCCACCCAGTGGTACCGACTCCGCAGACCATCCTAGATCAACTTTTCGCCGACCCATCTCTTCCTCCCGTCGTCTCCGCGTCTCAACCCGCAACAACGCCCTCATTTTCTACTTACCCCACCACTACCACCACTACTACCACTACAACATCCGCTTACACCCCTTCCCACGTTCCAGTCACTACGGTCTCGACTTGTCATCCCTCGCCTATCATGTCCTCATCACTTCCCCTTTCTTCGAACCCTTTCCAGCCAGTCCCCAACAAATTCCCACCCTCCCACTGGATTCAACACAAGCAACACAGCCGTCACCTTCACCACCGCCTCAAGCAGATGCCTCAGCAGAAGCGACGTCAACACCGTCAACGCAGCTCTCAACAACTTTCCGTGGTATTTCTAGTTGTGTCATCCGTGGTATAGAACCATCCATTTCAAGCCAGGACATCCTCCGTGAACTACACACCTCAGGCATCCCCGCGCGTTGTGCAGCTCGAATACAAACAAGCACTGGCCCAACCTACATGGTACGACTTCATCTACCGACTACAGCCGACGTCCATAAACTTCTTGAATCCGGAGTCTACATATACCGTCATCATTACAGAGTGGAGCTATCTTGTTCGCCTCCTCAACCAGCTCGCTCTCCTAACAACACCTACTATCGCCCTGGCCCGCTCCTCCACCTGTTCCACCCCCTCAACTCAATTGTCCACCCCCTACGCAATCTAGCTACTTCGTCCCACCCCTCCCGACATTAGATATCCTTCGCCTTCTTACGACAACCCTCAATAATCTCACATCTACTATCCATCTACTCATCATGTATCTTCCTATAGGCACTCTCTTCTAATCTTTACCTCACGCACTTCCTGTAAATCCTCAATTTCTCTCATCTCCCCAGCCAAGAGGCCTTCACGATACACCGCATACAATTTATTCACTTCGACCTTCCATCATATTCTTCCCATCACACCACCTTTCTCCCCACAGCTCTGGCCCGAGAGACGGCGTCACCGTTTAAGGGGTAATACTGTTGTAAAATGGATTAGATCCATGTTAGACGAGAGCAAAAAAAATAAAGGCAGCTCTGTTTGAAGAGACGCTAACGGTTAGAGACACCCGAGGTTGTGCGCAGGGAGGAGTCCTTTCTCCTCTTCTGCGGAATCTTGTGGTGAACAAAATCATAACCATGCTCATCGAACAGGGATTTTACACACAATGGTACGCAGACGACCTAGTTATTGTGGTAAGAGGTAAGGTGATGAGTGTCATCAAGATCATTTAGCCTTGTGGAGAACTGGAGTCGGGAAAAATAACTCACTGTCAAGGAAGAAATTAGAGGGGACGAGAACACTGAAACTCTTTGGGCAAGAAATATATATGGGAGAATAAGTGTAACAATTAGGTGTAATATTAGACAAAATGTTAACCTGGTCTCCACAGTTAGAAAGAAACATAACCCGGTCTAAGATCATATTGTATGCATGCAGGAGGGTAGTCGAGACAACATGGGGTCTAAAGCCGGCAATGGTAATGTGGCTATACACAATGATCATTAGACCACTGACGATCTATGCAGAAATCATTTGGTGGATGAAAGTAAGTCAAGGAAAAGTCGGTAGCAAACTAAATAGCCTTCAGAGAATGGCATGTATAGCCATAACTGGGGCAATGAAGACTACGCCGACAGAAGCGTTGAATACCCTACTGGATCTCCCTCCATTAAGTAACTTTATAGAGGGACAGGATAAAATGAACTCATACCGACTGGAGCAAAATGGATGCTGGAAGACTCAAAGGCCCAATCTTGGACACTGTAAAATTAACAGAGTAATAACAAGGGAAGTTTTACACATACCAGCTGATTATATGATTCCAAAGTATATCTTTGAGAAACCATCTGAGACCCATATAACATAAAAGGAAGACTGGGACATTAAAAGATGGGAAACTGGTAGAGAAGATATTGTGTGGTGGACAGGTGGCTCAATGACTGAGAAGGGAAAAGGAAGAGGGATCAACGGGCAAAGACCTGAGAGATCAATCCAAATGAGCCTAGGCAGACAAACTACATTTTTCTGAGGAAACCTGAAAATGAACTACAGAGATAATATTTTCGTATTTACAGATAGCCAAGCAGTCATTAATACACTTGAAGCTGTCCGGGTTTCCTCCAAAATTGTTTGGTATTGCCACACACTTCTCCTGAAGCTCTCAGAGTACAATGTTGTTAAAATAATATGGGTACCTGAGCATGCCGGTATAGAAGGTAATGTAAAAGCAGATAAACTGGCAAAAAAGGGTAAGGAACACCTTCTGTGGGCCCAGAACCAGTATGTGGGATCTCTTATCGACAAGCCCGACTTTAAATAGGTAGGCTACATGGGTACAAAAGAAACAAATGGAAAAGTGGAAAAATGCTCCAGGATTCAGGCTTGCGAAAGATCTAATAAAGAGCCCAAACAAGAACCATACTAAGGAACCACTGGAACTCAGCAGAGAAAATATAAGATTGGTAGTAGGACTCCTGACTGGACACTGCCATCTTAAAAAACACTTACATAGAATTGGAGTAATAAGAGACAATGTATGTGGGAAATGTAACGATGCGGAAGAATCAACTGAACACATACTGTCAGACTGTGAGGCGCTGGGCAGAATCAGAATCTCCACACTGGGATTACCTGGTGACTGAAGAGAGAAGAAACATCCGAGAAGACCCAATAAGGAAGACCTGAAACTTGGTGAAGGGAGCAGGTATAACTAGGTGGGGATGAAGGAAAACACATGATAACAAAAGATCTTCGAGGTCGACGCCATAAGGAACTTTTTATAGAGACCCCCATGAATAAAATAAGAAGAAGAAGATTCCCATACTATCACAGAAGATCAGCAAACTCTTCCCATTCCGATTAGCTTCCATATATTCCCCACCTTTACCAATCACCTTTTCGCATCCTTCAGTTCTATTTCAAACTCTCGCATTGAAATTGCCCATTAGCACTATAATATCCTTGCTGTTGACCCTAAAACATCCAGAGGCATATTCTATGCTAACTAAAACAGTTCTATTTCCTTTCTTCCATAAGCCTTATTAATATTGATAGCTCCACACTGAATTCCATTTCGTTCGCCAAGTTGTTTCCAAGGAGTCACTCGCCTGTCGGTTCGGTGTGGGACTTCATTCCTCCCATAGGGTCAAGGCTTGTTTAAAACGTCTTGAGCGTGCTCGGTAAAAATTATGTGAAGCAGGATGCTAATCTTACTTACACAGAGTACCAGTGAGGATCTCTCCTCGAGCGGGTTAGGGGCCACCGATGAATTGTATAATCCTAGCCGCCTGAGTACAAGGAGAGCCATAACTCAGAATATGTCCGAAATGCCCACTCCCATTCTATAGCTACTGGTATCCCGACTCTCAGGACCACTTACTAGGCCACTCAGCCGTTGCCCACGGTGCACGAAGTAGGACGTGACAACTGTAACCCACACCACGAAACACTATCACGTTTATTATTATTAGTAGTAAAAGTCATAGTAGCAGTAGTAGTTATTGAACAGGAATAATTTTTCAGATGCATAGAGTACATGATAAATACGACATAGGCCCATATTGTCCCTATCAGAAGTCGGAACTGAGCCTGAGGTATGGGAAGGTCGTGTTTTTTAGGTCAGGTCGCTGATCTTTGGCTGGCTATTCACACATGATTAACCTGAACTGCCACAGTGACTGGATACATTTTTGATGCCTCCCTCCGTTTTATGCTTAGCTCAGAGATGCAAACATTTCTACGAGTATTAATCTCGATTCCTCACATTTTCAACTCCCCACAATATAAATTCTTTGAACCATAACTTTGTGCACTCGTTATATTATGCAGCATTACAGTGGTTGTAGGTTGGGGACTAGGCCTGCTATAAAAATGCTTGTTACTGTCCATTCTAACCTCTGACGACTTTAATTCGCCAGGAGTTCTTTAACATGCTGAAGGCCAAGAATAAGGAGTAATAATATTGAAACACTCGTAAATGCCACTCACCGGTTAACTGATTGCGTCACTGAGAAACCTGTCCCGTAATGTGTGTTATAATGAGAAGTATGCTGTACTATGTATCTGTTATCTGTAATATTATATTGTGTACACTGGACCTGAAGGTAGATACCTGCAAGATCTGCACCTACAGAAATTTGCCACCCCATCTCACGAAATCTCTGGTCTCGAACCTTTCAGTTCGGCCCCTAATCGTTCACGTGGCTGGGAGGTTAGGGTGCAGGGTGGGAAATTCAGGTTTGTTAGCTTAGTTAGCTGGTCTTTTTGTATATGCTTAATATGTAGAATCTCTTTTCATTGGACTTCCTGTGCATTAAAGAATGCCCTTCAGCGCAAAACTTTCGGCCCATTTGTAACTTCGCAGCAGGTTAATACGACATGAACAACCAAACCTTGTGGCACATACAACTTATTAAGAGCCTTCCTCTGGCAAGATGAGTGCTGCCCATCCAGTTGGGTCTCTCGTTGCAGTAGAACGTGCTTAATGTGACGACATTCTCTACTCTGTTCCTTGGCTTTCTTCACCGAAATTGGGAAGTGAAACGCATGTTATTCACATCATTCTCTTACTAGCATTAGCTGCCCTGTCGGCCTTCATGCTATATTCTACTACATACACCCAGGTCTAGTATTGCAAATTTTTGTTATAACGTCACTCATGCGCCGATAATATAACGAAGAATATGTGGAACAGAACGACTATCGAAGAAGATGTAAAGCAGCGTAGGGAGTAAACGAAATACAATCATGGGAAAATGAATCACAAGAAAATAATAATTAAAGCCTTAAGATTTGAGTTTAATTTTATCATGTTATTGGAGTCAGAAGAAGATCTGAAGAAATACGCAAACGGTTTGGACTCAGCCTTGAAAACAGAGCACAAGATAAATCACATCGAATGTAATACAAAACTGATGGACTGTAGGCCCTAGTCGAAAAAAGTCAAATAAGGGAGAAAAGATTAGAAAAGCAAATAATATCAAGATGATACAGATAAAATTTTCTGCTATGGTAAAATAATACAGGACATAAAATGTTCAACTAAAGAATGCGTGTAGGCCGTGTGGTTAGGGCCACGTAGCTGTGAGCTTGCATTCGGGAGATGATGGATTCGAATCTCATCTTCGGCAGTCCTGAGGATAGTTTTCCGTGGCTTCCCATATTCACACCAGGCAAATTCTCTGGCTATACCTTAATTACGACTGCAGAAGCTACCTTAGAAGTCCTAACCCTTTCTCACCCTTGCGTCGCCGAAAATCTGCGACGTTACCTCAAGCTAAAAATAAAGGAAACCTATGTAGTTAAGTGCTGAATTGCTTGAAATTCTACGGCCCGCTTCCTAGCCATAGATAAGCAGCATGTGTTTGTTCAAGTGAAAATATAGTTAAACTAAGTGATGAAATCAGTGTACCGTTATATAAAAGTACAGTATTAAAGCGAATGAATTCAACTCAGTATGCCATATGTCCGTAGTGAAATGTTTTTTGCTAGTAGCTTTACGTCGCACTGACACAGATAGGTCTTATGGCGACGACTTGATAATAAAGGCCTAGGAGTTGGTAGGAAGCGGCCGCGGCCTTAATTAAGGTACATTTGCCTGGTGTGAACATGGGAAACCACGGAAAACCATCTTCAGGGCTGCTGACAGTGGGATTCGAACCAGTGAAATGTTTAAACTTGTGTTTATACATAAAACAATCGAAGGGCACTCCATAGTCTATGCCTTGTAAATCATCGTTCGTCTCACTACAAACAGTAGCTCATTTCCCACTGTATGTCCCAAATCCTTTCATTACAGGACCATTTTGTTGAATGTACGGAAAGTCTTCCATTATTTATTATATTATGCTTATCTCGTGCCAGGGACTAGGAGTATAAGCCATGTTACATAGCGTCCTCATAGTACAAGTTACTGATTTAATTTTCAACAGTTAGCATAAGAAAACAATTATAAAAAATGAAAATACTATTTCCGTAAATATGTTAATGTAGGCCTATTCATTTCAAACCATCTACGATTAATACTATATCTGTTTAAAAAATAAATATAACTTATGACCTGAAATGCAGCTCCTTTGAGTTAACGGTACTCTTGCTCCCTGGCTGGAAAGATTTATTGTGCGTCAATCAAGTGCTCATTCACGGATTGTGGTTACATCAGAATATAGAAAGTTTACTTTAAATTAGTGTGGAGAGGTTATTGGTGAACCTAGGTGCTGTTTCTATCAGTTTGATCGTTTTAAGAGTGTTAGGTAAGACCCGTAGTGGACGTAAAAATACACAGATTAACGTAGCATGCATGAGCTGAGAGAGAAGAGAAAATTATCATGCTCTGTCCAAATTCGAAGGATTCATTTTGGTGAACACTGGCGCCCAAATTATGGAGATTTCAGTAAATGATTTGACTAACTCATTTATTTCTAATCAACGTAAAGTAGAATCATATTTATATTACAAATGGCGATAAAAATGGTTGCAGTAAAGTTATTAACGTCGCCCAAGCGTGAGGCAATTTGTAAAAACGTTACAAGTTGTGTACAGATGAAAAGGTTTGCACAGAACAGGGTGTCATGGAAAATGGTATGAAACCGGTCTAAGGACTGATGACATACACATACACAAGTAGATAAATTGAGAAATGGCATTCTTATGTACTCCAGAAAATCTTACTGATGGTACCATTCACTCGTTTTCTATTCGATTGCATGAATGGCTTTCATTCAATATACCGAAACACATTTATAATCAGCAGGTCACTCGATATTTTAAAACAAATCATTACGAGATTGCCCAGAAAATTCTGAACTTTTTTGTCTGGGTTAAGAATGAGTGCTCCGTTTACATCTGTACCGTCTGAAAACTTATGGTAAGTTGTAGCTATTTGTAAAGTGACACATGACTTCTAAGTTCAGCGGATTTTAGTGGAAGATGTGTGTTCTTCCTCGGTTTAGAATTTGGTCGAACGAATGTTACATATTTGTATAAGGAAGAAAACCCGCGCAGATGTGGAAGAACATCTCTGAAGTATGAGAATAAAGTAGGCCTACTGTTGGTAAACCAACTATTCAGAGGAGATTTGTGGAACTCAAATTCGAGACCCTCCATTTAGATGTCGCGAAACGTTCTGGAAGACCTTTCAGAGGGGATAAAAAATTCATAAAGGTGTAGAAACTCCGAAAATTCCCAAAAGTACAGTTCATGAACTTTTGATGAGGGCTTGGGTTCATCTCTTGTCATGATACTTCGCTGCACACAACGTGGTAGAGATAAACTCCACAGATTGTTACTACATCGACAAAGAAATCTTGGGATACAATAAAACAGAACCATTCAAATGAATGATGAATGAAAATTAAAAAAATGAATTGTTTAAGAACAACTTCGTCTGAAAACTAACCTGAAACCAGGCATCCAAATAACCAACATCAAACACTGAAGCGGTAAAACTATGCGAAGAAACTTATGTTTCGACGGATATTATTTTAGAAGCATTCTCTACTGAGCCAGTTCCAATGTGTACTGCAATAAGTTATGGAATCTGAACTATTACATTCAAAAGAAAAGGTCAAAGACAACAACAGAAAAGACGTATGTTCCACTAAGTCAACCTGAAGTATTTCGACTTGTATGTGTTATTACATCCATGGTATTGAACAAGTATTGCTGCGATCGACCTGTACTGCTTTTGGTTTCTTCATAACCCTTCGAACAAAAAATTGTTTGATGAAATCAACCTTACATGTTACTAATCTCATGATTAGACCCGTATTGAAATTTGCTATGAATGCTTACAATATAGTGATTATTTTAATCCACCTATTCAATACAATTTTATTGAATTTGTATTGAATAGTTGGATTAAAATAATCACTATATTCTAAGCATTTATGAAATCAACCTTGCCAAATAGCACTGGAATGATTTCTTCACATCCAAACCTATTCGTAACTTTAAAATTCTCGTGTCGTTGGATTTACTGGCACGTCAAAAGAACTCCTGAAGGACAAAAATTCCGGCACCTTGGGATCTCCAAAAACATAAACATTGAGTTAGTTGTACGTAAAATTATTATTAATTCCAAATTATCGAAGACATAAACAAATATCATGGGAAGAAATGGAGAATACTTTAACGAAAATGATTTCATATTCATGAGTTTTACTTCAATTTCTCCTGTGAGAAGTTATATCCTTTTTTCGATTTTCTTGGTTAGGAGCAGGGAATCAAGGGATGCATCCACTCCCATTCCTCGTCGCAGGCGAACTCTTCAAAATGAATGGGAATTTGAATTCGTTGTGAAACCGAACCTACTAGCACGAGGGCACGTGAGTACTGTCTGTTGACCTCGAGTCAACATAGCGGGATATGACATTAGAGGATCTCTATAATTGAAGTTCGATAACTTATTACGTACGATACCAACCACCTAACGCTCAGATCATGTACTGTTTACGAACTCTACGCTTATCATACTTCTCTTCTCAAACTATGTTCTTACTATTGCTGTTAGTTACTGTTAGAGGATTCAGATAGTTTTGGTTATCAGTTCTGAGTACTTAGGTGTTGAAACTCGTAAGTAATGTGCATTACTTTAGGGTGTTGGCTGCCGTTTTCCGAGGCTCTGGTTCCATTCCTGGTACTGCCAGAGATTTAAGAATGGTGGGAGACCTGGTACGTGATTAAAATGGTACATGCAGCTCAGTTCTATTCGGGGTGTACCTGAAAAGACCTGCACTACCTAGGAATGTGGACAGGAGTTTTCTTTACTTTTACGATAGGTTCTGTGGTGAAGTGTGTTATAGTGTTATAGTAACTCGTCTGTATCAAGGACTAAGGTGCGACCCCTGAGGCTTAATCAATAATAATATTATTTGCTTTACGTCCCACTAACTACTTTTACGGTTTTTGGAGACGCCGAGGTGCCGGAATTTTGTCCCGCAGGAGTTCTTTTACGTGCCCGTAAATTTACCGACACGAGGCTGACGTATTTGAACACTTTCAAATACCACCGGACTGAGCCAGGATCGAACCTGTCAAGTTGGGCTCAGCGCCTCAACCGTCTGAGCCACTCAGCCCGGCGAGGCTTAATCAAAGACAGTATCCCAGTTATTTCATTGTATATGAGTGTGAGATAAATGCCCATGCAATAAAGATATTTAGATCCGTTTTCGTCGACAGTTGATAAATATTTACTAACAAGTTGTTAGTTCACCATGTTAAAACTTTAGCAACGTGTTAAAATTCTTCTACTTCAAACATTTTTTGTGAGAAATGTTAACTAACACGTTGTGAAGTCTCGTGAGAGTTGCGAACAATGCGAATCTAGAAGGCAGTTACAGAACCAAGCGGTTGTTTAGCATCCTCCGATGCGATCTTGTTTAAATACAGCTATAAAACATGACACGTGATGTCAACATAAACAGGTTATCTCAACATTTGATTTGCGATCCCCACCTAAAAGTGGGAAATCCTCTTTTACAGACCTCCATTACCCTTTCCGTGCTGTTCTGTGTCGTGACGTATGTTATATTATAACTATTTTGAGGTCTTGTTTCACGATGAAAATATGGTGTCAAATGATATTTTCTTAAAAGGTCTCACATTCCAGGATCCCTTTTTAATTGTCCCCATTTCAAACCGTGCTCTGATACCGGACTTATTAAATACCTATTATTCTGCCATTCGCGTAACCTGTACATCTAGTAACTGAATGCTCGATTTGGAGGTTAGCATAATTAATACTTGAACATTAAAAGAAAAAGTATCCCTTCCGAATGCGGCATATTGCAGCTCTGTTGCCTCCATGTGACTGGATTCTTGCGAGTGTACTACCTACTGCTCCTAAAACGCCAACAAAACGGCGTACTTCATAGAAGTCGTGGATAATCTGTTAATATTTTGCGGAAATGAGAAACGTGAGAGTACCATTTTCAGGGCTGCCAACAGTGGAGTTCGAACACACCATCTCCCTAGTTCAAGCTCTGAGCTACGTGCCCGAGCCAACTCACTCAGCCAACTTAAATATCAGAATGGGAAATAGAGCAGTAGGGTATGAGTGGGTAAGAGGCCTTCTTTTTTTCTTGTCGTGCATTCTTTTACAATAACAGAAAATACAATCTGTGTCCTTTTCATATTATTTCCTATTCTAATATGTCTCTTACTTCTTTCGACTATGTCCCATCAGTTTTGTATTACATTCGATGAGATTCATCTCGTGCTCTGTTTTCAAGCCTATGTGCAAACCATTTGACTGCTCCTTTAAATATTTTGCCAACTCCAATAACATGACTAAATCAAAGTTAAATCGTAAGGTTTTAATTAATATTCCCTTGAAATTTCTTGTCCTTTCTTTTCATTTCCTTTACTGCATACATTGCTTCACATCCTTCTGAATATTCGTTGTATTCCCTATTCTTAGCATATTATCTGCGCATGAATGAAGTCACAACAAAATCATGCAATACTAGACCTGGACGTTTGTAGCAGAATACAACATGACTAGCTTGACTATCAGTACTAGTAAGATAATGATGTGGATAATATGCGGTTAGCTTTCCAATTTCTGTAAAGGATATGAGAGGGCCCTGGGTTCGACTCACGACCGGGTGGGGGATTTTAGCCTCGTCTGGTTAATCCTTCAGTCACGGAAACTTGGTATTTGTGTTAGTGTTAATACACAACACGTTACACTACTAACCACTTCAGACACAGTAGTGAGTACATCCCTTTACATAGGGTTTACGTCAGGAAAGGCATCCTGCCATAAAACTGGACATCAACCAGACGTCCCCCTGTGGGTGGGGGCGGTAGAATAACACCCACAGTATCCCCTGCCTGTCGTAAGAGGCGACTAAAAGGGCCCCAGGGGCCCTGAACTTTGGAGCGTGGGATGGCGACTACAGGGCCCTTAGCTGATTCCTGGCATTGCTTCCACTTACTTGTGCCAGGCTCATCACTTTCATCTATCCTATCAGACCTCACATGGTCAACTCTTGTTATATTCCGACCCCGACGCTATTAGGTTTGCGAGGGCTAGAGAATCTTTCATTTTCACGCCCTTCGTCACCCTTGTCTTCCTTTGGCAGATATCTTCATTTTCGAAGTGTCGGATCCCTTCCATTTTTCCCTCTGATTAGTGTTATATAGAGGATGGTTGCCTAGTTGTACTTCCTCTTAAAACAATAATCACCACCACCACCATAAACCAGACGTATTGCCGACTTCACGTAATTAGGAAGAAGACAGGGGGAAAAGAAGAAGAAAACTGGTGTAGAGTGTTAGTGATTCTAAACACAAAGTGGTTCGATATCTTATACAGGAAAATATTCCTGAAATTGGACAATGTAGACTGAAGTAGAAAGCTAGATTATTGAAGTGAACGCATCTTCAATTATGTAGTTTAAATTACAAAATTAACCACTTCTTCTGATACAGGATCCTCAGTGTCGATCAGTGCATGCCATATACTTAATTATAGCCTCACGCCGGCCCGGTGGTGTAGGGATAGCGTGCCTGCCTCTTACCCAGAGGCTCCGGGTTCGATTCGCGGCCAGGTCAGGGATTTTTACCTGGACCTGAGGGCTGGTTCGAGGTCCACTCAGCCTACGTGATTAGAATTGAGGATCTATATGACGGTGAGATAGAGGTCCCGGTCTCGAAAGCCAAGAATAACGGCCGAGAGAATTCGTCGTGCTGACCATACGACACCTCGCAATCTGCAGGCGTTTGGGCTGACCAGCGGTCGCTTGATAGGCCAAGGCCCTTCAAGGGCTGTAGTGCCACGGGGTTTATAGCCTCACAGAAAATTATTACATAAGTCAGCCTGCTCTGAGGAACGATGAAGTGGTTCCTTTACTTATTTTTGTAACTGAATACTACTTGGAATCATAGTTCTTTCAACTCTTGACTCTGCATATTCTTTGAAACCTCTGCACACTCATTATTTCTTGTTTACATTTATATTTCCACGTCAGTGAGCAAACGTTCTTGCAGATTGACAGAACGTGAAATAACACTACTTACTCCACCCATGATCTTCACCATTGCGGTCAACTGTCGGTTCGAAAGCCGTTGCTGGCTGGTGAGTTTCTTGCCGCTCTATCTAACTCACTAAGTCATCTTTTCAGAATACAAGAGGTGGGATAACTTGGGTATAAACTAACTAATGATAATCCCTTATCAGGTAACCCATCTTTTAAACATCGACTAGGGGCAATGACTAGACCGCGTAACAAAGTATAATAACTGGAGAGACCTACAATATAGTTCTGGGGATTTTGACAGTGAGCGTACTCAATTTAGAAAGGTAACTATCGGCCAGTATCCAGTATTCGGGAGATAGTAGGTTCGAAACCCACTATCGGCAGCCCTGAAAATGATTTTCCGTGGTTTCCCATTTTCACACCAGGCAAATGCTGGGGCTGTACCTTAATTAAGGCCACGGCCGCTTCCTTCCCACTCCTAGCCCTTTCCTGTCCCGTCGTCGTCATAAGACCTATCTGCGTATGTGCGACGTAAAGCAACTAGCTAGCTCTTATTTTTCATTTAAGAAGTATAATATCCAGACCTCCATTATTCATTCGAGTTGTATTGTAGATCTTTCTTTATCCATTTCATACTCAAATCACTAGGAGGAAGCTGGACGACTAAATTTCAAGTCATTTTAAATCTCAAACACGCAATTTAAAATGTGGCAGGTCCCTTATATTAAAATTTCGCACTCTTCCTTTGCACGTGTGGTTGTGTCACAACCCTGCAGCCTGAGCTTGTGAGCTCTGGTTGTGTTCCCGTGTCTCACTCTTCTTATGTACGTGTGGTTGGGTCACAACCCTGCAGCCTGAGCTTGTGAGCTCTGGTTGTGTTCTCGTGTCTCACACTTCTTATGTACGTGTGGTTGTGTCACAACCCTGCAGCATGAGCTTGTGAGCTCTGGTTGTTTTCTCGTGTCTCACACTTCTTATGTACGTGTGGTTGTGTCACAACCCTGCAGCATGAGCTTGTGAGCTCTGGTTGTTTTCTAGTGTCTCACACTTCTTATGTACGTGTGGTTGTCACAACCCTGCAGCATGAGCTTGTGAGCTCTAGTTATGTTCTCGTGTCTCACTCTTCTTACGTACGTGTGGTTGGGTCACAACCCTGCAGCCTGAGCTTGTGAGCTCTGGTTGTGTTCTCGTGTCTCACACTTCTTATGTACGTGTGGTTGTGTCACAACCCTGCAGCATGAGCTTGTGAGCTCTGGTTGTTTTCTCGTGTCTCACACTTCTTATGTACGTGTGGTTGTGTCACAACCCTGCAGCATGAGCTTGTGAGCTCTGGTTGTTTTCTCGTGTCTCACACTTCTTATGTACGTGTGGTTGTCACAACCCTGCAGCATGAGCTTGTGAGCTCTAGTTATGTTCTCGTGTCTCACTCTTCTTACGTACGTGTGGTTGTCACAACCCTGCAGCCTGAGCTTGTGAGCTCTAGTTATGTTCTCGTGTCTCACTCTTCTTACGTACGTGTGGTTGTCACAATCCTGCAGCCTGAGCTTGTGAGCTCTAGTTATGTTCTCGTGTCTCACTCTTCTTACGTACGTGTGGTTGTGTCACAATCGTGCAGAATGAGGTAATGAACTCTAGTCATGCTTCATTTCGTATTACTGATGAGTAGGGCTCAGATGTTTAGGAAAAGTAATTTTCTTCTTCTTTATCTTTTTCTTATTATTATTCTTTCTAATCTGTTTAACTTCCAGGATTGATTTTCCCTCGGACTCCGTGAGGGATTTCCCCTCTACCGCCTCAAGGGCAGTGTCCTGGAGCGTGAGACTTTTGGTCGGGGATAAAACTGGGGAGAATGTCCATTACCTCGCTCAGGCGGCCTCACCTGCTATGCTGAACAGGGGCGTTGTCGGGAGATGGGAAGGTTGAAAGGGATAGACAAGGAAGAGGGAAGGAAGCGGCCGTGGCCTTAAGTTAGGTACAGGAGTTCGGCTGGAAGGTGTTTGATCATCCACCGTTCACTCCTGATCTTGCTCTCAGTGACTGTCATCTTTTCTTGCACCTCAAGAAATTCGTGTCACCCGTCAGCATTTTATCGCGTTATTTCAGGACATACACAAGCGATAGATGTTACACGACATGGGACATATACGTTAAACCAAATTCACAAATAAACAAGAGAATGAAAGCACACTTACCTAAAACCATTTCCAATAAACAGTCATGATGATAAACAGACAACCAGGCCCAAAGAGGCCAGGCGGACTCAATTAAAATATTAAGAAGTCGAATAGTGATTGGAATAAGCATACCAGTTTTAGAAAGACATTGAAACTTTAATTAGGAAAAACTGACTGGTTTTAAATAAAATCTCAGCCTCACTTAGGGAAAAATCAAATTAATATTATGATTGAAAATGTTACACAAATTGGTATATAACCAATTAATAAAATTAAGAGAAAATGCATCCAATGCAAATTGTTACAATTCAAAGTTAATTAACTGAATTAGTTTCAAAGTAATTAATCGAGCCGAAAATACTCTCTATATGACTCCCTCAATTGTAACTGGTAAGTTAAGAAAGATAATTACATGCCATCAAGCATAAGTCACACGACAAACATGCATATAAAATGTAACAACAGAATAAAATTTGAAATTAAAGGGAGGAACAAGTAAGGTAATATTCCCCAAATAAATATTTTTCAAAGGAGTAATTCAATTGAAATTCAATATCACATAACAGATTCGGTCAACTACCAAATAATAAAAAAAGTCCATCACGTAGAACAGTCGAAACTAGACTCCATGGTCGAACGTCTGATGTCAACCTGAAAACAAGGACACACCCCGTAGACTGTTTACTATTCGCCGCCGTAGCAACAAGATCACGTGATCAAAGGAAAAGAATATGGCTGCCCATATAATGAACCAAGTTAGCCACAAGAAACGCTTTTCAACTCATTAATTTAAATTAGTTTTTGGTGGTATGAAAGAAGTTAAATATAATTTTAAAAGAGAATTAAGCAAGCTAAATCACCATCGAATCAAAGTAAAAGAAATTGACACCCGAAGCTAATGCAATTAATAAATATCATCCACCAATACAACCACATACAATATATCGTCCAACCAACTATAAGACATGCTACCGAAACCAATGATTACTTGTTCAGTAATAATAAGGAAAGACCCCATATTTCATTTCTAATAATAAGTTTACATTCGAAAAGATTTAAGCGATTTTGAACACATTTTCTGTTTTCTGCCCACCACAATTTCTTGATCACCAAAGTAATACAGATTCATGTAATTACAACTTTGACGTACACAATCCAAACATCATACCGACAGTCCAGGAAGTAGTATGTAGACCTTACTTGAACTTCATCCAGGTACTAACGGAAGACTGACGACGTTACTTACAGTTTGTAAACAAGACGTTTAAAAATGAACAAACCTTCACGGAAATATTACGGCCTGTAGCGGAATGGTGATTTAATCACCCAGGATCAATTTCCTCCAACATCTTCCCTTTCTCTATTTTTAATTGAAGGTTAAACTTCGCAGCCGAAGAAAACGCGTGATGCTGCTTACACCGAAGGTTCAAAACAGTGGAAGGTCAGTTCAGTGTCACAAGCAGTTTAACAGTTTAACAGTTACTGTTCTCGAGGTAGAGCGTCTAACCGCTAGATAGTGACCGAGTACGGTGCGTCGAGAACATGCACAGTCGTTTAGCGCTCCACGTAAATTACATGTACTAATAAGGAGTGTCACAATTTTTAAGTCCAGTAGACTGAATTTACTAAGAAATGAAATAAGGGCTTCAAGGCCAACCCCATTATATTCACATATTTTCATGTTTATAGACACAAATTTCAATCAATGCTTATAGTTCAGCACATCGTTTCCAAAACACGTTATACTTTTCACACGGACGAAGAGCTGAAGGCGAATGTCACACTCTGGTTCCCTTCCTAGGCGGCAGACTTCTACAACACCTCCATACAAAAGGTTATCCCAAGTTGAAAAGTGCCTCAATTCTATTGGTAATTTTTTTATTGCTAGTGGCTTTACGTTGCACTGACACAGATAGGTCTCATGGCGACGATGGGATAGGAAAGGCCTAGGAGTTGGAAGGAAGTGGCCGTGGCCTTAATTAAGGTACAGCCCCAGTACTTGCCTGGTGTGAAAATGGAAAACCACGGATAACCATTTCAGGGCTTCCGACAGTGCGATTCGAACCCACTATCTACCGGATGCAAGCTCACAGCCATGCGCCTCTAACCGCACGGCCAACTCACCCGGTCTGTTGGTAATTATGTCGAAAATAGCTCCAACATTGTTGTATCAGGAGTCAAAAATTTTTTATGAAACAATGTTGTATTTTTTTCTCAAATAGGGAAAATTAATTTCTGGGTGGCCCTCGCATAATATAACGGAGAAGAAAGTATTTGAAGGAGTAATATTAAGGACACAAGTTGAGTCATCTCTAGTTTATCTCCGTTTGATAGTTCGTAGCAATGTTAGCTGAAAGAGAAGTTCTTGAAGTTGCTGAAATTGTACCACTTCGCAAACAAACCACGTCTGCCTCGTAGAACTATTAAATCCAGTGACATCCTTCGATTATGAAATCCATGGACATTTGTGTGTATGCAACTTGAATATTAACCTGTACGGTTCTACTGCGTAATTGTAACTATTGGGGTATGGAACTGACGTACGTAACCTAGGAATGAAATAAGGCACAATTGCAGCCATTCAGTTTCCACTTCTTGGAACATTTCTCATCGGACTTGTCTATTGCTATGGGGTTTGATACCGAGCTCGATAGCTGCAGTCGCTTAAGTGCGGTCAGTATCCAGTATTCGGGAGATAGTGAGAGCGAACCTCACTGTCGGCCGGCAGCCCTGAAGATGGTTTTCCGTGGTTTCCCATTTTAACACCAGGCAAATGCTGGAGCTGTACCTTATTTAAGGCCACGGCTGCTTCCCTCCCACTCCTAGCCCTTTCCTGACCCATCGTAGCCATAAGACCTATCTTTGTCGGTGCGACGTAAAGCAACTTGTAAAAAAATGGATTTGGTAAAGAATGAGCAATAGGACAAGGATACGGAATGATTGTGCGGTATGAAATCACAATAAATTTCAATTTTGGTTACAGCCAATGACACAGGACTATCAGAGTGCATGGTCCCTGACTCGCTCCACACACACATCTGATTGGAGAAGAACGTTTTATGGTGCTGTTTGATGTCTGAACATTTATGTTCATAGCGGAGTGTTCTCAACTCATCTGCTGGAGTTCCGTAGATGTAGGCTGAGAGTATTTAGTTCATTCAATCACTCATTCAAGAGTTAAAGCTCTCTCTCCAGCTGGTGGTTATCCATGACGGAGAGAGAGAGACCTCTTTACGTGCATGCATCAATATAGGTCATTCATCAATCATTCATTCACTCATTCATTAATCATTCATTCATTCAGTCATTCATTCATTCACTGTCGTGCCTTCGTCCACATGGAATGTTCCCACCATATCTGCTGGAGTTCCGTTGATGTAGGCAGAGAGCATTCAACTCATTAAATCATTCAATCATTTATTCGTTCATTCATCAAGCATTCAGTCATGCAGCATAACCCAATCAGGCAAGTATTCAATTTCTTCATATATTCATTTATTCATTCATTCATTCATGATGTCTATTGTAAGCTAAGGATAACATTGTTCAGACTAGTAACACTAATAAATACTTGCACTAACAAGAATTACTAGGGGTAAGATACGTGTTGTCCTGGATTAAATAACAATGTTAACGTCTATGACAAAAAGAAAAAAAAGAAAAATTGAGAAACCACAGTTTATAGATCGGGTGTAATTTGTGAGTAAGCGTAATAGTAATATTTAAGGTAGTAATAGATACATTAATTGTAACAAAATTATACATGTATAAAATAAATTGGATTGAAAAAATGATTAGGCCTACTCTCTCCCCAGATCCTGGCGATTCGGAACTAGGGGACGGGAGTATTCAATTCAATTCAATTCAATTCTATTCTATTCTATTCTATTCTATTCTATTCTATTCTATTCTATTCTATATGTTCACAGATTAATAACTAACATAACTGAGGACTAATAATATGAATTAATAGTAATTCATGATATTTATGCCGGTAATACATTCACTGAGTACGGTCAACATTGCAAGCTCTTACGAGCCTAGGATTTGGTAACGCAAGGAAGATATATCGAAGGCACAGCTTTCCATTCGGAAACTACTTATGTTGTCTTGAAGAAACACTTACAGCGCCAATCCCCGTAATAAAACAGGAAATAAAAGAATGTTGCAGGCATCACCACTCCTATATGCCATGATTCAGAATGAGATCTTTTAGTGGCGATTTCTCAAAATGTGAGAAGGATTTTCTTGAACCCAGTCGAACAAGTTGTAAGAATGTTGGTGGAGATTATGAGCCAAATAAAAATGCAACGCTTCAAAATTGCATCTTGTGAAGCAAACATACAAAAGTTAGTAAACCAAGCTATAGATCTGGAGGTATGTCCTACCCCTACGTTACGGTGCTGAAACGTGTCGCATATTCCCCAGTCTATACTTCTTAGAGATCGATGCCAGAAAATCCCCTGGAGTGTTAAATACCCTAAAGCAGAGCAAAATTTCTCCACCACTGTCTCTTGGCCGCAAAGAGCAATATGCACGCTGCGGATATGAATTTGCAGTCGCTTAAGTGTGGCCAGTATCCAGTATTCTGGAGATAGTAGGTTCGAACCCCACTGTCGGCAGCCCTGAAAATGCTTTTCCGTGGTTTCCCATTTTCACACCAGGCAAATACTGGGGCTGTACCTTAATTAAGGCCACAGCCGCTTCCTTTCCACTCCTAGCCCTTTCCTGTCCTATCATCGCCATGAGACCTATCTTTGTCGGTGCGACGTAAAGCAATTGGCTGGATATGAAGTAGCTCCCTTTGTCGTCAATGTGACTGGACACACAGCCGCACTGCTTGTCGTCTTGGCAAATGGTACCTTTCCAGGGAAATAATATCCAAACTTGTGGAACAAACTATCATTAATCCTCTGCGGAATTGCCTAAATAACACACTTGTGGGGATGTAGCCTATAACTTACAACAGTAAGTGGCTGAATGTGATACGAAGAACTGGAAAATATAGGACTAAAAACAGTAAATAAATATTCCAACGTTTAGTCTCGCCTTCTCTTAAATGAATATACATTACAAGACATCGAAATCAGTACTCACTTCTAGCTTCAACTTTCCGCTATCCCTTGCAGTTTTACTTTAACCAACCCTGCAACACTTGAGACAGGCATTTTCCACATCACGGGTTGAAATAGAGTAAGGATCAAACACAATAACTCTCTAGTTGCCTACTTCTTATGTAGCACTGATTCCCTGTGGATAGCGCTGGGAGTCACATGATTAGTCTCACCGACATCAAATTCATTTTTCGCGGCCAGTTGTATCAAACATTAAAACGAAAATACTAGAACTTAATGGTGGTTGATTCGATGAATTAGTGTTATGTAGCTAAAGTGTAAGTGAAAGTGTATCTGGTTAAAACGCGACCGATTTCAGCTTAGTGCATATTCCAGCTGAAGAGTCGTTTTAGAGCAAAACTTTGTTTTCCGGATTTTTCAAACTTTGATGCTTACATTCTCCCCTGTGCTAAGAAGTACGTGAAGAAAGTAACAATTGTAAAGGAAAGGCTGTAACCTTGAGGAGGATCCTGTCACTTAGTTTAAATTGAGAAGTTCACGTTTGTAATAAATGAATATTCTTGGCAGGCGTATCGGGGAGTAATAGTGGCCTTCATACCATAGTTCGACAGGCGAATGGTAAACAAGGCAGGAGACGCCCAGTCTTAGCAATAACAATGCGAAAAATGCTTTCGAGTACTTGTCACCTGACTGGCCTCTTAATATGAGACAATGAGCAAGTTCAATAGGACAGAGAAGGGGCGGAGCGTATGGGACATGGCTGAAATCACACTCAACTACACGGCTGTTCATAAAGATTATAATACCTGTTGTCTGATTTTCACCGAGAATTTTTATTATGCAGTACTGAAGAAATGAAGAAACATTTCACTATAATCCTGTGACCACGTGAGCTTGCCGCGGTGGGGAGGCTTGCGCGTCCGAGTGAAGCAGATAACCGAGCCGCAGGTGCAACCATATCGGAGGGGTATCTGCCGAGAGACTAGACTGACGAATGGTTCATCGAAAGGAGGCAGCAGCCTTTCGGAAACTGCAAGGGCGGCAGTCTGGATGATTGACTGACATGGCTTAGCTGTGTTCATACTGCTACACGGCTGAAAGCAACGGGAAACTACAACCGAAACTAACTCAAAGGGACATGCAACTTTTTCTCTATGAATGATCCATTGATGATGGCTTTCTCCCGGCTAAAATATTCCGGAGGTAAAATAGTCCCCCATAACACGGGAAGGGGCATTCGTCAGAAAGTTGAATACTGGCATTCTGCAAGTCGGAGCATGGAATATTGGCAGTTTGAATCGTTGTGGTAGGTTAGAGAATCTGACTTTGGAAATGGATAGACTATAATTAAATATTGTTGGTATAAGTGAAGTACGTTGGCAAGAAGAGCAGTATTTTTGATCAGACAACTACTGAATTATCAACACAAAATCAAACACGGGAAATGCAGGAGTTGGTTTAACAATGAATATGAAAGTAGAGCAGCGGGCAAGCTACTACAAACAGCATAGTGAACGAATTATTGTTCTCAACATAGATGCAAACCATTTCCCATTACAGTAGTGCAGGTCTGTGTGCCTACTAGTTCAGCAGATGATGATGACAAAGAAATATTATATTAAAAGGGAGATGATTTAATACAATATGTAAAACGAGACGAAAATCTAACAGTGGTGGGAGACTGGAATATAGTGGTAGGCCAACGAAGAGAAGAGAGTGCCGTAGAAGAATTCGGACAGGGACGTATACGAGAGAAAGTCGGCTTGTTGAATTCTGCACTTTTCATAATTTATTCCTTGCTAATATTTGGTTCAAACACCACGAACTACCTCTCTATACGTGCACAAGTCCTCCAGATATAGGAGAGTACCAAATAGAATTCATTACTGTTAGGCATAGATTCAGAAACCTAGACGGTCCCAGGAGAAGACGTATACTCCGACCACAACTTGGCAGTCATAAAATGCCATCTGACTGAAGCAAATGTAAAAATCAAGTTAATATCAAGTAAGGATAAGTGGATAAATTGGGAGATATTAGACTAGAGTGATGAACGACGAAAATACAAGAATGAAAAAAAATTGAGGGCAGAAAATAATACAGGCGACTAAAGTAGATAGAAAGTGCAGGTTAGCTAAAGAGGAGTGTCTGAAAGAGAATTACAAGGATATTGAAGGTGGTATGGTTGTAGGAAAGGTAGATGCTGTATACAGAAAAATCGAGGAAATTTATGGAGAAAGGAAAATCAGGTGTATGAACATTATGAGCTCAGATGGAAAACCACTTGTAGGGAAATAAGAGAAGGCAGAATTATGCCAGGAACCTATTAAAGAATTGTATAAAACGAAAGCAGTAGATTATACAATTTTGGAACAAGAAGAGGCTGTTGATGCTGATGAAATGGGAGACCTAATTTTGTGGTCAAAATTCGACAGATATTTAAGAGACCTAAATAGGAACAAGGCACCTGCAAGTGATAACATACTCACAGGATTACTGACCACGTTAGGAGAAACCAGAATGGAGAAGATACTCCGTTTAATGCGTAAGATATATGATACAGGAGAAGTGGGATTCGATTTTAGACAGAAAGATGTTACACCTATTCCCAAGAAATCAGATGCTGACAAGTGTGAAAACTACTGCACCATTAAGTCGGTATCTTCCGCTTCCAAATTTGAACACGTGTTATTTACAGAAGAATGGAAAGACAAGTTGAAGCTGACTTGGGAAAAGATCAGTTTGGCTTCAGAAGAAATGTAGGAACACGTGAAGCAATCCTGACTTGACGTCTGATCTTAGCGGATCGAAATAAGAAAGACAAGTCTTCGTACATGGCATTCTTAGACCTAGAAAAGGCGTTCGATAATGTTGATCGGACCTAGCTATTTGGGATTCTGAAGGTGATCGGACGAGATACCGAGAAAGAAGAATTATCTACAATCCGTAGAAGAATCAGTCCGCAGAGATAAGAAACGAAGGCTCTGAAAAATCATCAGCAACCCAGAAAGGAATGAGACAAGGCTTCCACTTTGGCCCACCTTCTTTTCAGCGTTTACATAGAACAGGCAGTAAGATAAATCAAAGAGGAATTTGGAAACCAAACCAAACCCCATGGCACTACAGCCCTTGAAGGGCCTTGGCCTACCAAGCGACCGCTGCTCAGCCCTAAGGCCTACAGATTACGAGGGGTCGTGTGGTCAACACAACGGATCCTCTCGGCCGTCATTCTTGGCTTTCTAGACCGGGGCCGCTATATCACCGTCAGATAGCTCCTCAATTCTAATCACGTAGGCTGAGTGGACCTCGAACCAGCCCTCAGGTCCAGGTAAAAATCCCTGACCTGGCCGGGAATCGAACCCGAGGCCTCCGGGTGAGAGGCAGGCACCCTACCGCTACACCACGCGGCCGGCAATTTGGAAAAGGAATCACAATCAAACGAGAGGAAATCAAAATTTGAAATTTGCCGATGATATTGTTTTTTGTTTCTTCTGAGTCTGCAGAAGATCTGGAGATATTGCTGAATGGTATGGACACAGTTTTGCAGAAGGAGTACAGGATGAAAGTAAATAAATCCAAAATAAATGTAATAGTGTGCAGTCGAATTAATTCAGATGAGGCAGGAAATATTACATTAGGAATTGAAGTTTTAAAGGAAGTGGATGAATATTGTTTCTTGGATTGCAGAATAACTAATGATGGGAGAAGAAAGGAGGACGTAAAGTGCAGACCAGCGCAAGCAATGAAGGCCTTTGTTAAGAAAAGAAATTTGCTCACTACCGAACATTCATACAGGAAATTTAAAGACGTATTTGAAGACTTTCATCTGAAGCGTGGCGATATACGGAAGTGAATTATGGACGATGACTAGCTCAGAAAGAAACAGAATAGAAGTTTTTGAAATGTGGTGTTACAGAAGTATGCTGAAAGTGAGAACGGTAGATCGAATCACGAATGAAGAAATACTGAATCAATTGCTGATAGGAGAACGATGTGATGAAATGTTACCGGAAGAAGAGATAAAATGTTAGGACACATCTTAAGACACCTAGGACGTGTACAGTATGACAGGATGCATTGTCAAGGACTTCAATGCAACCAGGCGGAAGATTAAGAATGAGTCTCACGTATAACCACTTTTAGTTCATGTTATTATTTTCATCGTGATGATTTTGTGACTGTATCTTGAAATCACTTATCAGCTCTGTCCCTTGAATGAATTAGATTTCACACACCCACACTTATCGCGCAGGTACCACGATAGTTCTCTGTCCCGAAATTTGGTTAGCAATAACTCCAGGAACTTCGTGACATGGCCTAACAGCACTTCTCTACCGTATAATGGATACAAACCCAAGACTCATCAGAATATACAACAGGTTTCTTTGATCTATTTCTGTACTGCCGCAGTGCACGCAGGTATGCAGCACGTCGTATAACAACATCACTATGCAATTAATATGTGCCTAATATTCTTAAACTTCGTAATTTTTAAGCCCATGTTATTTATTACACTTCACAATAGGTCTCATTACCCTGAGAATGGTATATTTTATTTTACAGCGCTGAGGAGTTTACGTAAAGTAGGAACTTATCTCTGTATTTCATAATACTCCAAGAAGGTTCGGTGTACTTATCAAAATTGTCTTCAACACGGTGTCGACGTTTACGCGGAGTTCGAATCTGACTTCCGTTCCCAAGAGATTTTTCACACCACCTAGCAATATTGCGCTACAGTATTTCCGCAGTTTTTTTTGTAGTAGAATGTGAGACCTTTCCTCTTTTCTTCCTTACACTACTTTAGATCATCGTATTATGATCCTTCTACTCTGAGGAAATCACTTCGCGTGATTTCTTTTGGAGTCGTTGAACTAGAGCACCGTTAACCAACGCAGAACTACCTTACCATATTAAAAACTTATCTCTACTGTTCCTTAGAGAATTCACTAGTGTTTTAAGTTTACCGCTCGCAGTGAGGTAACAGATTTTGTCACACTCTTTACAGCAAGTCTTGATATTCTGGGGATCTGTTGTACATGATCACCCTTTGTCATTGCTAGTGATATGACTATATGTGAGTCGCTGAGAATCAGAGCGTCCTATCCCGTACTTTTTTCAAAGCAGTGTTAGATGGATATTCGTACTCCTAACCAAACCTAACCCCATAGCGCAACAGCCCCGAAGGACCATGGCCTACCAAGCGACCGCTGCATATTATGAGATGACGTACGGTTTGCACGACGAATCCCCTCGGCCGCTATTCTTGGCTTTCAACACCGGGGCCTCTATCTCACCGTCAGATAGTTCCTCAACTGTAATCACGTACGCTGAGTGGACCTCGAAACAGCCCTCAGATCCACGTAAAACTCTCCGACCTGACCGGGAATCAAACCAGAGGTAGCCGGGTAAAAGGCAAGCACGCTACACGTACACCAGATGGATATATGCATCTAGAACTAATTTGAAAAAATGTGGGATAGGCCGCTCTGGTTCTCAACGACTCATATGATAGTGAAGATAGGCCTATACAGTATTCCCCACAATGTACCTTCAAGTCTTTATTTGTGATGCTATACGTTCAGCCATCGCGTACATGTGTAATTTGAGTACTTTATTTGTGTGTGTCGCTACTGTTGTGCACTGAAAAGTCCCATTAATATTTTGTGTGGTATAAAACCATCCTCACATCGTGAATAACTTTAAGTTGCCCTATCATTTTTCTTTTTAAAAGATTCAGGGAAAATGGAGTATTGTTGAATTTGATGGAAGTAGGACCTCTTTTTACAATGTACTTTACATCGCACTGATACAGTTAGGTCTTATGGTAGCGATGGAATAGGAAAGGGCTAGGAGTGGGAAGGAAGCGACCTTGGCCTTAATTAAGGTACAGTCCCAGCATTTACCTGGTGTGAAAATGGGAAACCACGGAAAACCCTCTTCAGGGCTACCGACAGTGCTGTTCGAACCCAGTATTTCCCGAATGCTGATAGCTACGTGATCTAAACTACGCAGGAAAGTTGTTTCGTATTCTCTGTCCTTTAATGAAGTGCTTGGTAGGAGCAGTAAGTAAGGCTCAGGGAGGAACTGCGCGCGTTGAGGCTTTTACCTCTTCATAAATCCCGCCACCGGCAACACTGAAGTATTTCCATGGATTCTCATTTTCACTCCAGGCAAATTCTGGTGCTGTGCCTTAATTAAGGCCACGGCCGCCACCATCCCAATCGTCAAAAACCTTCTGTGTGTTACATAGACGTTAAACCACTAGCAAATAAATAAAACAAAACATCAACTCCGCTGGTTTGTAGGTCTCCACTGTTCCTTCAATCACACACTCGTTGCTCACCTACTCTTCTGTTCCCGTACACCTCGTACTCGTAATTGTGTTTTTCCTAATGAATACTAATGTTAATATTCTTCCTCGTAAGTTCATACGGGATGCTAAAATATTAAACCAAACCAAACCCCTTGGCACTACAGCCCTTGAAGGGCCTTGGCCTACCAAGCGATCGCTGCTCAGCTCGAAGGCCTGCAGATTACGATGTGGCGTGTGGTCAGCACGACGAATCCTCTCGGCCGTTATTCTTGGCTTTCTAGACTGGGGTCGCTATCTCACCGTCAGATAGCTCCTCAATTCTAATCACGTAGGCTGAGTGGACCTCGAACCAGCCCTCAGGTCCAGGTAAAAATCCCTGACTTGGACGGGAATCGAACCCGGGGCCTCCGGTAAGAGACGGGCACGCTACCCCTACACGACGGGGTCGGCATGCTAAAATATTAGCGAAAATAAAATCGAAGAATTGCGTCAGAATTTGAAACGTAGGTTTCCTCGTCCGCTAATTTCACCAGGTAATGTAATAGCGTTAAGAAACTCTATCGTAAGTTCTCCTATTATTTTTGTCTTCATTTTAATATCTTTCTTTCTTTCTTTCTTTCTTTCTTTCTTTCTTCCTTTCTTCCTTTCTTTCCTTCTTTATTCCTAATCTGCATACCCTCCAGAGTTGGCTTTTCCCTCGGACTCTGCGAGGGATCCCACCTCTACCGCCTCAAGGGCAGTGTCCTAGAGCGTAAGACATTGGGTCGGGGAATACAAATGGGGAGGACGACCAGTACCTCGCCCAGGCAGCCTCACCTGCTATGGTGTACAGGGGCCTTGGTGGTGGATGGGATGATTGGAAGGGATAGACAAGGAAAAGGGAAGGAAGCGGCCGTGGCCTTAAGTTAGGTACCATCCCTGCATTTGCCTGGAGGAGAAGTGGAAAACCACGGAAAACCACTTTGAGGAACACTGAGGTGGGAATCGAACCCTCCTCTACTCATTTGACCTCCCGAGGCTGAGTGGATCCCGTTTCAGCCCTCGTACCACTTTTCAAATTTCGTGTCAAAGCGGGGAATCGATCCCGTACCTCCGGGGGAGGGGGGGGGGCAGCTAATCACACTAACCACTACACCACAGAGGAGGACCATTTTAATTTCTTTGGCGGTAATATGCTTGTAGGTCCTGCATGCAATAATATTTGATAGAACCACCTTCTTTTCAAGTTGAACTATGAACTCTTTCAACAATTCAGCATGTAACACGATGTAAATAAAGGTGAACATAGAAATATCAAGACCGAATTGTTTTTATGCACGAGTACCACACACGTTGGTTACGAACACCGCAGACCGCCACGAGCCATTATACTAGGCCTGTAGTGGCAGCTCCGTACTGTGCTCCGTAGCTCACGGTGGCTCCGAGCGTAAAGTGAGCGCTGCATTTCTGTTTTCCCTGGAGTACATTACGTTTCATTGTTCCATTCAGGTTTTATGAATAATGGAATTTGGCCCGGAAATGTTTTTCATCAACGTTCCACTAAATACAATAACACGAGTGTTTCTTATTTAAGCGTACTTAAATGTCAAGCAAATATGCTGGGATTCGATCGCACAATACTGAGCATTTGCGATGAGCGCCTTTAAACAACTATACAACACAGCCGGTCACTTACTGAATGCGTGAAGTCAGTTTGATGAGTTTTTATACCTGATAAGACTAGAAACTAGAGAGAGGTCGATCGTAGCGTTCGATCTCCCCAGATCCTGGATTTCCACTCAAATACCGATCATTTTTATCTGGAAGAACACTACTATCAAAACCTTTGGGCTATAAACTGAACGAAAACTATCCTCTCCTTTAGATTAGATAGCATGCGCGGTTGAATGAGTTGAACTACTCGGAAATCCGATTATGGAATTCCAATACGAGGGCTGTAAATAAAGTAGTGGCAATATTGATAGAATGCAATACTTAACGAACTAACAAGTACAATTGTATTAAATTCCTTCAGTGTAGTCTTCCGCAAAGTCTAATACCTTTACCAAATGTCGGGAAGCCGTCGTGAACCGTTGGCAAGGCCTTCTCTGTCAATGACGGAGCGCCCTACTGCGTGGAGTACAGATGCCACGTCAGGAAATCAGCGGCCTCAGAGGAGTTTCTTCAACTTCGGAAGCAGGTCGAAATAACAAGGACACATATCTGGTGAGTACGGCTGAACTGTGCGGAGCAAATCCGCAGAGTCACTCTGACCCGCACGAAACGCCTTGACCCTTCGTGCAACCGTCCTGTACGGTAATGCATTATCGCCACAGGCTTCATGTAATCCTCGATAAAATTGTGATACATTTTCGCCTCGGACAACCTCGATTTTAATCCATGAACACTGATCACCTTTTGAAAACATGGTTTAGAGCGATGAAACCGACACTCTTTCATTCCAGCATCATACAAAAACACTCCCAACTGAATGCCCGTCAAATGCTTGCTACACATCGACAAAAGCGCCACCTGACGGCTCCCGTATCATATTTGCGCATGCCCGATCTCCTGCGAGTTTCTGGACTACGTTGCCACTACTTGACTTACAACCCTTATATACAGCGTGATTCAGCCGCCCTTTCCAATGTACTTTTATGCAACCAACAATATTCATTCCTCCCGATGGTATCACCACCTTGACGAAGGCAAAATACATTTTGCCGGGTGTTTTGGAGGCCTGCGTGTTCAAATGATCCTTAGAGCTATGCCGGCGGGAGCATATGCTCCTGGTAGGGCCACCCAAGCCGGACAGGTCTAAGGTGATGATCCAGACTAAGAGTGATACCCTGGTCTTCCAGGTTGGGGGTTGGTACGTAGGGCTAACAACTTCACTACAACAAAACTACATGTTGTTCAGAAACCAAATCAAGATAACCAGACGATCCCAAACTTACGACGACTAAAACGCGCTAAATGGCAACGATACGGATATATTGGAACGTGGAATGTGAGAAGTATCTTTCAGGCCGGGGCTAGTGGAAAATTGGAGGAGGAATTACTTAAATATCAGATAGATGTGGCAGCATTACAGGAGATAAGATGGAAGACAATCGAGGTGACAGATCTACACCACTATATTTTGTTCAATAGTGGGGAGGAAGAAAATAGAATAGGAACAGGGTTTATGGTCAAGAAATCGGTCAGTCATAATGTGATTGAATATGAAGCAATAAGTCCCAGACTATGCTGGTTAAGATTGAGAGGGAGATTTGGCAACATATCACTAATTAGTGTCCATGCCCCAACAGAGGATGCCGAAAAGGAAGAGAAAGAACAGTTCTATGAAAAAATGGAGCAAGTATATGACAAGTTGCCCAAGTATGATGTTAAAGTTGTCCTATGGGATTATAATGCCAAAGTAGGCAAAGAGAAAGAAAACCACCAGTGGCAGGATATCACAGTAAACACCAAGAATCCAATGAAAACGGGTGGAAATTGATTGACTTTGCCTTTAGCAAGGAGCTGGTGATGAATAGCACATGTTTTCCCCATAAGGAGATCCATAAAGAGACATGGATATCACCGGATGATCTGACAAAGAACCAGGTAGACCATGTGCTGATAGATGCCCGACATGCCTCCAATATAATGGATGTGAGAAGCATGCGTGGTGCAGACAGTGATTCAGATCACATACTGGTGAGGATCAAGTTCCGAGAAAGACTGGCAATTAATCCCAGGGACAGAGCTGATTAGAGCAAGATCTATAATGTAGAACTGTTAAGGGATGAGAAGCAGGAGGAAGAGTATAGACACCGGCTGCAAAGAAAGCTACAGATGGGCAGAAACGGAGATGTGGACATCAACACAATGTGGAAGGAAACCAAGCTAGCAATAAATACAACGGCGCAGGAAGTACTTGGAGAGAGAAGGAAACAGAGTAGAAATAAATGGTATGACGAAGAAGTGGATAAGGTTCTGGAAGAGAGAAATCTTGCCCGACAAAGAATGCTACAGAGACCCACTCGAAATAATATGGCAGTTTTTAAAGAGAAACGGAGAATAGCAAAGACATTGATAAGGAACAAGAAAAGAATAGAAAAAAGGGAGAGAGTGGATGAAATGCAGAAGAATTTTGAAAACAAACAAGGTAGAAAATTCTTCCATGGGGTTGGACAAGTAAAGAAGGGATATCAACCTAGAGTGAATATGCTTAAGGATGAGACTGATAGACTCATTGCTGGGAAAGAACGAATTCTGGAAAAATGGGCAAAACATTTTGAAACATTACTTTCTCTCAGACCAATAAATGAAGAAAGAGACGGATCAGGCCATATGGAAACTTCAGAGAGAGATGAGGAGGGTGAATATGGAGATAGGTGTGACCGGGAAGAGAGGAATGAGGAGAATGGAGAAGGGGATGAAGACGATATGGGATCACCATCGATTGAAGAAATAAGAGAAATTATAAAACAAATGAAGAGCAGTAAAGCCTCAGAGAATGACCTCATAACGGCCGAAATGGTAAAACATGGAGAAGTGTTGGTGAAGAAAATACATGAGATAATTAAAAAGGTATGGGAAACAGGTACAATGCCGGAGGACTGGACACTAGTAAATATATGTCCTATACATAAGAAGGGGTCACGCATGCAATGCAAGAATTATCGAAGTATATCCTGACAGGTGTGAAAACTACCGCACCATTAGTTTAGTATCTCATGCCTGCAAAATTTTAACATGTATTATTTACAGAAGAATGGAAAAACAAGTTGAAGCTGAGTTGGGAGAAGATCAATTTGGCTTCAGAAGAAATGTAGGAACACGTGAAGCAATCCTGACTTTACGTCTGATCTTAGAGGATCGAATCAAGAAGGACAAGCCCACGTACATGGCATTCGTAGATCTAGAAAAGGCATTCGATAATGTTGATTGGACCAAGCTATTTATGATCTTGAAGATGATAGGGATAAGATACCGAGAACGAAGAATTATCTACAATCTGTATAAAAATCAGTCTGCAGTGATAAGAATCGAGGGCTTTGAAAAAGAAGCAGCAATCCAGAAAGGAGTGAGGCAAGGCTGAAGTTTGTCCCCTCTCCTTTTCAATGTTTACATAGAACAGGCAGTAAAGGAAATCAAAGAGAAATTTGGAAAGGGAATCAGAGTCCAAGGAGAGGAAATCAAAACCTTGAGATTTGCTGATGATATTCTTATTTTATCTGAGACTGCAGAAGATCTCGAGAAGTTGCTGAATGGTATGGATGAAGTTGTAACTTTCTTTGTTGATAATAATAATAATAATAAATAAATAAAAATATATAAATAAAATTACTCAAAAAATTAATAAATTAATAAGCATAATTAACCGAAATGTCCGTAGTATGGGCGCCAGAGTTCACCAGAATGGATCCCTCGAATTTAGATAAGAGCATGATAAACTGTATATCCCAGGGCGTGTACATAATGCTGCGTACTGGTACATCTGCTACAGGCCTTACCTAACCTCCTGAAAACGACTAATTAGGTAGGAACTGCACCTAGGTTCATCAATAACACTGATTCTAAAATAGCTAACTATATTCTTAACAAATTCCGTGCATGAGCACCTCATCAACATACAACATTATACATACAATACACACATAAAATATTGCTGGAAGACTCCATATTTACAACAACAACAACAAAAATAATGAAAATCGTGGGAAAACGAAAGCGAGAACTAAGCTACCATTTGTAGATAGTCCGATTAACAATGTACATGTATGAAAATAAATACCCTTCACTGTCTCTATATCAATTCGACTTACCGATTCTCATAATCGGCAGTTATCACATCACACAGATACTGTACCTTGTACTACCGTGTTCACATATTTTAACACTTGTTGTAAAGATATATACACACGTCTGTCGATCCTCAACATAAATTTATGGAAAGTCTGAGATAGCTTTCACCAACATATAATGCTAGGCCGCCACAAGTGCTACAATACTTAATGCGCAAGCACTCTCCACAATCAGCCACTTTCCACGAACATAACAAGACTACGCTCCACGAACGTTTGAAGTCCAGTCCATTGCAGCCGTGTCACTCCAGTACCGTGTATCAGCACCACTTCCTTCCCGTACAGTGCGTCAGTTGTAGTTGTAGTTATCTTCCTTCTCGTTCCTTTACAATCACCCTTACAATGTTCTGGTTGCCGCAGTATGATCAACCTTTATAGACATCAACATCCCCCTCCTCTCAGATGATACGTCTGGATTGGTGCTTGCCAGCCAATCATGAGTGAACCTCTTCTTTCTCCCAAGTTATAAACAAACACTCGGGAGTTTTACATGAATCATCAAATTTCCCTGGTACAACAACAAGCTCATGTCATCAGGCTGGGATATATACATGACTAATGGAATTTCCTGACACAAGTACATCACAACAAACACTGGGGTAGCCAGATGACTCATTCAAATTACCAGAGTTATTAAAGCAATGTTTTCCCACTCGTGCAAAACAAATTACTCATACCTACATATGTGGATATCTTCCAGCTTATAAATATAAATGACAAAACATACAAATGAAATACCGATAATAATAATAATAATAATAATAATAATAATAATAATAATAATAATAATAATAATAATAATAATAATAATAATAAATCGAATACTGACAAAAATATCTCTACCTTCTACATATAATTCGGGGGTGTGATATATGTACTATCACATAACGCCCCCTTGGTGAATGGATGATATCACATATTATGATTCACCATAAAACAGAACTTCATACATAACCTTATAATGGCATAACTGAACACATAATTTACTGTAATAATGATATATACATTGCGTCTACTGCATTGTATTCGCACACACGAAATACAATTTGTCCAAACAATAATAATAATAATAATAATAATAATAATAATAATAATAATAATAATAATAATAATAATAATAATAATAATAATAATAATAATAATAATAATAATAATAATAATAATAATAATATGTCTATGTACACACAACTCTGATTGTTTCATATACCATAGAACACAATCTCTTATTGCTACTGTACACATAACTCATAATTGATAATATATACATCCAAGGTGCAGATCCTATCTCTTATATCTGCGAAGGCTATAGATATTAAATGTTCCAAGAACCTTGTTGTCAGTGGTTAGGAGCCTATAAGCACACTTGCCTATTCTACTGTCCACCGTATACGGACCCTAATATAAATGAAAAAACTATATATAAACTTAACATTGGCATCGATAGACGAGGAATGCGTACCGTAATAAAAACTACCTACGTCTAGAATACACTCTATCTCACACACAAACATCCAGTCACACAAGAATCATACAAGCTTTCATTCAGGACATTCATAACCAAGAAATCCCTATTTCTGAAATGCGCGGGAATCTCACAATATTTACTCTTCCACAAAACCATAATTAATGCAAGCAAACAAATCACATACTTTTTCATACATTCCACATCGATATCACTCAGCATGTCGTTCACATCATTCACACATCTCTCAGAATTAAATAAAACATTACACACTCGCTTGGATAGGCTTTCCTTCATCTCACGCACATTTCCATTCTCACTCACGTTCACTCTATTACGGAAATTCTTACCATAATACACTTGAATGTTGCTATCATTACCACTTAATGAACCAACAATTAATCCATCTTCACCACATTCCATATCAGCTCCTACTTGCACCACTTTCATGCCAACAACACTGCTACTTTCGACTCTCTTATCAGAAGATTCATTAATCTCAAAGTCACCATTTTCACACATAATGGACCTAACTTTACTCTCCTCACGTACACTTAAATCAACAAAAACATCCTCATGATGTATACTCCGTGAACACTCTTCACTCACAAAACAACCTTCATCAACTTCACAAAAAAACTTCACTTTAAATTTCAGAAACTTCCACAAGATTATCGATCACAACACCGCTATTTCCATCACCACTAGCACAAAGTAAGACATCCGACACATCTTTCTTACTTTTATCACGCCCCCTATTCTCAAAATCTCCCTGAACACAAAACACATGGTCATACAATAATTCCTCTTTCACGTCTACCTCGTAACTTACCTGTTTCATCGCGTGAATAGGAATTTCGGTATCGGACTGCATATCTGACCAAACTAAGAAGTCCGATTCCGGTTTAAATTACTTGACGTGCACTGTTCACTATTATCATGTCTCGGCACTTGATCTGGAGGTCTTTGATCCGTACGCCCCCTACTTTCTGATTCCCCTTGATTAGGTCCTCTGCCAAAATATTCCTGGTGATTAACTCCCTGATTAGACTGTCTGTTTCCCCTTCCGGAATTACCACCCTGATTCCCTTGCCTAGAATGACTGAAATTCTGATTATTCCTATCTCCCCCTAGCTGATTACCTTGTCTCCCATTATCCCCGTAATTCCTACCTTCACTTTGCCTAGTCCTCCCCTGCCCTTCCAAAGCATCAAACCTCTCTAACAGCTGCTCTAATTCCTTGATTGTAACAATATTCTGCATACATGCAGCTAATCCGACCTTCTCAGGAAAATGCCTCAACATCTGGCGGACTGTATCTCTCTCCGATGCTAGACTTTCAATATTCTGGCTGATCAGAACATGCGCTAAGAAATATTCCGTCATAGATACACCTTCCTGAGGTCTATATTTGCCAAATAGCACGCGATCTCTTTCCCTTCCCTGAATAGCTTCACTCCAAAATTTAGAACTAAATTTCTCCCTAAATTCCTCCAAACTCGAAATACCCTGTCTATAAACTTGAAACCAGGATCTCGCTTCTCCAACAAATGCAATATCCAACATCTCATCAACCATACTCCACTCGATCAAACCATCGTCAAGATTCTTGGAAAACCGTTTCTCCACCGTTTTCAAGAATTCCATCGGATTAAACTGCCGACCATTAAACTTGGGTAATTCAGAGTCCTTCGTACAAGATACGTACCTATTACATACGCTGCTACCTACTTGGATTTGACTGATCTCCTGCCTTAACTTTACATGACATGCATTAATTCCTTCTTCAACTTCCATTCTGGCATTTCCTTCTACTGACTTGAGGTCTTTCTCCAATTTCTCAGTCTTTTCATCTATTCGCTTCGTTAAAACATTCTGGCTGGTTTTAATTCTATCTATTTCTTCGACTTTATCTTCCACTATTTTTATACTCTTATCACATTCCTTGCTGTTTTCAACAAATTCCTTCCTAACAACATTAAATCGGCATTCGATTTTCTCAGTCAATTCCAAGCGTTGAGATTCAACCTTATTGTTGACTACCTGATTTTCTTTGCTTTGATGGTCAAACTTCTGGTTCAATTCATCTATTCTACCATTTACAGCACTGCTTAAACTATCAATTTTACTACACAAATCAACACTCACTAAATTTAACTCCTTACTTTGATTCTCAATCTTACTGGACAATTCCGTACTAACTGAATTTAAATCACTATTAATACTGTATATTTCATTACTTAAAAAACTCAATTCACTCTTCAACTCTTTACTCTGACTATCAATCGTGCTAGACAATTCAGCCTTATTATTATCGATTTTACTGGACAATTCATCACTCTTACTATTAGAAACAACACTCTGATTATCGATTTTACTAGACAATTCAACATTATTATTATTATCGATTTTACTGGACAATTCACCCTTCAGCTCATTAAGTAGCGATTTGATCATACAGAGCATTGAAGACTCGCCTTGATCCCCTACATTCTGAGTTTGAGACGGATTACTCGGTTCCTCACCCATCGTTGCCAATAGATCCTTCCTACTATCAGCCATTTTGCTACTCTCACTTAAATTAGATAAACTCAATGTGGTGGAATTCTTTTGCCTTCTCTTCTCCTGATTCTTAGTACCAGCAACTTTAAAAACCTCTCTATTTCTTAATTTTATAATACTCGTCTCGCTACAACATTTCTTCATACTCCACCATACATATCACGTACATATAAAACACTTCACTGACATAGTTTGTAGAATTCCATCCACACCTGACAAGTGTACCTACGCTTATAAGCCTAACAGATGTACCAATCATTCAGCCACACGTTGGGAAGCCAATTGTAACTTTTATGATGATAATAATAATAAAATCATGAATAAAATATAAAAATAAATTTACTCAAAAACTTAATAAAATTAATAAGCATAATTAACCGAAATGTCCGTAGTATGGGCGCCAGAGTTCACCAGAATGGATCCCTCGAATTTAGATAAGAGCATGATAAACTATATATCCCAGGGCGTGTACATAATGCTGCGTACTGGTACATCTGCTGCAGGCCTTACCTAACCTCCTGAAAACGACTAATTAGGTAGGAACTGCACCTAGGTTCATCAATAACACTGATTCTAAAATAGCTAACTATATTCTTAACAAATTCCGTGCATGAGCACCTCATCAACATACAACATTATACATATAATACACACATAAAATATTGCTGGAAGACTCCATATTTACAACAACAACAATAATAATGAAAATCGTGGGAAAACGAAAGCGAGAACTGAGCTACCATTTGTAGATAGTCCGATGAACAATGTACATGTATGAAGTTAAATACCCTTCACTGTCTCTATATCAATTCGACCCACCGATTCTCATAATCGGCAGTTATCGCATCACACAGATACTGTACCTTGTACTACTGTGTTCACACATTTTAACACTTGTTGTAAAGATATATACACACGTCTGTCGATCCTCAACATAAATTTATGGAAAGTCTGAGATAGCTTTCACCAACATATAATGCTAGGCCGCCACAAGTGCTACAATACTTAATGCGCAAGCACTCTCCACAATCATCCACTTTCCACGAACATAACAAGACTGCGCTCCACGAACGTTTTTTAAGTCCATTGCAGCCGTGTCACTCCAGTACCGTGTATCAGCACCACTTCCTTCCCGTACAGTGCGTCAGTTGTAGTTGTAGTTATCTTCCTTCTCGTTCCTTTACAATCACCCTTACAATGTTCTGGTTGCCGCAGTATGATCAACCTTTATAGACATCAACATCCCCCTCCTCTCAGATGATACGTCTGGATTGGTGCTTGCCAGCCAATCATGAGTGAACCTCTTCTTTCTCCCAGGTTATAAAGAAACACTCGGGAGTTTTACATGAATCATCAAATTTCCCTGGTACAACAAGCTCATCTCATCAGGCTGGGATATATACATGACTAATGGAATTTCCTGACACAAGTACATCACAACAAACACTCGGGTAGCCAGATGACTCATTCAAATTACCAGAGTTATTAAAGCAATGTTTTCCCACTCGTGCAAAACAAATTACTCATACCTACTGAACCCATGACCTTTGTGCCCTAAGAACATTATGCATAGTGTAACAATTAAACTAAAAGTTGGATTCTTGATAGCGTGGACTTGGCACGTGACGAGGGGGTGATTACCTTCGGTCCCACGCTCTGGGGTACGTGACGTCAACCACACGTGTCGACGGCGGAAGAATCTCAAGTAATTTTTATGAACTATTTCAAAGCGCGTGTACACGGCGTGACCACGCCAAGTCAAAAAAATATAGTGCCTATCAAAGGAGGTCAATCATCTCACAAATCGAACCCGTAAAAATGTTAAATGTCCATGAACACTACCGCCAGAAATGTAGCAAGCATGTAGTCACTTTCAAAACTCTTGAAATTACAGTTTAGGTAAGTCAGAAAATTTATAAAATATTTCTTGGCGGCAAAGGGAGAGACCTGAAGAGAGGGGGTAACTGCTATAAATATGAATGGACGCCATGACGAAGCTTCCTTCTCCGGCATTTGTGATACAAAGCGGACGAAAAATTGTTGAGCTGCTCTGCGAAATCAAACCAACGAAAGTAGACTGAGTTCGACTGCAGATTTTAGCCATTGCGGCTAAGTCTTGACTCCATGGGAAGATAGTTTTCTTGAGATAAATAAGTGTATCAGATAGGACGGTCAAAGTACTGAAATATTCTAATGTGATTAAGTAATTCGTGTGCGGGAATAATTACAATCCATCGTGTGCACTCCGCAAACAAGTGAAGGGTATTTTCTTTTTTTTTATGCTTTATTCCAGGAAACCTGAAGAAACATAATGAGATGTACAGCCATGAATGTAAAGATGGCTAAATAAAATGCCAGGGTCACAGGTGAGCCCTATGACGAACAATGGTGTGACTACATAAGGTAATGTGACTTTCCATCTTACTGCCTCTTATATCTCGTCTCGTGATTTCTTAAAGTGTATTTGCATGGGGATATACGACGCAGTGGTCGCCCTACTAAGTTTTGTAAATGTGAGAGTACGACTAAAAGAGTCATTTGTTTTATTTTCCACTTGGATAAAATTTTGAAGTTTTGCGAGGGCCGTATAATGTTGTAAAAAGTTATTGAATAGGATTCTGAAGTGATATCACGTCCAATGTAGATCGTCATCCGTGTGAGTGTACTGCCTGTATTTTGTGATGTCGAAGTAAGATGTTCATTCGATGTAAAATTCTTCTGTCTGCAATTTGACGTTAATAATAATAATCCATGGTCACTCATTTTCAATCGAGTGGAAGCGCGCTGTCGGGTGAGCCAAGGGTGATGAATTTGGTCACGGAGAGAAACGTTTTTCTATGCCCATTTTAAACTGTGTCTGACTGACAATAAAAAGATCTAGTAGAATGTTTCAGTCATTTCTCGTAAAAATCAAGTTATTAAATACGATATCATTTATGCGAAGTTATTCATGATTAATGCATTGTGCGATATTAGACGTCGGTATTTCTAGTGGGGATTTTATTCCAGTTCTTGGTCGATGATAATTGTGGAGCTGGGAAACAGAGGTTAGTTTTGCGAAACAGGTTGGACCTGTCATTGAAGCCGGGACACTGAAGCCCGAGGAATGTTTTATATGAGTTGAGATGAGATGTGCGAATCAGGTTAGAGTCCTGTCATTGAAGCCGGGATATGATAGCCCGAGGAATATTTTATAATGTTGAGAATGGAAAGAAATTCAAGGAAATCCATAGCGGTATAATTGGCGACGCGTATAATTAGTGTGGGCATCTTGAAGCATATCTGTGCATTTTGTTAGTTAGAATATCGTATTTGTTTAATCATGTCGGCAGAGTTTAAAGGGAGCATTTTGAGAAGTCAGTCAGGTAGAACGAACCGGGTGGTTTATGTAACTGCCAAGCGAGCCTGGGGTGAGAGACCTCAGCTATGATAACGCGAGAAAGAGTGGAGTTGAGATTGTACTGTAATTCTCGGCCAGGGAAACGTTAAAATGCTGGATTTAGTTGAAAATTCATAGCCGGTAATGATCTAAGTATTGTGAAATACTGTAATTGGGGACGTAATGAACATTGGAAACCATGAACTTTGAGTATAAGGAACAGAGTAACCCAATTTCAGGGTTGTCCAAAATATAGAGCGATGGTCGTGATGATCGATTTGTCTGCGAGGGGTGTGCAAAATTCAGTGATGACGAGATATGACATCGTAATTATATGGCGAGTTGTTTGGTTTGTACGTAGATTATTAGGATATCCAAGTGTTAATAACGGTTAGGATTAGATTAGATTTTAAAGTGTGATATCACGATACGAGATATATATAGCTGGACATGAATGATGTAACAAATTCTTTTCCAGCCAGATAAACATCGCAATATTGAATTTACATCGCAGCTGCGTAGAAATTTGTGAGGAAACCAGAGTCCGCGGAGATGAAATTTGTTGTTTGTTAATATTTCGATAAATCATTTAAATTTATTAAATTATTAAATTCAGTGAAACCGCATTTTGAAATAACTTTAATCAAGCGAATAACTTGGAGATGCATTCTGGAAACTTTAATTTGTTGTCTGGGGAATATTAAAAAAATAAAGTAAAGATAAAAGGGACATATCCGAAGGAAATGGATTTTCTGCCACAAAGTTTGTGAGCATTGTTGTTGGTGTAATTATTGAACTTTGATTGATTGAGCAGTGAATGTGCTGGGGATAGTAAAGTGGAACTTTGCTCATCAACCGATGTAACTTAATTGTGTTTAGCCTTCAGCCTAGAAACTTGGATGGTCAGGGGGTCATCAACCTCAGTGACTTAGATTAGGGCCATATGCCATTGTAGCATCCTTTCCTTGCGGTCATCATCCACAATGACTTTAAAGTAACTTAGAAGATTAGATGTCGGTCCATGACATAGACGCAGGTCACATCGATTCAATTAAGGGTCCATGCCGTAGAACCACTGTGTGGCACACACCGATTGGACGGCCTTAATTATACTCAGAGTCCAGAGTTCGTGTTACGAGGGCTGGACCATAACGAATCACTATGATGGTACATGTGGTCTCACATGGAAGCCGAATTTAAGGATTTCCAGACTTTCCTTTCTTAAATGATTAATAATTGAGATAATGGTTTCTAGTAAGAATGCCCATCAGGCAATTACGTTAAAGTCTCACGCCAGTGTTCTGACCATTATGTAAAAATGATTGTGGTGTCCATTGGATACAGTTGACTTCTATGATACCAGTGACAGATTGCTTCAGAATTTCCTGAATAAATAGGAATCTTTTAAACAGACCTTTCATTCCAGTAGATAGATTAGAATTAATGAACCCTACCTTTACCTCAGCAAGTGACGAAGAACCCGAAACGACCCAAGAGACAGATCTCATGAACTTTGCTGATAGGTAAGGAAGGTAGGTATCCCTCAATAAGGACCTAAAGGGTTCACTACATATGTGGATATCTTCCAGCTTATAAATATAAATGACAAAACATACAAATAAAATACCGATAATAATAATAATAATAAATCGAATACTGACAAAAATATCTCTACCTTCTACATATAATTCGGGGGTGTGATATATGTACTATCACAAAGTCTTGGGTAAAGAGTACAAGAAGAAAATAAATAAGTCCAAAACAAAAGTAATGGAGTGCAGCCGAACGAAGGCAGGTGATGTAGGAAACATTAGATTAGGAAATGAATTCTTAAAGGAAGTAGATGAGTATTGTTACTTGGGTAGTTAAATAACTAACGATGGCAGAAGTAAGGAGGCCATAAAATGCAGACTAGCCCAAGCAAGGAAGACCTTTCTTAAGAAAAGAAATTTGCTCACTTCAAACATTGATATCGGAATCAGAATGATGTTTTTGAAGACTTTCGTGTGGAGCGTGGCATTGTATGGAAGTGAAACATGGACAATAACTAGCTCAGAAAGAAAGAGAATAGAAGCTTTTGAAATGTGGTGTTACAGAAGAATGTTGAAGGTGAGATGGATAGATCGAATCACGAATGAAGAGATATTGAATCGAATTGGTGAGAGGAGATCGATTTGGATAAATCTGACGAGAAGAAGAGATAGAATGATAGGACACATTTTAAGACACCCAGGACTTGTTCAGTTGGTTTTTGAAGGAAGTGTAGGTGGTAAGAACGGTAGGGGTAGACCAAGGTATGAATATGACAAGCATATTAGAGCAGATGTAGGATGCAATAGTTACGTAGAAATGAAAAGTTTAGCACATGATAGGGTGGCATGGAAGGCTGCACCAAACCAGTCTATGGACTGACGACTCAAACACACAACACACATCCTTACTGAGTATAGTATACAAAATCCTCTCTACCGCCATAACAAAGAGAGTTAGTAGTATAGCAGAAAGAATTATAGGGGAGTACCAAGCTGGTTTCAGACCTGGAAGATCGACGATGGACCATATTTTTACCATAAGAATGACTCTGGAAAAGACATATGAATACAACGTTCGACTAGGACATATTTTTATAGATTTTCAACAAGCCTATGACAAAGTTAAGAGATCGACATTGTGGGAAACAATGAAGGAGTTTAAATTCCCACAGAAGTTAATAAAATTGACTAAGATGACCCTGGAGAACAGCAGAAGTCAGGTAAAAGTGCAGGGAAGTCTGTCTAGATCTTTCAGAACTGAAGAAGGCCTAAGGCAGGGAGACCCCTTATCACCAGTGTTATTTAATCTAGTGTTGGAGAAAGCTTTAAGATCAGTAACTACTAATCCGGGTGGTAATATTTACAATAGACTGATCCAAATTTTGGCTTATGCAGATGATGTGGTGATATCCGCTAGAAGTAACGAGGCACTTACAACTGCCTTGAGGGAGCTGAAAGATCCGGCTGGGTCCTTGGGCTTGGAGATTAGTGAGGCTAAATCTAAATATATGGTAATGGAGAGAAATGGAAGGAACACTGAAAAACTCCAAGTGGATGGTTACACCTTTGAAGCAGTAGATAGCTTCACATATCTTGGCTCAGTAATAACACCAGAAAATAAAGTTGAGACATACATTGTAAATCGAATTAAGGCTGCCAACAGATCCTACAGGGCACTGTATCCCCTTCTGAGAAGTAAAAACTTAAGCAGGAAATTAAAACTGACTCTCTACAAAACAATAATTAAACCAGTGCCTATGTATGGGAGTGAGGCATGGGTATTGACTGAAGCCACAGAGAGGAGATTAAATGTGTGGGAAAGGAAAGTGCTGAGGAAGATATTTGGACCGGTGAAGGTGGGAGATTTATGGAGAATCAGAACAAATGAAGAAATAAGATTATTGTATAAGGAGCCGGACTTGGTGACATCAATCAAAATGAGACGAATTGGATGGCTGGTTCATGTACAACAGATGGAGGAGGGGAGACTTCCAAGGAAAGCACTGACAGAACACCCTGGGGGCAGGAGAAGGAGAGGTCGGCCCCGGATGAGATGGCTGGAGGATGTGGAGACTGATCTGAGGACTGTTGGAGTCAGGAGGTGGCGTAGGCGTGCTGAAGACCGGGACGACTGGAGAGCTGTGGTCAAGGAGGCCAAGGTCCTTAAAGGACCGTAGAGCCATGGAGTAAGGAAGTAAGTAAGTAACAATATTCATTCCGTCCTGAAAACATATGCCCTGATGGTATGCTCGGACAACACAACTGGATATCTTGATATTTACCGCCTAACCATGATAGGACGCCGTAATGTTATCCAACCAAACCAAACCAAACCCCATGGCACTGCAGCCCTTGAAGGGCCTTGGCCTACCAAGCGACCGCTGCTCAGCCCGAAGGCCTGCAGATTGCGAGGTGTCGTGTGGTCAGCACGACGAATCCTCTCGGACGTTATTCTTGGCTTTCTAGACCGGGGCCGCCATCTCACCGTCAGATAGTTCCTCAATTCTAATCACGTAGGCTGAGTGGACCTCGAACCAGCCCTCAGGTCCAGGTAAAAATCCCTGACCTGGCCGGGAATCGAACCCGTGGCCTCCGAATAAGAGGCAGGCACGCTACCCCTACACCACGGGGCCGGCCCGTAATGTTATACTCGTAGTAAACACTGGAAGACGTGCGTGTGCCTTCTAGATCATATGAACCTGACACGCCGGCGAAACACTAAATTGATATTGGGACCGCAGTAAACCTAGTTCTTGCTATAAGCTGCCGTACGGAACCGCAGTGAAGTTGGTAAAGGCCTAGCGGAGCGGGCTTGCATGTGAGGTGAGAGGTTCGAGTTCGGGGCGACGATTGTAAGCTTTGAAACGTTTGGTTTATACATACCGCACGCAGTGTAATTTCAATACCCGCTTTCATGCAAATTGTGTGTGAATTAATGTGTTTGTGGCCCTAAGAAGGGCCGATTAGTTAGCAGGCAGGACACATACACACAGGAAATAATAATAACACAACTGAACTGACAGTGTTTTATAGCAGCAAATGCTCGAGTAGATGACCGTTTCGGTTCATGCACATTCGGGCCTGGTGTCCAATAAATCGTCTTGCGCGCTGAAGCATTCCAGGTGTAATTGCTCGGCAGGCGTCCGTGATGAGCTGTCGGAGCTGGTCGGGGTTTTCTGGCTCTAGAGTGTAAACGACTTTATTCAAATGTCACAATAAGAAGAAGTATAATGGCGTTAAATCTGGTGATCTGGTGGGCATAGAAACAAGGCCTCCTCGTCCTATCCACTTCCCTTGGAGTTCCTCGTTCAGATGCTGCATCATTATCTTGTCTGCCTAACAGACACCGACAGAACTCCATTCGAGCTTTGAAATCCAGCCCATGGAGCTCTTGGTGTAGCTCAAGACAGTATGGGTGAAATTTATGTTCATACAGTATTCGCCAGACAGTCGCCTTGGAAAACAATACTGCAACGTAATCGAAGCGTCGACAACCTGTACGTAAGGCATATAAAACAACACTGGTCAACCCAGAAAGAGAATTAAATGGCAATAGAACGCTGATCTCAAATTACAGGGCCTGTAACATAGACGGTTTTACCATGGGAAACTAAATGAATGTTAAGGACTTTTTATGGCAATATTATGTCATACGAACTCGTATGAATCAAATTCAGTCATAAAAACCTCTTAATCTATGAACATTAATATTCAAGAGACTGTTCTAGGAGCGATATTAATTGCATTTTCTCGAGTGTTTCATGGACTGTGATGGTTACTCTACGAGTGAATTTAAGACATAATCAGTGACTGTTATGAACTGTGACCGTGTTCAATTCATATTTTATAAACTGTGAGTGATAGACTGTGCTTTCCATTTTGAAAACGACTGTAGGTCATTACTGCATTAACTTAACTTATGGATCACACTGTACATAGACTTTGATATTCTGAGTCACGTATGGTTTCGACGAGGGATGATAACGTGGTGTCTTCATTGGATGGAACTTATCACGCTGCTGGTGTCGAGTTCGAGTCTTGGCTGCATGCTGCAGATAGTTCCAGTCACCAAGCCACAGGACAGTACTTAATCAATCCTTATAAGCAGATTACAGGTGTTATACGTGTTTTTCATATATTTTTGAGTGAGTAATTCCACTTAGACACTAAATGACTTTTAACAAAGCACTCAATCATACATAGTGCTACATTCGTCAAAAGAAAAGTGGCTTCGTATGGATTCTAATCTTAATAATTGTAGGAGGTTATTCAAGTAGACTTCAGGTCTTATTTTGAACTATAGATTTCTCTTTAAAAATTTGTGTAAATTGAAGTAATTTCACTTAGATGAATTATAGGGCTTGCCATGAAACGAGTGCACTATTTTATTTTCTTATAAAATTGGTTTAGATGAAATGCAGGAGTTTACAGCTAGTGATTGAAAACATTTATTTGAATTCTCAAATTTTTAATGGAAGTGTGTGATATATTATGTTTAAAAATCTTAGGAAAACTCTAGGTTTGTTTCACAAGTGATGGACTTAATTTCTACGCAATCTAGAAATTTGGTTATATGAAGTTCTATGTGTTATTTTGGCATTTAAATCTATACACGAGATCCTAGATGAACTGTAGGGTGTTTAAGTTCTCGGAAAATTGGTATTCACTTTGGTATACATTTTTTGGATGTCTCAGAATATAACAGCGCCTATATTTCATTTTTGCATTCTGGAGAGATTGATTGATAATTTAATCTTGATAAATCAACCGCAGGGAGATTTACGTGAAAATATCAATGCATATTGTCAAAAAACTTAGTTACCATCTATTATTCGCCCTGAGAACTATCCTTCTCTGTACCTGCTCCAATAAGTAACCATACACTACCTGAGATCCTTCCCATGCTCTGCCCCATAATCTTTTCCTGGTACAATATGTATGTTCAGTACATCAGCGTTAACAATGGTGGGAATCTCAACAGCTCTGCCATCAGCTGCCATAGATGGCCTAGGCATCACTGAAGAGGCGTACTAGGGAAATGAGGAGTGAGGTAGTTTCCCGTTGCTTTCCTTACCAAGCCAGAGTTGCTATTACATATCAGTCTGCCAAGCCCACTGAAATGCATGCACCAACCGATCCTATGAGCAACATTTTCACACCATTCATAGCAGGGACTGGCTGCATAAGGATTGGCATTACTAGCATCACTCATACCTCAGTCACTTTCATATTGTCAAAGCTAAGGATAAGACAGATACAGATCTATGAAAGTAACAAAATTGCTCTAGCCTATACCAGAAGACATAGTGCACTGTAAACACTAGGTAATGCCAGCAAAGGCATTTATGTTTAATACCCGGCAGTATTTGGGGTCTAGTTCAATTACAATTTGTTTTTTTACGTCGCACCAACACAGACAGGTCTTATGGCGTCGATGTGATAGGAAAGGGCTAGGAGTGGGAAGGAAGCGGCCATAGACTATCCCCAGTGTTTGCTTGGTGTGGAAATGGGAAACGCCGGGCTGAATGGCTCAGACAGTAGAGGCGCTGGCCTTTTGACTCCAACTTGGCAGGTTCGCTCCTGGCCCAGTCCCGTGGTATTTGAAGGTGCACGAATACGTCTGCCTCATATCGGTAGATTTACTGGCATGTAAAAGAACTCCTACGGCGAAAAATTTCGGCACCTCGGCTTCTCCGAAAAACCATAAACACGTAGTTGGTCGGACGTTAAGTCAATAACATTATTATTAAAATGGGAAACCACGGCAAAAAATCTTTAGAGCTACCAACTGTGGGGTTCGAACCCACCCTCTCCGGAATGCAAAATCACAGCTTCGCGCCCCTAACCGCACGGCAACTCGCCCGGCCGTTTTGATTTCCAGCACATTCTGAACTTAGAGTTGAAATCGAGTTCACTCAGCCTGGTAAGACCAACTGGGAGGCTGCCCAATATGAGAGCAATGGACTCGGTCAAGAAAGCCAAGCAGTATGAGTGAGGATGTAGTCGAACTAACCACGTGGCATTCCAATATCTGCATGTATATTGGTGGGCAGCAGTCGTCTTGGCAGGTGAAAGCTGAGCTGAATTTGTCAACGTTCTTTTATATTTGCAATTTAGATAGAAATCTGTTTATGACACCTCATTATTTACTTCAATCTTTCTTCTATTTCTTTTCCTTAGATAAATAAAACGATATTTGAACAAAATAAACGTGGCTCATACATCTCATTAATGACTGATGTGCAGCCAAATGATCTGCAGATATTCGAATGTCACGTGGTCAGCGTGAATATATGCTAAGCCGTTCTGCTTTGCTTTCATGACTGGTTTCGCTGCCTGTCACTTCGAAAAGCCCCGCAGGTGATCACGAGGCTAAGTTAACCCCGTCCCAGCCTTCAATCCGGAATTAAAATTCTTAGACTGGCTGGAAATCAAACCAGGGTTTCTTGGCGAGAGACAGGCACGCTAACCCTACGCCACGGGTCTGGCTGAAAGTACTGTAGTATCTCACAATTATTTTAAAATAGGTGTAAGACGCGAGAAGAAGACATGACATGAACTCGGAATGTAACGGCAACACGTCCTTGCTCTTTGTCTCAATTTACATCCTAGACCTCAATAATTACAACTGCAGACGCTACCACGGATAACAAAATGACACTGCTATCAAATTTTACCCATGTATGTGCATGAAGCGGAGAATTAAATATGTCTTCAGCCCTTAGTGAAGTGAGTGTGGAATAATTTCGCTTTTCCCATAGGTCGGTGACCTGTAACACAATGAGGGTAGGAAGCACGGAACCAGTTCTTCCGTAAAGTTGACCACAACAAGGGGCTGTGGCAGAAGGCGTTGTACCGTATGGCAGATAAAACAGGTTTTCATTCACGATAGTAAAGGCTCGAACCAAGGGTCACGCGCACCTTCAACACGTGGTATCTCAGGAGGCCAAGGGCTGCGTGGGTGACTGAGTTCGACACCGGTCGTGCCTTCATTGTCCTCAATATCCAATGTGTTCAGTTAGCAAACTGGAACAATGGAACTAGGCTACAGGCGTTGTATTAAGCGAGGTGTTTACCATTTAGCTCATTTTTAAAGTACTGTTTGAGTTACTGAGCGTTTTCACTCTACATTTTAACCAAACGGGAATAAAATGAGCTCAGTATGTGAGGAGCGACTGTTCAAAAGGTGCTACTTCCAATTCAAATTTATTTTTAGTATCCCGTCCTCACGCATTGCAGTACCGGTAGTTGAACACTACCGAAAGTCATGAGCAATCCAGACCAGAAAGATGTAATTCTTTAAAAGTAGTAACATGCCCGATCATGGGTATGTTCCATGTGCCTATTATTATACGTTTCCTTGCGTTTTTACACAACTTTCTTTTTTCTTTCTTTCTTTCTTTCTTCCTTTCTTTCTTTCTTAATCTGTTACCTCCAGGCTTGGTTTTTCCCTCTGGCTCAGCGAGGGATTCCACCTCTACCGCCTAAGGAGCGTGAGACATTGGGTCGGGGGATGAAACTGGGAAGGAGGACCAGTACCTCGCCCAGGCTATGCTGAAGAAGGCCTTGTGGGGGAGGGGGAGGGAGGTTGGACAAGGAAGAGGGAGGGAAACGGCCGTGGGGTTAAGTACCATCCCGGCAGTTGCAGGAGGAGAAGTGAGAAACCACGGAGAAACACTTCGAGGATAGCTGAGGTGGGAATCAAACTACCTCTCCTCAGTTGACTTTCTGAGGCTGACACCACAGAGGCGGACTCCACAACGTCTTAGGGTGGAAATAGCGCCTTTTGAACATACACTCCTCCAAATGCTTTAGTGAAATGAAATGGTGTAGGGCTTTTAGTGCCGGGAGTGTCCGAGGACATGTTCGGCATGTCAGTTGCAGGTCTTTCGACTTGACGCACGTTGGCGACCTGCGCGTCGTGATGAAGATGAAATAAAGATGAAGACGACACATACACCCAGCCCTCATGCCGGAGAAATTAACCAGTGATGGTTAAAATTCCCGACCCTGCCGGGAATCGAACCCTGGATCCCTGTGGCCAAAGGCCAGCACGCTAACCATTTACCCATGGATCCGGACAATGCTGTATGTATGGGGTAAAGCGGGGTATCCCTTCTTGTATGGTGTTCAATAGAGGGTGTGAACAGTAATACTCCAGGAGTACAGAAAATGCAAGCAAGTTGCTTTACGTCGCACCGACACAGATAGGTCTTATGGCGACGATAGGACAGGAAAGGGCTGGGAGTGGGAAGGAAGCGGCCATGGCCTTAATTAAAGTACAGCCCCTGGTGTGAAAATGGGAAACCACGGAAAACCATCTTCAGAGCTGCCGACAGTGGGGTTCGAACATACTATCTCCCGAATACTGCATACTTACAGAAAATGAGGGCAACGTGGTCCTTGCAGACCCTCTGCAGCTCTCTCCATCCTCACGGAATCCATCAACAGAGAAAATGCTTCCAGTACTCATTCGGACACAAGACTCTAACTATCAGAATTTGCTTGAAAATTGAACACTTACCTAATCCCTGCCACTACTGGGCAATTAACTCTTTACAGTGGGGAATTATTTAAATTACTTTATTGTCTCATGATTTTGTATTTTGTCCTCTTGGGCATTTTCAGGTTTTGGCAGTGAATGGTAGGTGGTGATCATTTTTTTTTTGCTTTACGTCGCACCGACACAGATATATCTTACGGCGACGATGGGATAGGAAAAGCCTAGGCCTAGGAAGGAAGCGGCCGTGGCCTTAATTAAGGTATAGGCTTAGGATTTGCTTGGTATGAAAATGGGAAACCACGGAAAACCATCCTCAGGGCTGCCGACAGTGGGGTTCGAACCCACTATCTCCGGATTACGGGATACTGGCCACACTTAAGCGACTGCAGCTGGTGATCATATTAGTTCCAGAGGCATCTTGTAGAAGGGAGCTGACCTATCACCTATGTGACCTTAAAACTCCATCTATGAGTGAGATTTACTAACAGTCCAATAATAATAATAATAATAATAATAATAATAATAATAATAATAATAATAATAATAATAATAATAATAATAATTGTACCGGGAGGTACACCCCTATCCAGCGCATTCTAATTCTGCGCCTAATAATACTCCCCTACTGATAAAAATGTGCAACTGATAATCGAATAAATTTGTAATTTCGTCCCAAGGTGTCGCTACTAAAACCTAGGATCCTGCACCCTGGTGCAAAGCGAATGAACTTTTGAGTTGAAGAAGTTTTGTATCTCCAGGTTTCTGGTAACTAAGTGATGTTCATTTATTTCTAGGTTGGCAATATTTCCCTCCTTTTCGCCAGTTTTGAATGTAGCCAATCCCAAATTTTTGTAATTAATTTCTGACCTATCCTGAGTTTCTCCTCCTTTTTGTATCAACCAATAAAATTTATGTGGGCGTGTTCTGAGGTTTCATGAAAGATCACGAATCTTCCCTGAGGGTTTAAACACGGCTGATTTCCACGTCTCTTGGCCACTTCATCGCCGTCTTTCTGAGAGTGAGGGTGTAAAGCAGGAGGCGGGAGGCGCCTCTTTCATCAGGCAGCAGTACACCGTCAAGGTAATGGCCACATAACATCTTTATTTCTGGCTAGCTCCGCAGTTTAACCTGAGGGAAAGGTCCGAGTCATTAGCTATGTAAACTGGTTTCCTAAAGATGTAACTTTCTGCCGACTTATTGTAATAACTTCATAAATCTTTAAATGTAATTCGGATATAGAGAGTGATGCACCCTCTCGAGCTCCGTTTCATTTTGGTTTTGAGGTGACTACGTCTTTTCAACTTTTCTTCCCATCATTAGATTTTTCTTATGCTATCATGTTCCTCATACTGCGAACGTAAGTATTAGGCAGAAAAATTTTGTCCGTTTTGCTCTACGGAGCACCGTTTTCGAGATATTTAACATTTTGCATTTAAGCCCTAAATTTAATGAATCGAACCAGCATGACACGTTAGCCTCTAAGCTAGCTTTCTTCATAAGAGCGACAGCCATCTTGCGCAAGCACACTTAAAGCGTCTCAGAAGGAGTCGTGTATAGCCGCCATCTTGCGCAAGCATCCTTAGGGAGTCTCCAGCCATCTTGTGCAAGGACCCTTAAGCCGCCTCATAAGAGCAACCGCCATCTTGCGCAAGCATCCCGAGGGAGTCTCATAAGGAGCCTTGTATAACCGCCATCTTGCACAAGCATCCCAAGGGAGTCTCATAAGAACCTATGTATAGCGGCCATCTTGCATAAGCACATTTAAGGAGTCATGTATAGCCACCATCTTGTGCAATTAGCGTCGAGAGATGGCTGCTGTAGAATTTTTCTTTTAAAATTATCCGCCACCATATTTCAAAGGTATGTGCCTAAAGAGTGTAGCACTGAGGTTTGCGATGTAAGATGGCGGATGACAGCTGACAAAAAGGGCGTTAGTTTGTTTACTAAACAAAAACACGTGGAATGTTTCAATTTGCCGCCACCATATTTCAAAGGTATCTAGCTAAAGATGGCAGCACGGTGCTCTCTTGATTAAAGATGGCGGATGATAGCTAACAGAAATTTTCAAATTGCCCGCTACTACATGTCATAAAGAGGGCAGCACGGTGCTCTGTAGATTAAATATGGCGGATGACAGCTGACGAAATTGCCCGCATGATAGCAGCACGGTGCTCTGTTGATTAAAGATGGCGGATGACAGCTGTCAAAAAGCACGTGGTTTTGTTTACAAACAAGAGCACGTGGAATTTGCCGCCACCACATTTCAAAGGTATCTAGCTAAAGAGTGCAGTACTGAGGTTTGTGATGCAAGATGGCGGATGACAGCTGTCAGAAAAAAGCACGTGAGTTTGTAAAGCACGTGGAATTTGCCACCGCCACAAAGAGGGCAGCACGGTGCTCTCTTGATTAAAGATGGCTGCTGTCACGTGGCATTGCCTGCCACCATATTTCAAAGGAATCTAGCTAAAGAGGGCAGCACGGTGCTCTCTGGATTAAAGATGGCTGCTGTCAAAAATAATTTTTCAAATTATCCGCCACCACATTTCAAAGGTAAGTAGCTAAAGAGGGCAACACTGTGCTCTATAGATAAAAGATGGCGGATGACAAATGTCAAAAAGCACGTGAATTTCTTTACCGATTCAAGTCTCGCGCTAGTGAGGTTAAGTTGGTAGCACTAAGGTTTAGGCCCGTTAGGATGGCAGCACTGCGGATGACAGGTGACGAATTTGCAGCTACTGCGATAAAGAGGGCCGCACGGTGCTCTGTGGTTTAAAGATGGCGGATGACAGCTGTCAAAAAGCACGTGGATTTGTTTACCAATTCAAATCTCGCGCTTGTGAGGTTAAGTTGGTACCACTAATGTTTAGGCCCGTCAAGATGGCAGTACTGAGGTTAGCGATGCGTTATTGTCTGTCAAAAAGCACGTGGCTTTGTTTACAAATTCAAATTTCCCGCGGGAGGAGGAGCAGGCCCCTGGGAAGGCTCCCGGGAGGAGGAGGAGGCACGGGCCCCTGGGAAGGCCCCTCGGGAGGAGGAGTGGGCCCCTGGGAAGGCCCCTCGGGTGGCGGTGGCGGAGGAGGCCTCTGGGAGCCGGTGGCGTGGCGGCCGCTGAATCCCTGTATCATACTACTAACAAATAACCGACAATCAGGTACAAGATCAGGAAAAGCCAAGATTCAGAACAATTCTGGGCCTTACGCCCCTCGCTTTACAATTCCCTTGAGCTCCTAGCTCGAATATACCAAGCACAATACATTCAAGGGCAGAAAACCCCTTCATTCAAGGAGCACTTGCTCCAAATTACAATATTTAGCCTTCCAAGACCCACTTTACCATTACAAAACTCGAACGAGGGCTAATAGTCTCTGGGGTACCTTAAGGCTAATTCCAGGCAACACAAAAAAATTAAAAATAAAAAAATTACACACACCCTGGCCTTATATGGCCCAATCTCACACTTTGAAACCGGGGTACCTCGTACCCAACCTACAGGACTTTTACAGAAAGAACAGGCTAATTAAATGGCCCGAAAACATCATGAAGGGAGGGGTATGCTTGCACTCCCTAATATGAACATTAAAACAATCACGGAGGCTCTAGGCCTATGAAACAGGGGCTATACCCAACCTACTGAGGTGACTCGTATAGGAATTACTTTACTTTACTGCACACGCTTGCCTTCGCGACGCAGGTTTAAACTTTCTAGTTGCTTTACGTCGCACCGACACAGATAGGTCTTATGGCGACGATGGGACAGGGAAGGGCTAGGAGTGGGAAGGAAGCGGCCGTGGCCTTAATTAAGGTACAGCCCCAGCATTTGCCTGGTATGAAAATGGGAAACCATGGAAAACCATTTTCAGGGCTGCCGACAGTGGGGTTCGAACCTACTATCTCCCGAATACTGGATACTTGTTCGATATAAAGTTATGCCTTGACATAAGAAGCGGAGGAGGAGGAGGAGGTAGAGAGGGAGGAAGAGGAGGAGAATGATAAGACCTTAACAGCCTATGTTTAGTCTCCATTGTTTATAGATGACAGCTGTCAAAATAATTTTTCAAATTATCCGCCACCACATTTCAGCTAAAGAGGACAGCAGGGTGCTCTGTTGATTAAGCACATAGAATTTCAAATTGCCCTCCACCGCATGCATAACAGCAGCCGTTATCTTGCGCAGTAGCCTCTAAGGTAGCTTTCTTCACAAGAGTAGCCGCCATCTTGTGCGTGCACCCCTAGGGTGTCTCATAAGGAGCTATGTATAGTCACCATTTTGTGTCCGCCATCTTGCGTCAGCATCCCTAGGACGTCTCAATCCATCTTGTGTCTCATAAGAGCAGCCACCATCTTGTAGAATTAGATAGCTGCCAATGCCAAAGGGCTTAAGTAGGAATCGAACCGTGGATTTCATCATTAGACTATGTTTTTCTTGTTCCTGTGAACCAAAGTATTAGGCGGAAAAATTTTGTTCGTTTTGCTCTACGATGCACCGTTTTCGAGATATTTAACATTTTGCATTTAAGCCCCAAATTTAATGAATCGAACCAGCACGGTACGCTATAATCTCTACCATAGCTAGACCTGATAATGTTACGAAGACTCGCTTCAATACAAGCGAAAACAGAGCAAATGCCAAAGGGCATAAGTAGGAACCGAACAGTTGATGCCATCATTAGACTATGTTTTTCTTATGCTATCATGTTCCTCATACTGCGAACGTATGTATTAGGCAGAACAATTTTGTCCGTTTTGCTCTACGGTGCACCGTTTTCGAGATATTTCACATTTTGCATTTAAGCCCTAAATTTAATGAATCGAACTAGCACGACACGTTAGCCTCTAAGCTAGCTTTCTTCATAAGAGCGGCAGCCATCTTGCGCAAGCACCCTTAAAGCGTCTCAGAAGAGTCGTGAATAGCCGCCATCCTGCGCAAGCATCCTTAGGGCGTCTCCAGCCATCTTGTGCAAAGACCCTTAAGCCGCCTCATAAGAGCAACCGCCATCTTGCGCAAGCATCCCGATGGAGTCTCATAAGGAGCCTTGTATAACCGCCATCTTGCGCAAGCATCCCAATGGAGTATCATAAGAACCTATGTATAGCAGCCATCTTGCATAAGCACCTTTAAGGAGTCATGCATAGCCACCATCTTGTGCAATTAGCGTCGAGAGATGGCTGCTGTAGAATTTTTCTTTTAAAATTATCAGCCACCATATTTCAAAGGTATGTACCTAAAGAGTGTAGCACTGAGGCTTGCGATGTAAGATGGCGGATGACAGCTGACGAAATTGCCCGCATGATAGCAGCACGGTGCTCTGTTGATTAAAGATGGCGGATGACAGCTGTCAAAAATCCACGTGGTTTTGTTTCCAAACAAGAGCACGTGGAATTTGCCGCCACCACATTTCAAATGTATCTAGCTAAAGAGTGCAGTACTGAGGTTTGTGATGCAAGATGGCGGATGACAGCTGTCAGAAAAAAGCACGTGAGTTTGTAAAGCACGTGGAATTTGCCACCGCCAGAAAGAGGGCAGCACGGTGCTCTCTTTATTAAAGATGGCTGCTGTCACGTGGAATTGCCTGCCACCACATTTCAAAGGAATCTGGCTAAAGAGGGCAGCACGGTGCTCTCTGGATTAGAGATGGCTGCTGTCAAAAAGCATTTTTCAAATTATCCGCCACCACATTTCAAAGGTAAGTAGCTAAAGAGGGCAGCACTGTGCTCTATAGATTAAAGATGGCGGATGACAGCTGTCAAAAAAGCACGTGGATTTGTTTACCGTTTCAAATCTCGCGCTAGTGAGGTTAAGTTGGTAGCACTAAGGTTTAGGCCCGTTAAGATGGCAGCACTGCGGATGACAGGTGACGAATTTGCAGCTATTGCGATAAAGAGGGCAGCACGGTGCTCTGTGGTTTAAAGATGGCGGATGACAGCTGTCAAAAAGCACGTGGATTTGTTTATCGATTCAAATCTCGCGCTACTGAGGTTAAGTTGGTAGCACTAAGGTTTAGGCCCGTCAAGATGGCAGCACTGAGGTTTGCGATACGTTGTTGTCTGTCAAAAAGCACGTGGCTGTCAAAAAGCACATGGATTTGTTTACCGATTCAAATCTCGCGCTAGTTAGGTTAAGTTGGTACCACTAAGGTTTAGGCCCGTCAAGATGGTAGTACTGAGGTTTGCGATACGTTGTTGTCTGTCAAAAAGCACGTGGATTTTTTACCAATTCAACCCTCGCGCTTGTGAGATTAAGTTGGTACCACTAAGGTTTAGGCCAGTCAAGATGGCAGTACTGAGGTTAGCGATGGGTTGTTGTCTGTCAAAAAGCACGTGGCTTTGTTTACAAATTCAAATTTCCTGCGGGAGAAGGAGCTGGCCCCTGGGAAGGCTCCCGGGAGGAGGAGGAGGCACGGGCCCCTGGGAAGGCCCCTCGGGAGGAGGAGGATGCACGGGTCCCTGGGAAGGCCCCTCGGGTTGCGGTGGCGGAGGAGGCCTCTGGGAGCCGGTGGCGGTGGCGGCCGCCGAATCCCTGTATTATTCTACTTTTGTGGACTTGTTGTTATTTGTTAAATTTTGAAATTCTATGTGAAAATTGTTGTTTTGTTATTTTCGAAAATATAACCTTTAATGAAATTTTAATTCTTATCTCGGCTTTGTAGTTAGACCCATTCACCCCGGCACCTTATTTCACCTCTGCTGATCCACCAAACCACGGTAATAATAATAATAATAATAATAATAATAATAATAATAATAATAATAATAATAATAATAATAATAATAATAATAATAATAATATTGGTTTAAGCCCACTAAGGAGCGCTGGTGACTAGTTTTTCCTCGATGCTCTTCTTTGTTCCCAATATCTGTTGAGCCCTGCTGAAAATTTCTCCTTTCTCTCCTGTGAAAGGGGCTTCCGACTTCTAGGAACTCTAGGTGGTGGGGTCCAAGACTGTACCATAGCACAAAATTTGGAATCAATATCTGAAATCCCAGCCGAATCCAAGTTCTTCTGTACTTCATTAAGCCACAAGCTTCCAGTCTTGTAGCTTTTAACCAAAGAAAAGATCTTCTTGGTAAGCCTGTTGCTGTCCATTCGTTGTAGGTGTCCATAGAACTTAAGCCTCCTACGTCGCATGCTGGTATTGGCTGATTCTAACTGTCGATACAGCTCAGAGTTCGATTTAAGTCTGTAGGTTCCATCTGGGAGCAATCTCGGTCCATGAATTTTCCTGAGGATACGTCTTTCGGCTTTTTCTAGATCATCTATGGTGCCTTTTTTGTTCATCAGGAGGGTCTCTGAGGCGTACAAAAACTGTGGTCTGACAACAGTTTTGTAATGACAGATCTTAGCATTTTTCGAAATGCACCTCTTATTATAATGGTTGTGGGATAGTTGGTAAGCTGCATTGAGTTTGTTACACCTTTCTAGGATGGATGTACCGTCTCTACCATTGGGGTGGACCCATTCACCAAGATAGCGGAAGCGATGGACTTTCCCAATCGTTCCATGTATGGTCGTCAAAGGGGGGTTACCGGGATGCCGAGTCTCAAAGTACTTAGTTTTGTCATACGATATGTGTAATCCAGCCTTCACCGCTATCTCGTGCAGGGCTTCAATAGCAATGACAGCATTCTTAGAGTTGTTGGTTAGGATTGCAATGTCATCTGCGAATGCTAGGCACCTGATCTCAATCTTTCGAGTCCCGACTCCAATGGCAACTGGTTTGATTTCTAGATTCCTCAGTGTACATTCCCAGTTCTTGATGACTTTATTAAGCACTAGATTAAACAGAATGGGTGAGAGGTCATCACCCTGCCGTACTCCAGTTTTTATCTTGAAAGTCTGAGATAGTTCTCCCCTGAACTTCACCTTAGATGTTGTATCCGTAAGAGTCTGTTGGATGAGGGTGCGTGTGTTGTAATCAACACCTCGTTCTTGCAGTACGGAGAAGAGTGTCTGGCGGTCGATGGAATCATAAGCTTTTTTAAAGTCGACGAAAACCACAGCGATGTTCATACTCCTTACTTGTTTTAGTTGGAGAATGGTTTTTAGGTTGAAGATCTGCTCGGTAGAAGACCGTCCCCGCCGAAATCCTCCTTGATATTCACCAATCGTTCGATCACATTGGCTTTCTACTTTGTCCAGTAAAATCCTTGACAGCACTTTGTATGCTACTGACAGCAGAGATATCCCTCGGTAGTTGTTGACATCACTGTTGTCACCTTTTTTATGTAAAGGGTGTATGCTAGCTGATTTCCAGTCATCAGGGATCCTGCCAGTCTCCCAGCAATCAATCAAGATCTGGTGTATGGCCTCTGTGAACTTATTTCCACCTGCTTTTAGAGCTTCCGCAATGATGCCATCTTCCCCGGGTGCTTTGCAGTTCTTAAGACGTCCGATGGCATTAGCAACTTGCTGCATTGTTGGTGGGTTAGATGGGAGGTGTATCTCTGGAGGATCTTCAACAGGTAATCTTTCCGTGGGCTCTTCGCAATTGAGCAGCTGCTCAAAGTAGTTTGCCAAAAGTTCCACGTTCTGGCTGTTGCAGGTGACCAACTCCCCGTCTGTATTCTTAAAGTGAAGACATTGTGGTTTATAACCTGAAAGTTCCTCTTTGAAGGCCCGATAAAAGTTTCTGGTGTTGTACATTTTGAATTCTCCATCTAACTTCTCCAGTCTTGACCGATCGTAAGATCTTTTCACACGTCTGATGGTCTTACTCGACAGTTTCCGCATCATTCTGAAATTCTCCCAATCTTCCTTTCGTTTAGTCGATTACCACTTCGTCCACGCTGCGGCACGCTCATCAACTGCAAGATCGCATTCAGTATTCCGCCATCTATGTCGTCTCTTCCTTCGAGGTTGTCCGAGGTTATTGGTCGTTTCGCATATGGTGGACTTCAGTTGGTTCCAGTCTTTCATATCTTTTTGCAAGATGTCGGTTGCAAAACGTTCTTTATTCTCCGACAGGAATTGGGGATCAATCCTTGGTGGAACTGTGGTGGAAGGTATATTTCGTTTTGGCAGTAATCTGGTCTTTATTTGTGTGAAGAAATGGTCAGAATCAACATTCCATCCTTTACGAACTCTGACATTCATGATTTCTTTCCTGCATTTTACACTGATTGCAACATGATCGATTTGAAATGATCCTATAGCTGCGTTCGGTGATTGCCAGGTGGTCTGATATTTTGGCTTTCTGGGGAAAACTGTGGACATGATCTTCAACTGATGTAATCTACACAGTTCAATTAAGCGCTTGCCGTTGGTGTTTGTTCGTCTATGTGCTGTGTAAGGCCCCAGTATATCTTGGTACTGTCGTTCTTTTCCCAGTTGAGCGTTGACGTCACCTACGAGTATTTTGACATGGTGACCGGGGATCTTACCGATCTCGTCTTCTAGCATCTGCCAGAAACTTTCGACCTTTTCAGGGTTCTTCTTATTGTCATCATTAACTGGAGCATGTGCATTTACAATAGAGTATCCCTTGCTGCCACATCTTAGAGATAACACAGAGATGCGTTCACTAGCTGATGTAAATCCGATGACAGAATCCATTATATCACGTCGTACTAAAAAAGCTGTACCAAAAACGCTGGAGCCATGTGTGTTCTTAGATGCTGGTTTCCTCTTGATTACGCTATAACCTTCTGACTCAAAAGCCACATCATCAGTAAATCGGGTTTCTTGGACTGCTGTTATTGCAATTTTGCGTTTATGCAGGATGTCCGTCAATTGCTTGAGTTTTCCGGTCTTATAGAGGGTTTGAATATTGATGGTTCCAAAGTGTGTGACAGTTATGGGTCTCAATAGGTTGGTGATATTGGGGAACTCCGACTTTCCCCGCGGATGAGGTCAGGCTCCCCAGAATCCGAAGGCCTGAATGCACCACCATTGGTGACGGGAGATTGGATACTCCCTGGGGTAGTGACATCTGCGTCGTTGTTTATCATCGTATGCGAACTAGTAAAGAAATTTACTAGGGGTGAAGACTAAACGCCTTCAGGGTTGGCCACTCCGAATCTTATTCAGGAGCGTTGATTACAATGGGGTCGCCATTCCCAAAGGCATTTTAGAGCTACTGCCAGCAATTATTTAGGCCGCCCCTTACATGGGGAACAGACGCCCTTGCAGCCGCCCCTGACATGGGAAACAGACGCTGCTGATGCCAAGTGTACTTATATTATTCCCTGAGCACTGGGCTGCCTCTTCCGCAATGTAGCTACCATTCAGAAGTCCATCTTCTCTGCTGTAGATTCCGTTGAGGGCTTCACTCGTAACCCTGAGCTGGGACCCTTACCAGATGCTACACACCGGGTCAGTGTGCTCTGGGACTCACATAGGCAGGGGCGCCAATCCCTGGGCAGGGCTACCTCCGAAGAGGGTCCCTACCTGCTAATAATAATAATAATAATAATAATAATAATAATAATAATAATAATAATAATAATAATAATAATAATAATAATCATCATAATAATAATAGTAATGCTTTTACAACCACTAACTACTCTTATGGATCTCGGAGACAACGAGGTGCTGGAAGTATGTCCCACAAATTCTTTCTACGTGCCAGTAAAACTACCGACATGAAATTGGCGTATTTAAGGGCTAACTTGAACTAAAGAGGCCAGTGCTCTATCGTCTGAGCTAACCAGCCCGGCCGGTGTAGAATACAAGGGAGGATTGGCCAAGCACAAAATTGGGAAAAAGTTACTATCTCGGAGAACCACACGGAGAGTCATTTCAAGGATATCAGATAGTGGGGTCCAAACCCACACATATCCGAGTTCGATAAGCCTGGCCTAATGCCCTGGGCACTTTTTAGCGTTGGCTTAACCTTTTTTTTTTTTTTTTTTGGCTATTTGTTTTACGTCGCACAGGCACAGACAGGTCTTATGGTGACGGTGGCTTAACCTTCTTGTTGCGAAGGTATAAACATACCCTTTTACTCATACTGGCGCTATTCTTCTTGAAAACAGGCCAGGAATTTTGAGTTTGCTTACTACTACTACTACTACTACTGAACGCTTTCACTCCTGCCCTGAAGAGGGAGACGGGCCTCTTTGACGGTGACGCCGTCTCTCAGGCCGGGAGATGTGTTACGGTGAAGGTGTGCGGAGAAGGTGAGAGTGTTGGCGGCCGTGGCCTATACTACGAACTGTCCCGGCATTCGCCTTAGTGCAGGAGAATGGAAAACGACGGAAAACCATTCTCAGGACAGTCGGCGGTTGGGGCCAGGCGTGAAGTCCGGCACTGTGCCCCAGACCCTTCTCCCGAATGCAGAGGCGTAGAGCCACGGTAGAGCCGTGGCCAACTTTCCTCTGCTCGGTTGGCCGGTCAGAGGACAGAGCTGTTGGACTACGGACAAGCCGTGGCCTCTTAAGGGACGAAATCCCACTCTGCATCTACCGACCGCCGTGTTTACTTTAGGAACTTGAGAAAATATCCCAAGAAACAGTGCAAATAGCTAAGGAGTATACAGGTATCTTTCTTCCCTTACAAGGAGTATGCAAACCACTTGTTCTGCAGTTATTAATGCGCAATCTATTTGATGACACTAAACGTATAATTACAATCGAAGGATCGTAAGCTGAGTCCGACTTACTTATGCACACTCTCACTTCGACATCCGTAATTTTTCGAGCAATGTTCTCAAGATTAGGTACCTTCAACCATTCATATAACTTGGTTGTGATGTCGGCGTACATCTAGATTCATTTTACGACTAGGCCATAGTTCCGGTCTCTATCCACTGGTCTTATTCAAAATGCCACTCGTAGTCGGTTGGATTCAAACCAGGGACACAAGAACTGGAATCGAAGGGGCTAGATCAGAGCGTGCTGGTCAAATGCTTTAGCCTCCTGCCACACAGAGCATCGAACGATCAAGAGCAACCAACTGCCATCGAGTACTAACGACTAAATTCATTTAACTTGTTACACTCGTCATTGATCGAGATCAATCGACTGCATGGAAACAGCTGATACTCCCGCCCAGTACCACACCGGCTACATACGTATTCATATTCACGAACGGAAGAGAATGTGTTGTGAAAGCGACAATTCAGGTGAAGGTATTATTCTAATGTATAGCATCCTCGGCACGTTGTGCCTTCGTTGTGGAATGACGAAGAAAAATTCAGGAACTAGTACCGAATGTCCCCCAATACTTATAAGGAATAAGTGGGAAAAATGAAGACACTAATAGACATCAGGCAAAGAAATTACAGGAAAAGTATAACTTTTCTTTACAACTGGCTTTACTTCGCACCGACACAGATATGTCTTATGGCGACGATGGGATAGGAAAGGTCTAGCACTGGGAAGGAAGCGGCCGCGGCCTTAATTAAGATACAGCCCCGGTATTTGCCTGGTGTGAATATAAGAAACCACGGAAAACCATCTTAAGGGCTGCCGACAGTGGGGTTAGAACCCACTATCTCCCGGATGCAAATTCACAGTTACGCGGCCCTAGCACGGCCAACTCGCCCGGTGGTATAAGTTTTGAGGAAAGGCTGACAGTATCGTTAAATTAATTATTCACAACGATTTTTTAAGGTTTAAAATTAGAAGTGACGTTCGTCTCCGAAACAACTATGCCCATAGCAAAATGTATGAAATAAAAGATTAGTGGCAGGTACCCTTCGTTGCATTCTACAGGTTGCGAATAAGTTATTGATAAAAAAGGACTGAAAACAATGGATGCATTTATGTTCATCAGTTTCAATTCATAATTTGAAGGTGTCCACCTCTGTGGTTTAGTGGTTAGCGTGATTAGCTGCCCACCCTCCGGAGGCCCGGGTTCGATTCCCGGCTCTGCCAGAAATCTGAAAACCGAGCTCGATAGCTGCAGTCGCTTAAATGCGGCCAGTATCCAGTATTCGGGAGATAGTAGGTTCGAACCCCACTGTCGGCAGCCCTGAAAATGGTTTTCCGTGGTTTCCCATTTTCACACCAGGCAAATGCTGGGGCTGTACCTTAATTAAGGCCACGGCCGCTTCCTTCCCACTCCTAGCCCTTACCTGTCCCATCGTCGCCATAAGACCTATCTGTGTCGGTGCGACGTAAAGCAACTAGCAAAAAAAAAAAAAAAAAAAAAAGAAATCTGAAAAGTGGTACGAGGGCTGGAACGATGTCCGCTCAGCCTCGAGAGGTCAACTGAGTAGAGGGGTTTCGAATCCCACCTCAGCCATCCTGGTAGTGGTTTTCCGTGGTTTCCCACTTCTCCTCCAGGCAAATGCCTGGATGGTACTTAAATTAAGGCCACGGCCGCTTCCTTCCCTCTTCCTCGTCTAACCCTTCCAATCTTCCCTCCCCCATAAGGCCCCTGTTCAGCGTAGCAGGCGAGGCCGCCTGGGCGATGTACTGGTCCACGTCCCCAGTCGTATCCCCCGATCCAAAGTCTGAAGCTCCAGGACACTGCCCTTGAGGCGGTAGAGGTGGACAGGTACATTGCTGAGTCCGAGCGAAAAACCAACCCTGGAGGGTAATCAGATTAAGAAAGAAATTTGAAGGTACTACAATTAACAGTGGAATATATTTGTTTAGGCCTACAGGTTTCTGGCCACTGGTGACTCGTACATGTCTGCATCGTACAGATTTAGGATTGTTCACAATACTATCAGTGGATTTGTTCCTATTATATGTGATGCTATTCATAGAGCATTACAGCCAGAATTCTTGGCTGGGTGAAAATTGCAACAAAAGCCTCACAATAGTGACTAATTGTACTTCAATCATAAGACTTTATTACCATTTGTGTTTATTTTTTTAATGATGCTGGTTCATGGGACGGGGCATAATTACTGTCTTTTCAAATTATATTTTGAGGTTTTTATTGGATGGATTAAACAGCTCTTAATTTTTTTCATACCACTTGGTGAGACCCCGCCTACCAAAATAATAGACATATCAAGAAATTCTTCCAGTCACAATTTACATCACCTAATGTAGAATAGGGTGTCAAGTTTCATTACAGTCCTGTAAATAATTTTAAAGAAAGAAAAATTCAGTATGTTCTAAATATTGTGAAACTGAGAAAAACAAGGAAAAGCAATGGAGTTCCTTTCAGTGTTAAAAATACCCATAACTGTATTCATTCTCTCCATCATGATCGTATGCAAATCTTCTGTTGCCTCTCATCTTCTTTGTTATTGTGGCATGTTCAGAATAGTAGCGTATCGCTTTCATGACATGCATGTTGCTGAATTTCTGTACTGTCTTCTGTGCAAGAAATCCACGTCCCGAATCCAAACTTTCCAAGAATGACAATCCTGTCTTTATTTACATCATTGAAGACTACAGCAGCTAATTTTACCAAATGGCTGCGAAGAAAGTTTGTCTATGGACATCAATTCCAAAGTAGAAAATTTAAATTCTCTTTAGGGTTATGTGTATTCACGTATGTGTACATTTCTTGAGGAGTTCAGGTGAGGCTAGTGCCCTGTGTACTGGCTTAATAACTAAACGAAAAGCTTCTGCAATATTGTTCTTATGAGTACATTTGCAGTGTAATGGACTGATTCTTGTCACAACAACATGTAAATTACACACAAGGTCTTGTTTATTACCCTCATCGCTATCCTTAAACTACTGTTTCCCCAAACTTTGCACTGGCAAGCTGATCTTATTGCTCATTTGGCAATACTAAGCCTATTAATCCAAATACTGCACTTCCATCCAAGTTACTGGTAAACTCCTTGGTACATAACACATTTTTCCATGAAGCACTGGTAAAACTCTCTTTCTTACCTTAATGTTGTTTTGCCTTTTTGCATATTGTTCATATGTATTTTCTTTACTGATGTGAACAGTATCAAGCCTATCCATCCTGAAATACTTTCCTTATGAGTCATTTGAATGAAAAGGAAAACTTTGCCTTCCAGTTCACATAAAAATGAGTACCAAACACGACAAAACAATAATAATAGGTGTTAATAACAAGCACCTTGCTTTCTATTTCAGAAGTTAAGAGTATGCCTTGCCAACAGGCAAATACTATGTTATTTAGTGCTGTGGCTCAGGTGGTAAGTGATTAAATTTTGCTACAACTTGCATTGCCTGTCAAAATTGCTTGTAAATACTAATTATATAAAATTATGTTTGACAGAGTAGGGTGCGTGGCTCTTGTAAGATCTCGAGTTAACTTATAGGGTAACTAAACTACTCAAACTTTTATTACAAGCATATAACAGTCATCTATATATTTAAAATAGCTTGTCCTGACTGACTGACTGACTGACTGATTCATCATCGCCGAGCCAAAACTACTGGACATAATGAAATTAAATTTTGGGAATACATTCATATTAAGATGTAGGTGCTCGCTAAGAGAGGATTTTTTGATATTCCGTCGCTAAGGGGGTGAAAAGGGGGGTGAAATTTTATAATGAGTGAATCTATATCTCAAAACTTTAAAAGTTTACAAATGTAAAAATTGGTATTTAGAATCTTCTTTAAAAATAAGGAAATACGTATTTTTTTTGTTTTCAGAAAATCCCAATAGGAGGGGTGAAAAAGAGTGAAAAAGGGGTTGAATGCCTTTCATCAGGATACCGGTACTTATATCGCAGAAACTGAAGGTATTACAGACCTGAAAATTGGTACTTTTAATCTCTTTTAAAAATAAAGAAACACGTATTTTTTGTTTCTGGAAAATCCAATTAATGGGAGTGTGAAAAGGGGGGTGAATTTTTAAAATCAGTGTATCTATATCTCAAAACTTTGAAAGTTTACAGATGCAAAAATTGGTATTTAGAATCTTCATTAAAAATAAAGAAACACGTATTTTTTTGTTTTCGGAAAATCCCAATAGGAAAGGTGAAAAGGGCTGAAAAATGGGTTGAATGAATTTAATGAGGATACTTATATCTCAGAAACTGAATATATTACAGACCTGAAAATTGGTGTTTTGGATCTCCTTTAAAAATAAAGAAACACGTATTTTTTGGTTTTTGGAAAATCCAATTAATTGGGGGGGGGTGAAAAAGGGGTGAATTTTTAAAATGAGTGTATCTACATCCTAAAATTAAACGTTTACAGATGTGAAAATTGATATTTTGAATCTCCTTTAAAAATAAAGAAACATGTATTTTTTGTTTTCGGAAAATCCCAATAGGAGGGGTGTAAAAGGGTGAATAATGGGTTGAATGCCTTCAGTGAGGATGCATATATCTCACAAACTGAAGATATTACAGAACTGAAAATTTGCATATGGGATCTCCTTTAAAAATAAAGAAACACGTATTTTTTTGTTTTTTGAAAATCCAATTAATGGCGGTTAAACAGGAGTGACATATTTGGGTGAATTTTTTGAAAGACAGTATCTACAGAATATCTGAGAAACGTAGAATGTTACAGACGTAAAAAGTGGTATTTGGAATCTCCTGTAAATGTAAAGAAACATAGGCGATTTGTTTTTGGAAACTCCTCTTAAGGGGATCTAAAAGGGTGGTTAAAGTTTAAAATGAGAATTTATACAGTATATCTCAAGAAACTTAACATGTGACAGAAGTGAAAAATGTTATTTTTATCTATATAAAAATAAGGAAACGTGTATTTTTAGTTTTCGGATATAGCACTTGGGTGGAGGGGGAGGGGGTGTAAAAGTGACTGAAAATGGTGTTGAATTCTTTTAATTAGGCTACTGTTATCTCAAAAATAAAGATGTTACAGACGTGAAATTTGATAATTTGGAATCTGCTTTAAAAGTTAAGAAACACGAATTCTCGGAAAATCCAATGAATGGGGAGGGGGAGGTGAAAGAATTGAAAAATTAATTGACTTAATTGTATGAGAATACTTACATCTAATAAAAACTAAAGTTGTTAGGGCCTACAGACGTGAAAATTGGTATTTGGATCTCCTTTAAAGACAAAGAAGAGCCCGTTTTGTGGGCGGGGGTGGGGAAATCATCTTGGGAGGCGTGAGTGAAAAGGAGTTGAATTCCTTTCATGAGGACACATAAATCAAAAACTGAAAAAGTTACAGTCGTGATAATTGGTATTTAGAAGATCCTTTACTATTAAAGAAACAAGTATTTTTTTGCCGGAGTGGGGGGAGGAATGTGAAAGTGAAAAAAGTGAATTTTTTAAATCTGAAAACTGAAGGTAATAGACGTAAACAATGATATTTGGAATCTCCTTTGAACATAAAGAAGCACGCCTTCTTTTAGTTTTTTCTTTGGGGGGGGGGTATATAAACTTAACGGCGGTGGGGTGTAAAAGGAGTTGAGACCAATTGATTTTACTGTTCATAATGTATTTATAAGGAGCCTCCGTTGCTCAGGCGGCAGCGCGCCGGCCTCTCACAGCTGGGTTCCGTGGTTCAAATCCCGGTCTCTCCATGTGACATTCGTGCTGGACAAAACAGAGGTGGGACAGGTTTTTCTCCGGATACTCCGGTTTTCCCTGTCATCATTCATTCCAGCAACACTGTCCAATATAATTTCATTTCATTTGTCATCCGTTAATCATTGCCCCAGAGGAGTGCGACAGGTTTCGGCTGCCGGCACAATTCCTATTTTCGCCGCTAGATGGGGGCTTTATTCATTCCATTCCTGACCCTGTCGAATTACTGGAAACAGGCTGTAGATTTTCTATGTACTTATTCTGATCGTAAACCGATCATTTTTAATCTTTCCTGGGTTCGTTTTCAAGAGCCATCTTTCCCTTCGGAGAACGTTCTTAGATTACAGTACTTTCCTGGCATATAAATAAAAATTTAAACACATTTGAAATAAATGATAGGAATGAGATCGACCGTCCAGTTTTTCATCTCTATAATAAGGTCAATAATGCACGGAAGTATGTCTTTCGTATGGCCAGAAATCCCCCCACAGTTGCCTACGCGCGACAATGGTGCTGGTCACATTCTCAACAATGACAATGGCAGCAGATGTAATTTACCGCCAAGTAGCGGTCTTGCATCTTGCTATTGGGTCCAGAACATCTATAATAATAATAATAATAATAATAATAATAATAATAATAATAATAATAATAATAATAATAATAATAATGTTCTGGACCATCGTCAAATGTGCAGACCGTGCTGAAAACGGGTCCTGGACGGGTAATGACTAAGAATTTAGTCCGGCTGCGGGTTCAGAACCGCCAAGGCACCCATGACGACACCAGGCCGGATCTCCTGAAGGATTTCATCCATATTAAAAGTGCTTATAGGAAAAGATGGCAAAGAATTAGGGACGCAACTGACCGGGTGGAATACCTGGACCTAGCCCGGGAAGTATGAAATCGATTGCTGGAAAGAAAGATTGAAAAATGGAAGGAGACTTGCCGTAATCTATTAGAAAACGAGTCAGATCGCGAATTTTGGCTGATTCTCGCAGAAAACGAGTCAGATCGCGAATTTCGGCGGATTATATATCTAAAACAATAAGCATTCAATTATAAATTTCATTATAATACCGTAGCGAAGCACGGATACCTTGCTATTAAAAAACATATTTTTAACAAATACACTTTCTGCCATCATATCCCCTTAACATCACATCACACAAAATGTAGTTTTTTATTTTGTAGATTAAAATCTACAAACAATTCGTAGAAACACCTCTCAGAATAATTACAAATGAATCTTTCAGCTTTGTTTTTCATTGTCTACGTGGATGTACAGCACGGGAAATAAAAGAATGGGTCTACCTTGATGCCCTCATTAGGCCTATATGTTACTAATACACTGACTGACAGAGCAAATGCAACACCAAGAAGGAGTGGTTTGAAAGGGATGAAAGTTGGGGAAAAAACAGAGACGGCATGGACGAATAATTGATGTTTATTTCAAACCGATATGCCGGTTACACAATGCGCACGGCATCGACTCAGTAGGATGTAGGACCACCGCGAGCGGCGATGCACGCAGAAACACGTCGAGGTACAGAGTCAATAAGAGTGCGGATGGTGTCCTGAGGGATGGTTCTCCATTCTCTGTCAACCATTTGCCACAGTTGGTCGTCCGTACGAGGCTGGGGCAGAGTTTGCAAACGGCGTCCAATGAGATCCCACACGTGTTCGATTGGTGAGAGATCCGGAGAGTACGCTGGCCACGGAAGCATCTGTACACCTCGTAGAGCCTGTTGCGAGATGCGAACAGTGTGTGGGCGGGCATTATCCTGCTGAAACAGAGCATTGGGCAGCCCCTGAAGGTACGGGAGTGCCACCGGCCGCAGCACATGCTGCTCGTAGCGGTGGGCATTTAACGTGCCTTGAATACGCACTAGAGGTGACGTGGAATCATACGCAATAGCGCCCCAAACCATGATGCCGCTTTGTCTAGCGGTAGGGCGCTCCACAGTCACTGCCGGATTTGACCTTTCTCCACGCCGACGCCACACTCGTCTGCGGTGACTATCACTGACAGAACAGAAGCGTGACTCATCGGAGAACACGACGTTCCGCCATTCCCTCATCCAAGTCGCTCTAGCCCGGCACCATGCCAGGCGTGCACGTCTATGCTGTGGAGTCAATGGTAGTCTTCTGAGCGGACGCCGGGAGTGCAGGCCTCCTTCAACCAATCGACCGGAAATTGTTCTGGTCGATATTGGAACAGCCAGGGTGTCTTGCACATGCTGAAGAATGGCGGTTGACGTGGCGTGCGGGGCTGCCACCGCTTGGCGGCGGATGCGCCGATCCTCGCGTGCTGACGTCACTCGGGCTGCGCCTGGACCCCTCGCACGTGCCACATGTCCCTGCGCCAACCATCTTCGCCACAGGCGCTGCACCGTGGACACATCCCTATGGGTATCGGCTGCGATTTGACGAAGCGACCAACCTGCCCTTCTCAGCCCGATCACCATACCCCTCGTAAAGTCTTCTGTCTGCTGGAAATGCCTCCGTTGACGGTGGCCTGGCATTCTTAGCTAAACACGTGTCCTGTGGCACACGACTGTCGGCTGAGAAATCACGGTACGAAGTGGGCCATTCGCCAACGCCGTGTCCCATTTATCGTTCGCTACGTGCGCAGCACAGCGGCGCATTTCACATCATGAGCATACCTCAGTGACGTCAGTCTACCCTGCAATTGGCATAAAGTTCTGACCACTCCTTCTTGGTGTTGCATTTGCTCTGTCAGTCAGTGTAAGTTATAAGCAACAGACATGAAAGCAGTGAGAATGATTGCTGGTGCAAACAGGTATGATCAATGGCAGTAGAGTACTTCGAATGAGGAGATAAAGGCTAAGTTACAAAGGTATAAGGTGGCAGGGAGGGATTCAGTTAGGTAAAACGGTAGTAAGCAGTTTGTCCTATGTGGACGACGTAGTCTATCGAAACCGTGCAATCTAATATCCTGCAACTTGAAAAAAGATGCAATGAATATGACATGAAAATTACTTTTCAAGGCTAAAGTGATGGCTGTAGGGAAGACACCTAAAAGAGAATTGCATGTCAGGTTGGGAATACAAATCTGGAACAGGTAGATAATTTCAAGTAGGTATTTAGGATGTGTATCCTATTCTCCCAGGATGGCAGTATAGTAAGCAACATTGAATACAGGTGCAGCAAACCTATTACAATGAGCTTGCAGTTGCAATCAACAGTATTCTGTAAGAAGAAAGTCATCACTTGGACAGAACTATCAATACCGGTACACCAGTCTGGTTTCAGACCACCTGTGCTGTACAACTGCTTACTACATACACACAGAAAGGATCTACTACCAGTATTTCAAAATACTCCTTCCTTTTGTTAACCATACATGTTCTACCACATAAAATATACACATTAAGATGTTGCAATAATGAAATTACCTAATAATTAATAAAAATAGGCATTAAGGTTACTTTCATATCAGGTGCTAATATACATAACTCACTGAGGATTTCAATAAATGTTGATATGTAAGTAGAAGGAAAACATATTTAATTTAAACATTAGAACATTTCTCAAGGACATGTATTTTATGAGATTCGTCCTTGATCTAACATTGTATAGGCCTACAACAGTTCCTGAACTTTAACTCTGAAAACCCTTCGACCTAGTTCACTCAGTCTTTCCATGTCATCATGAGGACATTCTAAAAATAACATTGATTATGTTTCCTTTTCAGTTTTCAGTTTCTTTTCACACATCACTGCCACTTTCACGTTTTATTGTTTTTTTTTTTGTTTTCTAACTGCTAGCAGAGCTTTTTATAGAAGCAGAAGTCACTGGACAGGAAATTTAAGTCCCTTCAATAATATCTGAACTGCAGGAATTGGACCCATCCAGCACAAACTCTATTTCTGCTTGGTGAGAAGGCTCTCCTACACCAGGTGTCACTTCCTTAGGTGTGTTTGTTACAGAACTGAAAATTGAACATCATATTATTGCAATTCAAATTGGAGCCAAATTTTAGTCTGCACACAAGTCTTCTGTTTAAAAAATTATTAGTTTCAATATTATTTTAGTAAGATGATTGTTAATTTAGATTATATTAGTTACAGTTATATCTGATACATTAATGAACAGATGGGTGGAACTTATGGCCTTCATACTGCATTTTCCCCTCACTCTTTCACAAGTAGACCACTGGTCTGTACTGTGGGCCTACTATTACAAATAAATATTACAGAACTGTACCTTCTTCCAGCAATTAAGTTTTCCAGAAAGTTGAGGACATCGAGGTAGACCCACTTTTTCTTCTCTGTACAGCAGAACCTGGGGGGGGTATGTTATCTCTCACTTCGATACCCTGCCCTCAGAATTTGCCATTTTTGGCACAACGTTTTCCTGAAGCAATGAATTACCACCTATAATTACAATAAAATGCATGTAGTCCTTATGGCATACGTTTATTTGTCATTAAAGCGAACAATGGTGTTCATTTCATTAGGTACGAGGTGGAGGTTGGGTAGGCACTGCTTACATTTTCCAAACATTTCTTCAATTAAGTCATGAGAACGATACTTACTACTTCTCCTAGTGTAACGTTCTTTACCAATCTATTCCGTATAATATATTTAGCAATAATTAATCTAAGATAACACTACTCATAACATAATCATAACAAAGCTAATAATTACCAGTTTTCATCCCAATTCTCGACGCTATGTAATGCCATACAAAATCCACGGTCTCCCTATTACTATACCCAGGGAGTCTAGGATTATACAACACTTTGTTTTCATACACTAGGCAAATTAATGTTTCGATTTCATCACGGTTCGAGAGAGCTACAGAGCATGAGGGAGCAGTAAGGCGAGAACACCCTGGACGTGCCCTAAGTGGCTCTCTCACCTTCCGATAACAAATGTTGTCATATATCGAGGGACTGGGATGTTCTTATTTAGCTTTGCTTATGGGGCATACCACCTTTTATTATAAACTAGCAAGATACCCGTGCTTCGCTACGGTATTATACTGAAATTTATAATTGAATGCTTAACGTTTTATATATAATCCTTCGAAATTCGCTATCTGACTCGTTTTCTGAGAGAATCCGCCAAAATTCGCTATCTGACTCGTTTTCTGAGAGATTACGGCAAAGTTCCTAACATTTTTCAATCTTTCTTTCCAGCAATCGATTTCCTACTTACCGGGCTAGGTCCAGGTATTCCACGCGGTCAGTTGGCTCCTTAAATCTTTGCCATCTTTTCCTATAAGCATTTTAGTATGGATCAAATCCTGAAGGAGATCCGGCGTGGTGTCGTCTTGTGTGCCTTGGCGGTCCTGAACCCGCGACCGGACTGTATTCGTAGTCATTACCAGGCCAGGACCCGTTTCCAGCGCGGTCCGCACAATTTGACGACGGTCCAGAACGTGCATTATTGACCTTATTATAGAGGTGAACAATTTGACGGTCAATCTCATTCCTATCGTTTATTTCAAATGAGTTTAAATTTTTATTTATATGCCAGGATAATCTACTGTAATCTAAGAACGTTCTCCGAGGGAAAAGATGGCTGTTGAAAACGAACCCAGGAAAGATTAAAAATGATCGGTTTATGATCAGAATAAGTACATCGAAAGTCTACAGCCTGTTTCCAGTCATTCGACAGGGTCAGGTATGGAATGAATAAAGCCCCAACTAGCGGCGACAATAGGAATTGTGCCGGCTGCCGAAGCACACCTCTGGGGCAATGATCGATGAATGGCAAATGAAATTAAATATTGAACAGTGTTGCTGGAATGAATGACGACAGGGAAAACAGCAGTATCCGGAGGAAAACCTGTCTCGTCTCTGTTTTGTCCAGCACGAATGTCACATGGAGTGACCGGGATTTGAACCACGGAACCCAGCTGTGAGAGGTCGGCGCGCTGCCGCCTGAGCAACAGAGGCTCCTTATAAGTACATTATGAACAGTAAAAATCAATTGATCTCACCTCCTTTTACACCCCACCGCCGTTAAGTTTATTTACCTCCCCCCCCCCCAACCGCCAAAAAATTAAAAGAAGGTGTGTTTCTTCATGTTTAAAGGAGATTCCAAACACAAATGTTCACGTCTATTATCTTCAGTTTTGAGATATAAGTATCCCCATAAAAATAATTAACTTTTTTCACTTCCTTTCACACTCCCCCTCCCCCCAAGTGAATTTTCCGGCAAAAAATTACTTGTTCCTTTAATAGTAAAGGATCTTCTAAATACCAATTATCACGACTCTAACTTCTTCAGAGTTTTGATTGATTAGTCCTCGTGAAAGGTATTCAACTCCTTTTCACTCCCGCCTCGCAAGATGGTCACCCCTCCCCAAACGCGTTTTTCTTTGTCTTTAAAGGAAATCCAAATACCAATTTTAACGTCTGTAACAACTTTGTTTTTATTAGATGTATGTATTCTCATACAATTAAGTAAATTAATATTTCAATTCTTTCAACCCCGCTTCATTGGATTTTCCGAAAATACGTGTTTCTTTACTTTTAAAGCAGATTCAAAATGTCAAATTTCACGTCTGTAACATCTTCATTTTTGAGATATCAGTAGCCTAATTAAAAGAAATCAACACCATTTTCAGTCACTTTCACCCCCCCCCCCCTCCACCCAAGTGGTATTTCCGAAAACTAAAAATAAACGTTTCTTTATTTTTAATGGAGATAAAATATACCATTTTTCACTTCTGTAACATGTTAAGTTTCCTGATATATACTGTAGAAATTCTCATTTTAAAATTTCACCCCATTTAATTTCCCCTTGAGGGGAGTTTTGAAAAATAAATCAACTATGTTTCTTTACATTTACAGAAAATTCCGAATACCCACTTTTTACGTCTGTAACATTTTACGTTTCTCAGATATTTTGTAGATATAGTCTTTCGAAGAATTCACCCAAATTTGTCACTCCTGTTTAACCGCCATTAATTGGATTTTCCAAAAACAAAAAATACGTGTTTCTTCTTTAAAGGAGATCCCATATACAAATTTTCAGTTCTGTAATATCCTCAGTTTCTGAGATATATGTATCCCCATTAAAGGCATTCAACCCTTTTACACCACTCCTATTGGGATTTACAGAAAACAAACAATACGTGTTCCTTTATTTTTAAAGGAGATTATAAATACCAATTTTTACATCTGTAAACTTTTAAAGTTTTAAGATGTAGACACACTCATTTTAAAAATGCATCCCCCTTTTCAACCCCCAGTATTTGGATTTTCCAAAAACGAAAAAATATCTGCTTCTTAATTCTTAAAGTAGATCCCAAATACCAATTTTCAGGTCTGTAATATCTTCAGGTTCTGAAATATAAGTAGCCTCGTTAAAGGCATTCATCCCCCTTTTTTCTCCCTTTTCCACCCTTCCCATTGGGATTTTCCGAAAACAAAAATACGTGTTTCTTTACTTTTAAAGTTGATTCTAAATACCACTTTTTATATCTATAAGCTTTAATAGTTTTGAGATATAGATACACACATTTTAAAAATCCCCCCCCTTTCACACCCTTCCCACATTAATTGGATTTTCCAAAAACAAACAATACATCCTTCTTTATTTTTAAAGGAGATCTCAAACACCAATTTTCAGGTCTATAATATCTTCAGGTTCTGAAATATAAGGAGCTTCATTAAAGGCATTCAACGCATTTTTCACCTTTTTCCACCGTTCCTATTGGGATTTTCCGAAAACAAAAAAATACGTGTTTCTTTATTTTTAAAGGAGATTCTAAATACCACTTTTTATATCAATAAACTTTAAATAGTTTTGAGATATAGATACACTCGTTTTAAAAAATCACCCACTTTTCACCCCCCCCCTTCATTGGATTTTCCAAAATAAAAAATACGTGTTTCTTTATTTTTAAAGGAGATCCCAAACACCAATTTTCAGGTCTGTAATATCTTCAGTTTCTGGGATATAAGTATCCCCATTAAAGGCATTCAACCGATTTTTCACCCCTTTTCACCCCTCCTATTGAGATTTTCCGAAAACAAAGAATACGTTTTCCTTTATTTTTAAAGAAGATTCTATATACCACTTTTTACATCTATAAACTTTAAAAGTTTTGAGATATAGATACACTCATTTTAAAAATTCACCCCATTTTCACCCCCCCCCCCATTAATTGGAATTTCCTGAAAACAAAAAAACGTGTTTCTTCATTTTTAAAGGAGATTCTAAATACCAATTGTTACATCTATAAACTTTAAAAGTTTTGAGATAAAGATACACTCATTTTAAAAATCACCCAATTTTTCCACACCCCCCATTAATTGGATTTTCCAAAACCAAAAAATAAGTGTTTCTTTATTTTTAAAGGAGATCCCAAACACCAATTTTCAGGTCTGTAATATCTTCAGTTTCTGATATATAGGTATCCTCATTAAAGGCATTCAACCCATTTTTCACTGTTTTTCACCCCTCCTCTTGGGATTTTCCGAAAACAAAAAATACGTGTTTCTTTATTTTTAATGAAGATTCTAAATACCAATTTTTACATCTTTAAACTTATAAAGTTTTGAGATATAGATGCACTCACTTTAAAAATTCAGCACACTTTTCACCCTCCCATTAATTGGATTTTCCAAAAACAAAAACATACGTGTTTCTTATTCTTAAAGAAGATCCCAAACACCTATTTTCAGGTCTGTAATATCTTCAGTTTCTGAGATATAAGTATCCTCATTAAAGGCATTCAACCCATTTTTCACCCCTTTTCACCCCTGCTATTGGGATTTTCCAAAAACAAAAAATAAGTTTTCTTTATTTTTAAAAGTGATTCTAAAAAGCAATTGTTACATCTATAAATTTTAAAAGTTTTGAGATATAGATACACTGATTTAGATATTCACCACCTTTCCACCCCCCCCCCCCCCCATTAATTAGATTTTCCAAAAACAAAAAAATACGTGTTTCTTTATTTTTAAGGAAGATCCCAAACACCAATTTTCAGTTCTGTAATATCTTCAGTTTCTGAGATATAAGTATCCTCATTAAAGGCATTCAACCCATTTTTCACCCCTTTTCAGCCCTCCTATTGGGATTTTCCGAAAGCAAAAAATACGTGTTTCCTTGTTTTTAATGAAGATTCTAAATACCAATTTTTATACCTGTAAATTTTAAAAGTTTTGAGATATAGATGCACTCATTTTAAAAATTCATCCCCCTTTTCACACTCTCATAAATTGGACTTTCCAAAAAAAAATATTAGTTTCTTTATTTTTAAAGGAGATCAAAAGTACCAATTTTCAGGTATGTAATCTCTTCCGTTTCTGAGATATAAGTACCGGTATCCTGATTAAAGGCATTCAACCCATTTTTCACTGTTTTCACCCCTCCTCTTGGGATTTTCCGAAAACAAAAGAATACGTGTTTCTTTGTTTTTAATGAAGATTCTAAATACCAATTTTTATACCTGTACATTTTAAAAGTTTTGAGATATAGATGCACTCATTTTAAAAAATCACCCCCCTATTCACACTCCCATTAATTGGACTTTCCAAAAAAAAATACTAGTTTCTTTATTTTTAAAAGAGATCAAAAGTACCAATTTTCAGGTCTGTAATCTCTTCAGTTTCTGAGATATAAGTACCGGTATCCTGGGTAAAGGCATTCAACCCCTTTTTCACCATTTTTCACCCCTCGTGTTGGAATTTTCTGAAAAGAAAAAATACATGTGTTTCCTTATTTTTAAAAAAGCTTTTATATACCAATTTTTACATCTGTAAACGTTTTAAGTTTTGAGATATAGATACACTCATTTTAAAATTTCAACCCCCTTTTCGCCCCCTTAGATAAGGAATATCCTAAAATCCTCTCTTAGCGAGCACCTACATCTTAATATGAATCTATGCCCAAAATTTCATTTCTTTATGTCCAGTAGTTTTGGCTCGGCGATGATGAATCTGTTTATCAGTCAGTCAGTCAGTCAGTCAGTCAGTCAGTCAGTCAGTCAGTCAGTCAGTCAGTCAGTCAGTCAGTCAGTCAGTCAGGATATTACGGGGTTACCCGTGGACCAGCACAGGTGAAAGAAGGTGCCGGGGTGAACGGGTCTAAAACTGTAACAAAGGTTATATATATAAAATAACTTGTCCTGACTGACTGACTGACTGACTGACTGACTGACTGACTGACTGACTCATCATCGCCGAGCCAAAACTACTGGACATAAAGAAATGAAATTTTGTGGATACATTCACATTAAGGTGTAGGTGCTCGCTAAGAGAGGATTTTTGGATATTCCGTTGCTAAGGGGGTGAAAAGGGGGTTGAAATTTTAAAATGAGTGTATCTATATCTCAAAACTTTAAAAGTTTACAGATGTAAAATTTGGTATTTGGGATCTTCTTTAAAAATAAGGAAACACGTATTTTTTGTTTTCAGAAAATCCCAATAGGAGGGGTGAAAAACGGTGAAAAGTGGATTGAATGCCTTTAATCAGGATACCGGTACTTATATCTCAGAAACTCAAGATATTACAGACCTGAAAATTGGTACACGTGATCTCTTTTAAAAATTAAGGAACACGTATTTTTTGTTTTTGGGAAATCCAATTAATGGGAGGGGGAAAAGGGGGGTGAATTATTGAAATGAGTGTATCAATATCTCAAAACTTTGAAAGTTTACAGATGTAAAAATTGGTATTTAGAATTTTCATTATAAATAAAGAAACACGTATTTTTTGTTTTCAGAAAATTCCAATAGGAGGGGTGAAAAAGGGGTGAAAATTGGGTTGAATGCCCTTAATGACGATACTTATATCTCAGAAACTGAAAATATTACAGACCTGAAAATTGGTGTTTGGGAACTCCTTTAAAAATAAAGAAACACGTATTCATTTGTTTTTGGAAAATCCAATTAATGGGGGAGTGAAAACGGGGTGAATTTTGAAAATGAGTTTATCTATATCTCAAAACATTCAAAGTTTATAGATGTAAAAATTAGTATTTAGAATCTCCTTTAAAAATAAAGAAACACGCAACTTTTTGTATTCGGAAAATCCCAATAGCAAGGGTGGAAATGGGTGAAAATGGGTTGAATGCCTTTAATGAGGCTACTTATATTTCAGAACCTGAAGATATTACAGACCTAAAAATTGGTATTTGTGATCTACTTTAAAAATAAAAAACAGGTATTTTTTCGTTTTTGGAAAATCCAAATAATGGGGGTGAAAAGGGGTGTGAATTTTTAAAATGAGTGTGTCTACATCTTTAAACTTTTATAGATTACAGATGTAAAATTGGTATTTAGAATCTCCTTTAAAAATAAATAAACGTGTTTTCTTTTTGTTTTGGGAAAATCCTAATAGGAGGGGTGAAAAGGGTTTGAATGCCTTTAATGAGGATATTTATATCTCAGAAACTGAAGATATTACCGACCTGAAAAAGGTATTTGGGATCTCCTTTAAAAATAAAGTAACATGTACTTTTTGTTTTTGGAAAATCTAAATAGTGGAGGGTTGAAAGGGGGGTGAATTTTTAAGATGAGTTTATCTATATCTCAAAACTTTCAAAGTTTACTGATGTAAAAATTGGTACATAGAATCTACTTTCAAAATAAAGAAACAGGAATTTTTTGTTTTCGGAAAATTCCAATAGGAGGGGTGAAAAGGGGTAAAAAATAGTTTAATGCCTTTAATAAGGATCCTTATTTCTCAGAAACTGAAGATGTTACAGACCTGAAAATCGGTATTTGGGATCTTCTTTATAAATAAAGAAACATGTATTTTTTGTTTTTAGAAAATCCAAATAGTAGGGGGGGGGGGGTTGGTGAAGTGGGAGTGTGAAGGTAACATTGGTATTTGGAATCTCCTTTAAACATAAAGGAACACGTTTTCTTTTCTGGGGGAGGTAAATCAACTTAACCGCGGTGGGGTGAAAACGGAGGTGAGACCAATTGATTTTACTGTTCCTAATCTACTTATAAGGAGCCTCCGTGGCTCAGGCGGCAGCGCGCTGGCTTCTCACCGCTGGGTTTCGTGGTTCAAATCCCGGTCACTCAATGTGAGATTTGTGCTGGACAAAGCGGGGGCGTGACAGGTTTTTCTCCGGGTACTCCGGTTTTCCCCGTCATCATTCATTCCAGCAACACTCTCCAATATCATTTCATGTCCTTTGGCATTCATTTAATCATTCCCCCACGGGGGTGCGACAGGCTTCGGCAGGGCTTATTAATTCCATTCCTGACCCGGTTGAATGACTGGAAACATGCTGTGGATTTTCAATGTACTTATTCTGATCATAAACCGATCATTTTTAATCTCTCCTGGGTTCGTTTTCAAGAGCCATCTTTTCCTTTGGAGAACCTTCTTAGATTACAGTAGATTCTTCTGGCTATAAACAAAAAATTAAACATATTTGAAATAAGCGATAGATATATGATTGACCGTGCAATTGTTCACCTCTGTAAAAAGGTCAATAATGCACGGAGGTATGCCATTCGTATCGCCAGAAGTCCTGCGCACTTGCCTACGGGCGACAATGGTGCTGGTCATATTGTCATCAATGACAACGGCAGCATATGTAATTTACCGCCAAGTAGAGGTTCAGTACCGCCAAGGCACCCAAGACGGCACCACGCCGGATCTCCTCAAGGATTTGATCCACATTAAAAATTCTTATAGGAAAAGATGGTGAAGATTTAGGGACCCAACTGACCGGGTGGAATACCTGGACCTATCCCGGGAAGTACGAAATCGATTGCTGGAGAAAAGATTGAAAATTGGGAGGAACGTTGCCGTAATCTCTCAGAAAACGAGTCAGATCGCGAATTTTGGCGGAATCTATCAGAAAACGAGTCTGATAGCGAATATCGGTGAGTTATATATAAAACGATAAGCATTCAATTATAAATTTCAGTATAATACCGTAGCGAAGCACGGGTGTCTTGCTAGTACATATATTTGCATTTCAAAAACCAACAAATAACAATGTTACAGGTACCAGTAGCAATAAACAAGTGTAGGAAAGACAAGATTTGTGGTATAAACAGATCTTTGGCTTCAAGCCCTCACTTTACAATTCCTGAGCTACACGCTCAACCTTACAAAGGTCACAACTTTACTTAAGGGCAGAAATCCCCTAATACATGGAGCCCTTGCTCCAGCAATTACAATATCAGGTCTTCCAGAGGCACTTTTACAACACTAGAAAAAGAGCTAACGTGCTCTCGTTTCTCAAGCCTACCCAAGGCAATATCAGAAAATTGCAACTTCTTGCCATCAAGCCATTGGGCTGTAGTAGAAAAGAACAGGTTAAGTAAATGACCCGAAACACAAATAGAATGGAGGCATGTATCTGCACCCCAAGATATGAAGTCTGAAAACCTAAGGGGCACTAGGCTGATGAAACAGGAGCTATTCCCAAACTATGGATTTGACTCGTATAAGAATAATTTAAGACATTACGGGAAGGAAGAAAACCAGTTACAAAACGTAGTCACCTCAAACCAATATGAAGGGGAGCTCGAGAGGATATATATCACTCTCTATCCCCGAATTACAGTTAGAGATTTTATTGAAATTTTTACATTAGCCGGCAGAACTTACATTTTAGAGAAATTATTTACATAGTGAAGGTTTCGGACCTTTCTCTCAGGTTAAACTGCGGAGCTAGCAAAAAATAAGATGTAAGATGGCCATTACCTTGCTGAAGAACTGCTGCATGATGAAAGAGGCACCTCCCGCCTCCTGCTTGACACACACACTTAGATGACGATCAATTGGCCAAGAGACGTGAAAATCCGCAGTTTGTAAACCCTCGGGGAAGGTTCGAGACCTTTCATGAATAAACTAGCCACACCCTCTCAATTTTATGGGAGAATTTAAAAGTTACACTCCGAATCGAAGAAGAAATTCGGGATTGTTTGGAAATTAATTACAAAAGTTAGGGACTGGATGGATTCAAAACTGGCGGAAAGAAAAGACTGCCAACCCAAAAATAATGAACATCAATTAGTAAAAAAAACTTATGAATACAAAACTTCTTCAAGAAAGTTATTTCACTTCGCAGCAGGATGCATGATCATAGTTTTCTAGCAGTGACATCTATGAGAGAATGTCCAAACTTCTTGATGAACGGAAAACAAAAATAAGTTAAAATTCACACAGTACTGGAAACTTCACAATAACAAAATTACGTCTAATTACAGTAGTGACATCTTCTGAGTAAAGGTTTAAATAGGTCTAGTTTCAAGTTCACAGTTTCTTCTGTAGAGGAGTTATTTTAGGCGCAAGATTTAAATGTGCGGCTTAGAGGTGTACCTCCCGGCACAATAAATAATGTATTATACATTAGAGAGCCGTCACCATAGGCTAGGACAGAGGTTGGCTAACATTGGTTTTCTATTACATTCGTGCCCATTGGGTTTGAAGCATTCTCTGGCTGAAACGGTCCGCCCTTCGCCTGTCGACACCCTCCACATTTAACGTATTAAATGTCTGGGAAATATATGTCCATGTATTTTAGCAAGCTGCCTCGCAGGCTATGCCACTAAGCCCCTCTACTCTATAACCTCTTACTCCGAATAATTGGACACACCTGAGATAATCAACTTAAATCAGATCATCTAGTATCCGGATCCATGGCTGAGCGGTCAACGTATTGGCTTTCGGTACTTTAGGCCCCGGGTACGATTCCCGGCCGGATAGAGGGAATTTACTTCTCACCGGTTAATTCCCTTGGCTCGGGGGCTAGGTACTTGTGTTGTCCCGAACAATCCCGCAACTCACGCGCCACACACAACACTCACACACACCTCACTCCTCTACCCAAACTGTGTTCCGCAATTATCACAGGCTAGGTTTACACAAGCAAGTGCCTTGTGCAAGTTATTGCTGCTAATTGTTGCAAGGTTTACACTTCAAGCAAGAAAACTAAGCAAGTGACTTGCACAAGTTCTTCAAAGTAACTTACAGCAATAAATTGCCGATACGGTTTACATATGCTTGCAGTACCAATCTACTAGATCGGATGCGCTGGAACTCTCTTAATTCTTACGAATAAGGGAAAACGAGCAGAGTTAGGAAGGTTTTCTATTACGAACTGGACACTCAGGAGACCACGGTAAGGAGCCTACAATAATCTGCTACCGGGCGAGTTGGCCGTGCGGTTAGGAGCGCGCAGCTGTGAGCTCGCATCCGGGAGATAGTAGGTTCGAACCCCACTGTCGGCAGCCCTGAAAATGGTTTTCCGTGGTTTCCCATTTTCACACCAGGCAAATGCTGGGGCTGTACCTTAATTAAGGCCACGGCCGCTTCCTTCCCATTCCTAGGCCTTTCATCTCCCATCGTCGCCATAAGACCATATGTCGGAGCGACGTAAAGCAACTAGCAAAAAAAAAATTCTAATAATAATAATAATCTGCTGCAGGAATTGAGATTAGAATGCGGATAGCTTTCAAAAATGTTGTAGAATGTCTACATAAGGTCTGGAGTGTGTATGGAAATTAATTCGAAGTGGAAATATGCTACCTGACAAAGTTTCTGTATGATTTTCTCCTAGCTATCAAACCGATAATAAACGGGCCCGCCCATTTCATACCCGCGGTAAACAACAAACATATAAATCTGTTCGGTAAAACACTGCTAGAAAATATTATTTCACTTCCTAATTCAACTATTTAAACTTTCTACGCAGTGGAGATTTTACATTCGTAGGATGTAGGCACATTTCATGTCATGTGGTATTACTACCCTTTGGCCTAAAATGTTCCAGCGTCCGCTAACTGGAATATTCCTCGTCCGAAAATGCAGCTACTGCTTCAGTCAAGCTGATTATGAAAAGTCCCGTTGACATCCGGTACGTCACGGGATAATATACATCAGCGTAGTTGAGGACCAGCTCACCGGGCAAAGTGGCTCAGGTGGTTGAGGCGCTGGCTTTCTTACCACAACTTGGCTCAGTCCGGTGGTATTTGAAGGTGCTCAAATACGTCATTCTTGTATTATTGTGGACCTGCCCTAAAAAAAATGTTACCTCATCTCCTTGATAAGACAGGCGTAAAATTTCATAAAACAACACCCAAAATCCAACGCACAGTACACGGACATCTCAACAAGCAGCTATGGTAATATATATTCTGTAATGGAAACAAAGAATCCACAATCACCGTTCTTAGATGCACAAAATCATAATCATTATTTTAAAAATATTATTATTATTATTATTATTATTATTATTATTATTATTATTATTATTATTATTATTATTATTATTATTATTTTCCGTGGTGTAGTGGTTAGTGTAATAAACTGCCACCACCCCAGGAATTCCAGGGCATACCAATGTTGCTTCAACCAATTCCTCAACATAGCCGATGTGTCGCAGACCGAGCACGTTCTGAGTTGTTTCTACTAAATCCTTTAATTACTCATGCAGCAATCAGTTTTCATCTTAGCAAAATCTTACGTCTCAGGTTCCACGAACCTACTGCGCTGGTGTAGCAGGGGGAGAGTAGATACTCCTACATGGCGCGTCCCAGGTGGTGGATAGGTGGGTGCTAACCGGCTTGCCGGCGGACTTGAGGGAAATAAAATACCTCTCGCGGACCTAACACACAACCCCTGTGGGTGGGGGACGTAGACGAAGAATACACCCCCGGTATGCCCTGCCTGTCGTAAGAGGCGCCTAAAAGGGGCGACCAAGGGATGATTGTATTAGAACCATGAAACTACTTGTGATTAGTACCACCACGCGGGGAACACCATGGGTCGCATTTAGTTGCGCGTAGTACCACTATGTTCGGTACCAAATAGGTTTGTGATTAGTAGCACGCAGGAGCACGGTGCGGTCAGCCCCCGACTTAGAGTGCTCTGTCGGTTTTTACAGTATGGCCTACCTGTGATTAGTACCACTATATGAGCGACACTATGGGTAAGCGACACCATGGTTTTGGCTTGCCTATGATTAGTACCCACTATATCAGGAACAACAGGGGATAGTACGAGTCCCTGTGGTTAGTAGGCCTACACTTATGTGATGAACACCATAGGTTTGCGTAGCCTGTAAATGGCGCCGCAATGTGCGAAACACCATAGGTCTGTATTAAATGTGCTAATTTCATTACCTGTGAATAGTACCATAATGCGTGGAATACCGCGAGTCTACGCTACTTTTGATTAGTACCACACCATGACAAATACCATAGTTCTACTTTCCTAGCGATAAGTACTATTATGAGGGGCCGATGATTTGGATTTTGGACCCCTTTATACTGCAAGCACCATCGATTCAGTATTGTCACTTAGAAGCTGTCCCTTGGTCAGTAATACTATTGTTTTACGTTAGTTTCTGTGCATGTGAGGCACTGTGGGTCGGATCCATTGATTGTTTTAAATTAATATCCATGTTTCATTCTTCGTCCTCACGTTTTGAATTCTGGTCAGTGAAGAATTATGGACTTTTATTTTGTTATTACATTTTGTCTCATTTCGTACCATAAGCTGCCGATGACCTAGATGTTAGGCGCTTTTAAACAACAAGCATCATCATCATCAACATCACGTCTCAGGGTAGTTTACGGGCTTTCTGATATGACTGGCGGGTATCAAGAAAACCTAACTACTTGAAATTAAAGGCTTGGATATGTTAACTGAGGTTTATTTACTATAAACAAAATATCTTGACGACGACATAAATAGGAAAACACACAACTATAACGGGACTTTAATGGCTTTAGAATTGTCAAAATTAATCTTTACATTGTTAAGAGGTCACACGATTTCAGGATAACTTTACATAAATTTCCTGCGGGGTGATTGAAACTGAAAATCACTCTTAAAATGTATTTGGAACAACAACAACAACAAAACTGGAAGCCCCTTCATTCGGCTTCCATAAATAACCGTGGGTTATCCCCTTTTGATTCCAGAAAATATAACTCTCAGAAACCGAGCTGCAAACTTGCGGCATAGCTAAGGCTGTCCACTAACGCGATATCAACGCAGGACACCTTTGTCCGTCACCTGGACCCTTAATTGAAACGGAATAACCTCCCGTTCTATTATAGGCTCATCACTATCGTTAACTGCTATTTAAATTAAGCTACTGAGGCTGATAGCCAAAATATGACTCCCCAAAGTTAGAGTCTGAATACTGAAGTTCATTAAGTTAAACATGCCAATAAATTAACAATATATAAATTCTGTTAAATATTTCAAAAATGCTCAACACTCTATTTCACATAAACTAAGTGCCAGAATAGAACAGCACGATTTACATTACATTAGTTAAATTAATCTTCAATAAAGACAAAATCTGTAACCTTCAGGTTAAATTCAAGCCTCTCCTTTGTGCTTACTTGAACACTAGAATTGCGATTTTAATTATGTGAAAACTGAACAACCATCTGAATTTATCACATGGATGAAACACAATAGTATCCCGAACCGAAAAAGTAATGGTTTTCATTAAAATAATTAAATTCACAAACAGTGAACTGTAAACATTTTCATTACATTGTTTCCTATTTCGTTGGGGTCAGTTAATTGAATAATCACCATTGTTCATGAAGAGTCTGTAAGAGAAATCCCGTGTGCATCTACTATATTTACCATGCTAAAATTCCAATAGGCCTACGTGACTAAAGAAAACATAAAATTCATATGAAACAAAATCGTTTAAAAAACAAGACTTCCGCCGAGAAATCAATCTACATTCGCATAATCGCAGACAATCATACACTAGGCTCCATGGCTAAATGGTTAGCGTGCTAGCCTTTGGTCACAGGGGTCCCGGGTTCGATTCCCGGCAGGGTCGGAAATTTTAACCATCATTGGTTAATTTCACTGGCACTGGGGCTGGGTGTATGTGTCGTCTTCATCATCATTTCATCCTCATCACGACGCGCAGGTCACCTACGGGTGTCAAATCGAAAGACCTGCACCTGGCGAGCCGAACATGTCCTCGGACACTCCCGGCACTAAAAGCCATACGCCATTTCATTTTACTAGACAAACATTAATAGTTACATACAGGATGAATCGGGTGAAACACTTACATACAGATCAGTGTGTTGGGTTGCATAATGCAGTGGTCATCAAAGTTGGAGGGGGGTTAGGGGGAGGCGCAGAGAGTGGTAAAGGTGGGCGCCGGCTCTGATTGAAATATTTATATTTTTAATGTTCTGTAACAAATATTGCTATCCTCAGATTCTCACATCCCCTGACCTAGGGAGGAAGCTCTACCATTCAGTACTAATAAACTCGTATTTTTGCTGTCTTATTTCACAAGAACTGACCAGTAGATCCCGCCCAGCACGTATTCTGAGAAAACGTGCGAGTAAAATTTCCCGCACAGCACCCTTTCATCCGCCACCCGCAGCGGTATCACTTAACAACCACTAATGACAATAAGCCGCTTGACAATGTGACCGCCACTTCCCTACAAAAATAGATTCTTCTATTTCTGCCATTGCCGACTCGATTTCAGCCAGGGTTGCCAATCTGGTGACTTTATCATCAGATCTGGTGTTTTCAGGAAGTCGTATGGTAACAAAATTTAAATTTTGTGACATGTCGAAAATATGGTGTTTTTCGTTAAAATCTGGTGACACATTTGGTGATTTTATAATAAAATGTCGATTAAAAACGAACGGCGGTCATAAGATGTATAACTTAGTAAAATATTATGACATACACTGACTGATAGAGCAAATGCAACACCAAGAAGGAGTGGTCAGAACTTTATGCCAATTGCAGGGTAGACTGACGTCACTGAGGTATGCTCATGATGTGAAATGCGCCGCTGTGATGCGCACGTAGCGAACGATAAATGGGACACGGCGTTGGTGAATGGCCCACTTCGTACCGTGATTTCTCAGCCGACAGTCATTGTAGAACGTGTTGTCGTGTGCCACAGGACACGTGTATAGCTAAGAATGCCAGGCCGCCGTCAACGGAGGCATTTCCAGCAGACAGACGACTTTACGAGGGGTATGGTGATCGGGCTGAGAAGGGCAGGTTGGTCGCTTCGTCAAATCGCAGCCGATACCCATAGGGATGTGTCCACGGTGCAGCGCCTGTGGCGAAGATTGTTGGCGCAGGGACATGTGGCACGTGCGAGGGGTCCAGGCGCAGCCCGAGTGACGTCAGCACGCGAGGATCGGCGCATCCGCCGCCAAGCGGTGGCAGCCCCGCACGCCACGTCAACCGCCATTCTTCAGCATGTGCAAGACACCCTGGCTGTTCCAATATCGACCAGAACAATTTCCCGTCGATTGGTTGAAGGAGGCCTGCACTCCCGGCGTCCGCTCAGAAGACTACCATTGACTCCACAGCATAGACGTGCACGCCTGGCATGGTGCCGGGCTAGAGCGACTTGGATGAGGGAGTGGCGGAACTTCGTGTTCCACGATGAGTCACGCTTCTGTTCTGTCAGTGATAGTCACCGCAGACGAGTGTGGCGTCGGCGTGGAGAAAGGTCAAATCTGGCAGTAACTGTGGAGCGCCCTACCGCTAGACAACGCGGCATCATGGTTTGGGGCGCTATTGCGTATGATTCCACGTCACCTCTAGTGCGTATTCAAGGCACGTTAAATGCCCACCGCTACGTGCAGCATGTGCTGCGGCCGGTGGCACTCCCGTACCTTCAGGGGCTGCCCAATGCTCTGTTTCAGCAGGATAATGCCCGCCCACACACTGCTCGCATCTCCCAACAGGCTCTACGAGGTGTACAGATGCTTCCGTGGCCAGCGTACTCTCCGGATCTCACACCAATCGAACACGTGTGGGATCTCATTGGACACCGTTTGCAAACTCTGCCCCAGCCTCGTACGGACGACCAACTGTGGCAAATGGTTGACAGAGAATGGAGAACCATCCCTCAGGACACCATCCGCACTCTTATTGACTCTGTACCTCGACGTGTTTCTGCGTGCATCGCCGCTCGCGGTGGTCCTACATCCTACTGAGTCGATGCCGTGCGCATTGTGTAACCTGCATATCGGTTTGAAATAAACATCAATTATTCATCCGTGCCGTCTCTGTTTTTTCCCCAACTTTCATCCCTTTCGAACCACTCCTCCTTGGTGTTGCATTGTCACTGTCAGTCAGTGTATATCATATAAAATATGATATTAACATGTTTACGTAAGCGACTCACCTGACAATAAAACCAGCGCCATTGTGCGCATGAGCAAAAACACGGGATTTTAGCAGCATAATTGATGTATATCCGTGCATTATTGACCTTATTATTGAGGTAAATAATAACGCGGTCGACATCATTCTTACTTGTAACTGGAAAAGTTAGAATGAATCATGCGAGGAGCCCAGCTCCACTGCCAATGTCGCTGTGTGAAATTAAAGATAGTGCGCTGACTTTTGAGTTGTGACTGTGTGGTAGTGTCTGCTTATAAATTTTTGTTAAATGTGTTAATTACAGAATTAGTGTAGTTGTGAACAATGGGGAAGCCTCAGTATAAACAGCAATTTAGAGACGAGTGGCTTAAGGATGATATGTATAATAAGTGGTTACTAAAAGTAGAAGGAAATGCCACAAAAGGCTCTTGCAAATACTGTATAACTAAACTAGCTGCTAACTTAGGAGATATTGAAAACATACGAACACTGCTAAACACATCAAGGCAGCCGAACCCTTTAGTTCTAATAGGCAGAAAACTTTAAATTGTTCGAACCCCACTGTCAGCAGTCCTGAAGATGGTTTTCCGTGGTTTCCCATTTTCACGCCAGGCAAATGCTAGGGCTGTACCTTAATTAAGGCCACGGCCGCTTCTTTCCCAGTCCTAGCCCTTTCCTGTCCCATCGTCGCCATAAGACCTGTCTGTGTCCGTGCGACGTAAAGCCAATAGCAAAAAAAAAAATAATAATAATAAATTTAAATCTCAAACAGTTAATCTTGAGACAAATTTAGTGGAAGGAAGAACGGCACTTTTCATAGCAGAACATTGCTCGGTCAAGTGGTTGACCATCTTAGGGAGTTGTGTAAAATAAATTTTCCCGGTAGCAAGGGGATGAATAATTTGAAGTTGCATCGTACAAAACGCACTGCTATCATACAATAAGTGTTGGCTCCTCATTCTGAAAAAGACTTGATAGATGATTTACGTGAAAGTGGAAACGGTTATAGTTTGTTTTTGGATGAAACGAATGATATTTCAGATACCAAGTTGCTAGGCATTGTTATTTTTGCTTATTTGCTTTACGTCGCATCGACACAGATAGGTCTTATGGCGACAATAGGACTGGAAAAGGCTGGGAGTGGGAAGGAAGCGGCCGTGTCCTTAATTAAGGTACAGCTCCAGCATTTGCCTGGTGTGAAAATGCGAAACCACGGAAAACAATTTTCAGGGCTGCCGACAGTGGGGTTCGAACCTACTATCTCCCGAGTACTGGATACTGGCCGCACTTAAGCGACTGCAGCTATCGAGCTGGGTCTAGGCATTGTTATAAGATACTATTCAAAAAGCAAAAGAGAGATTGTCGTGACGTATCTACAGTTAGTAGAATTGTCAGAATGTACAGCTGAAGCTATAGTTGAGGCTTTGGAGAAATGTGTGTACTAAAGGTTTGTATTTGACTAAATTACAAGCAATAGGAACAGACAATGGGTCTGTTATGGTAGGCATAAATCATGGCGTTTATGTAAAGTTAAAGGCTAAAGTGCCAAGTCTACAATTAATCAGATGCGTTTGTCACTCTCTACAATTGTCAGTTTCACATGCATCAGGGTGTTTGCCGAGGAACTTAGATTTCCTCATAAGGGAAAGTTACAATTGGTTTTCACAATCATCTCTACGGTAGGTATTATACAAAGAACTATACGAGACAATAAATGAAGGCGACTCTCCCTTGAAATTAGTACAGTTAAACCAAAGTCGGTGGCTGTCCATCGAAAGTGCAGTTACAAGAATAACGGAACAGTGTACCGAGTTAAAAACTCACTTTAAAATCACTCGTCATAAAGATCGCGTTTATACAGCCGATATTTTATGTTCAATGTATAGCGGCCCTCAGAATTACATGTACTTGACTTTTCTGAAGCCAATTTTGGGTGAAGTGCAGGCCGCAAATAAGAAGTTCGAAAGTCGAAACCAAGATCCTACAAAATTATTAGGTGACCTAATCCTTCTCATTAAGTCATTATGCACCAAGGTTCCATTACCAAGTGTCAGAGTAGTTGTCCTGGAAACAGAAATTAATAATCATCTGGACCCAAAGCCCTACCTAGGTTATTATTTCGAAACTAAAGTATCATCGTCCTCCCTTTCTGAAGACCAACAGAAACAACTACGCGATAGCTGCGTGCAATTCATTGTTGAACTTATCCAACAATTGAGGCAAAGTTTGCCTGAAAATATAGGGATCCTTGAAAAAAAGTCTCTCTTTTCACCTGAAAATTGTTTAACGCTTTTTAAGTTGCAAATTATTGATTAGCACAACTCTTTTATGCTGACAAAAATGTTGTTGCGGCAGTAGAAAACCAGTGGAGAAATCTGCATCATATCCAATGGACTGAAGTTAAGGACACGGTGAAATTTTGGGCAGAAGTTGATTTGTATAGGGATTCAACTGGAGAAAACTCTTTCCGCGAACCTGCAAATTTAGCTATATCGACTCTCGTACTTCATCATTCTAATGCGGATGTAGAACGAGTGTTCATCCAAGTCAATATAACTGAAAATAAACTGAGAAATAGAATGTCAATTCAAACTCTCCATTCGGTCATGTGTGTAAAATTTATACATACGATCTACCGAAATAAGTACTGCAGGAAGTAGGCACATTAGAGTCATACAACTGTCCAGGTCAAGTACCCTCAACTTCTACAGATCAGGCATAAATAAACAAGCATCGTACAGTTTTTTAATGTGTGTATATAGTTTGCAATTAAGTAGACTTATGTTAGGATTACGATAATTAATAAAACGCAGTGAACATTTTATTATTGTAATAGTGCTAGTGTTTTAGTGTGACTTGTATTCAATTGATCTTATGGCTATAATATAGGCTAGACCTATCTTCACAAGAGGACACCATTATACTAAAAATCAGAGGCAAAACAGCACAACTGAAAGAAGGTAAGTGTAACTTTAATGCATTATCTTACTAAATCTGAAGAAATTACAGAGTTTCCAAATCCAGATCTGGTGATGAGTATCCAGGAGTAGGCAACCCTGATTTCAGCCAGGCCTTTGCAATCGGTTCAAAGACAGTGAGTGAACATGTGAATTCTAGTGCGTGTTTAACGGAAGTGATTAATCCGATTTACATAACTGTTACAAGTTACAAGTGACTTATTAGCAGGGGTTGAAAGGGACCCCATGGAAGTGATATATCGAGTGTTTGCCCTTCTTCGAAAATATTCCGTCCTAATAAAGAACAAGATTCGAATATAATCAAAGTACATTGTTCTTCGACTTCTACTTCCGCTCCAACCAGCAACATCAATTCTACACCCAAAAGCAAAGTCCGTAAATAACAAGACGATTATCTGACATTAGGTTTTTGAACAATCAGGAACGACCTCAATGCGTTCTTTGTTTGGAGATTTTAGCTAACGACAGTTTGAAGCCTGTGAAACTTAGAGACATTTGCAGACAAAACATTACAGATTGTGTTAGTAAACCTATAGAATTTGTTTAGCGTCATGAGCAACATCAAAAAAGGAATAACAGATTCCTTGAAAAGCACGCAACAGTTCCTATAAAAGGACTAAGAGCATCCTTCGCGGTATCCTATTTAATTGTAAAATCCAAATCACCACATTTCATTGGTGAGAAATTACTTCTTCCTACAGCCGTGGAGATGTGCGCTTTCATGCATGGAGAAGTGTTCGGTGAGTGTCTGAAGTCAATACCGCTCTCAGATGACACAGTGGCTCGTCGTATTGATGCAATAGCGTCTGGCATTAAACATCAGTTGCTACCACGTCTTCATAGTAGTCCAGAATTTGCCCTACAACTTGATGACAGTATTGATATCGTATATAGTGCCCGGCTTCTTGTTTTCGTACGCTACTGTCATGAAAATGAAATACACGACGATTTTCTATTTTGTAAAGCTCTGGAAGGCAGACCTCCTGTGAATTCCTTTTTCATTGAAAAATTGTATTGGTATATTTACCGATGGGGCGGCAGCATTTACTGCAAATAAAAATGGGTTCAAAGCAAGAGTGCGTGCTGTTACTAATTCCGTAAAATTCACACATTGTATGATACTCAGGGAAGCATTGGCTTCGAATGTATTACAACCAGAAGTCAACGAAGTGCTGAACGATGCAATTAGTGTTGTAAATTTTGTAAAAGCAAAAGCTTTTTTGCGAGGAGATAGGATACACACATAATTCGATTTTATTGCACACGGAGGTACATTGGTTGTCTCGTGGTCGAGTCTTTCGGCGGGTTGTGGAGCTGAAGAATAAATTTCGTCTTTACCTATTGGACACCTGTTCTACATTCGAAGCTCTGTTTCTTGATGTAAAATGGCTTCTAATACTGTGCTACCTGGCTGACGTATTTGAGAAACTGAATGGTCTTAACGTGTCACTTCAAGGACGAAATAGTAATATTGTCTTTCTAAGAGGGAAAGTGCTTGCGTTTAAGGGAAAACTAAACTTTGGGAAATCCAGATGGACAAAGGTAACTGTGAGATGTTTTCTTGTCTGAATAAATTACTGAAGGAGAATGAGTTAGATTTTGGTAAAATTAGTGGAATTGCTGTGGCACACCTCGAGAAATTTCGTCAACAATTCGATGATAAATTTCCAGAACCTTCAGCTGAGTATGACTGGATTCGCGGTCCGTTCGATACGAACGTAACCGCCCACTTGTAAACGGTAGAACACAAGGAGCAAATAGAACTCTGAAGTGACGGAACACTTCGAAATGAATTTAAGTCGAAGTCTCTTTTAAATTTAGGGTGCAGACTCGGAATAAATATCCCAATTTAACAAGAGAACCAATGGACCTGTTATTACCCATCGCTTCTTGTGTGAATCAACATTTTCCGCAATGGCATCCATCAAGACGAAGCTTCGGTCTTGACTGAAGCTTGAAGGGGATCTGCGGGTTGCTGTTTCAAATATCCAAACAAGACTGGATCTACATTCATCAGAAAATTGAAGCTCACCCATCACACTAAACCAGAGAATTTCCGAATTCTGAACCATATACCTTTTAATCTTCTGTTTTATTCTCCTTTGTGGGGGAGGGGGGGGGAGGTGAAGACTTTAAACAACATTTTTAAATTTCATAGTTAAATATTGAAAATTGTATATATTATTTCTAATATCATTTATAAGTCACGAGCTTTCAAATGTGAAACAAATACATACATTATCATTATAGACCGTTATGCCTTTCAACGTTCAGTGTGCAAGCCTCTGTGTATTTACTGAACGTCGCCACAATCCTCTATTTGCAACTAGTGTTGTGATCTCCTATCTTTAAATCCTTGGAAACTGAGTCTAACCATAGTCGTCTTGACCTCCTCTATTTATCTTACCCTCCATAACAGAGTCCACTATTCTCCTAGGTAACCTATCCTCCTCAATTCATCTCACATGACCCCAACACAGAAGCCGGTTTATGCGTACAGCTTCATCTATCGAGTTCATTCCTAACTTAGCCTTTATCTCCTCGTACCGAGTACCCTCCTGCCATTGCTCCCACCTGTTTGTACCAGCAATCATTCTCGCTACTATCATGTCTGTTACTTCTAACTTATGAATAAGGTATCCTGAGTCCACCCAGTTTCGCTCCCGTAAAGCAAAGCTGGTCTGAAAACAGACCGATGTAAAGATAGTTTCGTCCGGGAGCTGACTTCTTTCTTACAGAACACTGTTGATCGCAACTGCGAGCTCACTGCATTAGCTTTACGACACCTTGATTCAATCTCACTCACTATATTAGCATCCTGGGAGAACACACAACATAAATACTTAACATTATCGACCTGTTCTAGCTTTGTATCACCAATCTGACATCCAATTCTGTTGAATTTCTTACCTACTGACATCAATTTAGTCTTCGAGAGGTTAATAATAGTTATAATTTCGTGTGGCTATTTCTAGCAGAGTTCAGCCCTTGTATGGCAGACTCTCCGATGAGGGTGGGCGGCATATGCCATGTGTAGGTAAATGCGTGTTATTGTGGTGGAGGATAGTGTTATGTGTGGTGTGTGAGTTGCAGGGATGTTGGGGACAGCACAAACACCCAGCCCCGGGTCACTGGAATTAACCAATGAAGATTAAGTTCCCCGACCCGGCCGGGAATCGAACCCGGGATCATCTGAACCGAAGTCCAGTACGCTGACCATTCAGCCAACGAGTCGGACGAGAGGTTAATGTTCATACCATACTCAGTGCTCCTATTTCCAAGTTCCAAAATATTAGACTGCAGGCTTTCAGCACAATCTGCCATTAAGAACAAGTCGTCAGCATAGGCCAGACTGCTTACTATATTTTCACCTAACTGAATCCCTCCCTGCCACTTATACCTTTCAGCAGATGATCCATGTAAACTACGAACAGCAAAGGTGAAAGATTGCATCCTTGTCTAACACATGTAAGTACCCTGAACCAAGAACTAATTCTACCATCAATTCTCACTGCAGCTCAATTGTCAACATAAATGCCTTTGATTGCTTTTAACAATCTACCCTTTATTCCTTAGTCCCCCAGTATGGCGAACATTTTTTCCCTCGCTACCCTGTCATATGCTTTCTCTAGTTCTACGAAACATGACCACAACTGTCTATTTCTCTCGTAGCATTTTTTAATTACCTGGCGCATACTGAAAATCTGATCCTGACAGCCCCTCTTTGGTCTGAAACCACACTGGATTTCATCCAACTTTCTCTCAACCACTTATCGCACCCTCCGTTCCAAGATGCCAGTGAATATTTTGCCTGGTATACTAATCAATAAGGTACCTCGATAGTTGTTGCAATCCTTCCTGTTCCCTTGCTTATAGATAGGTGCAATTACTGCTTTTGTCCAATATGAAGGCACCATACCAACACTCCATGCTAATCTTATTATCCTATAAAGCCATTTCTTCCCTGCCTTCCCACTATACTTCAGCATTTCAGGTCTAATTTTATCTATTCCAGCTGCTTTATGACAATGGAGTTTAATTAAAATACTTTCGAATTCCTCAAGCGTAATTTCACCAACATCATTTTCTTCCTCCCCATGAGCTTGGTTGTTCGCGACACCGCCAAGAAGATTTCCATTTTTTTTATTTGTCTTTAATAGTGGCGAAGTTAGGACTCATGGTCCTCTCTTACACTTAACCACGTCATTATGCAGAAAAACCGTAGAGAATATTAAATATTTTTAAAGAAACTAATTTGTATCATAAATTCAAAATAAATACATCATAATTATACCAATATGAACATATCATTTGTCAAACTACTGAATGAAATTTAATTATAAATAAGTTTAAATTAATTTAAAGAAAAATTAACTAAATTATACACACATCATACATCACCATTCACCCAGCAAGATTCATACCTTCTGTAGGAAGACTTGAAAAACTCTAGTGAGTTACTACTTCGGATGTTATTTGGAACATAGTTCTATAATCTACTTCCCGTCGCAATAAATGAGCGATTATAGGCAGCTGACCTGCTAAAGGGAATGGCAAGTGTAGTAACAGAGCGTGTATTATGCTGGTGAAAAGAGGAATGGTATGTAAAGTTTGATGACAGGTACAGGGGACTTCTCTCAGTTAGTGATCTGTACACAACAGGGCTACATGAAGATTTCTGAGTTCTTCAAATTTCAGTAGGGAAAGTTGCTTGTAATAAGGTGTGACATGAGTGTCGTAGCGTAACGAATATATACATCTGATGCAGGAATTTATGGTGCTTTGTATTTTTCTAATTTGTTCTTTCGGTGCATCTATGAATACAGCATCACAATAGCAGAATAAAGGTAGAACTAATGTTTTTATAAGCCTCACTTTCATATTTAGCGGTAAAATGTTATGGTGGTATTTCAGAGGATGGATTGAGGCATATACCCTGTTACAGATACGTATGACGTATTCATTCCAATTTAGGTTTTCAATTATAACAACACCTAGATTATTTACCGAGCTTTCATACGGAATTTTGGTACCAGACAGAGTGAGTGAAGGGATGTCTAAAGACTTTGTTATGTTAATCAATTTCGATTGTCCAACTATAATAGCTTTTGTCTTGGAGGGATTTATTAATATAGAGTTCTCGCAAGCATATGATGATATATTTTGTAAGTCAGCATTCATTTTATCAGTTGCTAGACGAATATCTCCCAAATTTGTGTGATAATATATCTGGAGGTCATCCGCATATACGCCTATATGATAGTTACAATATTTCAGTCGAGATGCTATGTCGTTTATGTATAACATAAAAATCAATGGTCCAAGTACAGAGCCTTGGGGTACTCCTGCGAGTTTCATTGCACATTGAGAAGTCTTGTTCTTTATAACGACTCGTCTGTTGTTGGTGAGGTAAGAGATAAAAAGTTGTAAAGCAGTCTGATTTAGATGAAGGGATTTTAATTTGGCTAGCAATATGTCTAAGTTAACAGTGTCGAATGCACTGCTAAAATCAAGAAGAGTAAGTAATGTGACCATCCGTTCACTCACTGCTTATCTAATGTCATCTGTAACCTTCAATAGGGCTGTGTCCCTTTTTAAAGCCTGACTGTAATGGGTCAAACAAGGAATATTTGTTAAGATACCCCCTCAGTTGCCGATGAATTATCCTTTCGAAGGTTTTGGAGAGAGATGAAAGTATACACACAGGTCGATAGTCTGATAGGGAAATAGCTGGAGACTTTTTTGGTACCGGATTTATGATTGCATCTTTCCATATCCTTGGATATGTTCGAGAACTGAGGCAGAAATTATATATGTGAGTAATTACTGAGCGAATAATGTCTATAATGCGTTTAATGATGATGATGGGGAGATCATCAACTCCAGTGGCATTTGACTTGACTGAAAGCATTTCACGCTTCACCTCAGTTTCATTAACAGTAAGGAATTTAAGCATTGATCTATTTGGTGGCGCTTTAGTCAGTAATGTGTTAATTGTATGAGTTATAATCTGTGGTTGGTACTTAATTCTTACGTCAGAGAAGTGTTTATTTAAGTCGTCAAGTGATATATCTGGGTTACAATGGTTAGGTTCAAGTTTCCCTATTCCCATGGAGCGAAGCTCTCGCCATGTGCTTCGTGCATTCATATTATTATTGGCTAGCTGTTGGTAGTGAGAGAATTTCTTATTTCGGATCAATACTTTAATTTTGTTGCGCATAGACCGATACTGTTCAAGAACATCAGGAGAGTTGGTTCGTCTATATAGCCGATGTAATGAATCTCGATGGGACATCATGCGATTGACGTCATCAGTTAGCCATGGTGAGGGAGGTCTAGATACTTTAACCCTACTTTTCGGAGCATGCTTATTGAGGAGACCAAGTAAGAGGGAATGGAACTTTTGTAGTTTCATGTCAATATCATCTATGTTAATTATGTCCTCCCAAGGAGAATTAGAAGTATCCAGACTAAAGTAATTCATATTTATATGTTTAATGTCCCTATAAGTGATATATTTCGTTTTATATTTTGGTACTTTTTGGTTGGTTGTAGTGGTAATACTGTCATGTTACACGACTGGAATATGTTTAGCAATTGCTTCGTTTCACTTGTCTGCTGTAATATGTCAGTATTGAAGTCTCCGAATATTAATACGTGTTCATAAGTCGGTAATAGTCGATGTATATTGTCTTCAAAGTCAGTCATAAGCCTTACTCTGGGGGGCCTGTAGACAACACCAATGAATACCTTTACTGGGGAAATAATTGCCTCCGCGAACATGAACTCAGTTCTCGGCTCAGCAGACTGGCCAGAAGTTTAAACTATTTTACAACGGATATCGTCTCTACGTTGAGAAGATTTTCAAAATATTCCCTCCACCTGTCCAGTGATTCCCTGGGATCTATTATGAGTTCACCTGAATTACCCAAAACACCGTTCATTTCCTTTTTCCCTTTCTTCCTAAGATTCTTTTTTATTTGCTAGTGGCTTTACGACGCACTAACAAAAATAGGTTTTATGGCGACGATGGGATAGGAAAGGGCTAGGAGTTGGAAGGAAGCGGCCATGGCCTTAACTAAGGTACAGCTCCAGCACTTGCCTGGTGTGTGAAAATGGGAAATCACGGAAAACCATTTTCAGGGCTGCCAACAGTGGGATCCGAACCCACTATCTGCCGGATGCAAGCTCACACATAATCGCCCTTAACCGCGCGGCTAACACGCCCAGTCCTAAGATTCTTTATTACTGTCCAGAAAGGTTTCCCTGCTGCTTGACCTAGACTTTCCAGGTTTTAACCAAAATCTTCCCATGACTTCTTTTTGGATTCAACAAATAGCCTATTTGTTTCGCTCTGTTTCTTTCATCTACGTAAAATTCCCTGCCTGCATCGGCCCTTGTTTGGAGCCATTTCTGATAAGCCTTTCTTTTACGTTTACAAGCTGCTGTCACTTCATCATTCCACCAAGATGTTCCCTTTTCCCATCTTTACACACTGTCGTTCCTAGGCATTCCCTTGCTGATTCTACTACAGCATCTCTGTATGCCACCCACTCTTTTTCTATATTCTGAACCTGAATACTGACCACTGTTCATAACTCCTCACTAATCATATCCATGTACTTCTGCCTAATTTCCTCGTCCTGGAAATTTGCTACCCTTATTCGTTTGCAGACAGATTTCACGTTCTCTATCCTAGACCTAGAGATACTTCACTACAGATCAAATAGAGATCTATATCATCGAAAAATCCCCGAAAAACCCTTACATTCCTAACAAATTTCCTGAGTTCGAAGTCGGTTATGATGTAGTCTATTATGGATCTGGTACCCCTTGCCTCGTATGTGTAGCGGTGAATAGCCTTATGCTTGAATAATGTATTCGTAACTGCTAAACCCATACTGGCACAGAAGTCCAGCAAACGCTTCCCATTCCCATTAGCTTCCATATTTTCCCCACATTTACCAATCACCCATTTGTATCCTTCAGTTGTATTTCCAGCTCTTGCATTGAAATCGCCCATTAGCACTATGCTATCCTTGCTGTTGACCCTGACTACGATGTCACTCAATGCTTCATAATATTTGTCAACTTCATCCTCATCTGCACCCTCACATGGTGAGTGCACAGAGACAATTCACGTCCTAATTCCTCCAACTGCCAAATCTACCCATATCATTTGCTCACTTACGTGTCTAAAAGAAACTATGATGCGTGCAATGGTATTCCTGTTAAACAGGCCTGCAACATACTCTGCCCTTCCCTTTTTAACACACGTCAAGTACGCTGTATAATCTATCTCTTCCTCGTTATCTCCCTTTACCCGAATATCACTTTTTCCTAGTACATCCACATGCATCCTCTTTGCTGACTTACCCAGTTCTACTTTCTTTCTTTCATAAGCCCCATTAATATTGATAGCTCCCCGTCTATTTCCATTTCGTTCGCCAAGTTGTTTCGAAGGCGTCCCTTGCCTGTCAAATGAGAGTGGGACACCGTTACTCCCATAGGTCCGTGGCTTGGTTAAAATGTTCTGAGTTCGATAAATTCATGAAACAGGATGCTACCCTACTTACACATAGTCCAAGTGAGGATCTCTCCTCCAACGGGTTAGGGACCACCGGTGGATTGTGTAGTCCTAGCCGCCTGAGCACAAGGAGGGCCATAACTCAGGAATATGTCCGAGATGCCCACTCCCATTCCATAGCAACTGGTATCCCGACACTCAGGACCACTTACTAGGCCACTAACCCGTTGCCCATGGTTCGCGAACTAGGACGTGACTACAGTAACCCACACCATGATCAAATATGAAAAGCATTCTAAATTAACTAAAGGCAACACAGGCGCCACAGATGAAGTGATAATTATTGAAATAAGCAAAATATGTTTTAAATTCCCGTAACTGCACATGCAGTTGTTGTTTTTCATGAGCAAGTAGTTACAGTTAACTTTCAACAGTTTGCAGTATTAAAGAAGCATACATTTTTTTACAAAAAAAAGTTATTGAACTCTGATGTGCTCTAGGAACAGAAAAATTGTGTTTTATAATTTTTTAGTAGCGGCTTTACGTCGCACCGACACAGATAGGTCTTATGGCGACGATGGAATAGGAAAGGCCTAGGAGTTTTAAGGAAAAGGCCGTGGCCTTAATTAAGGTGCAGCCCCAGCATTTGCCTTGTGTGAAAATGGGAAACCACGGAAAACCATCTTCAGGGCTGCCGACAGTGGGATTCGAACCCGCTATGCCCTGAATGCAAGCTGATAGCTACGAGACACAAACCACCTAGCCACTTGCTCGGTGCATTTCTTGTACAGTTTCTTCTTGGCACTATTGCAACTTTAAAACATCGCTCTTTTGAAATTGCAACATTTAACTAGCCTAAACAAATAGCCTATTTGTTTCACTCTGTTTCTTTCATCTACGTACAATTCCCTTGAAGTTGGAAATTGATGTATTTTGAAAGAAGTGGAAGTGTTTTATAGGATGTTAAGATCAATTCGAGGGGTTAGAGCTCTCCGTCCAGCTTTATCTCTCCTTATTATTTCCAAATCAAAACAATTTTCGTTCATACTTCTTACAATTAGGCCTCAATCTTGTTCCGTTTAGGAGCCGTTGGAAACGTTCAGATTTCCAAGGAACATAACTATGACTCCAATTTTTAGGGTAAGAATATGTGAAGGCAAACCATTAATTCCGAGGAATTTTAGAATTATGTAGGAAATGGAAGTAGCTACCTTTCATTTTCAGTATTAATCTGTTTACGCTAGTGTATGGATTTGAATTACCAGGTATAAACCCAGTGACTTTCAAATTAACTAAGGATGGCAAATTTCAAGAAAATGATAACATCTTTCGCAGAAGTGAACGTTTTACTATGAATTTCAATCACGACATCAACATGTACTGAAATTCTAGCTGATAAAAATAATTTCGTGTGGCTATTTCTAGCGGGGTGCAGCCCTTGTAAGGCAGACCCTCCTATGAGAGTGGGCGGCATCTGCCATGTATAGGTAACTGCGTGTTATTGTGGTGGAGGATAGTGTTATGTGTGGTTTGTGAGTTGCAGGGATGTTGGAGGCAGCACAAACACCCAACCCCCGAGCCAATGGCATTAACCAATGAAGGTTAAAATCCCCGACCCAGTCGGGAATCGATCCCGGGACTCTCTGATCAGAAGGCCAGTACGCTGACCATTCAGCCAACGAGTCGGACATTCTACTGATAGTTAAATAACATTTCATCCGTCACCATCTACAGAAGGGTAGTCGCTGTTACAGAGTTCTTGCAAAAAATCAGCGAATTCAATTTCTTTTGCGGTTTTGGCCACATATTTATATGTAAGCGACGTATTTTGAAGAAGACTCAAAGCTGAGAGTATTTAATACAGTTGAAGGGCTTGGGGCAACATAGTGACAAGCCAGACTCATCAAACTTTACAGAAGAGTCACTTTTAGGTTTTAAAAATCCGTAAGTAATAATAGACTTGTAATTGTTCAAGAAGTCATACTATCATAAACTTCTATATGTTACGCACCGTTACCATCAATTGGAAGCCACTTCAGTCCAGCTAAATATTTTACTATTTCATTTTTTCATTGAGGAACATATTTTTTTGTGGCTTGTTATTATGTTGCCTGATTTTATTTAACAAATCTTCCATCTGTTAGAAATGAAGTTATAGTTTCCATTTTATCAAAAATGTTTATTGAAAGAAATAAAAAAATAACTTACTACTATAATACAATACTGACCTTTCCTTTCAATGGGAGCAAACAAACATTTTCTTTTGCACTAATTCCATATCATCATCAGCAGGATCAAATTCGTCATTCTGTTCAGCCTATTGTAGATGTCATGCATGATACACTGGAGGCACAAATGGCAAATTACTTTTCACACCCAAAAGTTTCTTCTTGTTGATCTTAATGGGTCCTCCGTACTTTTAATTGAGGCTCCTAAGTGTGATGTCAGCTGGTCGACTTACTCTAGAGAACTGCACCTCCTTAAAATGCTTGCTTGATGAAAAAACTTGTAGGAGTTTCCATTGTGAACTTGAAAGCTAGTGCGGAAGAGAAAGCAAATTGCTGTCCACATTTCTTTTTGTAATATTTTGCAGTTGGGTATTAACACTCAAATTGTCTTTCTGCGAGATTTGTGTTACAATAAAAGGACTGCTAGTGGCTTTACGTCGCACCGACACAGATAGGTCTTATGGCGACGATGGGATAGGAAAGACCTGCGAGTTGGGAGGAAGCGGTCGTGGCCTTAATTAAGGTACAGCGCCAGCATTTGCCTAGTGTGAAAATTGAAAACCACGGAAAAACATCTTCAGGGCTGTCGACAGTGGGATTCGAACCAACTCTCTCCCGGATGCAAGCTCATGGCCGCGTGCAACTAACCGCACGGCCAACTCGCGCGGTACTCTTCTTGTTGGCTTTCGCAATGATGTTCACCCACTCATGATGATCATAAATTTGTTGATGTTTCTTCTGAGCCTCCTCAACCTGTGTAAAATCTCTGTCAGAGGGTAAATGTGTGTGCCCAGATATGAGGAAATAGTTAGTGATGGTCTCAAAACGTTTCTCTCTCACATACTGCAACCAAAGGTCCATCATAGACCAGTTTTCATTCTGCCCCGGGCAGTTGTCGTTGTCTTTGAAAATAACTAGGTCTTTAAATTGATTTTTAGTATCCAGAAACTTGATGACAGCACTGCAAATTTCGTCACTGCTTCTACGTCCTGTCTCCTCACCCCAAACAAACATGTAGCCTTTTCCATGTACGCAGTCATGCACTCCAAAGTTGTACAACCATAATTTTCTGCAGTAAAATGCTGGTCCAGCTGTCAGTTTTGGTACCGGTAGTGCTTGTTGAAGATCAAACCTTATTACCAGTGTTTCAGGATCACATTTCTCGGATTCCGTTTTCAAGAGGTCCTGCATACCCTTTGATCTTGTTTGATGAAGTTGTAACTCAGTTTCCGCAACTTTGGCTTCCTTAACTCTGCCCTGTAACTGTAAAGTTTGTACATTATTTTTTTTAGTCACAGGTTTTGCATGTACCTGATCTCGGAAACTTAAATCCAATGTTGAAATTGGTACAAAATATTCGTCTATACATCGCATGAGTCACCGGGTTTATAATTTTTTTTTTCAGCACACCATGGCAGATAATAATCTTTGCACAGTCGGGATATAGAAAGATCGCAGTCAAAAACTGTTTTCCATCATTGACTGACCTACTATAGTGACTTTGGTATTTTGGTATGCTCTTAATATGTTCTCTTACTGACTCCAGGCTATCTTCAGGTATCTTATTGGGTCTATTGTGATGTTTGCTGTTTGGTTGGTTTTAGGGGTTAGTGCTCCACTTGCAATGTGGGAAACTATAGTATTCAGTCTGCCTTTTGAGTTCTGAAGGCCATGCATATTGGTAAATTCTGTTTTACAAACTTTCACATATTCGCCATTGATTTTTACTTTATATTCTGCACTAAAAGTTTTGCTGGATTTTTGCTTCTCTTTTTTTGGGGGGGGGGGGGGGGGGTGCGTGGACAAGACCTTATTTTGGCTGGGTTTTAATGCAAACATATAAGCATCTATTGTGAATATCAAAAGAACCCAGGTTCAAAAAGCACTCAAAAATTTCTTTTCTATGCCCGCAAGCTTAGATCGGCATTTTTCACGGCAGGTGCAAGGAGCGCCTAAAACCCTACCAGCTACCTTCTTCTTTGCATGCTCACTGTAATACTCTCTGCCTTCGTTTCTTTAATTTTTTCTCTTAGATATTATATGAGATCTAGTACATATTTTCTCCATCGTTGCCATGGCATCTTTTGGGGTGATCTCTCTTGAGTTCGTGACTTGAGAACGTGATTGTCTTCCCGAAATAGAGCAAATAAAATGATTTTAACTCGTAATATTACACTTAATCCCCATTAGTAGGAACAAAACATTAATAGTATTACTACCAGCTTCTAATTAAGATTCTGTTTCTTAATAATTTGGTTGCAACATTCTGTGTTTGAAATTAAACAGGATAATGGCAAGACAATAACAAGCCACATTTAGTTTTAAAACAGGTTACATATCAGTTTGCCTGCAATATTTAAAATAGTATTGAGCTACAAGCATAAGAATTAGTAATCTTAATCAAAATTCAAAGTATATTGTATTGATTTAGGAAAATTTTCAGATTATTAACAATTTTCCACAAATTTTCCTGCATGCAAAATGTTTAATAAACTGAATACACAAGACCATGACAAGCCACAAATTACTTTGTTGTTAACTTATCGGAACTGAAGAGGATGCTCCACTGCCTTCTGTGTGGTAATCTGCATCCCAGTCGGTGTTATCTTGAAAATTACTCATACAGTCATCAGATTTTTCATCTCTCACTAAAATCAAGTAATTTTCTCTTGGCTTGCAGAGAATTGTTACTACTGTCCGTCATCTTGGTATGGAGATTGTTATGATTCTACCTTAAAAAACTGAAGGCCTTTCAGGCAGGAAGATAACTCTCTGCCAGCGGTGAAGCGTGAACTTAGTAAGGGGGGAGACAGATTTTTTTAAAAAATTTAAACTATTTTAATCAGTTTAATTTTAGTTTAATTAGTTTAATTAGTGTATATATGGAATTTTGTTTTCGACGCATACAGATCTACATTCAATATTATATTAATGACTGAAACTAAGACAAATCCTATAACAACCTATAATCCTATATGCACTCGTTTTATTTTTAAATATAGACTAAATGGGCAGTGGGAGTTGTCATATATTGCTATGTAGATTTAATAAGAGAAATAAGAAATAAATAGATTTTCGTACAAGTCACCTTAAACAATATTCTTGTAAATGAGTTCAATCCGCCTGTCCTTCATTTCAGCAAATATAACTATTACCCCTCGTCTTGAAGTCTCTGGTTGGTCACTGATTTCCTTACATAGGTTTTAATTCGTTTCAAGGCATTAATAGCGCGTTCAGTAGAAACTGACATTAACGGAATATACGGCATCTAGTTAAACGATTTTGTTGTTTCCGTATGCACACACTGGAGTTCATTATTCAGAATGTAAGCCAGTAGTTGTGGGGGTTATAATACCTTAACTAATAATGGTGGGCAAGGAAGTGCATGTACTTGAAGGGTTTTCATGCTGTCATTCATTTATTAGGTGTAAGTTTGCTATATTTCGTATTTGAATATGATTATTTTATTTTTAGACTGTCTTATAATAAAATAAATTCAAATTAACTACATTAAAAGCATGTCTGAGATGATAGCCAATAAGAGCACCTTTATACCTGGGGTCCAAATACTGTACTAGCCAATGAGAGCAAGAAGAGACGCTGGCAAGTCTGTCTACTGGGCGGAGAAATCTCGCTATAGGAAAGTCATAGTTCCACAAACAGCACCTACAGATAGCGTTAGTGTTGCTCTATCTGATATCAAAGGGAACATATACAGAATGGACAGCGTCTACTTTCGCCTACGTGCTTCGTGTAACTGACGCGAGCCCTAACATTGCCGAAGTGAGACGAAAATAAGTAAAGCGGAGATTATAATAATGTCATGAATGTGAAAATAACTAATGTCCTAAAAATAACTGAATTAACTAGACAGTATTTCGTTCACAAAATGTTAAGGGTACACGCTGTCTACCCTGTCTCCCCTGACGCTTCGCCCCTGCGTCTCTGCATTGTGCTGTTATCTGCCGGAAAATCACAGAAAGTAAAACAAAACCGGATAGATACTGTTTCAAAGATCATTGTTGTTGTTAAATGTCATTTTAGAGAAAAGTGTGGCTTGTCACTGTGGAGCCCTAAGCCCTTCAATTATTAATAAATAATTGTTTGGCCATAAGCATGTGCAGAAACAGGTAAAACCATTATGAAATCTTCGCCAAGAACAATAATTTTCCCACCAGAAGGAATGGAATGGTCGTTCCCTATGCTATATTTTAGAAGTCGACATTAGTGAATGAGTCTTTGCCATTGGGTCTTTATTCTATATTGAGCCGCGCTAATCCACTATCGTCAGCTGCTTTGAAATTTAATTTTAATGCAGACACCAAACTCTCATTTAAATTTAGATAAATTTTGAATGTTGTGTGCACTGATCAGCAAAACAGCGGCTATTCCTGTCCACATTACTGATATAACATGACGCCCTAAATTGAAACACTTTTGTATCACGTATCTTAATGGTTTTCTAGTACCCGCGGGGACCATCGGTGAAAAACACATTCTTGACATTTGTGTCGTTTTATGGGAAGACGTCAATGATTTCATTAACAACTGAAAGTTGTTCTTAGTACCATGTCGACCAAACCGAAATTGAAAATTAGCACATTCAATCATTCAAGCTAACGAATATAGGGAGAGATGCCATGGAGAGGGAAACGTTTACATTTCTCCAAAACCACTTCAAGCTAGCAAATATATTGAGAACCACAGAAGCGGTAGTAAAATTGCGCTGAATAGCTTCTTCTCGGCCAAGCGACTCGTTACAACACTGGCTGGAGCCGAAGTACAAATGACCGGGAAGACGTCCGAGTGCATATGTGTGCCACAAGTTTCAGTGCTCTCACTGTTCAGGAGACCTTGAAGTACCGAGGAGCGTTTTGGCCAGTCAGAATGCTACATCTGTAATAATTTATAAATATACGACAAGGAAAGTTTGTGCTATTAAGGACGTTCTACAAATCTACAGGCCAAGAGCTTTCGTCAGAACGCTTTACATTGTCAACTGGTTCAGCCGTTTTCTCACTCTTGCGGTAAAAGTAATCAGCCTAGTGTTTTAAATATATGCCCTAGATGGTAGTTATTGTTAATCTCGGGTTGCGAAAGGCCTTAAACTTCGCACTCAAGATTTCTCTACACTTCCAGATATGAAAAATTATCTCAAATTAAACACTAAAGACCACTCTACTTTCCAGGATATGAAAATTACCCTAAACCGATCACTGAAGGCCATTCTAATCTCTTTTTTATGTGAGCTGACCACCCAGAGCAACAAAATGGCGCGCTACCCTTCAAGCCTCTAAATAATGGATCCACTACAAACACCAAACCGTACAGCGCTGGAACCTCTTGGCTGTCAGTGTTGCCACCCAGTTCCTTGTGGTGGATACTCAGTGTGGATGTTGCCCAGTTTTACGACACAACACACTTCCTGATCCAAACTCTATGCAGAGTGACGTATTCACTGTTGCGTGTTTCTGCTGCGGGTGGTAGTGTTATGTGTTTTATGTAAATGAAAATCTATATTGAGACGTACACTAACACCCAGGCCCCGAGATAGAGGAATTAATCAAACGCTATTAGAATCCCCGGCCCGGATGGAAAACGAACCCGAGGCCCTCTGAACCGAAGGCCAGTACGCTGACCATTCACCCAAAGAGCCGCACTGAATTGAATAACCCTTATAGTAGAGAATTGTGTCCTTTGCTGGTCTAACAATAAGAGTTAACATGTAGTTTTCAACTCGATTGACATGTATTCAGTTACCAGTTCTGCCACAGAGGATATACTGTATGTGAAGATAGGGAAGAAAAATTCCCATTTCTCGATCATTGTACTGTACATGTGGATTTCCTCTTAAACTGAAAGTCTAGCATGCAGGCAACGGCTACCTCCTAATTCCAAGTACTGGTAAAATCATCACAGCCACACTATTGAACACTGACGAGGAAAGCACAATGCTGTTGATATGGTTACGTCTATTTCGAATGCACACTATAGGCTGATAATGGACAATCATGCCCGCAGAAGGACGAAGAATTGTTTACCTGTGGTAAGCAAAGTATCTGCCTCTGAAAGGAGAAATTATCTTTAGGAGATATGAGTTGCACTTCATAAAGTGGTATTCACAAAATTACTTTCGCAATTAGTGTGAAGATAAATGTCCTTCATTTTCTTGTCGTGCGACTTGAGTCTGCTTTGATCATTGTTTGATGGGTCCGGAGGCAACACTCCATTATTTTATATTTGTCTTCTATAGATCATCTTCTTGTGCAGAGGTTGCACCACTCAAAGGTCATTTTTCCTTCGTTCTCATATAGTGCACGTTTTCCATTGGCAGTTAATACTGGACATGCGTAGTGGATGCTGCGTGGTGTTTTCAATGATATCAACAACATCGCGGTCTCCCGGTCGTGAAGTGGGATGGGTTCTTAATCAGATATCACGCGCTGGGGTGAGTTGCTCAGAAGATAGAGTGCTGGCCTTTGGAGTTCAAGTTGGCAGCTTCGATCCCGGCACAGTCCGATAACATCTGAAGGTGATCAAGTACGTCAGCCTCGTGTCGGTAGATTTACTGTCGCGTAAAAGAACTCCTCCGAGACAATATTCTGGCACTTCGGCGTCTCCAAAATCCGTAGAAGTAGTAAGTGGGACATAAAACTATTACTATTACTATTATTATTGTTATTATTATTATTATTAATTATACAGGGCTGTTAATAACGATATCCCAAGCACCGAAGGCGGAACAACAAAAGTAACGACGATTATTTCCACCTTAGGAGATGGATATACGACTCATTCTCGTCATAAAACACGTGATTCTTTGATGAAGAAATAGATCATGTACTTAAAGGAGATACAGAATTTCAGTTCATGTTCGATACCGACGTGGGATAACGGTCTGGATGTTGATAGGAAATTGTCTATTCCGCTGTAGTTTCTTCCTAGCTGCTTTCTCTATCTTGAAATACCATCGAAAATTAAAGTACTGTATGAAGATGAAGTCAGCCCTCACAGTAGAATTAGTGAAATATTAGGCCTACTGTTGTGTAGTCCGGATGCTAAACTCAGCCTAACTCATCTTGATGCATATTAAGGGATTTGAATAACTTTGGCTATCATTATTTTAACAATATCGCTCCCTTGATGAAGTGGAAAATCGGAGCTATTGGATATGTATGCTAGAGTTGTTATAGCCTATGTATTAATGGGAAGGAGTCAAGTGGCGTTTTATTAACCCAGAAAGACGTGAAATCTATTATCCGTTTGGGAAACAAAAAATTGGATGTTTTCAATTCTACAGGAACATATCGCCTTTGGCTTCCCTCAAGGCTACAATAGAAATTTATACCACGTTACTTCCATGTCTGCCAAGAAAAAAAAGACGAGTTATTTAATTAATATAATTTTTCTGAAAACCTTACAAAGAAACTTGTATCCTCCTCGGTTTGTTTTCCCGGGAGCCGGAGTGGACTTAACAGGGAGTAAGGCGCATGTAGCTGGCCACAAGAGTGGCTTTGTGGTGGGGAGTTGGTATTGGGACAGCGCGGTGTGGGATGGGGCTGATTGCAATGACCGAAGTTTGGACGGTCGGCTCGGCATTTAGCGGTGCTGTGGTGATTATGTTGGGTTTTAAAGTCTTCATGCCATACCCGGACAGGGTATGTTGGGCCTCCTAGACGGTAAGCGCCGTCTCGCAGGCCAGGGAGGTTTATATCTTTGATACGATTTGCGCAGAAGGAAAGATAGGTGCGGTCGTGGTCTAAACATACGGCCTGTCCCGGCATTCGACTTAGTGCAAAAGAATGGAAAACCACAGAAAATCATTCTCAGGACTGCCGGTGGTGGGGACCAGCCCCGCCGTCTACAGAATGTACAGGGGAAGGCTAGTGAAACTAGCCTCTGTTAAGCCGGCGGTGGGGACCAGCCTCTCCCTCTATGGAATGTAGAGCTGCAAGCCTAGTGAAACCAGGCGCTGTAAAGCCGGCCTTGGGGACCAGCCTCTCCGTCTACAGAATGTAGAGCTTTAAGGCTAGTGAAACTAGCCGCTGTAAAGCCGGCCTTGGGGACCAGCCTCTCCGTCTACAGAATGTAGAGCTGCAAGCCTAGTGAAACTAGCCGCTGTTAAGCCGGCCTTGGGGACCAGCCTCTCCGTCTACAGAATGTAGAGCTTTAAGGCTAGTGAAACTAGCCGCTGTTAAGCCGGCCTTGGGGACCAGCCTCTCCGTCTACAGAATGAAGAGCTGCAAGCCTAGTGAAACTAGCCGGTGTAAAGCCGGCGGTGGGGACCAGCCTCTCCGTCTACAGAATGTAGAGCTACAAGCCTAGTGAAACTAGTCGCTGTTCTGCAAGATTAGTGATTCTAGCCCTGGTTAGGCGGTCTTTGACAGAGCGAGTTGGCTGTGCGGATAGGGGCCTGCAGTTTTGAACTTGCATTCGGGATATAGTGGGTTCGAACCCCACTGTCGACAGCCCTAAATATGGTTTTCTGTGGTTTCTCATGTTCACACCAGGTAAATGCTGAGTCTGTACCTTAATTAGGGAACCTCGCCGATTTTACTCATTCTCACGTTTAGGGTTAGGAAAAGAATTCACATCTTGAAGAGACCTCTTGGTGTTATTCGACAGAGGTCGGTTATGCGCCGATAACGGATTTCACCCTCTACCTGCCTCATTATCGTCATCATCACCACCATACACTCAGACGCACAGGTCGGACATGGGCGTCAAATCAGTCCCATCCGGAGGCCACACGCAATCATTAGTTTATCAACGTTGAAGGAGAACGTACATCGTGTTGTGCTGCCTCTAGCTTGTCCGGCTCAGTAGTATAATGGGAGAGTTCTGGCGCCTCCTCCGCCGCACGCCTCCGCCGGCCTCCTCCTCCGCCGCCGCCGCCGCCGCCCGCGGGAAATTTGAATTTTGGCGGGAAATTTGAATTTTGGCGCGAGATTTGAATTTGTAAACAAAGCCACGTGCTTTTTGACAGCTGTCATCGACAACAACGCAACGCTAACCTCACTGCTGCCATCTTGACGGGCCTAAACCTCACTAGTACCAACTTAACCTAACTAGCGTGAGGTAAACAAAGCCACGTGTTTTTTGACAGCCACGTGCTTTTTGACAGACAACAACGCATCGCTAACCTCAGTACTGCCATCTTGACGGGCCTAAACCTCAGTAGTGCCAACTTAACCTAACTAGCGCGAGGTAAACAAAGCCACGTGCTTTTTGACAGCCACGTGCTTTTTGACAGATTTGTAAACAAAGCCACGTGCTTTTTGACAGACAACAACGCATCGCTAACCTCAGTACTGCCATCTTGACGGGCCTAAACCTTAGTGGTACCAACTTAACCTAACTAGCGCGTGGTAAACAAAGCCACGTGTTTTTTGACAGCCACGTGCTTTTTTGACAGCTGTCATCCGCCATCTTTAAACCACAAAGCACTGTGCTGCCCTCTATATCGCAGTAGCTGCAAAACTCGTCACCTGTCATCGGCAGTGCTGCCATCTTGACGGGTCTAAACCTTAATGCTACCAACTTAACCTAACTAGCGCGAGGTAAACAAAGCCACGTGCAGCTGTCATCCGCCATCTTTGAGCACAGTGCTGCCCTCTTTAGCTACTTACCTTTGAAATGTGGTGGCGGATAATTTGAAAAATGCTTTTTAGACAGCAGCCATCTTGCATCGCAAACCTCAGTGCTGCCCTCTTTAGCTAGATGCCTGTGGTGGCAGACAATTCCACGTGACAGCAGCCATCTTTAATCAAAAGAGCACCGTGCTGCCCTCTATGTGGTGGCGGCAAATTCCACGTGCTCTTGTTTGGAAACAAACTCACGTGCTTTTCTGACAGCTACTACCCACCATCTTTAATCAACAGAGTATAGTGCTGCCCTCTATGTGGTGGCGGTAAATTCCACGTGCTCTTGTTTGGTAAACATAGCCACGTGCTTTTTTGACAGCTGTCATCCGCCATCTTTAATCAACAGAGCACCGTGCTGCGGGCAATTTCATCACCTATCACCCGCCTTTTTGACAGCCGTCATCCACCATCTTTAATCAACAGAGCACAGTGCTGCACTCTATGTGGTGGCGGCAATTTGAAAAAATCTATGTGCTCTTGTTGGGAAACAAAGCCACGTGCTTTTTTGACAGCTGTCATTCGCCATCTTTGAGCACTGTGCTGCGGGCAATTTCGTCAGCTGTCATCCGCCATCTTTAATCCAGAGAGAACAGTGCTGCACTCTATGTGGTGGTGGTAAATTCCACGTGCTTTACAAACCTATGCGCTTTTCTGACAGCTGTCATCCGCCATCTTTGAGAACAGTGCTGCCCTCTATGTAGCGGTGGCAAATTCCAAGTGCTTTACAAACCTATGCGCTTTTCTGACAGCCGTCATCCGCCATCTTTGAGAACAGTGCTGCCCTCTATGTGGTGGTGGTAAATTCCACGTGCTTTACAAACCTATGCGCTTTTCTGACAGCTGTCATCCGCCATCTTTGAGAACAGTGCTGCCCTCTATGTAGCGGTGGCAAATTCCAAGTGCTTTACAAACCTATGTGCTTTTCTGACAGCTGTCATCCGCCATCTTTGAGAACAGTGCTGCCCTCTATGTAGCGGTGGCAAATTCCAAGTGCTTTACAAACCTATGTGCTTTTCTGACAGCTGTCATCCGCCATCTTTAATCACCGTGCTGCCGGGTGACGGCAAATTCCACGTGCTCTTGTTTGGAAACAAAGCTTTTAATCCAGAGAGAACAGTGCTGCCCCGGTGGCGGCAAATTCCACGTGCTTTACAAAGCTATGTGCTTTTTTGACAAAAAAAATTCTGCTCTCGAGATACTTACCGAACAAGACGATACTATACTTACGAAACTGCTCATCACCTTCTTTCTTCTTCTATGAGTAATAAACAAAAACTCTATCTTGCAAATAAGGAGTGGGAGGAAGGTAATACCTAACCTAAAATAAAAGAATATGCCAATTCTACATTATTTATTTACATCTTGTATGTACAAGTTTTATCTCGAATCATTTTACCCTAGTGATGTTTTGCGTACTTCTCGATGCAATTCTTGAATGTACAAGTTTAGACTTGCCGTACTACACTCTCAGCGTACCTCTTTGTGATGTAAGACAGCGTAACGAAAGTACACACACACCTCTAGCATAATGTTTATGTAAAGTACTACTTATCAATACTACTATGCTCCCAGGCTAGCGTGTTGGTAGAATTTGGAATGACAAACCGCTTACAATCATCGCTATTAAGGGCTACCTTACTAATTAAATGTGTGTACAACTGGTGCTTCTTGCTTCTAATGACAGACATTTGCTTATGCAAAACAGGTGGATTACTTTTAATGCAATTGTTATAGTTTTCAAAACTTAGCTGATTCTGAACGACATTCTTTTTAACCCCCTTCAATCTCTTTATTTGTAATTCATTTAAGAGTTTTATGCAATATGACTTGGATTTAGTACCTACAAATGAATCGATAATATTCCCAGCACATTCATCTTTCATTTTACCTAGAACCTTTTTGTTCACTAGCGGTAGATGATATTGATTATCTGCAGGATAGTTACTCGTATCAAACCTACCCAAGTCAGGCTTTATATCATTGTAATAGTCATCAGTTTTGATTTGATAAATAAACGAATCGGTATCTGTGTAGAGCAATTGCGCATTATGCGCGTACTTCTTCATCATATAATCGTAATGGAATTCATACATGAGTGTTTTAGCCAATTCAAGTACTGCAAAGCCGACGTAGGTAGGTTTGTCATACTTAACCTTGACACGATTCATCTGTATAATAACTAAATTCTCATGTATGATGGTGCAGCTGTGGAAATTTGGTTTACTTATTAAATAGTTAGCACCATACCTTTTCTTAATATTATCCCAGTTTGTAATCAATTTTACATCAACGCGTTTGTCAACATTCTCCATAGTCTTACCAAACACACTGTTATTCATGAGCTTGTAGAAATCTTTTTCAAACTCGTTAACCGCATTCGTTCTTAAATTATTGTTCAGATCGATATATGGCTTTAGCCACGGTGACTGATTAAATTCTAGTACACGATGAATTTTGGATAACTTCAAACCATGCTGCAAACACTGTTTTAAATTTCGGTAATGAATGATATACTTAGATTTATCGCATAAATTAGCAATGAGCATTTTCGTCGTTGATGCAATGTACGGGGACTTCATATTTTCAGGGCAGAACGGTAGGTCATTATGAGAAGTGTGTAACTCTTTAGGATACTGTAAGTCAACTTCGAGGAAATAACCTTTATCAGCTTCATCGCCTAGGGCGTGTAGCTGTAAAGCATCAATTTCGCACTGCGTCAGCCAGCGGAAACCACTCACCGGTAGGTGCTGACTCATCGCCCACCCATACTGATTATTAGCATCCAGATAAACGATATACTGAGATTCCTGACTAGAATCGAAACTCGGCATGTACTTATTATTAGCCCTCGAATATCGTCCGCTGCACTGACTCAGACCGCCTCGAATGGATGCTTTTATAAAGTGCACCATATCGATATCGGTTAGCAGTTCTAAATTCACACGCGTGTATTTTAACATCGCGTCCCAACTTAACCCAGGTGCAGTAAAATACTGACATGGGTCAAGGCTGTAGGTGTTCATGCAAACACAGCGAAAATTTTCAAAAACATCAGCTAACAGAAGTACATCTGTCTTTAAATATAAATCGGAGTATTCACCCAGCGTTTGAATGTGGAACTGCTCCCAGATATGTTGTGCATGTAAATAGTCATCATCACTAATATCTGCTGAATTCAGCGAGCTGTAAAAGGATTGTTTCGATGGTAAGGCACGTTCTTCGAGGCGGTCTAAGCAGTCGAGATATTCGTAACAAAAAACACCCTTACGCCGAAGTAAATTAAACTGCGCTTCTTCGGGGAAAACGCGTCGAATTTCCGTAAATTGGTCAGGCTGTGAATGACTAGAAAGTTTATCGAGGCTACTCGCCATAAAGCGAAACGAGTCAAGGAATCTCAGTTTTATAGAATGCTCAGCATCTACTTTTACAGACTTTGCAAACGCAATGTACCGCTCTTTATTCTGAGGGATTATATCTACTTTTTCATCTGAAGCTCCAAATTGTGAAATGATGAAATGAGAGTCGTAACCAGATAAGTTATGAAAAATTACAGGGATGAATTTAGGAACTCTATACTTAAGATTACAGCTATAATGAGCGACACATCTGTAGAAACCAGTTAAATGATCATGATCAAAAACTTTAGGGTCATTTTCGGAAAATTCCCCATCACAAATGCTACACTTTGTAGCACGTTCATGATCATTTAACTGAATGTCGGTGAGTGGCTTCATAGGAATATTACTATTCAGAATACGACCGAGACGAACTGCATCACTTTCAAGTCTTTCTAAAAATACTTTAGCAGCATCATGTCCTCGATACAGCTCTAACTTGTTAAGCGTACTATCGTAACTACACTTGATGTAATACGCGAAGCTATACGGGACATGCATGTGCGTAGTATTAGTGAAAGAGTTGTCAGGATTAGGTGAGCATGTGTTGCATGGCGTGAGGATGGCTTCAAAGTCTGCATAAATCACGAACGGTACCCACATCTGCTTGTGAAAATTTGTAAATTTTAAAACATTATTACCTGTAGTAGGTATCTCTGTACGTACATGATTGCAGTCATTCTTGGAGTGCTTCGTTAACTGATCTTCAGTTTTAAAATACTGCAAGCATCCATCACATAGCCACTTTTTACCATTACGTTTTGACAACTGACTGCCAACAAGTCTACTCAGATTTTTAATCCAGCAAAAGTGGCTATTCTCACTGTTTTCAATATAGAGTAAATTAACGTGAGTACTCTTCTTATGACATGTATAATACAGAGGACCTACTACAGACTTTTTCTCTACACCATATACATTAATACTAATGTTATTTAGTTCCTCAAAGTGCTTAATATCCTTTATCTGTACAGGAAATTCTATACTATCGAAATTTAGCTGCGTTGAATAGTGTGGATACGATGATGTTCTATTCGCTACATTCCGTTTCACAGGATTTAAAGCTGACATCACCGCCCATGCAAAACATGCTTCGTAATTGTTTTGGATGTTTACAACAGCTTTTCTTCGCTGAATCCATGTCGGCAGCTCAATGTACGATGAACCTCGCATGGGATTGTACTTATTGATGTTAACTTCTAGATACATTATTTCAACTAAAGCCCACCCTGATTCCTTTTCCTGAAATTCCTCGCTCTTAGTTGAAATAATGTTAGAGACATCCCTAAGTACATCACCAAAATTAGTCGACTGACTTATGACAAAATTCTTCGTATTAAATGATTTAATGTCCGTTATTTCGGATTCATCCGTGCTTTTAATGTACAAAACGAAAAGTTCAAAATTAACTTTAAATAAACTATGATTGGACAAAGATTTAGCAAGAAGCTGTTGTACATCCGGTTGAACGCAATTTAAAAAGTTTGAAGTGCTCTGAAACTTTTGACTGGTGCGAATTCGGTAACTAGCAATCCTACTTTTAAATGCTGTATTAATTTCCTCGATGTTTGCGTTACTACCACTTCTACACGCATTATTTTTATGCGCATTACTCCGTAAGTGCCCCTGAAAATGCGAAGATGGTACATCAGTGTTACAGTGCTCGCAGTGAATAGTTTGAAGTTCATGATTTTTTCTAGGTTTTTTACTACTAGTACTTTCTACAGCTACATCAGTAGCTGCACGCTTTTCCCCTACTACTACCTGAGGGCAAGTAGATATTTGATGTACCTCTGCTAAGTGATCCTCATATCGCTCTACGTTAGCGAAATACACACTACAAACTTTACATAAAGCAGATGTTATGCTAGGGTGTTTTGATTTCATATGGCGCATGAAGTTATCACGCCTTGCAAACGTTACATTACATTCCTCGCAGCAGGGGGGGGGGCATCTGTTCATGATTTTTTCTAGGTTTTTTACTACTAGTACTTTCTACAGCTACATCAGTAGCTGCACGCTTTTTCCCTACTACTACCTGAGGGCGAGTAGATATTTGATGTACCTCTGCTAAGTGATCCTCATATCGCTCTACGTTAGCGAAATACACACTACAAACTTTACATAAAGCAGATGTTATGCTAGGGTGTTTTGATTTCATATGGCGCATGAAGTTATCACGCCTTGCAAACGTTACATTACATTCCTCGCAGCAGGGGAACATCTGAAAAGAGAACGACCGATAGAGATTAGGTGAAAGTTACGGAAGAAACCAAGTTTCAGCGTATAGAGGTTGGACATGGCTGTGAGTTAGGCCTATAGCATGAGGATTGAAGAGAACGACTAAAGTTACGATGTTCGGAAGAAACCAAGTTTCAGCCCGTTGAGGATAGACATAGCTATGTGTACGTGTTTGAAATTATACCACGTCTATAGCATGATGATTGAAGAGAACAACTATTTATCAATTTTTTTTAATTTCGTGTGGCTATTTCTAGCCGAGTGCAGCCCTTGTAAGGCAGACCCTCCGATGAGGGTGGGCGGCATCTGCCATGTGTAGGGAACTGCGTGTTATTGTGGTGGAGGACAGTGTTATGTGTCGTGTGTGAGTTGCAGGGATGTTGGGGACAGCACAAACACCCAGCCCCCGGGCCATTGGAATTAACCAACGAAGATTAAAATCCCCGACCCGGCCGGGAATCGAACCCGGGACCCTCTGAACCGAAGGCCAGTACGCTGACCGTTCAGCCAACGAGTCGGACTATTTATCAATAGACTAAAGTTACGGAAGAAACCAGCTTTCAACCCGTTGAGGTCAGACATAGCTATACCTCGTCTATAGTATGCAAGAACAACTATTTATCAATAGACTAAAGTTACAATGTTTTAGAAGAAACCAATTTTCAGCCTGTTGAGGGCAGACATAGCTATGTGCGCGTGTTTGAAATTATACCACGTCTACAGTATGCGGGTTGAAGAGAACAACTATTTATCAATACTCTAAAGTTACGGAAGAAACCAAGTTTCAGCCTGTTGAGGGCAGACATAGCTATGTGTGCGCGTGTTTGAAATTATACCACGTCTATAGCACGAGGATTAAAGAGAACAACTATTTATCAATAGACTAAAGTTATGATGTTTTAGAAGAAACCAAGTATCAACCCGTTGAGGTCAGACATAGCTATGTGTACGTGTTTGAAATTATACCACGTCTATAGCATGATGATTGAAGAGAACAACTATTTATCAATAGACTAAAGTTACGGAAGAAACCAGCTTTCAACCCGTTGAGGTCAGACATAGCTATACCTCGTCTATAGTATGCAAGAACAACTATTTATCAATAGACTAAAGTTACAATGTTTTAGAAGAAACCAATTTTCAGCCTGTTGAGGGCAGACATAGCTATGTGCGCGTGTTTGAAATTATACCACGTCTACAGTATGCGGGTTGAAGAGAACAACTATTTATCAATACTCTAAAGTTACAGAAGAAACCAAGTTTCAGCCTGTTGAGGGCAGACATAGCTATGTGTGCGCGTGTTTGAAATTATACCACGTCTATAGCACGAGGATTAAAGAGAACAACTATTTATCAATAGACTAAAGTTATGATGTTTTAGAAGAAACCAAGTATCAACCCGTTGAGGGCTGACATAGCTATGTGCATGTGTTTGAAATTATACCACGTCTATAGCGCGAGGATTAAAGAGAACAACTATTTATCAATAGACTAAAGTTATGATGTTTTAGAAGAAACCAAGTTTCAACCCGTTGAGGTCAGACATAGCTATGTGTACGTGTTTGAAATTATACCACGTCTATAGTATGCGGGTTGAAGAGAACAACTCAATTGCTTAAAGTTATGATGTTTTAGAAGAAACCAAGTTTCAACCTGTTGAGGGCAGACATAGCTATGTACGTACCCCGCGTGAGGATTAAAGAGAACAACTATTTATCAATAGACTAAAGTTACGATGTTTTAGAAGAAACCAAGTTTCAACGAATAGAGGTCAGACATACCTTAAAATCTTCGCGCTGCAAACTGTTACTCGGATGTATAAAATGCGTGCGTTCAAGCCTGAAACTCGAATAATAATATTCTGCTCGTACCTAAAAAAAAGAAGAAACATATATGAATGTAGTGTAGGGTGCATCATCTAACCTAATTATCTTTACAACTCAAAGTTCGAAAACATACCTTTTTAAAAAAATGCACGTGCTGCAGGCTGTTACTGGGATGAATAAAATTGCGTACTTTCGAACGGTACCTAAAAAAAGAATAAACATATATGAATGTAGATGTCCAGCGTAGAAGTTGCTTTGCAAATAAAAAAGTAACTAACAGTTCTACCTTACCTTAAGATAAAGGCTGAAGAATAATATTCACAGCAGACGGGAGATGTGTGTGTGTGTGTACGTAGAAACGCATACAGAGAACTGTGAGCACTTCGCGCAGACTGCAGCGGCTAAATATTCTGCTTGTTACCAACCGGATGTGAAAAAATCGCTGAGCTGGCAACTGCGGGTACAGTCGGAACGAATGCAACAAGAGCTCCCACCTGCAGGCTGACGTATTCGAACCTCCTGTTGATGCCGAGGTGTCAGAATTTAAGAGTTCGAGCCTTGGAAAGTTAGCGTGTGATCCTCGACTTCTCGAGGGTACATACGCGGTATTCCTTACCTGTAGGTATTGAGCTAAAGCTAGATCATGTAATGACGATCGCGCAGGCCCCTCGCCTAGCATTTACGGCTTCTAGTTCGAACCCGCTATCTACCGAAGTAGCGAGAATGATTGAAGAATGTTGAGGGTGATTCATTCGTCGGATGGAGGCGTTAAGCTATGTGCAGGCTTCTTCTAGTCGGGGTACGCGATTCAAATCCTAGCAACTTATACCGTCGGGAAGGGCATCCGGCTAGATCATGCAATGACGATCGCGCAGGTCCCTCGCCTAACATTTACGGCTTCCAGTTCGAACCCGCTATCTTCCGAAGTAGCGAGAATGATTGAAGAGTGTTGAGGGTGATTCATTCGTCGGATGGAGGCGTTAAGCTATGTGCAGGCTTCTTCTAGTCGGGGTACGCGATTCAAATCCTGGCAACTTATACCGTCGGGAAGGGCATCTAGCTAGATCATGTTATGACGATCGCACAGGTCCCTCGCCTAACATTTACGGCTTCCAGTTCGAACCCGCCCGCTATCTTCCGAAGTAGCGAGAATGATTGAAGAGTGTTTGAGGGTGATTCATTTGTTGGATGGAGGTGTTAAGCTGGCTTCTTCAGTAGGAGTAGGCTATGTCGGGATATCGATTTAAAATCCTAGTCAGGAGGGGCAACCGGTCGTATAAAACTATGGTGTGAGGACGTTAAACCTTGTGCAGACTCCCTCGAAAATGATTTTTTGAGTACAAGACTTGACGGTGATTCATTTGTCGGATGGAGGCAATAAGCCTTGTGCAGGCTTCTTTGGTAGGAGTAGGCTATGTGTCGGTACCGGGATATCTAGTTATAAAACCCGTTACAACAAATTTATCGCGTATACTGCGATTTAAAATCCTAGTCAGGAAGGGCAGCCGGTCGTAAAACTATGGTGTGAGGCGGGGTGTGCAAAAAAGCCAGCATTAAGTAAGGGCTGTTGATAGGAGGCGTTAAACCATGTGCAGGCTCCTTCACCAGGAGAAGCCTACATGCCGGTACCGTGCAGGTTCTTTCGATAGGAGTAGGCACTGTGTGTGTTTTAACCTCTCCGTACAATCATGATATTTTACGTTAGGAACTTACATAGGCTAAATGCTACACATTCCGTGGCAGAGCCAGGAATCGAACTCGGACCTCCGAGGGTAGCAGCTAATTACACTAACTACTGCACTACAGAGGAGGACTATTTCAGAATATTTTACAACCTTAATTAGTACTGTGTTTTAAGAGCTTACATGCTACTCAGCTAAGAAGACGTTCGCGAGTTACAAGCACGCCGTGTCCTCGTTCAAGGTTGAGCCGGAAGATACGTGTACAATTTCAGCTAACACATGCATTCCACACAACTCGCTCAGAATGACTGTGCCGATACTTCGAGGACTGTAGAACAAATCTATAGCCTACAGTATGCATGCCTCTCACCCGGTAGTCTCGGGTTCGATTCTCTTGGGAATAAAAATGTGTTTAAATCACATGAATTTGTTGAGTTGTCCTTCCTGATGCATAACTAGCAGTATCTAACCTCATACACTATAGTTTTCAACCGGTTGCCCTTCCCGACAACTCGGATTAACACGTCGTCTAACACGGGAATCGGGGATTTACAGCTAGATGCACTTCTTAGATTTTAAATCACGAACTATTGTTTTACGACCGGATGCCCTTCCTGACTAAGATTTTAAATCGCAAGAATTTGTTTTAAGACTAGTCGCCCTTCCTGATGCAAAACTGGCAGTATCTAGCCTCATACACTATAGTTTTCGACCGGTTGCCCTTCCTGACGTCAAAGAACTCGGATTAAGAATCTGTCGAGAATCGGAGAGGATTTACAGCTAGATGCTCGCCGGATGCCCTTCCTGACTAAGATTTTTAAATCGCATGAATTTGTTGGGTTACCCTTCCTGACGCAAAACTAGCAGTATCTAGCCTCTCACGTCATACACTATTGTTTTCGACCGGTTGCCCTTCCTGACAACTCGGATTAAGAATCTGTTTTACAACTTCTAACACAAGAATCGGGGATTTACAGCTTAAAGATGGTGGATGACGGCTGTCAGAAAAGCACATGGGTTTGTAAAGCACGTGGAATTTACCGCCACCGGGGCAGCACTGTTCTCTCTGGATTAAAAGCTTTGTTTCCAAACAAGAGCACGTGGAATTTGCCGTCACCCGGCAGCACGGTGATTAAAGATGGCGGATGACAGCTGTCAGAAAAGCACATAGGTTTGTAAAGCACTTGGAATTTGCCACCGCTACATAGAGGGCAGCACTGTTCTCAAAGATGGCGGATGACAGCTGTCAGAAAAGCACATAGGTTTGTAAAGCACTTGGAATTTGCCACCGCTACATAGAGGGCAGCACTGTTCTCAAAGATGGCGGATGACAGCTGTCAGAAAAGCGCATAGGTTTGTAAAGCACGTGGAATTTACCACCACCACATAGAGGGCAGCACTGTTCTCAAAGATGGCGGATGACGGCTGTCAGAAAAGCGCATAGGTTTGTAAAGCACTTGGAATTTGCCACCGCTACATAGAGGGCAGCACTGTTCTCAAAGATGGCGGATGACAGCTGTCAGAAAAGCGCATAGGTTTGTAAAGCACGTGGAATTTACCACCACCACATAGAGTGCAGCACTGTTCTCTCTGGATTAAAGATGGCGGATGACAGCTGACGAAATTGCCCGCAGCACAGTGCTCAAAGATGGCGAATGACAGCTGTCAAAAAAGCACGTGGCTTTGTTTCCCAACAAGAGCACATAGATTTTTTCAAATTGCCGCCACCACATAGAGTGCAGCACTGTGCTCTGTTGATTAAAGATGGTGGATGACGGCGGCTGTCAAAAAGGCGGGTGATAGGTGATGAAATTGCCCGCAGCACGGTGCTCTGTTGATTAAAGATGGCGGATGACAGCTGTCAAAAAAGCACGTGCTATGTTTACCAAACAAGAGCACGTGGAATTTACCGCCACCACATAGAGGGCAGCACTATACTCTGTTGATTAAAGATGGTGGGTAGTAGCTGTCAGAAAAGCACGTGAGTTTGTTTCCAAACAAGAGCACGGGGAATTTGCCGCCACCACATAGAGGGCAGCACGGTGCTCTTTTGATTAAAGATGGCTGCTGTCACGTGGAATTGTCTGCCACCACAGGTATCTAGCTAAAGAGGGCAGCACTGAGGTTTGCGATGCAAGATGGCTGCTGTCAAAAAAGCAGTTTTCAAATTATCCGCCACCACATTTCAAAGGTAAGTAGCTAAAGAGGGCAGCACTGTGCTCAAAGATGGCGGATGACAGCTGCACGTGGCTTTGTTTACCTCGCGCTAGTTAGGTTAAGTTGGTAGCATTAAGGTTTAGACCCGTCAAGATGGCAGCACTGCCGATGACAGGTGACGAATTTTGCAGCTACTGCGATATAGAGGGCAGCACAGTGCTTTGTGGTTTAAAGATGGCGGATGACAGCTGTCAAAAAAGCACGTGGCTGTCAAAAAACACGTGGCTTTGTTTACCACGCGCTAGTTAGGTTAAGTTGGTACCACTAAGGTTTAGGCCCGTCAAGATGGCAGTACGGAGGTTAGCGATGCGTTGTTGTCTGTCAAAAAGCACGTGGCTGTCAAAAAGCACGTGGCTTTGTTTACCTCGCGCTAGTGAGGTTAAGTTGGCACTACTGAGGTTTAGGCCCGTCAAGATGGCAGTACTGAGGTTAGCGATGCGTTGTTGTCTGTCAAAAAGCACGTGGCTGTCAAAAAACACGTGGCTTTGTTTACCTCACGCTAGTTAGGTTAAGTTGGTACTAGTGAGGTTTAGGCCCGTCAAGATGGCAGCAGTGAGGTTAGCGTTGCGTTGTTGTCGATGACAGCTGTCAAAAAGCACGTGGCTTTGTTTACAAATTCAAATCTCGCGCCAAAATTCAAATTTCCCGCCAAAATTCAAATTTCCCGCGGGCGGTGGCGGCGGCGGCGGCGGCGGCGGCGGAGGAGGAGGCGGGCGGAGACGTGCGGCGGAGGAGGCGCCAGAACTCTCCCATTATACTACTCGGCTCCATGGCTAAATGTTTAGCTTGCTGGCCTCTGGTCACAGGGGTCCCGGGTTCGATTCCCGGCAGGGTCGGGAATTTAAACCATCATTGGTTAATTTCTCTGGCACGGGGGCTGGGTGTATGTGTCGTCTTCATCATCATTTCATCCTCATGATGACGCGCAGGTCGCCTAAGGGCGACGCCTAAGTGTCCTCGGACACTCCCGGCACTAAAAGCCATGCGCCATTACCTCTACCGTACCGAAAGAAGTCACTTCGTGCAACTGCTGTGACGTTGTTTGTCCGCTAGGCCCAGCGTAGACCCTTTACACGGGTACATTCATCAACAGTCTGCCCGCAGATTACTAACGAAAAGATCTCATACACACCAACTGTTCATGCTCAAACTGCGAATGTTATGAGTGTTATCGAGGACTGGCCGTTACTCTAGCTTCCTTAGGTGAAGGCCTGCATACGCATGCATCATGCATTTGTAGTAAAAGGAACGAAAAGAAAAGTGAACTGGATTATACATCTCGGCTTTGCTATCTTCCTTGCAAACTTCTTGCATTTTGCCGTGCAGGAGGGACTCACTCTGCATACATGTGTTGTTAGTGTCATCAGTCCATAGACTGGATTGATGCAGCCTCCATGCCACCCTATCGTGAGCTAACTTTTCATTTCTATGCAACAACTACATTCTACTCTGTTAGTCATATTCATGCCTTGGGTTACCCCTGGAGTTTTTACCGCCTACACTTCCGCAAAAAACGAACCGAACTTTTCCTGGGTGTCGTAAGCTGTCACCGAGTGAGTTCGCAGCCGTGAACTTGCATTCTGAACATAGTGGGTTCGAACTGCACTGTCTGCAACCCTGAAGAGAGCTTTCAGTGTTTTACCATTTTTTCGCTTGGCTGTATCTTAATTAAGGCCACAGCCACTTCCTTCCCATTCCTAGTCTTTTGGTATCTCATCGTCGCCATAAGCCCCGTCTGTGCCGTTGCGACGCAAAGCCAATTGTAAAAAATCTTAAGGTGTGCTCCATCATGCCATCCCTTATTCCGGTCATATTTCGACAAATCGATCTCCTCTCATAAATTCGATTCAAGATCTCTTCATTCGTGATTCGATCTACCCATCTCACGTTCAGCATTATTCTGTAACACCACATTCCCAAAACTCCTATTCTCCTTCTTACCGCGCTAGTTGTCCACGTTTCACTTACGTACAACTCCAAGCTCCAGACGAAGATATTCAGACACAGGTTCCTAATTCCCGTATCAATGAATGAAGTCAGCAATTTACGAAAGTATTTCATTGCTTGTGCTAGCCTTCATTTTATGTCCTTCTACTTCCGCCACCGTTAGTTAGTCTTCTACTACCCAACTGACGAGGTTCATCTATGGTACTTCCTTTAAAAATTTGTTTCCTAAGGTAATATTTCCTGCAACACCTGACTTTGCTCGACTGCATTCCATTACCTTTGTTCTGAAATTATTTACTTTCGTCTTGTACTCCTTGTGCCCAAAAGGGTTTTCATACCTTTCATCAATTTCTCACTATCTGCCGTAGACTCAGATCATACAACAATATCATGGCATATCTCAGAGTTCTGATTTCCTCACCTTTGGTTGGGATTCCCTTCCTAAAGCCTAAAGCCCTCTTTGATTTTCTTTACCGCCTGTTCTTCATCAGCATTGAAAGTGAGAGGGGTCAAATTGCAGCCTTCTCTCACTGCTTTCCGGATTGCTGCTTCCTTTTCGTGGCCTTCGATTCTTATCACTGCAGACTGATTATTTTATAGATTGTAGATAACTTATTTCTCGTTATCTGATGAGGATCACCCTCAGAATCTACAATATCTTGATCCAATCATTATTATCGAATGACTTTTCTAGATCTCCCTGTCTAGAATGCAAGAAGTACGGCCGAGAGGATTCGTCCTGCCGACCACAAGACACCTCGTAATCTGCAGGCCTTCGTGCTGAGCAGCGGTCGCTTGATAGTCCGCGGCTCTTCGGCGCTGTTACACCATTTTTTTCTCCAGATCTACGAATATCATTTACGTGGGCATGTCCTTAATTCGAGCCTCTAAATTCAGGCTATCCCTCAATATTGCTCTGGATGTTCCTGCTTTTTTTTTTCTGAAGCCATACTGATTTCCTGCCACCTTAGCTTCAACTTCTATTTCCATTTTTCAGTAAATAATACGTATTAAAAATTTGCAAGCGTGAGATACTAAACTAATGGTGCGGTAGATTTCACACTTGTCAGCACCTGCTTTCCAGGGATTAGCTATAACAACATTCTGTCTAAAATCGAATGGCACTTCTCCTTTATCATACATCTAACACACTAAATGGAATAACCTCGCCATGCCAGTTTCTTCTATTGCAGTAAGTAATTCTGATGGTATGTCATAAATTCCAGTTGCTTTGAAGCTATTTAGGTCTCTCGAGGCTCTGTCCAACGGCATAAACGGCCTATTCTCGTTCCAGAACCTTACTTATCATCTACTTCTTTCCCTTTATGCAATTGCTGAATATGTTCCTGCCAACTTTCTGCCTTGTATTCTTTCCCTAAGAGTAGTTTTCCATCTGAACACTGAGAGTGCCCTGCATCAGCTTTCTTTTATTGAAATTCTTCTGACCTCTTTAAGTTACTCTTCTAGGAGAAACCTTGTTCTCACATCGTATTATGAATACATGTACAGTACATAAATAATTTTAATTGCAATTTTTTTAACACGACTTCTCACCTTCCGTGCTTCCAGCTTCGTACTCAACACTTTAAGCTACCCTTTTCGGTGGTATGGGAAGTCTCTACATAATTATTTTATTGGAACCTTAGGAATGCTTATAGTGACTTCCTGTCCTGCACAAAGGTGAAGAACTGGGGAGCTTTATCCTCATTGTCTATTAGAGAATTAGGAGCAAATTTATGATCACTTCCCTTACTGTGCACTCAACCGCATAAAAAATAGCCGACAAAGAAATATTTAGAACTATACATTCTCGAAACGCGAGGTTATTCGTAAGCTGTGGGTAGCCGGTGGTCGAAGAGATGATACTTGGAATCCTACCACCTGCATAATATGTTCATCTCACTTTAAAAAAGGAGGAGTTTGAAAGAAATTCAGATTCTGCGGCGGGCAATTTTTTGTGCGTGGGCGTGGTAGCCGAGATACTTCATCAATGGCTTCCCACCAAGGAGACCGTGGCTCGAATCTCGGCCATTACACGTGGGATTTTGGAAATGAAATATATTTCTGTGTCTGAGATTCCTAGTTAAACTGAAGGTCCCGTGGGTATGATCACGATATCAACAGTCCATAAAGCTACAAGCTTGCTTAAGCTAAACATACTATCTATGCTGCTGAAGAGCCAGGGTACCTTTGATACGACTGGTCTGTCTATTACAGAAATAAGGTACACCGAAGAAGGATACAGCCACTGCACAAGATGATCTTAACCCAGATTATGTGTTGTTAGTTTAAAAAAGAGCATATTATAACTCACATGGAAGGTGGACATACGCTACAAGAGACCTACCAGTGAAGTTGTACTGCTTCAGAGACCTACGCGAAGTGTCTCATTTCTACTTTAAAAGTGTACATGGTTAGCTTCTGTTCTTCGATTTGCTATGATTCTGAAGGTTCACTTAAAATCAGTTATTCTTCTTTTTTACATTCTATAAGGGTTTGTCTTATCATGTCTTGTTTTGTTTTGTTTTGTTTTGTTTTGTTTTGTTTTGTTTTGTTTTGTTTTGTTTTGTTTTGTTTTGTTTTGTTTTGTTTTGTTTTGTTTTGTTTTGTTTTGTTTTGTTTTGTTTTGTTTTGTTTTGTTTTGTTTTGTTTTGTTTTGTCCTAATATTCAGTAAACTACGAGAAGCGTGAACTCTGGGACTGAAAGCAGCATCATTATGAGTACTAATTCAATTTTGTTTGTTTGTTTGTTTGTTTGTTTGTTTGTTTGTTTGTTTGTTTGTTTGTTTGTTTGTTTGTTTGTTTGTTTGCAAGTTGCTTTACGTCCCACCGACACAGATAGGTCTTATGGCGGCAATGGGACAGGAAAGGGTTGGGAATGGGAAGGAAGCGTCCGTGGCCTTAATAAAGGTACAGCCCAGCATTTTCTTGGTGTGAAGATAGGAAAGCACGAAAATCCATCGTCAGGGCTGCCGACAGTGGGGTTCGAACCCACTATCTCAGAATATTGGATACTGGTCGCACTTAAGCGACTGCAATTAACGAGCTCGGTACTAATTCAATTAATTTCCATGCTTCTGAAGTGCTAAGATATCGGAGATCATTATGGAGAGCATAAGCGGCGGTCATCTAAATAACCAAAATATTGTTATTTCTGATTGTTATTATTATGTCCGGCTCCTGGGCTGAATGGCCAGCGTAGTGGCTTTCAGTTCAGAGGGCTCCGGGTCCGATTCCCGGCCGAGTCGGAAAATTTAACCTTAAATGATTAATTCCCTTGTCTCGGGGATGGATGTCTGTGCTGTCCCCAACACCCCTGCAATCCATACACCACACATAACACTGTTCTTCACCACAATAACACGCAGTTTCCTATACACGGAAGATGGTGCCCACCCTCGTTGGAGTTTCTGCCTTACAAGGACTGCACCAGGCTAGCAATAGGCATACGAAATTATTATTATTATTATTATTATTATTATTATTATTATTATTATTATTATTATTATTATTATTATTATTTTCAGAGGCCTAACCTCTAGCTCATCGGCCCTATTGTTGAGTATTATCCATGTGCATGTTTTCTTTCTTATGTATGTATGTATGTATGTATGTATGTATGTATGTATGTATGCATGTATGTATGTATATCTACCCTGTTTCATTGCTCACGGGACGAGTTGGCCGTGCGGTTAGGAGCGCTCAGTTGTGAGCTCGCATCCGGGAGATAGTGGGTTCGAACCCCACTGTCGGCAGCCCTGAAGATGGTATTCCGTGGTTTCCCATTTTCACACCAGGCAAATGCTGGGGCTGTACCTCAGTTAAGAGCCACGGCCACTTCCTTCCCATTCCTAGGCCTTTCCTGTCCCATCGTCGCCATAAGACCTACCTGTGTCGGTGCGACGTAAAGCAACTAGCAAAAAGTTTCATTGCTCGCATTCTGTGGCATGGCCTACTCACCTAGACAGCGGTCTACATGATACTACGCATGTTGATTCCAAGAACGAATTTAATGGAGAATTACAATTACACAACATCCCACAGAATCTGCGCACTATATAACGGTGTACCCTCATTTAGTGTCCCGGAAGATTGTAAGCCTTACATTCTTTATATTCTCAGTCATTGCTTAATCATTCTGATAAAACATGCTGGCACTACACACTGCTAACAAGTTGCTCTATGGTATAGTGTGGCAAGGACTGAAAAGCACACTGAGTACGCGCGATTAAGCAGGCGATCAGATAATCAGACTCCTCTTCCTAATCTTTCCCACATAATGGGTAGTACTGTATCGAGAGTCAGATTTGAAAGAAAAAGAAGTCGATGACATTAAGAGCAACTTAATTATTAATTATTTATGTTACAATGACCAAAAGCGAGGTTTTACCTCTGATATGAAACACCTCAGCGTACAACATGTTACTTCATAGTACATAGTGTTGAAAGTCTTAAATAATGGTAAGATTTCTCGGTTCAGGGCCCACTATTTAACAGTCGACGCCATCCTTGAAGGAATCGATATCATTCAAGGATCAGTCCAATAGATGTGTTGACTCGCCAACATGATACAGTGCAGCCCTCTGATAGATATCTAAGCAACTGTTTTACATGCACTGAAAAATGTTGCTGATGTTATATTTTGTTAAAAGTTGAGAGCGGTAAGTAACTAGAGTATCGTTAAGTTCTACTTTCCATATTATTGTGAAGAACATAAGCGCATGAATTTCGACATAATTTGTGTTTAACGTTCGGTCAATTACTGTCGGTCTTACGGTACACCGGAGTCACAGAAGTTTACTCTAATTAGGGATTCTTTAAAGTGTTAGTAAATCTACAGAGCCAGTTCTAAAACATTAATTCAACCTTACATGACAATGGACTGTCTCGGGATTCAATCTCGAAACCTTAGCCATAAGAAGATGAGGGCCTCACCGATAAGCCATTATACTGTTGGCAAAAGAAGAAAATGAGGGAAACATGATAGAAGAAATGTGAGCAAGGACATAACCCTCAAATTTAGGAAACGGCCAGATTACAGATTTGATTGCAGCGTTACTCTGTCCGGCTCCAGGGCCAAATTGTTAGCATGCTGGCCTTTGCTCCGAGGGATACAGCGTTCGATTCCCGACTGCTTCGGCGATTTTAACCTCAATTAATTAATTCCTCTGGCTCGGAGGCAGGCGTTTAGTGCCGTCTACAACATCAGAATTCTTCTTAGGTAGGGCCTCATCCTTACAGACGCGCAGGTCGCCCGTAACGGCATTGGCTGTTTTCAGGCCTTTCCGGAGGCCATACGCCATTATTATTATTATTATTATTATACTCACTATTAATGATAAAATAGAATAAATAGAACGCCTTCTCAGAAACCAGCAAATAGGTATTACATAGTAAAGATTACTGTTTGGTAATTATGGACTAATTTTTAAAGTCTTCCATTTAGGAAGAGTACGACTGTGTAGACCTAAAGAAGAAATCTGCTGCCAAGAAGATACGGAGTTCTAAGACGGGTAGTTCAAACGAAACTGAAATGCAGTATATATTGGAGTCCTCTCTCTCACTCACTAACTCTCTCTCTGCAGCTCTTTCATCCCAATGTGCGCCCAAACCTTCACCGATATTATGATCAAATTTCCTTTGTGTACGTTGATGAAGACGAGAAAAATGTTGTACTTCAGCCGATAGATATTAAACAGGTATGAATATTAATGAAATATTATTCTAAGTCCTATAATCACTCTTTATTTGAAAAAGGGTGTATACCATGCACTACAAGTTGTTTGCTATGTCAACTCCTTCTTCTTCTTCTTCTTCTTCTTCTTCTTCTTCTTTCTCTACCGCTTTTCCCACACCTGTGGGGTCGCGGGTGCGATCTGTGGCGCACATGAGGATTTGGTCCTGTTTTACGGCCGGATGCCCTTCCTGACGCGAACCCTGTATGGAGGGTTCAAATCACTATTGCGTATTTATCTGGTGGTTGGTTGTGTAGTCTGTTGTATGAATATGAAGAGGCAAGTATTGGGACAAACACAAACACCCAGTCTCCGGGCCAGAATAATTAATCCGAGGCGATTAAAATCCCCGACCCGGTCGGGAATCGAACGCGGGACCCTCTGAAACAAAGGTCTCAACACTGACGTTGCAGCCAATGAGTCGGACTTCTTTACTATGTCAACAAATTGGAATAATAGGTTATTCAGTATGCAATGACATTTGTCCTATAAAACTAGGAAATAACAGACCTTTAATGTTGCATTAATATATGATTACAATACTGAACCATTCTAAGAAAAAAGAAACAACTTGAGGTTTTTACTTAGACTGCACAGGGAAACAGAAAGAGTATAGTTGCTAATTTTTTATTCTGTGAAATTTTCAAGATCATGATTTTCGCTCCGTTAATGAGACGAGGTGTAGGTTGGTTTTATGCACACATGTTCATATACAGTGGAACGAGCAGTGGCAGCCAGAGTTTGTACGTTCTATCTGATTCTGTGCGGTGGATAAGTGCACGGCTATAAATTGTATTTTTCGCATTCCTGCACAGACCATGCAGGCAAGAGGAGCGTAAATACGAAATATTGCAATGTGCCTACCTCAGTCATATTGGCCACATCTCTACAGTTCCTGCATGTTACTGGTATTCTTACGAAGAGCATTGGACATACAAGAATGGCCCTTAACATGTAATGAGAGTCACATTTGGAGGCATTATTCACGTCCTTGTATGCCAAGATTCAATGTCGTTATGTTAACATATTCAACACAATATACTTTGCATTTTCCAAAAATCTCCCCGTACCAACTGGGAGAAGGAGTTGCTGATGTGTACGCACCTCCTGAGTTTAAAAATCGCACCCAGAATTAAAAAATTAAAGTTACAGAAAGTTATGTTTAACTTTTTAAATATTGTTTATGAACCATTGTTATGTATTTGATATGTTTAAACCCTATATCTAAATTATAATATACTGAATGTGGACACCCAGTAATTATGCAAACTTTATTACAACAACAGCATTTTCGTAATGCATTTCGTGTGAACTCCATTTTCACTCCCCATCCACCATGCTGAAGAATATTTTTCGCGCAAGATCGAATGAAAATATAAGAAGAAGAAGAAGAAGAAGAAGAAGAAGAAGAAGAAGAAGAAGAAGAAGAATTGTACCGGTAGGTACACCTCAACGTCGCACATTCAAAACAAGCGCCTTAATAAACTCCTCTATCGATCAAAAGGTGATACTGATACCACATGAAGTTGGAACTTTAATCGGAAGATGTCCCTACTAAAATATTAAGTAATTGCGTTATAGTGAAGTTTCCTAAACTGATTGATTTTCCCCTTGTTTTGTTTCGCTATTCATCTAGAAGTTTGGACATTTTTCCACAGGTGACACTACCAAAAACTCTGATCATGCACTTTGGTGCAAGGTGAAAGAACTTATAACTTAAAGAAGTTTTGTGTTTCTAGGTTTTGATGATGATGATTGTTGTTTAGAGGGGCCTAACATCTAGGTCATCGGCCCCTCTAGGTTTTCATAACTGAATCTTTGTTCATTTATTTTTGGGTTGGCAACACTTCTTTTCTTTCCGCCAGTTTTTAATCTGGTCCATCATAATTTTTTGTAATTAATTTTCAACCAATCCCCCATTTCTTGTTCACTTTGAATTTACCAGTAAAAATTGAGATGGGTGTGTCCGGTTTAGTCCTGAATTCTCTCGAACCTTCCCTGAGGCTACATAAGTTGCGGCTTTTCAAGTTTCCTTGTCAATTGATCGTCGTCTTTCTAAGTGTGTGTGTTAAGGCAGGAGGCGGGGCGCCTCTTTCTTCGGCCGACAGAACATCTACAAGGTAATGGCCACTTAAATTCTATCTTTCTTGCTGTCTCCGCAAATTTATCCGAGGGGAAGGTCCGATTCTTTAACTATGTAACAAACTTTTCTAAAATGTAAATCCTCCTTCGACTAATGTAAAATTTCCTAAAGCTTTTAACTGTAAATTCGGGGATAGAGAGTGAGTTACGTTCTCGAGCTCCCCTTCATCTTGGTTTGAGATGACTACGCTTTCGTAACTGTTTTTTCTGTAATGTATTAAAGTTATTTCCATGCGAGCCACCTCAGTAGTTTGGGACTAGCCCCAGTTTCATCGGCCGAGAGCCCCCATAGGTTTAAATTTTTCATTATCGAGAGCGCAGTGTACGCCTCCATTCTGTTTGTGTTAGGGCCGTTTATTTAACCTGTTCTATTGTCGCAAAGGCCCAGTAAGGTGGGTACTAGATACCCCTGTGTTAAACTGTTTCCATTTGTAAATTGTGCCTGGAGAGGCCAAAGATTGTAAGATGTGGATGCAATATTGTGTAGAGTAGGCTGGAAGAAACTGAGAGCCTGTAAGCTCTTTCCAAAGTTTTGTAATTGTGAAGGGTGCCTCTGGAAGGTTTAATGTTGTAAATTTTCGGAGCTAATGCTCTTAAATTGGGATATTTTCAGTCCTTGTCTGATCTTTGCGATTTCTCAACCTTGTAAACTGGATCCGGTATCTCAGAATTGTAAACTACGGGCTTGAAGCCCCAAATCTGTAAATATTCACTAATCTTGGATTGTCCAAGGCTTGTTGCAAGATTGCTAATTGTACCTGTCATGTTGTTAATTTTTGAAATTCTTAAAAAAATATAACCTTTTAAAGTTTTAATTCAATTCTCGATATTGTAGTTAGACCCATTCACCCCTGCACCTTCTTTAACCTCTTTCTGCTCCACGGGTAATTATTATTATTATTATTATTATTATTATTATTATTATTATTATTATTATTATTATTATTATTATTATTATTATTATTATTATTATTATTATTATTATTATTATTATTATTATTGTACCGGGCGGTACACCTCCACGCCGCTAATTCAAACATTGCGCCAGTTGAAACTCCTCTACTGGAGAAAGCCTGAACTTTAACAACCACATTAATTCTAGGGTTTCTCAGAAGATGTCTTTACTGTGAATTTTGAAGTGTTCTGAACTATGTCGGTTTCGATTTGTTTTTGTTTTCTCTGTAGTAAGAAGTGTGAACATTCTCTTCTAGATGGCACTACTTAAGAACTACTATTATGCACCCTAGTGCGAAGAGAGGGAACTTTTTTTTTTTTGAAGAAATTGCTATTCATAAGTTTGTTCTTTGTTAAATTTCTTTCAGTCATTGTTTGGGTTGGCAGTATAACCCTTCTCTTTCCGCCAGTTTTGAATTTGACCAATAAGGAATTTCTGTAATTAATTTTCCACCAATAAGGTGTTTCTTCTTCGTCTGGTGTATTAGTTTTTGCCATTATCCAATAAAATTTTGTGGGCGGGTTGTAATCATTCATGAAACGTCTCGAATTTTCCACGAGGGTATATAAACTGCTGATTTTCGGGTCTCCTGGGCACTTCAGTAACATCTCTCCTAGTGTGATTATGTAGCAGGGGGCGGGAAGCGCCTCATTCTTCGGGCAGCAGTTCATCTACAAGGTAATGGCCGTTTAATAACTATATTTCTTGCTAGCTCAGCAGTTTAACCCTCGGGGCAGGTTCGAAACTTTTCTCATGTAACCTATCCTTAAAATATAATATACACTTGGTAAAACTTCGTCTCTTTAACTATAAATTGGGATAGAGAGTGCTAAACCCTCTCGAGCTCCCACTCCTATTGTTTTGAGGTGACTTTGTTTTCACAACCGTTTCTTCCTTTCTTAATGTAATAAAGTCTTCTTATACAAGTCACCTCTTTATTATGGGATTAGCCCTTGTGTATGCGGCCTAGTGCCAAGTAGGTTTTAAAAGGTATTAGGAGTGCAAGTTACTCCTCCATTCAATTCAGAATTTTGGGCCATGTAATTGACCTGTTTCTTTACTGAATAGGCCTCAGGAGGTTGGGTATCATTACCCCTGTTCTTGTGTGCCCGGAGGGCAGCTTGAAGGTGGAGTTTGGTGTGGCCTTTGAATAGGCTTGAACTTTGAGAGCGGGTTGCTCTTCCTTAAATTTGGTTTCTGTGTGCCTCGAGCAGGCTTAACTGGGTAATTGGGAGCAAGTGCTCCTTGGCATGATTGGGGTTTTCTGCCCCTTTGTTGAACCTTGTACATAGGTAAAGTTGGGCTCATTGCTCAAGGATTGCGTGTCTGGGGGCTCGAAACCCAAATCCATTAACAAATTGCAATTGTACATTCTTAATTTGTTGATATGCTACTGAGTACCTGTTATACTTGTTATTTCTTGATCTTGAAAAGAAAATATAACCTTTGTTAAATTTTAAATTAACTTTAATTTCGTAGTTGAGACCTGTTCCACCCAGCACCTTCTTTCACCTCTGCTGTTCCACAGATACCTCGGAACAATTATTATTATTATTATTATTATTATTATTATTATTATTATTATTATTATTATTATTATTATTATTATTATTATTACGATCCTCCGTGGCTCAGGTGTCAGCGCGCGGGTCTCTCACTGCTTCCGTGGTTCAAATCACGGTCACTCCATGTGAGATTTGTTCTGGACAAAGCGGAGGCGGGACAGGTTTTTCTACGGAAACTCCGGTTTTCCCCTGCCATATTTCATTCCAGCAACACTCTCCGATATCATTTAATTTAATCTATCATTCATTAATCATTGCCCCAGAGAAGTGCGACAGCCTTCGGCAGTCGGCATAATTCCTATCCTCGCTGCTCCATTCCTGACCCAGTCGAATGACTGGAAACAGGCTGTGGATTTTCACTGTTATTATTATTAAGGAAACAACTACCGGGTTAGGCCTATAGACCTTCTAAAGAAGTATAATTTAGGTGAACTGCGTACAAATTTCGACGTTATGCTTACGTTGCCGTCTAGCAGCAAAAGCGGAAATCCTACCGTATGGTTTTATAATGTGAGTAGTTATTTTTTTAGGAAGATGATGAAAGCGCCAACAGAGGTCTCCGACATGTTGACTGTTAGGATAAGGGTGCCATGCGGTTTGTTCCTCCTTCAAATTCGAACACAGGATCTTGGTATAACGAGTACGATCCTCTACCCCTGAGCCATGGAGATAGCGAGCGATAAGCAATACTAAGCCAATGAACTGCTACACAATGTCGCAGCGGTCATCACAACCCCTTCCAATTTCATTCCCCATGCCGTTAAGGCAGGAATGTCAGTGAGCAAACAAGAGACAAGACGCACCTCTCGAATCGCGTATGCAGAAAGAGAAATTCCGCATAAAACATATGATGTCGTCTGCGGGATGGTAGACTAACGAGTGTGCAAGTAGGTGTTACTTGTATGTACGAGCGCCACCTCCTCCTCAAATTTGGATCGGGGATGCAAACGAATTTTTTATTTTGGTTTTGGTTTCCCGATTTTGGATCATTGATGCCAATCTAATTCCTGGATTATCCGATTTTAGAATTTTTCGATTTTGGAATTGCTGGAGGATATTTCTAGTGAGAGTTTTCAAAGTGGATGGATAATGGATAATCACGCATCTTCAAAGTTGTTATTCCGTCGCTTGATTTTTTAAAATATTTCTGTCGTCACAGTGGAACGCCAATATCGATTTTTCAATTTTGTTAATATTTTGGAATTTACAATTTTCCAAATTTTTTGATTTCTTGGAATTTTGACAATGGTTTTGGTTTCTCGATTTTGGATCATTGATGCCAATCTAATTCCTGGATTATCCGATTTTATAATTTTTCGATTTTGGAATTGCTGGAGGATGTTTCTAGTGAGAGTTTTCAAAGTGGATGGATAATGGATAATCACGCATCTTCAAAGTTGTTATTCCGTCGCTTGATTTTTAAAATATTTCTGTCGTCACAGTGGAACGCCAATATCGATTTTTCAATTTTGTGAATATTTTGGAATGTACAATTTTCCAAATTTTTCGATTTCTTGGAATTTTGACATTTTTCGAATTTTGGATTTTTGTAACGTCGAAATTTGAATTTGGAATTAGGGTACCAACAATTTTTTACTTTTATTTTTGGAATTTGAAGCGATCGTAATTTCCCTTTTGAACTGCAGGATAATCTAACTAGTCTATGGTATGTCTATATAACCTCTATATAACTATATAACATTTGCTTGATCGTAATTTATAAGTTTTTGAACCGAAAGATAATCTGACTATGGTATATTTTTCTCTGTATATAAAACGCTAATTTGACGGTCGACAGCTGAACGAAGAAAACATATTGTATTAGAAATAGATGCATTGCTACACAAGTGATGTCTGATTGATAAATCCATGAATTACAAGTAGAATTAAAGCCTGGCCATTTGTCGTAAAGTCTATTACCACGTTTTTGTACCACTTTTTCTATTAGGTAATGCTTGGGATATTGCGTTTTTCGAAGTTCTTCTAAGTAGAAGCCTTCTTCGATGAGCTGTTTCACTAGCCTTTCAGCTTATATTCGGTAGACGGAGAGGTTGTCCCCACCGCCGGCTTAACAGAGGCTAGTTTAACTAGCCCTGCAGCTCTACAGTACATTCGGTACTGAACCCATGACCTTTCACCACCAAGGGTTCAGTACCTATATACCGTTTATTCATTGGATCTTTGCCTCACTTAGATTCTTCTATTATCTGCTGCGCACATTCTAAAATTCAAAGCCAGTGTAATACGATTGTATCTACGTATCGTTTATTTGACCGGTTGGCGTATTTCGCGATTTCTACGGTCTCTGGTTCAGATTCTAAAATTTCTAGGTAATTTAACAAGACTCTATCTTCATATCGTTTATTCACAGGATCATTGTCTCGCGTCGGATCTCCTACACATTGCCATTTGTAGCGTAGTTAATAGTGTTCCCCCAAACTGATCCATGTTCACTCTATATATAGTATGAATATTATAGACATCCACGTTTCGCTCTATATAGAGTACACCATTTTTTCTCGCTATGAGTTTATTAAGAAGTCGCAGTCCCTCCCATTCGGAGACGTAGTTTCTAGCCTTATTTCAGCATCGACTGAACAACGAAACAGGACAGCGATCCAGCAGTGTTTAGGATCTTTCACGAATTGCGCTGCAGCATCTAAAAACATCATCTGCTTCGATATGGCAGTACAACGTCACGGAACGCTTTTTCCCACAGCCATTCGATGTCTCATTGCCGGTTGCGTGTAGTGGCAAGACTATCCTTCTTGTCACTCCGACTACCTCGTTGAACGGAGTGCGATTTAAGAGTATCTACATCTTTGCCAAGTCGCTCTATCAACCAATGTGCGTGTTCGTAGAACAGGTCATGTCCCGTTTCAAAAAAAATAGGTCTTCGTTGAAATGATACGTTATGCCAAAAGTAATGAAGGGGTCAGGTACATGCTCACCGTCATCGATATCTACATGGAAACGGCTTCTGTGGAGCCGGTACGTAATAAATCATGTACTGTCGTAACTGCCTCATACCAACGCTTCATTCAAAACTTCAACCTGAACTACTGCAAACGGATCAAGGCAAGGAGTTTTTCAACAAAAACTTTCCAGCTTACCTAATATCTCAGGGTGTTCGTTATAATTTTACATTTATTAATCTTAAAGCTAGTGTTGTGGAGCTTTTCAGTCGAAATTTTTTAATAAACGAATATGTGCCAAGAATTTACAGACTGGGAATCGTTTCGCTGGCTCAGTTTAAACTCTAGTGACACGTTACAACGATATCATACTTGGAACCATCGACACGAAACCTCGACTCGTAACGAAAAACACACCACAGTTGAATAATATTTTTAATTCCATAAAAACAGTCAATCCACTTCGTCATCGATTTCGTATTGGTGATTATGTTCGCATCAGTAAACGTAAGTCCATCTTCAACAAAGGATACACACCAAACTGGAGCACAGATATATTTCGCATTAAAAGTAAAACTCACCAAGCCAGTTACTGAGTCAACGTCCCTTCGTCTGGGACTTGTTTCTTTTGAAAGATATAATCGAATCTATAACGTATTTGAAGATATCAGCGATAATTTCTACTACGACTGTCAAGTGTTAACTCTATCGCCTGGTAGCTGCACCAGAGACGATAGTCACGGTCATATCTACGAGGTCCTTGTGAGACAACACGATAGGAGAGATTTTCTCAGGGAAAACGTAAATTTGAACATTATCCGGACAACGTAACACATCGTTGTCATATTGTATCTACTTTCAAAATCGATTTTTTACGACTAGATTCCCTTTTCCCGCTGCTAGGCTTTTTGGCACGGGAACTTGCACCGAACGGCAACGAGTTGCATCAGCTGCATCAGGCTGAACATCTAAAAAAATTGCACGAAATCTACCACGTATCCATCACCTGCAATATCATCACAGACGTATAAGACAGTCAGGAAGATTCGCCTTCACTTTACGATTGTATCATTTCTTCATGTCTTTGCTGGCGAGATGTAGTGTTTACAGTGCACTGTGTCTTCTGGTATGGGCTATATCAAATTTGTTACTTTCATTGACCTGTCTCAGTCTCATCCTTGGTTTTGACGATGCTAGTAATACCACTGCTTATGCAGCCAGTCCCTGTTATGAATGGTGCAAAAATATCGCTCATAGGGTCGGTTGGTGCATGCATTTCAGTGGGCTTGGTAGGCTGATATGTAATAGCAACGGCTGGCTCGGCGAGGAAAGTAACGGGAAACTACCACTCCTCTTTTCCCTAGTACGCCTCTTCAGTGATGCCTAGGCTAATTATTACAGCTGTTGGCGGAGCTGCAGAGTATCAAACCAGCCTTCGGGCAGAATACTCAACGTACATACATCATTTCTTCGGATGGCGGTCATAGTATATGCGAAACTACTACTAAAATGTTTTCAATCTTCCCCTGAAGGGGGAGGCGGGCCACTTACACGGTGACGCCGTCTCTCAGGCCGGGGGATTTGTTACGGTGAAGGAGATGCTCGGAGAAGGTGAGGGAGTTACCGGCCGTGGCCTATACTAGGAAATGTCCTGGTATTCTATGCGAAATCCCACCCGTGATACTTTACCATCCAGCGAGTGTCAATCACATTAGACATATAACATTAAGCTTAATGAATAAGAACAGAGGTCTCATCCATTCAGAGCCTCACACGCCGTTGACGTACAAACTACACTTAAAGCCAGCATGAAGCGAGTGTATAAAACACAGCGCACTATATGTAGATTAAATCCCATTCAAAGTCAAAACGCTGTAGGCCTAAATCAAGTCACAAGCTGTCAGTAACGCGAGCTATCGTGCGTCAGTAAAAAGGCTCTTCAACGGCTTGATTATACGCTAAATGAAATCGATTCTGGAAGTAAAGAGACCGATCGATTTGCTTGAATGCATCGTAAGAATTGAATATCATTCTTATCAACCTAATAGATCTGGATTTATTTCATTATAGAAGCCATCCATTTTAATCTCATAAATAAACGAATCAGAATCTGTGTAGAGTAATTTTATATTATCAGCGTACTTCTTATTCTTCATATAATCTACGCAGGCTTCGACAACGTTCAACATCTTCAACTAGTTAACAAGAAAGTTATTGGAAAAGTAAAAGAATAATTCAAAGGAAATCTCGTTAAAAGTTCTGTAGCAGTTAAAGCTAAACCCTACAGCCTTATACCCGAGAATAATAAATCAATTAAGAAATTGAGAAATTAAGGAAAGAAAGGTATTATGAAGAGTGTTGTTAACAACGTTGTAAGCACAAACGTTTATAAGAACTATATCGCCAATAATCCAAGAGTATTAACATAAGAAATGTATCTGTTTAAAAGCAAGAACCATCAGATCTACACTCAGTTAATTCAGAAAGAAGTACCGTAATGAAGATAACAAGCAATTTATTATACGTAACTCCACAGATACACTAGCCTGGGGTCATAACCATATTACACACTATTACGTCGTGCAATTACCAATCTACGTCTCTGAAGATCAAGAAATGCGCAATAAATGCATCGTTTTATAACGCAAAGATGTACATACTACTGAAACGATCATAGCATTGCAAGGAGCTGTAAAGATGTTTATGATTGTTATTACTATATTTTCTATTTTTACCTTAAAATATCGAGTCAATACAAGAACAGCAGGACCTGAAAGAGGTAGTCAGAGTTAACTGCCAGTTTTAAAGCTAGTTTAGCGTAAAGGAGAGGCCTGGTTTAAACATTTGACAACAACGCTGGATGCTCTAGTTAGATTATCCTTCAATTCAAACTAGCTATTACGATCGCTTCCAATTCCAAAAAAAGGTACATTGATATCCTAATTCGAAATTTCAAAATTGGACATTTCGAAAATTTTCAAAATTTGAAAAATTCTGAAGTCCCCAAAACATTAAAAATTTCGAAAATAGTAAATATAACAAATCCACAAAATTGAGAAATCGACATCCGAGATCCGGTGATAAAATCTGAAAATTCCAAAATCGGAAAATCCACAAATTATATTTTATCCATGATCCAAAATCAAACTAAAATCCAGAAATAGGTTGGCACCCCTGGTCCAAATTTGAAGAGGAGGAGGCGCTCGACATCAATTGTGAAAAAATGCATTTTTCATTTTTGACATTTTCCAAAGCTATTTTGGAACACATATTTTTTCATGGGAAATCATCGAATCAGTAGCTGTTAGTGAAGGGCTACAATGGCTCTTGTGTATTTTAATGAATATGAGGTTTTCCTTACACCTACGGCAAAGTAACAAATACGCCACATTAGCATATTTGTCGTTGTTGTGGTTACCGATCTGACTAAAAGTTGAGAGGTTCAAATTCGAGTCTGTGAAACGTCGACCGTATTCTAGTATTTTCCATAAGGAAAATAATTATTTCAGTACTATTGTTGTATTTTTTGTTTTTGTTTGGGTCTCAGTCCATACCTGGTTAGTTTTTGTTGAAAACTAACCAATGCGCCACATTCCATCATGTTTGGCAATGAGGGTAATTAACTGGCTGGCGATCAATGAAAACTAATGAATGTGTCATTGAACTTCTGGAAAATTATACCTCCCTGTAATCTCTGCGTTGAACATTCAGTGAATTCCTTATTGGAAATGACCTGGAAATGTTGATAAATAATGCATATTGAAGAAATAAAAACTCATTATTTTTCATTCAAATGGAGATTTGGAGATTTTAATCTACCCTATCAGGTAGATTATGATGGAAATCTTCTTAAAGAAAGAAAAGTGCATCCAAATTCTGAATATGTCTCGAAATATTCAGTCCAATATATTTGTCCTCAGAACGGAACAGCGGTATAGTCTTAGACTGCCCTACATTTTACGTTCTAATATAGGCCTACATATGTTACGGTGCTGTAATTAAACGATGTAGGAAAGTTTAGTGTGGACAAAAATACCACTAGAAAATTGAAGTCTACCAAAAGTGAAATTATATAACTAAACCTGCAACTGTCCCACATCACCCAACAGGGAACATCCTTGAAAGAAAAAGCGAAGATGACTGGATAAGATTATAATATATTAGGATTTATTTTAATTTTTCTCTAGCTAAAGATACTTGATAGTAATGGGAGTGGCGATTATTGTCTCAAGTGGCAAAACTACAGGTATATCAGGGACTCAAGAAACTTATATAACACTACTTTAGAAAATCATTCTTATATGCTTCCTGTTTCACGTCGCACTATATCAGAATGGTTCTCAGCAACGTGGAGTAAGGAAAGGGCTAAAAGTGAATGAATGCATAAAATCAATCAATCAATCAATCAATCAATCAATCAATCAATCAATCAATCAATCAATCAATCAATCAATCAATCGTGTTTAAGAGGATAGGTGGATAGAGCTTGTATTTTCATTCTTTCTTTCTGTCCTCATACACATATTAAAGAAAGGCAATCACTACAATGTGTGAAGAATAATTCTTGTTTTCAAGTCTTGTGACTATAAAAATGATTTACCACTACTTTTCTGCCGAGTTAAAGGGAGAATAACGTGGAGAATATGATATACCGGTAATTTGAAATTTAGGAAGTGAAAATAGCATATTCACGAATTTGCCACTTCACCTTTGGAAGCTGGTTGAAAATATGCACGCAAAATAAAGTATTGAATATGTTGAATTTTATTCTAATATACAGTAGTTAAACTAAAGCCACAATGATAATTGTAATGTCGACTGATTAAAATGTAAATCAACGGGAGACAAAGTACGAAGACACTGCTGAGAAGGGCAGATAAATAATATCACATTGAAACAGTTTTTTGCTCTCTTGAACAGCATAGAATTACACGTACGTTAGTTGAACATGGCGCCGACAATTTGTCATCCACACCTAGGCCTACTGTAGAGTATTAACGTGAATCAGGTTGTACAGTAGTGGTTACCGATCTGACTAAAAGTTGAGAGATTCAAATTCGAGTCTGTGAAACGTCGACCGTATTCTAATATTTTCTATAAGGAAAATAATTATTTCAGTATTATTGTTGTATTTCTTGTTTTTGTTTGGGTCTCAGTCCATACCTGGTTTGATGCAGCTTTCCACGTACCATATCCTGTGTTAACTTCATCTCTACGTAACTGTTACATCCTACGTCCACACTTACATGTTTGCCATATTCATGTCTTGACCATTAATACTCCCGAATCCCGACATTTACCTCAGAGAAGTACTGGACATCTCAAAATGTGTTCTATCCATCTACTTCTTCTCCTGACCTAACTACAACAAACATTTCACCTCTCACTTACTTGGTTCGGTACCTCTTCATTTGTAATCCAGTCTACTCATCTCACCTTCAACATTCTTCTGTAACACCGCATTTCAGACGCTTCCATTCTATTTCTTTATCCACTAGTTATGTCAAAGATTCACTTCAATACAGTGTAATGCTTCACATAATAGTCTTCAGCAACATCTGAGGTGAACAAACTTTTTTTTAAATAAGTACCTTCCTTGGATAGGCTAGTCTTTATCTTACGTATTACTTACATCTGATATCATTGATCCTTCTACTACTAGGGAAACAACGTTCTTGTACTACCTATAATAGTTAATTTCCTAATCATATATTCCCTTTATCATCTGACTCGATTCGACTGCATTACATTACATTATATTAGATGTATTTATTTGCATTTTGCAACCCTTCTCTGCCATACCAAAGCAAAGCAAGGTTGAAGTTTCACGCCACTGCCGATATAGCGACCATAGCTAAGGGACCTCCAGTTTTGCTGCACGGGACATCCGAACTACAGAGTCAAGATTTTCCATTTAAAAATCACGTGCATTGTCTAGCATTCGATCCGTGGCTGCCTTTGTGAGAAACCATTGACGATCCCACCATACGGTCACGCCTGTGCCTATACCGTTAAGAGAACGCTTAGATTAAAGTAACAGTATTATTAGCAATCTCGGAGGTTTCATTTGATGTCCTTCAACTGTGACACCTTTTACAATTATTTCTTTCAGGTTTCCCTTGCCGCATATTCTATATAAAAAATAAAGGGGAGAAACAAACTGTAATTCTGACTTATGTTCTAGATACTTGCTTTCACTCTCTTCGATCATGCCCTCTAAGTCTAACATTTGTCCAGACGGTAGATAACCCTTCTTTCTTAGCAGTTAATTTCGACCGCCTTCGAAATTCTATGAATTTGGACCAATCAACGATATAAAAACGATAATAATAATAATAATAATAATAATAATAATAATAATAATAATAATAATAATAATAATAATAATAATTGCCTTACGTCCCACTAACTACTTTTACGGTTTTAGGAGACGCCGAGATGCCTGAAATTTGTTCCGCGGGAGTTCTTTTACGTGACAGTAAATCTATCGACACGAGGCTGACGTATATGAGCACATTCAAATACCACCGGACTGAGCCAGGATCGAACCTGACAAGTTAGGGTCAGAAGGCTACCGCCTCAACCGTCTGAGCCACTCAACCCGGAATTATTATTATTATTATTATTATTATTATTATTATTATTATTATTATTATTATTATTATTAATATTATTATTGTACCTGGAGGTACACCTCAACGCCGCGCATTCAAAATTAGCCGCTAAATGAACTCCTCTGTTGGTCAAACAGTGAAACTGAAACTACACGAACTTGGAAATTTAATCAGAAGATGTCACCACTGAAAAATGAAGTAATTGTTTTGTTGTGAAGTTTCCTAAACTGACTGAATTTCTCCTTGTTTTGTTTGCCTTTCATCAAGAAGTTTGGACATTTTTCCACAGATGATACTACCAAAAAACTATGATCATGCACCCTGGTGCAAGTTGTAAGAAGTTATAACTTAAAGAAGTTTTGTATTCCTAGGTTCTCCATAACTGATCTATGCTCATTTATTTTTGGGTGGCAACCCTCCTTTTTCCTTTCCGCCAGTTTTGAATGTGGCCAATCAAAAATTTCTGTAATTAATTTTCAACCTATCACAGGCTTCTTGTTCGATTCTGAGTGTAACTTTGAGATTAACCAATTAAATTGAGAGGGTGTGGCTGGTTTAGTCTTGAATGATCTCGAACCTTCCCTGAGGGTTTATAAACTGCGGCTTTTCGCGTTTCTTGGTCAATTGATCGTCGTCTATCTGAGTGTGTGTGCTTAACACTGCTCTTTCGTCGGCAGCAGAACATCTGTAAGGTAATGGCCACATAAATTACATCTTTCTTGTTGTAGCTACCTCCGCAGCTTAATCCGAAGGGAAAGGTCCGAATCTTTAGTTATGTAACCTGCTTTCCTAAAATGTAACTTTCTTCCGGCTAATGTAAAACTTCATAAAATCTTTAACTGTAAACCGGGGATAGAGAGTGAAGTACCCTCTCGAGCTCCCCTTCATCTTGGTTTCAGGCGACTTCGTTTTGTAACGGTTTTCTTCCTGTAATATGTTAAAGTATTTTCCATGCGCGCCACCTCAAGTAGCTTGGGATTAGCCCCTGTTTCATCGGCCGAGAGCCCTGTAAATTTTAATTTTCATTATCTGGGAGTGCAGTGTACGCTTCCTTTCAGTTCTTCTTTCGGGCTGCTTACTTAACCTGTTCTTTTTCGCAAAGGCCCTGTAGGTTGGGTACGAGATACCCCTGTTTCAGTTTGTAAGTTGGGCCACGGAAGGCCAGAGAGTGTTAGAATTGTGTGTAATGTTGCCTTAAGCGGGCGGTTAAAATTGGATGAATGTCGAAGAGCCTGTTAGCTCTTTTTCCAAGTTTTGATTATTGCAAAGAGTGCCTCTGGAAGGCCAGATGTTGTATTTAGAGAGCAAGTGCTCTTGATTTAGGGGATTTCTGCCCCTGACTTAATGGTTCCTAAATCTTAACTTAAATGGTGTAAACTGGATCCGGTAACTCTGGAATTGTAAAACTACGGGCTTGAAGCCCATAATTGTAAAGTTCACTAATCTTGTATTTCCCTAGTCTTGTTTCAAGATTGCTTTTGTACCTGACATATTGTTATTTGTTGAGTTGTCTTTTGAAGAAATATAACCTTCCGTTCAAGTTTTAAATTAATTTTGATATTGTAGTTAGACCCATTTACCCCGGCAACTTCTTTAACCTCTTTCTGCTCCACGGGTATCCCGGTAACAATTATTATTATTATTATTATTATTATTATTATTATTATTATTATTATTATTATTATTATTATTATTATTATTATTATTATTATTATTATTGCATTTCTTGGACATGAAAACTTTATTGCCGTTGATCAATATTCCCACTGAAATATTCGGCTTCATTGCTAACCCCAGATACTATGCTGGCCTTTGATCAAAAGGGTCGCGGGTTCGATTCCCGGCCGGGTCTTGGATTTCAATTTTTGTAGGTTAATTCCTTTGAATTGGGGACAGGGTTTGTATATCGTATTCAACATTAGATTTCACAGACTCACAGGCAGCCGATGGATGTCAGTACGAGAGATCTGCGCGAAGCCTCTTCGGAGGCAATACGCAATTGAATTAAATTCATCACTGAAATGTAGTGAAGCTCACTTCAACTAAGCGGTGGTGTTATTAATTAGGGAATGTTTCCGCTAACACTTATACTGTAGTTGTTCGTCACAATGGACTTGTAGGTTCAATTCTCCGGAATCTGCGGCGTAATGAAAGCACCTACCGAGAGTGGGTATGCGCAATACGGTGTAATGAGACAATTACATTGCAGCAAGTGTTGCCAACTTGGCAGCCACTCAGCAGACAACTGAAGGTCGAAGGCACCAAGTGGGGGTGAGGGTCACGAAATAAGCAGTAAACAAAACAAGCTTTTCACAGCTTTCCTTATTCCTCGCACATAGCCTGCATCTTGGATTTGGTGTGAAGTGTTTAGGGAGACGGGTAGCAAGCTCCGATATTTCCAGATTGACAATAATCGTTATCTCACTTAAGTCTTGAAGGTCATTCAAAACGACACAGCCTGTGACTTGTACAGCACATAATGAAGTTATTTCAACAAAACATAGATTCTAAAACAAAGAGGTTTCTTTAAATTAATTTTACGTGGAAAGGATATCTTTGCATACTGACACTTGTTGTCGTCAGATCTGTTTACCACATAAGTCTGTTGTGTTAGTTACATAACTGGTTCGTCCTTTATTATTTATTCGTCTGTTATTCATTTGGCCTTTGTTGACCCCTGATCATAAGCCGTAATATACAATGGTTACGTTTCAAAACTCATGAGTTTCAAAACTTACGGCCTAAAATTAGTTACAAATAGTATCAAAACTCACGACTACAAACTGGTAGCTAAAGTAAACATTCTAATGAGTCTCAAAATTCACGACTCCGGGCAGTAGGTGCTTGCGATGACCCGAGGAGGGAAGAGGTGCCCGGTGACTCACGCTTCCCGTACTACAGGCAGGGGATACCGTGGACGTGATTCTGCCACCCCAACCCACAGGGGAAGAATAATGGTTGGTGAATGAAAGAGACCGAGGTGTATTATTATTATTATTATTATTATTATTATTATTATTATTATTATTATTATTAAAGTATTTTGCTGTTGTCTTAAAGATAATATAATGCATTTTTTACCTTTCACATAAATTTATACTAATGGCGTGTGCCCTTTGGGGAGGTCTGGTGCAGGTCTTCAGAGTTGACGCCGTACAGGTGACCTGCACGTCTGTGAGGATGAGGCCCGACGTAAGATGAAGTCTAATGCTGAAGGCGGACGAACACCCAGTCTCCGAGCCATAGGAATTGACTAATGAAAGTTAAAATCTCCGACCCGACCGGAAATCGAACCCGGGACCACCTGGACCCTCGGACCAAAGGCCAGCATACTATCAATTTATGCATGCAGCCGGATGACATAAAATTAAAGTAGGTATATTGCCCGCAGCTAGTTAAAAGAAACTGTCAGTGGTAGTACTGGGGCTTAGTTGCATTATGCAGTCAGAAGGCGACATTTACTTGAATAAGGAATTTTATTTAGAGATATTAAAGATCAAGACAGTTAATTCACTCATTTAGTTTCAACACTTGGAGATTCATTTGAAAAAAAGACGTATTTCTATTTTTCGTAAGAGTTCATCTATTCGCTTATTTCAATAGATTGTCTACCCTACACACTAAAACCGAAAAAAATTACTCATGACGCAGCCGTTGCCCATGGTTTCTAGAACTAGAACGTGACTATAGTAACACACACCACGAGCCATAGGTAATAATTGTTTATATTAATTTAACTCCTCAGAGATAATCCTCAGCAATGTTGAATTTTACAGAAGGGGAAGGGAAAATTTCTAGAGAAATCAGGTATGGATGATAGCCTACTAACGGTATATAGTGTACCTTACCCTGTCCTCTAAGTTTTGGCCCAGCTCTGCGGAGAAGCTGCGTGGAGCGTTCGGTTGAAAAGTGGGTCTCAAAATCTATCTAAAATTAAATCAACAGGACAGGATCTAGTATACATATTTTAGTAAGTGAGAAGTCGAGAAATAAAGGATGAAACCAATTTATTATCGAAAACGCATGAGAAAATATGATAACAATATAAAAATATATAACAATATGAAATTTACAAAATTATACAAGAAAATTCGACGTCACAAGTGTGAGTCGAAGCACGGGCCTTAACCCCTAATCAAAATCATCGTAAGTGGAAATTACGGTGGTATCATTGCATTTTTGCGGAGTGTAAAGATGAGTTAAATCTACGTGTGACACGAAGCCTCAAATTAACTATACACTGCAGCTGACATACAATTATAGATTCGCACGTCTCCCCACAGTTTAACGAATCCGATCCAGTCGGTAAACATTAAAAAAAGGGTGTTGGGACTGACACATATCCCCCAAAAATGCACTGAATTTAATATCATTTTTTCCGCCCGGATAACTGGAGAGGACGGAACTTCGCAACCACAAATCCAGCTCGTGCTGTAATCCCATTATACAACGCTGCACATAAATATCAAAGAACAAAAATGAAATGCACACAGAAACAAAACAATATACAATGAAACTCATTCTGAAAAAGTGGAACACATAAATACACTTGATGTCGTCGTCTGAAATCCCGGTCGCGAATTCAGGATATCACCAGCTGTTTCCTGCGCATATAGCAGGGGTTGGCCGACTAGTCTTGTCATCATCAGCTGAGCAGTGAGTGTGATTGAGCAACGGAATGGAGCTTTAAATACGGACTGACCTTCTTGCCTCGGTCAGAAACATAACTGTACCGTGTGTACACTCATTAATTTACCACGTCTCGGGTCGCTGACATGAAACTACCTGAGTTCCTCTCAAATGCTTACCTTGTGGCTTGCAGAACCGAGCTTCAACCACCACATTGGCAGAAAAGCGACACAAACAAGCCCTCTTCACATCCCAACATTTGCGTCACAATAAACGTCACGTCAGGGCTCACAGTAACCCGTACTTCACACGTATACTCGTTAGCTCTCCTGGCGTACTGCATCTCGAATATACAGGTTCGAATTTTGGCTCGCACTCCGCCCGTTATCTAAGCCTTCTCTCGGCTAATCCCATTAACATCTCGGCTCACTTTCGGCCTGTTAATTAAGCCTTCACACGGCTAATTCCACTATTATATCGTGGCGGTAGTACACACAAATATCTGGGCTCACTCTGACCTTGCATCTACCTTCTCTGGATTCGCATCTCACCCACGGCTACGGATCGGTCTGTTGCATATAAATCTAAAAGATCCTCGCTCATCACAACGGTGGAAAATAAATCACTGGTTTCGCTCCAACCTGAAAAGCATGCTCCATGCAACTCATGCACAACCTGACATAAACTATAAGGTATACGATACCGGGTTCCCCATTCGAAACATTAGAGGTGATCTTACCTCCGAATGTAACTGAAGACAATAACATCAATAACCCTAGCACACAATAATGGCACTTAAAGGAACTCCATAAAACTACATAAGAAACACATAACAACCACTAAACTAATATTTCCCTCATACCTTATTAAACAAAGCTAATAAAACACATGGCTGGCGCGCATCGTCAGCCCCAAGTTAAATTAATCAAAGTACTCTTGAAATGTCCATGCTTAAGGTATTGAACTTACATAATGAAATATTTACATGATTGATAAAGAAAAGGGCCTGAATTGAGTCTATAACTATACATCATGCTTAAAAATTGCAGTTTAACTCATCTGGTATCCTCCGCCATTGCCTCGGTCCACCCTCAGGGGCTCGTGGTAGAATTAAGCCGTCCTGGAGCTGCGGACGTTAAATCTGGAAGCCTGGCACTCGACTCCTGGGAACGCCGTCACTGCTGCCGTCTGCTTCTTTCTTGTCTTCTCTGCTCGTCTTGGAAATTGGCTGCTGAAAGTAATTATTCTTCCTTGCTGCTTGGTACGTATATGCGCCCAGTGCTTTGATCTAGGCGAGATCGTTTAGCTAATCTCCTACTTATGAATTAGCCCCGTCACGAGTAGAGCCTATTACGGTTATGAAACCAGCCACAACAAGTTTGTTAACAGATAACTTCCCGCGAACCGCACTCAAAATGACGAACTAGATCTAGTTTAGCTACCCTCGACTCACAGTACATGCTCGTGCGAGCTAGTTACTTAATATTAAAACCTCTACTATCATTTTGTTCAAGGAACTGTAATTTAGGAAAGTTGTCTCGAGGTTTCACGCGAGCGATACGCACTCCGCACTGATCTGTCAAATACAAGGGGGGAGTGCCGCGGCCTGCTCTCCTTTATAGAAAAGGTCTGTTTCCGTTGCGGGTGGTACATCCCCGTTCTCCCTACAGACTGTCTTTGTGTACTGGCCGTTTGCCGCCAACGCTCGTTTGAATTTGAGTGAGGAAACCTTAAAGTTGTTTGCTTCTCACCGCAATGGTGCAAGTAGCCTTCCATAAATTAAATCAACATGTTTTTAGTCTCCAATGAATGATATAACTGGCGCTCGTGCGGAAATAGCTTGATCTATTAACTTGCTGTCAGCCTGAAGTTGTTGTAAAGCATTTGCCAGTATCGGACGTCCAGAGAGATCTCTCTGTGTGGTACGTTCTTCTTCAAACCATTTTCTATATACTTCCTGCACTACAAGAACACTGCGCTCCATCGACAGCATAGATTACCATAGGGCCGCATTTTCTTCTCACATCCCAATGCTGGGACCTCTTTCAAAAACATTCTACAGTTTAAAAAATTGTGAAAACATCAGAAATATGATCTTCCAGTGAACAGTTAACGATGAATGAATTCATTCATATTTTGTGTGGAATGCTACGTTGTACATTTTATCACCTAAGAAATACTGATATGGCGGCACATTCTATTAAGTTTTGAAGCTTCGTTATAAAAGGATAGCCAGATGGAAGAAGTTTCTTTTCCCTGCAGTATAACTTATACAACAGCATCTATCTTAAGCTTTAGTATTGAAAAACACTTTTAGTTCCTTCAGCTGCTACCTCATTGCGCTGACCAAAATCATCCGAATATGCAGTGGAGTCTTTTCAACAGAATCTCCATATTTACTCCTTTCTTAAGGGAGAACTCTTGGCCCTAAAGCCGAAAATGGGAGGGTTTTTATTTTTACTAGGTAATTCGAACATTGGGGCACACGGTGGTATCATTTTCTTCATGTGCAGCCATTGTAAACTTCCGCGGAGACGTTTAGTTACAACTGTGGTTTATATTCAGTTTTCAGAAATTAAGCATATGATGGATATAAAATGCATTCTAGTCTTTATCGGTGCTGAATGTGTAAGGGTACAAAATTCAAAAGAAGTAAACGTGCTCTGTTAGGCATTTTGGTGTGTTACCAGAGCCCATATTACTGCACGGAGAGGTATTCACTAAATTCAATGAACTACTATTTAGTTATAAATTCACTCACGTTTGAGTTTTCCTCCGGACGCCGTTTTCCTTTGCTCACATGCATACATATACACACCCTCACCCGAGCGATCGTACTGCACTCCGGCGCGTCGAACTCGTGTTCTCCACACGGCTTTCTACAGCGCAATGTCGTTGCAGAACTTTTCGCAACCAGAACGGTTCGTTGAAATCCGCGTAGCCAACTGACGGGCTCACTCCCCGTTACGGAGGTGTGTACACGTTCACTCGTGATCGACGCGCTCAAAACTGAATCGCTAGAGACTGAGCGGCGTGCGCCAGATTCCGGCTTCTTCTAGGAACTTCATTATCGCGAAAATCAACAATTCACTAGCCCTGTTGTTTTGCTTGTCCACGTTGTCATCCGGCTCCATGGCTAAATGGTTAGCGTGCTGGCCTTTGGTCACAGGGGTCCCGGTTTCGATTCCCTGCAGGGTCGGCAATTCAGCCATAACTGGTTAATTGCGCTGGCACTGGGGCTGGTTGTATGTGTCGTCATAATAACCATTCCACCGTCATAACGACGAGCGGGTCCCCTATGGGCATCAAATCAAAAGACCTGCATCTGACAAGCCGAACTTGTACTCGAACACTCCCGGGATTTCAGTGTCACAGTATTGAGAAACGCTGAGATGAGGCACTTGAACTTCAGTCATTTTAATTCTCATCTTAATTTTCTAGAACGCAAAATGATCCCTGTAACCTGATTACCTTCAAATTGTGTACACATGTGCACTCATATAGCATTCATAGGTTTAATAACAATTTCATTAATAGTTGATAACCTTCAAATATATTTTGTGTAGAGATTGGTGCCGGCCCCGTGGTGTAAGGGTAGCGTGCTTGCCTCTTACCCGGAGGCCCCGGGTTCGACTCCCGGCCAGGTCAGGGATTTTTACCTGGACCTGATGGCTGGTTCGAGGTACACTCCGCCTACGTGATTAGAATTGAAGAGTCTTATGACGGTGAGATAGCGGCCCCGGTCTAGAAAGGCAAGAATAATGGCCGAGACGATTCGTCGTGCTGACTACACGACACCTCGTAATCTGCAGGCCTTCGGGCTGAGCATCGGTCGCTTGGTAGGCCAAGGCCCTTCAAGGGCTGTGGAGCCATGGGGTTTGGTTTGGTAGAGATGTGTTCTTTATTCTTCCAAAACCTCGATGACTTCGATACACAACAGCTATCGATATCGAACGATACTACTGTACATGAGCTCGATTCACTGTCGATAAACCTGCCTCTGTGGATCAGTGGTAGATTGTCGGCCTCCGGACCCCAAGATAGCAGGTTCAAACTCGGAAGAAGTAGTCGGATTTTTGAATGGCGGAAAAGCTCCATTCGACACTCCATGTCGTACGATGTCGGCATGTAAATGATATCTGATGACACATTTGGTGTTTAGCCGACAAAATTCATTAAATCTCAGTCATAGACGCCCAAGAGAGTTTCGGTTTACATGGTCTGTCATCTAGTGGGCCTAGAGCAAAACGAACCGTCGAAATTGAAGATCAGGTAGGGAGATGGCGTCAACTTGAAATTTCTGCACACGGTAGCTGAGGCCATACGATTCTTATTATTGTCGATACTTTGTTAACACAGCAATGTTCAATTAATATTGCGTGTTTATCACAGGCAGCACATTTAAAAATGTCACAAGGAACATATCTCATTCACAAGCGACTAAACAGAAGGTAGAAAGACACGGGGCGCGTTTCTAAGCGGACAATCGACCCTCTAATAAAATCGGCCTCCTTTCCTTATGCTTCTTCAGATGGTATCGAGTCGGTTTATCACAAATACTAATTTCTTTAAAAATTGCCTACCGGGGCAAAAACGAGCTGAATTACAACTTGAAAAATATGTATTCGAACGTGATATTACAATTATTTCTAGCAGTAGACTGTTCTGTTTCCACATTTTGTGGATGTGATGAAACATCGCTCCACCTACAAAACAACCTCTGTTCTGAGTGTAACCAATAGCAAAAACAGACTTCAAGTAAACCTATCGTGTGATCTCTCAATCTATCAAATCATAAGCAACTTACTGTAACAATATCGTATGTAAGAGTCTTTAACATGAAAACTCTTTGACTTTAAATTATTATTTTCAAGCCCGTTGTTATTCCGAAGTGACAGAGGACGGTGCGTTTCGTTGTCTGCTTTTCTCGATTAATTTGAGTGAAATTTGGAACCATTTTCAATTCTATCCTCTTAGTGATAACTGTGCCATTTGCAGCATTTGCACCGGGCGAGTTCGTAGTTCGTGCGCAACCTCGGTCGAGGTAACACGGCAAGCAGCCAAGCGGTGACAGTGAGCTAGTGCGAAAGTCATTGCGACTTGTGTTCTCGTTACATCTTTGGAATAGCCTCAGTACTAATATGGCAAGTATACGGAAAAATACTATTAAATGTGTGTTTGAGGATAGGAATAATAGGCCTACTCCACTGGAAATTCATCGCTTGATAGGAACAGAACTCAAACTTAACAAGGACCAAATTATAGCCATTCAACATCATAATGGGGAAAATGCAGTGTATATTAAATTAGTCTCTGTTGTACTATATGAAAACTTATTATCACGGCATGAAGGTGTGAAAGTATTCCGTCTTTCTACTGGTCTTTCAACTAATGTGACAATTACTGTTGCGGACACCTCTACTAAGCGAGTGCGTGTATTCAACTTACCACCTGAAGTAAACAACGAACGGCTTGCCCGCGTGCTGTCAACTTACGGGCTGGTCAAGGACATTCGGGACGAGAAGTGGAGTGACCCCTACGAATTTTCTGACGTGAGTAACGGCATTCGTGTTGTCAATATTGAACTTAAGTACCCTATACCCACTCAACTAACTGTTAATGACTGTAGAATTCTCCTAACGTATGAGGGCCAAATGAAATCATGTTTTTACTGTAAGGAAACGACACATTTACAAGTAGATTGTCCGCATCGTAGAAGCCGACCAGCTTTGAACGTCAGGCAGCCGACATACAGCACTGTGTTGACTGCTTCTGACGGAACTGGCAATATAAATAACATTACTGAGGATGGTGGAGACGTTAGTTCACCACCACTTCCTAGCTTAGAAGACCTTAATACTTCACATGCAGATCTCACAGACATAGACAACACCATGGAACCAGCCGTACAGCACATAAACACGGATGAACCAGCTTCACATACACAGGATATTGAAGAAGTAGTACTCGAACCTTCCGCTGAGGGACACACACATAACACAGTGACAGGCCAGACTGTTGAACAGGGACAAGAGAATAGCAAACTTAATGTTAATGCGGCTACCGTAGTGAAATCCTCCTCATGGGCGGAACAGATGGACGTCCTAGAAGACAATGAGCCCCAGTTACATAAACTCCTTCCAGTGGACATTCACCATGAGCCTGCCAACCATATGATGCCGTCACACCAACACCAATTAGTGCCTGTAGATGTCACTAAAGACACTGAAGCCGCACCTCCTAATATTGACATCGTACAGCAACTTGAGTCTACACTAACACCTGACCTGGGCCGATGACCTTCGATGTTAGGCCCCTTAAAACAACAAGCATCATCATCAAGCAACACCTGACCTGAGGACGGACTTAGTAGCCGTAGAACAACGAATATTACCTACTGGAAATCTGGATAATAAGAAACCCACGCCTATAGTTCCTAAAGATTCGTTCACTCTAACAACGAAAGCTGCCAGTAAAAATAGTGCTCGAGAGGGAGCTAAACCGTATCGTACACAACCCCGCAGTACTTCCCGAAGCCGCCGCAAATCTCCAGAGGCTCGTAAATAGATTGATAATGGGACGCACCTTTGATAGGATATTGTGTACAAGGGAGTTGGTTATATTGCTGATGGTGCAGATTCTGACTCTCGCTACTGTAAACATCAATGTCATCCAAAGCCACCTTAAATTTCAAGTGTTTGAACGATTTCTTCGTTCTAATGATATTGACATTGCTTTTTTACAAGAAGTCGCACTCCCTGTGTTACCCATATCCTCATACTTCAACCAATATATCAACATTGGCAATGCTAGTAGGGGAACAGGATTCCTTACCCGGCACGACCTGAAACTGGAAGATGTGCACAGTCACCCTTCAGGAAGGATCATATCTGGACACATTAATGACACTACGCTAATAAATATTTACGCACCATCAGGGAGCCACAACCGTGTTCAACGTAAGAACTTCTTTCAGAACGATATACTCCAACACCTGCATAATATGAAAGAAAAAACAATCCTCGCCGGGGACTTTAATTGTGTTCAACGAACAGAAGATTCGACGGGGCAAACTTATGAGACCAACCCTGCCTTAAATGATCTCATAACCTCATTAAACCTGATCGATGTTGTGGATAAGTTGCATGTACCCCTTCCCCACTATACCTACATCCAGTATAACTCCTCCTCCCGCCTTGACCGTATGTATGTTTCCCGAACACTCATTCACCCTAGAACTTACGAGGTGATCCCCGTTAGCTTCACCAATCACCACGCAGTTGTATGTAAAATAAATTTCCCACACAAAGTATACTATATAGGGAGAGGGTACTGGAAACTGAACTGCTCACTGTTACAGGATGATCAATGCACGGAAGCTTTTCTAAGACAATGGAACAAATGGTTACTTCAGAAATGTAAATATAGCGATAGTGCAGAATGGTGGGACCAGTTAATCAAACCGGGGATAAGAAGACTCTTCAAAAATATTGCGTATCAAAAGGCCCAAGAGAGACGCGATACAGCTGACTTCTATTACAGGGTTCTCCGACAGCTCCAGGAGAGGAATAACGCTGGCGAACGAAATTACCATGAGATTACAGATGTTAAAGATAAACTGTTGACGGTACAGCAGAGGACGCTCACAAAATTATAAACGTAACCCTGAAGGATCAGACGGCACTACCTGATGAGGTTGCAAGTGTCTATTATATTGCACGTACACAGCGAGAGCAACAACGCCGGTACATTCATACAATAAGATCGTCCGATGGAAGAGAGGTGACGTCACAAGAAGACATCAGAAGAGAAATTTCCTCATTTTATCAACAATTCTATGCCAGGGAATCTATCGATGTACACGAAGTCAATACTTTGCTTCAGTCCTGCGATGCCCACCTTACTCCAGCAAGTAAAGAACTGCTTGGCATGGACATTACTGATGATGAAATTCAAGCCGTCATAAGAAATCTTCCGACCAATCGCTCTCCAGGAATCGACGGGTTCCCTTATGAATTTTATAAACAGTACTGGTTTATTATTGGCAAAGAGTTTTGTGACGTTATCCGCACTATCTTGAGACGTCGTTCCCTATGTAAAACCCACTATGAAGGTATCATAGTTCTCATCCCCAAAAAGAAAGGAACCCTTCAGGTGGAGGACTTCAGGCCTATTACTCTACTATGCAGTGATTATAAAATACTAACCAGAGTGTTATCCCGTCGTATGAAGACAGTCCTCATAGATATAATTGGACCCGAACAGTGTTGCAGCGTTCCCGGACGTACAATTTTGTCCAATTTAAGAACACTACGTGATATCCATCTGAAAACAGCCTCTCAGCCGAGTGACCACCTCAGTCTCCTGAATATAGATCGTGATAAAGCATTTGATCGTATTAGCCATCAGTACCTCTACATCGTTTTAAAGCACTTCCAATTCCCTGACACAGTGATCGATTACATTCGAATGATAAACTGCCACTCTATATCTCGAATCCTTGTTAACGGCTTCCTATCGACGCCCATACCGATAGAAAGATCAGAAAGATTCGTCATAGGCCTGGAACCATTTATTAGGACACTTCAACCAAAGTTACAAGGATACAGAGTGAATATCCATACCTTTTCAATGTGTGTTTACGCAGATGACATATCGATATTAGTCAGAGGTGAACACGACATTCAACATATCTCTCAAGCTCTCAGCACATACAGCGCCGGTTCAGGGGCAAAAGCCAATCCAAGGAAAACTACTTTACTGAACTTAAACGATGGGCCCGGCATCGTACAGAAGGACTGGTTTAACATTGTTGATGAAGTGAAGATCCTTGGTATTAAATGGACAAAGACTGTGATAGGTACTTTAGAAACCAACTGGGCTACTGTTATTGCTAATGTTAGGGGTGTGATGATGAACTTTCGTACACGAACTTTGAATATAACTCAACGGATTGTGGTGACAAACATCTATGATCTCTCAAAGGTTTGGTACTTAGCTCAAGTGTTCCCGCTACCCAACAACTTTGAAAGCCAGCTCTCAAAATATATTGGCTGGTTCATCTGGCAAGGCTATTTATTTAGAGTACAACGGGAACAGCTGTATCTTCCATGTAAACTTGGTGGATTAGGACTCATCGCACACGGAACGAAATGCCAAGCCCTACTTCTTAAAAATGATATTTCTATATTATTACAATCGGACAATTTCTCGAAGGCACTGTGCAAAGACACTTGGAGCCCAGATAACTGTGACTCTAGTTCCTTGCCGAAAATTTTTAGAGATCACCAACTGAAACTCCAAAAGTTCGTCAGTGAACTCCCGTCTGGAACGAATGCTACTACCAAGACCATCTACACTATGTTACGACGAGCTGTGCACTTCACCCCGCGGATTGAGTCCACGGCACTCTACACCCACTGGTCAACGGTGTGGGTCAACTTTAGCCGTATGAAACTCTCGTCACACGCACGTTCCCAAATATTCCTTTTCCTAAACAATCTGGTACCAACAGCACAACGTCGCTACCAAATACATCTGGAACAATCGCCTTGGTGTACGGTGTGTGGTCAGATGGACACAGTGATACATCGCTTGACAACATGCACACATGCCGTGCGCACATGGAGCTGGTGTAAACGACAGGTGTGTCGCCTCATGAACCTTCCTCTTGGAGACATCGATGACAGGAAACTGATTCGAGTGTCTGTAACGGCCTTTCCTCAGATAAAACAGCAAGCGATTGTATGGCTCCTAGGTCACTACATTACATACATGTTGGACAGTGTTGATGGTGTCATACTACCGGCTCTCTTGTACCACCTAAGGAAAGAGAGATGGAAACTGAGTGAAAGTGGACAGCTAGAAGATAGATATGGCCATTACTTGAACTGTCTTGATATATAATGTGTCTTTGTGTTTTTACGTTTTAGCTTTGAATGAACACCTCGAAGGTATCAATGATTTTTTTTTTGATACCAGACAGTGCATGAACAAATGAACTATTTCAACACTATTTCACCAATACCTGGCAAGTGCAGATTTATTTCATGTGTGAATGTAAATATTGAAGTATAGAATAAATAAAAATAGTTGGAAAAAAAAAGTTGGCCGTGCGGTCAGGAGCACGCGGCTGTGAGCTTGCACCCGGGAGATAGTCGGTTCGAATCCCACTGTCGGCAGCCCTGAAGATGGTTTTCCGTGGTTTCCCCTTATCGGGCTGTAACTTAATTAAGGCCACGGCCGCTTCCTTCCAACTCCTAGGCCTTTAATATCCCATCGTCGTCATAAGACCTATCTGTGTCGGTGCGACGTAAAGCCACTAGCAAAAAAGCAGCATTTGAGAAAAGACTTTTTCGCAGGGAGGAAAATCTCACAACACTGGCAAAAGTAACATGCCACGTTAGTTCATAAAATGTTTTAATGGACACCTAACCACAAATTCGCAATGAAGAAAAGTATAGCAAGTGAAGAAATGGCAGTGGAAGAGCCTGTGCCCATTCATTCAATTTCAAAGTATTTTTCCTCTTTATTACCGTCATCAACATCGTCATACTACTTGAATAAGAGTCAACCTAAACTTAGGCCTACATCCTTGCTGGACGTTAAATCTAGATTTAAACCAGTTTATTACTAGTAAAATGTCCGGCTTCATGGCTAAGTGGTTAAGCGTTCTGGCCTTTGCTCCAGAGGTTCCCGGGTTCAATTCCCGGCCGGGTCGGAGATTTTAACCTTAAATGGTTAATTCCCTTGACTCGGGGACTGGGTGTTTGTGCTGTTTCTAACATCCCTGCAACTCACACACCACACATAACACTACCCTCCACCACAATAACACGCAGTTCCCTACAAATGGGAAATGCCGCCCACCCTCATCGGAGGGTCTGACTTACAAGGCCTGCACCCGGCTAGAAATAGCCACACGAAAGTATTATGTTACCAGTATAATAGCATACATGTTGCGCAAAGGCAACCAGTCACTTAGCATTGTCGAAGACGATGGATTTAAGGAGTTTATTCAACATCTTGAATCTACATCCATTATGCGTACTACTACGCACATATCAAATGATATCATCCCAGAACTGTCTGAAAGAGTAGAAAAAAATGTAAAAGATGAGGTCCTAAATGCAGATAGTATATATGTTACGACAGATTTGTGGACATCAGCAGCATCCGACGATTAGACTACGTATCGTCGTTCACTTTATATGTCAGAACAATAAATTTCAGCGTAGGTGCATCATGTAAATAACTAGAAGGAAGTTTCAAACATTCATCAAAATCCACCAAGTCTCAAAGGTGCATAGAAACATTTTTCTTACACAACACCGCCTGATTCAAAATGAACGTAGTCTACACGATGGAATTAGACTGTTTATGTGGTTCAAAGAATTTAAGAACGAAGGAGAGTCATTGTAATCGCATCCTCTGATCCGACCTTTCCAGTAAACCTTAAAGTATCGAACATATTATTCATTTACCATTTAACATTTTTGATCAAGCAATAATCGTCGTCAGTTCTTCTACAGTAACGGTGTCCAAGACAATCCCCATAGCAAACAGTGTATAATTTCACCTTCAGAAACCATGATAAAGTGGGTTGGAAATTATGACAGTAACACAGCCATTATTGGATGGAATTAATATGTGTTAGAAAGTCACTGAAGGTAATTAAGTATGTTCCATTGCAACGCTGTTAAAACTCTGCTTAACAGGACGAGATTTTTTTCTAGTTCTCTTTTTCTGTTACAGACAGATCGCTGGAACAGGAAGTATGATTGCTATTCCATTCTAATGTGTTGTGTATTTAGGTCTTAAAATATTTGAGGAAAATATGGGTTACATTTAAATACTCGCTAAAAGTAGTTTAGTCACGAAAATTGTCATGTACTGTATGTAATGCTCGTACGGGAACATTATCCAAGAAAGTAATGGCGCATCAAAGTCTTTGTCAGTTTGACACGTTCCAGAAAATAGATCACTATACAACCATATCGGATGGGTAACTGTTGAGAGACCAGACTAAGGAATGGTTCATCGAAAGGGGAGTAGCAGCCTTTCGGAAGTTGCAAGGGCGGCAGCCTGGATGAATGACTGATGTGGCCTTGTAATAATACTCAACATGGCTTTGCTGTGTTGATACTGCTACACGGCTGAAAGCAACGGGAAACTACAGCCGTAACTAACTCCCGAGGACATGCAGCTCTCTCTGTATGAATGATGTACTAATGATGGCTTCCTCCCGGGTAAACTATTCCGGAGGTAAACTAGTCCCCCATTCGGATCTCCAGGTGGGGACTACACGAGAGGGGGCGATCATTAGGAAGATGGATACTGATATTCTGCGAGTCGGAGCGTGGGATGTTAGAAGTTTGAATCGTGGTAGATTAGAGAATCTGAAAGGGGATACGGATAGACTAAAGTTAGATGTAGTTAGTGAAGTACGTTGGCAGGAAGAACAGGATTTTTGGTCAGGCAACTACCGAATTATCAACACAAAATCAAACAGAGGAAATGCAGGATTTGGATTAATAATGAATAAGAAAATAGGGCAGCGGGTAAGCTACTACGACCAGCATAGTGAAAGAATTATTGTCGTCAAGATAGACACCAAACCAACGCCCACCACAATAGTGCACGTCTATATGCCTACTAGCTCAGCAGATGATGAGGAAATCGAAAGAACATATGAAGAGATAGAAGATTTAATACAATATGTAAAAGGTGACGAGAATCTAATTGTGATGGGAGACTGGAATGCAGTGGTAGTCCAAGGAAGAGAGGGTAATACAGTAGGAGAATTCGGTTTGGGACAAAAGACCGAAAGAGGAAGTCGGCTGGTTGAATTCTGCACTGATTTAGTCCTTGCCAATAATTGGTTCAAACACCACAAACGACGGCTTTATACGTGGACGAGACCTGGAGACACTGGAAGGTATCAAATAGACTTCATTATGATCAGGCAGAGATTCAGAAACCAGGTGTTGAATTGCAAAACTTTCCCAGGAGCAGACGTGGACTCTGACCACAACTTGTTGGTCATGAAATGCTATCTGAAGCTGAAGAAATTGAAGAAAGGAAAGAATGCAAAAAGATGGGATCTAGACAAGTTGAACGAAAAGAGTGTGAGGGATTGTTTCAAGGAACATGTTGCAAAATGACTAAATGAAAAGGCTGAAGGAAACGCAATAGAGGAAGAGTGGATAGTCATAAAAAATGAAGTCAGCAGAGCTGCTGAAGAAATGTTAGGAAGGTAGAAAAGATCAACTAAGAATCAGTGAATAACTCAGGAGATACTAGACCTCATTGATGAACGACGAAAATACAAAAATGCTAGAAATGAACATGGCAGAAAATAGTACAGGCGATTAAAGAATGAAGTGGATAGAAAGTGCAAGGTAGCTAAGGAAGACTGGCTGAAGGAGAAGTGCAAGGATGTCGAAGGTTGCATGGTCCTAGGAAAGGTAGATGCTGCATAGAGGAAAATCAAGGAAACCTTTAGAGAAAGGAAATCTAGGTGTATGAATATTAAGAGCTCAGATAGAAATCCACTTCTAGGGAAAGAAGACAAAGCAGAAAGATGGCAGTAACATATCCAACAGTTGTATCAAGTTGAAGATGTAGATAATTTGGTTCTGGAACAAGAAGAGGCTGTTGATGCTGATGAAATAGGAGACCCAATTTTGAGGTCAGAGTTTGACAGAGCTGTGAGCGACCTAAATAGGAACAAGGCACCTGGAATTGATGACATTCCCCCTGAATTACTGACTGCCTTAGGAGAAACTAGCATGGCAAGGTTATTCAATTTAGTGTGTAAGAAGTATGAGACAGGAGAAGTCCCATCCGATTTTCGGCAGAATGTTGTTATACCTATTCCCAAGAAAACCGTTGCTGACAGGTGTAAAAATTATCGCACCATTAGTTTACTATGTAGTATCTCATGCCTGCAAAATTTTAACACGTATTGTTTACAGAAGAATGGAAAAACAAGTTGAAGCTGAATTGGGAGAAGATCAATTTGGCCTCAGAAGAAATGTAGGAACACGTGAAGCAATCCTGACTTTACGTCTGATCTTAGAGGATCGAATCAAGAAGGACAAGCCCACGTACATGGCACTCGTAGATCTAGAAAGAGCATTCGATAATGTTGATTGGACCAAGCTATTTAAGATTCTGAAGGTGATTGGGATCAGATACCGAGAACGAAGAATTATCTACAATCTGTATAAAAATCAGTCTGCAGTGATAAGAATTGGGGGCTTTGAAAAAGAAGCAGCAATCCATAAAGGAGTGAGGCAAGGCTGAAATTTGTTCCCACTCCTTTTCAGTGTTAAAATAGAACAGGCAGTAAAGGAAATCAAAGAGGAATTTGGAAAGGGAATCACAATCCCAGCAGAGGAAATCAAAACCTTGAGATTTGCCGATGATATTGTTATTTTATCTGAGACTGCAGAAGATCTCGAGAAGCTGCTGAATGGTATGGACGAAGTCTTGGGTAAGGAGTACAAGAGGAAAATAAATAAGTCCAAAACAAAAGTAATGGAGTGCAGTCGAACGAAGGCAGGTGATGCAGGAAATATTAAATTAGGAAATAAAGTCTTAAAGCAAGTAGATGAATATTGTTACTTGGGTAGTAAACTAACTAACGATGGCAGAAGTAAGGAGGACATAACATGCAGATTAGTACAAGCAAGGAAGAGCTTTCTTAAGAAGAGAAATTTGCTCACTTCAAACATTGATATAGGAATTAGAAAGATGTTTTTGAAGACTTTCGTGTGGAGCGTGGCATTGTATGGAAGCGAAACATGGATGATAACTAGCTCGGAAAGAAAGAGAATAGAAGCTTCTGAAATGTGGTGTTACAAAAGAATGCTGAAGGTGAGATGGATAGATCGAACCACAAATGAAGATATACTGAATCGAATTGGCGAGAGGAGATCGATTTGGCTAAATTTGACGAGAAGAAGAGACAGAATGATAGGACACATCTTAAGACACCCAGGACTTGTTCAGTTGGTTTTTGAAGGAAGTGTAGGTGGTAACAACGGTAGGGGTAGACAAAGGTATAAATATGACAAGCAAATTAGAGCAAATGTAGGATGCTGTAGTTACGTAGAAATGAAAAGTTTAGCACAGGATTGGGTGGCATGGAGAGCTGCATCAAACCAGTCTATGAACTGATGACTCAAACAACAACATATAGCTCAAAGACGATCCCCCCATTCACATGTTTCCAGCTATTGCAAAACAAGTACAAATGCAATGAAGCGGGCAAACTTACCCCGATAGTGTGAGAATTCTTGTATTCATCGACAAAAACTTATAAAACTTAGATATTCACTTTCTCTTAATTGTGTCAAATACTTTTAATATATGATTTGTAGCTTGGTTTATAGCACAAAAGGTTTTAATTTAATTTACAATTCCACACATGTTAATGTGTTGACATTGATAACAACAACAACAACAACAATAATAATAATAATAATAATAATAATAATAATAATAATAATAATAATAATAATAATAATAAACCAAACCAAACCAAAACCCATGGCACTACAGCCCTTGAAGGGCCTTGGACTACCAAGCGATCGCTGCTCAGCCCGACGGCCTGCAGATTGCGAGGTGTCGTTTGGTCAGCACGATGAATCCTTTCGGCCGTTATTCTTGGCTTTCTAGACCGTGAATAATAATATTAATAATGATAATAATAATAACAATAATAATAATAATAATGATAAAATTCTCCTCCTTATCCCAGTTATTTTTGGGGTCCTTGGAGCAACCCAGCCTCACATTTTTGGCTGAGGATTTAAGGCCGGATTCCCTTCCTGACAACACGCGATTCTTGAGATGAAAATATGAACCCAGGATCGATCGGGATTCGAACCCCAGCCTTACGGATTTAAAGACAGCAGCTAAGCACGGAGCTAATCAAGCTCTCAATAATAATAATAATAATAATAATAATAATAATAATAATAATGAGAGAGGCCTTGTGCAGGTCTTTCGAGTTGACCCCCACGGGTGATCTGAGTGTCTGTGAGAGTGAGTCCCTACCTAGGCACACACATCCAGCCCTGAGCCAGAAGAATCAACCCACTGAGGTCCCCCGACGCGCCCGGAATTGAACTACATGCTGACCATATATCCAAGGAGCTGGTTAATACAGTACATAGACTTATTGGATAAGTACTCTAGATTAATATTAATACACTATAATGTATTTAACTAGGGGATAAACAATAAAATGGTAGAGCTGTTAAGTATTTCATAGCACAAAAAGAATACATCCGGTGACTAGAAATTCCTATCTATTTGTTTTATATATTAATACTCTCAAAATTAAAAACGATTAATTCGTGTTTTATTTCATAAAAAATATCGAGTATCGAATGTCGAGTATCGAAAATAAAAACATTCATTGGTTTCGAGTATCGAGAAAATTTGGGTGTTTGACCATCTTTCATTGTTCATTTAAAAAGCAATTTTTGATGTTGTAATGATCTAATACCGCATACGAACATGTTGGTAAAAATATAAGGATTACGTCGAAATCAGAAGTAATAATACAATGTATTATCTGAACTCGCTAACCTACATTATTATGGTTCAAAACAATAAACTAAAAATCGTTGCTTCTGGGACATTTTGAAGATGGACAAAATTGCCTTTAAAAATACCAAAATTTCAGAAATAGTATTTCTATTTCGGTAAAATCTTCACATTTGATTAATTAGAGCCATATTAGTCAACTCCAACAACTTCGTGTAAATGAGATTAAAATTACAGAAGATATGAACTTCAGTAAGAGTATGATATCCACTTATTAAGAACGTCTCGGTAATAATTTCGTGTGGCTATTTCTAGCCGAGTGCAGTCCTTGTAAGGCAGACCTTCCGATGATGGTGGGCGGCATCTGCCATGTGTAGGTAACTCCATGACATTGTGGAAGAGAGTAGTGTTATGTGTGGTGTGTGAGTTGCAGGAATGTTGGAGACAGCACAAACACCCAGCCCCCGAGCCACTGGAATTAACCAATGATTGTTCAAATCTCCAACCCGCGCAGGAATCGAACCCGATACCCTAGGAACCGAAGGCCAGTACGCTGACCATTCAGCCAACGAGTCGGACAATGTCTTGGTGTTAAAGTTTCATTGCTGTGACTTCTGTAGATAACACCGACTAACGTATCCACGTTCTTATCTAGTGCATTGAACGAACAATAGGAGTTAGTCAATGTATCGGTATTCCTTGCTTAATATGGCTGTGAACTGAGGTCAGCAGTTACTGTCCACTAAAGATGCTACCACTCACTCGTAAATGTGGAGCAGTTGGGCAACACCTGTTTAGACGGTCAAGGTATTGTCGGTGCATTGACAGTGCCTAGTGTCGGCAATACACATTATGATTCATAAAATGAAAACTTGGTGACGTAAATACTATAAAGAACATAAACCATAATTTCCATTTATGGCTGTAGTTCGAGCTAGACATTCTATTATCCATGGGCCCCTTTGACTGCACCCCAGAATTACACAGCTGGTGGTTATTTAGTTACAGTTCCACTAAGAAACTAGTACTAGGCCTACATTTTATTTTATTTTATTTTATTTTATTTTATTTTATTTTATTTTATTTTATTTTATATTTTTTATTTTTTTACAATTTGCTTTACGTCGCCCCAACACAGATCGGACTTACGGCGACGATGTGATGGGAAAGGGCTAGGAGTGGGAAGGAGGCATCCATGGCCTTAATTAAGGCATTTTACTGGTGTGAAATTGGGAAACCATGGAAAACCATCTTCAGGGCTTCCGACAGTGGGGTTCGAACCCACTACCCCCCGAATGCAAGCTCACATCTGCTTGACCTTAACTGTACGACTAGGCCTATTACTATTATCTATGGAGAGTTAAAGAAATATTGCTGTGGTTCTTACAAGCACTTGCCCATCTCACCGACGGCTGTTTTTTAAAGAGGCCTGGACTTCGTATAATATTTAGAAACGAGATTTTCACTTCTGGAAAGCACATAGCTCAGAGGATCACTCATCCTCCACAAGAAATAAGTGCCAGGTTAATTCCTGTGTGCAGTGGCGGCCAAGCATACTGTAGAATTTATCCCAATAGTACTGATGAAACGAATAGTGGAAGTCTTTACCTTCTACTTCGTCGTACGCTTTCATGGCTTGGAGGGAGACGGCTTATAAGACGTCGCGCCGTATGATATTTACGGTTGTCAAGTCCGGCTGCATGGCTAAATGGTTAGCATCTGGCCATTGGTGACAGGGGTCCCGGGTTCGATTCCCAGCAGGGTCGGGAATTTTAACCATAATTGGTAAATCCGCTGGCACGGGAGCTGGTTGTGTGTGTCATCTTAATCATCATTTCATCCTCATCACGACGCGCAGGTCGCCTACAGGAGTTAATTCAGAAGACCTGCACCTGGCAAGCAGAACATGTCCTCGGACATTCCCGGCACTAAAAGCCATACATCATTTCATTACGGCCGTCAACATTTTATTGTTGCTACCTTTTCAGATCATATAGATTCTTGTTCTTGGGAGGATCATAAGACTTATTTGCTGACCTTTGAAGCAATTATAACTCGTTGCAGAACGGAAAATGATTTTGCGATCGTCTGGAGATTGGAAGAACCATATAAATTGTTTCCTATTACTTTTCTTCAGAGATCCTTAAATTTCGATCATTTTTGCAGATACACAGTAGTATGTATGTACGTACGTGACATGTTGTGCGGAAAGGGACATAAGTCGGATATTTCTATTTTTGAGATATTTGTGTTTCTAAAATTTGCATATGATACTGATCATAATGAGAAAGAAGTACATGCTTCTAGGCGCACTACTCCAGAAGATTTTAATTATTGATTGTTGCTATTAAGAAAACTCTATTTTGATAAAAACTCAATTACAAAGCAAAGTCACCTCCGTACAGGCCATGAAGGCCCTTGGAGGAGTGGAAGGTAAAGGCCTCCACCATTGTTAACCTCGGCACGTGATGGGGTAGAGTGGTTAGCTCTACGCCCGGCCGCCTTTGCCCCCAGGAATTAACCTGATACTCATTTTTGGTGTAGGCTGAGTGAACCTCAGGGCCGTATGCACCTCCGGAAAAACCACAATTACAGCATTCATTAATTTTCTTACCAAGTTGTGACTTCCCCCCTTGGAGAACAATAATTGAACGAGAAATGCAACCATGCAAGCTAAGGGCGCCAATCTTTAAGTTGATGACTTAAAGATAAAAAAATTTAATCAAGCTTGGACGGACTCTTATCACAGGGGTGGGGTGATAGTGCACTAATCATTAAGCAGGAGAATTAGAAATCAAAAGGCTAATTAAGGCAGATTGATTAAAGTAAACTAGGAAAATACTATTTATTATATTGAATATAAATGACGACGGTTTAACGAGAATTGAATTTAAAATAGGAAATGAATTTAACAAAAAGTTGAATGACTCTACTTCGCGAAAACTTGCAATATTTTTAACTCGCTTGCTCACCATGTAGTCTTGTTCTGCTGGTCCTTGGAAAGCTTCCATCCTTGTAGCTGGGACATCACCGGTCGTCTTTGAGATATCTTCATCTGCAGCTAAGTACCATTCCTGCCTTGCAAATTGCATCAACCACTAATTGGATGATGGCTTTGAAACTATCACTCCCTGTTATGCTCTATCCCATATATTGGAGATGAGCCCTAAGTCATAGTTAGAAAAACCTCCTTGGGTTATGTGGAGAGGATACTCAATTAATAATCCTTCCAACTTTACTGAAAATGTGCACTGAAGTTTCATTTCTATCTAGTTTAATACTACCTATTGTCTTAGACTGGTATAAACTGGTCTAATACAGAGCTGTTCGTACTTCCTGATGAGAGTGGCTATACACCCATCATTCAGAAATTCCTAAGTACCACGTCGTGGTAACGAAGTAATGAATGTAGAAGTGATAAACTATCACACTAGTCCACTATGGTACAACAACCATAAGACAAGTTATCAGACCTAAAGCAAAATACAAGTTAGAAGAATCAAGAAGAATCCCGAAGATGATGCCAAGAGCTCCAACACGCCCTTTTATAACCTTTTCTGGCTCTAATTACAGGTCGCTACACGTGGTCCAATCAGTTGACACGTCTCTCCCCACTCCAGATATTAGAGTTGATGGGTCCCAACCAAGATATCAACTGTTCTTCTATTAGCCCTTTCACTCAGTATCCATGGCAACATGACGCTCCTTTGAAAATATAGGCGGTGATCAGTTTGAATTATTCTGGTCGAAATACAGTAGCTTTCGTTACAACGCTTGAACACGTGCTCGCATTTCCCAGAATTTGATGTCTAAATTTGTCCTTCCTTCTTCCTCGGTGATGTGGCAAGATAGAGGAAAATCTACTGCAAGTTAAATTTAAACGAATGTCGCAAGAATCTAAGTTAATATTAGGATATTCAGCCCTCGTTTACAAGTCGTAGTTACAAAGTAATGAAATGATAGTGAGCAAATGATCAAACATGAATTATAATAAAATTACATACCAAGATAAATATCATGACGTTAAATTCCTGAATTAATTACACATAATAAAATTAACATAATTACACTGTGACGTCTGGAACGTTACAAAGTTTTTATGACGCCGAGTGATGATGCCTAGAACTACTGCGTAGCTTAGTTTGTTAAAAAGAATCATTGGCAGTGCAAGAAGTCAAAACACACAAATGCAATTTTTACACCCCGGGGACTATAGTTCAGCTTTGCCGTAAAGTATCATTGCCGAGTTTGGGTCCCTTTCCGCACAACGGGTCACATATAAGGTTGTATATTCGACTATTGTAAATACGGGGAGTTATCTTCTAACGTTCCGCTCCATGGCCTTTGCCTAAGGGTTTGATCCCTGGTCAGGTAGGAGACTTTAAGATTCATTAGTTAATTTCTATAGCTCGGTGCTGGATGTTTGTACCGTGCTCAGCATTAGATTCCGTCTTAGGTAGTGCCCCTCCTCACGGACGTGCAGGTCGCCCCTGCGGTGTCAACTCAAAAGACCTGCACCAGGGCTTTCCGAAACCCACACGCCATTATTCGTGCTACTGACTACAAGTTGAAAGATAATAGTTCTGTTCTTAAAATTCTATAAACAATATGTTCATAATTTAGAATATTACTGATGGGTGTCGTAGTATTGCCTCAATACTACTATTACTACTACTACTACTACTACTACTACTACTACTACTACTACTGCTAGTTGCTTTACTTCGCACCGACACAGATAGGTATTATGGCGACGATGGGACAGGAAAGGCCTAGGAATGTGAAGGAAGCGGCCATGGTCTTAATTAACGTACATCCCCAGCATTTGCCTGGTGTGAAAATGGGAAACCATGGAAAACCATCTTCAGGGCTGCTGACAGTGGGGTTCGAACCCACTATCTACCGGATGCGAGCTCACAGCTGCGCCCACCTAACGGCACGCCAACTCGCCCGGTAATACTATAATAATAATAATAATAATAATAATAATAATAATAATAATATACATACGTCATTTTTGACGGTTATGCCTTTCAGCGTTCAGTCTGCAAGCCTCTGTGAATTTACTAAACGTCGCCACAGTCCTCTATTTGTAACTACTGCTATGGCATAATTTAGTTCTATACCTCTTATCTTTAAATCGTTAGAAACTGAGTCTAACCGTCGTCGTCTTGGCCCCCCTCTACTTCTCTTACCCTCCTTAACTGAGTCCATTATTCTCCTAGGCAACCTATCCTCCTCTAATCGCCTCACATGACCCCAACACCGAAGGCGGTTTATGCGTACAGCTTCATCCATCGAGATCATTCCTACTTAGCCTTTATCTCTTTCCGAGTATCCTCATGCCATTGTTCCCACCTGCTTGTACCAGCAATAATTCTCGCTACTTTCAAGTCTGTTATTTCTAATATATATATAAAATAACTTGTCCTGACAGACTGACTGACTGACTGACTGACTGACTGACTGACTGACTGACTGACTGACTGACTGAATGAATGATTCATCATCGCCGAGCCAAAACTACTGAACGTAAAGAAATGGAATTTTGAGAATATATTTATGCTACAATGTAGATGCTCGCTAAAGGAGGATTTTTTGATATTCCTTCGCTAAGGGAGTGAAAATGGGGGGGGGGTGAATTTTCAAAATGAGTGTGTCTATATCACAAAACTTTAAAAGTTTACAGATGTAAAGTTGGTATTTAAAATCTCCTTTAAAAATAATGAAACACGTATTTTTTTGTTTTCGGAAAATTCCAATAAGCGGTGAAAAAGGGTGAAAAGGGGGTTGAATACCTTTAATGAGGATACTTATATCTCATAAATTGAAGATATTACAGACCTGAAAATTGGTACTTGGGATCTTCCTTAAAAATAAAGAAATAAGTATCTTTTTGTTTTTCGAAAATACAATAATTAGGGGGTGAAAAGGGGGGTGAATTTTTCAAATGAGTGTAACTATATCTCAAAACTTTAAAAGTTTACAGATGTAAAAATTGGTATTTAGAATCGCCTTTAAAAATAAAGGAACACGTACTTCTTTGTTTTCGAAAAATCCCAATAGGAGGGGTGAAGAAGGGTGAAAAAGGAGTTGAATGCCTTTAATGGGGATACTTATATCTCAGAAACTGAAGATATTACAAACTTGAAAATTGATATTTGGGATCTCCTTTAAAAATAAAGGAACAAGTATTTTTTGTTTTTGGAAAATCCAATTAATGGGGGTTAAACAGGAGTGACAAATTGGGGTAAATTTTTAGAAAGACTATACCTAGAGTATATATCAAAAACTGAAGATGTTACAGACGTGAAATTTGGTATTTATACCTGCTTCGTAAACAAAGAAAAGGGCGTTTTGGGGGGGGAAATCATCTTGGGTGCGGGAGTGAAAAGATGTTGAATTCCATTTATGAGAACACACATATCTCAAAAACAGAAGATGTTAGAGTCTTGATAATTGGTATTTAGAAGGTCATTCACTATTAGAGAAACAAGTACTTTTTGCCGGAAAATTCACTTGCGTGGTGGGGGGAGTTTGTGAAAGGAAGTGAAAAAAGTTAATTGTTTTTATGGGGATACTTACATGTCAAAACAGAAGGTAACAGACATGAAATATGGTATTTGGAATATCCTTAAAAATAAAGAAATACGTAATTTTTGTTTACGGAAATCCACTTAAATGGGGGGGGGGGATTGAAAAATTACCTCTAGTTGATTTGTTTGTATGAAGACGAAAGATTTTGCAGACTTGAAAATTGGTATTTGGAATCTGCTTTGAAAGTAGAGAAACACGTATTCTCGGAAAATCCCAGGATGGGGGAGTTGAAAGAATCGAGAAATTAATTGTATGAGGATACTTACATCTAATCTATATATATAAAATAGCTTGTCCTGACTGACTGACTGACTGACTGACTGATTCATCATCGCCGAGCCAAAACTACTGGACATAATGAAATTAAATTTTGGGAATACATTCATATTAAGATGTAGGTGCTCGCTAAGAGAGGATTTTTTGATATTCCGTCGCTAAGGGGGTGAAAAGGGGGGTAAAATTTTAAAATGAGTGAATCTATATCTCAAAACTTTAAAAGTTTACAAATGTAAAAATAGGTATTTAGAATCTTCTTTAAAAATAAGGAAATACGTATTTTTTGTTTTCAGAAAATCCCAATAGGAGGGGTGAAAAAGGAGTTGAATGCCTTTAATCAGGATACCGGTACTTATATCTCAGAAACTGACGGTATCACAGACCTGAAAATTGGTACTTTTAATCTCTTTTAAAAATAAAGAAACACGTACTTTTTTGTTTCTGGAAAATCCAATTAATGGGAGTGTGAAAAGGGGGGTGAATTTTTAAAATCAGTGTATCTATATCTCAAAACTTTGAAAGTTTACAGATGCAAAAATTGGTATTTAGAATCTTCATTAAATATAAAGAAACACGTATATTTTTGTTTTCGGAAAATCCCAATAGGAAAGGTGGAAAGGGGTGAAAAATGGGTTGAATGAAATTAATGAGGATACTTATATCTCAGAAACTGAATACATTACAGACCTGAAAATTGGTGTTTTGGATCTCCTTTAAAAATAAAGAAACACGTATTTTTTTTTGGAAAATCCAATTAATGGGGGGAGGGTGAAAAGGGGGTGAATTTTTAAAATGAGAGTATCTACATCATAAAATTTTAAACGTTTACAGATGTGAAAATTGATATTTTGAATCTCCTTTAAAAATAAAGAAACATGTATTTTTTGTTTTCGGAAAATCCCAATAGGAGGGGTGTAAAAGGGTGAATAATGGGTTGAATGCCTTCAGTGAGGATACATATATCTCACAAACTGAAGATATTACAGAACTGAAAATTTGCATATGGGATCTCCATTAAAAATAAAGAAACACGTATTTTTTTGTTTTTTTGTAAATCCAATTAATGGCGGTTAACAGGAGTGACATATTTGGGTGAATTTTTTTAAAGACTGTATCTACAGAATATCTGAGAAACGTAGAATGTTACAGACGTAAAAAGTGATATTTGGAATCTCCTGTAAATGTAAAGAAACATAGGCGATTTGTTTTTGGAAACTCCTCTTAAGGGGAACTAAAAGGTTGGTTAAAGTTTAAAATGAGAATTTATACAGTATATCTCAAGAAACTTAACATGTGACAGAAGTGAAAAATGTTATTTTTATCTCTATAAAAATAAGGAAACGTGTATTTTTAGTTTTCGGATATAGCACTTGGGTGGAGGGGGAGGGGGTGTAAAAGTGACTGAAAATGGTGTTGAATTCTTTTAATTAGGCTACTGTTATCTCAAAAATGAAGATGTTACAGACGTGAAATTTGATATTTGGAATCTGCTTTAAAAGTACAGAAACACGAATTCTCGGAAAATCCAATGAATGGGGAGGGGGGAGGTGAAAGAATTGAAAAATTAATTGACTTAATTGTATGAGAATACTTACATCTAATAAAAATTAAAGTTGTTAGGGCCTACAGACGTGAAAATTGGTATTTGGATATCCTTCAAAGACAAAGAAAAGTCCGTTTTGTGGGCGGGGGGGGGGGGGAATCATCTTGGGAGGCGTGAGTGAAAAGGAGTTGAATTCCTTTCATGAGGACACATAAATCAAGAACTGAAAAAGTTACAGTCGTGATAATTGGTATTTAGAAGATCCTTTACTATTAAAGAAACAAGTATTTTTTTGCCGGAGGGGGGGGGGGGGGGAGGAGTGTGAAAGTGAAAAAAAAGTGAATTATTTTAATCTGAAAAGTGAAGGTAATAGACGTATACAATGGTGTTTGGAATCTCCTTTAAACATAAAGAAGCACGCCTTCTTTTAGTTTTTTTGAGGGGGGGGGGGTAAATAAACTTAACGGCGGTGGGGTGTAAAAGGAGTTGAGACCAATTGATTTTACTGTTCATAATGTATTTATAAGGAGCCTCCATTGCTCAGGTGGCAGCCTCTCACAGCTGGGTTCCGTGGTTCAAATCCCGGTCTCTCCATGTGACATTCGTGCTGGACAAAACGGAGTTGGGACAGGTTTTTCTCCGGATACTCCGGTTTTCCCTGTCATCATTCATTCCAGCAACACTGTCCAATATAATTTCATTTCATTTGTCATCCGTTAATCATTGCCCCAGAGGAGTGCGACAGGTTTCGGCTGTCGGCACAATTCCTATTTCCGCCGCTAGATGGGGGCTTTATTCATTCCATTCCTGACCCTGTGGAATTACTGGAAACAGGCTGTAGATTTTCGATGTACTTATTCTGATCGTAAACCGATCATTTTTAATCTTTCCTGGGTTCGTTTTCAAGAGCCATCTTTCCCTTCGGAGAACGTTCTTAGATTACAGTACCTTTCCTGGCATATAAGTAAAAATTTAAACATATTTGAAATAAATGATAGGAATGAGATCGACCGTCCAGTTTTTCATCTCTATAATAAGGTCAATAATGCACGGAAGTATGTCTTTCGAATGGCCAGAAATCCCCCCACAGTTTCCTACGCGCGACAATGGTGCTGGTCACATTCTCAACAATGACAATGGCAGCAGACGTAATTTACCGCCAAGTAGCGGTCTTGCATCTTGCTGTTGGGTCCAGAACATCTATAATAATAATAATAATAATAATAATAATAATAATAATAATAATAATAATAATAATAATAATAATAATAATAATAATAATAATAATAATAATAATAATAATAATAATAATAATGTTCTGGACCATCGTCAAATGTGCAGACCGTGCTGAAAACGGGTCCTGGACGTGTAATGACTAAGAATTTAGTCCGGCTGCGGGTTCAGAACCGCCAAGGCACCCATGACGACACCAGGCCGGATCTCCTGAAGGATTTCATCCATATTAAAAATGCTTATAGGAAAAGATGGCAAAGATTTAGGGACGCAACTGACCGGGTGGAATACCTGGACCTAGCCCGGGAAGTATGAAATCGATTGCTGGAAATAAAGATTGAAAAATGGAAGGAGACTTGCCGTAATCTATTAGAAAACGAGTCAGATCGCGAATTTTGGCTGATTCTCGCAGAAAACGAGTCAGATCGCGAATTTCGGCGGATTATATATCTAAAACAATAAGCATTCAATTATAAATTTCATTATAATACCGTAGCGAAGCACGGGTACCTTGCTAGTAAAAAATAAAGTTGTTACAGGCGTGAACATTGGTATTTGGAATCTCCTTTAAACATAAAGGAACACGCCTTCTATGTGGGGGGGGGGGGGGTGGAGGTAAATCAATTTAACGGTGGTGGGGTGAAAAAGGAGTTAAGACCAATTGATTTTACTGTTTATAATGTACTGATTCTGAGGGTACATGTATCTCAAAACCGACAACTGGCTCGTGACAACTGGCATTGGGAAGATCCTCTATAAGTAAAGAAACAAGTTTTTTGTTTCCGGAAAATTTACTTAAGTGGGTGGGTGACATGAAGTGAAAAATTTAATTATTTTTATGAAGAAACTTATATTTCAAAAACTTAAGGTTAAACACGAGAAAATTTGTATTTGGAATCACATTAAAAAAATAAAGAAACACGCATTTTTGGAGGGGGTGCTGGGAATCAACTTACCGGTCTTGGGTGATAAAGGTGTTGAATTCTTTTTATGAGGGTACTTATGTCTCAAAAACTGAACATGTTAGAGCCTTGAACATTTGTGTTTGGAATCTTCTTTCAAAATAAAGAAACACGCGTTCTTTTGTCTTCGGAAAATCCACTTAAGGGGGGTGAATGAATTGAAAAATTAGTTGAATTCTTTGTGTGAGGATACTTATATCTCAAAAACTATAAATGTTAAGGACATGAAAATTGGTATTTGGAATGTCTTTTAAAAATGAAGAAACGCGTACTTTTGGGGAGGGGGAATCAACTTAACTGGTAGGAAGGGGGGTGAAAATGAAGTTGAATTACTTTTATGAGTATACTTATATATCAAAAACAGAAGATGTTACAGACATGGGAATTAGTATTTGAAATCTCCTTTAAAAATGAAGAAACGCATTTTTTTTTTTTTTTTTGTGAAAATCGACGTAAGCGGTGTTGGGTTGAAAATAATTATGTAAGTAAGGAGTTGAAATATGTTTATGCGGATACTTTATCTTAAAAACTGAAGCTGTTACAGACGTGAAAGTTGGCATTTTGAATTTCCTTTCAAAATAAAGGATCACGTATTTTTTGTTTTCGGAAAGTCCACTTAAGGCGGGAGAGGGGTGGAAAGAAATGATGAAGAAGAAGTTTAATTATTCTTATGAGTATAAATTTAAACTGAAGCTGTTGCAGACGTATAGGCATGAAAACTGGTATTTGGAACCTCCTTTATAAATAATGAATCACGTATTTTTTTGTTTTCGGAAAATCCAGTTCCCGGGGTGAAAATAATTTGAAAAACGGATAATTTTTTAAAATGAGTTCCGGAATATCTACATTATATGTCAAAACTTCTCATGATATAGACAAGAAACTTGGTATTTGGAAGGTCTTTTTAAAATACAGGACCGGGCGAGTTGGCCCTGCCTGTAGGAGCGCGTAGCTGTGAGCTCGCATTCGGGAGAGAGTGGGTTCGAACTTCACTGTTGGCAGACCTGAAGATGGTTTTCCGTGGTTTCCCATTTTCACGCCAGGCAAATGCTGGGGCTGTACCTTAATTAAGGCCATGACCGCTTCCTCCCCATACCGAGGCCTCTCCTCTCCCATCGTCGCGATAAGGCCTGTCTGTGTCGGTGCAACGTAAAGCAAACAGCTAAAGAAAATACAGGAGCCTGTACGTTTTTGTTTTCGGAGAAGGCACTTAACAGGGAGTGAAAAGAAGTGAAAAATTTTAGAATTGTTTTTTATGAGGATACTTATACCTTAAAAGTGAAGATGTTACAGACGTGAAAATTGGTATTTGGAATATCCTTTAAAAATAAAAAATACGAATTTTTGTGTTCGGAAAATACATTTTGATCAGGTGGGGGAAGGACAGATCAAGGGGTTGAATTCCTTTTATGGGGATACTTATGTTTATCTCTAAAACTGAAGATGTTACAGATGTGGGAATGGGTATTTGGAATCCCCCCCCATGGCACTACAGCCCTTGAAGGGCCTTAGCCTACCAAGCGACCGCTGCTCAGCCCGAAGGCCTGCAGATAACGAGGTGTCGTGTGGTCAGCACGACGAAACCTCTCGGCCGTTATTCTTGGCTTTCTAGACCGGGGCCGCCATCTCACCGTCAGATAGCTCCTCAATTCTAATCACGTAGGCTGAGTGGACTTCGAACCAGCCCTCAGGTCCAGGTAAAAATCCCTGACCTGGCCGGGAATCGAACCCGGGGCCTCCGGGTAATAGGCAGGCACGCTACCCCTACACCACGGGGCCGGCGTATTTGGAATCTCCTATAAAAATAAAGAAACATGTAGGCCTATTTATTTTTTTCGATTTGAGAGAAGACTGTTTCTCACATGTAAAGTTCTATGTCGTTTGGTTGTCTTAGCCTCAAAAGGTCATACCACAAACATGGTATGAAAATAATTTCTGGGGTATAAGTAACTCAATTTGGGTGAGTATTTATGCGTCAGGAATTTTCAGATAATGTCTTAGTACAATGCCGAGGAACGATCACTTTGATCAAATTACGAAATCCACGCGAGCGAAGCCGCGAGTAATTGCTAGTTTATGAATAAGATATCCTGAGTCCACTCAGCTTTCGCTCCCGTAAATCGAAGTTGGTCTGAAAACAGACCGATGTAAAGATAGCTTCGTCCAGGAGCTGACTTCCTTTTTACAGAATACTTTTATCGCAACTGCGTGCTGACTGCGTTACCTTTGCTGCACCTTGATTCAGTCTCACTTACTATATTACCATTCTGGGAGAACACACATTTCAAATACTTGAAGTTATCTATGTGTTCCATCTTTGTATCATCTATCTGGCATACAGTTCTATTGGATTTCTTACCTACTGACGTCAATTTAGTATTCTAAAGGCTAATTTTCATACCACACTCCTTTCACCTATTTTCAGGATATTGTTCCAGGATATTAGACTGCAGGGTTTCGGCACAATCTGCCATTAAGACCAAGTCGTCTGTATATGCCATACCGCTTACTACATTTCCACCCAACTGAAGCCCTCCCTCCCACTGTATACTTTTCAGCAGATGACCCATATAAACTATGAACAACAAAGGTGAAAGATCACAGCTTTGTCCAACCCCTTTAAGTACCCTGAACCAAGAACTCATTCTACCATCAATTCTCCCTGCAGCTCAATTGCCAACATAAAAGCCTTAGATTTATTTTAATAATCTACTCTTAAACCCATAGTCCCCTAGTAAGGCGAACAACTCTTCCCCCGCTACCCTGTCATATGCTTTCTCTAGATATATGAAACATAAGCATATCTGTCTATTCCACTCGTAGCATTTTTCAATTACCTGGCGCATACTGAAAATCTGATACTGACAGCCCCTCTGTGGTCTGAAACCACACTGGTTTTCATCTTACTTCCTCTCAACCACTGATCGCACCCTCCCTTCCAAGATGCTAGTGAATACTTTGCCTGGTATAATAATCAATGAGATACCTCGATAGTTGTTGCAATCCTTCCTGTTCCCTTGCTTATAGATATGTGCAATTACTGCTTATGTCCAATTTGAAGTTACCTCACCAACACTCTATGCTAGTATTATTACTCTATGAAGCCATTTCATCCCTGCCTTCCCACTATACTTCACAATTTCGTCTATTCGTGCTGCTTTATGACAATGGAGTTTATTTAACACCTCTTCCACTACCGCAAGCGTAATTTCACTTACATCATGTTCCTCCTTTCCATGAGCTCAGTTGTTTGCGACTCCACCAAGAATATTTCTTTTTTACGTTGAGACGATTTACAAAATATTCCCTCCACCTGTCCAGCGATTCCCTGTTGTCTGTTTTGAGTTCACCTGATTTACCCAAAACACTGTTCATTTCCTTTTTTCCTCCCTTCCTAAGATTCTTTATTACTATCCAGAAAGGTTTCCCTTCTGCCTGACCTAGCGTTTCCAGGTTATTGCTAAAATTTTCCCACGACTTCTTTTTGGATTCATCAACTATTTGTTTCGTTCTGTTCCTTACAACTACGTACAATTCCCTGTCTGCATCAGCCCTTGTTTGGAGCCATTTCTGATAAGCCTTCTTTTTACGTTTACAAGCTGCTCTCACTTCATCATTCCACTAAGATGTTCGCTTTTTCCAATCTTCACACACAGTTGTTCGCAGGCATTCCCTTGCTGTTTCTACTACAGCATCCCTGTATGCCACTCATTCTCTTTCTATTTTCTGAACCAGTTTATTGTCCACTTTTCGGAACTTCTCACCCTATCCATGTATTTCTGTCTAACTTTCTCGCTCTGGAGATTTTCTATCCTTATTCGTTTGCAGATAGATTTTACTTTCTATATCCTAGGCCTACAGATACTTAGTTCACCACAAATCTGATAATGGTCTGTATCGTCGAAAAATCTTCTTAAAACTCGTACATTCCTAAAAGATTTCCTGAATTCAAAGTCGGTTAATATATGGTCTATTATGGATCTGTTACCCCTACCCTCGCATGTGTAGCCTTATGCTTGAAGAATGTATTCGTAACTGCTAAACCTATACTAGCACAGAAGTCCAGCAAACGTTTCCCATTCCTATTGGCTTCCATATCTTCCCCATATTTACCAATCACCCTTTTGTATCCTTCAGTTCTGTTTCGAACTCACGCATTGAAATCGCCCATCAACACTATCCTATATTTGGTGTTGACCCTGACTACGATGTCACTCAGTGCTGCATAAAACTTGTCAACTTCATCCTCTTCTGTAGATGGTGAATAAACTGAGACAATTCTGTTCCTGATTCGTCCAACTGCCAAATCATTCGCTCATTTACGTGCCTAACAGAAACTATGTTGCGTGCAATAGTATTCTTGATGAACAACCCTACGCCACACACTGCCTAACCCTTTTTTATGATCTCCTATCTCTTCCTCATTATCTCCCCATATCCGAGTAGCAGTAACTCCTAGCAGATCCAAATGCATCCTCTTTTCTGACTCAGCTGGTTCAACTTTCTTTCTTTCATAAGCCCCATTAATATTGATAGCTTCCCATCGAATTCCATTTCGTTCGCCAAGTTCTTTCCTAGGAGTCCCTCGCTTGCTTAAAAATGTTCTGAGCTCGGTAAATTCGTGAAGCAGGATGCTACCCTACTTACACATAGTCCAAGTGAGGATCTCTCCTCTATCGGGGTTAGGTACCAGTAGTGGATTGTATACTCCTAGCCGCCTGAGCACAAGGAGGGCCCTGATTCAGAATATGCCCGAGACGCCCACTCCCATTCCCTAGCAACTGGTTTCCGGACTCTCAGAGCCACTTACTAGGCCACACAGCGATCGCCCATGTTTCACGAACTAGGACGTAACTACAGTAACCCACACCATGAACCACACTAATAATAATAATAATAATAATAATAATAATAATAATAATAATAATAATAATAATAATAATAATAATAATAATAATAATGATAATAATAATAATAATAATAATAATAATAATAATAATAGTAGTAGTAAAAATGATAATTGTGACATGTAGAAGAAGCTCTCCCTAGAGTTAGGCCATACTTTAATCATTTAGTGTCATCTAGTGGCGAACCGTTGGACACCGTCCTGCTACCATAGCTATTAGTTTGTTTCTCAAGCTTGCCCACATGGGAGCAAATACTTGAACTTCCAAACATTAATGTTTTTTTTTTTTACTTGTAGGCACACCCTTTTTTTCACATTAACTTGCCACTACCTGTGCCCAATCATCAGCCAGCTCACCGCAAATAAAAGGAATCCGCTGTTGCCTCCAATTCAATCGAGTACGCACATTTCTAGATTGTGCGGCGGGCGGCTGCGGCCAGCTACATGGTGGCCTAAGAGGTACTATCAGTCATGTAACTGTTAAAATCTATTGCTTGACGGAGAACCTTCCAGTGATCATATAATGTATAGTTTAGTGCATTAACTCCCACCTTTCCTACTTTAATAACGTTGGCTTCTCTGTACTTAACTTCTTTTCTCAGAACATACGTACTCACGAGTGTGAATCCTCGTTTCCTTTTATTGACTTTTTTTTGTGTTACTAGTTGTTTTCAGAATTTAACCTTATTTAGCGTTTTGTTTTTTTCACTTTCTCCCTCGCTCCTAGTCGCAGATTACTATTGGCTCTTCGTCATTGAGCATTTGGGCCCCATTAGGCTTTGTTGTCATATAATATTTTGGCGATCGTGAGTTATGTTTCCGAAATCCCTATTATGATTGTGTTGCTGGCCTGTTTCTAAATTTAAATTTTTGCTTGATTCCTTCGCCAATCTTTTCAGATCTTTCGAGGACTGAGGAAATCACAATATTATCGCCCAAATTGATTTCCTTTCCTTGAATTGTGATTCCCTTTACATATTCCTCTCTGATTTTTTTCCCTCCTGTTCTGTACGAACATTGAAAGAGAGGGACGCAAATTGCAACCTGCCCCCCACATTCCTGTACCGCAACCCCTTTTTTATAGCCCGCGATTCTTATCGCTATTGATTGATAATTTTACAGATTGTAGATAATCCTGTTTTCTCGGCATTTGATCCTTAACACCTTCAGAATCTGCAATATCAGTCAACGTTACCAAATGCCTTTCCCAGATCAACGAATTAACTTGAACTTAATTCGATCTTATAATATCAGACATAAAGTCAAGAATGCTTCGCGTGTTCCTACATTTCTTCTGAAGACAAAGTGATATTTTCCCAATTCGCCTTCGACTTATCTCTCCATTACTCTGGAAGTATCACTTTTTAAGTGCAAGCTTGAGAGACTAAAGTAATGGTGCGGTAGTTTTCACAGTTGTCAGTACCTGCATTCTTAAGAATGGTATAATAACATTATCCTTTTAAAGAGGGATGACACTTCACCTGTATCGTACATTTTACACACCAGATGGAATAACCTCGCCATGCCGGTTTCTCCTAGGACAGCCAGTAATTCTGAGTGTACATCATCAATTCGAGGTGCCTTTTCCCTATTTAGGTCTCTCAATACTCTGTCAAATTCTGGACTCAAAAACTGAGTCCCCCATTTTATCAGCATCTTCTTTTTTCCCCCAACCTTATCATAAACTCCTTTCCGTTGATACAACCGTCGAATTTTTCCTGCCATCCTTCTCCCCTGTCTTCTTTCCCTATAAATTGTTTTCCATCGGAGCTCTTCATATTCATTTACCCACTTTTCCTTTCTCCGAAAGTTTCCTTGATTTTTCTGTATGCTGCATCCACCTCTCCTGCAACCATACAACTTTAACCATCGTTGCACTTCTTCTCTTTCATTCGATCGTCTTTAACTCTCGTGCGCTTTTTATCCACTTCATTATTTCGTCAGATATATTTCTTTCAGCATTCGTATTGATTTATTTTGTATTCTTTTACTTCCACCATTCATCGATTAGGTCTAGTACCTCATGAGTTCTCCGGTTAGCCATCCTAATGACCTGAGAACTGTAGATAGTAAGGAATATGAGTAGAAGTGTTTTCATTCCCAAGTGAAACGATTGTCCTCACTGGATGTCAGAAATACTTTCACCAGCGCCACCTGTTGTAACACCAGCTGAATGGTGTACATAAAACAAGCACCCAGTATAAAATTTCAATAGCAGCAATAACGTCCAGATATACAGAGGTTATAGAAATTCAGTGCATTTCCTGGCACCTTCTGAACGGAAGACCTCAACGCTGACCAGTCAGCCATGGCGTTGTAATCATATCTATCAACAATATTCGTTGTCTTTTCCACCAAATGAGTATCAAATTAAAGGTGAATGATGCTGTGACTCAATACTTCAAGTATCATGACAGTTATCTCGCAACCTATAAAATAACCCTGGTTTGATTCGAAACGTTCTGGGGCTGAAAATTATCCACGCTTGATACCATTATATTATGAAAACTGCAGAAATTTCAGCGGCTTGATTATAAATACAATTTTTTATACGTACTTTCGAAAGTTTTGATCATCAGATTATGTTCTTGCGTGTGTAGAAATTGAGAATATGGACCATTACAGCGTCTGAAACAGTGCATGTGAGTGTAATTAAGAGAGTTAGTAATTGGGGCAAATTCCCAGTATTTGAAATAATGACGCTACTCCACATTTGTCCACAGCGGGTTTAAGCAAGTTGCTTTACATCGCACCGACACAGATAGGTCTTATGGCGATTATGAGACAGGAAAGGCCTAAGAATGGGAAGGAATCACCTGTGGCCTTAATTAAGGTACAGCCCCTGGTATGAAAATGGGAAACCACGGAAAACCATTTTTAGGGCTGCCGACAGTGGGGTTCGAACCCACTATCTCCCGGATGCGTGTTCACAGCTGCGCGCTCCTAACCGCACGGCCAACTCGCGCGGTCAGCGGGTTTGAAAACGTAGGAGGAAACTCATTCGCAATTCCTGCTGTCAACATTAGGATCGGAGACTCCAATCTCCGAGTCTAGTCCAATCGTGGAGAGCAAGTTGCCGTAATCCCTTGTCTTACTACAGTATATGTGGGAGGGAATTCATAGTCTATCGATTCAGATAAGATAGATTGAATTAACAAAGTGGGCAGAGGGTAGTTGCAGGAATTAGTACTTGGATTGCCTTGGAGTATCCTCCACGTGGAGGAGCAGATGAGGGCGAGGTAGACAAGTTTTATGAGGCACGGACTGAATAAGTTAGGGGCAACATTAAAAGTAGTGTAGTGTTAATCGGGTGATATCAGTTAATTAATACCGGGAATAAAACTGAAAGTGGTGGCAAATGCACGGAAGATACGGAAACTTAAAACACTGAAAATGTTTGTACTTCAAAAATAGCGTAGAAAGGTAACAGAAGACCTCTCTGGAGTGTAAGGAAGCTTCCTAGAATGGGAAAGAAAATGTGAGTGTATGGTAGTTTGGGTGATTAATGTGATCTGATTTCAGATCCTAACGAATCACTGGCCAGTTGGAAGCACTATTTCAGAAATATATTCACTGTAAAAGGAAAACTTTCTGATAAAGTTTTCCGAAATTCTTTGCTATATCAACGATAATGGTAAAAAATAGGAGTAGCAGTTCAGGAAATTTAGAGAATGATAAATAAACTGCAGTGCCACCAGGCAGAAGGCATGGCAGAATATTAATCAGAAATGTGAAATAAACTGGCAATACGGGGATAAAATTGCTTCGTAGCGTAATAATTGCTATTTGGAATTTGTCTCAGATACCTTCTGCTTGAATGAAAGCAGTAATACTGCACCAATCTACAAAAAAGGGAACGAGAAGGATTACAATAACTATCACCGTCGATCAGTATACCATGCGAGATTATTGCAGACAGTATCGAGAACAGAGTGCGATCCCTAGTGGAGGATAAGATAGATTAAAACCAGTGCGGTTTCAGAAAACAAAGGGGTCCTCAGGGCCAGACTTTCGGTGTACAACATGCAATTGATAAATGCTACGAAGAGTTATGTATATCCGTCACGGATTGGAAACTGCGATTGAAAAATGTCAAGTACTTAGAATGTGTTCTCCCAAAATGGTAGTATAATTGAGAGAAATCAAATTAGTGTATAGGAAAGCTGATGTAGGTAGTTCTTGGTCACAATCAACGGTACAGTAAGGAAATGTTCGCAGATTAAACTCTCTCCATATTTCTCTCTTAGTTTTATGCAAGCAAAAACGGGGAAGGCTAGGAATAGCTAAATCATTGGCTGTAGAAAACAAGTTCGGTTTCTTAGATGAAGAGTCAACGTAACGGCCTTCTGCTCAGAAGGTCCTAGGTTCTATTCCCGACCAAGACGAGTATTTTACTCTCGTCTGATCAATTCCAATGGCCAGGAACAAGGCCAATCAGAAAGACGAGCGAGCGAAGTCGCGTGATCCATCCAGTCTTTGCCCAACAGCACGGATCATTCCTTGAATTTCCTAACATGAATAACCTAGCTTTCTTTAATTTTACAAGCATTCGTACACTGTAACAGTAATCTCTGCATTTTACACGACCAGCTACATTACGAATCGCGAATGACTGAAAAAAAAGAATCGTCGTGAAAAATGCGGAAGAAATAAACAGGTTAATTTGAGGATTGAAAGGTATCTCTAGACATTTTTATTTCAGTCAAATAATCAGTTCAGTTCCTCGTGATTGGAATTTTTCTTTTTTAGTAATTGACATATCAATTAATTAAATTCATTTCCTTCATATTTGCTGCTTCATGAGAAAACAAAAAATAACATACAACTGACCCCAGTTTTCAATTGTAATACTTCACTCTTCGGTCCTACTAAAGGAATTCTCACAACGTGAAATAACATTATTTTGCTCTATTTGTTCGTTTGTATTTTCTTGAGTGAAGTCATTTAAGTTGAGTGCATTTTAGTTAATGTCCCTGAGAGAGGAGTGGGATTGGAGAAGGTAATAATTGTTTTTAAATGGTAAAATAATTACTTCCAACAATCATTTCTGAAAGGCATTAATAACACATGAGAAAGGTACACTAAAACAAAGGGAGAAAAAGCAGAGTTGAGAGCCAAAATCACACTCAGAATATTTGAAATATTTTACGAGATTAGATATGAAATTCATATTTTAATTTCATGACAATATGAACTGAAAAATATTATGACACTGAATTTACTTCCCAACTCTGGTAACTAATAGAGTCAGCGTTCATAATGAAATAAAACAATGGTATTTGCTGTACAAATATTTATTTACAAACGGTCATTCCATACAAAATTGAGCCAGGCTCATATACAATATGAAAATAAAAATACATCTCCTTAGGATTACTACCCTCCACACCCCATATTAAGCTGTTTTAAATTTCTTAAGTTTCCTGTCAGTATTACATTTTTCTTCATCATTTTCATTTTTTACAAAATTGTTCATCATTATTTTACAACCATGGTCATTAATATTTACAAGTTTTATGACCACTTTGCAGGAACACAAACAAGATTATTCAGAATCTATTACCATTCTAGTATTGCAATTTTTCAGATAGTTGGTCATTATCTGTGGAGCCAATCTCTGCAGAAGTCCCAGCTGATTCATGCAAGCTAAAAATTTGCCCTTAAAATTATCAACTATGATCCGCATTACAAACCATGCAACACAAATTGCAGTTAAAGACAGTTCTGAGGGTAACAAAAGTTTACCTCTCTCTAATGGATCAATTAATTTGAACTCAGGCGGTATTTCAACATCCATAGTTTTCGTAGTTTGCAGCCATGAAACACATAATTCACAATTTTGATGTCATAGTTCATGCCTGAATACATATCCTGCAATGCAACTTAAAACTGGAAGTATTTCTTCAGGTATACATTGTATTGAAAATTCTGATTTCAAAATTGAACTGAATGGCGTAATGTCCACAGAGGTCTGTGGTTCATCACAGCATGGAAATACTGTTGCTAATGAAATATGTCTATTCTTGCTTGCAAACAACACTACACACTTAAAGCTCAGTTTCCTCTCGCTCTCAGTTAACTGCAAGAACGATATGTGGTAGTTAGCACCATTTAACTCTCTGTAGCATCCAAACATTCCCTCTGACACATCATTCTGAAACATACTAAGTAGTAAGTAATCTACCTTGTATGCAGAAAACATATACTCTATGAGATGAATGAATGGATGAATATACAGTTATAATGAATACCTCAAAAGTTTCTGTAGAGAGCGAATAATTTGTAGACATATTGATTCTTCATGTATTTAAACATGATGACAAGTTTTGTAAGAAGTGCAGTGCAACAGAAAATCCCCACACTGTCTAATTGGTTCTCTAAAATTGTCATTAAACCATTTCCCTTCAAATGAACGTTTTACATTACCTATTTTCCACCATGAACAAATAGTGTGTACAAACTGGCAAGTGCCCTCAAATCGACAAATAGTTTAATTTTCCTCAGACACACAATCAAGATCTGCAATATTTTTTCATTGAAAATGGCCCAGAACTAGTTTTTCATTTTGTTTTTCGATTGAGGTTGGATAGCCAGCCTTATTGAAATCTGGAAAAATGAGGCAATTACTTACATTTCTTTTACTTATCCAGTTGTTCCTAATACATTTAATTATGTGCAAAGCATCAAATATTTAAAAAAAGTTCCCTGCCACTATCACAGGGATGGAGAAGTACAGATTCTAATTTCTGACTGACATAAAAGTGCTCAAAAGCCTTCCTATTGATTCAGTTATTGTCGGAAACTAAAGCCATCACGCTGAATCCTATGCTCTCAATTTCTTGTATAACCTTCGCCAATTAACCGTACAATTGCAATGCTGTCATGGGGCTAACAAATACAATTGTCACTACATCTTTATAATTTGAAATTACACCAGATAACATGTACACTTGTGCTCTTTTAGCTACACAGGTTGGATTGTCTTCACTGGACCCGGAAATTGTGCCTGGTTTAAAATTAAGTTGAGGATTTACATATATCTCATCAATATGTACATTCACAGTTAACTCATTATCTTTCAGTGGTCTTACCTTACACTTTAAGTAATTGATGCTACTGTACCTTCAATACTCCAGTCAGTCAGAGAAAAAGCACCTGTCAGTTTCCTGATATTTCTCGGGTGGGGTAAAAGTAACTATTTGCTATTACACAGAGCGATATAAGCAGCTGTTGAATGAATCAAAAGAGAAAAAGCATGTAACATTGTGTGACCTATACATCGCCTATTGTTGGAAAACGTTTTCCATAAAACCAACTGCTCTTTCAGGAAGTCTAAAGTTTCATAGTTGCTGTCAATTTCAGATAATGTTTTAACCAAACTATCTATTACATTGCCACTGTTAACACCTATTGCTGTATTCTTTTTTTTACAAAATGTACAGGCTCATCAAGCACATCCACTGAATATAATTGAAGGGGTCGGGGCAAAAGAGTGCCAAGCAACTTTTTTGATAAAACTGAGCTGTCGGTGCCATTTGTTAAGGATTATGATAAACTATCAGTAAACACTGGAAACTTGCATAGAAACACATTCAAGTGGCACTGCATGTGACTTTCATCTTGTTGCCCCAACAGTTCTTAAAAACACTCGGAGTAAAACAGAGTCAAGCAACCAGGAGACCCAGATTACCATGGAGGAAGCTTGTGGTTTCGAGTGATTCTGAAGAATATCTCAGTGATCCTGATGTAGACCCTGACTATCTTCCTCACATAGCATGTGAAATTTCCTCTCAAATTGGAAGTGAGGTAAGTGTTGCTTGGCATTATTTTGACCATAACTAAAGTTATGTTGCTGGGGTTATGTAACTTATTAAGTCATTAGGTTATGTTTTAGGAACCGTTATAACACACTCTTGGATCTATAGTAAGTGGCTTTTTCAGTTCAAAGTTTACTCTGGTTAGTTTAAGGCCTTTGTTGGCCAACATTCGCATATGTGCATTATGTGGCTTGGCACTATATTCTTCCAATTTTAAATCTGTTGCTGTCAGTCATCATTTTTCTCAAGAAAGGTTACATTTTCACTTGCGACCAGACGTTTATACAAGTTAACAGAAAAACTAGAGCATAATCTTGCAGCACTCTTGTTAAAGTATCGTTATTAGTTACATAACAGAGGATACAACATGGGTATTTCTCGTACTAAGACTTGGTATTTTGCACTGTTTAGGATATCCTGGATCATTCAAGGATATCGTTACATTCGCCTGAGAAAGGCCCGAATTCTAGGAAGAGAAATAGACGTATTAAGATACAGATGAATAAGAAGAGGCGAAACGAAGGAAGAGAATATGTAGCGCGCAAGACCGGAAAAGTTGTTTCAGGATCAAAAGTTGTAGAGCTATGTCGCTGTCCCCTGAGATGTTTTGAACTTGAAAAACAACTGATATTGTCAATATTTAATGGGGTTTGGGATCTCACTGATTTTGATAAGCAAAATGCTTATTTATTTGAATGTATTGGAGCTGTTCCTGTAACACGGAGATACAGGAAACCTGAAGGATAGCCAAGCTACGGAAATTGTGGACATACAATGTACGCATTCATGACTGTGGTAAAGACTTAGTGTGCATGTTTTCGTGGGATGAGAGTACTGTAGGAAGAGGCAGTAACGAAATAGGTAGTGCAGTTTTGAAGTATCTGAAAACAAACGCCGTCGATGCTAAAAAGCTTGTGATTTTTCTGATAACTACGGGGGCCAGAATAAAAACCGGAATATAATGGCTCTCTGGCCTTATTTAACTCACACTAAACGATTTAATGAGATCGAACACTGGTTTGTAACATCTGGCCACATATTCTTGCCATCAGATAGAGACTTTGTCAAAATTTGGAAGCACCAACGAAATCAACCGCCTGTGTACGACACTGCCGACTAGAAACGTATCATTCAAGAATGTGGGAGAAAGAAGAAGTTCAGTGTAACAGACATGAAATAAGACCACTTTTATGACCTGACAGCATTAAAAGTTGGACTCCTGAACACCAGTAAAAAAACATGTGTAAGTTTCATGGAATTTAAATTCACAGACGTAATTTGATCAAATTTGATCTGTTAGTTTTAACGTTATGCATGTGCAGTTATAAGTTCCTAAATTCCATATTTTGAAAAGAACATCATAGTTAAAAGATACAAACAGACCTTTTTCCGTGATGGGTTTATGTTGATTTCTTTTCAGTTGCCAGTTCTACCCCGATTTCCACTGCTACTAATTTAAATATTATTGGTGGAAATGTAATTTTAATTGAAGATGGGTGTTAGTTTTCATTTCTGATTAAAATAGTTGAAATATCAGACATTGTTTCATTATCGTAAAATAATATTCCTAAGATAAGTGTCACTCCCATTGGGGCAATAAAGTGCCAAGCCGCAGTATTCTGTGACGTGGTATTAAAAGTATTGACTTTTGAATCTACAAATAGCAGCCCAAAAGAAATTATGCCTGCAAATCACATACAATGAATATTACTGAACCTTTCAAAGCTATTAATACATCATTTCCGTGAATGGTACGATTTCACGATTTGAACAAACTTTCTAACGGCTCTCCCTTAAAGTTAAGAAAATGTTGCTTGGCACTCTTTTGCCCCGACCCCTTCAATTTACGTAAATGCTTGGGAATCTAACCCCAACTTCTTGTCCATTATATACACATTACATGCAATGTTGCTGCCGATAACTATAGAAGCTGAAATAGTGGGACGTGGCACTGCAGTTAAATCTATTAAAAGCAAATCAACTGTTACATCATGAACTTGCAGTGTCCATCCTTTCCCAGACATACCTTCATGATAGTGAGAAACGATATCATCAACACTAGAAATCGCCTTACATTTAATAAATTCTTCGTTTGACTTGAGGCTCGCTGCAGATGCCACATTGAGTTGTTCTTCCTCCACATCTGCTAATCTTTTCAGTACAGTTTTTTATTTCACTGAGATGCTTTGGCACATTTTGAAAAACACAAGGAATTGCACCTTCTTTTAGCTATGTAGTTTCCGAGGAAATTCCTTTAATTCACCTTTAACAATGCACTTGCTAACTCTACAAATATCCCTTTCTGAAAAATGTCTGATACAGACAAACAGGGTTTTTAGACCTCTGAATTCGGTTGGTATTTTTCTTAGCCACTGAGCCTTCAAATGTCCATCCTTGGGAATAAAAAACGTAGTAACAGCCGCTTCTCCTGGGGTGTAATTGGACTTGCACCCTTTCACGCTACAGTGACGAGGCAGAGCCTGGTGCGGAGGTTCTTAAACTGGGAGGTAGAGCTTTTCTACACTTTTCATTCACACGTAATACATCAGGGGAACATGTAGTATTTCAATATATTCCTTCATATAGAGTTGGCGTCATGAAGGGCATCAAGGAGCAAGAGACTGCGCTGTTAGGCCTGCATTCGGGAGATAGTGGGTTCGAACCTCTCTCTCGGCATCCCTGAAGATGGTTTTCCGTGATTTTCCGTTTTTACGCCAGGACAATTCTGGTGCTGTTCCGTAATTAAGGCCACGATCGCTGCCTTCCAGTTCCTAACCATTTCCTCTGGTGAAAACTTCTAAAACGAAGTCAGTTTGCTGTTATCAGTGAGTCGTGACCGTTTCGAAGACAAAGCTTACGCATAGTACTTTTCTTTCAACATTGAAATTTCTTTGAGAAGGTGAGCTTTTACTGACATATCTACATAATTCTGTGTCTAGTTACTGTGTTTGAAAAATATACCTTTTTCTACAAGTAATCTCTGTACTGTACTTTCGTATGATCTAGTTTCCTTGTTGATATCCAAGACATGGTTGGAGCTATTTTAAGCCATATCTCTAAGTATGGCCGCCCTGCCCGCACCCAAGTATGGCCCCGGGACGGTAATTGGGTACTGTACTGAACTCAGGTAGGCTGCGGAAGAAATGTTATTTGTGTCGTTGTGTTATCTTTCCAGATGTCGAAACGAAAATGTTGGGATAAAGAAACAATACTGAAAGCTATTAAGCGTGTCAAAGAAGATAAGATGTCAGTGAAGCAGGTTGTAAGGAATTTGAAAGTAACTCGCACAAATTTGAGGAACTATTTAAGGAAAATAAAGCACTCTAATGACCTGAAACACGAGGAAGTTGTTAACGTCCCACTAGGCCGGAAAATAATTTTGCCGACTGAATTAGAACAGAAACGTTAAAGCGGCTACCATGACAAGTCACCAATGGATTCCGGTCTGAATGAGAGAACATGTTTACTCATGCAGACTTCTTAAAGGAGAGGTCTTATTGTCAAACGATGGCAACGCTGATAACGTGCTGCCCGGTGACATTCGATCTGTTCCCGTCATCGAACCCAGTACATGCACTCGACGAGATTCCGCTGATTTAGACGCTGGTTCACCACATAAAAGTGCAGTTGAAGCAGCTATTGAAAACAAACAGCAGAAGGAAGCGGCAGATGCGGCTAGAAAAGAAACGAAAAACGTCGAAGTAAAACGTCAGGTGAGTTCGTCTAGCAGTGGTGAAGAGGATGAAAATGAAGTGGAATGTGCCTCTACCGACGATAACAATAGTGGTAAAGAGGATGCAGAATGTCCCATCTGAAACAAGCTGTGATGGCAAGTGTCAGAAATGGAGCCGGAGCACTAAATGTTTCTTGTGGAGCCATGAAATGGCAAAGTTACGAAGACACTTAAATGAACTCTTTGTGAAAAACAATGAGATATTACCCGAACGGATTATTTCACCACAAACAATGATTAATTTGTAACACTATGTATATGGTTTTGGTTAAATATTTTACCAATAATCTTCCCCTTGAGTGAATTTCAGTTGGGGGCAATATTTGGAGCCAATATTATATATTATGTTCAATGAAATCTCTCTTTTTTAAACCCACTTTATTTACTCCACATTACTTATAACATGGAACCAATACAAGCTATGGACAAAGTTATTCCCGAACTGCATGTATTTTAATTTTCAATTTTTTTTCTTGGTTAGGTCTTCGGATAAGTGCGATAAACAAAATGGGGGCCCTAATTGGGGACTTACCCTGACCGTCGTCGCTATAAGACCTATTTGTGTAGGTACGACGTAAAGCAAATTGTAAAAAAGGAAGGGAATCCCGCCATAAAACTGCACTAATTGTACATATGTGAATGAGATATCCCATGGGGATCGCACCAGAGTCTGGGTATAACGGGCGTAGAAAGAAAGAGACAAATTAAGAGAATACTGGAGGTAACAGAAATGCACAAAGCATTATTGTAAGTTCTAAGAAATGTGAGGAACAGACGTAGGTTAAACACAATGAAGATGTAAAGGTTACGTTAAGAAATGAGCGTAATGGATTAGGCTGGTGGAGTCATGTGGAGCGATAGGTTGCCTGGGAGAATAATCGACTAGCGTATGGAAAGTAAGGGAACCACGGGGAGACGTACAAGACAATGGTAAGACTAGTTCTTAATTGTACCACGGTAGAAGGGGTAGAATTTAGAAGAACCTCATAAACAGGGCTTATTTCATTATGTATGTATGTATGTATGTATGTATGTATGTATGTATGTATGTATGTATGTATGTATGTATGTATGTATGTATGTATGTATGTATTCAACCCGTTATCTTGAAGGTCTAAAAGGATGCGCCATTTTGAGATTATTTGCCACGTGGAAAATTCACCTGAGATGAGGTGTTGTAAACACGTGCGACCTCTACACGTGATGCTGCGGTCACGGCTTAGCGCGAAACGACCCAAAAATGCCTTCAATTACACTTGAGCCCTTGCGGCATGGTTAAATGGAAAGGAGCCAGCCATTATGTGCCAATGGTAATGTCCACAGAAGCTGAGATAATTACTGACGATCTACAAATAGCTAATGAATTAAATCATTGGTATGGGAACGTATTTAATGAGAAGAATAGCCTGGCGATAGACATTGCCGATAACACTGTCTGTTCTCTCTTCAAAATTAGTAGTATAAAAATTCTGGAAATAGTTAAGAACTTACGGAAAAATAAATCGACTGAGCCTGATAACATTGCTGAGGAGGTTCTGAAAAAATTAAAATGGCGTATGGCTTTTAGTGCCGGGAGTGTCCGAAGACAAGTTCGGCTGGCCAGATGTACGTCTTTTGATTTTAAGCCCGAAGGCGACCTGCGCTTCGTGATGAGGATGCAATAATATTGAAGACGACAAATACACCAGTCCCTTGCTAACGAAATTAACCAATTATAGTTAAAGTTCCCGATCCTGCAGCGAATCGAACCCGGGACCCCTGTGATCAAAGGCCAGCACGCTAACAACTTAGCCATGGAGACGAACGGGAAATTCAAAACTGGGACGTGGAGCTATTCTACGCTGTTTGGAAGTAATATTTACTGTGTCTCTCAACGAAACGGAAATTCCATATGACTACAATAGAGCAACTGTAGTCCAATTTTTAAAGGGGGTAACAGGCTGTTAATGGACAACTATAGACCCTTTAACGCAAACAAATGGTGCATCTCATTTCAGAATATCTAGGAGAACAATGGAAGAAAATTTCATGGATTGATGGCCTTGAACAGTAAATGAACAATATATGTTCTAAAACAATGGGTGCTGACCCAGCATTTTCCCACGAGTTCATTGACCCCTAGCTGAATAGTAACGCTATGCCGATTCTGACGCGAGGTCGTTCATCCCTAGTTGAGTAGTAAGGCTATGCAGGTTCTAGACCATTCAACTCGGAGTAACGTCATAACCTTGCGTAGGAGAGCAAGCCTAAACTCACAGATTCAATTGGAGGGGCCTAATTGCTCAGGGAAAGATCTGGGGTGCTTTTAACCACCTAAGTGAGGTTATGACGTCTTACACATACGTACGAGGGCAATGCTAACCTCACTGGCCAAACAGGAGTGTTTTAAACCACTAGGTGAGGTTATGATATCATGGCCTTACGTACGAGGGCAATGCTAATCTCACGGACCAATTTGGAGGAGCCGAAACAGACGGGTCTCCTTGGAGGAGCCGAGTCGGAAAGATCACAGACCCCTTGGAGGAGCCGATCGATCGAGCGACCATGGAGGAGCCACAAATTGTTTGGTGACCTTCAGATGAGGTTAAGACGTTCTTATGACGTCTTAAACTAAACTTGCGCACGAAGGCTAATGTAACTTCACACACAGGCTCCACTTGGAGGAGTCCAGTCAGTTAGGTGATTGGTAGTTGTGGTTATAACGTTTTAACCTAACCTCGCTACGAAGAACGCTAACCTAACTTCAGACGGCTTTCCCTTGGAGGAGCCGAACTAGTTAGCTGATTTGTAGGTGTGGTTAACACATGTGTAAATCTAATCTATTCCACGAACGTTAACCTAACCTCACACAGGCTTTCTGTCGTCTCCCCCTTGGAGTAGTGACGGAGCTGTGACCTAATAAGCGCGGGCGATTTAAGAATGCATGCTTATCTTTACATAACCGAACGCGCAGGCCTTCCCCTAACAGAGCTATGACGTCACAGCTTGTGTGATTTGAAATGCGTACTGCTGGTTAAGGGTGCAGGACGTTAGAACCTAACGTTCGTCCATTCCTTGACCCGTTTCTCTACGGTGTTGTGTTTGTGGTGAGATGAATCTCTTAAGATGGATTTTTATAACCAGATGCCCTTGCTGACGTCAACCTCATCAGGATAGATAATAGGATGAAATGAATAACATGATATATGGTAGTAGGAAGGGAGAGGGTAAAACCCGATTGGGGCACATAGCATTCTCTTGTCGAACAGCATCGAGAGGTCTGCTCAATGCTTTACGTCTCCATCCGACGGACCAATAACCACCAACAACGTTATATGCCCACGCTCCATATGAGCGCTGGGGAGAGGATCGGAATTTAATGAAGGCTTTTTTGGGTACAAAGTCTAGTAATAAAAATTGTATACCACCACTTAGCTCACCCTGCCAGGCTGATTGGCTCAGACGGTTGAGGCGCTGGTCTTCCGTCGCAAACTTTTCAGGTTCGATTCTGGCTCAGCTGTGTGGAAGAAGGCGAGGGGAGACATAAGCACGTGCCATGCTTAGGTCAAGCTGTTTTAAAATGCAGCGATTACATCGACATCGTTATGCATGTTTAGACTTGTTCGTTATCCTGTGCGGTCGACATCGAAAAGAACAAAGATGGCTGAAGAAGACTGGATATGAGCGTGGTAAGAGACAAACAACGGTTGTGTTAAAAGGGAATTGGAAGTTCTTCAGCCTTCATTTTCATAAAAGGAAAACAGTGACGACTAGGAAAATATTTGATAGGAGCGAGGAAGCAAAGGGAATGCAGTAGGAAGAACATTTTAATGTTAATGGAACATTTATTTGTAATTATTTACAAAATTAAACAAACTACTGCCGGTTATACTACAGTCCTTGTTACGCTTCCCACAAGGTTGCTGTACACCTTAAAATCTTACTGTGAAGGGGTAGCACGCTTCCAAAATTATACTGCCCCCTGCAACATTCAAATTAAACAAAATATTTATTGTTTATATTATTAAGTTTTCGAAATATATAATAAAATGCATGTTATGCTTCGCAAAGAAGTTGATGCAGTTCTTACTTTGATGTCATCCATGTGTTTAGTTCCTTTCTGAATCATTATTAGGTACTGTAAAGAAGGGAAAGAGTTCATCCATGCACCGTCTACAGTTTACAATCTTCGGATTAGCTCCATCGCAATCGCATTCGATGTGATTTTCACTTCGACGTTTGAAATGTCGTCGACAGCGTCTGCATGAGTCTATATCGATAGACATCGATGTCCCAAAATGCATCTGCGAAAGGAGCAGCGTACGCAGATAAAAACATCCTGGTATTAAACAGTGAATCAGATTTGTTCTATGTTTATAGAACATCATAACAGCCTTACTTACTTGGGTGAGTTAAATAAGATGTAGCGTATTAGTTCCGCTGGTAGACGAACATGAACCGGGCGAGTTGGCCGTGCGCGTAGAGGCGCGTGGCTGTGAGCTTGCATCCGGGAGATAGTAGGTTCGAATCCCACTATCGGCAGCCCTGAAGATGGTTTTCCGTGGTTTCCTATTTTCACACCAGGCAAATGCTGGGGCTGTACCTTAATTAAGGCCACGGCCGCTTCCTTCCAACTCCTAGGCCTTTCCTATCCCATCGTCGCCATAAGACATATCTGTGTCGGTGCGACGTAAAGCCCCTAGCAAAAAAAAGACGAACATGATGCACATTCACAGTTTAGTTTGTCATCAAGACGATTGTCTGTGACCGTCTAGACTTTTCCGTCTTTCTGTTCCTTAGTGTATGGTGCAGAAGCACACACTAATGATGGCGATGAAGGGGTATCCTTATATGTAGTCTTGTAACAATATTCGTTAGTGGATGGAAAGTGACATCGCTGATCTGAATAATAAGATAATCGGCTGTTGTGTTAGCAGGAATGTTTTCAGATGTTTCAAATTCTGAACGAATATCGACAGGAGATTCTTTTATTGATTCTTCATGATAAGAGAAGTCTATAAATACAATCGGTGCTTAATTTTTAAATTATTCAGGCGAAAATAACAAACAATCTTCTTTCTGATAATACGATGATTTGAATTCACAAAATATGTCATAGAGCAGCCCAAAGTTATTTTTCTCAAAATTAATGTCCATGTATTCGTAGGGATACGTAATTGCGTTGAAATACAGCCTAATATTTCTTAATTTACAGTAATCTGACTGTGAGCTATCTTTTCCATGGTTGAATTTTGATGTTCAGGTTTGAAATCCACAAATAATATCTAAATGATTTTGAGTCAAACGTGACGTTTTAACAGCCCAGATATGCCTGTTTGTAGGTGGTAACACAGGATATTCGTGCAGCTACCAATTTCGAAATGTATAGGTAATAGTATATTATTTTCTACAATCTTGAGCAATCGAAATTTTTTCTCGATCAGTTAACGTTACATGTGGAATCCTCCGCAATATACGATGGAGAGTAATTTTCGAGTCTACTGGTGATTCTGTTGCTTTAAGAGAATTGTAACCACTTCGATGACCAATCAGAATGTTCTCATGTTTTGCGTTGATTATAATACGTCTAAATTCATCAGCAATGCCGAGAATAAGTTTTAATGGTAACATACCAGAAAAAGTACCGTCCTGATTAATCATCCAGTTTTTATTAGCTTTCGGACACCATTCTGACAGCAGTAAAATTTTACCTTCTTCATCAATATAAGAAGTGTAGAGTTTCATTGGACTTGTAATACCAACATCCTTCGATCTATTTCTACATATTTTACTTCATAACGCGCTTCAGAAAAGAGAAAACCTAGACCATGGTTGTTTAGTTGAGATGTGCTTCGTACACTTCCATCTGACTTGTCTAATCGTCCTTTAATATAGAGGTAGCTTTCGTGCCCTAGGATGTATACATCTCGCTGTTTAACGATAAAGCGAATCTCATCATTTTATTGAGTACAAACCTAAAAGGTTGATAGGAATGAAGCTCACTTCGTACTACACCTCCATGAGTTTCTACTGTGTACATAACGTCTAGTATTTCTCCCCTTTTGTTGTAATAGCGTATAACCTAAATCAAGGAGAATCTGCTCATGGTCATCTATTAACCCGTGGAGTCTTCGCAAGCATGTAGTATGTCTCCTGAATGCACACCGTGTTTTATATATATTTCATACTGGTTTAAGATACAGTTTGTAAGCTACGTACGTGTGTCGATCTAAATTAATGAGCTGATTATATTCATTCACAAACCTAACAGTAATGTTACTAATGTTTTTTACAGACACCGGATGATAAGGAAGTACTGACGGTTTCTTACGAATAGTATAACCACTTTCCTCTGTAATAATCAAGTCGTGCAGGACGTGTGAAGGTTGTTGATTACTATACAAGTCTGTAATAATAATAATAATAATAATAATAATAATAATAATAATAATAATAATAATAATAATACAAGTGATGTTTACATGATGAACATCGAAGAGTGTTATAGGTTGACCAGTCTCATAACGTACGTTCTATATGAGCTCTCTTATGAAAATCCACACAATGGTCCAATCGAATTTGGCTCTGATTTGAAGTCAATCTTGAATGAAGGCTCAATAACACATTTATGTGTGAGGTTTCTCACAGTAACTGAGAACTTGTAATTATTATTACTAACAATCTCATCACTAAACTGTTAAATTAACGTACTTTCAATATAGTCACGAATATCGTCCACTGAATGACTGTCTGACGGTAGCGTTAGCACATACTCATCGTAATAGAACTATAGATTTTATTGTAGCTTTCAATGGACGCAAGTCCAGCACTATGTGGCTGATTACCGACTTCGATCGGTGCATTAAAGTAGACGGTTGTTTCAGTTCCTTCTCCAAGTACATCGAACGTTCTTACACCGTTGGTCATCACGTGCACACTGATGATCATTGTCTACTGTCTGGGTTTGATATAAGAACATAGCACATTATCGTCCGCACATGCGTGTATTAATTCTCGGCACACGGTTTTTATTGTAAACAATACCTGCACTGCTTCCGAAATAACGTATGAGTTCAAAAGAGGGAGGTAAGTCTCCATAGCTATCGAAATAACATACTTTAGAATTAAGTTTTAGGTAGGCAAAGTAATGAGTTCCAGGTCCGCGACGGTTGTCTAAGTTAATTACAGCACTCTCACGTTCACGTGGGCATGCTGGTAGTTGATCGCGCCTATACACACCGCAAAATAATGAATACCTAGTTGTTTCGCAAATGTAAACACTTCTTCGTGTGTTACAGCTCGATGTGGCAGTGCATTCCGTAGACGTTTTTTGGTGATATGTAGATGTCAAGCCCTTCTTTGTATGGCGCTAGCTTCACGTGTACGCCTTTGCCTCGTAATCCAATTGCCTCCATTGTCTTGTTATGGCGTTCACTCTCTTTCAACTGTTGCTTCGCTTCTTCTACAGCCTTAAAAGTCCTAGCTACAGCACTAACACCACCCAGCGAAGACCCTGCAGCTGATAGTCCAGCAAAAAGCGCAAGAAGATATCCTCCTCGTTTTGGTACAGAAATGATTCGTGCACGTTTACAAAACATTGCTGTACACTTTGGAGGAATTCTCGCTCTTGCTACGCGTAGTGCCGTAATAACGACTACTCGCGGATTATATTTCCCTCGAGTAGCTTTTCTTGCAGCCTTTATAACTTCTTGCCATTCAACACATTTACTCTTCTTCTTCATAACGATTGGATATCGTTGTTTCACCATTCTGTACACGACTTCACTCGTCAAGAGCGATTTAGGAACTGACAGTTACTTGTTGTTTCATGTGTATATATTACTATGGGCTCCTTTATTATTCAGTTACCGTGAAGCTTATAAAGCAGCAAGACACTTTACCTGTTAGTGACATATTGCAACATCTCTTACCTAGTTTTGGTACAACTACACAAAGACAGCATGGAACGTTGTTTGCTTTTACTATTCGATGTATTAAAACTGGCCCATCGGGATGCGGGAGGACAAATCTCTTACTCACACTGATTACCTCTTTAAATGGCACAGAAGCTTTGGGCAGCCTTTTGATTGTTCAACAATATGTTTAAATGCATCCTTGACTTGAGCTGCCGTCTTGGGCGAGCCTCATCAATTAATTCAGAACATTCCTATGTCTATCCCTAACTTTTTAGTAGCTTGGGAAATCGTATGCAAGAAGTACAGCAAAAGAAAACGGATAGCAACACAACATATCAAGGCTCTATTGTCATTACCTAAATGTCACAAAGACACAGCATCAGACCTTCAGAAGTTGAACAACCACTTACTGTAGTATGCAGTTTAAACGCTATTCACAACCTCAACCTTTCAGTGCCTTTACACGGAGCTTCACTCCAGCAGCTGATGTTAGACAAGTTAGATCTTGCTACACGTAAAGAGTTCGAAATGAAAGCTCCCAGCGATGACTTTCCGAGACTCGCTGAGCTATCTACCTTTTTGAAAGAGAGGGCACAAGTGTTATAATTGATGATGGCAACACGGGAACGAAGGGGGAGCGCAGCAAATCCACCTAAGCACCAGTATGTGAGAAACAATGAAAGCCCAATTCGAGTTAACTCATACGTATCTACAAGGGGGAAATGTGACTTTTGTGACTTAGATCATCCATTGTATCGGTGCGAAGGGTTTCTACAAGCTAACACAAGACAACGGTATGATTTTGTCAAAAGAAAGGGTTTATGCTTTAACTGTTTTAAGTATCATAGTGTCAACGTGTGCAAATCTGATAACTGTAAGACTTGCCAACGTAGACATCACACTTTGATTCACTTTGACAGCGCCACACACAATCAAACAACTACAAACAAGGATACCCAAGCTAGTAGAGGTACCGGTATTAGAGACGACGAACAAGGTCAGAGTAATGCTAGTTACTGCACACTAAAATTCAAGCCACAGTCTCAAGTAATGCTGTCCACTGCAATAGTAGGAGTTGCAGACAACAATGGTTGAATTCGCCAGTGCCGAGCTCACATTTCATAATCGAGTCGCTTGCAAGTAAGCTCAGGCTGCAACGACTTAGAAACTGTATTCCAATTAGTGGTATAAATAACACTGCTGTCAACGCATCTCAAAGTGTTGACGTTCGCATCAATTCTAATAAGTCCAGATTCTAAACTGTTATAACATGTTCTATACTTCCTCACATAACAGGCTATATTCCAGCGAACCATATTGGTTGTAAATTGTGGAACCTGCCTGAGGATATCACATTGGCGGTTCCTCACTTCAACAAGCCAGGACCAGTGGATATGCTCATCAGTGCTGAGATGTTTATGCAGTTGTTGCAAGAAGGATGGCGGAAGAACTGTGATACACCACTCATCTTGCAGAATACTGTGTTAGGATGGATACTATCAGGTCCAATATAGTCGCGGCCTCGGACTAGTGAGAAAGCAGAAACTCCACCCACTTCATCATTTTCCCTCAGACAGAGCGATGACCTCAACAGGAAGGTGGAAGAATTCTTGTCAATAGAAGAAGTGACACCTAGAAGAATGCCCCTAACCAAGGAAGAGCAGCACTGAGAGGGGCATTTCATAACTCACACAAAACGGGACAGCAGTGAACGTTTCATTGTGAGGTTGCCTACGAATGCAGAAGGTCTGCAACTTGGAAACTCTTACAAAATAACGGAGAAAAGGTTCAGACTACTGGAGCAGAAGCTTGAGAAGACACCTGATCTGCGAGCTGATTACGTGAACTTCATGGAGGAGTATGAGACCCTGGGTCATATTAAGCTGACCCCAGATGTATGCAAGGACGAAGAAGCAGTCTGCTATCTCCCACACCATGCAGGTTTGAAGGCAGGGAGTACCACTACTAAGACACGGGTTGTATTCGACGCTTCTTGCAAAACCGACAATGTCATTTCCCTCAATGACACTCTCGCAATGGGACATACTGTTCAACAAGATCTACTATCAATTGTGACAAGGTTTCGCACACATCAGATTGCGATGACGGCAGACATTACGAAAATGTACCGTCAAATCAGAGTAGACGACAAGGATGTTAACCTACATTGCATAATCTGGCGAAAACATCCATCCGAGCCTCTACGCACTTACCGACTGAAGACTGCAACGTACAGTACATCCTCAGCGTCCTTCCTAGCCACAAGGTGTCTAACTCAAATGGCTGAAGAAGAAGCCCACGTGTTTCCTACAGCATCTCGCGTTTTGAAGCGGGACTTCTACATGGACGAGATGTATTGTGTGGTAGCGATACAGTGGAAAATGCTATCCAGCTGTGAGGAGAACTACGAAAATTTCTGCAACGCCGAGGCTTCCCGCTCCGCAAGTGGACTTCGAATCACTCCGCTGTACTTCAGACGATACCAGCAGAACTGAGAGAATCACAGTTACCCCTACGATTTGATAAGGAAGACAACATCAAAAGGCTAGGATTGCTGTGGCATCCCTTGCTTGACAAGTTCCAGTTTGAGGTTCACATAAAGGAGAACAATGGAGGCCCTGCGAAACGAAAGGTGCTTTCAATTATAGCCTCTATATTTGATCCACTAGGGCTGATAGGACCATTAATCGTAATGTGTAAAATTTTCATGCAGCAGTTGTGGCAAGAAAAACTAGGATGGGATGAACCACTACCATCTCCTTTACTTGAGGGCTGGATTAAAATCTTTACTGATCTTCCGGCACTGAACAGCATTTATGTCGACAGGCTGATTCTTTGCACGGGAAGAGTCGTCCAGATACAAGTTCATGGATTTTCATACGCTTCTAAACGGGCCTGCGCAGCGTGTGTGTATATCCGTAGTACTAATCAACACGGCGAAGTTTCGATACATTCGGTATGTTCGAAATCCAGAGTTGCTGCTCTGAAACAACAGTCTCTACCCAGATTAGAACTGTGTGGCGTTCTTTTGTTGGCACGTCTGGTGGACAAGGCTATCAACACCCTGAATCTGAAAATCGACAACACTTTCTTGAGGACTGACTCGACAATAGTACTCTCCTGGCTTGCAGCTGAACCGACGAAATGGAAAACGTTCGTCGCAAATTGTGTCTGTGAGATAGAGCAGTTGACTGGAAGAGCCGAGTGGGGTCATGTTATGTCAGAAGACAACCCGTCCGATGTCCTTTCAAGGGGAGAAGGGCCACTCAGCCTACAACATAATAAACAATGGTGGCATGGTTAGTGCAAGACGCAAGTACCTGGCTCACTAAGGATTCAAACGATTCTGCAGACAAACTTCCAGGAAGAAGGGATACGGTACAATGTTTAGTTAGTACCACTCCATCTGACGAAGTCACGACACGGTTCTCATCTCTCCGTCGTCTAGAGAGGGTGATGGCTTATTGCAACAGATTTGTGAGTTCAGATATGTATCAAACTTGCTGAACGTGTGACATTCACAAGGGAAATAGGCGAGTTGAAGTCGAACTCATCAGTTTCACCGCAAAGTTCAATAAGATACCTGAACCCACTCCTAGACGGGAACGATGTATTACGAGTAGGAGGACGCTTACATAAATCTTTGAAACCATTTCCAGAAAGGCATCAAATCATATTACCTCAGCGTCATAATGTAACCAAGTTGATTGTCGCTGACGAACAAATTCGGCTGCTACATGCTGGTGCAAATCATGTAGCAGCTTCTTTTAGGTCCAGATATTGGGTAGTGAGCATAAAGAAAGTGGTACGGACTGTCATTCACCAATGTGTGAAGTGTTTCAAATTACGAGCCTCAACAGCAACGCAGCTCATGGGGCAGCTACCTTCTCCTCGAGTGACTCCATCGCGGCCATTCTTTAATACGGGAGTTGAGTACGCAGAGCCGTTGTACATTAAACAGGGTGCAACCAGGAGCAAGGTCAAGGTAAAATGCTACGTAGCATTGTTCGTTTGACTTTGCACCAAGGCAAGGCAATACACTTGGAATTAGTTCGTGACTTGACCACACAGGCCTTTTTTGCCGCCTTACGGAGATTCGCAGCCAGGAGGGGGAGGTGTACAAACCTGTATAGTGACAATGCTACTAACTTTGTATGAGCTACAAATGAATTGTTGAAGGTGCACCAGTCGGAGCAGTGGAAGATAGAAATGCTGAACAATGCAGCGCAAGAGGGATTCACTTGGCATTTCATTCCTCCTGATTCGCCTCACTTCGGGGGACTCTGGGAAGCTGGAGTGAAATCCACGGTGCATCATTTGCGAAGAACTGCTGGCAAAGCCTGCTTGACATATGACGAGATGTATACCCTAATTTGCCAGAGGCGTGTCTAAACTCAAGACCGCGCGTTAGACTCTCAGATGACCCTGATGAACACTCACACCTAACTCCTGGCCACTTTCTGATCGGAGCTCCCCTGGTATACTTCCCTGAACCTGACCTTAGTGTTGGTGTGCACTGTTATACTTCCAGATGGCTCTACATTCAGGCTCTGTAGCAGAACGTTTGGAGACAGTGGTCTAATGACTATCTTAATAGCTTACAACAGATGCAGAAATGGTTGACGAGTCAAGGCTCGCTCCCACCTAGTGGAATCGAATCGAACCAAACAGCCGAAATTTCAACTCGACCGTTCACATCTAGCGGAACAGAATCGAACGGGATTCTACGGGAAACTTCACAGGCTTGCAATGGACGGTCTGACAGAAGGTGTGAGGAGGTAGAAAATTATGAGAGATAGGAGAAGTTTCTGGGTGCATGAAGTTAACAAGAGAGCCGAAAGAAGAGTACTCAAACTTATTTGAATGTTGAATGCGCGATGAAGCTAAGTTTCGACGGTAGGCCTACTTCAGAGTTACTGTATTGCAATTTCAACAACTATTTCAGTTAGTAGAATTTAACAGAAAAGTTCGATTTTACAGGAGGAAATGCTACATCAGATGCAATGGGAGGCCGTGATCATTTTTAAAACCACTTTAACGCAGTAGATTGCGTCCCGTGGTAGGATGAAATCATAAATCGAGGTAGCCTCAACATTCCTTTTTATTATTATTATTATTTTGCAGTTTGCTAGGTCTTATGGCGACGATGGGATAGGAAAGGGCTAGTACCGTGGCCTTAATTAAGGTACAGACCCAGCATTTTCCTGGGGTGAAAATGGGGAAACCACGGAAAACCATCTTCAGGGCTGCCGACAGTGGGTTTCGAACTCACTATCTCCCGAATGTAAACTCACACCTACGCAACCCAAACCGCACAGCACACATACGACAGTTTGAAACCTTGGGAATGCCACTTACGAAATCGTTCACTGAAAATATAATAAACACTTACATCCTATGTGAGATGTGATGTCAGTTATCGTACTGATATACTGTACGTGGACTCCGACATAACATGATTTTGTGATGAAGTCAACAAAAATTATGAAATAAATTGTATACAGACTACAGTAACCTACCACAAAATTGAATATTCTAATAAGTTTGGTTTTCCATAGCCTTGCTTATATCCTCCAGGCATTATTTTTTACGTTGTTGCAGTAATGCTCGTGGGTCTTGTAGTAGAGAAAGTTATATTTTTGAACTAAACTAATACGTTTTTCCGTGTCTAGTATTAATAAGTTAAATAAACGACCACAAAACAGAACATTTCCGACCGTATCCAAGAAACAGCTGACTCTCCAGCTGAAGCTGATACACATTTGCCGGCTTGCCGCCAAATGGTTGTCCTAAAGATCTCGACTCGACCCGACCGTCTACGAAGTTGCACGAATCTTGATAATTCTGTTCGATTCCGCTCCGTTAGTCGAAAAATATTCTTGGCAGAGAATCCTGTTCCATTCGGTTCGATTCGATTCGACTCGTGGCGATCGCCATCTCTATCTCCCATTTAAACACATGTTAAAAACAAGTTCTGTTCGGTTCGATTCGATTCCGTTCCACTAGGTGGGAGCGGGCTTCAGCCTAACCTTCAGCCTGGAACTATCGTCTTAGTTAAGGACAACATTCCTCCTCTCTCTTGGCGACTTGCAACGGTCGAGGAAACTCATCCTGGGAAGGACGGACGAGCGCGTACGGTTAAAATTCGCACCAGCCATAGAAATTTGAGGCGTTCTGTTCATATGTTATGTCCATTGCAAACACAGGACTGATACTTGCAAATGCATTCAGTGTCTCATTTCGTGTTGGTGTTAAATTCTTTGCTCCTGTATTGTAAGGTTTTGATTATGATCAGTGTCCTTTATTGTTTGTGTTTAGTGCTGTACTTTTTATTGTAGGATTTGAATTTGTTCATTTAGGTTTCATTATTTGAACATCTGTGTAAATTTTTGCTCAGTTATATTGGTTGAAGTTGTGTATGTCTCGTATCGGCATATGTGTTGATGGTGAAAGAACTTCATAATATGACTATGTGTTCAATTTAAATTTAACATTTCTTGTAATTGTCAAATGTGATACATTTAGGTGTAGTGGTATGTTTGTGATTGATCAGAGCTCCACTGCATTGGCGCTGAGCCATCGCATTGGCGCTGCGCCATTTCCTGGGGTTGTTTTATTTCGGAAGTGGTCGGGCCCCTTCGCGTGCAATCGGGTGAGTAAGTGAGTGACTAGAAAAAGCAGCATGGCTGCCGGATTATGTTCAAATGTGCTATGCGGACAAGTTCTGTAAATATCTAAACCATCGCGTGAGCGACAGGTTAAACAAATGTATCACGATGTGTATATAGTGTAATAATCCTGGTATATGTATAACTAATTACATTTCATCTTTCCATGTGTATGAACCAGCATGTGGTTCCTAGCACCACGTATTCTCAGGGACCTGTCCGAATGAGGTCGGAACAGCTTCTTCAAACCGATCGAGGCAAAAAGAATTACAACAAGGATTTTTCTTCTTACCTCGAGCTACTTGGCATTCATCACTACTCTACGTACAGGAATCCCAAGGTAAGTTTGGTAGAACGCTTTAATCGTACACTCAAAACAATGATGTGGCGAGAATTTACAGCAAAAGTTCTCATCTTTGGATTGAACAGCTACCTAGACTCGTGTCTACCTACAACGATATACCTCTTCGCACTGTCGGAACAAAGCCACGTCTTGTTACTAAGAATACACCACACTTAGATGCTATTCATCTTGTACCAAAACGGCTGATCCGCGCCGTCATCGCTTTGAAAAAGGTGATTTCGTTCGCATCAGCGAACATAAATATATTTTTGCAAAAGGATACACACTTAACTGAAGCACAGATTTTTTTCGAATCAGGAGTGTTAAGCTTACTAATCCAGTTACATATTTAATTTGCGATCCTTCAGGGCAGCCTATTGAAGGAGAATTCTACATCGTAGAACTGCAGAAAACAAAATATCCTGATCATTATTTAATCGAACGTGTTATCCGTCGTTGAGGAAATAAACTGTATGTCAAATGGCTTGGTTTTAATAAGAAATTCAATTCATGGATTAATAAAGAGGATGTACTTTAATATTTGAATTTTTTATTCTATAACCTCTACCTCTCCTTTCTTCTACTGCATAAGACAAGTTTAAACTTGCAAGTCAACATTATTACTACTAGTTAATTTAGGACATTGTGTAGTTTAGTATTAGTATTTAAAAAATCACACAAAACCTGCATTATGTTTCACAAATCGTATTTATTTTAGTACATATACATTTTTCTTCCTTCAAGTAAATCGGTTCTGTCCTTTCTTACATAGATTATTTCTACTGTCTTCGCTGTTTAATGCCATCACCCAGTAACAGCGTTCCTCGTAGCCAGGTGTGGTTAACACGTCATGACCTCAACTACCAGTCACCTAATCGATTGGACTCCTCCTAGGGGAGCCTGTGTGAGAGGTTAGGTTAGCGTTGGTACGCAAGGTTAGGTTAAGACGTCATAATGACGTCTTAAGCTCATCTGCCTGTTACCTAACCGATTTGTGGCTCCTCCATGGGCGCCCGATCGATTCCGTTCCTCCAAAGGAGTCCGTGAACTTAGCATTGCCCTCGTACGTAAAGGCATGACGTCATAACCTCACCTAGCGGAATTTTCAACCGACCGCACGCAGGGGGTAAATGTGAGAAGTAAATACTCCTACGAAGTTTCTATAACTTCGGGAGTAGTACGGGGTAGTTTTATAGGGCCATTCCTATTTATAGCATTTATCAACGATCTGCCGAACGAAATTCGAAATTAATGCAAATTGTTTGTGGACCACCACATAATATACCCTACAGAAAAATGCCGGATGCCAGCGATAATATGTTATTACAAGCCGATACTAATATACTGCTTAAGTAGGCACTCGATAACCAAACGAAAACAAATTCTCGAAAATGCAATCTCATAAGAATGGGAAAGAAACATAGGCAAGGAGACTTTCAATACTGTCTTGGATCAAACGCTCTGGTTGAGGTTTACTCATGAGAGTACCTAGGAATCCACCTAAAGAGAGACCTGAAATGGGACACCCACGTAGGAAGTGTAATTACCAAAGAGTTTAAGTCCTTATACGCCGTGATGAGGATGCTAAGGGGCAGCAGTTTCCAGGCTAAGGCGCAGGGATATATATCACTCAGGAATATGGAGCAGACGTATGGGATCCATATCAAATAGGACTCATTAATGAACTTGTGATGGTAAAGCTACAGGCTGCAAGATTCGTGCTTAATGCTTTCAATCCTAGAAGTAGGGTGACAGCTATCATAGAAAACCTTGGGTGGGAGACACTGGGGAATAGAAGGAAACGAACACGGTTATGTGCCATGTATAATGCTTACACAAATAAACCACCTTTGGGAGAGTTGAACAGTCGTCTAGAAAAGCCCTGTTACATAACTATGACGGATCATCCGCATAAAGTAAAAAGCAGATCGCAGAAAACTATGGTAATTATTCGTTTGTAAATCGGGGAGTTGATGACTGGAATGCATTACCTGCAGCTGTCTTAGAGCCTTTTCCCAAAAATGTAAGATGCTTCAAGAATAGACTCCAGCATTCTGTAAAGTGTGTGTAAATTTGTATGTGATAGTGTCATATTTTAATGCACTGTAAATTGTAGTATTAAGGTATATGGATTATCATGGTATGTGTGAAGTTGTATATGAACGTGATGTATTACAACACTAAGATAATAGTAATTGGGCCGCTCAATCTACTGCAAGTCATAGTGTAAAATTTTGAAATATTTAAGGTACGTCTGAATTTGTGTGACAGTGTTGTAATGTTAAGCTAGCAGTAAGCTGAGCCTCTAGTATAGTCAGCCGTAGTATTAAGCACTGTAAATACTTAAGTTGCGTGTGAATTTGTATATGTTAATGCTGGATTTAGAGTGTTAAACTAGTAGTATATCTTGTAATATTTTCGTTCCAGGGAATTGCTTGTTGTACTTTTGCTGTTGTTATTGATGTTGTTGTTGTTGTTGCTATAGGTCATAGTGTAAAATTTTGAAATACTTAAGTTTCGTGTGAATTTGTATATGACGGTGTTGTAATGTTAAGCTAGCAGTCAGCTGAGCCTCTAGTATAGTAAGCCGTAGTATTAAGCACTGTAAATACTTAAGTTGCGTGTGAATTTGTATGTGTTAATGCTGGATTTAGAGTGTTAAACTAATAGTATATCTTGTAATATTTTCTTTCCATGGAATTGCTTGCTGTTGTTTTAGTTGTAGTAGTAGTTGCTGTTGTTATTGGGTAATTATGTTTGAAGTTTATTATCACACTACTGTAAGTGATCATTGCCAACGGGATATTACCCAATTGCGATGTATTTGTTAATATTAATAATAAGAATAAACGTAATAATATTTGGTAATTATGGTAAATGGAATGTTTACATAATTATGACTAATAAAGTTTGGAAATATGCAGCCGAAATGTCGCAGTACGGACGTACACGTGTTGCAAGAAAGACCGCGCACGGGTGCATCAAGGCACCAGAGTGAAGGGTACGATCAAAATATCAAGTTCTAGAACGGAAATTGGGCCGAAGCAAGAGAATGAAGGCCATAGTCTGAATCGCCATAATTGTATGGACAATCGGATAACTTGTCTGAGTTACCTAATGAAAGTTTGGAAAATTCCTTATTTTAGTGAACTTGGCGTCATGAGGTTGGGCGGGATGTGGAGGCTCAGTGGACACACACACATTTGCCACATGAGGACGTGTGAATCATAGTAGTTCCCAGCAGTGTTCGTAAGTTCTGATCTTAGTAATGAGAAGACTTGTGTCAAATATCAGATTTCTTTCGTATGAAGAATATTAACTCACCCAGTTGTGAAGGTATATCCAGTTATTATAAGTAACTTGAAAAATTTTGAATAATGACTACTAGCTTTGGTGAAGCTAGCGAGTAGATGGTGAGACGTGGTCCTGGTCAATATTCACCTTGTGGACAATGTGGTAAACTAAGAAGACTGTATATAGGCAGTTGAACGCTGTATTTCCAGGCAATTTCATGCAAAGTGCGGGCGCGAATCGTAACAGACTTATCGAGAGGCATTTTAAGTTGTCGAGACCCCTTTCACCTATTTCTCTTTCTGAAACTGTGTAAATACCACTTAAAAAGAATGGAAGGATGAATGATATATAATGAAACCATGATGATCGGCTGAACTCAGACATTTCGATCACGGGAATAGAACCAGCTTTTGGGTAATTAGGCCGTGTACATTTGCAGAGTTTCGCCCAGACGTGCCATTTGGGCTCATCAGCTGGATTGGCACGCCCCTCCAGGACTCAGATATGTCAGCTAGGTGAGCCATGGCCAGAGTCCAGAAGAATCTCTGTAAATCTTTGTTAACTGTTATGTAGACATGTGCTACTTACCGTTTTAACTGTTTGCTATACGGGTGGAGTCATTTTACCTTTATAATTTTAGATTGGTGCATATTTTAAATAATTGAGTCAGATTCTTTTGAAAAGCGTGTCGATAAAATTCATTTCATGTTCGTTAATGTATTTTTGTTATGTCACTTTAATCCGAAACTGGATTGGTGCGAGAAGTTATTCGAAAGGGGGAACGATTAATTTTCGTGTGCAACTATTGTTATCACGATATTTGTAAATTCTAGCTTGGAGATTGGGAGTTCTTTCATTTGTTGTGAATTAATCGTGGATATAACAATGATTTTATTTGGTGAATGGAAGTTTTGCGTGCTCACAAAAATTTAAAGTAAGAGATGATAATAATAACAACAATAAAGTCCAAGATCCAAGTGTAACGGGACCGGTCACATAGGATATTTCAGGGCTGAAGCATGAGCAGTCATCAGGGGAAAGTTAGGAGCAATATGTTTGTTTGCTATCGTCACGGCGTTGTCATAACGTGGGATTTGTATTAGTGGCGAAATGTGGTGAAATGTCGATGTTATTTTGAGGTAGTCATCAAGGACGAAATTCCATTCCAAGCATTTGTCCTGAAGTAGACAGTGATATCCCAGGTTTGTGCCCTGAGGAATTAGTCATTTTGTGACATATTATAGACGTGATGCTTCCGTGGTTTCGCATTGTCGACCGGATTATGAGTAGTGAGGTCTTATCGCCCCCCTGATGCATTAGCGACAGTTGTCAAGTGAACTGTGACGTAGAAATTGTCAATTTTGTGTTGGTCAACAGAATGGGATTTTTATATGTTTGGATATTACGTCTGTAAAATTGTGGGTTTGCATTCGTATTTGTTTGGCAGAGAGTTTCAGGTATAAGAATGGGAAATTGAAGGTATCCGGACGGAGCTAGACCAGCTGATGAGATGGTTGTGCCGACTTTGTCACTTTTATTGCTTAGAATGATTTATTTCACTGTTAGAAATAGACGTTTGATTAAAAGACTCAAAGCATTTGCCATTTACCGGTACATATTCAATCCTTCACGTAAAACAGGATAGGTGACGTTAACCTCGGAGGTATTCCGTGTTTTGGGAGGTTAATTATTTTTTACTTAGACTTAGATTTGTTATTGTTGCTGTAGTAGTAGTAGTAGTAGTAGTAGTAGTAGTAGTAGTAGTAGTAGTAGTTGCTGATGTTGTTGTTGTTATTGTTGTTATTGTCTTCACGGGTAGTAATGTAGTGACATTGGGATGATATTCAGTCGACAGAAGCTGATGTGTTAGACGGCAGGCATTACCATACCACGGGCGTAGGTTCCATCGGTATTTTAGGTCTTATCTGATACCCGAATTGATGCGACCGAGAGCTTTCCATAAGTGTTTTGATTTTTGAATTGTTGGGTGCCAAATGTGCTGGGGATTTAATAAATGGAAACCTTAGCCATCAGCCACCTAACTTGACGGTGTTTTGGGTATCAGTCGCCTTTATTCAGGTTTCCTTTAGGCCATCAGCCTCAGTGATATTACATTAGGGTCCTCAGCCACATCAACAAATTTTCTTTGGTCATCAACCACACTGACTTGTGGAATTAAGTTTAATAAGGATAGATATCGGTCCATGACATAGTCGCGCATTATACCGACTCAATTAAGGAGCGTTGACGTGGTCTGCATTGTCTGGATGACTTAATTATATTTAGAATCCAGAACTCATGTCAAGTGCGCTGGATTATCACGAGTCATTACGACATCACAAGTGGACTCACATGGAATCGATGGCACGGATTTCCAGGACATTCTTTGTAACTAAAGTAACTTAGAGAATAGTTTCTCAGGTGGAATGCAGTAAGTCACGAATTCTGCCAGAGTGTGAAATCCATTTCGACGAAAATTTATATAAAAAGAATTGTCTAAGCTATCAAGTTTGTCCTTCATTAAATTTCATTTAAAGACCTTTTGTTATGTTCCTGCGTCAATAAATATTGAATCAAAGATAGCCAATATTAGAATCCAGTTATTCAGTAGGAATTAAACAGTCGATTACTAGAACCCTGCCCAGAACCTTCAGCAATTGACTAAGGATCCAATTACGACCCTTGTAATATTTGTAAATTACAATAATCATAATAAATATAATTAACCATTGTAATATAATCAAAATAATCAAATACGAATAAAATAAAATACGTAATCGCCTCACGCTAGGGCGTAAATTGTAATCTAATTCAAAATATCTCAATAAACAACTGAAAAAAATACTACTAACATAATTAAAATTGAATAACTTAATAAAAATAATGTTTCGAAATGTCCGTAGTATGGACGTCAGAGTTCACCAGAATAGATCCCTCGAATTTTGATAGAGCATGATACATCTTTCTCTCGCAGGGCGTACATAATGCTGCGTACTGGTATATCTGCTTCAGGCCTTGCCTAACCTTCTGAAAACGACTAAATAGGTTGGAAATGCACCTAGGTCCATCAATAACTCCACTGATTCTAAAATAACTAACTATATTCTGAATAACATCCGTGCATGGGCACCTCATCAACACACTAAGATATGCATAAATACACTCACAAAATGCCACTGGAAGACTCCATATTTACAACAACAACAACAATAAAGACGACGACGAAAACAGTGGGAAAACAAAAGCAAGGACCAACCTACCATTTGTCGTCAGACCGTAGAAGAAAGCACATATCTGTAGATAAGTAACCTTCACAGTCTCTGTGTATCAACAAGACTTGCAAATTCTCATGATTGGCACTTATTATATCACACAGACACTGTACACTTATAATACTGCGTTCACTGACTCGGACACGTGGTCTAAAGATACATTCACTTGAACAACACACGCTTCTCGTTCTAAAACGTACATTCTGGAATCTCTGAGATATAGCACCCCACAGCTTCCATCAACATATAATACCAAGCCACCGTAAATGATACAATACAAAGTGGCTAAGCACTCCATAGTTATAGGTCAGTCACGTTCCACCAAAGTTTGAAGCCCTGTCCAGTATCGTACCGTGTCGTATCGTATCGTATGCTTCTCGCCGTTTGACCAAATGGCTATATAGACCTTACCTTTCTCCTTCCTCACATGTTCCTTCGAGATTGCTCCTGGCCATCCAATTACGAGTGGATCCTCTTGTCAAGACAACGCCCTGAACCTCTCCCGGAGCCCATGACAACAACAACATCAACAGACTCTGGGGTGTTTCACATGAGTCATCAGAACTTTCCGAGTTGAAAATAACTCTGTTTTCGCATCCTTTTGTACAAAACAAATTACTCATATCACATATGGATACCTTCCAGCCTAAGATGTAAGAGTAAACATACAATTGAAGTAATAATAATAATACTGATGATAATAGAGTAATAATAATAGGAATAATGAAATAATATCTCTCAATCCTAAATACAGTGCGAGGGTGTGACATATGTACAATCACATAACGCCCCCGTGGTGAATCGATGATATGACATATTATGATTCACCACAAAACAGAACTTTACAAATAATGCTAGAATGATATAACTGAACGCTTTCACTTCTGTGATATAGATATATACATTGCGTCTATTTCATTGTATTCACGCATGCGAAATACAATTTGTCCAAACAATCATAATAATAATAATAATAATAATAATAATAATAATAATAATAATAATAATAATAATAATAATAATAATAAATAATGTGGCTATAAACAAACAACTCTGATTGTGTCGTTCATTTTTGAACACAACCCCTTCTTACTACTGAGCACTTAAATTGATAATATATACATCCAAGGTGCAGATCCTACCTCTTATATCTGCGAAGACTATACATATTATGTGTCCCAAGCACCTTGTCGTCAGAAGTGAGACGCCGTTAAGCTCACTTGCCTATTCTACTGTCCACAGTATACGGATCCTGATATAAATGAAAAAACAATACAAAAACTTAACATCAGCATCGAAAGACGAGGAGTACATACCGTAATAAAATCTGAATGCATCTCGAATCCAATCTATCTCACACACAAACATTCATCCCATCCAGTCACACAAGAATGATACAAGCTAACATTCAGAACACTCACAACAAATTTCACATTCAAAAACTCCCCATTTCTGAAATGCGCAGGAATATCACCAGGTTTTCACTTCCACGAACCTATAATTAATGCAGCGAAACAGATCACATTATTTTTCTCACGTCTCACATCGACATCATTCAACACGCCATTCAAATCATTCACACAACACTCGGCCTTAAATAGAACACTACACACTCGCTTGAATAGACTTTCCTTCATCTCACGCACATTTCCATTCTGACTTTCATCAAATATTCCCAACACACACATGATCTCTGACACAAATATTTCTGACAAAATCTTCAAATCCTGAATCACCATACAATTTACCACCCTTCCTCTTAAGCACAAAACATGACTTACAATTCGCTTCAAACGACCCTTCACGAACAACGGTTGTAGTTAACTCACACTTATCAAATAAACCTACGTCAATTACCTCAAGCTCATTCACACCACTCTTAGAACACATTCCCTCACTCATGTTCACTCTTTTACTAAAATCATTAAAATAATTTATTTCGAAATCGCCATCCTTACTGCTTAATGCCCCAACAGTTAAACCATCTGCACCACCTTCCATATCGGCTCCCACTTTCATTACCTTCATGCTAACAACACTGCTACTCTCGACTCTCTTACCAGAAGTTTCATCAACCTTAAAGTCACCATTTTCACACATAATCAACCTAACCTTAATCTCCTCACGTAGGCCTAAATCAACAAAAACAACCTCATTCTGACGTATACTCCATAAACTCCATAAACACTCTTTACTTAATAAACAACATTCATCACCTTCACGAAAAACTTCACTTTCAATTTCAGATTATCGATCGCAACACCGCAATTACCATCATCAATATCAGAAAGTAAGTCATCCGACACAGCTTCCTTAATTTCATCACACCCCCTATTCTGAAAATTCCTCTGATAATCGATTTCACTCTCTACTTTAACAAATGCTTTACATGCCTCCCTTAACACTTTACCCCACTCGTCGATCTTACTGGACAATGCATTACATATACTATCGATTTTACTGGACACTTCCGTACTATATAAATGTAACGCCTAACTCTGATTACCAATCTTACTGGTTAATTCATTAAATAGTTATTTAAACATATTAAGAGTTAAAGCCTACCCTTGATCCCCTACATGCTGAGTCTGAGACGGGTTACTCGATTCCTGAAACTATAATTGCCAATTGGTCTTTACTACTATTAGCCATTTCGCTACTCTCACTTAAATTAGATAGACTCGATGTTGCAGAATTCTTCTGACCTCTCTTATCCTGATTCATAGTATCAACAACTTTAACAAGCTCTCTATTTCTTAATTCTATAATACTCGACTCGCTAAAAAAATTCTTTTTACTCCAAAATACATATGCAACACTTCACCGACATAGTTTGTAGAATTTCAACCACACATAACAAGTGCACCTGCGCTTATCAGCCTAATAGATGTACCAATCATTGTGCTCCACGTTGGGCAGGCATTTGTAATATTTGTAAATACGAATAATCATAATAAATATAATAAATATAAATAAATAATCATAATAAATATAATTAACCATTGCAATATAATTAAAATAATGAAATATGAATAAAATAAAATACTTAATCGCCTCAACTTGGGCGTAAATTGTAATCTAATTCAAAATATATGAATAGAAATTGAAAAAAAATACAACTAACATAATTAAAATTGAATAACTTGTTAAAAATAATGTTCCGAAATTTCCGTAGTATTGGCGCCGAAGTTCACCAGAATGGATCCATCTAATTTTGACAAAGCATTATAAATCTTTCTCTGGCAGGACGTGTACATAATGCTGCGTACTGGTACATCTGCTTCAGACCTTACCTAACTTTCGGAGACGGCTAAATAGGTAGGAACTGCACCTAGGTTCATCAATAATGTGCCCTATAATGACTTAGTTCCCGTCAGGCTAATGCCGAGATTGAACTAAGTTCATCATAGTGAAGAATACATCCACCAGAAGTGAATAAACATGGCACATAGCTTACCTTGCAAATAGTATCCTCTCCATCGGCTCCGGCAAAACAGCATCAATAAGGGTGTGTCGGGTTATAAAAAGGGTACGAAAATGAATTTAAATGAAGAGGATAATAAAATTAAAAAATAAGAATGCAAGGTGTGAAACAACATTAACCAAAATAACTCAAAATAACAATCAGATTTATTACAATATATACGGATATTATAATGAACAAATGTCCAAGGCATTTAGGATGGCTATGACAATCATAATTCATAATAGGTATCTTGTTGACGTCGTTTTGTTATGACATATATTTGGTGTCGAGGAGACATCATCGTCCAAACAACTTCCAGCGCTGCAACAACCATCACAAAATTTACGTAAATAAATGAATATTTAAACATGAATCTGCACCATGGGCAAGTCACGTCTATCCCTAACATCCTTCTATCTACACAGATCTATGCCTCAGTGCTCTAAAACATCCTACAAATATGAACAAACCTGCTATTTACACTCTATTGTCGGGGGAATCGATCCCTAGACCTACCATGTACAACACGCGTAGAATAACATTTAAAATAACGGGAACTCAGATATAGTGTCCTGCCGATATATCAAACTAGCAGCTGGTCTCAATGAATGACATTGACAATCCGAGACACATAACATCATTTGGGACCTTAATATAATAGGTCGTTGTTCTACTGTATTCTCGACAGATAACACCCAGCTTTTAACTTTCAGACATCCGTGTCATGACGGCACAAACGACCCACTTACCCTCTCAAACCTCGGTTTTTTAACAAGTGAGCTGCCATTCCCTTGCCTAAAAATATCCTCCCAGCTGACGGAGTGTAAACACAAACATGGGAAGGGATGATTCTGTTCTCCACGACCCTTCACTCTTGCAAACCTCTCGCTGTCATTATAATATACTGGCTACATGCCATAATATTCCTTTCATTACCAAATCAATATTCTATGGCAGATATGTTAAATTCAGCACGCCCGTACATCAATTAGCACTGGTGCTATCTACAGCACATTCCTCGGCTGGCCACCTTACCGGCGATCACATCTCACAAATGCATACATTACTGTCACTTTTAATACTCGATAGGGCCTCATATTACTTCTTTGAGCACAATAAGCTTGTTACAGAATTCTTATAGGCCTCTTAGGATATGACTCGCTCAACTTGATATGGAAACCCGATTAGGTTTAAGAGATTATTTAAGATCTTAGGCATATTACATACAACAACAAATATTACGATCAACATGACACATGCACCCGGGAAATATATATCGGCCCGTCTAAATTCCTGTGCTGAGCTCGTGGTGGTACGATACACGAAATACACGAAGTAAAATACGCAAACATGGTAAAAATATAGACAAGAATGACTACACTAATCCAAGAAAAAACGAACAACATGCAACTATACTAGCCTAGCTGAGTTCGAGTCCTGGGGCATAGATATATACCAGGTGGCTCACGGACCCCGTACTTTCTACTTATAAATGTCCCGCATGCATAAGTGATGATTTTAACAGGGGAACTACTGCCAGCGGGCAGGTTACGTCAGAATATGAAGATATAAGAAACAGAGTCACACTCGCAGCATGTTACTCAGTGCTACTGGTATAATGCACACCTTGCATTAGTAAACATCGTTTTCGTCCGCATGTTCTAGCCTGGTGTATGGTACAGCCCCACTATATTTGCTGTCTGCATATCGGCAATGGCTAGTGGGATCAGCAGCGGTGAATACATAGACATTATTTTAAGCTGGACAGCCTGGTCGGAATGCAACAGAAGCTCCAAACAGACGTACGCCTTCTACACACATATTTCGCCGAACAGTATTCGTTTCTGTTCCATGCAATCATCTCTATTATCGAGTTGAATGTCTGTCTACACATGTCTAAATAAATAAGTTATTAGATTTCATTTACTGCATCTTTGGCCTGTCTACAAATTGTAGCGGCGGTTAGGGGGTGAGGTGAGGAGGGACAGTCGCTCCCACCCGCACTTTGTAGAGTAAATATGACATTTATTCCATTTTAGCCAGCTGGACCTAGGAATTATTTTAAAGAAGCTATTTGTACAAGCCTTGTTGTCTTATATGCTAAATCTTTCCTTTATTGTATAGCGCCACGGTAAGTAGTGGAGACGTTGCCTGTGCTGTGAGGAAGGGGTACAAATTTTTGCCGAGGTCGTGGCCACGGAGTTATAATTCACCCGCTTGCCGCGCGCATTCGTCAGTCTGGCAGTCTATTTATTGTCTGTTAGTTTCTTAGTGTGTATTCAAATACTAAATGATTAGTAATTGCATAATCATGCCATACGTCTATGTTATTGTACAGGGCGATCTGGCCGTAGGGTTACGGGCGCGCAGTTGTGAGCTTGCACTCGGGAGATAGTGGTTTCGAATCAAATTGTCGACACCACTGAAGATGGTTTTCCGTGGTATCCCATTTTCATACCAGGCAAACGCTGAGGCTGTACCTTAATTAAGGGCACGGTTGCTTCCTTCCCATAAGTTCAATCTGTGTCGGTGCGACATAAAGTCAATTGTAAAAAGAGATATATTTAATTGTAATTGTAATTTCAACGCGAGAGAATACCCACTTTACATTCACCGGACTAAATTATTTCGTTTATATTCTGCTTTTTTATAAGTAAATGTAATTAATCAGCCCCGTGGATTAGGCCTATTCGTAATAATAGTTTTTTTGAGATTTTGATTAAATGCTGTATAATAAAATTTTCACCTGGTCTCACAAACATACTACGGGGCATTTACTTAATAAATAACATAACACAAAGAAATAACTTAGGAACGTTGGTATTAACTCCTGTTGAAATACGATTACAACTGATTTATTTTTACAATTGGCTTTACGTCGCACCGACATAGATAGGATTTATGGCGACGATGAAACAGGAAAGGGCTACGGGTGGAAAGGAAGCGACCGTGGCCTTAAATAAGGTACAGCACCAGCACTTGCCTGGTGTGAAAATTGGAAACCACGGACAACCATATTCGGGGCTGCTGACAGTGGGATTCGAAACTACCATCTCCCGTGTGCAAACTCAGAGCTGCACGCCCGTAACCCCACCGCCACCTCGCCTGGTATAATTACATAGAAGTACGGCATGATTATGCAATTAAAATCATTTAGTATTTGAATACTCACTAAGAAACAGACACTAAAGAGACTGACAGACTGATGAATGTGCGCGACAAGTGGGTGAATTATAAATCAGTGGCCACGACCTCGGCAAGCAATATATACCCCTACTACCCTTCATCACAGCACAGGCAAAGTCTCCATTACTTGCCGTCTTGCTATACAAATTGGTTAGCGGCGACGAACAGCATTTTGTGCGTATTTCCGTCAATAATTATGTTAATAATTAAAGAAAATAAACGAAGGAATTAGCAGATAAGATAACAAGGTTTGTACAAACAGCTTTTTAAAATAATTCCTAGTTCCAGCTGGCTAAAGTGGAATGAAAATGTAATGTGTACTCCACAAAGTGGAGGGGGGGAGAGCGACTGTCCCTCCTCGCCGCACCCCCTAATCGCCGCTACTGTTTGTAGACACGCCAAACATGCAGTAAATGAAATCTAATAACTTATTAATTTAGACACGTGTAGACATTCCACTCGATGGAAGAGTTGCATGTATGAAACAAAAACTAATACTGTTCGGTGAAGTACGTTTGTAGAAGGCATACGTCTGTTTGGAGCTTCTGTTGCATTCCGACCAGATTGTCCAGATTAAAATAATGTCTGTGTATTCACCGCTGCTGATCACACTAGCTACTGCCGATATGCAGACAGCAAATATAGTGCGGCTGTAGCATACACCAGCCTAGAACTATGCGGCCGAAAACGATGTTTACTAATACAAGGGGTGCATTCGACCGGCAGCGCTGAGTAACATGCTGCGAGTGTGACTCTCTTTCTTATCTCTTCATATTATGACGTAACCTGCCCGCTGGCAGTAGTTCCCCTGTTAAAATCAGTTGGTAGACACCCCACACATCACTTATGCATGCGGGACATTTATAAGTAGAAAGTACGGCGTCCGTGAGCCACCTGGTATATATATACACGACTATATTACCCTAACTTATCTACATGTTGGCTGATGGCCAAATTTCTCTACTGTTTCTGAATCGGTTATGGCGCTGCATGCTTATACAATGGACAGCTCTGACCTGTATCCATGAACATTTCTGAACAGCTCCCCTTGCGGACGTTTCTGATTTACTGCATCATGATGACTTTAGATGCTGGTGGCACACATGGTTTGACGTTTGGAGACATCCTGGCTGGGGGTAGGGTTCCTTGTGGCTCGTTCCGCTGGCTGGATGATCGCCGCTTCGATGTCGTGCTGAGTAGACGTCACCGATGGTCCTGGGTCGACTCTTGATGCCGTGGAAACTGCTTGTCAGGTTCAGTTCCAGTTACCGCTCCAGCGTAACAGATGAGCAGTGTCTCATCCAATCATGATGTAGGGGAAAACTGTAAGAAAACGCGCATTACACAGTGTCCTATGTTCGATGCCTATCTCCTCTCTCACCATCACTTTGGTCTTGTAATATCAAGTCACTTTCAGATTGTAGACCTGATAATAGAATCACTCAATTCCCACTGCATAATACATTTACACTTAACAGTTCTCACAATTTGGCCGAACTTCACTACCCAATCAATATTCTGAGCCTACATTAATGTGTGTCATTCGTTTGGTACAATGTGAACCACAGATTACGTGAAGTGAGTTAGTCACGAACAGTATCTTTATCAGCATAATATTTTCCCATGAAAACAGATCAACACTAGTTGTATAAAATTTCAGCTCAATTATCTGTGGTGGTTACTTACTTTTCCCAAGACTTAGTTGACCTTTGAGTGCGCAGCTCGTAGATATAGTCTTCCCTTTGCTGAGTGGCGGCGTGACAACCTTTATTTAGCAGCGATATACCCGATGAATGAGTCTGGCGCGCTTGACAGTCGTATTTATAATCAGGCTCGCGTTCTCACTACCAAGCTCGGCGTAGGTAGGCTCTCCTTCGCGCGCCCGCGTATGGAAATTTTTCCCGCAATATATGTGTCAAGTATCTCGATTATCATATCCGATTACAATTATAGTCGTGCCGCATATCAAAATTTTCGGGAATTTGTCCTTGTTGTAGTTCTCGTATCAAATCCTGTGCATTCCTCATGTAGCATGAAATATTAATTAATTTCCTCTTCCCTACAAGATAAAATTTCCCGCGAGATTCCACGAAGCGGTGTGCGTCCCACGCTACCGGTGAAGAGGCTTCACTTGGGTAATAAATTCTTTATGAGTCTCTAGAAGCTTCATCTCGCTTCTGATGCCACGTTCCCACGAAAAACGCGCACCCTCACATACTCTTACACAATAAAATGCTATACAAAGCGCTTTCGGGGTGGTCTCATACAATTTCCATAATTTATGCTAAAATCAATATTCTTCTGCCATGAACAGAATGGTTCAATAACTCCACTGATTCTAAAATAACTAACTAAATTCCGAAAAACATCCGTGCATGGGCACCTCATCAACACACTAAAATATGCATAAAGACACTCACAAAATACCACTGGAAGACTCCATATTTACAACAACAACAACAACAACGACGACGACGACGACGACGGCGACGAAAACAGTGGGAAAACGAAAGCAAGGACCAACCTACCATTTGTAGTCAGACCGTTGAAGAAAGCACATATATGTAGATAAGTAACCTTCACTGCCTATGTGTACCAACGCGACTTGCACATTCTCATAATTGGCACGTATTATATCACACAGACAATGTACCTTTATAATACTGTGTTCACTGACTCTAACACTTGGTTTAAAGATACATTCACTTGAACAACACACGCTTGTCGTTCTAAAACGTGCATTCTGGAATGTCTGAGATATAGCACCCCACAGCTTTCATCAACATATAATACCAAGCCACCGCAAATGATACAATACAAAGAGGCTAAGCACTCCATAGTTGTAGGTCAGTCACGTTCCACCAAAGTTTGAAGTCCAGTCCAGTATCGTATCGTGTCGTATCGTATCGTATCGTATGCTGCTCGCCGTTTGATCATATGCCTATATAGACCTCAGCTTCCTCCTTCCTCACATGATACGTCGAGATTGGTCCTGGCCACCCAGTCAGGAGCAGATAGTCTTGTCAAGACCACGCCCTGAACCTCTCCCGCATCGCATGACAATAGCAACATCAACGGACTCTGGGGTGTTTCGGATGTGTCATCGGATCTTTCAAAGTTGAAATTAACACGGTTTTCCCATCCTATTGTACAAAGCAAGTTACTCGTATCTCATAGGGATACTTTCCAGCTTTAGATGTAAAGAATAAACATACAAATGAAATAATAATAATAATAATAATAATAATAATAATAATAATAATAATAATAATAATAATAATAATAATAATAATAATAATAGCCGGGCTGATTGGCTCAGACGGTTAAGGCGCTGGCCTTCTGTCCCCAACTTGGCAGGTTCGATCCTGACTCAGTCCGGTGGTATTTCAAGGTGGTCAAATACGTCAGCCTCGTGTCGGTAGATTTACTGGCAAGTAAAAGATCTCCTGCGGGACAAAATTCTGGCACCTCGGCGTCTCCAAAAACCGAGAAAGTTGTTAGTGGGACGTAAAGCAAATAACATTAATAATAATAATAATAATAATAATAATAATAATAATAATAATAATAATAATAATAATAATAATAATAGGAATAATGATAATAATATCTCCCTCTTCTAAATACAGTGCGAGGGTGTGATACATATGTACAATCCCACCCTGAAGAAGGAAACTCAAGTTGATGCTGATAGGTAAGAAAGGTAGGTGTCCTTCCAGGGCGGTGAAGGGTTAAATATGTTATAATCATTTTATTTCTTGCTTTCGGCGTTCACAATATTCTATTTATAATGTTCACAGAGCACACTGTGAATTGAATTTGGCGCTTACAGTGTTTAACTGATATGCAGGGCTTATTTACAGGATGAACCGGAACTTCACCGAAATCCTTTCGGAGGTAGCTCAGGGATACCTTCTCTGAGTATATTGGTATATGGAAACTATGGTCTCCAGTGGCTCGTTAGAGATTAATGACGTTATTATAATTTTTAATATTGTTACCCCAAAAATCCTTGTTCCTGAGAAGATACCTTCACAACAGTGAAATTGCCTGTAATATTCCTCTAAAGTTGTTTTAAGGGTAACAACTCCGTGTCGTTGGTTACCGGCAAGTTAAAGAAATGCGGGACAACATTCAGATACCGTGGCATCTATCAATAACTGGCATTCAGGACAGGAGTAAAACAAATAAAATTATTATTTTCAGTGCAATACAAATACAAAGTTAACTAGGGTGGGGGGCAACAAATCAAACGAAATTCAATTACTCTGTAACGATTAACCGGAGACCACGGGTCCCTTATACCAATATACTCAGAACGTAGTCCGGCTCCATTGCTAAATGGTTAGCGTGCTGGCCTTTGGTCACAGGGGTCCCGGGTTCGATTCACGGCAGGGTGGAGAATTTTAACCATCATTGGTTAATTTCTTTGGCACGGGGGCTAGGTGTATGTGCTCTCTTCATCATCATTTCACACTCATCACGACGCGCAGGTCGCCTACGGGTGTTAAATAGAAATACCTGCACTTGGGGAACCGAACATGTCCTCGGACACTCCCGGCACTAAAAGCCATACGCCATTTCATTTCTCAGAACGTATCTCTGAACAACGTCCGGTGGATTGTCGGTGAAGTTCGGGCTTATCCTGTATACACAAATGAAAATAATTTTTACATGTTTTACGTCCACATTTCTTCACCCACTTTCGTTCACCGGGCGAGTTAAGGTCGTCCAACTGTGATCTTGCATCAGGGAGACAGTGGGTTCGAACCCAACTGTCGGCAGCCCTGAAGATGGTTTTCCGTGGTTTCCCATTTCCATACCAGGTACATGCTGTACCTTAATTAAGGCCACGGCCGCTTCCTCCCCACTCCTAGGCCTTTCCTGTCTCATCGTCACCATAAGACCTATCTGTATCGGTGCGACGTAAAGCAAATAGCAAAAAAACTTTCATTCAATACATCCTCTTGACGAATTCTTCTTCTTCCTAATTCTCTTTGTCAGCGTGCACTCGTATAACATGTGCCCCATTGTCTCTTCACTTTATCCGCAGATTCTGCATGTTAACTTGGTTCAGTACCAATATCTAACGTTAAGGTATGAAAACAATAAATTAGTAACAGACAACTTATCTCAGTATTTTATATAATGTTACTGCTACACGCAAGAAAATATATATATATTTTTTTGCTATGGGCTTTACGTCGCACCGACATAGATAGGTCTTATGGCGACGATGGGATAGGAAAGGCCTAGGAGTTGGAAGGAAGCGGCCGTGGCCTTAATTAAGGTACAGCCCCAGCATTTGCCTGGTGTGAAAATGGAAAACCACGGAAAACCATTTTCAGGGCTGCCGATAGTGGGATTCGAACCTACAATCTCCCGGATACAAGCTTCACAGCCGCCAAGAAAAATATAGATAGCGGTATAATTATGATCCATTACATAAGCTATGAGTATTTTATTTCAGCATGTGTTCTGCCTCAATAATCCAGACGCTTATTCAATATCTTTCCTAAATTTAATGTTAAATATTGAATTATTTATCACATTTTGCGTATCCTTTAAATTAACTCGAACTATTTTATTAGTTTTAAATCTCTCAGACATCCCCAATGATATTGTGTAGAAGGAAAGCTTGTAGTTATAGTAGTAAGCACAATAACTAAATATTTCAACTGGTTATTTAACAATGAAACAAATTAGAATAAACACTTCTGATATACAGTATATAAAACACCTCTGATATATTAAAATCAAATAAGGGAAGGAACAAAGAAACAAAGAAATACTTCTTATCAAGTAATGAACATATATTCGTATCCATACGGTAATGATTCGTGAATAAATTATACAATAAACAATGAAGTATATTTAATTGTTTGTTTGATTTCACCCATAACACATTTTGGATTGAACTTAACATTCCATGGCTTCATATGCTCGTATCAGACCTCCAAGATCACAGGACGTGAATTTGAAGTTCGAGTTTCCGTGTCAGCCCATCACCTCCTAGTTAGCAGGTATTAATGAATGTCTAACTGGCCTCTCGACCCAGTCTTTGTACCCCGTTCCCTATATCCATAGCGGAGACTGTTGTCTAAACAAACATAACCACCAACGAAGTTCTTTCCAAAGTAACAGGTCAGGACCCAGATCCCCCTCATTTTCAACAAGCACGTTGATGTTGTAATTTCAAATGTTATGCTTTTCCTCCCCACGTATTCTTCATTACTTCCTTAATTCGTACCAGTGAATCCCCACAAAATATCTTCATAAACATGTAGTCTGAGGAACATCCCATCGGAAACTAAGAAACTAAGGATGACGGACACGATTCTTACTACTACTACTACTACTACCCTTTCTCTCTCGTTCTCTTTCACACACTTACACAAACCCACTAGAACTTAATTATAAGCTGAATTAAAAGACACTTTGCATACACCCCCCCCCCCATGGCGCAACAACCCGGAAGGGCCATGGCCTACCAAGCGACCGCTGCTCAGTCCGAAGGCCTGTAGATTACGAGGTGTCGTGTGGTCATCACGTCGAAAGTCTCGGCCGTTATACTTACTTTGCACACACTTGAAGTTCAATAGTTTATATTACTATTCACTGAATATTGTTGACAATTTCTTCACAACTAGACTTTTATAACGTTAAATACAAACGTCTAAAAATGATTCCGCTTGTAATGTCAATTTAAGCAAAATGCGAGAAGAAATTCCTTTCGTCTGTTACTGATTCCTAAAACCGATGATCTACAGTGATGCCCTACTCTATATAGGCTATGTGTTTAAGCCCGTGAGGATATTGAGGTTTATTTGACAAGTACTAATAAATTACTTTTATTTCTCACTGCATGATCTAAGACTTCCCACGGGACGAAAATTGTACAAGGTGAAATGAATCTTAAGTTTGTGAATGTGAAAACGACTACCAAGGGGCTGTATTACGCTTAAATTTTACCTAGAATTGCCCCAGTCACCCGTGGCTAACGTTCGAACAGAACTTCATGCATAAGTATATACATATCATGCAACCACTCTCAAATAAGGCCTCTAAAATGCAGGCACCATTGCATGCAGACAGATGATTAGAAAAGTTTCACGCTCACAAGAACATACGACCGATGATCAACATGCATCTTGTCCTCTGCTAGAGCAATAACTACCACTTAGATGTTTCAAAGAGCGTCAGCATTAACCCACTAATCAGTACGTCGGCAGAACGTTGTACATTTCCTCGGTGTTCCGCTGAAGCAGACAAGCATTGTGTAACAGAGATGAAGTTAGTCATGATATAGTAAGAAGAAAAAAGTACCTAGCATTACTTTTAAAGCTATGTCTTAACTCTAGCGTGGGTGACCTGTAGATGATCCGTTGATGCACGCACGGAACGTCACTCCATAAAAATTAATGTTTGGGCACAGTCCTCCTCAGTACAGAGGGCATGCTCCTGTGTCTACACCTCATTTACTCTGTATGTGACATTTGAACAATATCTCCTAATTCGTGTTCGCTTAGTTTCAAAGAATTCAGATGTATGTATGCTGATTGGCAGTGGACGATCGTTAATGTTCAAAGACGCCTGTTGTAGACGCCGGCAGGCGACCAGCAAGGCCACGGTGGTACCTCTATGCAACATTTATACTTTAAAAATCAGGAGAACACGGCATTAAACTGTACAAGGTGAAATGAAAAGCCTTATGAATCTTGAGTTCGTGAATGTGAAATGGCACAAGCTATAAAACAATGAATATTAAAAAGACAATGCATTCACATGTGGAATATTTGGCATTATGTAACACAAAAATGTTCAAACAGCATATCAATTTGCATTCATATAATGATATTTAATGCTTCATAAATACATCAGGTCACAAATGAATAATGACATTCGAGATTTCATTAGAAGTGTGTGATTATCTCTCTACATATTCACTATTTTGTCTTTCTAACCATTTATAAATGCGGGATAAGGGAAATTAAACGGCGGAGACAATTTTCTCATACATGAGACTAGTGCTTCTGTAGCCAGGCGATTTTACAAATAATATGAATTATATTAACCTCATTTTATAATCACGTCCCTCGTTCCCTCGCTGTTGAGGTCAAAATTCATAAATAATGTTTGAAATTCAATTCCTAAGAATATAGCCTGGGACAAATTGCATCAGACTCTAAATCTCACTTTAAAGGAGCCGTGATAGACTAACAGTTAACGCGTAAGTTTTCTGACTGAGAGGACCTGACAACGGCGAGGATTTCTTTATTTCATTTTTATACCATCAGGTGACCCTTTGTAGATAGAGTCAGCTCTGAAAGTTAATCATGTGGGAGAGAGCATCCTCTGAAAATGGAGGCAGGTCAAGACGTGCTGCTTACCACACCATATCCTCCATTTACTCTAGAATTGGCTATTTCTTTCTTTTCTTCCAGCCTCCATCTAAGTAAAAAGACATTTGAATATTTTCAATATAGGGAGTTAAAGGGTGTCAGTGTAAGGTTCTTACGTTTTTCTTTAGTTATTCTTATCAAAAGTAAACTTCAAGAAATCGAGAGTCCAACAGGAAATGTATTTATTTATTTATTTATTTATTTATTTATTTATTTATTTATTTATTTATTTATTTATTTATTTATTTATTTATTTATTTATTTATTTATTTATTTATTTTATGTTCGATATGTTACGATACCGAATGAAATGTTTGGTTAATAAGATAAATACTGAATCATCCCTGAGGCACAAACAGTCAACTGAAAGTTTTTGCCTGTCAAGACGACGCGTCGCGAGGGCTGCCCAGCCAATTAAACTTCTACATCAGGAGGACAGTAATTGTTAGGATACAACACGTAATATTCCTGTATATGTACCACATTAGCAGAGTTTATTCATACACCACACATAACACTATTCTCCACCACAATAACACGCAGTTACCTACACATGGCAGATGCCCCCCACCCTCATCGGAGGGTCTGCCATACAAGGGCTGCACTCGGCTAGAAATAGCCACACGAAATTAATTAATTAAGCAGAGTTTATTAGGTAGTTTTATACACACAGCACTCCGGACCATATCTATGTTGTGTCTGGAATATAAATAAATTGCACCAGAAAAATAACGGGTAGAAAGTGCGATTACATCCCAAAAGCCGAAAGACTGTGATCAGAAACGTTTCTAGAGGTCTTGGTAATCTTTGAAGTATATAAAACTTTTAAATAAACACAACTTCAGGGGGAAAAGTTGTGTCGTTGTTGGCAAGTGAGGAGCTTGGACATCATGATCATCAGCCCAATGTACTCGTTGTGAGTGAAGTTTTTCTATAATAACGTATGTCGACGCGATTTCTACGTATAGCTGGGGTTGTTGTTGCCGGGGTTCATATGTTAGATACCATCCTGCTGCCATTCTCCTACAGTAAAGAGGAAAACCACAGAAAGAAACTCCTATTATGGTCGAAAGTGGAACATTTTACTACTCTCTCCTATATTTAATTTCACTTTCGCTCTTGTACGATCATGCAGCCAGTCTCAGTTTGCACGTTTTATGTATACTGCTGAAATTCACGTATCTTATTTACTACGCTGAATAATATTGATGTCAAAGTCTAGCCCTTGACTGAATGTCCACCGTAGGGACCTATGGCTTCCAGGGCCACTGGTTCAATTCTAGCCAAAGCTGAGGATTTTAACTGGCTATGGTTAATTCCGCTGGCTCAAGGACTTGGCATTTATGTACGTCAAAATACACTTCTTATTTTCTTTCTTCTTCTTTTTTGTGTGTTTCACGTTACCAACACAGTAATAATAATGTTATTTGCTTTACGTCCCACTAACTACTTTTACGGTCTTCGGAGACGCCGAGGTGCTGGAATTTAGTCCCGCAGGAGTTCTTTTACGTGCCAGTAAATCTACCGACACGAGGCTGCCGTATTTGAGCACCTTCAAATACCACCGGACTGGGCCAGGATCGAACCTGCCAAGTTGGGTTTAGAAGGCCAGCGCCTTAACCGTCCGAGCCACTCACCCCGGCACCAACACAGTAAGGTCTTTTGGTGACGATGGTATAGGAAAGGGGTAAGGCTGGAAAGGAAGCGTCCAAGGCCTGAATTAAGGCATTTGCCTGGTGTGAAAATGGGAACCACACAAATCCATCATCAGGGCTGCTGACAGCGGAATTCGAACACACTATCTTCTAAGTGCAAACTCACAGCAACTAGCTCATTCTGATACACTTCTCTCCATCTACATACAAAACACCACACTATCAACTCCCACAGAAACAGGCAACAGCGAATACACTTCTCCACATACAGGAGTATTGCTGCATAGAAAGGCATCCGTCCGTATAACTGGGCGAAATTCACCTGAAATGCCAACCCCAACCAATAGAGAAAAAGGCTAGAAAGTAGTATAATAATAATAACAACATTGTTTTTGCTATTTGTTTCACGTCGTACCTACACAGATAGGTCTTATGGCGGGGATGGATAGGAAAGGCCAATGAATGGGAAGGAAGCGGCCGTGGCATTAATTATGGTACAGCACCAGCAAATGCCTGGTGTGGAAATGGGAAACCACGGAAAACTATCTTCAGGGCTGCCGACAGTGTGGTTCGAACTCATTACGAATAAGAAATAATAATGTAATGTTATTGGCTTTTACGTCCCACTAACTACTTTTGACGGTTTTCGGAGATACTGAAGTGCCGGAATGTTGTCCCGAAGGAGGTCTTTCACGTACCAGTAAATCTACCGACACGAGGCTGACGTATTTGAGCACATTCAAATACCACCGGACTGAGCCTGGATCGAACCTGCCTGGTTAGGGTAAGAAGGCCAACGCCCCACACGTCTGTGCCACTCAGCCCGGCAATAATAATAATAATAATAATAATAATAATAATAATAATAATAATAATAATATCCGCCATACCCCGAAGCCCCGGGTTCGATCCCTGGCTCTGCCATCAAATTTGACAAGTGGTACGAGGATTGGAACGGGGGTCCACTCAGACTCGGGTGGTCAACTGAGTAAAGGGGGTTTCGATTACCTCCTCAGCTATCCCCGACGTACTTTTCCGTAGTTTTCTACATATTCTCCAGGCAAATGCCGGGATGATACCCAACTTAAGGCCACGGCCGCTTCATTCCCTACAACTTGCCTCTCCCTTCCAATCTCCCCATCCCCCATAAGGCCACTGTTGAGCATAGCAGGTGAGGCCACCTGGGAGAGGTACTGGTCCTCTTCCCCAGCTGTATCCCCGACCCCAATTCTCACGCTCCAGAACACTTCTCTTGAGGCGGTAAATGTCCGATCGCTCACAGAGACCCAGGTAAAAAAATCCCTGGAGGATAAACGGATTAAGAAAGAAAGAAAGAAAGAAAGAAAGAAAGAAAGAAAGAAAGAAAGAATAATATTCTTCTTCTTCCTTTTCTACCACTTTTCGCCCACCTGTGGGGTCGCTGGTGCGGTCTGTGTCGCACGTGTGGATTTGACCCCGTTTAACGGCCGGATACCCTTCCTAACTCCAACCCTATATGGAGGGATGTAATCACTAATGCGTAATTCTGTGGTAATTGGTAGTGTAGTGTCTTGTCTGAATATGAAGAGGAAATTGTTGGGACAAACTCAAACACCCAGTCCCCGGGCCAGAAGAATTAATCGAAGGCAATAAAAATCCCCTACCCCGCCGGGAATCGAACCCGGGACCCTCTGAACCGGAGGCCTCAACGCTGACCATTCAGAAAATGAATCGGATAATAATAATAACAATAATAATAATAATACCCGTGTGGGGATTTACCGGTTACCTCCATCGGGCGCGTCCCATTGGAATTGGGGAAGCACGCTGGCTCTGCCGCCAGCAGAGTCAGAGGGTAGTAGGGAAATAAAATACCACCGTGAAAAAAAAACTGGTCCCTTGCCAGGGTTACGGCGAAGACTGGTAAATGACCAGAAGCCAGAAAACATCTTGAGGCAACCTCTAGGGCTAACAACCCTAGTTGTAAAAGGATGGGTACCCGTCCAAAGCAAAGTCAAGTCAAAAAGCATGATGGCACAACATTTCAAGAAACATACCCCAGGGGGTAAATCTTTGGATAAATCCCTCGTCGTGAACGCCACGCCGCACGAGTCTCGTTCGGATTCTGGGGACTCGACATCATGCAAGAGACGAGTCGGAGCGTCTCGGTGTACCCCGAAGAGTCAAAAACTCAGGCCAAAATCTAAAACCTTTCAAGCAACTTTCAACATAAATTCACTTACACAAACTGGCAAGCTGAAAACCCTCACCAAAGCTCTTCACGAAAATCAGATATCCATAGTGGCCCTACAGGAAACAAGGTACCCAGATGAAGAGATTTTTGAATCTGAAGGCTACCGATTTTTCAAGAGCAAAGCGCAAAGAGGGATCCTCAACTGAGCTGTGATGCTTGGAACCACGTTTGCTGTTAGAACCAAGATCCTTAAATCGGTTGCAAATTTCGAGCCTGTGAATGACAGATTGTCTTTACTCACAATTAAATGCGCGAACAAAATCTACGCCCTAGTTAACGCACATGCTCCTACAAACGATAAGAACAAGTCTGAATCAGACGAAGTTGATAATTTCTGGACCTACTGGATGAAAAATTGAACAAAATCCCCAAACACCATGTCAAGCTTCTTTTGGGTGACGTCAATGCCCAACTAGGTCGTGAGCAGAAGTACAAGAAAGGTATAGGAAATTACCCTGCTCACAAAAGAACCAATCCCAACGGCAAACGACTGGTGACCATTTGCGAAAATCACAACCTTGCAGGTCATGTCGACCCACATTCGCCATCTACCCAGAAAGCAAATGACTCGGCGTTCTCCCGTCCAAGCTCTCGGAGAGTTCCAAATTGATCATGTTGCGATCTCCAGGAGAAACAGCCCTGAGATTATGAATGTGAAGGTAAAGAAAGGCATCAATGTGGCCTCAGATCATTATATGTCTCTTATCAAATTGAAACCAATTCCCGCAAACACAAGGAAGACAACCAAACAGATCACACGCTTCGACAATGATAAACTTCGGCAAAGGGTAGAGGAGTTCCAGGAGAAGGCTAGACCAAATGACTGTGACTTTAACAACGCCAAAAGTCTCCTTGTTGAGGCCGCCAAAGACGTTGCAGAAATCAAGAGAAGCAAAAAGCATGCCTGGTGGAATAATACCTGCGAATCAGTCCTCCAAGAAAGACTCAATGCGTGGAAACAGTACAACTCTACAAAATCAGAAAATGATTGGGAAACCTACAAAACCCAACGTGCCCAAGCAGTTAGGGTGTTCAGAACTGAGAAACGTAAATACGAAAAATCTCTCATTGAAAAGATAGAACAAAACTTTAGGAAGAATGAAAGCAGAGAGTACTACAGAGCCTTCAAACGCAAACTCTCTGGCTATAAACCACCATCTCTATGCTTTGAGCGAACGGACGGCACAGTGGCGACGTCAAATGAAGAAAATTGCAGCATTCTGGCAGATTACTTCAAGAATTTATTTAATTGCTCTAAACCGCAAAGCGCCATTGAGACCAAGGAACCCTTAGTCAGGAATATCTTTGCTACCCGTGACTTACAAAATTCTATCACTTGCCATCCTGGAGCGTTTGGAAGCACAAGTCGAACATCAAATAGATGAATACCAAGGAGGGTTCAGAAAAGGTCGCTCAACAGCTGAACAGATCCAAAATCTCAAAACGATCATCAGATATTGTACACTAAGGTCCAAGCAGTATGTGTCTGTCTTTGTGGACTTTAAGAAAGCGTACGACTCCATTGACCGGGAAGTCCTGCTAAACATCTTAAATGAATTTGGAGTTGATTTGAAACTGCTGGCATTAATTAGAGCCACCCTGACCGATACAAAATCAAGGTGAAGTTCCACGGATGTCTCTCGCATTCCTTTGACATCAAAACAGGAGTCCGACAAGGTGATGGGCTATCCCCGATACTCTTCAACTGTGTTCTTGAAAAGATCATCAGAACCTGGCGGGTGAGATTACAGGAAACCAACTACAGTCCATTGAGAATAGGAACCAAATACAAGGGGATCGCAACAGACTGCTTAGCATTTGCCGATGATATTGCTGTTCTCTCAACCGACATAGAAACCGCTAGAGCTCAAGTTGAAATTTTAAAGGAAATTGCCGAACAAACTGGTTTGCAGATATCGTTTGAGAAAACAGAAGTAATGACTAACATCAAAGAGGCTCCACCAAAACTCCATACAAAATACGGGGACATCACCCGAGTAGACAAATTCAAATACCTGGGTGAGGTCATCATGAAAAATGGACTGGACAAAGGAGCACTTCAGGAGCGAGTACGCAAACTGGAAATAGCCTACCAAACATCCCGCACAATCTACAACAAAAAATGCCTTTCCCAAAACACCAAGATACGTCACTATGAAACAGTTCTGAAGCCAGTAGTTCTATATGCAGCCGAAACCCTGTCTCTAAATGCCAACAAAGGACTCCTTGAAGAACTGGAGAAAAGAGAACGCAAAATTGTGAGAGGAATCTTGGGATCAAAGTACAGAAATGGAATCCATCAAAAGAGATCCAACAAGGAAGTCTACAGCAAAATAGAGAAAATTACCGACACAATCAGAAGAAGGCGGGCACGATTTTACGGTCATCTGAAAAATGGACAGAAGAAAGTTAACTAAAGAAATCTTTCACTTTTTTGATTCAAACCCCAAAACCACAATTCCCTGGTTTAGAAATACCAAAGAAGACCTGCAAATGCTACATATCTCAGCTGAAGACGCCTTTAACAGAGATCTCTTCCGCAAGAAAATATTGACGAACGGGCTAAACCGAGACGAGCAACCGAAGAGAAGACACGGTGCCCCTTGGACAGAGGAGCGTAAGCAGGCCCACTCACAAAGAATGAGGGAAATTTGGGCTCTAAAGAAGGCCAAGTTCAGTGTCAAATGCAACAAGACTTAACGTGGTCCTTGATGTCCCCAGCGTATTATATATATAATAATAATAATAATAATATTAATAATAATAATAATAATAATAATAATAATAATAATAATAATAATAATAATAATAATAATAATAATAATAATAATTGTTACCGTATTTTTGTGGTAGGTAGAGGTGAAAGAAGGTGCGGGTGTGAACGGGTCTCAAACTACGAAATTAAAGTTAATGTAAAATTTAACAAGGTTATATTTTCTTAGCAAAAAACAAGAAATAACAATAATGGCAGGTACAGAGTAGCAAAACCACTAATCGAGAATGTACAATTACAGGATTTGGGCTCCGAGAGCCAGACACACAATTCTGAGCAATTAGCCCAACTTTACGATATACAGAATTCAACAAAGGGGCAGAAGACCCCAATCAAGCCCAGGAGCACTTGCTCCAAATTACACAGTAAAGCCTCCTCGAGGCATACAACACTCAGTTTTCGAAAAAGAGCCACTCGCTCTCAACTTTAAGACTATCAAAGGCCACACCAAACTCCACCTTCATGTTGTCCTCTAAGGACATATACACAGGGGTAACATACCCAACCTACTGAGGTCTATTAAGTGAGAAAAGGTTAATTACTTGACCTCTAAAATAACAAAGGCTAAGGGTCTTTACATTTTAGGGAATGTTACATGGTAGAGACGCTTCGGACCCGCCCCGAGAGTTAAACTGCTGAGCTAGCAAGAAAAGAAGTTATTAAAAGGCCATTACCTTGGTGTTGAACTGCTCCCCGAAGAAAGAGGCGCTTCCCGCCCCCTGCTATGTACTTTACACACTGAAAGATGGTACTGAAGTGGCACCGAGACCCGAAAATCAGCAGTTTATATACTCTCGCGGAAAGTTCGAGGCGGTTTTGGAATGAGAACACCCTCCCACAAGGATTTTATTGGTTCACCAAGAAACCCCCTACACAATACGAGGAAGAAACATATTATTGGTTGAAAATTAATTCGAGAAATCCGGGATTGGCTAAATTCAAAACAAGGGGAAAGAAAGGGTTAATATTGCCAACTTAAACAATGACTGAAAGAAATTTAGCAAAGAACAAACTTTTGAAATTAAATTTTCTCAACAAAAACAGTTCTTTCACTTCGCACTAGGGTGCACCGTTGTAGTTCTTCAGTAGTGTCCTCTAGAAGAGAATGTTCACACTTCTTACTACAAGCAAAACAAAAATACATCGAAAACAACACAGTTCAGAAACTTCAAAATTTCCAAGTAGTGGCATCTTCAGGGTAACTTGAAAATTAACACATAAGACAAAGTTCAGACTTCTCCCAGTAGGGGAGTTTCAACTGGCGCAAGGTTTAAATAAGCGGCGTGGAGGTGTACCGCCCGGTACAGACCTCGCCCCCAAAAGTTCCTCCAAGGGGGTAACACAGAAGAACATAAACTTTTGTTTGAAAACAAGGTCCAAGTTATGATGTTGCTCTGGAGATTAATTGCAGAAGCATTTATCAAAATAGTGAAAATTTGATTTGATCCAGTTTCAAAAATTCTCGTAGTAACTGCTGAAGTAATGTCTTTATGTTTGTAGAAGTTGAATTCAGAAGAGAAACTTTTAATACTTGAAAGTGAAGAAAAATTTCAAAGTCCACCAAATATTGCTGTTGAATTCCCAAGTGTAGTAATTGCTGATAGTAAATGTCCATGTAGTTGATTAAATATTTCGATGTTGATTAAGTTGGATGGCCAGACCGGCCGTTGCAGCTTGCGTCCAAAGGCGGCCGCTCGGACCCCTCAAGTACCCTGAGATACCGCTCGCCCGCACTATGAGGGGAGCAGTGGTGTTGAAGCACGCCGCGCCCGCGGTGAACATATACAGGCTGCGGGCAAGTAGCAGGTCGTGCGCCGCACATCAGCCTTGGCCGGGAGGAGGGCTCCGGCTCGCCGTACACCTGTCGTCCTCGCTGGAGTAGAGGGGGCCCTTCCTCTATCCCAGTCGCGGCACGGCGCCGCGCGGCTGCGGGGGCACTGAAACATTAAAGCTAGGCGGCAGAATTTTGTTGGACCATCATCTTTTTTTTGAGGGCACAGGCTTTGTGGAGAGGTTGAGGGGCCAGCGGCGTGCAGATATCCATGGCATTTTATATAAGCAAGCCACTGTGTGTAGTGGAGCAGGAGACGGGAGCGTGGTAATGGCCGTGGCAACGACAGGATGGCAGTTTAACGGTTCGGGGAAGGTTTCACAAAAATGATTACATATAAAACAAAATATTATAGAAGGGGCAGAAAGCCTTAAAGGTGAAAACCTCAAAAAAATATAACCTTCATATTTCTTTCAAAATAATATGAAGCAAGTTAACACAGAAATTACACCGGTTTCACCTGGGACAGGTGAACCCTAAATATCCTCTCGGTGGCTGGATTAATTAATAACAACGTAACCGGCGTAAGGAAATCGAGAATGATACACGGCCCATGAAATCTGGGGGCAAGCTTGCCCGCGGGAACAAAGTTCTTGACCATCACCTGGTCACCTACCTTCAAATTGGTGGGTCTCCGTCCACGATCATATCTTTCCGTAACCTTTTCATGAGACACTTTAAGATTGGCTTTAGCCTTCTTCCAAAGATCTTTAATATTGTCCGGGTCTATTGTCTCGGGTAGAATGTCACTCAGAGACCAGAGGTTAGAGAGCGGCGTGTTGGGAACAAACTTGAACATCAAAGATGCTGGAGTAAATTTATGTGATTCATGAACCGCCGAATTCAAAGCAAAAGCTAACCAATGCAGGGACGTGTCCCATCTAGAATGATCTTCATGATGATAGGCAATAAGCGCGGACCTGAGGTTACGATTAACCCGTTCAGCCAGAGATGGTTGAGGATAATAAGCAGAAGTCGTCACATGAGATGAGGCGGTCCGTTCCAAAACTCGTCTTATCCATCATAAGTGATTTTTCAGGAAAAGCGAAAAACCTGTAATTTTTGTAATATAAGTCTCACTTGTTTAAATGTATTACGACGCGTTCAAGTACATTGTCATAGGGTCGTCTTACTGAAGAATTATAAATATAATTAGTAGAACGTCAATAAATTACATTTGTATTTTGGATAAGACGAGTTTTGGAGCACCCAAAAAAATTCAAAATATATTACCTCACACAACTTATTTTTAAATAAGAAAATGAAAGGATTGAGAATATAATGTTGTAATATAACTCACCACTGCACTCATGTACCTTTTTGCTATCTGTATAATGATATTCACAAATAAATTAAACACAGCAGTGTGATTTATCGTATTTACATCCTATCCATAGTATTTGGAGAGAATTCTTCCTTTATAGGCTACATTGCACTCGCAATAGAAGTAACTTGAACAATAAAACATCACTTTGTTGTTAATCAAACTCTCAAATCTGTTCCCTCCTCTTGAGGTCCATCATAAAGAACTTCTGTTTCTACAACAAGATTGTTTTCGTCTACAGAATTTGAGGTGAACAGATTTTTATAAAAAGAAAGCAACACATTCCTCTCCCAATCCATTCTAAAATGCTTTTCAAGCAAACGTTTTACGTCCTTTACTTTGGCGGGATTCAACTTTACTCCTGGCAATAATTCAGGTGGCACTAGCATATCTCGTCAGGCGTTTTCGCTTTTCATTACCGATTTTCCTAAACCGATGTCTGAGTTGTAAGGAGGTTCTCCTCTAAGGGTGGCATTTCCCAGCGAGTCTTTGCTAATAACAAATCGTTTCACTGAAGAAAATTCACAGTGCCAAGATGCAGGCATTTTCATCATACTTTCAGAAACCATTTTCCAATTGTTCACCGAGGAGTCTCTGCCAAACTCGAAGACTTCAGCATGTTTGCTAAAGATGTCTTCATATTCTGCTGGATTACAGATTATAGAGCATTTCCATATCTCTCTCTCTCGACTTGAGTAAATACCCTGTCAGAGGGCAGAAATGAGTGGCCTGTCATAGGAAAGACCAATTCAACACTTTCTATATTAGGCGGAGCTGTGTGTGTCAAGAAATATGAGCACATTGCAATCATTGTAGATTTGCGGTTCTCGCACGAATTCGTATAGTAGTGAAGTTAGACAAATCAGTTTGTGATAATCGATGGTAAACTGCAGATGTCGTTTCATTAGACCCCTTGTTGAATTCATGCTCCATCCATGTGTATGTAAAAACATTCTCCTTTGTCAACTTGGCATGTGAGGTACCCCTCACAGTGGTAAAATTATAGGTGTACAATTGGCGACTGTAATAGGCAATCTGATCTGGAACTTTTGGATTCACAAGATTCTTTTGGCAGTCAAATGAAAATATTGCCATGCTATCCCTTTATTCTTGGAGCATTCTGAAAAAAGCTGCAGCCCTTAGTTAGAAGTTCCAAGATTAAATCATTCTTCAGTGCTACGTTCGAACTTTCAGGTTTAATTTTCTCCTTGAACTCTATGCACTTTGAGCAAGCGTCAGTAACTGGTGTTCCGAATCCTATGTTGTAGCAACGCGTAAAAATTTCACGGAAGAACCACAGCTTCACCCTGAGTTCTTCAGGAGATTTGTTGTTATACATTTTGTAAAGCCTAGCGATGCTTAAATTTCCAGGTAGATACTGTCTGACCGGTGACTTTCCGCGGCAATAATGACTTTCACAACACTGCAAACTTTCAATGAAACGTTTCACGGAGTGCTTCTTTTCAGTGTACTCTGGTTTGATCCTAGCTCCTCCCCTCTTTTCTGTTGGAAGTTTCCCTGTCGTGAAGGGATTTCTGGCAATCCTCTGAACCCGATCTTTCCTGACATGCAATACATTCAAGAATGTCTTTTGGCAGACCTGAATGTGAAACTGTTCTGTATTAGCAAGTTTTATATACCTTCCACAACGAGAGCAATATTTTCGGTCATCTTAATACACTCTATTCACAGCACAAAACTGCAGGAAAGACTAACACAGTTCAAGAACAAGTCAAAGAGGGGAAAGACTGGCATAAAACGCGGGTAAATTGTAGCGTGAGTCACGTGCTGAAATTATCCATTCCTATTGGTTGATTGTATATGGCGAGTTTTGGAACGACAAGCGTTGTGGATAAGGCGAGTTATGGAACAAAGGCCTAAGTTTGGTGACAGATTTCTATGGGAAAAGGCGCGTTTTGGTGCTCAATTTTGTGTTAGGACTATCACAAACATCACCAAGAAGGCAATGCTACCTCTAACTCATTTTTTTAAAAAATGGATAAGACGAGTTTTGGAACGGACCGCCTCAGATATGGATAGGTCAAAGCAGAATTTACGAAATAAATTAGATGTGAAAGCCTTAGCATTATCAGATACAATATATTGACACGGACCAAAAGAAGCAAAGATAGAATTTAGACAAGTAATGGTGGACTGAGCGGTAGCCAGCTTAGTCGGAAATAACCAGGAAAATCTTGTAAAACCATCTACGCATACAAAGATGAACTTGTTGGCCCCTTCGACTGGGGGAAGGGTCCTACATAATCAATATACAGGCGTTCCATGGGGCGCGACGCTTGATGAGAAGACAAAAGGCCTACCTTGGTGGACATGGTTGGTTTACTAAGCAAACAGGATTTACAAGCCTTTACTAGTTCACGGATTTCACCGTCCATAACCTTCCAGGTGAACATTTCACGAATCTTCTCACGAGTTTTAAAGATGCCTAGATGCCCTCCTAATGGGGTCTCATGATAATACTTGAAGATCATAGGTACAAGAACAGCTGGAACGACAACTTTCATCATCTTATCATGCCTCGATGGGCAACATAAAACACCATTCCTCAAAACATAAGGGACGACATGCTCCCCAGAAGAAAGGGTTTCCATTATCGGAGCCAGCGTCGGATCTTCACGTTGGTATTTCTCGATATCCCTAAAGAGCATGGGAGCATCTGTTAAGATGGCAGTAACATCAGATAGCATGGACTCGGGAGGAGATGAACTATCGACCGGTTCATGGTTCTCAACGTCGTTGGAAAACATACGGCTGAGTCCATCAGCGACAACATTTTCGGTACCTCTGATATGCCTGACATCGAATTGGAAGGCAGAGATTCGGATGGCCCAACGGGCTATACGACCAGTACGACGCGGCCTACCTAAGACACAGCTTAAGGCTTGATTATCTGTCTCCAGGTCGAATTTGACATGTTCCAGATAGAGACGGAACTTTTCTAGGGCAAATAAGACTGCCAAACCTTCGAGCTCATATATGGAGTACTTTGCTTCTTGAGCCGATAGAGTCCTAGATGCATAGGCGATGGGTCGCCTCCCTAGTTCATTCTCTTGAAGAAGGACTGCAACTATTGCTGACGACGACGCGTCAGTTTGGACGATGAATTTCTTTGAGAAATCAGGCATAGCAAGGACAGGGGCATTACAGAGAGCTAATTTAAGATCTTCAAAAGCGGCTTGTTGAGAAGGTCCCCACTCGAATTTGATGCCTCTCCTACGAAGAAGGTTTAAGGGCGCCGCTCTATTAGCGAAGTTAGGAATAAACTTCCTGAAGAAATTCACCATACCAATGAACCTGGCGATACCTTTAATGTCCTTGGGAGGTTTAAAATCACGGATGGCCTGTGTTCTAGAATGATCGACGGCAACACCATCAGGTGACACAATATGCCATAGGAATGACATAGAGGGCTTAGCAAAGGCAACCTTGGACAACTGGACAGTTAACCCAGCCTTACGAAGGCGATTGAGAACTTCTGGCAGATGATCTAGATGTTCTTCAAAGGTCTCCGAAAATACGACGACATCATCCAAGTAGTGATACAAGTACTCAAATTTGATGTCGGAGAAGACCCTATCTAGCAGCCTAGTGAGTACAGCTGCTCCCGTGGGGAGCCCGAAAGGCACGCGGTTGTATTCGTATAAATTCCAATCCGTGGCAAACGCTGTAAGATGTTTAGACTCTTCGGCCAGGAGAATTTGATTGTAGGCCTGATTCAAATCCAAGATGGTGAAGAACTTGGCTTTACGTAACCATGAAAAACAAGAATGAAGGTCGGGAAGGGGCACAGATTGTAACACCACCTTCCGATTGAGAGCCCTATAATCAATGACAGGCCTGAAGCCCCCTTGGGGTTTCGGGACTAGAAAAATAGGCGAAGAATACGCCGACTTAGAGGGCCTAATAATACCATCCTTCAACATCTGATCGATGAATTCTTTCAGAGCCTTCATTTTAGGTGGAGATAGCCTATAAGGTGGAAAACGGACAGGAATCGAATCCGTGACCTCAATTTTGTATTCGATAAGGTCAGTAACACCAAGAGTATCAGAGAACACCTCTGGAAACGACTGACACAACTTACGAATACTATCAGCCTGCTCCTCAGGTAGATGTCTAAGGTCTAACAACATCTCATCCTGGGTAGGCGAAATAGATGAACATGACGCAGAATTACATTTTAATAAGGGGATTTTACAATTGGAAGCAAATTTGAATGTGCACGACTTACTCTGAAGATCGAGCACAAGACCCGTGTGAGAAATAAAGTCGGCTCCCAATATGATGGGGCAAGACAAGTGCTTAGCCACAAACAATTTGATTTTCCATGTAAATTTAAAAATACGAATTTTGACATTTACAGAACCGAGAATTTCTAATGGAGATGAATTAGCCGAAACATATTGAACAGGAGATGAACCATAGTCAGGTAGTTTACAAACCGATTTCAATTTTGTATACCATTGATCCGAAATAATTGAACAAACACTGCCTGAATCTAATAGAGCTGTTATAGGCTCATTATTTAACTCAATTTTAAGAAAAGGAACAGGTGCGGGGGTATCCGCCGCAATCCTAAGACACTCTTTGGGGCATTCAAAAGATGGATTTGCAGATTGAACGTTCCCTGAATTTTCGACCTGTTTACCAGGGGCTGAGCCTCGGAAAGATGGATTAGTCGACTCAGCCGAAGCCACTAGTCACTTTTTATTATTGGCATTGGTGGAATTTGCACCAGAGGTAGAGCAGGAGGGGGTGCTATTTGAATTTGGGCAATTCTTGGCGATATGTGAGAAAGCCCCACATTTAAAACAGCCTTGTGATGAACCAGCTCCATTATTTGCCCAACTAGTTTTGACCAATGGACATTTATTGCGAAGATGGTCAGGCGACCCGCAAGCATAACATTTACGGGGTGTGACTGGTCGGCGAGGTGGAGGCCGAGTATTACTAAACGAAGGAGGGGGTTCTTTCGCGACACGCAAGGAATCGGCGTATCTAACTCCTTCCGCTGAGACGGCCAATGCTTCAAGTTCAGAGAAGGTTTGCGGGCACGCCGCGAAATACAAATATGACCTATAGGATGGTGAAATTCCTTCTACAATAGCCTGTACAATCTGATCTTCAGGAAAATGAAGAGCAAAAACCCTAGTATAAAACTTAATGTCTTGTATGAAATCAGCCAGATTTTCATCCAATCTCTGTACTCGATAATGGTACTTCTGAATCAGAGATGACCTCGCGCGAGCAGGAATAAAATTTGCAAGTAGATGTGCATGAAAATCTTCAATAGATGACTGTTCGGCAATGGCTCTTACTATTTTGTCTGAGAGAAAACCTATTGCATAGGGATAGATGATTTGCAAAATCTGACATGGAGAAAGAGAAAAAACAAGGGCATGATCCTGAAATTCAACTAAAAACCTTAAGAAAGAAATAACTTCATTGGTAGTGTTAACCGAAAACTTCGAGATACCTCTGAGCAACATTGCCAATGGATGAGGCAAGCTGCTGAACCCAGGTGACATAGTAGGTAAAGGTTTCATTGGCAAAGAAGTTAATTCAGAACGTACATTATTCAACGATGCACGGCGTTCAGACTCGTTGCCCAATGGGGCAGAGCACGTTTGAGCTCCAACGGTTATCCTATTAACTTCTCCCTTAGGAGGCTCTTCCTCGCTACCTACATTCACCGTAGCGGGTAGATCAGTTTTGGGAGGAACTTCCCCAGTTAACAATTGAGTGACCTTACTAGATAATTCAGAAATATTTTCAAGCACCGTACTAGCTTCCTTCCTCTGAACGTCATTCAACTTTAGAGACAACAGATCGTTAACTCTATTTGAAAAATGAAATAGCCTGGCTTGCAGACGCTTAATTTGATTAGGAGAAGGATCATTTTTGTCAAAAAAACTAACTACAGATGCTACCCCAGTAATATTCTCGATGATCGTGGAAAGAGAGTCGTCAATTTCTTTGTCTCCCAAAGTAGGGATGGAAATGGGCAAATCAAGGGACTCTCTAAGCTTGTTTGTGTCTACTGCAACCGTGCCTCCAGATTGCACATTTCTAATAGTTAATTCATAGATCAACTCCTCCTTGCGCAAATAGTTAAGATGGAGAACATCGCGAGGGCCGGGCATGATGACAGAACAATTTTGAAACAGCACAAATCAAAAATTCCAGCAACTGAGAAAATTGTTAGAGTTCGGATCAAAGCAATGTTTAGCCGTCAAAAGGGGCTAAATTGAGACCCATTCCACCACGCTCTGCTACCACTTGTTACCGTATTTTTGTGGTAGGTAGAGGTGAAAGAAGGTGCGGGTGTGAACGGGTCTCAAACTACGAAATTAAAGTTAATGTAAAATTTAACAAGGTTTTATTTTCTTAGCAAAAAACAAGAAATAACAATAATGGCAGGTACAGAGTAGCAAAACCACTAATCGAGAATGTACAATTACAGGATTTGGGCTCCGAGAGCCAGACACACAATTCTGAGCAATTAGCCCAACTTTACGATATACAGAATTCAACAAAGGGGCAGAAGACCCCAATCAAGCCCAGGAGCACTTGCTCCAAATTACACAGTAAAGCCTCCTCGAGGCATACAACACTCAGTTTTCGAAAAAGAGCCACTCGCTCTCAACTTTAAGACTATCAAAGGCCACACCAAACTCCACCTTCAAGTTGTCCTCTAAGGACATATACACAGGGGTAACATACCCAACCTACTGAGGTCTATTAAGTGAGAAAAGGTTAATTACTTGACCTCTAAAATAACAATTGAGAGGAGGCGATCTGCACTCCTAATACACTTGTTTAAAACCCTAATCTGGCACTAGGCCGCTAATGCAAGGGCTAATCCCATACTAAAGAGTTGACTTAAGAAAGAAACAATTTACATTACTGTTACGGAAGAATCGGTTGAGAAAAATAAGTTCACCTCAGAACAATATGAGTGGGAGATCGAGATGGTTAAGCACTCTCTATCCCAATATGTAGTTTTGAAAGAGAATAGAGGCTAAGGGTCTTTACATTTTAGGGAATGTTACATGGTAGAGACGCTTCGGACCCGCCCCGAGAGTTAAACTGCTGAGCTAGCAAGAAAAGAAGTTATTAAAAGGCCATTACCTTGGTGTTGAACTGCTCCCCGAAGAAAGAGGCGCTTCCCGCCCCCTGCTATGTACTTTACACACTGAAAGATGGTACTGAAGTGGCACCGAGACCCGAAAATCAGCAGTTTATATACTCTCGCGGAAAGTTCGAGGCGTTTTTGGAATGAGAACACCCTCCCACAAGGATTTTATTGGTTCACCAAGAAACCCCCTACACAATACGAGGAAGAAACATATTATTGGTTGAAAATTAATTCGAGAAATCCGGGATTGGCTAAATTCAAAACAAGGGGAAAGAAAGGGTTAATATTGCCAACTTAAACAATGACTGAAAGAAATTTAGCAAAGAACAAACTTTTGAAATTAAATTTTCTCAACAAAAACAGTTCTTTCACTTCGCACTAGGGTGCCCCGTTGTAGTTCTTCAGTAGTGTCCTCTAGAAGAGAATGTTCACACTTCTTACTACAAGCAAAACAAAAATACATCGAAAACAACACAGTTCAGAAACTTCAAAATTTCCAAGTAGTGGCATCTTCAGGGTAACTTGAAAATTAACACATAAGACAAAGTTCAGACTTCTCCCAGTAGGGGAGTTTCAACTGGCGCAAGGTTTAAATAAGCGGCGTGGAGGTGTACCGCCCGGTACAATAATAATAATAATAATAATAATAATAATAATAATAATAATAATAATAATAATAATAATAATAGCGTGTGGCCTACGGAGTGGCCTGGTGCAGGTCTTTCGAGTTGACGCTCGTGGGTGATCTGCATATTTATGATGATTGGGCCCTACCTGGGCTAAAATCTAATGTTGAAGACTGCACAAGCACCCAGTAACCACGCGAGAGGAATTAAGCAATGAAGATTAAAAAATTATCGACATGGCCGGGAACCAAACTCGGGACCTCTTGGAACAAAGATCAGTATGTTAACTAGTTGGACACAAAGGCGTACAGAAGGGGTAGTAATATAAATTTTGAAATATTGTTTTTACAGGACATAGTGTAATGAACTTACATGAAAGACGAATATAATCAGTCAGTCCCCGAGCCAGAGGAATTAACCAGATGCAGCTAAAATCCCAAGTCCAGCCGGGAATTAAGCCCGGGATCCTATGAACCGAGGGCTGGTATGGTTACCGCACCGCCTTGGAACCGATCCACTTCTCTGTTCAGTTGTCACCTCTACCAGAGTGCACCACATTCCAGATCCTTAAGAAGTCTTACATTTTGCCAGTCGAATCGTGTCCCATTTAGCCAGATGATTTTTTTTTTTTTCACCGGGGTGAGTATGTGTTGGTTTTCTGATCCGAAGCTAGAAGGTTCGAGTTCGGCTACAACGTTAGAAAAGACACGTCAAACAAATAAGAATGTATCCAGTCCATTACATAAAAGTTAATATGCTCGTGTAACTATTCCTTTGGTTAATGAACAACTTCCAGGTACTAACAATGCGGTTAATACCCACGTGAAGATTTTTTCCCAATATTGAGCATCTGTAAGTCGAACCTCGGGTCTGCAGACTGATAGGCCCATCCTCAATATGTGCCGTGATTTTACCACTTCACTTGTTCATCCACTTCAAGTCCTCTCGCTGTTTACTACATACACAATTTCATAAGCTGTCGCTTAGTACAGTGCGATGTGTATGCAATACACGTAATATCCAGGAAGAAAGTTACCGGAATAAATGGACGAAATCTATAGCTTGTTCGCTTCTAATAGCCTCCATTACCGGAACCTAACACCGCAGATATGGCATTATTCAAGTACAATAGTTACAAGTAGGTTAGGTTAAATTGCACTCTCATAATTCCACCTATAGGGGAAGTGAGACGAAAAGCAAATTTTAGGTATATCTGAATTAATTTTCCTTTGCCATTCTTATTTGTCTTACATTCGGTGTACGTGAGGTTTCATCCAAGACTGTGGTAGCCTACGATCATGTCGCAATCGTATCAATGGAGACTGGATTTTAAAGGTACAGTGCGATGTGTATGTAATACACGTAATATCCTCGAAGAAAGTTACCGGGATAAATGGATGGAATTTAAAGCTTATTCGCTTCTAGTAGCCTTGTTACCGGGCGAGCTGGCCGTGCGGTTAGGGGCGCGCAGCTGTGATCTCGCACCCGGGAGGTAGTGGGTTAGAATCCCACAGTCGGCAGCCCTGAAGATGGTTTTCCGTGGTTTCCCATTTTCACACTCCTTTCCCATTCCTAGGCCTTTCCTCACCCATCGTCGCCATAAGGCATATCTGTGTCGGTGCGACGTAAAACAAATAGCAAGAAAAGAAGGTAATACTTTCAGTTTTACATTCGAAACACGAAATAATTAATTACGATATTCAAACCCGTCTTCCACCGACCAAACTAAGTGGTTTTGAATTTCCTTTTCCCCTCTTTTACTCCATATTCCCTTTTTGTAACATTTCTTATTTTGGTCCTTTATTGATGGATTGTCAAAACATTTAGCTAATTCCCATATTTTGCCGACAAACCTGTAATTTCCCGAGACAAGAATAAATGGCTTGTGATAAATATAGTTCGTCTTCTGATTCTCCTAGATTGCTACAGATGTCAGAAATCTAGTGAAAGCAAAGATGATTTTTCTTGCTCTGTCAGTTAGCGAATATTTCATCAATCAATCATCAATGATCTGCATTTAGGACAGTCACCAGCTGGCAGATTCCCCATCACTTGTTTACCTAGTATTTCTTAAATGTTTTTAAAGATCTCGAATATCACCCTTGATAAATTATTATTGTTTCTTTATTGTTGCTTTCTTGTTCCAAGTTCATCTCCAAGTCCTGGGATGTTAAGTTACGTTAGCGCGTGGTCAGTGTAAAGTTAGGCCTGCAGTTAGCTCGGGTATCGAACTTGTAGTGTAATAGCATATGTATTCAGCCTTATAGCCTCCAGCTTGTTCCAAGTTCAGCTCCAAGTCCTGGGAGGCTAAGTTAGGCTAACGCGTGGTGAGTGAAACGTTAGGCCTAAAGTTAGCCTGGGTAATGAACTTGAAGTCTGAAAGCATACGTATTCAGCCTTATAGCCACCATCTTGTTCCAGCTTCAGCTCCAAGTCCTGGGAGGTTAAGTTAGGTTAACGCGTGCTCAGAGTAACGTTAGGCCTGCAGTTAACCTGGGTATCGAAATTGAAGTCTAGAAGCATACGTATTCAGCCGTATAGCGTCCAGCTTGTTCCAAGTTAAGCTCCAAGTCCTGGGAGGTTAAGTTGTGTTAACGCGTGGTCAGCGTAACGTTAGGCCTGCAATTAGCCCGTGTATCGAACTTGAAGTCTGTTAGGTTAAGCTTCCCACTCTCATGCGGTTAGCCCGTGTGTTGAACTGTGAGTCTCTTAGGTTAAAGCTTGTACTCTCAAGCTTCGAACTAGGGTCTGTACGTTTAACGCCCTTAGGCCTGAAATCGAACCTAGGATCTGCGAGGTTAAGTGTACACACGTCATGCCTGTTACGTTAAGCTTCCCCTCTTAACCGTAATCACGTTGGCTGTTAGGGTAAGCTTGCACTTTTTGGCATAGAACTTGGGTCTGTAAGATTAAGGCCCTTAAGCCTAGGGTCGAGTCCGTGGTCTGTAAGGTTAAGCCTTAACAGCAACAGTTAAACAGTGCAAGTCAACACTGCACCACTGTACTCACGCACAGACTCCAATTCAGTCTAGTGTCCACTGTAGTACATACATAGTACTCGATGGCAGTACACACACAGTACCTCGCTCAGTACATGATGATAATCTGACTCCAATGGGATACTGACGACAGCCAGCGCTAATGCTGCCCCAGTCCAACCACTGAACTTCCTGTCCGCCCGGCTAACCTACTTTTTATATATTCTGATGCTGGAGTATTAGAATCTTCACGGTACGGCCAGAGGGGGAAAATTCTAGTTTCCCGTTCCAGAAGGCACACGGGCTAAACAGACGAGTAGAAGAATATAGGAGAGGCCTCGTCATATCCTCGGGATGGATGAGAGTTTTCCGGGCTTGTCTAACCATCCCTTCCAGGAAACACGGAATGAGGCTACGACAGGGCTGGCAAGTAACAGTATGAAAGACCATGTTAAAGATTTCCCAAGAATATCTTTATTTTTCTGATGCCTTCTGATGCCTTACGTATGTGTTCAGTTATTCTGCCTTCTACATGTTTTGCATACTTTAACACCGACGTCACACAAGAAACAGCGGACAATCTTATCGTCACTTTCGATTAAATAGACCTTAAAATAGCTTACGGCATTCCTTTGGTGGTTACTGCTTGGAGCCGCATTGGCCAATTTACTTAACACCCGCTATCAGAGAACGAAGTTTATACTGTTCCTACATCAGCTCATACAAAGGTCGAAATCTAGTGACGAATTACTTTCTACGAATTATACTGAGACTTTTTGTATTTTTCTGATCGGATCTCATTGATGCAGCATGTGCTGCAACTGTCACGAGCCCGACTGTAACTACGACTATTTCCGCATAATCCATAGCGTGGGTGACAAATAAATGAGCATGCCCCAAATCTTTCTATATCTCTTGCATACCAGCTTTCTGTATGTACATTTGCTTGTCAGGTTCAATTGAAGTTTAGAGAGCAATGGCTTTTTTTCATCATCATCATCTGTTTACCCTCGAGGTTCGGTTTTTCCCTCGGACTTAGCGAGGGATCCCACCTCTACCGCCTCAAGGGCAGTGTCCTGGAGCTTCAGACTCTTGGTCGGGGGATACAACTGGGGAGTATGACCAGTACCTCGCTAAGGCGGCCTCACCTGCTATGCTGAACAGGGGCCTTGTGGAGGGATGGGAAGATTGGAAGGGATAGGCAAGGAAGAGGGAAGGAAGCGGCCGTGGCCTTATGTTAGGTACCATCCCGGCATTCGCCTGGAGGAGAAGTGGGAAACCACGGAAAACCACTTCCAGGATGGCTGAGGTGGGAATCGAACCCACCTCCACTCAGTTGACTTCCCGAGGCTGAGTGGACCCCGTTCCAGCCCTTGTACCACTTTTCAAATTTCGTGGCAGAGCCGGGAATCGAACCCGGGCCTCCGGGGATGGCAGCGAATCACGCTAACCACTACACCACAGAGGCGGACAATGGATTTTTTTTGCTATTTGTTTTACGTCGCACCGACACAGATAGGTCTTATGGCGACGATGGGATAGGAGAGGTCTAGGAATAGGAAGAATGCGGCCGTGGCCTTAATTAAGGTACAGCCCCAGCATTTGCCTGATGTGAAAATGGGAAACCACGGAAAATCATCTTCAGGGCTGCCGACAGTGGGGTTCGAACCCACTATCTTCCGAATACTGGATACTGGCCGCACTTAAGCGACTGCAGCTATCGAGCTCGGTAGAGAGCAATGGAAGGATATGTGTAGATACTTTAAGGCAGAAACAGTTTCCAAGAAGGACATTCCAGAGATCATTATTGAGCAAAGCGAGTGTACTGTATATGTGAGGACTTACATAAGGCAGAAGTATTCAGTCAGTAGTATGTAAAGGTAGTTGGATATACGGATAATGTCCAGATAGAGTAGGTGACTGATACTGGTGAATTACTGAAATTACCCTATGATAATAAATCTATATATATAAAATAACTTGTCCTGACTGACTGACTGACTGACTGACTGACTGACTGACTGACTGACTGACTGACTGACTGACTGACTGACTGACTGACTGATTCATCATCGCCGAGCCAAAACTACTGGACATAATGAAATGAAATTTTGGGGATACATTCATATTAAGATGTAGGTGCTCGCTAAGACAGGATTTTTGGATATTCCATTGCTAAGGGGGTGAAAAGGGGGGTGAAATTTTAAAATGATTGTATCTATATCTCAAAACGTTAATAGTTTACAGATGTAAAAATTAGTATTTAGAATCGGCTTTAAAAATAAGGAAACACGTATTTTTTTGTTTTCAGAAAACCCCAATAGGAGGGGTGAAAAAGGGTGATAAAGGGGTTGAATGCCTTTGATCAGGATACCGGTACTTATATCTTACAAACTGAACATATTACAGACCTGAAAATTTGTACTTTTGATCTCTTCTGAAAATAAAGAAACACGTATTTTTTTTATTTTTGGAAAATCCAATTAATGGGAGGGTGAAAAGGGGGGTGAATTTTTAAAATGAGTGCATCTATATCTCAAAACTTTGAAAGTTTACAGATGTAAAAGTTGGTACTTAGAATGTTCATTAAAAATAAAGAAACACGTATTTTTTGTTTTCAGAAAATACCATTAGGAGGGGTGAAAACGGGGGAAAACGGGTTGAATGCCTTTCAAGAGGATACTTATATCTCAGAAACTTAAGATATTACAGACCTGAAAATTGGTGTTTGGGATCTCCTTTAAAAATAAAGAAACACATATTTTTTGTTTTTGGAATATCCAATTAATGGGGGGGTGAAAAGGGGGTGAATTTTTAAAATGAGTGTATCTATATCTCAAAACCTTTAAAGATTATAGATGTGAAAATTGGTATTTAGAATCTCCCTCAGAAATAACGATACAAGTACTTTTTGTTTTCGGAAAATCCTCATACTGTAATAAGGGTGGAAAAGGGTGAAAAATGGGTTGAATGCCTTTAATGAGGCTACTTTTATTTCAGAACCTGAAGATATTACAGATCTACTTTAAAAATAAAGAAACAGGTATTTTTTCGTTTTTGGAAAATCCAAATATGGGGGTGAAAAGAAGGAGAATTTTTAAAATGAGTGTATCTACATCTTAAAACTTGAAAAGTTAACAGATGTAAAAATTGGTATTTAAAACCTCCTTTAAAAAAATTAAGAAACATGTATTTTTTGTTTTCGGAAAATCCCAATAGGAGGGGTGTAAAAGGGTGAATAATGGGTTGAATGCAATTATTTTAATTAAGCTACTGATATCTCAAAAATGAAGATGTTACAGACGTGAAATTTGATATTTGGATTCTGCTTTAAAGTAAAGAAACACGTATTCTCGAAAAATCCAATGAAGGAGGGGGGGGGGGGTTGATAGAATTGAAAAATTAATTGACTTAATTGTATGAGAATACTTACGTCTAATAAAAAATAAGTTGTTACAGACGTGAAAATTGGTATTTGGATCTCCTTTAGAAACAAAGAAAATGCGTTTTATGGGGGGGGGGAATCATCTTGGGGGGCGGGATTGAAAAGGAGTTGAATTCCTTTCATGAGGTCACACAAATCAAAAACTGAGGAAGTTAGAGTCGTGATAATTGGTATTTAGAAGATCCTTTACTACTAAAGAAACAAGGTTTTTGCCGGAAAATTCAATTGGGGGGGGGAGGAGTGTGAAAGGAAGTGAAAAAAGTGAATTATTTTTATGGGGATACTTATATCTCAAAACTGAAGGTAATAGACGTGAACATTGGTGTTTGGTACCTCCTTTAAACATAAAGAAACGTGCCTTTCTGTTATTTTTTGTAGGGGGGGGGGGGTAAATAAACTTAATGGCGGTGGGGTGTAAAAGGAGGTGAGAATAGTTGATTTTACTGTTCATAATGTACTTATAAGGAGCCTCCGTTGCTCAGGTGGCAGCGCGCCTGCCTCTCACAGCTGGGCTATGTGGTTAAAATCCCGGTCACTCCATCAGACATTCGTGTTGGACAAAAGGGAGGCGGGACAGGGTTTTCTCCGGATACTCCGGTTTTCCCTGTTATCATTCATTCCAGCAACACTGTCCAATATCATTTCATTTCATTTGTCATTCATTATTCATTGCCCCAGAGGAGTGCGACAGGCTTCGGCAGCTGGCACAATTCCTATTGCCGCCGCCAGATGGAGGCTTTATTCATTCCATTCCTGACCCTGTCGAATGACTGGAAACAGGCTTTAGATTTCCGATGTACTTATTCTGATCATAAACCGATCATTCTTTATCTTTCCTGGGTTCGTTTTCAAGAGCCATATTTTTCTTCGGATTACAGTACATTCTCCTGGTATATAAATAAAAATTTAAACACCTTTGAAATAAACGATAGGAATGAGATTGACCGTCCAATTGTTCACCTCTATAATAAGGTCAACAATGCACGGAATATGCCATTCGTATCACCAGAAATCCCGCAGACTTGGCTACGCGCGACAATGGTGCTGGTCACATTCTTAACAATGCCAGTGGCAGCAGATGTAATTTACCGCCAAGTAGCGGTCTTGCATCTTGCTATGGGGTACAGAACATCTATAATAATAATAATAATAATAATAATAATAATAATAATAATAATAATAATAATAATAATAATAATAATGTTCTGGACCGTCGTCAAATGTGCAGACCGCGCTGGAAACGGGTCGCGGACGGGTAATGACTAAGAATGCAGTCCAGCCGCGTGTTCAGTACCGCCAAGGCACCCAAGAGGACACCACGCCGGATCTCCTCAAGGATTAAATCCATATTAAAAATTCTTATAGGAAAAGATGGCAAAGATTTAAGGACCCAACTGACCGGGTGGAATACCTGGACCTAGCCCGGGAAGTACGAAATCTATTGCTGGAAAGAAAGATTGAAAAATGGGAGGAAACTTGCCGTAATCTATTAGAAAACGAGTCAGGTCGCGAATTTTGGCGGATTCTCTCAGATAACCAGTCAGATCGCGAATTTCGGCGGATTATGTATAAAACAATAAGCATTTAATTATAAATTTCAGTATAATACAGTAGCGAAGCACGGGTGTCTTGCTAGTACATTATAAAAATACAAAAGTTGAAAGCTAGAAAAGCAGTTGGGATTGTATTATCTACTTAAATAAACAAGGCTGTTGAATGGGTGGCTACATTTCTAGAAAATAGAACTCAGAGAATTAGAGTAGGTGATCCTGTAATGGTTAAGAGGAGAGGGGGACGGGATCCCACAGAGTAGTACTATTTAACCTTTATGTTTTCTTATAGGTCTATATATAAAAAGTAAGTGGCTGCGCGGTTTGTGTCACGTAGTTATCAGCTTGCATTGGGGAGAGTGTGAGTTCAAATCGAAATATCGGCAGCCCTGTTGATGGTTTCCCGTGGTTTCCCATTTGCACACCAGGCAAAAGCCTTAATAAGGCCATGGTCTCTTCCAAATCGAATCAAAGTCAAATCAGTCACTACCGATCTGCATTTAGGGCAGTCCCTCAGGTGGCAGATTCCCTATCTGTTGTTTTCCTAGCCTTTTCTTAAATTATTGCAAAGAAAATGGAAATATATTGAACATCTCCCTTGGTAAGTTTTTCCAATCCCTAACTCCCCTTCCTATAAACGAATATTTGTCCCAATTTGTTCTCTTGAATTCCAACTGTATCTTCATATTGTGATCTCTCCTACGTTTAAAGACACCACTCAAACTTATTCGTCTACTGATGTCACTCCACGCCATCTCTCCACTGATAGCTGGGAACATACCAATTAGTCGAGCAGCTCGTCTTCTTTCTCCTAAGTCTTCCCAACCTTACACACTTCAAGGTATATAGCCTTACACCATCTCCCTAGTCCCATGTGCAGCCACCATCATTTTCCTAGTTCAGTTCTGAGCCCCGAAATCACCTTCCGACAATACGCCCCAATAAAGCAAGCATACGTAATAAGCCTTATAGCCGCCATCCTGTTCCAAGTTCAGCTCCAGGCTCCTTAAGTCGCTTTCCAAAGTTACGCCCCTGTGAATAAAGCATACGTATTAAGTCCTATAGCCATGTTGTTCTAAGTTCAGCTCTAAGTCCTGGGATATTAAGTTACGTTAGCGCGTGGTCAGCGTAACGTTAGGCCTGCAGTTAGCCCAGGTATCGAACTTGATGTCTAATAGCATACGTATTAAGCCTTATAACCACCATCTTGTTCCAACTTCAGCTCCAAGTCTTGGGTGGTTAAGTTAGTTTAACGCGTGGTCAGAGTAACGCTAAGTTGCAGTTAGGCCGTTTATAGAACTTGAAGTGTAAAAGCATTCGTATTCATCCTTATAGCCGCCATCTTGTTCCAAGTTCAGCTCGACGTCCTGGGAGGTTAAGTTAGGTTCTGGCGTGGTCAGCGCAACCTTAGGCCTGCAGTTAGCCCGGGTGTCGAACTTGAAGTCTGTTAGGTTAAGCTTCCCCCTCTCATGCAGTTAGCCAGTGAGTTGAACTGCGAGTCTCTTAGGTTAAAACTTGTATCCTCATGCTTCGAACTAGGGTCCGTACGTTTAATGCCCTTAGGCCTGGGGTCGAACCCAGGATCTGCGAGGTTAAGTGTACACACGCCATGCCTGTTAGGTAACGCTTCCCCTCTTAACCATAATAACGTTGGCTGTTAGGGTAAGCTTGCACTTTTTGGCATCGAATGTGTGTCTCTAAGTTTAAGGCCTTTAAGCTTAGGGTCGAATCGGAGATCTGCAAGGTTAAGCCTGGACACATAGCCAGCAATAAGGTCATGTATGGTTAACAGCATGCTCTTAGTCAAATAAGGTTAAGAGCACGCGTTTAGCTAGCAGCCCGCACCGCACTGTGGCGTCACTCACCGGATCAAGCCTCGTCCAGGGACCGCGGGTTTCCGGATGTCGCAGAACCCCTGACAAACCACTACTACTGCGTTGATTGTGTGAGTGGCGGAATTGCTCTGGAGTCATGTCAAGGAACAGTGGCCAGTAGCCCTGTGTTGAGACCTGTCTACATGCAAATGTTGAGTGAGCGTGCCGAGCAAGAGTGAAAGGTGGGGGTTGTCAATATGTACATAGCATGTACCAGGTAAAGGCTGTCCAGCTGGAGTGTGGTCATTCATGGCTGATTATATAATACTGTGCGTGCGTTCTAATTGGGACATCCAGAATTAAATTAGATCCATAAAACAGACAGTGTTTTACTCGCGACAATACAGTCATCTTTGCAGAAGGCAGAAGAGAAGAGCAAGAAACAAAATGCTTTCTTCACTGATCGTACAGCTGTCTTCGTACAATGCGGCATTTCCCTTCATAAAGTAAATATGCTTTCAATGAAGAATTTCTTTGAAAAGTACACAGAAAAATCTGTCCCATATGAAAGCACACCGTGAAAGGATTATGTCCAGCTAATATACGAAGTCAATGTAGAAAATATTAAAGAGGCTATAGAAGAGCATGTCATTTGTTTTATTTTTGAAGGGACAGCTGATTCTGCCTTGAGAGCTGTCCTGGATATCCTTATGATATCCCTCTCGGAAGATCCGTCAAAGCCAATGTTGTTTGCAATGTATCAATTGCAAATAGTCAACCCTACGGCCGTCATTCAGAGTTATTTTAATGACTGCTGCTGCAAGCTTTGGCCCTCAGGAATACCGTACAAGAAGATAGGGCTGATTTTTAACGACCAGGCACCATAAATGGTCTCAACATTTGGACAGTTGAAATCTCTATATTCCTTTATATTCGAACTCAAGGAGACGCTGATTAAGTCTCCCAATAGAATACACCGTTACAGAAAAATCACAGGATAGCCATTGCCCAAGTTTCCCATTATAACCAGATGGGAAATGTGGATTTCGTGTGCTGTTCTTCTAATTGTGAAATTTAACATTAAAGGGTTTTTGTTGTGCTTAGACGATAAAGAACCAGCAGTGTAGCAAAAGGAGAGACTTTATTGAGGAATCCATGTTTGGAAACTGAACTGTATGCAGTACACTCCTTCAAATTTCTGCCAGGTTCCACCATGAAACATGAAGAGGAGACATTGTCCAAGGAGACTCCGTGGAGTTTGTTAGGAGAAGTGAAAATGTTGGATGGATTTCCTAAAAACAAACTGAAGCGATGTTAAACAAATAATACAGACATTAAAAAACTAATAAGGTGTGCTGATTTATAATTCAGGACAAAAACGTAATTTTTACTGTTGGTTTTAGTTGATGGAACCAACTAGAAGGAAGAATATTCTGGACGTGGTGCTGGTAAAACCAGATGAGCTCTGTAGAGGAAACGAAGTAATAGAGGGTATTGGTGATCACGAAGATTTTATTGTCGTAGTAAAATATAAATGTGATAGAAATGAAGGTCTTAAAAGTAGGACTATTAGGCAGTGCCATATGGCTGATAAAGCACGCATGAGGGAATTAAAAAAAATTAACTATGATCGGTGGACAACGGTATATAAAAATGTAAACAGACTCTGGGATGGGTTTAAAGCGAATGTTGAGGAATGTGGAAACTGTTCTGTACCTTTAAAGTTCTTAAGGAATGTTATATATATACATAGGTACATTAAGGACGAAGCAGGTTCCAAGAAGGACATTCCAGGAATCATTAATGAACAAGAGGTGTGTGTATGTGGTGACCTCGAAAGGCAGAAGTATTCAGTCAGCAGTATGTAAAGATTGCTGGTTATAAGGATAATGTTCAGATAGAGTAGGTGGCTAATGCTAAAGAAGTATTAAAATTTACCTATGACAACAATGACATTTACAATGAGATCCAAAAGTTGAAAACTATAAATGCGCCTGTAATTGATAAGATTTCTGGGGATATACTAAAAAATATGGGTTATTTGATTACTTTTTGCATTAAGGAACTATATCAAATGAATGGAGAGTTGTTATAGTAGCCCTCGTGTATAAAGGAAAGGGTGATAGACATAAAGCTTAAAATTACAGGCCAGTCAGTTTGACGTGCAATGCATGTAAGCTTTGGTAAAGCATTCTTTCTGATTATATTAGACATGTTTGCGAAATTAATAACTGGTCCGATAGAAGGCAGTTCGGGTTTAGGAAAGGTTTTTTCACTGAAGCTCAACTTGTAGGATTCCAGAAAGGTATAGCAGATATCTTTTATTCAGGAGGTCAAATGGACTGTATGGTGATTGACCTGTCTAATGCATTTGATAGGGTAAATCATGGGAGACTACTGGCAAAAATGAGTGCAACTGGACTAGACAAAAGAGTAACTGAATGGGTTGCTTTATTTTTAGAAAACAGAATTCAGAGAATTAAAGTAGGCGAAGCTTTTATCTGACCCTGTGACAATTAAGAGGGAAATTCCTCAAGGCAGTATTATTGGATCTTTATGTTTTCGTATACAGTATATATAAATGAGCTGAATAAAGAAGTGGAATCAGAGACAAGGCTTTTTTTCGGATGATGTTATTCTGTATAGAGTAACAAATAATTTAGTTGCAAGATTGTGAACAACTAAAAATACCTCGATAATCTTGTGAGACGGACAGAAGGCAATGGTATGGTGATAAACGGGGTTAAAAGTCAGGTTGCGAGTTTCATAAACAGGAAAAGTCCTCTCAGTTTTAATTACTATGTATTGGGTGTGAATGATCCTTATGGGGATCACTGTAAGTACCTAGGTGTTAACGTAAGGAAAGATCTGCATTGGGGTAATCAGATAAATGGGATGGTAAATAAATGGTACATATCTCTGCACATGGTTATGAGGGTCTTTAGGGGTTGTAGTAAGGATGTACGGCAGAGGGCATACAAGTCTATGGTAAGACCCCAAATAGAGTATGGTTCCAATGTATGGGACCCTCACCAGGATTACTTCATTCAAGAACTGGAAAAAATCCATAGAAAAAGTAGCTTGATTTGTTCTGAGTGATTTCCGACAAAAGAGTAGCGTTACAGAAATGTTGCGAAGTTTGGGCTGGAAAGAGTTGGGAGAAAGAAGACGAGCTGCTCGACTAAGTGATATGTTCCGAGCTGTCAGTGGAGAGATGGCGTGGAATGACATTAGTACACGAATAAATATGTGTAGTGTCTACGAGTAAAAGTAGGAATGAACACAATATGAAGATAAAGTTGGATTTCAAGAGTACGAATTGGAGCAAATACTCGTTTATAGGTAGGGGAGTTATTGATTGGAATAACTTACCAATAAATTTCCAATTTCTTTGAAATCATTTAAGAAAAGGCTAGGAAAACAACAGACAGGGAATCTGCTACCTGGGCGACTGCCCTAAATGTAGATCAGGATTGATTGATTGATTGATTGATTGATTGATTGATTGATTGATTGATTGATTGATTGATTGATTGATTGATTGATTGATTGATTGATTGATTGATTGATTGATTGATTGATTGATTGATTGATTGATTGATTGATGTTGAGCCAACATTTTCTGATTGTACAGATTTTCTGCATTCAAAGACGCAGAATGTGACTTTCATACAAATTAAAATGTTGAAAGTGATCAAATAAAACATTTTCCATAAGTTGTAGTGGTGGCGAATTTTCTTTTAGGAGGAAGTACTACTAGGTAAATGTAAGGTTGTGTATGTATCTAAAAATGTGCTGAAGTGTGTTTTCAATTAAAGTAGCGCTCTTTTGAGGGAGTAATATAGTAATGCAGTTTGTTTATGACTTTCCTTTTTGATGAAGTTCTTCCTCTTTAAAATCTGTCCTCTAGTTATCACCACGAGGACTATGATTGGCTGTGTGATTCGTACCGTAAGCAAACCACATCATCAAGTGACTTATGGCTGCGAGCTTGTAATCCCTTTTCCTTATCACTTTACAGTTTATACGTTCAATATTGTTCCTCTTGGCCTTCTACCAAACATTTGGTCATCACTAGACGTGAATTAATCCACTTACACAGCCTGATACCCATCCTGACACCAACCTTATGTGGATTGATATATTTACTATTATGGGTCTCTGTGGTGGCTCGTAGTTCGATGCATTATGTGTATATGAAGAGATGTGTGTTTAGACGATCACAGTTTCCGAGCTATAAAACATAACCAGACGCGGCAAAAATCCCCTGCCCATCAAGAAGTCGAACCAGGGGCACTCTGTATCGAAGGCTTCTACGCTTACCATTCAGGTAAGAAATTGGACGGAGTTGTATTTTCAATATATAGGGCAAATGAGTGAAGATGGTCATTCTATTACTCCGGAAGATTCTCATTATGAAGAAATTGGGACTTTTCCGGAAGAGTAAACTGAACGAATTGAACGGGAATTGAGACCGAAGTTCATATTGTTAATGTTTCCTTTACGAGCTTTTTAAGTAATGATTGCATGAGTAGATGTTTTCTGCACGAGAGAGAACGCTATTTAATCATCTGCATTGTCGTTGAGTTTGTATTAGTTAATGAAAAAGTTTACGAAAATACTCCTTATTTTGAATTACGCCTTCTTTAGATGTAAGGAGTAGGCCTATCAGAAAAAATAAATTCAGAATCTTAAACAAATCGCTAATGAATTCAAGGTCTAGGGGATGATGACCAAAATCTTAGGCCCCTTTAAACAACAACTTCATTATTATCATGAATTCAAGCCCTCGGAAAAATTGAACAGCTAAGTTAGGAGGCGCAATACTATAACACAATTTTTACTTCAAGAGATGGCTAATTGACTGCGTAGCATGGTGTACTGTAATATAATAATAAATGACCAGAAGTCAAATAATAATGAAGTCTGTCTTTAGCAACTAATGAATTATAAACTGAACTTAGGGAATATTGTTTTCTAGAAATAAATAAAAGGAAATCTCAGAAAATATTTGATACAACAAAGAAGAAGCACTCCAATATAGAAACGTGTCATGACAGTACAATTCAAGGACGGTTTGGAAGAAATATAGTCGACGAGGAAGACAAGTGGAACGAACCACCTAAATTAACAGCCACTAGGATAATGCCAACAACCTGAACAGTCAACCAGACTAAACTCCTGCAATATACGTAATTTATTCTTAATACGATTTCCAATGATTTTACAAAGATTTCTTGTAAACACATGAAGCAATAAAAAATGAAATATACTTACAATAATAAGTAACAGGTTATATATTTCCCAAGTTGTTTAAGGTAGTAAGAAGCACCTTCCTTCGTTATTGCACTAGCGGAATTACCTGCTCCCCACGCGGGGATTTTGTGTTAATAAAACCTTTGTACAGATACTTACATTTTCATATAAGAAAAGTAATAGAATAGATCTTGCTTGATTCTTAGAATGTCCAGAGAAACACGACGAAGACCGTGCCATGATTTCCTTCTGTTCTGAGATTTTCTTCTACTTACGTTCCCCTTGGCTAACAGTTGTGAAGTGCCAAGCTGAGTAGCTCAGCCGGTAGAGCTGAGCTCAGCTTGGTAGGTTCGATCCTGGCTTAGTTCAGTGGTACTTCAAGATGCTCAAATATGTCATCCTCTTGTCGGTAGATTCACTGGTATTATTAGATCTCATGCGGGACAAAATTCCGACACCTCGGCGTCTCCGAAAGCAATAAAAATATAGTTATACAGGGTGTTAGGTGTATACGTGCAGATATTTATTGTAGCAATAGAGAACGATGTGACGAACCACTATATATCAAACTTTTAGTAATCCTCGGAAGTTATTTTCGAGAGCAAAGGCGTACGATGTTTTTAGAATAGGTAGTATGCCTTGTTCTTGTGAATGAATAGCTTTCCTTTGATAACAGGCAAGTCACGCGCCATCCCTGCCAAACTGGTTTCTGTTCTGTTTATGTTTAAGAGCAACTGTACTACTGTGACAGCTGAGCGCTCCCTATTCCATGCCACGTGATGTTACGTAATATACTTGCCAAACTGGTTTTATGTTTACGAGCAACTGACCTACGGTAACAGCTGAAGGCTACCAGTCTACAACATGTTACGTTACATTATCGCCAGACTGGTTTGTTGTTGTTAGTATTTAGTTTCCGTCTTAGGGGTTTCAGACAACACTAGTTATCGGTTTCGGACCCTGGAGATGTATTGAATTCTCAGCGTTAATACTGGTTCATTTGCTGTTACGTCCTTTAGGGGATAGGGATATCTGTGGTCGTCAGCCCTGTGGTCTAGTGAGTATGGAAATGACCTGAAAACCTGTGTCGGTGCGCGACCTGTACGAGCGTATGATATAATTATTGGTTGGGATACGCACGCCGGGACGTGAAATGCGGTACGATCCCCGTTGTGCATTGCGTAAAGGTAGAAGAAGGAAGACAGTTCCTTGCGCCAACGAACAAATGCATGGCATAGGATATCCATATGAGTAGAATCAGAATTGAATTATCGAAGCACATCGAACGTTTTGTTTCAAACGAAAAATGGACATATTATACAACTAAGTAAATTAAACGTACCTACATTTCGTGCTTCCTGCCTGGTTGAGTGGCTAAAACGGTTGAGGTGCCAGCCTTTTGACTCCAACTTCGCATGTTCGAACCTGGCCCCGTGCAGTGGTATTTGAAGGTGCTCAAATACGTCAGCCTCGTGTCGGTATATTTACTGGTACACCGAGCTCGATAGCTGCAGTCGCTTAAGTGCTACCAGTATCCAGTATTCGGGAGATAGTGGGTTCGTACCCCACTGTCGGTAGCCCTGAAGATGGTTTTCCGTGGTTTCCCATTTTCACACGAGGCAAATGCTGGGGCTGTACCTTAATTAAGGCCATGATTGCTTCCTTCCCACTCCTAACCCTTACCTGCCCCGTCCTCGCTATAATACCTATATGTGTCGGTGCGACGTAAAGCAACTTGTCATTCGAGCCAAGACACCACTGTGGTTCAGAATATCCTCTGGTGCTTAAACATACGTTCACGGAGGTCATCCGAAGTGGTTAGCTCAGTTCGGTATACTTTGTTTCTCATGTCCCCCCAGGCATAACAATCCACTGGAATAAGGGCTGGCCAATTGATAGTTCCACATCGTCCTGTCTACCGTTGAGGAAATGTCTGCACCATCGTGTAAAATCCACGTGGTTCGGCGTAGTCGAAGCGACACGTCCTCTGAAAGCTCCAGTAACGTACTGTATCTACTGTACAGGAGCAAGATAACATTAATAAAAAGATGTAACCGACCTCCTACTACACCCATCCTGATATTAATTAGAACCGGTGCTGGAAACTGCCTTGTCCTATTGAATGGGGATATTCCACAGCTCATGAGTGGGATATAGTGGGTTCCAACCCCTCTGTCGGCAGCCCTAAAGGTGGTTTACCGTGGTTTTCCATGTTCACACCAGGCAAATGCTGGGGCTGTAACGTCATGAATGCCACGATCGCTTCCTTTCCGATACTAGCCCTTTCCCGTCCCATCGTCACCATAAGGAAAGCTACACCGATCAAATTTATGCAAGTAAGGTGATTGGTACCGGTCTGAGTGTCTGAGACCGTTGAGGTCCTTATCTTCCGACCTCCAACTTGGCAGGTTCAATCTTGGCTCAGTCTGATGATATTTGATGGGGCACACATACGTCAGTCTCGTGTCGTAGAAATACTGGCACGTAAATGAACTCCTGCGATATGAAATTTCGTCACCTCAGCGTCTCAGAAAACGGTATAAATAGTATGTGGGACGTAAAGCAAAATAACGCTAATAAAAAGACGATTGGTCAAAGAGACAGACTTCCCACTGCATCCATCCAGATATTAATTGAGAGCCGGTGATAGAGGTTGCCTTGGTACACTAAATATTAAACACTCCTTCTATAAAAATTGCCTCATGTGTCACTAATACACTTGACAGAAATTCTGGATTGAGTGCTTGATCAATTAACCAGCGGCAGAAATCCACTCTTAAATCATCACCGAGCTTGATAGTAGCAGTCGCTAAAGTTCGAACAGTATCCAATATTCGGGATGTACTGGCTTCGAATCCCTCTGTCGGCAGCTTTAAAGATGATTTTCCGTGGTTTTTTATGTTCACACCAGGCAAATGCTAGGGCTGTACCTTAATTAAGTCCACGGTTGCTTCCTTCCAACTCCTAGGCCTTTGCTATCCCATCGTCCTATAAGACCTATCTGTGTCGTGCGTCGCACCGACACAGATAGGTTTTATGGCGACAGATATAACTAAGGACTAGGATCGGGAAGGAAGCAACCGTGGTCTTAATTAAGGTACAGCCCTAGCATTTGCCTGGTGTGAAAATGGGAAACCACGGAAAACCATCTTCTGGGCTGCCGAGAGTGGGATTCGAACCCATTATCTCCGGGATGCAAGCTCTCAGCCGCACGGCCAACTCGCCCGGTAATAATAATAATAATAATAATAATAATAATAATAATAATAATAATAATAATAATATTTTTTGCTGCCGGGCAGAGTGGCTCAGACGGTTGAGGCGCTGGCCTTCTGACCCCAACTTGGCAGGCTCGATCTTGGCTCAGTCCGATGGTATTCGAAGATGCTCAAATAAGTCAGCCTCGTGTCGGTAGATTTACTGGCGCGTAAAAAGAACTCCTGCGAGACTAAATTACAGCACCTCAGCGCCTCCAGAAACAGTAAGAGTAGTTAGTGGGACGTAAAGCAATTAACATTACCGGTATTATTATTAACAAGTCATTAGGAGCTGAAAGGCAGGGAAGAAAATAGTAAAATATGCGTGGTGTAGGAGGAAACAAGATGAAATGTACTTCACCCGTGCCTACATCGCTCGCAGTAGTTTACTACAGGATAGAATGCGTAAGACCAGAACCAGGTCTCTTTGCGATGAGTCAGGTGTATCTTCCTATTGTGGTTAGCACTAGAGGACAAAGTGTGACAAACAGGTTTTGTGTATAAACATCAAACATGCACATCAACAGACACACACACGCAATGTACCCAAACCAGTACAGTGTAGAATGAAGAACTGCCATGCTGTGTTGAAGGTCAATATCTAGCGTTTTAACAAGCACGTCTTCCGTGTGTTTTGTTCAGCTTGCGCCACGTACAAGGCAATCGCGAACTGAAACTCTAGATTTATAATTTTTGTTACCGGTACTTCAATTTTTCTGCTCGGATTTATGAGAATATTGAACTATCGAGACTCAAAATACTACATCGATTGAGAACTGAACTCCCAACTCAATACGCTGCAGAAATGGTGTAACATCTGACATACCAATGTGAAACACGTAGCAATTGTTCAAGTGACCTCCCTGGACTACTCTGCAGGCTTCACTTCTCCGTACCCGGCGAGTTGGCCATGCGGTTAGGAGCGCACAGCTGTGAGCTCGCATCCGGGAGATTGGGGCTTCGAACCCCAATGTCGGCAGCCCTGAAGATGGTTTTCCGTGGTTTCCCAAGTTCACACCAGGCATTGCGGGGGTTGAACCTTAATTAAGGCCACGACCACTTTCTTACCATTCCTAGGCCTTTCTTGTCCGATTGTCGCCATAAGACCTCTCTGTGTTAGTGCGACGTAAAGCAACTAACAAAAGAAAATCACTTCTCCGAATCCAGTCTTCCGTAATATCCATTGGAGATCTGGCGGGCCAATTGATGGGTCCATGTCGTCCTATTCGCCATAGACCAAAGGACTGATCCAAATGATCACGCAGTAAGCGGCTTATATCAGGTGGTGGACCATCGTGTAAAAACCACATGTTTCGGCGTAGTCGAAACGGAGCGTCCTCTGAAAGCTCTAATAACGTACCTATGAGGAACTCCAGGTAAGATACCCCTATGAACTGTGCAGGTAAGATGATGATAATAATGTCATTGGCTTTACGTCCCACTAACTACTTTTCACGGTTTCCGGAGACGCGGATTTTCAGGAATTTAGTACCATAGGAGTTCTTCACGTACCAGTAAATCTACTGACACAAGGCTGACGTATTTGAGCACCTTGTCAAGACTGGACTCAGAAGGCCAGTGCCTCAACCGTCTGAGCCACTCAGCCCGGCAAGATGATTGGTGCAGCACTGCGGAAAGTGCTGGCCGTCTGAACCCAACTTGGGAGGCTTGGTTTTGGCTCAGTCCGGTGGTATTTGAAGGTGCTCAAATACGTCAGTCTCGTGTCTATAGATTTATTTGCATTAAAAAATACTGCGATAAAAAAATTCTGGCATTTCAGCATCTCCGAAAACCGTGCAAATTAGTTAGTGGAACGTAAAGATATTATTATTATTAGTAGTAGTAGTAGTAGTAGTAGTAGTAGTAGTAGTAGTAGTAGTAGTAGTAGTAATATTATTTTTACGGAAGTTCTAATTAAACGGGTCCATTACAGTCATCATTTTACCTATCGGTACTTACTGTTCAGTAATAAGCCTTCCGTCCGCCTCTGTAGTGCAGTGGTTAGTGTGATTAGCTGCCACCCCCGAAGCTCGGGTTCGATTTCCAGCTCTGACAAGAAATTTGAAAAGTGGTACGAGGGCTGGAACGGGGTCCACTTAGCCTCGGGAGGTCAAATGAGTAGAGGTGGTCCGATTCCCAACTCAGCCATCCTGAAAGTTGTTTCCCGTAGTTCCCCCTTCTCCAGGCAAATGCCGGGATGGTACCTAACTTAAGGCCACGGCCGCTTCCTTCCCTCTTCGTTGTCTATCCTTTTCAATCTTCCCATACCCCCGCAAGGCCCCTGTTCAGCATAGCAGGTGAGGCCGCCTGGGTGAGGTACTGGTCATTCTCCCCAGTTGTATCCCCGATCCAATGTCTCACGCTCCAGGACACTACCCTTGATGCGGTAGAGGTGGGATCCCTTGCTGAGTCCCATGAAAAACCAACCCTGGAGGGTAAACAGATTAGGAAAAAGAAGAATAAGCCTTCTATTAGAAATGCCCGGCGGCAATTCCACAGTAGGTCTTTTTCCTTCGAGCAATGTTCACTACGGTTTTTGAAATTTGTCTCATTAATAACAATTTCACTGAATACTTATAGCCTTTTCTTTCAGTGTCCACCGTCCTTTCAATGACCTAAAATGTTTATGAATAAGCATAGACAACCCGCATTGTCTATTGTCAGAAATTCATCGTAGACTGTCGCAATAACAGCACAGAAATGTTGCGCCCATATTTCATTTACTTATTAACCATTTCCTTTCATTTTGTCAGCTTGGATCACTGAGTAATGCCATTGACGTCTTAAAAATCGCACACAAATACACAACACTTGATTCGCACGTATGTGCTTGTACGGATCTTCGACGTCACTGTAAGGATTCTGTGTACTTTTCACACAGAGTACCTTACACCGGTTTTCGAGTACAGCAAGTGACCTGGCACGTGAGTCATCCTCTTCTACTTGCCAAGCCTTTAGGGGAAGTGCACAACAACATGTGTTGGCCTGCGATAAGAAACAGGTTCAACAAGCCCTATACTCGGCTACTGTACTTCCGCTACGCGTGGACAGAATGACATCACCGGCGTATCCTGCTACGGCCGTTCAAAACACATTAGGTCCTGAAATATTTGGCTCAGTTATGGGCAAACTAATAGGACAAGGTAAAAAGTACATAGCATATATTATGAGATGTATTTTTCTTAGCCGACTAGCTTAATATCTGCACGTATACACCTAACACCCTGTATAAATAGCGTATGGCTGTTAGTGCCGGGAGTGTCCGAGGACATGTTCGGCTCGCCTGGTGCAGGTCTTTTGATCTGACGCCCGTAGGCGAACTGCGCGTCGTGATGAGGATGAAATGATGATGAAGACGACACATACACCCAGCCCTCAAGCCGGCGAAATTAACCAATGACGGTTAAAATTCCCGACCCTACCGGGAATCGAACCCGGGACCCCTCTGACCAAAGGCCAGCACGCTAACCATATAGCCATGGAGCCGGACAAAATATAGTTAACATTGTACCAGTAGCCTACTTTAATGTAATAACATTATTATTATTATTATTATTATTATTATTATTATTATTATTATTATTATTATTATTATTATTATGATAAACAGTTGTGATTAGAAGAGGAATTCATGGAAAAAATTACAGGGTTTTCCGTATAAAACCTTAGCTCGCACGCAGCTGTGCCAATGCCTGCCGGCCGGTTGGTTTCCCGTACACCCCTGGCCTATCTGGCCACAGCCGGCCTGTATTCTGTCTTCTCTTCTTAAATATGAAAATCTGCATTTGCAGTATACGAAACTAAACTAAACTCTTACCTCATGGGAAAAGCTAGAAATGCCATCATCCTGCAGCTGAAGAACATTTTGATTGACTGATGAGAGAATCCAATTATAATAACGCACAAGTGATGTGGAATCAGCTGGTTTAACATTATGAACACTTGTGCATTTGTAAGGTTTGACGTTTTTTGTTTTTAACAAGTGGCTTTACGTCGCACCGACACAGGTAGGTCTTATTCCAACGGTGGGACAGAAAATGGTGAGGAGTGGGAAGGAACCGGCCGTAGCCTTCATTAATGTACAGCCCCAGCATTTATCTGGTGTGAAAATGGGAAACCGCGGAAAACCATCTTCAGGGCTGCCGACAATGGGGTTCGAACTCACTATTTCTGAATACAAGCTCAGAGCTGCGCACCCCTAACCGCACGGCTAACTCACTCAGCGGTTTAAGTTTTAATAATTTTGTTGTTGTACGTGCAGAAGTCAATTAAACCCCAATTTGCTGTGCTAATTTCGGTAGTGATTTTCGTGGCTAATATTGAAGTTTAGGGCCTATTTCGTCTAATTTTCCTTCTGTTAACATCGTACGTCTTCGCGTGTATTTCTGGTTTAGCACTGAACCAGTTGTCTCTACCTTATTCAAAAGATCGTCAACTGAATTTCTGGAGGGAGGCAACTGCCCAGGGAACCTTCTGATAAACTCCGCACGAAGGGAACAAGTCGATTCGTATTTATAATAACATTTACATACAAAAATACGTTGCTGTAAAGTTAGCTATCTTTCCACCTTCGTAATCGAGCGAGGACTACGGACTACAAATTGGAAAGTGAAGGACAGGAAGCGATCCAGACAGCCAGCTGGGCCGCGGGTGTGGGGGAAGCCAGCTAACCTGCCGGATTTCACTCAGCTACGTGCGAGTGGTCACGTCTTATACGGAAAACCCTGTCCTTTATTTGCCAACTGATATGACTTGGATTGATATTTTTATTTGACTGTATATAGGTGATCGTTGTCCGTTATCGGTTCAAAAGTTGTACCGAACATGTTGCGCCTTGAAGTCTCAGCCAAGTGCTCAATTGGCGTTTCATAATGTGGCTTAAATCTATGGGTAATTAAAATTTTTGCAACATTAAACAGGTAGACTCCTTCACTTTCAACCAACTGAAGGAAACAAGAACTGCAGTTGCCAACTACACCATCACATATTACAAATTTAGTCTCCTGCCCCTTATTTTTCTTGACGTACGGCCTCGATTCCAACGTCATGAATACGATAGTTGATAGTCCTTTGCCATACTTTCCCTCTGATTCAGGGCCCAGCGGATGTAACTCGTAGAGGTCGCTTGATCACAGCGAGATCGTTATAAAATCATGAATGCATTTAGTAGTTAAATAACATCGAATGCGGCAAAACAAACGACACTGAAATGTTTGTAATTGCCTTTGTGCAGTATGTGTTTAAAATGTGTGCCATCACTTGCCAAACGTTGGTCTTAACGTTTCTGAACATTATTGAACATGTTGATGAATACAGTTGTAAGGACACATAAATGCCATTATATTCTCCCGTAATTCAGGAATATTTGTAGGAGATTATCTGTCTTGAGAACTGACTCTTTCAGCATGCTCCATATGTAGGCATTTGGGGCTGGAGATCTGGGAAGCATGAAGGGTACGGGAATGAAACTCCAACAAATGTGAGGCGATCTCCGAATTGTCGTTACAGAAGGGTGACTCTCCCGCGGTTTGGCATGTAGTTCCATTATGCTATCTGTACGAATGTGGTAATAATGAGGTCTCTGTAGACATGAAACCCCAAAACAACGACTTATATGTGACTGATGTAGCCATCAGGGTGAATATGGCTTTCATCTGAAATGAACACGCTGCAGAAGAAATCTGGATCCAATACTCGGCTGCAGTACTGTAATAGGTTCGACGCTGAGCAACTTGAATGGGTAATCAAATGCATACAGCTCTTTAAACGTCCGCCGAACAGGCTTGAACTGAGTTTCAACGTCGTCGACTACGCTTTGGGGACTGTGGGTAAGTTGTCCATAATTCTCGTTTGTGGTGACTGTGCTTGGCCGCCCTGTTGTTTCCCTTTCGTTCACGTAAGACCGATCCCGTCTGACGGACTAACATTGTTCTGTTATCAGGTATCTCATTAAACAGCACCTCGCAATGTTTTTCAACGTGAAACAAACGCAGCCCGTTGTGACGCCCATTTTCGTACGGCAGGAAATATTTTCCCATGATAAACACCTTCTCCCGTGTTGTGAGAATTGCATAAATCTACACTACACTGAATTTACAATACGCCAAAACAATATATACAGAATAAATAATTACTTCGTTGTATGGGAAACGTGGACAGCATATGAGCAATACTGTCAGTGTCCTTTGTTTTGTCACATGCCCTACATCGATCTGTCAAATGATGGAGTTAAGATCGCACCATGCGATCTGGTATATTGAGATATAAACGAACGTTGGAGATTCCAGGGCGCCATGTCATGAGGAGTCCTAGTTGCATTTTTATTTCTGGCCAGAGACGGCACGTGGAGAACAGGTGGGATGATTTTCATTCTCACGCAACAGAAATTTAGTCACCCACACGCGTAGAATGTGCAAGGATACAATGTAATTTGGCGCGGAACTATTTTTGTTGAAATTCCGTTTTAAGGAGAATTGGCAACGAAACCGCCGTGGTAAACATCAGGAAATCTTACATGAAACAATTTGGTTGTTAGTGGTAAAGACTTTAGGTCACTAAGTAGCCCAAGAAGGAAAATTGTCGAAAAGACGCGCCTGATTGTTTAAACTCTGTTACATCGACCAAATATAGTGCCTAGCTTGTGGGTAAATTTAAGTCTCAAATTTGTTAAAAGAAACCCTTAATGCTTATCATCAACACCGCTACAAAACTAAATAATTATGTTTCATTTCAGGATCAGCCCATAATTGCATTTTTGTGAGGTAAAAACAGTGTCAGTAAACTTTTGGCGGTAAATGCAGATGTCACGGGAGTGGGAGAAAAATTTATAAAACACGCCGCACCATTTGCAATTGCCCGTTTTGTCCAGTGAATCGGAGGCGACTCGACGCAGTTCAGAATAGCATTGTAAGCGTGTTGGGAAGACTTAAGTCCCTAAATCGGAGATAGGTTTGGCCGAAGGTGGCTATAAAATAATCTCCAATTGGAGATAAGTTAGAAGGTAAATCGAAGGTATTACAAAATGTGGAATCATCATTTCATTTCAAGTTCAGGCAACAGACGGTCGTTATAATGCCGGAATCCTGCAGCTGAATTAGAAAATATCTCCGTTGTATCGTAAAATATTGCGTTTGGGAATCGGTGATTTGACAAACGTGTTCGGTTCGCACAGGAAGAAATGTGTGAAGGGCATTTATAATTTTTATGTCATTATTTTCAGATGAATGATATAAAAAATCATTTAACCAGGATATGAATTCTGATTAAATGAAGAGTATGTTTTGTAAAGCCACTATCTGTCGAGATGGCTAGATAAGACATTCAGAGAGGCTGGTGGGCCTGTAACGATGCAAGGCCACGTACGACTTCCAGGTATGTAAGCTACCCTTTGCAAAGTACATTTGTTTATTTCATTATGTCACCACTTTATTTGTGTACCTGTGACGCACTTTGGTCACCATTTTTAGTTGGTGGAAATGTGAGAGGTAATACGACGAAAGGTCATTTTATGTTTCTTGGATAATCGGTAGAGCCGCGAAACTAGCGTGTGAAATGTTGTACAGTAGTAAATTTGATGGTTGTAAAACGAATGTAAAGTGTAGAGCGGAGGTTCATTTCCGTACGTTTATTTCCTATATTTGCTGTTTGCCCAAGTTAAGACAGTAATTTATCGCGAAATTCTGTTTAGTGTAAAGATGCAATTCTTGTAAGTGTAATCCGTGGTTTACCATTGAGAGCGATTTTGTAGTAACGATGGAATGCCAGCTGTTGCGGAGAGCACGCCGTAATGTGTTCGGAGCTGTAGAATTTGTCTAGGGAGGTATGAGGCGAAACTGGCGTGTGATTTGTGGAAGGGAATTGTTATTCCAAACGTCTATTAAAATCTGTGTAGGATTGATGAGAGGAAAACAACGGTAAAATATTTGTGAGTCAAGTTGAGAGTTTCGGTTTTGAAATAAGTTGTTGTCAGACTCAGATATGCGGGGAGGTATGGTTAATTTATCACAGATTGTTTTATCTAAGAACATAGTGGATCGCGTAAGAGAGATATTCCTTATTATTGTCCTGTAGATGATTTGAGGTAGCAAGTGGTTCAAGTATTGCAGAGTTAGGAGGAAATGTGGCACAGGTGATTGAAATCCTGTAGTGTTGAAGAGATATATGTTGCCGGGATTTTTCATTCTAGGGAACCCGAGGATTTATTTTGTGTAATTTAATAATATGGGAATAAAGTCATTCCATAGTTAGGATCCCTCGTGTAACCGTAGGACCGTGGTGGTTGAGAACATTTCAAGTGACGTTTTAAATGAAATCTTTTCGCATATTATGTATTGATTAAGTATTGTCTTTCACGCGAGTTGTCAACGAGGCGAGATTTCATTTTTGATACAGTCAGATATAACGTGTTTGCTTTCATAGAAATAACGAGGAGGGTGTTCTTTTCAGGTAGTGAACCGTCTGTTTCGGCGAGCGAGCCAGCTCATTTGTCAGAAAAGAATTTGCCATTTATAATAAATGTTTGGAAATAGATTTCATTACTTAAGAAGAGAATCGTTTGGTAGAGAACTCTTGAATCATTATAGGTGAGACAGAAATTATATGATGTTGTGTCATGTTGTAAATAACAATTTGCAGGGGTGTCAAAATTTGAGAATCTATAGTGATGTACTTCGTGTTGTTAAGGATTGTCCAAGGTCCAGGGATTATTTTATTTGAATGTCACGATACCTTGTCAATCCATAGAGTTCGTGACAGATGATGTGTTGTTGTTGTTGTTGGTTTCCTAGGCACAAGTCTAGGTTCGTATGGTATGAGGTCATGCCTGTGGAGCACATGGGGTGCGGTAGAGTTTGAGCGAGGTGCATTACGACTCTTGAGTCTCTTCGGCCTGAAATCATATCGGGAGGAGGTACCGGAATTTTTTTTTGCTAGTGGCTTTACGTCGCACCGACACAGACAGGTCTTATGGCGACGATGGGACTGGAAATGGCTAGGAGTGGGAAGGAAGCGGCCGTGGCCTTAATTAAGGTACAGCCCCAGCATTTGCCTGGTGTAAAAATTTTAAACCAAGGGAAAATCATTTTCAGGGCTAACGATAGTGGGGTTCGAACCTACTATCTCCCGAATACTGGATACTGGCCGCACTTAAGCGACTGCTGCTATCGAGCTCGGTGGTACCGGAATTAGTCCAAGGGATAACCGTAGACGTTGTAAGAGATTGATATGGGTTGTTTTATTTTGCGTTGTGTGTAAATTTATTCAGATTATAGGATTTAAGTTTAGGATTATCCAAGCTAGTGTCTTAATAATTATTAGTGTTATAACGTAAACTTGTTGAGTGACATCATGAAATAAATAAATAGTACCGGTAGTTATGACAATGTCTTTCGTATTTCAGTTTCGAAACAATAAACCTATGAGAATAAACAATAAAATCAACATTTCTTTAAAGGAATGTTTCTGGTAAACATGTCCAAGTGAGAACGTAAATTTAATTGAAACAGTTAGGGAGTTTAAAGAAACCACTTCGCCGAGGTAGATAAATTTGTTGTTAATTAGGAATATGAGATTACTTCATTTATTAATTTATTAAATTCAGTGGAACCGTATTTTGAGAATTAGCTTAAAACCAAGTGGCAAACTTCATAATGTATTCTGGAAATTTTAGTTTTATTTGCTGTGAAAATTCAACCTTTTAACGTAACGATGGAGGGGACATGCCCGATAACACGGGACTTCACTACCACAAGTGTTGTGAGCGTTTGTTGTTGTTGTTATTTTTTATTTTGATTTGTTGAGCACCAGATGTGCTTGGGATTTACTAACGTGGAAACATTGGTCATCAACTACTTTAACTTAATTGTGTTCAGCCTTCAGCCTAGAAGTTCGGATGGTCATGGGGTCATCAACCTCAGTAATTTAGATTAGGGCCTTCTGCCATTATAGCATCATTTTTCTTGTGGTCATCATCCACAATGACTTTAACGTAAATTACAGAGTTAGATGTCGGTCCATGACATAGTCGCAGGTCACATCAATTCAATTAAGGGTCCATGCCGTACAACCACTGTGGGCACATACCAATTGGACTGCCTTAATTATACCAAGAGTCCAGAGCTCGTGTTACGGGGACTGGATCATCACGAATAATTATGGTGGTACATGCAGTCTCACATGAAAGCCGATCTTAGTGATCTCCAGACTTTGTTTTACTCTTAAATTAAGATGGTGGTTTCTAGTAAGGATGCCCCTCAGGCAATTAAATTAAGGTCACCAAAGCCAGCGTCTCTCATCATCGTTGTTATTATTCGTTTGTTTTTGAACGGATAAGATTGAGTTCGTTGATCAGCTGTTGTGAAATGTCACAAGATTCCTTTAGATTCCGTTTCCAATTATCAATAAACCTATACTTTCAAATCGAGCTCTCCCATTGTAGACATCAGTTTTAAATTACTCAAACCCGCCTCTTAACTAAGCAAGTGACGAAGAACCTATACGCGGCCCAGAGAAGGATCTCATGCCAATTGCTGATAGGTAAGGAAGATAGGTATACTTCGAAGGGCCTTAAAGGGTTAAATATAAAGGTATGAAACGAGTTTGAATAGAAAAATGGAGGTGGATTCACAGGAGGCATAAAAGCCATGTCCGCGTTAATTCCTGGGATAAATGCTGAAGTGTTGGCATGTTAGCCGTCCACTGGGAATTCGGAGTCCTGCTTTGAGACATATTTTCGCTTGTATCCAGAGATTCGCTGTGTATCCTTTTACAAGTGTTTTAACTCATAACCTCGGTTAGAACTATTACTAGAACTAGAACTATTACTAGAACTAGAACTATTACTGGGCCTTAATTAAGGTACGGTTGCCTGGTTTGAAAACAGAAAACCTTGGAAAACCATCTTCAGGATGGCCGGCAGGGGGCTCGAGGACACTCTCTCCCGAATTCAAGCTCACACATGACCCAAACCGCGTAGATATATCGCTCCTTAAAGTAAAATATTTAAAATAAATACAGAATTAGAATACAAGGAATGTAACTGAAGCAAAAATAATATAATTTGAAGAATACTGACACTCTTTAATTTAATGTTTTCAAATTACAACAATTTACAATATTCCAGACATAACAAATATAACTGTCCTCATGAAGCACAATCAGATTTCTCGTCATGTTGCTTTCTGCTATACACGTGATCGTCGCAACTGAGGTACGAGATGACATGAAAACAGCCACATTGCCGTTTTACCTGCATAACTGAAATGTATGTGTGGTCTCAGTATACAGTCACTCATACACCATTAAGGTGTACAAACGCTTCATTGACGCTAATGAACGGTTTACATATGTGTTCACGGGCGATACAGATATAACATCGGGCATATTATTAGTCCCTTCGCTAAGTGAATAGCAAAAGACATGCACGTTGTAGTATTTTTGTGTCAAAAAGGACCAATGCTTTCGCGATGGACTACCTACCATCTTCCGAACCCATGCGTACAGCTACACGGTCCATATCAGTCAGCCCACTCAAGTTATAACATACCTGTCACAACACAGAGAAAGCCATAAGAGAATCGAGCACTACCAAGCAGCATATACATTAACTCTTTTAGCAAAGATTACATGCCGCTCCAAAATATTGCCCATTTCTCGGTTTTCTTTTTCTTCTTCTTCATTCTTTTTATGGTTCGTTCTATGCATTACTGTAGTCACGTCCTAGTTCATTCCACTGACCACGGCTGAGTGACCTAGTAAGTGGTCCTGAGAGTCTGGAAACCAGTTTCTATGGACTAGGAGTGGGCAGCTCGGGCGTATTATGAGGCATGTCCTTCCTTGTGCTCAGGCGGCTAGGACTATATAGTCCACCGTTGAACCCCAACCCGTTAGAGGAGAGATCCTCCGCTTAACATAGTTCTCCGCTCTCAGAACATTTTAAGCAATCCTCGGACATTTGGGAGTAACGGAGCCCCACTTCCATTTCACAGGTGATGGACTCCTGGAAACAACTTGGCGAACGAAATGGAATTCAAGGGGGAGCTATCAAAATTAATGGGGCTTGTGAAAGAATGAAATGAGAACTGGCTGTGTCAGCAAAAATGATGCGTCTGGAGGAGAATGGAGATTATAAAGTATTCTTAACGGTTGTTATAAAGGGATGTGCAGGGATATAGTCCACCGTTGAACCCCAACCCGTTAGAGGAGAGATCCTCCGCTTAACATAGTTCTCCGCTCTCAGAACATTTTAAGCAATCCTCGGACATTTGGGAGTAACGGAGCCCCACTTCCATTTGACAGGTGATGGACTCCTGGAAACAACTTGGCGAACGAAATGGAATTCAAGGGGGAGCTATCAAAATTAATGGGGCTTGTGAAAGAATGAAATTAGAACTGGCTGTGTCAGCAAAAATGATGCGTCTGGAAGAGAATGGAGATTATAAAGTATTCTTAACGGTTGTTATAAAGGGATGTGCAGGGTGTGGGGTAGGACTGATCGTCACGTATACTATTGCACGCAACGTAGTTGCTATTAGTCACGTAAATAAGTGAATGACGTGCGTAGATTTAGCTGTTGGAGGAATTAGAACGAGAAATGTCTCACTGTATTCCTCATGTTAGGGTGGAGATGAGGGTAATTTTGACAAGTTTCATGAAGCACTGAGTGTCATCGCAGTCAGGGTTAGCAGGAAGGATAGGATAGTGCCAATGGGGATTGAAATGAGACAGTTGGAAATAGACTGAAGGATACGAAATCATGATTGGTAAATGTGGGGAAGGTATGGAAGCTAATAGGAATGCTAAGCGTTTACTGAACTTCTGTGCTAGTATGGGATTAGCAGTTACGAATATATTCTTCAAGCATAAGACTATTCACCGCTACACATGGGAGGGTAGGGGCACCAGATCCATAGTAGATTATATCATCATTGACATTGAATTCAGGAAATCTGTTAGGAATGTGGGGTTATTCCTGGGATTTTTTGATGATACGAACCACTATTTGACCTCTAGTGAGGTATCACTAGGCCTAGAAAAGAGAATATGAAATCAGTCTGTAGACGAATAAGTGGAGAAAATCTCCTAGACAAGGAAATTAGACAGAAGTGAATATGACTAACGAAAAGTTTCAAATAATAGACATTACGCTAGTTAACCTTATAGAAGAGAATGGGTGGAGTACAGGGATGTTGTAGGAGAAACAGCAAGGAAATTACTAGGAACAACCGTGTGTAAGATGGAAAAAAGCGGATATGTTGGTGTAATGATGAAGTGAAGACAGCTTGTAAACGTAACAAGAAGGCGTATGTAAAATGACTCCAAACAAAATAAGATTCATACAGGGAATTAATTGTACGTAGATTAAGGAAAAAGAGGGAGACAAAAAGTGTTGAATTCAAGATGAAGTCTTGGGAAGATTTCGGTAATAACCTGGAAAGACTCCGTCAAGTGACATGGAAACTTTTTTGGACAGTAATAAAGTATCGTAGAAGGGGAGGGAAAAGGAAATGAATAGTAATTTGCGTAAATCAAGTGAACTCTTAATAGATCCCAGGAAATTACCGGACAGGTGGATGGAATATTCTGAAAATCTTCTCCACGTAAAAGGAAATCTTTCTCGTGACGTTGCGAGCAACCGAGCTCATGGGGAGGAAGACAATGATGATGGTGAAATTACGCTTGAGGAAGTGGAAAGGATGGTATATAAACTCCACTTTCATAACGCAGCAGGAATAGATGAAATTAGACCTACAATGGTGAAATATACTGGAAGGCAGGGATAAAATGGCATCATAGAGTAACAAAATTTGCACGAAATGCTACCAATGTACCTTCACACTGGACGAAAGTAGTAGTTGCACGTATGTATAATCAAGGGAAAGGCAGGATTGCAACAACTAGGGAGGCATTTTGGAAAGAGGGATGCAATCATTAGTTGAGAGTAAATTGCATGAAAATCATTGTGATTTCACAAAAACAGAGAGGCTGTCGGGATCATATTTTCAGTAGGCGCTTAGTAACTGAAAACGTCAACGAGAAGAATGGACTGTTATGCTTATAATATGCCGGACTGAGTGGTTCAGACGGTTGAGATGCTGCCCTTCTCACCTCAACTTAGCAGGTTCGATCCTGGCATAGTGCGGTAGTATTTTAAGGTGCTCAAATACGTCAGCTTCATGTCGGTAGATTAACTGATGCATAAAAGAGCTCCTGCGGGACTAAATACCGACCCCTCGGTGTCTCGGAAAGCCGTCAAAAAGGTAGTTAGTGGAACTTAAAAACATTATTATTATTATTATTATTATTACTATTATTATTATTATTATTATTATTATTATTATTATTATTATTATTATTATTATTATTATTATTATTATTATTACGGGGTTACCCGTGGAGCAGAAGGAGGTTAAAGAAGGTGCCGGGGGAGTGGGTCTATCTACAATGTCAAGAATTGAATTAAAATTGTAAAATGTTATATTTTTCTTTTAGAACTTCAAACTTAACAATCTTTCATTGCGTGGACACAATTATATATCAGGTAAAATGACAATCTTGAAACAAGTCAAGGAGAATACAAGATTAATGAATTCTACAGGTCCTGGGCTTCAAGCCCCTCGCTTTACAATTTTGGAGCTCCCAGCTCAAATTTACAAAAGAGCATAAATTTATTCAAGGGCAGAAATCCCCTAATTCACAGAGCACTTGCTCTCTAAATACAACACCTGGCCTTCCAAAGGAACTTTACAGTTACTAAACTTTGAAAAATAGCTAACAGGCTCTCAGTTTTCCAAGCCTACTCAAGGCAACATCAATTTACAATCACTGGCCTTTCAAGGACCAACTTACAATTTGAAAATAATTTTATAAAGGAGTATTTAATACCCAACCTACGGGGCCTTCATGAAAACAGAAGAGGTTAAATAACTGGCCCAAACACAAAAGGAATGTAGGCGTACACACCGCTCCAAGATAGGGAAAAATTAAAACCTACACGGCTCTAGGCCGATGAAACAGGGCTATTCCCAAACTACTGAGGTGACTCGTATAGAAATTACTTTAACATATTATAGAAGGAAAAACAGTTACAAAACGTAGTCACCTCAAACCAAGATGAAGGGGAGCTCGAGAGGGTACATCACTCTCTATCCCGATTTACAGTTAAAGATGTTATGAAAGTTTTACATTTTAGAAACTTAGGTTACATGGTTGAAGATTCGGACCTTTCCCTCGGATTAAACTGCGGAGATAGAAAGAAAGAATAAAGTTATGTGGCCATTACCTTGTAGATGTTCTAGCAGCCGACGAAAGAGGCCGCCCGCCACCTGCTTAACACACATACTCAGATAGACGTCGATCAATTGGCCAAGAAACGTGGAAAGCCGCAGTTTATAAACCCTCAGGGAAGCTTCGAGATCATTCTAGACTAAACTAGCCACACCCTCTCAATTTTATTGGTTTAATTCAAAAGTAACACTCAAAATCGAACAAGAAGCCTGTGATAGGTTAAAAATTAATTACAGAAATTAGTTATTGGCTAGATTCAAAACTGGCGGAAATGAAAAGGAAATATTGCCAACCCAAAAATAAATGAACATCAATCAGTTACAAAAACCTAGAAATACAAAACTTCTTTAAATTATAAGTTCTTTCACTTTGCACCAGGGTGCAGGATCATAGTTTTTTGGTAGTGCCATCTGTGGAGAAATGTCCATACTTCTTGATGTATAGCAAACAAACTAGGAGAAATTCAGTCAGTTTAGGAAACTTCACAATAACAAAATTACTCAATATTTTAGTGGTGACATCTTCTGATTAAAGTTCCAAGTTGGTGTAGTTTCAGTTTCACTGTTTTACCAATAGAGGAGTTCATTTAGGCGCTAATTTCAAATGCGCGGCGTTGAGGTGTACCTCCCGGTACAATTATTATTATTATTACTATAATCAGTTATTTTTATGTCTCGTAGATTTACAAAAGACACATAAAAGAGTACCGAGGGAAAAGATGTTGGCCGCACTGGGGGACTATGGGATTAAGTGTAGATTAATAAAAGCTATCAAAGGTATTTATGTCGACAATAGGGCTGCAGTGAGAAGTCATGGTGGAATGAGTTCTTATTTAAAGATTCTTCAAGCGGTTAGACACCTTCGTTGTTTATTCATATTTTACGTGGATAATCTATAGTGAAAGGCATAAAGTGGCAGTAAGAGTTTCATCTAGGTGATATGTAGTATGCACTTGGTCTTAATGGCGGACGATTCTGAAAGCCTACATTTTATATCTTCTAACTTGAAAAAAGGTACAGTGGGTGTAATATGAAAAGATGTTTTTAACAAATGGCTTTACGTTGCTCCAACACAGATAGCTCTTATGGCGACGATGGGATAGGAAAAGCCTAGGAATGGGAAGGAAGCGGCCGTGGCCTTAATTAAGGTACAGCCCCAGCAGCATTTGCCTGGCGTGAAAATGGGAAACCACGGAAAACTATATTTAGGGCTGCCGAGAGTGGGGTTCGAACCCACTATCTCCCGAACGCAAGATTACAGCTGCGGGCCCCTAACCGCACGGCCAAATCGCTCGCTAATACGATAAGTGGCCTTGCCAAGATTAAAGTGATGTCAGTAGGGAAGAAACCTAAGAGATCTGAATATCAGGCTGGGAATAAAAAGCTGGAACAGATAGACCTTTTAAATCATTTAGCATCTGCATATTCCAGGCTCCGGGTTCGATTCCGATCAGGTCAGGGATTTTTACTTGTATCTGATGGCTGGTACGAGGTCCACTCAGCCTACGTGATTACAATTGTGGAGCTATCTCACGGTGAGATGACGGCGCCGATCTAGAAAGCCAAGAATAACGGCCGAGAGGACCCGTCATGCTGACCACACGACATCTCGTAATCTGCTGGCTTTCGGGCTGAGCAGCGGTCGCTTGGAAGGCCATGGCCCGTCGGGGCTGTTGTGTCATGGGGTTTTGGTTTTGTTTGGTAGTATAGTAAGTGAGATTGAATCCAGATGCAGCAAAGCGAATGCAGTGAGTTCGCAGTTGCGATGTACATTATTCTGTAAGACATTAGTCAGCTGCCGGATGAAATGATCTTTACACCGGTCTGTTTTCAGATTAACTTTGCTGTACTGGAGTGGAAACTGTGTGGACTCAGGCTCAGGATATCATATTCACAAGTTAGGAGTGACAGACATAAAAGTAGTGAGAATTATCTCTGGTACAAACAGATAGGAACAATGACAGGAGGGTACTCAGAATGGAGAAGATACAGGCTAAGGTAGGAATGAGCTCGATTGATGAAGCTGTACGCATTAACCGTCTTCGGCGTTGGGGTATGTGAGGCGAATAGAGGAGGATAGTTTACCCAGGAGAATAATAGACTCGGCAATGATGGGTAAGAGAAGTAGAAAGAGACACGATTATGGTTAGACTCAGTTTCTAAGGATTTAAAGATAAGAGGTGTAGAATTAAACGAGGCCAAATAGAGCATTGTGGTGGCATTTATTAAATTCACAGAGGCTTGCAGACTGATCGCTGAAAAACATAACAGTCTATAATGACGGTATATGTATGCACGTATGTTATTTAGTTTTACTTTTTATTTCTTTGTTGCTTGCTGCCTTACTTTTAACCCATGGGGGATGTTTTTTTTTTTTTTATCAAAGGTTCCTTCACCGTTACCTATGATGAGAGAGAAAGCTCTGAGTCTAATTTCACTCTCATGTATCTGGTGGTTCCTGAGATATCATGATGAGGGAGGGAGTGAGTGAGTGGTTGAGTGAGTTAGAGATACGATATTGCAATTATACAGCGCGTCTCTGAAAACCGTAAAAAGTAATTTGTGGGACGTAAAACCAATAACATTGTTATTATTATATCTCCTTTCTTTATTCGATTACCCTACAGGGTTGGTTTTGCGCTCGGACTCTGCTCATTTGACCTCCTGAGGCTGAGTATATCCCGATCCAGCCTTCGTACCGCATTTTAAGTTTCATGGCGGAGCCGGGAATCGAACCCGGGCCTCCGGGTGGTGGCAGATAATCATACAAACCACTACACCACAGAGGCGGACGTTATTATTATATATAATGGAAATAGATGTTTAAACCTAGAAGTATGCGAACATTCAGATAACTTAAAAAATACACACATCTGTCTCTATTGTGACCTGGTAGGATGAGCATTTTCCACTACGGAAATAGTCGACTAAAATGCTGGCAAGTTTGAGTTTTAAGTTCTGAATTCACATCTCTTTGGAACTCGTTGTTATTTTAAGGTTTTAAATTCGATTTAGCCAGGAGGTTCAAGAATATTTGAAGGCTACATGTCAATATCTCTCACCTCTATTACTCATTGCGCATGAAAACTCAGGATGGACTTAATAATTAATCACCTTTTTACCAGGTAAATATTGAAAGCGCAGGTCAGTGTTCCTTTGCCTAGACACGCAAACTCCCCAAAAATGTTTCGCTCTACTCGGATATATCCTTAAAAGGAAAAGTTAATCCTTTAAGAAGCTGTATATTTATTCAACTGAAAGGAAAGAATCAGAAAATTTGAATACATTGTGAGGATGGTGGAGGAAAGATGAGAGCTTTGAAAGATATTTAATGATATTTATGGACATCGAGAAGATGTACCAAAGTGTACCAAGGCAGTTGGTTTGGGATGTACTGAGGAAAAATCAAGTAGACAGAGCAGAAGGGCACATAACAAAAACTGTGTACAAAAAATGTGTTAGTAACGTAAGGACCAAGATAGGAAAAACAAAATGGTTTCATGTGGATAAACTCCACTAGTGTAAGCCTATAAAACAGGGGATTTTTTAAACATCTGATTTATTTACATATAATAGGTAATACACAAAATTATTTCAACTGTTTAACGAATGAACACAAAATTAGATAGAGAAAAACACAACAGGAACCATCTTTACCACTTCTCATTGCCTAATGTTCGTTGATTATTTGAAGTCTCAGAATATCACAATAATACCCATCTGTACTTAATAAGAATTTAGTTTTTTAAAATTTTATTTTAAATTTACCCTTGGCACTTCCAGCACTTCACACTTACAGAACACTACTTAGCTGCTCTACATATTCTCCCAACCATCGCTTCCTTTGCGGACACTGAATGCACATTAAAACATAGTCACTTATCTCGGACATTCTTTCGAGCTCAGAAGATTTCAGCACACAGTCGACATAACAACCTAACAGTAACACGACAGCACTGTTCAGTTGCGGTGGTTGTAAACTAAATACAGGGCGGATCACCCATTCAGGTGCGATGTATTTGTTCGGACGTCCGATGGTACACTTCAGCTTCTGTGTAATTTTATTCCATGTCGGTCGAATCTGTGTACAAGTTGTAAGTAGGGATAGGAAGTACTGTTTGAAGACGACAGCGATATGGAGAAGCAATAAATGGAGGTACAAGAACAAGTTAATATATGGGATCAGGTGACAGAAGAGTTAGGAAATACCGAGCGAGTTGGCCGCGCGGTTAGTGTTGCGCAGTTATCAGCTTGCATTCAAGAGTTAGTAGGCTCGAATCCCACCACCGTAAGCTCTGAGGATGGTATCCCGTGATTTCTCATGTTTAAGTCTGATTATGTTCTGGGGCTGTACCTCAAGTAAGGCCACAGCCACTACCCTACCACCTACTCTCGTACTCACGTCGCCCAAAATCTTCGACGTGTTCATGCGACGTTTAATCACAAGCAAAAACAAAACAAGTGTTTGGAATGAGATTAAACGTAGAGAAGAGTAAAATTAGTGATGACATGAGGTAGGAAGAAAAAAAGGAAGATAAAACTAATTTGAAAAACAATAGAAGTTGTGTAAAGTTTCAAATTCTTGATTACTATAATCACAGAACTTGGGAAGATAACTGAGGAGATTGGAGAGTGTGTGAGAGATGCACTGTGAAATCAAGAAGTTCCAAAGTATGCAAAGAAGTTCTGTTTCCGATCTATTATGTACCATATTGGCGTATGCAGTGGGTATATGGGGAACAAAAAAAGCGAGATGATAGTTGAGTTTAGGTTGCCTCGATGAAATTCCTTAAAGGTTTCATAGGGAAGACAAAGAAAAAATACAATCATATATAAGTAGTTTAGAAAGATGATTGCAGTTTCAAAACTCCAGAACGGGCCAAGCAGAAATTATATGGACACATGATGCGAATGGGAGAAGTCACAGTTCCCAACAAAGTCATACATTTTAAGTAGACAGCGACAAGCTAAAAGTGTCTACAATGGTCTCGGAACTTCAGGCATTGATACATTGCTCGCATGGTTTCTTCCCAGATGAATTAGTGAATGATATACAGTACTCATAACGGAATTCATCTAGAATCTCTTGAACATTACAAGTTTCTGTATTTGAACATTACGCTCTAAACCTTAACAGGATATCTCCACCTAGGCCCTACTTCTTTTCAATGTTCAAATATGCTTTACTAAATTCGAAAACAACACGCTAAATATTCTTAAGGTAACTTTTAATTATCACACAAACATCACTTAGAAGTTCAATAATCCCCTACAACACGATTCCTTTGCCAACTTCATGTGGATGCCTGCCCACAGGCGAATCATACGTGACAAAAATTGTTAAATTTTAACCACGTGAGCATGTAGATCAGGCCTAAAGTTGACTATACAACTCCCTTTGCAAGACAAGACATTTGTAGTCTTAACATTCGTGATAACCGATAACGTCATAGAAACAATTTAAAGGTTCGTGGTATTCAAATGGCTTTTCACAGTTTTCACAAGGAAATTCTATAACTAGTTGCACGTAATATCAGTCATTAACCCCTGACACTTTAAGAAAGTGTATTTTATCAGTATCCTTGCTGATACGTCTATTCGTTTGTCCATTTCTATTTCATTACATTCTTCACCGAAACACGTGATCCAGCATTTATTAATATGCACAACAATATTTAATAAACTATTATCTGTCCACTGACCACGAAAGCAATAAAGTTAATGTTATTTATACATACATTATTTGTACTTAAATTTAATCACTTTATCTTCATACTGTAGTTCATAAAATATTGATCACTGAAACAATTTGAGGTCATGAATTTCATTCTCATCCATTACGTTCACTTCACTAGGGCGTAACGAGGAGTCTATTTACACCACGCTAGTGAAGTTGTTCGAAGTTTAAGTCCCACGATCGATAGAAAGGATCAAAATTATCCTGGAGGGTTTTATGTTATTAATACATGGAGTTTTATCTGCATTTCGTCAAGGAAAGGATGCATTTCTACGCACTTAGAGTGAGTTTAGCTGATATCATTCATAACATATTTCTCTAAATGCCACTTGCCAATTACCTAACATAACTGTGCAAGTATTGAGGCCATAATTCTACATTGCCAAAAGAACCGCCGCACGGCTATGTAAGACCTACTGTGAGAGGGAAAAAACGTGCACCCATCTTTGTAATACAGCTAGCCTCATGTCCGTTGCTTGTTACTTCACGCAGGAGATGATCAAAAAACATCGAGCGAAATCGGGTCATTTCGGAAGACCTCAGGAAATTAATAAATCCTGGCTAATAACCCCTAATGTGAGAGATTTTGACACTGTCATTAGCGAGGAAGTAATTTATTTATAATTTTGTAATCATTTGATGAAGCTAACTTCACAGGGGGAAATGTATTTAATTATACCCAGATAGAAGTTAGCTTTTCTGTCGACATAGTGAACTTACACGTGTCAAGGACATAAGTCAAAAATACGCGGGATTATCATCTCGGGAATTAATTAATTAATTTAAATTAATTACCTCCGTGAAAGAAGCAGGAGAAACCAACGAATAGCACCATTGTGATTAAATAATAGGCGGAATCCCTGGTGTGAGTCTCAAAGAAATCGGTCCAGCAGTTATCAGATGGAACGATTGCACAATAGTAGATAACGTGTAGTACCTTGCCCTTGTGTGCGTATAAATGCCCATTCTCAAAATTTAGAGAAGCAGTGAGCAATCATTATTCCAAAGGGACGAACCTGTGATAGTCGACATCAAGAAGACGAACTACAGAAATTAAAGTGTTAGAAGCTCATCAGTCAGTTGGCTTGAGAGATAAGAAATTTTTAAAGTGTCAATAAGAAATAGAAACAACTTTGATATTAAAACTGTTTTATTTTACGACAATTCATCCTGGTAGAAAGGAAAACCGTAGTGGCTATTTGTTTTTGTTTTGTTTGCTATTTTTTTTACGTCGCACCTACAAAGATATGTCTTATGGCGACGATAGGATAGGAAAGGCCTAGGAATTGGAAGGAAGCGGCCGTGGCCTTAATTATGGTACAGCCCCAGCATTTGCCTGGTGTGAAAACGGGAAACCACGGAAAACCATCTTCAGGGCTGCCGACAGTGAGGCTCGAACCCACTATCTCCCGATTACTGGATACTGGCCGCACTTAAGCGACTGCAGCTATCGAGCTCGGTATGGCTATTTGTATAGGAATTATGAACTGCTGCGAGGAATACAGTGAAGTCCCCGATATCTCTCTGAAATTATTATTAATACGGTTATTTTGACAATCTGCAAGGGAAACAATTGGTTTATTGTGAGAGAGAGCACCATTGTCCCACGATCATGCCCGTTTGGCACACACTTGGCAGAGAAGGTTAGGAGCTTTCCCCGGTTACATAAGTTTACTGGTCGAGACCGAACGGCGTGGTCCCTTTTGTGTTATGTGTACAATAAAATCTGTTGTTATGTTAGTTCTGGCTCAAGAAAATTAATTTGTATTACATCAAGACAAGTTCAGACAGAGTCAGTGTAATTGATAAGGTAGTTTTTAAATGAAAAATGTCACCTATCATGATGAGGGGATAAGTTGGAGATGGCTGGCTTCCTAAATGCAGCCAAAAATGTCGCCACGTCGTTCAGCACAATTACAGGTCTGTCTAAATTAAATAATGTCTTTGTAGTTAGAAATGTGAATGCTTGTCCCATTAAATTAGTTTGTAGATTATGACACTGGGTTGTACATGTGGCGTGTGTAGAATTAAGTCTGTTGCAATGACGATAATGTGTCATGTCGGTATTCCGGGAAACACTGTAGGTGCGATTGTCTGTTATTTATGCCGCGAGGCGTTAAACTGCATTAATTTTCTTAAAATGTGAAACAAAATATAACAATGAAAATCAGTAAAATCCGTTCGTGGCGGTGAAAGTTATAATAATAATAATAATAATAATAATAATAATAATAATAATAATAATAATAATAAAGTTAAATATAACAATTAAAAATGTGATAAAGTCAAATAATAACAGGGATGATAATAATCGCGTTAGGAGTAAATTGACATAATAATTATAATGCATTCAGCAGTTACGCAAGCGAGATTTACAGTTTTATATCGAAATCCAGTGAAGCATGATGATTTCGGCATTTGCAAATTTAATTTTGTGACACCGAATATTTGTGATATAGAATCACGGCATGCTATTTTTCTCCTGAGGTCTGGGAAAATTTAGAGAAGCTACTTTGAGATCCGTTATGAAATTATTCGGTTATGGGTGCTGTATACACAAAGACGCACACAAAATGCTGTCAGCTGTATGCCCTAAACTTATTTACATCTAATTTTCACATTATACACACATAACCTAATCAACTGCCATCATTGACTACGGAGAATAAGGAGAATGCGACTGCGATCTTGCAAAACATTTTACTGTTACAGTAACATGTCGTCAGAATCACACCACGAGTTCACGAAAACAACTCCAACTAAACAAAAACTCAACTCCACCATCAACACCGCCCCCTTATATATGTGCTTGCCCAGGTTTCTAAACGGATATGTCACAACATATCTTCTAGTGAATTCTAGAGTGTCAAATAGCATATTTACAATGTAAGGAAAGTTCTACATAGTTCTCGTCGTATATTCTGGATATTACGGTGTGTTGCACAGTTTTGTAGTGGAGTATACATCATATAAACAAGTAATAATAAACTATATACTATTAATAACGGATTCTTACATTAACTAAACTCATATTAATATGTATGCAGCACATGTTTCATGACATAACCTCACAAATAATATGATCGTCCGTACCTAACTACGTAAATAATAATAATAATAATAATAATAATAATAATAATAGTACTAACACTAATAAATGGATGTAAACACTTCATAGCCATTCCTCAAGAGTCATAAAAATAATCATAATAATAATAATAATATTAATAATTAATATTATTATTCGAGCTCGATATTGGCATTATTTACCCATGGGTTAAAGAATATTCTTTTCAAGTTATATCAGTCTATTACACTTGCGTCATGGGATAGCTTGTACTTAAAATTTGATCAAGCAAGGAGAAATGGATCGTAATGAGAAAGGAAATATTATGAGAATAATTAGGAAGAAAGTTTGAGGCAAAATAAGCCCTGTATTTTATGAGTGGAAAGTTTTAAGCAAGACGCCGTAGAGAAAAGACCCTGTAGTCTGATGGAGAGGAATTTTTGTGACAGGGTGTATATGTTGATGTGTGTTATTACCGAGACTGGCTGTATAAGAGAAGGGGCATCTTGTAGTGATCCAGAGCGATTTAAAATGTAAGGGTTGTCAAATCCAAGTGAGTGCGTTTTAACGCATATTTTAAGTACAAGTAATGTTCTCCCATGATTATGATTTTACGTAAGACTGTAGATAACGTCAGTTAAGTTAAGTTGACGATTCTATTTGATACCAGCGAAGTGAATGTTGTTACAAGCCGAACTCACGAACAAAATACATTCTCACACACGGCCGAGATTATAGGCCTATTTGCTTATTGGACACTGAATTTTATTCTGTATCTTTACGAGGCGAAAAACATCGCGAATTGGCAACATTGCGGGTGAGAGAATTAATTTATTGGATTGAGAGTATACCCTGCATATATTGATGAGAGTTATTTCACTGGAGAGTTTACAATGATACATGTTTGCAGTGTTGACATTGCAGATTATTTGTAGCATCCCAGTCTAAGGTATGCCACTAATATCATGATAGTTGTGATTATTGTTTTCAGTAATATCACGTAATATCATCCGAGATTTGAATTTACTTTTATTTAGCGAACTTCACTGCATGTGTTTACATTATAATGAGTAATAGATTGAACTATTCAAAACCGTTATTTAATTTCGATTTCACACTTTATGGTAGGAAATGGACATAGTTAATATTTCGAGATTCGAGTTCATTTCTGTAGCGGATTTTACTTCATGTGTTTGAATTTCAAGGAGAATTAGATTTAAATCCCCCATATATTGCTTTAAATTTTCGATTTCGGCCGACAGTATCAGTGATGTGTAGATACCACAGCGTTGGTTCGACGATAGGTTCGGAATGCCGCATGTACATTATTATTGTTAGAGGTGTGTAGGCACTCAAGCGTTGGCTGAACGATAGGATAAGGACCCCGTTTGTACATAGCCAAGTCATAAGTTAGGCTTTTTTACGAATCGGCTTGAACAATGGTAGTGTCTGCAGTAATGGATGCAGGTACGGAATATATTAGCAGCTACTATTTGGGCCATGTTTTCCTAGCTGGAAAGTGCTCCTATAATAGGGTCGCATCTGTAGTAGATTAAATGTAAGGGTTGTCTCACGTGGAAACCTGGCTAATGGAGACTGGTCGCTACTACTTAGACACGTGCGTTCAAGTCCGATGAACTTCCGTTTTCCATTTTGACATTGTTTATTTTACTTTACTTTGAGATTTATTGTTCGGGTGTACGGTATGTTACGATAGTGCAGTGTGTTGTCACTTAATTATTTTTTTTGTAGTATTTACACTACGATTGTGGTTTCGATTCGTCAGCTGTTATTATATTTTATTTTTATTTTACATTATTCACATTTTTTAGGTAAGACGTTGATCTACCAATCACTTGTAGTTTAGTTTAAGGGTACAAGTGTAGGTGGACAGATTTGATCCCCTCGGATCAAGTGTTATTGGTTCATTCTGAACATTTGTTTGGCGTGATGTATGTTTCAGCATCGGGACACATCTATAACCTAAGGGTGTCATGAGATGACAACACATCATGGAATTTCATTTCAGATTGCGATAATTGCTGTTAACTTGTAATAAACACCATGCTTTCAAGTAATATTTCGCAACCATGGTTCGATTAAGGATCCGCTCGGGGGATGTTCCTATATCCGAGAGGACAGTCGACTGATAGATAACCTTAATTAAATGTAAATTTGGAATTCTGCTTGTTGAAGGTCAGATTTTCTACGGATCGTGTGGGTTATTCAGTTATCGTTTTGGTCAAGGTTGCCCGATTTTCAGGTTTTCTATTGTTTTTCTGGTTTTTCTGTCCACAAAACTTACATTGCACTTTCACACTTTGAATGACACTAACGTAAATAATTTCAGGGTCCTTTCACCATTCAGGTTATGTATTGTGACTGAGTTATAACATGTTGTGACAAACTTAATTGATTTTTTTGTGATTCAGTAAAACATGATTATAGTGACGTCGTTGAATAAAATTTTAGTAAGTACATTTTTGCTCCTCGTCTGAAGTATTTACGCTCTCCTCTGAACCTTTTCAAATTTTCATGATGTGACTGAAAAGAATCCTACACGACCATAGATCTAAGAATCAATATTGTTCTACGAAGTAGCCGAGGCAGACGACCGACGATGGAATGGTAAGTACAAGGGTTTAGTATATTGGCAAAGTTTACAGTAAATTGGAAAAATGTATGTTAATGTTTAAGACAAGAAGTATTTTATTACGAAATACCATAGAACAGGACGATTTATATAACATTTCTTGAGGCGAGTACCAGAAATGTGTATCTGCCTTTAGTTCAGTTTTTCTGACGAACTTCTTGAAGTTTGAGACTAGATGTAGATTCACGTGAAAAATATTCCAAAATATTTCTATTTTAGTGCATTAGCGATGCAATAAACAATCACAAAAGAGACACAATTATTACAATAGTTTTGTTTTCTTGCGAAGATTGCATGCAGATGAATCCGTTTAGACTCTCAATTTCCTGAAAGGACTTTAAACCATTAAGATCTTAATTTCAAAATTGCCATACAATGGGCATCCATTTCGTCATCGCCTACAATTCTACAGCCTTCTCCTTAAGAATTTTTTTTCAAAGAAATTGTAATCCTTAATTTGGATTGTCGTAATTACAGTGCGTTCTGTTTCCTATTGTTATCAGTTCATGGGATTCTACTCTTCAGTATACTGATCCTATACCCTTCCTGAATTGCATGACTTGTCTTGAAGTACATACTGAACTGATCATAGGCCTATTATGGATTCACAAGAAAAACACATTAAGCCAGTTTTTGAGCTCCTTGTTTACATTGCCCTAACGCTATATTGTAGATACTTTAAAAACCCATTGGATAACTACAAAGGTAATATTATTATTCTAAAAAAAGGTAATATTATTATTCTAAAAACAGGTATTGGCAGTGGACTTACATTTCTGAAACTTTTTTTTTTCCTCAGCAGCACGATTTTTGGCTTAACTTGTTTTTCTTGTAAAAATACGATATTATTCATGGAATTTCATTTAAGACACCTCCATATTTGACATTTTACTGTACTCAAACATTCTGATTTGATTCTAATAGTCACGGAAATCAGATGGTTTCATTTGAAATGCTTTATAAGGTGGCCTCTTTCTGCTTTCTGCTTTCTGCTGAAGATAGGGGCCGATGACCTCGATGTTAGGCCCCTTTAAACAACAAGCATCATCATCATCATCATCATCATCATCTTTCTGCTGAAGATAAGAATTCATACCAAAGAAACTAGAGACCAAACTTCTGACATTCACGAAGGCTTCGTAATGCTATCCTCCTGATTGTAAGAATGTCCCAGTGCTGAAAATCTCACAGCAATTTCCACTATGTAATTATTTTCTTGAAAGATTCAATCGAATGCGTAAGAAAGTAGAAGGTTTCTGTTTTAAGGAACATTCTTATTCTGAGAGCAGATATTAGTAGTAAAAGAATGAAAACTTTCAGACCCTTTATTCTCAGAAGTAAACATTTTTGAGTTATATGTTTTGAAACACAAAGCAAAACAAAGAATATATTCCGGAACTTTTGGAAACATTCCGTAGATGAAATCGAATGGTATAAATTCAAGATATCAAATGCTCTTCACAGTATACAACGGCAATCATTTTAACGGTGAATGGCCTCCGTTTAGGTCTGGTGCAGGTCTTTAGAGTTGACATCCATGGACAACCTACGCGCCTGTGAGGACAGAGTCCTTGCGAGGACCGTACCTAATGTTGAAGACGGCACACACATGCGCACTCCCTAAACCAGAGGAATTAACCAATGAAGGTTATAATCCCCGACCGGGCCTGGAATCGAATCCGGGATCCCTTGGACCAAAAGCCAGCATACTAACCAGTTAGCCATCGAGCTGGATATAAACAACAATGAACACGTAACAGATATATAAAGCAACTATTAACAATGTGTGTTTAATAATAGCCTCCTTCGTATTCGGCCAGTATTTTGTAGTTTCCTGTATGGTGAAATAGTGTTCTTCTGAAGATATTCGCTGTCCATATTATCACAGTGGCTATATTATTTTAAATAAAGAGTAATATCCAAACAGGAATAAAACAACGGAACGAATCCACATCGTTCAGCCGATCAAGTTCACATGATTCTCAGAATGCTTTATTTACAAGTATCCTTCTTTATTAACATTAACACAACAACAGTGAAATCTAACAAGCTATCCTATATCTACTGTAACAATTTCTGGAAGTTTATGTCAACTAGAGTGCTTTCTTGGCATCAAGAACATAAGTGGTCGGACAAATAGCACGGTATTTTTCGTTTCCAGTAAGACACGCTGGTATTTGTCCGTAAATGCTAGTAGAAACTCCATCCTCAAACAAGTATGGAAAACGTTACAGTGGATGTAACCTAACAAAGATTACCATATGGGCCGTCTCTAGAGTGATATTGGTTCTAAATGTAAATTACTTCCAGTACCACTTTGTCCCAAAACTGTTAGTACTTGTTACTTCAATAATATTCTGACGTTCTACGCTTCTCTTAGACATATTCTACTGCAACAAGATAATTCTAGAGTTCTCATAGCGGCAAAACGCTAAGCGTTCTTCTAAGAAACCTATATCCCAATTCTGGTTAATCAAGATCACAGAACTTGTAACCCATAGGAAGATAATAGGGAAATGTTCTATAAATTTCCAACTTCTTTGGAATAATTTAAGAAATGACTTATGTAAACAACTGATAGAGATTCTGCCACATGAATGACGACCCTAAATGCACATCGGTGTTAAATGGTTATGTGATGTGCTCAGAAATCACATATGCCAAGAAATGCTTGGCGGGATAAACGGCATCTGTGTGAATGTCCTAAAAGATATCATTCGAGCTGTATTAGATTGAATTAGCAGACGAATGGAAGAGTTTGTATGATCCAGGAGTATAAACATACAGAGAAACCCGCCTTCACTCTGCGGTCACCTCAATGAACAGCCATTTTCTCAGGAACCGATTGATTTTCACATAAATCCTGTGTTAACGTGTCCCCCTTTAAGCGGTCACTTGACAGCGCGGTCAGCGGCCAGACACTTGTCACAAAGCGACCAGAATGAACGGCCGGCCATAGCCGCTCTGAATATTTTGTACATCTCTGAGATAGAAACACAGTAATGAAATCGATCTTTTTCACATCTAGCCATCCAAACAGTATTGTAGTTTCTGTTTTCTGAGGTACAATAAATACACCCCTAGCCTACCAGTAAACGAAGGTATAAATTACCCACGGCAATGAACTGTGTGGCGTGATAGAATAAACCCCGTAATATGCGAACTCACTTTAAAATGCTTTTTGGTTGAAATAATGTTTGAATAGGAGTACGGTTATTGACGGCTTGGCGTCTGAATTCAGTGATAGTACTGTATTCGGTCAGTGAGAGTCAAGGGTTCTTCTAACATTGAAGGGGAGGAGAAGACTGATTCTCGGAAGCGAGAAAGGAATTTCTGCAAGGAACTTGTCGAAATTGCCAGATGTGCCAGGATACAAGCGAATAACGCAATACTTTGTCACGGTTTAGATTAACAGTATGGCGAGAACTCAGTCTCGCATCTGAATAAAATTTTAGAATTGTTTGAAACGTGTACTGATAAGAGAGATATAGAAGTAGAACAAAGCAAATCACACTGAAATATTTTCTTGTAAATGAAGTTAATTAAGCAGTGCCATTTTGCAGTACATTTAAAATAGCTTACTCTATGTGCGTTGTACACGCTACTTTAATATACTCTAGATCCTAATGTAGCTAATCATAGGACGAAACTGATATCTTCCCCCATTCCAAAGTTTCATAAGCTTAATTCAGGGGCCACTTGTACTACCGGCTATTTTTTCAGAACGACTGGTGGCGGCTTTAGGCAGGTTTCACTGTACGCAGCTATTAGTTTTACGTAAACTATTAACTGTAATAGTTTCACAAGCGCATTATAATTAATATATCGTACAAAAGTAGCAGACTTGGCTCGAGTCTAGTGATATTATATTCTGCTTAAGGTTGATACTATTCGACTACAAAGAAAAAAGCATTAGAAGAGTGAGAGGGCAGGTAAGGGGTAAGAGCAATATACCGACAACAATGACAAAAATCATCAACGTAACCAACAACAGAAGAAGTAAGAAAGGAAAACCTCGTCATTAACTGCTATTGACTAGTTCGCGGCTTATCTCCGCTACTGCCGGGAGATTACGTGACCTTCCGAGATCTGCGCAGGTTATTTTATTTGTTTTCCTGTTTTACGTTTCATCGACGCACTCTATGGTCCATTGTTATCTGCGAAGAAAATTACTCTATAACCAATATCTTATTACGTATAACATGATAATACCAATATTTATCTATTGCTGTTATTCAATTTCTGGTCTTCATATATATCGTCACTTTGTGTATGGTAGTAGGAATGTGAAAAAGAAAATTTAGGTGACTTCTGATTAACCACCAATTGGGCACACTAACGCCCGCAGCGAACATTTTTTTCCTAATTGTCACCAACGTCTTCCCTATTGACAGTTAGTGGATCTATTTCCTTCGTTCAACGGGCGGCTCAGCAGGTACAGTGCTGACTCTCTGAGCCAGGTTGGCAGGTTCGATCTCACTACAGGAAGAACCTTCACTTATGGAATATTTGGAGAAGACTTTTAAAGAAAATATTATTTTCTTAAATTCGTAAGGTTGTTTCATTAAAAACTTTTCCATTTTCTCAATTTCAGTGATAATAATTCAGTTGTCCTTGTTGCACTTAACATAATATATTTCTTACAAGCCCTGCTACATTTCTGTTGAGACATTGTGTTTACAATGTGGCTGAGGTATGAGCCATCGATATTTAGCCAGTTTCTATCATGAATGGTGTGAATGTGTTGCTCATAGGATCGGTTGGTTTGTACATTTCAGTGGGCTTGGTAGCCTAATATGTGATAACACCATCCGGCTCATTGAGGAAAGCAACGGAAAACTACCTCACTTCTCATTTCCCTAGAACAGCCCATCAGTGACCCCTACGCTATGGTGGGGACTGTTGAGTAGTCTGTAGCTAAATCATCGGATTCTGTTCGAATATTTCGAATTATCCCGATGGTGTTACCTATCATACTTATACTTCATTTATATTGCGGACAATATATATGTCCACTGAGGAATAATTCTGATCCATTATATCGGAAGTTTACTAATATACCGTACTTAGGCTACGTATGCATAGTCCATCGCACCCAATTTTCAAGACGGTAAATTCGAGAAATAATATTTTCTTGAAATTTCACCCAACAGTGAAAGCAGAAACAGAAGTATTGAGAGATATATCAATGTTGCGAATTCCGAAGTTCGCACTATAACAAAGAAGAAGATTAACGGTACTAAACTGATATAAATTACGAGTAGTGCATTATGCGCAAGAGAATGGCTCATACGCGGAGTTTCTCTCGTGACTGTTTTTTTCTTGCTAGGGGCTTTACGTCGCACCGACACAGATAGGTCTTATGGCGACGATGGGATAGGAAAGGCCTAGGAGTTGGAAGGAAGCGGCCGTGGCCTTAATTAAGGTACAGCCCCAGCATTTGCCTGGTGTGAAAATGGGAAACCACGGAAAACCATCTTCAGGGCTGCCGATAGTGGGATTCGAACCTACTATCTCCCGGATGCAAGCTCACAGCCGCGCGCCTCTACGCGCACGGCCAACTCGCCCGGTCCTCTCGTGACTGGAGATAGAGCTCAATTGAAACGGCACCTACTGGACGATTGAAGAAGCCCTGGCTGTCACAAATGTGTGAGAAAATTGTGACTGCTTGTAAGTTCTCAGCAGAAGAAAAAGTCTCCAAAAGCTTTTTAAGTCGCATCCATTTCTAACGCGATGGACTGGACTGAAGACGACGCAGGGGAGCACACGTCATCTAAGAGTGAGAACTTGCGCAATGCTGTTGAGGACAGTGACATGGCAAGTGACGAATAGTAAAAGTTGTCAGTAAGCCTACATAGGGAATACGATGACTGCATATTTTTACAAGGTAGGGCATATATAAAATGAGTTAGGATATTCTTAATGTCAAACCTATTTAATAGGTTTTCGAATATCCTCCAAGATGCACTCCATTTTCTCTTTCCAAATTTATGAAAAGAAAGTACGACCTACACACGCGTAAATAATAAGAAAGTAGTAGGCCTACCTGTCCATAGATTCGCTCCTTTTCGTCACAGTTTTGAGAGGGTGATAGTATACACCATGGAGAAACGATAGACATCATTTTGAAAGGTTTGTCTGACTGTCTTTCGCTCTGTTTGAATTGAATACACGAATAAAACAAATCTATTTCTATTTAACTTTCCATTCTTAAAGCAGATACTTTCAGAATTACGCTGCATTTGGTGTTATCTCAATCCGTTTAATAGGAAACAATAAGTGACATTTTAACCTCGAGAATACCAGCTTCAGATAGAGGGAAGCGACCAAAGAGTTCAGCAATTTCCCCCGCAGGCACCACGCCCAGCAACCAGATACACTGCGTCTCTCTCATCATTCGCACCGCGCTTCGTGACCAGAAAGATTACTTCATTGATTTCTTGTTTAACAGTTATAACAATACTACTACTACTAATAATGCCGTGTGGCCTCTGTGGAGGTCTGGTGCAGGGCATTTAAGTTGATGCCTATATGCGACCTGTACGTCTGTGAGTATGGGGCCCTACATAGAACCAAAGGCCTGCTTGCTAACCATTTAGACATGGAGCCGGACTTACTAACAATAAAGTTGTGTAATATATAATTTCTGATCGTTTGTTTCATCGCTCGAGGAATAACAATTATAACGGAGATGAAAATGAAAATTCACAGACTGTTTCCAGTCATTCGACCGGGTCAGGAATGGAATGAATGAAACCCCCATCTAGTGGCGAGGATAGAAATTGAGGAATTGTGCCGGCTGCCGAAGCCCGTCACACTCCTCTGGGGCAATTATTAATTAAAGATGAAATGAAATGAAATGATATTGGAGTGTGTTGCTGGACTGAAATATAACAGAGAAAACAAGAGTACCCGGGGAAAAACCTGTCCCGCCTCCGCTTTGTCCAGCACAAATCTCACATGGAATGACCGGGATTTGAACCACGGAACCCAGCGGTGAGAGGCCGGCACACTGCTGCCAGAGCCACGAAGGCTCTTGTAACGGAGATGTCCATGTTTATTTCATTTTTCACAAAATTCCAAATATCTGCAGAAATATTAGTTCTATATAAAAATAAAAAATATAAGAAATCCAGTTTCCATTATTTTATACCTGATTACATTTTTACCCTACGACACCGCGCAGAGTCGACTTCGACTCAACAGCTGCTAGTTTTGGCTAGCCTTGAAGCTCTACATTCGAGAGGCGGCGAGGTTGGTTACCACCAAGAATGGTTTTTCCATGGTTTTCCATTCGCTTGCACTAAAGCAAATGCCGGGACAGATCTTTTTATAGGCCACGACCACCGAACCCCTCACCTTCTCCACACTTCAAATCTCGTCGACCTGGGAGCGTTGCCGGATATTTGCTGTCACTAAGATATACTTGTGCACACTCAAAGAAATTCCCCAGCAGTCACAGGCGATTTTCGGTCACTCCAGCATGGGGTGGGCCTCATTAACTTAAATTCGGGGTATCACCTAACATGCCTGGGCTCCTGCTCGCTCGCTTCGAGAACAACATTCTTCTCTCGCGCGCATTACTTAGAGATTGATATCTTTAGCCACAAACTCCATTCTATATGGAAACCCGTCATCTGATCACATCCAACCTTCAACACAATATACACTGGGATGTTGAATACTTTGTTTATAAATTGCATAATTGTATGTTTCGAAAAACATGACAGGTTTTTAAGAAACAATGTCTTAAATTTGACGCATGGTTGAAACACGTTTAAAACGGGCACCCGCTATTAAAAATATTAAAACACAATTAAAAATTAGAAACCTATATGAACTAACGTAAAATGAAAGGAGAAAATGATGGTATATTGAATTTTCTGAAAACCTATTGAATATTTCATAAACAACCTCATCCTACACATAATATTTTGGTCGACTATAGTGATGACCGCACTTCTCGGAGGCAGATACCTCTCGCACCTTGGTCGACACAACCCGGGCACAAACACATCTCACTGATCGCAAAAATCCTTGATTTTTTGGTGACCTCAAATCTCCGTGATCGCAAATCTCTCGCGCCTCGACCGATCCAACCCAAGCACAAACACATCTCTGTGACCGCAAATGTTCATGATTTTACGGTTACCGCAAATGTCCGGACACCCCTGCGAAAGGGAAAATCCTCCAGGAGGCCCACCTTACCCCTTCATTGTACGGAGTAAAATAATTTAGTAGTAGCACCGTACGAGCTAAAATAATGGCGATATTCATGAATTTTGAATTTTATTGTTAAATCCATCAACGGCGGATATCGACGGGTTTTAAGTACGGTTCATTCGTAATGTTAACGGACTAATTTGTGATTACGGTGGCTGTTGTCGTAGTTGTTTTCATAAGATGCAAATACGCCCAGTTAATTAGGAAGATAATGAAGATGGCTATTCAAATGAGAATGAACGATCGCTCGAACATTGTAAGAGTTGGGCTTGAAAGCCTAAGTTTCGAAAGCGCTAATAACGCCGAGCCAGAAAAAAAAAATGTGATGGCCTACAATGTGCTAAGCTCCTAAAATATATCAGCAATAACATTACACTGACTGACTATTGCTGTTAATTTGAAGTGTGCTCTGTCTCTTGTGTAGCCACTCGTCTTCGTAAGATGACATTACTGCAGCTACACAACAGCTAGACTCCAATAACAATGAACGGTTAGCAGAATAGGAGTATGAAGATCGCAATGGACTTCTAGGTGCCACTGAAGTGAATTCTAAGAAGCGACCTTGAATTGTTAAGCGAATGAGTAAATGTTGCTTTAAAAATACGCTCACACATGCCCTTGGATTACGGAGTATCAATCACACTTCAACGGAGCTTGGCATCAGTCTTACAACGGCTTCAACTCGCTGGAATACTAACAGATAAAGAACAAAGACACCATTTCCGACACGTGAGGGAGCAAGAACAGTGGTCTCCCATCAAGTGAAATAGAAAATCAAAAATGTAAAAACTATTGTAAATCAATACTGTTGATGTCTTTTAAAGATATCATAGTCATCACCACTGTGTCTGTCCGATAGCCCACGTTACATTAGAGCTGAGTGGATTTGTAATTTAGTGGAAGTACGTACGGAAGAGTAAGTGGCGACTATCCTGGGTAAACAATTGTCCCAATATAATTCTTCGCGTTTATTAGTAAATCATGGAGTGAAGGTGACTGCGAAGAGATTAGAACTCATCCTCTTCCCGATTTCAATGGATATTCAACATAATAGCCGGAGCCTTAATACATCGACCACCCTGATCGGGGAAGACATGTTTTGCAGGGGTTGCGACATAGAAACCTGGCGCAAAGTTTAAGCACTGATGATATTATGCCTTGTGGGACGTTTCTACTGATAGGGGTATATACATCTCAGTACTTCATGTACATCATACTTGTAATTTAGTGGTAATTTGGAATTATCGGCCATAATTTGCTTACATTACTTCTTAAATTAATACGTTGGTCGAGTCATAAGTCATGGCATCTATTTTTTCCTCGCGAACGGGAGACAACACGGAAAATCTAATAATAATAATAATAATAATAATAATAATAATAATAATAATAATAATAATAATAATAATAATAATAATAATAATAATGTTACTTGCTTTACGTCCCACTAACTACTTTTACGGTCTTCGGAGACGCCGAGGTGCCGGAACTTAGTCCCACAGGAGTTCTTTTACGTGCCAGTAAATCTACCGACACGGGGCTGTCGTATTTGAACAGCTTCAACTACCACCGGACTGAGCCAGGATCGAACCTGCCAAGTTGGGGTTAGAAGGCCAGCGCCTTAACTGTCTGAGACACTCAGCCCGGCACGGAAAATCTACGATATGCATTTGGAAACGTACGGTATGTACTTGCGTATGATGCCACTAGATGGTGTATGTATATAACAGTGTAGGTCTGAGCATGCCCCCAAATTCAGCGTGTGATTGAGAGCGTCACAAAATGGAAGTCAACAAGCAGGAGCAACAATCGTATATTAAATTAGCAGTTCTCCGCGGCAGAAATGCACGCCAAATGCCATGCAGAGCTGCGGGAAACCTTAGGTGTGCATGCCATGCCATATAGAGCAGTAGCGAGGTGGGTGGAGACCTTCAAACCAAACGTGCAGATCTTTTGGAAAAAGCCATAATCCTACACGATAACGCGGTAGCGCACACAGCAGCCATCGTTCAGCGTCGCTTACAACAGTGGGGATGGGAGGTTCTTCCACACCCGCCTTATTCGCCTGATCTGAGCCCATGTGACTATGACCCAATCCCCAAAGTCAAGAAACCATTACGTGGACCACGGTTTGCCAACAAGGAGGACATCGTAACAGCATTTCGGAGAGAGCTGTCACACTTTAGCGATACACATGCAGCGAATTGTATTCTGAGCCTGTCCCACCATTGGCAACGCACAGTGGAAGCCTGGGGTGATTATTTCGAAGGTCTGTAACCACCTGTCCTTTGTACGTAGTCTTGTGTATTTGCTGTCTATACTATAATAAAACAATGTTTACCAATGGCCTGTGTTCTGTCAGTTTCCTACGAGAATCTCCTGAAGTCAGAATTTGTCTTCAGGCACTATGCATAAGTACATGCCTTATATTTCCAAATGCATATCTTAGATTTTCCGTGTTGCCTCCTGTTCGCGAGAAAGAAATAGTTGCCGTGACTTATGACTCGGCCCTCGTATCAGCCTTCATTTTTACAACCAAGGAAAGATTCACTGGACACAATGTACATTACCGGTCGAAAATTGAAGACTATACGCTATTCCAATGCCATCAAAGCTCACCATAAATCTAAATGCCTGCCCTGAAAATTCAGTGATTTTTTCTCCGAACACATGTATTTGATTACATATATTTCAACGGATTTCAATGATTTTGGGCAGGTATTTTAGGAGTCGAGCCTCCGTGGCTCATACGCCAGCGCGTCGGCCTCTCACCGCTGAATACCATGGTTCAAATCCCGGTCAATCCATGTGAGATTTGTGCTGGACGTAGCGGAGGCGGGACAGGATTTTTCCCCGGGTACTCCGGTTTTCCCTGTCATCTTCATTCCAGCAACACTCTCCATTCTCATTTCATAGCATCTATCAGTCATTAATAAATCACTTTGGGAGTGGCGACCCCATAGTACTAATAGCCTATATATGATTCATTCATTACATCCCTGACCCGGTCGATGATTGGCAAACAGGTTGTAGATTTTCATTTTCATTGTAGGAGTCACGAATTTCCAAATTAGAATACAACTCCAAAATGTCGCAAATTTTTAAAAATTGGTATATTTTGTGCAGTAAATCATTGCAAGTATTGCCACCAAGAGTTTTTGTCAGATGAGCCTCTCTCTTTAAGATTAAAAACATTAAATGCTGCACTGTTTATTTCTTTCTGCTTCTACACATTTAAAATTTTAGCTGAAATGAGCTATTTTCCATCGTCTTTTTACATTGACTATGAGGTTGCCGGTAGCCTCCGCGGCTCAGGCGGCAGCGCGTCGGCCTCTCACAGCTGGGTTCCGTGGTTCAAATCCCGGTTACTCCATGAGGACTGCAACAGGCCTCGGCAGCCGGCACATTTCCTATCCTCGCCGCAAGATGAGGGCTTCATTCATTCCATCCCTGACCCGGTCACTGACTAGAAAACAGGTTGTAGGTTTTCATGAGGTCAGTGCCTTCACCATTGGTATTTCTAATATTACTCTAAAGATAGCACGAAACGGGAACTCTTCTCCGTAGCATTGGACTTACCCTCGGTTGTCAATCATGCACCATAACAACAAAGTCATAACTTCGTTATGTGCACTTCGGGGGAAGAGATTATGTAATAGTCAAGTGTCAAAATTACGGACGGGACCAATAACTGCAGAAGTCTCATAGAGGGATGACACAATAGTGAAGTGTAAATAAATCATTTGTTAGAGTCATTAGTTAGAAAGTACAGTAAAACACTGTTAATAAGAAGGCTCGCACACGTCTCCAGAGATCTACAACTCCACGCCAAGACTGAAACAATATCGCGGTTTCCTAACGGGATCACCCTCCTTGACAGGTTATCTGCCACCAGGGCGACAGCCCTAAATGCAGATCATTGATTGATTGATTGATATATTTTTTTTGCTAGTTGCTTTACGTTGCTCCGACACAGATAGGTCTTATGGCGACAATGGGACAGGAAAGAGCTAGGAGTGGGAAGGAAGCGGCCGTGGCCTTAATTAAGGTACAGCCCCAGCATTCGCCTGGTGTGAAAATGGGGAAACCACGGAAAACCATCTTCAGGGCAACCGATAGTGGGGTTCGAACCTACTATCTCCCGAATACTGGATACTGGCCGCACTTAAGCGACTGCAACTATCGACCTCGGTGATTGATTGTAATAATGTACCCTTAATCCCGTAAACACTCACTCAGCCATACGCCTTCTCTAGATCTACGAATAAACATAACCTACGGGGCGAATTGGCCGTGCGGTTAGAGGCGCACGGCTGTGAGCTTGCATGCGGGAGATAGTGGGTTCGAATCCCACTGTCGGCAGCCCTGAAGATGGGTCTCCGTGGTTTCCCATTTTCACACCAGGCAAATGCTGGGGCTGTACCTTAATTAAGGGCACGGCCGCTTCCTTCCAACTTCTAGGCCTTTCCTATCGCATCGTAACCATAAGACTTATCTGTGTCGGTGCGACATTAAAACCACTAGCAAAAAAAATAAACATAACCCCCTATTCCTCTCGTAGTATTTTTCAATTACCTGTCGCATACAGAAAATCTTACAGGATTATTTTGCATAAAATTGCTTAAATTTTGTGTACATTAAGGATATTATTTAGTTTTAGTGTACTAAGTTAAGAATTTGCTCTTTTCTTTGCCGAGTACATTTTTAAGCATGCGTTATGGGCTCGTTTCCGGATAACGCTCCACTGAACGAAGTCTTAGATCTTAGACTTTCGAGATGGAACGAAGCACCAAGGTCTGCTGCAGGAATCCTTGTTCGAATTATCACATTTTGTAAATAACTATTCGTTACATTATTATTATTATTATTATTATTATTATTATTATTATTATTATTATTATTATTATTATTATTATTATTATTATTATTATTATCGGATTGATAGACTCACTCAGAAGATCTCGTGAGCCGGTTGGCTTTATTGTTTTTGTTGCTATTATTTTTGCTCAGTACGAGTAGTGAGAAGGAAGGAATAAAGTGGGGCGTGTCATAAAACGTTTTCGGACCACTGATAAAGACAAGTGTATTTACCAGATCTCTACCCACCTCCCTGATTTATCTTACAATAAGAAAAAAAGAAGTGTTGACTAAAGGTTCGAGTCGAATCCAACTCAGAAACGAATTATTATTTAATCTGTTCCAAGCAAAGGGTCCGTAAAGCCTGCAGTGCATTGAGGTTTCTACGTACATTGTAAAATGCAGAGCGCAGAGAATCTAAGAAAGATGTGTGTTCGGATGTAAGTTAGACGGAGGCAAATGAGACGAAGCAACCTAAGGAGCTGTTTATATCACCGATAAGTGATCAGAAAATGAAAGCATTGTCCATTACAATGTAGTGTACTTTCCTCCAGTGTTACATCTCTATTAACCTCTGACTGAACGGTCAGCATGTTGGCCTTTGGTTCAAAGGACTTCAGGTTCGATTTCTGTCCGGGCCAGAGATGAAGACGTCTGGTTATTTCCTTTGGCTCGAAGGCTGGGTATTTGTATTTGTCTTGAAATGAAATGGCGTATGGCTTTTAGTGCCAGGAGTGTCCGAGGACATGTTCGTCTCGCCAGGTGCAGGTCTTATGATTTGACTCCCGTTGGCGACCTGCGCGCCGTGATGAGGATGAAATGATGATGAAGACGACACATACAACCAGCCCCAGTGCCAGCGAAATTAACCAATGATGGTTATAATTCCCGACCCTGCCGGGAATCGAACCCGGGACCCCTGTGACCAAAGGCCAGCACGCTAACCATTTTGCCATGGAGCCGGACTGTATTTATCTTAAAAGCCACACACTACTAATCACCGTAGAAATACGAAATAGTTGAATACAGTCCTTCACACAGACCGTGCATCGAAAAAGACATCCGGTCGTAAAATTGGGCCAAGTCCACATGCGTGACGCAGCCCGTATCTGCTTCCTTACTAAGATGTGAGAAACGTGGCAGAGAAAGAAGAAGAAGCTGCATATCTGTTAATAACTTTTGAAATTGCTTGAACGTCCGTGGACTTCATTGTAACATAGCATCAATAATAATAATAATAATAATAATAATGATAATAATAATAATAATAATAATAATAATAATAATAATTAAGGCCACGGCCACTTCCTTCCCACTCCTAGCCCTTTCCTATCCCTTCGTCGCCATAAGACCTATCTGTTTCGGTGCGACGAAAAACCAATTGTAAATAATAATAATAATAATAATAATAATAATAATAATAATAATAATAATAATAATAATAATAATAATAATAATAATAATAATAATAATAATAATAATGTTACTAGTTTTTGCGTACCATCAACTACTTTTACGCTTTTCGGAGACGCTGAGGTGCCGGAATTGTGTCCTGCAGGAGTTCCTTAACGTGCCAGTAAATCTATCGACATTGAGGCTGACGAACGTGAACACCTACAAATACCTTATGAGTGAGTAGGAATCGAACCCACGAACTTAAGCTCAGAAGGCAAGCGCTCTACCAGGAAACATTCTATTCTATGCTATTCTAATTAGCAATAACAGTGGTTGTGAAGATGAAATAACGTGTCGTCTGTCAATATCAGTCGCCACAAAGCCTGTGGTAAGCATTATTTTAAACTTTTCTTGTAAGTGGTTTAACGTCGCACTAACACATCGCAGGTTTTCGGCGACGCAGGGATAGGAAAGGGCTAGGACTAGAAAGGTGGCCTCCATGAGCTTAATTAAGGTATAGCCTCAACATTTGCCTGGTGTGAAAGTGAGAAGTCATGGAAAACCATTTTCTGGACTGCCGACGGTGGTATTCGATCCCACTGTCTCCCGAATGCAAGTTCACAGCTACGCGACTCTAACCGCACAGCCAATTCGCTCGGTAATATTGTAGGCCTAAATGTTATTGATTCATTCCACATTCATAGTATCGACTTCGGTGATAGTAGAATATGTTTAACATTTCTTAAATTGCTATAGACTTCTCGAGACGCCAGGGTGTAGGACTTTTGTCCCTTTAAACATTTCTTAAATTTCTATAGACTTCTGGAGATGCCAGGGTGTAGTACTTTTGTCCCTTAAACATTTCTTAAATTGCTATAGACTTCTGGAGACGCCAGTGTGTAGGAATTTTGTCCCTTAAAACATTTCTTAAATTGCTAAAGACTTCTGGAGACGCCAGGGTGTAGGAATTTTGTCCCTTAAAACATTTCTTAAATTGCTAAAGACTTCTGGAGACGCCAGGGTGTAGGAATTTTGTCCCTTAAAACATTTCTTAAATTGCTATAGACTTTTGGAGACGCCAGGGTGTAGGACTTTTGTCCCTTAAGTTTATTGAACGTGCCGAAATCCAATGACACGTACTTCTTATATTTAAACCTCCTAAACTGCCTCTGACCTCGGACATGATCGAACCTACGATCTTGAGAAAAGGACAGCAATAACAACAAACCGACTCCGCCACAAGGGTCGTCAGAACCAACTGTGATCAGAGTACTATATTTGCAAACTTTCGGCTCCCAGGTGATAATTGCTAGACATAAGCTCTTCACGTCCTCTCAGGAATGACCTCCGCCAACGGTCAAGTCGGGTGTATCATTCCAGAGCAAATGCAATACTGTAGAAATGAATGACCGTCAACGTATGTAAGCTAAGCTATTTGATTTCGCTTAGTACTTAATCCTTGCCGGAGAACCATAACTCCTCCTGACAAACTCCCGGTAAACTGCCATTTAACTCACCGAATGAGTTCCTCCGTGGATGATTGCAAAACTGAATGTATACTATGGTTCATTTCACGTTCAGAGGTTGTCTTCCTCTAGTAATGGAGATATTTCATTCAACCCTCATTACAGTATCCAGTTGACATACCCTTTCAATTTGAACTTCCCTGAGCGAGATCCAATTGTTATGCTAGTTGTTTCCACTAATTAAGGACTTCGCGTACAATGTTGTAGGAGAGGGACTAAGCCTGGGAAGGAAGAATTTGAGGCTATAATCAAGGTACAGCCCCAACATTTGACTATTGTAAAACTAGGAAACTGCGGAAAACCATTTTTGGGGCTGTCGATGGCGACATTTCAACCACCACTTCCCGAGCGCAAGTTAACAATCGCGCCCCGCTCAGTACGAGAGCGAATCTTCGCTTGCATGCTAGGTTAATTAAACTTAAAACAGGTGTAACGTATGTTCCTAAACTATAAAGAAAATATGTAGCTCTTTTACACTCTGTAATAACACATTAGGTAGTAATAATAATAATAATAATAATAATAATAATAATAATAATAATAATAATAATAATAATAATATAACATTCCGAGAGCCTCCGTGGCTCAGGCAGCAGCACCACGCCGACCTCTCACGCTGGATACCGTAGTTCAAATCCCGGTCACTCCATGTGAGATTTGTGCTAAACAAAGCGGAGGCGGGACAGGCTTTTCTCCGGGTACTCCGGTTTTCCCTGTCATCTTTCATTCCAGCAACACTCTCCAATTTCATTTCATTTCATTTCATTTCATCTGTCAGTCATAAATCGTTGCCCCAGAGGAGTGCCTCGGCAGCCGGCACAATTCTTATCCTCATCGTAAGTTGGGGGGGGGGGCTTCATTCATCCCATCCCTGACCCGGTCACTGACTGGAAGACAGGTTGTAGGTTTTCATTTCCTTTTCATTTAACATTCCTTCATCTGCTGTTGACTGTAGGAGACACCAAAGTGTCACAGCTTATGCCCTTAGAAGTTATTTTGCGGACTGGAGGCTAATGAAACGGAGTTGTCACGCGTAAATACCCTGAAATACCAGCGATCTCAGCTATCTTTGGAACAGGATAATGAAGGGCCACTGATGTCAGGATACTTAAGGTTAACTCTTTGAAAAGCTGAGTGTGTAAATGAGAAAATGAACTATAAGATGGCTGGTTGCTTTGTATCTCATGCCAGTTGATAACGGACAGTTTGTAAATTCCAGCTCTCCATTATATGTTAAACCCCATGCAAAGCCTCTTCGTGTGCTCCAGTTTCAGACCGCGTCAAATGTTGCTTACCTCAGTGATCTCAACGAGTCCAATATTTCAAAATTTTTAAGCCACTGATACATTTGTCTTTCCTTTCTTTCTTTCTTTCTTTCTTTCTTTCTTTCTTTCTTTCTTTCTTTCTTTCTTTCTTTCTTTCTTTTTTTATAAAGCTGCTGTTCACTTTATCACTCGTGAACGAGATCAAATGCATGCGTTGCAGGGCTCTTGGGGTCAGCACATACACCCAGCCCAAGCCAAGCCAAATAAACGTTCAGTATTTAGCAGTAGAACTGTATGAAGTTCACATGTGCGACACAGATCGCACCAGCGAACCCATCAGACTGTGAGAAGAGTGGCAGAGAAAGATGTATTTATTTATTTATTTATTTATTTATTTATTTATTTATTTATTTATTTATTTATTTATTTATTTATTTTAGGAATCGTATGTGCCAGTCCCGCTGTGACGGGGCAAGGTACCTGCCTCTTACACGGAGGCCCCGGTTTGATTCCCAGCCTAGTCAGGAATTTTTGCCCCGATCTGAGGACTGGTTTTAGGTCCACTCAGTCTCCGCGATTATAATTAAGCTCTCTGACGGTGAGATAGCGGCCCCGGTCTAGAACGCCAAGAATGACTGCAGAGAGGATTCGTCGTGCCGATCACCTCGTAATCCCCATACCTTCAGGCAGGAGCAGCGGTCGCTTGGTAAGCCATGCCTTTCGGGGCTGTTGTGCCATGGGATGTGGTTTATTTTGGTTTATAGAACAAAATTCATGTAAAAGGCGATCTGTAATAATTTGATGAGAGTAACCCATTGACACAAAATACCTAGATCGTGAAGTCATTGCTCAAATATTTGTAAAGATCTGGACCATCGTTGTTTGTAAAACTTTACTGACGTTTCACTGGAATGTACTGTAGTTCACTCACGCACACGGCATACTGTATACAGTATATCTAAATGATAATTTGCATTTCCCTCAGGGTAAACTAATCTCAAGAAGTAATGAAGTAAACTAGAAAGAACTCTTACGTGTTCGTTGTTCTCTACTCCATTCCTATTTCCCACCAAATCACACAGCAGGTACATGACTATCCCCCCACCCAACCCTTGCACTGCGATATCGTTCTGCACCGACATCAGTTGTAAAAGAAATACTAGTAATACCAAAGGATTTGTGGCTGAGGAAACAAACTGATAACTTAAACAGAGATGTTAAGAATCCAAATATTAAGAAAGTGTGGTATAGAATAAATCAAATATGTAGAGATAGAAAAAGTATAACTCAGATAAATACAGGGTGAATCAGAATTACACCGACAAAACAATCAGGGATGCCCTTCGTGTTATATTCAAAACGATGGTACAATCAAATTGGCGAAGAAATTTTTTCTTTTCTAGAAAATCAACCATCAACTTTGCTACTTCCGGGCGCGCGATTCAAATGGACGAACTTGCCAGAGAGCCAGCTGCGTCATAGGAAGGGAAGGGAAGGGAAGGGAAGGGAAGGGAAGGGAAGGGAAGGGAAGGGAAGGGAAGGGAAGGGAGGTGGGAAGTCGGAGACAGAGGTAATGCTCGACACACCACACATCCTGAACAGTGTCCAAAGGTCACTACTACACCGTTGTGCAATGAGCATGAGGAAGGCAAATTGAATATCGACTCTAACGAAACCACTGGGCTTACTGCTTCCTTCGTTCGGTATTTCTTTCCAGTTGCAATGATGTGAGTGAATGAATACACAATCGTGGGGCGGCAGAGTTGCATCCTCGAGCATGTTAAATAATAATGAATGTTACTGGGAGCAACAGACGAGAGGAGAAACGATCTGGTGCATTCCTTGACTGACAAGTGTGTACTTGTACTGTGTGTGCAGTTACGACTGTTTAATAAACGAACTCTTAGATATTGCCTGTAAGACACAAGGACAATCCTTTGCGACTCGAACGAGGAAACTTATGCAGACGCACGGAGCATTATCTCTGGCTCCATCATACACCCCACATCCCCTCCCACCCCTTCACTTCCCTGAAGAACGGCAGTGGCTTGTGTTCTGAAATAGTAAATACGGCGAGTTCGTCAATTTGAATCGTGTGCCCGGAAGGAACAAAGTAAACTCATTTTCTGGAAAATAAAAACCTTCTCCGCCAATCCGATTGCACCATGTTTCTTAATATTATACGAAGAGCATCGCTGACTTTTTCTCGGTATAGTTCTGATACACCCTGTATAAGCCATTGAAAATGGATTGAATACTTCAAAAGAACTGTTAAGTGGTGAAGATTGTTGGCAACTGGATATAGAAAAGAGGGGGATTTCGAGGGGACTGGAGTACACTCTGTCCTATTTAGATAAGGAAATTTCAGGTGATGAAGTAAAAGAGTTATTAGAGAAAGTGCGGAAGAGCGAATCAGGAGCAATTTCAGGTATCACTACTGAATTCTGGAAAGAAGTAAGCAAGAATAGCTTTATCCTAGGAAGTATAGTCAAAATATTTAACAACACTTTTGATGGAGCGAGATTCCCTAAATCATGGAAAGAAGGAATCTTCTGTCCTATACATAAGAAACGTAATGGAAGATCTAATCCAAGTAATTACAGAGGGATAACTTTGTTAGATTCATTAAGATGATCTATACAGGCGTATTGGCGAAAACATTAATGAATTGGGTAGAGGTGTGCTCGATCCTGTCGAGACTCCAATCAGGATTCGTAAAGAGAATGAGAACAAGTGATAACATAATAGTAGTAAAAAATAATGGATAAATACACGAAAAATTAAATAGGATAGACGTGCACTGATGCAATCGATTTAGAGAAAGCTTTTGATTCGGTGAGGAAACGGGCTGTCGTCCACAAGTTGGACAGACGGGATTATCAGGGAGGATAAAAGCAATTGAAAATACATATTCAGAATTTAAATGTAGAGAATACCTTTTGAGTACCCTCTAAGCACAGCTGATAAATCTCCTATGCGTTGATATTTCGTAAACATCTCCAACAATACTCTCTCCAAACACTTCAGAAACATGACTACTCATCCGTACAGCGTTTCTCTTCCTTCTGTCAATGAATAGTAATATGCTAAAATTCCAACTTTCGTCCATCTAGATTCAAAACTCCAAAGAACTCATAGCCTTTGCTAATCGTAGTCACATTGATAGGTCCACCGCATCCGCGAGGTTACAATACCAGCTAGATCGCAGCTCTTACTGAAAAAATTTGTGAAGTGTCATTCATTGCGCTACCAACATGCTATAATACTGTAAGTTGAAATGTAGTTATTTTATCAACCGAAAGTAAGTGGCGAAAGTGTCCTGTACCAAATGTTAGGAAGGACTGAGCTTAGGGCGAGTAGTGTATGCCTTCATATTAGCACATACAGCGGCACAAACCTTACTGTAATATGGTCGACGCATGGGAGGGAAAGCTAACATCCGAACGTAATGTTTATCTGTGAATTGGGAACTTTCACTCCGGTAACAAAAGTCTACGTATAAGTATAGTTAATGAGGACCGAGAGCCAAATTTTCTCTAGACTGATTAAATCAATCGTCCTTGCCTGACAGAGAGTTGTAGCTACTGCGTGTACCAACATTAATGATTATAAATGATCGTTTATCCATTTTCCTATTTTGCTTTACGTCACACCGACATAGATAGGTCTTCCGGCGACGATGGCACAGGAAAGGCCTAGGAATGGGAAGGAAGAGGCCGTGGCCTTAATTAAGGCACAGCCCCAGCATTTTCCCGGTGTGAAAATAGGAAACCACTAAAAACCATCCTCAGGGCTGCCGAAAGTAGGGTTCGAACCCACTATCTCCCGGATGCGAGCTCACAGCAGCGCGCACCTAACCGCACGGCCAACTCGCACGGTTTTCCATTTTTGACACACTGAACCCATAATTCTACGATGATAAATAATTGTAGATATTTATTTCAGCTACAAATAACTTTTTTGAGAGTAGCCATGTTTTATTTCGAAAGACTCTCTCTCCCTCCTTGGGAACAGAACCCACAGCAGCGAGCGAGCCACCCGCCCGTGAAATGCCGGGACACTTCGGTTGATTTCGAGTACTGACTAATTTTACAATTTATTGAAAACCTTCTCAACGAGAGATTTTGGCGACATGGTCAATCCAGGAATAAAGGATCGAAATTATTAATAAACATTAAATGAAGACAGAATCTACAGGGTGAATTTAAATGCAATTAAGCCTGAGGAGAAGTTGGAGTCCATACTGGCGGATTTACGGCAGGTGTGATGGTCATATCCGAAGAAAGCGCGCCAAGTTACATGTCAAAAATAAATTTATTACACCCGTTGTAAGTATGGGAAAAATATAAAAACATCACCATTGAGAATTGCAATTTTAGTAGAAATATTGGAATAAAGGTCGGGAAGATTAGTCCATCGGTTATGAAATTAGAGCATTGCACCACCAGGCTTCATGATCGGGGTAGCGTCACCTTTAGTCTTATAAAAGCAATCCCCTCCACACACATTTACACATTCTATCTGAAGGTCTGGGCGGAGGAACCCACGTCACTCGTCTACAAGAAAGTGCGGGATTTGTTTCTTAAAAATAACTTATGTTATATGTTTAGGTAGATGGTTCACGTTAAAGTATTTGATTGAAAGTGATAGAAAATGTCCTGAGCTTCCGCCGACGAAGACCGTGAAGGCATCGACATCTACTTAAAATACGTAGCTGATTTCATTTATAACACTGTGTGTTTGAAATTGTCAAAAGAGTTTGCACGTTAGTCAGAGACAGGTCTGATTTTCTTATCATTTAGAACATCTGACAGAGTAGGGTGGATGAGACCAGAGTCCCCCAGAGACAGTTCGCAGTCGTCAACAGAGAGAGAAGTACCTTCGCATGAAAACGAGCGATGAGAATGCGTCATTTGTGTTGTTATTAATTAATAGCGATTGTAAAATCTGTGTATTTGTAAGTAATCTATAAGAAGACGATGTATTCTACAGTCATGTGCGGCTGAATCTGAGGTCAGCTGGCTAAAATGTAGCCAGAACTCCAAGACGACTACATTACAGGTCTGCCTATATTTTGTATTAATGTTGATGATAGAATTTGTTTGTCCCAATAAAATTTTCCAGTTCGTGTGTCGAATTAGTATTTAAAATGATCAGGAGAAGTGTCTATATTTCTTGTCGGCGTGTGGAACTCTTCAGGGCAGTAAAAATCACGTTAATAAACTGTAAAATGTGAAGTTTAAATAATGTGCTAAAATTCTTTAAGATCTTGTTCAAACTGATTAAAGTTCTCAGTACGAAAACGATCATATAGTCGCGGTGAACATGATAAATTCGAATATTCTGTGAGTTCGGAAAAAATTAATAATCATACTAATAATAAATATATTTACAGTAGGATAAATGTCTTTATGTTAAAACATGTATTTAACAGTAATGTCAAGTAAGGTTTGCGTTTCTTTCGAAATCCAGTGAAGTCTGATAAAGTTATATTTATTTGTGGGCAGTTAATTTTTGTGACACCGTGTATTTTGTGATATAGGAAATCACGGTATGTTATTTTGTGCTTGAGGTCCGAACGATGTCATGAAATGAATTAAAAGAATCTTTAACAAATTGTTCGTCATGGGAGTACCGAGGTTTGAAGGGTTTTGGAACAGGAAGAAACGGATTGTGTCGGAATGATATGATGAGAGAATTGAGAGAAGAGAATAGTTGTGTAGACGTTGAAGGCATAGGAAGCCTGTATTTCATGTGTAATGCCGCCGTGATGATAGGCAACAAAGAAGATTGTTTGAGACAGGCTATATTTGTCGATGGCGAAGAATTTTTTGAGCCAATCTGTATATTAAATATGATATTTCTGAGGCAGGCTGTATATGATGTTCCGTTAGCAATCCTGCACAGCTGACTGATTTGATGATGATCAGATTTGAAGTGAGTGCGTTGTAACGCCTATAATGATTTCAAGTCAAGAACTCCCCGTGATAAACAATTTCTGTAGAAGATTGTCGCTCTTGGCAGTTAAGTCCAAATGACGTTTTATGTAAAATCAGCATAGTGCATGTTATAGTAAGCGACCTCATGAACAGATGGGTATTCTGAAACACGGTTGGTGTTATTTAATTGTTGCAACAAATTTCCATTCAGTATATTTATTTTTTATTACGAGACGAAATTGTCATTAAATCGGAAACATTGTGGGATGAGATATTGGACGTTATTAAAGTGATAGTTTGGCTGTGTAGATTCGACGAATTTCCCTTCACTGGATAGTTCGTGGATAGAGATATTTGGAACAATGAGATGGTAGGCGATTTTGGGCCTCACACTAGAATTATATTCTGAATTTCTTGTGATGGTGGTGATTACTGTTTTGGCGATATTCACATAAAGTTAGACGAGCGCTAACTTTATTATTATCTTTCCAAATTTCACTGTGTGTGTTGAGATCGTGTTTGAGTCGTGGATTGAGTAGCCGCGCCTTATTAAATTTTCAATTTCACGTTTTATTGACGAGAAGGCACTTAGTTACATTTCCAGACTTGCGTTCATTCTGTGGCAAGCTTCGTTTCATTGTGTGCTATAGTTTCGACAAGATTTCAAGTTATATATCAGCGATTATGTTTGAAGTTTTGATTTCGCCTGATATTTTAGAGGATGAGTAGATATCCCAGTTTCCGCTCGACGATAGATTTAGGACGTTGCGCGTTTCATAGAAGTATACGGATGAGTAGACTTTCCCGTTTACGCTCAAGGATAGATTTAGGATGCTGCGTGTGTATATAGATGTTATTGTTACGGTGTGTAGACACTATGCAGGCTGGACGACAGGATTAGGGTGTCGTCTGTATATAGTCAAGTCTTAGGTTAGGTGTTTTGCGAAGTGACTTGAACGATTGTAGTGTCTGCAGTAGTTTATTAATGCGAAGAGTGTTAGCAAAGTAATATAGAGCCCATGTTTTCGGCACAATCTTTACCAGCTAGAAGGTGTTTATATAAGATCATGGAATCACTAGTGGCATAAACGTGAGGGTTGTCCAGCATGAATACTGAGTTAACAGAGATTGATTACTAAAGCTATTCGCCAAGCACTTCGGGTTCATTGAACTTTAGTACTTTTAATGTTATATCTTGACTTCATTATTTTATCGTCCAGATGTCCGATATGCTTTGATAGTGTGCGTGTTGTCACTTAGCTGATTTATGCGAGACTTGAGTTATGAATGCGATTTCGAATCGTCAGCATTTAATATATTTTATTTTCAATTTTCTTTCTTTCTTTTTATAATAGGTTAGACTTTGGTCTATCAATAACTTGTAGTTAGTTTATTGGGACAAGCATAGGTAGACGGATTTGTAATGGTAGTCATAATTTTGGGAATGGAAAGATTTCCTTTGTGATTTGCTTTGGTATATTTGTATTTGATTTTATCGTGTGGACTTGTAAGTTCATTAAACGTACCATAACCGTTTATAACCTGAAAGTTGGTTTTGTAAGAATATTTTCAAGTGATTTATCACTTTTTCTTTAACTTCAGTGTTTAGCATTTCTTCTAAATGTATGATGAATAAGTGTTTCCTGCATTTCGCAGTGTTGTTCCTTCAGAACGACGTGACGCAAGGTCCTCTCGGATCGAGTTGCTGTTGGTTCCTTCTGAACAGCTGTTTGGGTGATGCATGTTTCAGCATTGGGATTGTTCCATAACTTAAGGGTGTCACGAAATGACAATACATGGTGGAATTTTATTTTTAATTATGACTGTGGTTGTTAACTTGTAGTAAACACCATGCTTTCCAGTAATATTTAGCAACCTTTCCAAAGCAACTGATTGTCAATTTGGTTCGATTAAGGGTCCATTGGACGGGTATTCCCATGTCCGACAGGGTATTAGACTGGTGGATAATCTTAATTAAATGTAAATCTCGAATTCTAATTGTTGAAGGTCAGATTTTCCACGGATCGTGTGGATTAATTCTCAGTTATCGTTTGGATCAATAGGTGCCCGATTTTCAGGTTTTATTTTTCGTTTTTCTAGTTTTCGCTGTCCACTATTCTATCATATTTTCTACTTTCCTTTGAAGAATGTTCTTCGATAAATGTAGAAGATAACATTCACGCAATGCATTGTGACTGCGTTTAAATGTTAAATTATTTTTTCTGATGGATGATTTTATAAGCATACTTTTTTGCATTTGATAATTGAATAAAAGATAGTAAGCACATACTTGCTCCTCATTTCAAGTAGTTAGATTCTCTTCTGAATCCCATCGTTTGGTCAAGATCCTGATCGAAGTATACCCCTACGACCTCAGTAAGAAGTGGCTAAGCCAACGTTGGGCTTGATGTCATGATAACGATGAAATGTATACGCGCCAAGATTTCAGTCAGAAGTGGCTTGACCGACAGTGGGGCTTTGAAGTCACGATAACGATGATGTGGCACGATAACGATGAGGTGGCACGATAACGATGTGAATAATGCATACGGACCAAGAATTCAGTAAGAAGTGGCGTGATTCAACGTGGGTCTTTGAGGTCACGATAACGACGGGGAGCTCGTTATCATGGGAACGATGATGATAATTTATACGCGCCAAGACTTCAGTAAGTAATTGGCGGATGAAGCGTGGGACGTAATGTCACGATAACGATGAGGTGTCACGATAACCATTAGAGAATTATATCTTGAAAAAGTGTTACGATAATAGGAAATAATATTGAGGCCTAAGCCACATTATAAATAATACAAGCATACGAGGACTATCGCTGAGCCACTGTTAAACGAGTTATGCCCAATGCGAGTGCTAGATATTATCATGTTTAACGAGGAGCGTAACTACTTGGTGGATAATAATAATAACAGTAATAATAATAATAATAATAATAATAATAATAATAATAATAATAATAATAATAATAATAATAATAACAGTCACAATGCATTTTAAGGAAGCCGGTACTTACGGCTTTATTGAAGCTTAATTCAAGTTATAGTAATAAATTTTGGAAGTGGTATAGCTGAATTAAATTCAAAATTTATGCGCTAGCATATTCATTAATTAATTAATTGAATGGAAGCAAAACGATTTTGGATACTTATCCAGATTACCTTATTAACTTCAGAATTTTTCTTTTATTAAACTATTTGTAATACAAGCCACATAAATTAAATTTTAATAAGGCAACCGTTGAAATGTTGTCAGTTTTTATTAACATTTTTAATAGCGTTTGTATGCAAAAACGCAGTATTTATGGAAATATTTCCATAGTAGTGTGGAATATTCTGGTTGCATTAACAGCCAGCGTACTCATTTCTGTATTTCGTTTTATTGTGATGGATCTGCTAAGGCTGATGAGGGAAGACATGAAAGTTTATAATGAGAATTTGAATAGTAAGTTGGATAGTTTGAATAGTAAGATGATGGATAGTTTGAATAGTAGCTTTGATCGCTTGAATAGAAGTGTGGATGACATGATAGTCCAGCGTAAGTGTTTTGTGGATCATTTCAAGGCTAGCTTGAAAGAAACTAATGACGATTTAAAGAGTATGGTTGGTGAGCTACGAGATATTAGTAAAAGAACTAATGATGGTTCAAAGGCTGGATTAAAAGAAATGGCAGATAAACGGGTGGAAGTTGAGATTAGGACTCCAGAGACACAGGTTGGTTGTCCCGAAGTCAAGAAGGAAGTAGTTGAAGTAGAAAAGGATTTGAGGGACGCTAGACAGGTCATGACCGTCCGCACCACTGGGTTCAACGATAAGAATAGTAATAGTGAACAGGATTTGAGAGAGAATACTATAGGCCTGGAGGACACGGATGAGAAGGTCGAATTCATTGAGGATGAAGTTAATAGTGAGATCAGTAGTGCGGCTGATGTTCAATCCAAGGCGGATAAACGTTTGAATAAAACTACGGAAGTCCATAATCCAGACTTTGTTTATAAATTGCCAAATGACAGTGACGTAAATGTTAAAGGCCAGAGTTTGAACGTTGAGACGAGTTGATCTCAAGGCTCAGGGATCACGAATGTCGTAAATATAATATGGACATATCAGGACCAGCCTAATGACTTGAATGAAGATCAGCATCTGACTGCAAAGGGATTATTTAAAGATCTTAGGGAAGATATCCTGGAGACTAAGATTCCTGAAAAACGGCGAAGGAGGACAGCTGAAAGATACTTCGAGGGAGCACCGTTATTATGTTTAGCTACTACAGCACGTCAACATTGTTACTTCGATACGGGAAAGATAGGCCAGAGAGCCATTTCAATGAAATGCAGATAGCGATTATAACGAGAGAGAGAGAGACATAGCGGGAAAGACACCGCAATGAAGCAGGCAGCAACAACAACAAGAGACAGACTGAAGAGCCATCTCAATGAAATGAAGACAGCAACATAACAAGAGATAAACCAGAAGAAAGGGTCCCACAACCTAATGACGTCGCCGTGCGAACAGGGGAGATGGTCGTCGAAGAAGAAAAAGAAGAAGAAGTAGAAGGAGAGTTACAGCCCGTAAACATGGTCGTCACAACGAGAGAAATACAGATCGAAGAAACACTCTGAGGACATGCAGACAGTTGGAGTAGACCAGAGAAAGACCAGGAATGTCCACAGCGTTCATCTTTAAGAGAAAATTTTGTTGATGACATGTGCAATGCGATTTTATTGTTGGCAGAGGAGAACAGGAAGATACGGGAAAGTAACTAAGCCCTACGTCAAGAACGAAACCGACTGGGAGATCCTCTGTGGAATCATGGTTCATTTGGTGTCAAAATTCTTCCTTACAGTTCAAAGTTTTGAAGAAATGTATATATAAATATTTTCCATTCCTGGGTAAACATTTCGTAGTTGTAGGTGGATTATGAACCATTAATTCTAAATAATGCTAAATAATTGCAGATATTCATTTCAGCTACAAATAACGCTTTTGAGAGTAGCCATGTTTTATTTCGAGAGCCTCTCTTCCCTCCGTGGGAACAGAACTCACTGCAGCGAGCGAGCAACCCGCCCGTGAAATGCCGGGACACTTCGGTTGATTTCGAATACTGACTAATGTTACAATTTATTGACAATTTCTCAACAGGAGATCTTGGCGACATGGTTATTCCAGGAATAAAGGATCGAAATTATTAATAAATATTAAATAAAGACAGAATCTACAGGGTGAATTTAAATGCAATTAAGCCTAGGGAGAAGTTGGCGTCCGTACTGGCGGATTTGCGACACGTGTGAAGGTCATATCCGAAGAAAGCGCGCCAAGTTACATGTCAGAAAAAAATTTATTACGCCCGTTGTAAGTATGGGAAAATATAAAAACATCACCATTGTGAATTGTAATTTTAGTGGAACTTTTGGAATAAATATCGTGAAGATTGGTCCATCGGTTGCGAAATTAGAGGATTGCACCACCAAGCTTCATGTCGGGGAAACTTCACCTCTAGTCTTATAAAAGGAATCCCCTCCACACACATTTACACATTCTATCTGAAGGTCTGGGCGGAGGAACCCACGTCACTCGTCTACAAGAAAGTGCGGGATTGGTTTCTTAAAAATAACTTATGTTATATGTTCAGGTAGATGGTTCACGTTAAAGTATTTGATTGAAAGTGATAGAAAATGTCCTGAGCTTCCGCCGACGAAAACCGTGAAGGCATCGACATCTACTTAAAATACGTAGCTGATTTCGTTTATAACATTGTGTGTTTGAAATTGTCAAAAGAGTTTGCACGTTAGTCAGAGACAGGTCTGATTTTCTTATCATTTAGAACATCTGACAGAGTAGGGTGGATGAGACCAGAGTCCCCCAGAGACAGTTCGCAGTCGTCAACAGAGAGAGAAGTACCTTCGCATGAAAACGAGCGATGAGAATGCGTCATTTGTGTTGTTATTAATTAATAGCGATTGTAAAATCTGTGTATTTGTAAGTAATCTATAAGAAGACGATGTATTCTACAGTCATGTGCGGCTGAATCTGAGGTCAGCTGGCTAAAATGTAGCCAGAACTCCAAGACGACTACATTACAGGTCTGCCTATATTTTGTATTAATGTTGATGATAGAATTTGTTTGTCCCAATAAAATTTTCCAGTTCGTGTGTCGAATTAGTATTTAAAAATGATCAGGCAAAGTGTTTATATTTCTTGTCGGCGTGTGGAACTCTTCAGGGCAGTAAAAATCACGTTGAGAAACTGTAAAATGCGAAGTTTAAATAATGTGTTAAAATTCTTTAGGATCTTGTTCAAAGGGATTAATGTTCTCAGTACAATAACGATCATATAGTCGCGGTGAACATGATAGATTCCAATATCCTATGAGTTCGATAAAAATAATAATAATTATTATTATTTTATTTACAGCAGGATTAATGTGCTTGTGTTAAGACATGTATTTAACATCAAGTAAGGTTTGCGTTCGTTTCGAAATCCAGTGAAGTCTGATAAAGTTATATTTATTCATGGGAAGTTAATTTTTGTGACATCGTGTATTTTGTGATATAGGAAATTACGGTATATTACTTTGTCCTTGAGGTACGAAGGATGCAATGAAATGAATTTTAAGAATCTTTAAAAAATTGTTCATCATGGGAGTACCGAGATTTGAAGGGTTTTGGAACAGGAAGAAATGGATTGTGTCAGAATGATATGTTGAGAGAATTGAGAGAATAGTTGTGTAGACGTTGAAGGCGTAGGAAGCCTGTATTTCATGTGTAATGGCGCCGTGATGATGGGCGATGGGGAAGAATTTTTGAGACAGGCTATATTTATCGATGGCCAAGAAGTTTTGTGACAGGCTGTATATTGAATGTGATATTCCTGAGGCAGGCTGTATATGATGTTCCGATAGCAATCCTGAACAGCTGACTGATTTGATGAGGGTCAGATTTGAAGTGAGTGCGTTGTAACGCCTATTAAGATTTCAAGTTAGGAACTCTCCATGTTAAACAATTTCTGTAGAAAATGGTAGCTCTTGGCACTTAAGTTCAAATGAACATTTAAGTAAAATCAGCATAGTGCATGTTACAGTAAGCAACCTCACGAACAGAAGGACATTCTGAAGCATGGCTGGTGTTATTTTTGTACCGGGCGGTACACCTATACGCCGCACATTTGAATTTTCCGCCTTAAAGTACTCCTCTACTGGAGAAACTCTGAACTTTAAAAACCGAATCAACTCAACTGTTTCACAGAAGATGCCACTGTGTGTATTTCCCTCTGTTTTGTTTTTCATTGATCAAGAAGTCTGGACATTCTCTTATAGATGTCACTGCCAAAAAACTATGATCACGCACCCCGGTGCGGAGTGAAGGAACTTTCTTGAAGACATTTTGTATTCAGAAGTTATGGTCTTTACTAAATTTTGTCCTTTCATCTGTGGGGTGGCAATATTAATTTTTCTTTCCGCCAGTTTTGAACTTAGCCAATCCCGAATTTATTTAATTAATTTTGGAGCAATCGGGTCCTTATTCCCCAATTTTTGATCTGTAACTTTTAGGCGACCAATAAACGTCTGTGGGTGTGTCTTAATCATTCATGAAAGGTCTCGAATCTTCCACGAGGATTTAAAAACTGCTGATTTTCTCGCCTCTTGGCCACTTCAACATATTGTTTAGTGTATAGAAGCATAGCAGGGGGCCGGTAGCGCCTCTTCCTTCGGGCAGCAGCTCTTCAATAAGGTAATGGCCGTTTAACATCTTTCCTTCCTCTTTGCTAGCTCAGCAGTTTAACCCGCGGGGCAGGTCTGAAACATTTAGTATGTAACCTTTAACTTAAAACATGTAAATCTTTTTCCTACTTTGTAAAACATAATATATCATTAAATGTAATTCGGGGATAGAGAGTGCTTTACCCTCTCGAGCTCCCCTTCATTTTGAATTTGAGGTGACTATGTTTTCGTAACCGTTTTTCTCTTCCTTCTTTATGCGTTAAATTTATTTTGTATACAAGTCACCTTCATAGATTGGGATTAGCTCCTGTGCAATAGGCCTAGTGCCTCTTAGGTTTTAAAAGGTGTATTTAGGAGTGCTAATCCACGCCTCCATTCCTTTTGCGTTTAGGGCCATTTAAAATTAACCTAGGTTTTGTCCACTAAGTCCTGGTAGAATGGGTACAAGATACCCCTGTTTCTTTGTAAGTGTGCCTTGAGGGCAGTTTGTAGTAAAGTCCGTTTATGGCCCTTTAATAGGCTTGAAAAATTGAGCGCGGGTCAGCTCTTTTTTGCGTATTTTGAAAAGTTGCCTCTGGGAGGCGTGACATTTGATAGCTGGGAGCAAGTGCTCCATTGTATTGATGGAATTTCTGCCCTTTTCTAAAATATGTGTTGGTGAGCTGAGAGCTCAGACCTTGCAAAACTTGGGGCTCGGAGCCCAGAACTTGTTAATACCCGAAACTCTTGTCTTCGTTTGTAAAATTATACCTTGTACTTGATTAGTGGATAGCTGTTGATCATTCTTGTTAAAATTTTGTTTTGAATTTTATGTGAACATTGTTAAGCTTTGAAAATATAACCTTTATTGGATTTTTAATTCATCTTTCGGCCTTGTAGTTAGACCCATTCCAGTCCGAACCTTATTTCACCTCTGCTGATCCACCAAAACCTCGGAACAAGTGGTAGCAGAGCGTGGTTGAATGGGTCTCAATTTAGCCCGTTTTGACGGCTAAACATTGCTTTTCTTTTGAACTCTAACAATTTTCTCCGTCGCTGGAATTTTCTTTCTTATTTTCTAAATTTGTCAATCTTTTGTCATCATGTCCGGCCCTCGCGATGACCTCTACCCCGGCTAATTGCGCAAGGAGGAATTAATTTACGAATTAACTATTAGAAATGTTCAATCTGGAGGCACGGTTGCGGCTGATACCACCAAGCTTAAAGATTCGCTTGACTTGCCGATTAGTATCCCCATCTTGGGGGAGAAAGATATTGATGACGCTCTCTCCACGATCACTGACAATGCTACTGAGCTAGCATCTGTAGTTAGTTTTTTGAAGGGGGTGATCCATCACCTAATCAACTTAAACATGTGTACAAACAATATTGTTCCATTTTTACAATAGGGTAACTGATCTATTGTCTCTGAAGTTAAATGACATTCAAGGAAAAGAGGCTAGTGCTGTTCTCGAAAACCTTTCTAAATTGTCCAGTAAGGTTAGCCTATTGTTAACTGGGGCAGTACCCCCCAAAACCGACCAACCCACTCTGGTAAACGCAGTTAGCAAGGAGCATTCTCCCGCGGGGGAAGAAAGTAGGAAATCTGTAGGAGTCCAACAAACATCTGTCCCATTAGAAACTGAGTCCGGTCGTCGCACATCCATTCCACCCTTTATGTTGAATAATGCACCCTCTGAAACAGCTTCTCCGCCCCTTAGGCCTTTACCTACTATTTCACCCGGGCTCGGTAGTTTGCCTCACCCATTAGCCATGTTGCTCAGGGGTATTTCTAAGTTATCTGCTAACTCTACCAGTGACGTTATTTCATTCTTAAGGTTTTTAGTTGAATTCCAAGATCATGCTCTTGTTTTTCTCTTTCTCCATGTCAAATCCTTCAGATAATTTACCCTTATTCCATTGGTGTCCTCTCTGACAAAATAGTAAGAGCCAATGCTGAACAATCATCTATAGAAGACTTCCACGCCCATCTATTAGCAAACTTCATTCCGGCTAGGGCAAGGTCATCACTAATACAGAAGTACTATTATAGAGTACAGCGACTGGATGAAAATTTGCTGACTTCATCCAAGACATTACATTTTACACTAGGGTATTTGCTTTACATTTCCCTGAAGATCAAATTGTACAGGCTATTGTGGAAGGAATTTCACTATCTTACAGGTCATACTTGTGCTTTGCGTCGCGATCCCAAACTTTTTCCGAGTTAGAAGCAATGGCTGTCTCAGCCGAGGGAGTTAGATATGCGGACACATTACGTGTCGCGAAAGAGCCCCCTCCATTTTCAGGTAATGTTCGACCTCCACCTCGCCGAACCCTCACTCCCCGCAAATGTTATGCTTGTTGGTCCGCAGACCATCTCCGCAACAGGTGCCCTTTGATCAAATCCAATGGGGCAAAGAATGGAGCAGGATCATCTCGAGGCTGTTTTAAATGCGGCGCTTTTTCTCATATTGCCAAGAAGTTCCCAAATTCTAATAGCAATCCCTCCTGCTCAACTTCAGGTGCAAATTCCACCAATAATCAAAAGTGACTAGCGGCCTTGGCTGAGTCGGCGTGCCCACCTTTTCAGGCTCAGCCCAGGGTAAATCCGACCAAATCTCAGGGAAAACTCAGTCTTCGAATTTATCATTTGAAGGCCCCAAAAAATATCTTAGGATTGCTGCGGATACACCCGCACCCGTACCTTTTCTCAAAATTGAGTTAAATAATGAACCTGTTATTGCTCTGTTAGATTCTGGTAGCGTGTGTTCCATTATTTCGGCCGAGTGGTACTCTAAATTAAAATCTGTTTGTATACTTCCTGATTTTCGTTCGTCTTCGGTTCAATGCATTTCGGCTAACACTTCCCCGTTAGAAATTTCAGGTTCTCTGTATGCCAAAATTAGAATTGCTAAATTTACTTGGAAAGTTAAACTGTGGCTAAGCACTTGTCTTGCCCCATTATATTAGGAGCGGATTTCATGTCTCACACCGGCCTTGTGCTCGACAATCAGAGCAAGTCGTGCACCTTCAAATTTGTTTTAATTGTAAAATCCCTTTGTTAAAATGTAGTTCTGTATCATGTTCATCTGTTTCGCCTACCCAGGATGAGATGTTGTTACATCTTAGACATCCACCTGAGGAGCAGGCTGAGAGTATTCGTAAGATGTGTCAGTCGTTTCCAGAAGGTTTCTCCGATACTCTTGGTGTTACTGACCTTATTGAATACAAGATTGAGGTTACGGATTCGATCCCTGTTCGATTTCCTCCTTATAGGTTATCTCCACCTAAAATGATGGCTCTGAAAGAGATCATAGATCAGATGTTGAAAGATGGTATAATTCGGCCCTCCAAGTCGGCGTATTCATCGCCTCTTTTCCTTGTTCCGAAACCCCAAGGTGGCTTCAGGCCTGTGATTGATTATAGGGCTCTCAATCGGAAGGTGGTGTTACAATCCGTGTCCCTTCCAGACCTTCACTCTTGTTTTTCATGGTTTCGAAAGGCTAAATTCTTCACCATCTTAGACCTCAATCAGGCTTATAATCAGATACCTCTGGCTGAAGAAACTAAACATCTTACAGCGTTTGCCACTGATTGGAACTTGTATGAATATAACTGCGTGCCTTTCGGGCTCCCCACGGGAGCAGCCATGCTTACAAGACTGCTAGACAGGGTCTTCTCCGACATCAAATTTGAGTATCTATACCATTATCTTGATGATGTCGTCGTATTTTCTGAGACCTTTGAAGAACATCTTGATCATCTGAAAGAGGTCCTTAATCGCCTTCGTAAGGCAGGGTTAACAGTTAAGCTGTCCAAAGTTGCTTTCGCTAAACCTTCCATGTCATTTCTAGGGCATATTGTGTCGCCTGATGGTGTCGCTCTAGATCATTCTAGAACACAGGCCATCCGTAATTTCAAACCTCCTAAGGACATCAAAGGAATTGCCAGATTCATTGGTATGGTGAATTTCTTCAGGAAATGTATTCCTAACTTCGCTAATAGAGCGGCGCCCTTGAACTTACTTCGTAGGAAAGGCGTCAAATTTGAGTGGGGGCCTTCTCAACAAGCCGCTTTCGAAGATCTCAAATTAGCTCTGTGTAATGCCCCTGTGCTTGCCATGCCTGATTTCTGGAAGAAATATATCGTCCAAACCGACGCGTCGTCGTCGGCGGAGGCTGCAGTCCTTCTTCAAGAGACTGAACTAGGGAGGCGACCCATCGCCTATGCGTCTAGAACTTTATCGGCTCAAGGAGCCAAGTATTCAATTTATGAACTTGAAGGTTTGGCAGTCTTATTTGCTCTAGAAAAGTTCCACCTCTGTCTGGAACATGTCAAGTTCGACTTGGAGACAGATAACCAAGCCTTAAGTTGGGTCTTAGGTAGGCCGCGTCGCACTGGTCGCATAGCCCGCTGGGCCATCAGAATTTCTGCCTTCCAGTTTGATGTTAGGCATATAAGAGGAACTGAAAATGTTGTGGCAGATGGACTAAGCCGTATGTTTGCCAATTATGCACAGACCTTTGAAAAGGAAGACAGTTCTTCACTACCCGAGTCCATACATCCTGGTGTAAATGCCATTTTAACGGATGCTCCAATGTTATTGATGGATATTGAGAAATATCAACGTGAAGATCCGACGCTGCCCCTATCATGGAAACCCTTTCTTCTGGGAAACACGTCGTCCCTCATATATTGCGGAATGGTGTTTTATGTTGCCCGTCGAGGCATGATCAGAAAATGAAAGTTGTGGTTCCAGCTGTTCTTTTACCTATGATCTTCAAGTACTACCATGAGACCCCATTAGGGGGGCACTTAGGCACCTTCAAAACTCGAGAAAAGATCAGAGAAATGTTAATTTGGAAAGGTATGGACGGTGAAATCCGCGAGTTAGTAAAGGCTTGTAAATCTTGCTTGCTTAGGAAACCCACCATGTCCACCAAGCTAGGTCTTCTGTCCTCCCATCAAGCGTCGCGCCCATGGAACGCTTCTATATCGACTACGTAGGGCCCTTCCTCCAATCAAAGGGGAACGCCAATAAATTCATCCTTGTGTGTGTAGATGGTTTCACAAGATTTTCCTGGTTATTTCCGACTAAGCTGGCTACCGCTCAGTCCACTATTTCTTGTTTAAATTCCATCTTTGCTTCTTTTGGTCTGTGTCAATATATCGTTTCTGATAATGCTAAAGCCTTTACCTCCAATCTCTTCCGTAATTTTTTTTATCTATCCATCTCACATGTAACAACGTCTGCATACTGTCCTCAACCCTCTCTTGCTGAACGGGTCAATCGTAATCTGAGGTCGGCTCTTATTGCCTACCATCATGATGATTATTCCAGGTGGGACACGTCCTTGCATTGGTTAGCTTTCGCTCTGAATTCGGCGGTTCAAGAATCCCATAACTTTACTCCAGCTTCTTTGATGTTTAAGTTTGTTCCCAACACGCCGCTCTCTAACCTTTGGTCTCTTAGTGATATTCTACCTGAGTCAATATATCCAGATAATATTAGAGGTCTTTGGAAGAAGGCTAAGGCCATCCTTAAAATGTCTCATGAAAAGGTTAGGGAAAGATATGATCGTGGACGGAGGCCCACTAATTTAAAGGTAGGAGATCAAGTTATGGTCAAAAACTTTGTTCCCGCGGGCAAGCTTGCCCCCAGATTTCATGGGCCGTGCACCGTTTTGGATTTCTTAACCCCGGTGACATTATTAGTGAGCCATCCAGCCACCGAGAGGATCTTTAGGGTTCACCTGTCCCAGGTGAAACCTGTGCAATGTAATTGCTAATTTGCCATCTTTGTTTTCCAACGGTGTAAAGGTTATAACTTCTATTAATGTTAGGCCTTCTACCCTTTGTTCCTGCATCTACCTGGTATATGTATGTAAAACCTTACCCGCCGGTTATTATGCTGTCCTTTCCTGTACGGCCATTATCAAGCTCCCGTCTCCTGCTTATCTATACCAGCGGCTTAAATAAATAAATTTTCTACGCCGCTGGCCCCTCAGCCTCTCCTCCAAGATAGTACCCTAAAATCATATGTCGACAAAATTCTGCCGCCGAGATCTTATTGTTTCAGTGTCCCAGCAGCCGTGCGGCGCCGTACCGCCACTGAGGTTGGGTACGGGCCCACTGCACTCCAGTGATGTCAACCTGTGTACGGCGCGCCGGAGTCCATCTCCCGGCAAAAGCTGATGTGGGGCGCACCAACCGCCAGCTTATCCAGGGAATGTAAACAACCTCGTCGAGGCGTGCTTTACCAAGACTACCCCTCTCATAGTGCGGGAGAGAGGTATCTCAGGGTACTTGAGGGGACCGGGCGACCTCTACTGGACATCGACAGCGGCGGCTGGTCTGACCGTCAGCAATATCAACATGTACCTTGCTGGTCGGCAACAAAGAAACTCTAAAGCTGGTGTTTAAACAATTTCCACAAATCTACTTCCAAAATAACTGTGAAAATTTTCCTTTTGGTAACGTCTTCAAAATTTTTCTGCAAATCAATTTCAACCATTAATACCTCTTCCATGAATCTTTAACAAATCTATTGACAAGGAATCAGAAATTTTTGATTAAATTCTGATCAAACACAAAAAATTTCTTCTGTGTAACCCCTTGGAAGGACATTTGAGGGGGAGAGGTCTGTACCGGGCGGTACACCTATACGCCGCACATTTGAATTTTCCGCCTTAAAGTACTCCTCTACTGGAGAAACTCTGAACTTTAAAAACCGAATCAACTCAACTGTTTCTCAGAAGATGTCACTGTGTGTATTTCGCTCTGTTTTGTTTTTCATTGATCAAGAAGTCTGGACATTCTCTTATAGATGTCACTCCCAAAAAACTATGATCACGCACCCTGGTGCGAAGTGAAGGAACTTTTTTGAACACATTTTGTATTCAGAAGTTTTGGTCTTAACTAAATTTTGTCCTTTCATCTGTGGGGTGGCAATATTAATTTTTCTTTCCGCCAGTTTTGAACTTAGCCAATCCCGAATTTATTTAATTTTGGACCAATCGGGTCCTTCTTGCCCAATTCTTGATCTGTAACTTTAGACGACCAATAAACGTCTGTGGGTGTGTCTTAATCATTCATGAAAGGTCTCGAATCTTCCACGAGCGTTTAAAAACTGCTGATTTTCTCGGCTCTTGGCCACTTCAACATGTTGCTTAGTGTATAGAAGCATAGCAGGGGGCGGGTAGCGCCTCTTCCTTCGGACAGCAGCTCTTCAATAAGGTAATGGCCGTTTAACATCTTTCTTTCCTCTTTGCTAGCTCAGCAGTTTAACCCGCCGGGCAGGTCCGAAACCTTTAGTATGTAACCTTTAACTTAAAACATGTAAATCTTTTTCCTACTTTGTAAAACATAATATATGTTTAAATGTAATTCGGGGATAGAGAGTGCTTTACCCTCTCGTGCTCCCCTTCATTTTGAATTTGAGGTGACTATGTTTCGTAACCGTTTTTATCTTCCTTCTTTATGTGTTAAATTTATTTTGTATACAAGTCACCTTCATAGATTGGGATTAGCCCCTGTGCAATAGGCCTAGTGCCTCTTAGGTTTTAAAAGGTGTATTTAGGAGTGCTAATCCACGCCTCCATTCCTTTTGCGTTTAGGGCCATTTAAAATTAACCTAGGTTTTGTCCACTAAGTCCTGGTAGAATGGGTACAAGATACCCCTGTTTCTTTGTAAGTGTGCCTTGAGGGCAGTTTGTAGTAAAGTCCGTTTATGGCCTTTTAATAGGCTTGAAAAATTGAGCGCGGGTCAGCTCTTTTTTGGGTATTTTGAAAAGTTGCCTCTGGGAGGCGTGACATTTGATAGCTGGGAGCAAGTGCTCCATTGTATTGAGGAAATTTCTGCCCTTTTCTAAAATATGTGTTGGTGAGCTGAGAGCTCAGACCTTGCAAAACTTGGGGCTCGGAGCCCAGAACTTGTTAATACGCGAAACTCTTGTCTTCGTTTGTAAAATTATATCTTGTACCTGATTAGTGGATAGCTGTTGATCATTCTTGTTAAAAATTTGTTTTGAATTCTATGTAAACATTGTTAAGCTTTGAAAATATAACCTTTATTGAATTTTTAATTCATCTTTCGGCCTTGCAGTTGGACCCATTCCAGCCCGCACCTTCTTTCACCTCTGCTGATCCACCAAAACCTCGGAACAATTTTATTGTTGTAACAAATTTCCCTTCAGCATAGATATGTTTTTATTGCGAGACGAAATTATCATTAAATCGGAAACATTGTGGGATGAGATATTGGACGTTATTAAAGTGATAGTTTGGCTGTGTAGATTCAACGAATTTCCCTTCACTGGATAGTTCGTGGATAGAGATGTTTGGAACAGTGAGATGGTAGGCGATTTTGGGCCTCACACTAGAATTACATTCTGAATTTCTTGTGATGGGGATTATTTCTGTTTTGGCAATATTCACATAAAGTTAAACGAGCGCTAACTTTATTATTATTTTTCCAAATTTCACTGCGTGTGTTGAGATCGTGTTTGAGTCGTGGACTGAGTAGCCGCGCGTTATTAAATGTTATTTTCACGTTTTATTGACGAGAAGGGACTTAGTTACATTTCCAGACTTGCGTTCATTCTGTGGCAAGCTTCGTTTCATTGTGTGCTGTAGTTTAGACAAGATTTCAAGTTATATATCAGCGATTATGTTTGAAGTTTTGATTTCGCCTGATATTTTGGAGGATGAGTAGATATCCCAGTTTCCGCTCGACGATAGATTTAGGACGTTGCGCGTTTCATAGGAGTATACGGATGAGTAGACTTCCCCGTTTACGTTCAACGATAGATTTAGGAAGATGCGTGTGTATAGATGTTATTGTTACGGTGTGTAGACACTATGTAGGCTGGACGACAGGATTAGGGTGTCGTCTGTATATAGTCAAGTCTTAGGTTAGGTGTTTTGCGAAGTGACTTGAACGATTGTAGTGTCTGCAGTAGTATATTAATGCGAAGAGTGTTAGCATAGTAATATAGAGCCCATGTTTTCGGCACAATCTTTACCAGCTAGAAGGTGTTTACATAAGATCGTGGAATCACTAGTGGCATAAACATGAGGGTTGTCCAGCATGGATTCTGAGCTAACGGAGATTGATTATTACCGCTGTTTGCCAGGCATGTTCGGGTTGATTGAACTTTAGTTCTTTTAATGTTATTTCTTGGCTTAATTATCGTTCAGATGTCCGATATGCTTTGATAGTGTGCGTGTTGACACTTAGCTGATTTATGTGAGACTTGAGTTATGAATGCGATTTCGATTCGTCAGCTGTTAATATATTTTATTTTCAATTTTCTTTCTTCCTTTTATAATAGGTGAGACTTTGGTCTATCAATAACTTGTAGTTTGTTTATTGGGACAAACATAGGTAGACGGATTTGTAATGGTAGTCATAATTTTGGGAATGGAAAGATTTCCTTTGTGATTTACTTTGGAATTTTTGTATTTGATTTTATCGTGTGGACTTGTAAGTTCATTAAATTTAACATAACCATTTATAACCCGAAATTTGGTTTTGTAAGAATATTTTCAAGTGACTTATCACTTTTTCTTTAACGTCAGTGTTTAGCATTTCTTCTAAATGCATGATGAATAAGTGTTTCCTGCATTTCGCAGTGTTGTTCCTTCAGAACGACGTAACGTAAGGTCCTCTCGAATCGAGTTGCTGTTGGTTCCTTCTGAACAGCTGTTTGGGTGATGCATGTTTCAGCATCGGGATTATTCCATAACTTAAGGGTGTCACGAGATGGCAATACAGGGTGGAATTTTATTTTTAATTATGACTGTGGTTGTTAACTTGTAGTAAACACCATGCTTTCCAGTAATATTTCGCAACCTATCCAAAGCAACTGATAGTCAATTTGGTTCGATTGAGGGTCCATTCGGAGGGTGTTCCCAAATCCGACAGGGTATTAGACTGGTGGATAATCTTAATTAAATGTAAATCTCGAATTCTACTTGTTGAAAGTCAGATTTTCCACGGATCGTGTGGATTAATTCTCAGTTATCGTTTGGATCAATAGGTGTCCGATTTTTAAGGTTTTATTTTTTGTTTTTCTAGATTTCGCTGTCCACTAATTTGTGTTATTTTCTACTTCCCTCTGAGGAAAGTTCTTCGATAAATGTAAAAGATAACATTCACGCTATCCAATGTGACTGCGTTTAAATGTTAAATAATTAATATTTTTTATGAATGATTTTATAAACATATTTTTTTTACATTTGATAATTTAATAAAAGTTAGTAAGCACATGCTTGCTCCTCATTTCAAGTAGTTAGACTCTCTTCTGAAGCCCGTCGTTTGCTCAAGATCGTGACTGAAATACACCCGCTACGACCCCATGATTCAAGTGTTCGATATTGCTTTATTGCAGCAGCTGTTGCCGACCAACGATGGAACGGTAAGTTCAAGGGTTCAACACCACTCATCAGATTGAATTATCCATTAATTCATCATTTCTTAAGATTACACTGTTGTTGATTCAGATCTAAATACCATCAGTAAAGCAACTTGAGTTCTCTACCATGTTGATGGCTGAATATTCTACAGAAATGGATAGATGAGCTATCACTTGCTAACATACGTGTATCGTTGTGGTTGTACCAGAATCAATACGACATACCTGGAAGTATCCAGATCTGGTGACACAGATCGTAATTCATTAGACCAAGGAAGATTTCTTGCCATTGTTTTAACCAGTGCAATTTCCCCATGGTAACTTCGTCAGATCCATTGTTTTCTAACTTCTAGAGGAATTTCAGGAAAACCAGTAGTTTTACTCTGAATAATTTTCTCATTTTTTAAGTTACGCTCTTCATGTTATGGGATTTTTAAATCTTGTCGTAGTTCAAGAAACATGAGCAAACGCTGATTGGTCAATGAGGTGGTCCTGAGAGTCGGAACACTAAATACTACGGAACAGGAGCGGAAAACAATGCTTAACGAAGGCTAGTGAGTCTACTTTAATAATTTCAAACTTAAAAGGAGCGAAGAGGTTTCACTAGCATTTGGAGAATGATAGAGGCACATACGTTGATCAAAGAACCTTCCAGACTGAACGATGAAAGATATGGTAATTACATTTTCGCAAGCAGTTTACCTTCACCTAACTCAGATACGTTTTCGACGGTTATGGGTAGGAAAGGGCTAATACTGGTAAGGACATGGCCATGACCTTAATTAAGAGACAGCCTCAATATTTGCCTGGTTTCAAAATGAGAAACCACGGAAAACTACTTTGAGGGGTTACCGATAGTGGGGCTCGAAACTTAGCTGAAATTGTTTGAATGCTTAGCAGTTTGTCACCTCTTGAATGATTCCAGATGTAAAATGTTGCTCCGTAGCTGATGACTCATCAGAATTAAATGAATGGTCGTTTTGTACGCCATGTTCATTGTCTCAGTATAGTATCTGTCTGTATCGCATAGTTCAGTTCTGTCGTGATCTGCGGATATTGCTTCTTTCTCTGTGAGTTTAAAATATTGTTGATAATGATGATGATGATGATGATGATGATAATGATGATGAGAAAGTGTAGCATTTGCGGCATGTGATGGTATCTTTTCTCTCTTTCTATCTATATACCAAATCGTCGTTCTGTCTGTATTTTTTAAATATTAACCTGACACTCGGCTTTTATACCGGACACGACAAATAATAGCCAATATCGAGTTCAGTTACCTGTCTGTCTGTCTGTCTGTCTGTCTGTCTGTCTGTCTGTCTGTCTGTCTGTCTGTCTGTCTGTCTGTCTGTCTGTCTGTCTGTCTGTCTGTCTGTCTGTCTGTCTGTTGCGGCATCACGGGAAAACGGAAAGGGGGAACTTCGAGAAACTTGGTTTTTAAGTTTAGGGTAAGGACAAGTGGGATCTTAACCAGGGATGCCGAACCTACTTTATGCGGCGGCAAAAATACAATAAACATGCAATAAGAACTGTTATGGTTATTATTATTATTATTATTATTATTATTATTATTATTATTATTATTATTATTATTATTAAAGTTGATGATTACTCGTGAAATAAAACATTAATGTCTTTTAATATTTCCTAACAACAAGGATTTATTTCCCTGCATGTAAGGACATGTTCTAATCGTTACGCTATATCGATTCAAGTATTTTAAAGTACAGACGTCGACATTGACGGGATGTAGTCACCAACGAGATGACAGCTACTAGTGCGAGACGTGAAAATGCTTCTTCGATGAAATGATGTAATCCGTGTTGTGTTGCTGATCATTAGTGGAGATCTCTTCGAAATGTTGGTTGCTAATGTTGCATCTGTATTTCGATTTACCTTCATTAACGGGAATGTTTCCTCAAAAATACATGTAGCACCAAAGAGGCTTAACATTCTGCTAGCTCGGCACTTCAAGTTCTGAAAATCCGTTTCGTTGAGCTGTCTGTAAAATTCTACTACAGATGATTGAAAACTCTTTCCCGTCCAGGTTTTTATGAAGAGACGTGAAGCCTGCCCTCAAGGAAGGTTGTATATCACATTCGGTAACTTTACCGGAATGAAGAAAACAGGTACTTCTTTCTGCAGTGTGATTCAGCAGACTCTTCCAATATCGTTTGCTGCAGCCCAACTAATGTGCACATGATTACAGGGGTGCTAATCCCCTGCAGGCGTACTGTATGGTACTTATGTTCAGTGAGCAATTTTGCATACGATTCTGAACTCTAGCTAAATATTATATCATCCGTTCGCAAAACATGACGTCTTGAAATCATGTAGCAACGTACTTTTACCATGTAACTATGTTAACGTGTCGTACCTCATGACCGGGTGTAACGAAGAGGGGAATCAATGCATAAAACGAGGGCAACAGTGCAGTAATTAATGTGTTAAGCACCGAAACGGATGGCGTATGTACTCCGCTCCCGTCGTACTACCAGCCTGTTTCCAGCAGTGTACCGTAGCGAATGTGGTTAGGCGTTCGCCTAGCAATAGGTGGAATGTGCCAGCGGCGCGGCGGTTCGACTCCTGCATCGTTCAAATATTCTTGCATCGGTATGATGTTTGAATACGTAAACAAAGGCCCACGTTTGCCACATTCAAACAGTAGAATGACGCTATTATACATATTGTGCCCTGCGCATACTCCACTGGTTAGGGCCTAAATGTACTGTAATCTTTGCTGTCATTCGGCATGTTTTCCACGGAGGAATACGTTGACGTGCTCCTCATTCATGGGGAAGCAAGACAAAACGCGCGCGAGGCACTACGTCTGTACCAGGAACGGTATCCCGACAGGCGACACCTGGCTGCTACGATATTCCGCCGTGTTAAAACACGTCTAAGGACAACAGGCGTGATTTCCAAACAGCCATAAGTCCGTGATAGGCCCGTTACATCGGGTGAAACAGAAGAGACCGTTGGAGGCAGCTCGTAATAATCCACACATCAGTAGAAGGGCGATTGCACGACTGGTGAAAACCAGCCAACTGTCAATCTGGCGAATACTGTATGAACATAAATTTCACCCACACCATCTTGAGCTACACCAAGATCTCCATGGTCGGGATTTTGAAACTTGAATGGAATTCTGTCAGTGGCTGTTAGGCAGGCTGGACAATGATGCAGCATTCGCATCGCATATCTTGTTCTCGGACGAATCGCGCTTCCACAATAATGGGAACGTCAATCCCCACAACATCCACTATTGGAGTCAGGACAATCCGCACTGGGTGCGACAGGCGGTCCATTAAGTACTATAGGGAATGAATGTTTGGTATGGAATCTTGTGGGATCGCCTGATCGGACGTTATTTCTTTGAGGGCCATTGGACGGGCTCGTGCTACCTGCACTTTCTGAGTCAGGAACTCCCACTGCTGCTCGATGGTATGCCCTTGCAAGGTCGTTTGATGATGTGGTTGCAACAGGATGGAGCTCCACCACATTCGACTTTGCCCGTTCGTAACCACCTGAGCGAGGAACTTCCAGGGAAGTGGATAGGACTAGGAGGCCCTGTTTCTTGCCCCCCCCACCCAGATCACCGGATTTAAGGCCGTTATACTTCTTCTTATGGGGACATTTGAAGAACGTCGTCTACACTCAAGCGCCGGAAAAGCCCGACCAGCTCCGGTAACTCATCACTCATGCTTCAGCGCGAAAGACTAGCTATTGGACACCGGGCCCGAATGTGCTTAAACCAAAACGGTCATCGAGCATTTGCTGCGATAAAACATTGTCAGGGCAGTTGTATTCCTATTATTTCCGTTCTGTATGTGTCCGGCCTGCTAACTAATCGGCCATTCTTAGGGCCACAAACACATTCATTCACACACAAGTTGCATGAAAGCGTATATTGAACTTATATTGCGTGCGATAGGGCCTACGCATTAAACAAATTTCCAAAAATGTGTAATCTTCGCCGCAGACTTGAACCTCTCACCTGAATGCAAGCCCACTCTGCCACGCCTTTACCAACTTCATTGCGGTTTCGTACGGCACACTGTGCAGCTTATAGCAAGTATTAGGTTTACTGCGGTCACAATATCGATTTAGTGTTTCACCGACGTGTCAGATTCATATGATCTAGAAGGCACATGTATGTCTTCCACTGTTTAATACGAGTATAACACTATGCTGAGGCGGTAAATACCAAGAGATCCGGTTGTGTTGTCTGAGCAAAACGGCAGGACAGATGTTTTCAGGACGGAATGAATATTGTGGGTTGCATAAAACCACACTGGAAGGGGCGGCTGAGTCACGCTGCATAATAGAGGTCTTGATTTAATTATTTCAGTAAATAAAACCTACACATACACCTTCTTAGGTATAATATATTTGTATGTAAATGTCATTAAAGGAGTATTACAATGAGAAAACAGCAAACGCCTAGAAGAAAGTTGTATATCACCAGGTAGTTAGAATGTTGTATATCATATCATAAATTCTGTAGTACTTCTGTGTTTTAAATACATGACAACTCGAAATATACTGTACATTGTTTCGTAAACAGACTGTCTGTATCACTTTGATATTTTGAAATACCTTTGCTTACAAGGCCTCTTGATGAATTTTGCAGTAAAGCTTAATGATCGATCCACATTCTTGTTTTACCCTATTGCTAATTAAGTGAGCCAAACCACATTTCGAACCAGTCATCGAAGGAGCACCATCAGTAGTTACACGGCGCAGCTTAGGTCGTTAACTTCCAACACGAGACGGTTTCGAAGAGGTCAACGCCAGTAAATGTTCCGTGCATACTGTAGATTCTTGTCAACTATTCACTCACATTAAAGTTATCGTCATCGCCACCAACATAAGTTAGTAACGGGGTGGAATCAGGTACATCGGTACTTTCGTCACATGCAATAGGAAAGGTCCGGAATTCCCTAAATGTGTCGCACAATATATTTTGAACATGGAGAGACGACGTCTTCCACACGTGACGTTACGGTGATCTTATCAAATTGAATATTTTCTGCCTTTCAGGGCACATTTCTTCTACGACTTAATTTAAACATTCTTCGATGATTCCACATCAGAAAATGATTTTTCGTATACAACAATCAGATTTGTAATTTCGTAGCTTGCCCGTGTTGCTACACTTTGTGACGGCCCTGCTCCGACAGCAATCGTATTCTGCTGCAATACCGAGCGAGTTGGTCATGCGGTTAGGGACGCCCAGCTATCTGCTGCATTCGGGATAGAGTGGATTCGAACCCCACTGTCGGCAGCCGTGAAGATGCTTTTCCGTGGTTTGCAATTTTCTCACAAGGAAATGCTAGGGTTGTATCTTAATGAAGGCCACAGCCACTTCCTTCCCGCTCCTAGCCTTCTCCTATCCAATCGTCGCCATAAAACCTGTCTGTATCAGTGCCCATTAAAAAAAGGAAATATGATGCAATACTAAAATAACTGCCAGATTCTCTGCTTGCGATAGACATTCTACACCAAGTAGATCATAAGCTGTACTGTGCTTTGAGGAATAATGCCTTCCACCACAATACACGACCTCAACGTTCTTTAAGTAAATATTTACCACGCCACGAATCATTAAATTTTCGATACTCGTTGCCAACTCTTTTGCGTTTCGTATGTGGCATGATTCACTTGGACACACTGTTAAAAGTGACTGAAGTTCTCAACTACGACCAGTAGCGAAGTCCGGCTCCATGGTTAGTGTGCTGGCCTTTAGCCACAGTGGTCCCAAGTTCGATTCCCGGCAGGGTCGGGAATTTTAACCATAATTGTTTAATTTCCCTGGCCCGGGGGCTGGGTGTATGTGTTGTCTTCATCATCATTTCATTCTCATTACGACGCGCAGGTCGCCTTCGGGAGTCAATTCAAAAGACCTGCACCTGGTGAGCCGAACCCGTCCTGGGATCTCCCGGCACTAAAAGCCATACGCCATTTCATTACCAATAGCGACTAATGGGAATTAGATGTGTGTGTGTGAGAGTGAGGGGGAAGGGGGCACAAAAATGTAGAGACAACACAAACTACCCGTGTTTGAGGGATATAGCGTGTGGAGGGTACACATCGAAACTGAAAAATAGCTTTAAAAAAGTGTTTATACTCTGAGCAAATTTCGCAGACAGGTAAAGACTGACAGTCTACCAATCTAAGTGCGGTAATAATATTTTCTTGAGTTCTTTATTAAATACTATACAGTAATTCATTCACCAAAGGAACAATAATTACACATATATTACAATTAAACGTAAATATGGTGTGTTTATACAATTAAAATCATTTAATACTTGAATACACATTAACAAACTAACGGACACTAAAGAGACTGCCAGATTGACGAATTGGTCGTGCCAAGCCGATAAATGAAATGGTGTAGGCTATGGCATTTAGTGCCGGAAGTGTCCGAGGACATGTTCGGCTCGCCAGGTGCAGGTTTTTCGATTTGACTCCCGTAGGCGACCTGCGCGTCGTGATGAGGAAGAAATGATGATGAAGACGACAAATACACCTAGCCCCCGTGCCAGAGAAATTAATCAATGACGGTTAAAATTCCCGACCCTGCCCAGAATCGGACCCGGGACCCCTGTGACCAAAGGCCAGCACGCTAACCATTTAGCCATGGAGCCGGGCGCCAAGCCGGTGAATCATACCTCAGTGTCCATCAACTTGTCAAAATATACCCCCGTTGCCCTTCCTCATGGCACATACTACACGCTACAGCGCGAGTCTCCAGTAGCCTGCTTGCTGTAGCGCTGTGCGTATCGGCTAGTCGCAACAAACGACATTTTGTGCGTATTTGCGCTAACAATTTTGTTAATAATTAAAGACATTGAAGGGAAAAATTAGTTGATGATAATGATATTTATGCTCTACGTCCCACTAACTACTTTTACGGATTTCAGAGACGCGAGGTGCCGCAATTTAGTCCTGCAGGAATTGTTTACGTTCCAGTAAACCCACCGACATGAGACTTAGGTATTTGAGCACCTTCAAATACCACCGGACTGAGCAAAGATAGAACCTGCCAAGTTGGGGTCAGAAGTCCAGCGCCTCAACAGCCTGAGCCACTCAGTCCGACAATTATCTGATAAGGCTTGTACACATTGCTTATTTTAACAATTACCGTAAATCCTAGTTTCCACAGCTACAATGGAATAAAATGTAATGTACTTCACCCATATCGCAGTTCAAGGGTACAGTATTTTCCACAAAGTGGGGGGAGGGGGGCAATAGCCCCCAACCCCTCATCACAATAATCACCGCCACAGACTACGACCACTTAAACAAGACAAAAACAAACACAAAGGAGAACTGTGATTCCAGGGAATCAAGGAATTTATGAATATCTGTTATCTCTAACCTTTACTAATATATCCTCAACTACTCTAAATTGCTGTCAACAGACGTCGAAGCGATCAACCATATGAAAACGCAATAACGGTTGTGTCTTGATTGCGAACAAGGCAAAAAACCGTCCAGATTCCGAACAACTAAGTATACCCTGTCCAGATTGCGAACAATTGATTAATTGTTGACGTGAGATACATAAAACAGATACAATTTTCAAAACAGTCTCATATGTAATATTTGTTCTAGTAATATTAACATTAACTGATACATTGGAATGTTTTAGATAATATAACCATATTTGAAAAGTATTTTTCTTATTGAAAACGTTTAGTAATTTATTTTGAGGTAATCTTACCATTTAGAAGGTTATCTTTTTAATTGTATTAACATAACTGGAGGGGTAGTTCTTTATGGTGGATTAGTGAGAGTTTTATTACTAATAGGTTATTATTACTATTATTTTTTTCTTTTTTTGATAGTGGCTTTACGTCGCACCAACACAAGTAGGTATTATGGGGGACGATGGGATAGCAAAGGCCGAGGAGTTGAGAGTAAGCGGCCGTGGCTTTAATTTGGTACAGCCACAGCATTTGCCTGGAGTGAAAACGGGAAAACACGGAAAACCATCTTCACGGCCAAGAAAGAAGTGAGTGGTTGCATCCACAAGGCATTCCCCTTTAGAATATTGATTATTATTATTATTATTATTATTATTATTATTATTATTATTATTATTATTATTATTATTATTATTATTATTATTATTATTCAAAATTTATATATATATATATATATATATATATATAAAATAACTTGTCCTGACTGACTGACTGACTGATTCATCATCGCCGAGCCGAAACTACTGGACATAAAGAAATGAAATTTTGGGGATACATTCATATTAACATGTAGGTGCTCGGTAAGGGAGGATTTTTTTTTATATTCCATATCTGAGGGAGTGGAAAGGGGGGTGAATTTTAAAAATTACGATATCTGTATCTCAAACAAAAAAAGTTTAGAGACGTAAAAATGGGTATTTTCGAATCTCCCTTTAAAATAAATAAAGAGGTATTTTTTTGTTTCCGAAAAATCCCATGAAGGTCGTGAAAAACTGGGGAAAAGTGGATGAACACCTTTTATGAGGAGACATATCTCAAAAACTGAAGATGTTACAGACATGAATATTGAAATTTGGAATCCCCTTTGAAAATAAAGAAACACGTATTTTTGTGTTTTAGATAATCCAATGAATAGGGGGGTGAAGAGGAGTGACAAACGGTTTGAATTTAAAAAAGACTATATCTGTAAATTATCTCAGACACGTAACGTAAAACAGATTTGAGAACTGGTATTTGGAATTTCCTGCAAATGTAAAGAAACATAAATACCTTTTTCGGAAAATCCACTTAGGGGGAACTGAAAAAAGGGGTGAATTCTTAAAATGAGCGTATCTACAGTATATCTCAAAAACTTAACATGTTGCAAACGTGAAAATTGGTATTTGGAATATCCTTTAAAAATAAGGAAACATGAATTTTTTGGTTTTCAGAAAACCCCTTAACGGGGCGGGGTGAAAGAACTGAACATTAGTTTAATTATTTGTATGAGAATGTATATTATATATACCAAAAAATCTAAAGATCTTACAAGCGTGGAAACTGGTAACTGAAACTCCTGTTTGTTTTTGGAAAATTCACTAGAGTGGGGAGTACGAAAGGAAATAAAAATTTGAATTCTTTTTCTTGAGAAACACATGTCTCAAAGCTGAAGGTTACACACGTGGAAATTGGTATTTGGAAATTCCTTTAGAAATAAAGAAGGACGCATTTTTTGTGTGGGGGGGCACCAACTTAACGGGCGGGGTGCAGTGAAAGAGGAGTTGAATTCTTTTCATGAGGATACATATATCTCAAAACTGAAGATGTTGCGGTCGTGATAATTGGCATTTGGAAGCTCTTTTATAAACAAAGAAACAAAGTTTTTTGGTTTTCGGAAAATTCACTTAAGGGGGAGGGTGAAAAGAAGTGAAAAGAAAATTATTTTTTTTTTTGCTATTTGCTTTACGTCGCACCGACACATATAGATCTTATGGCGACGATGGGACAGCAACGGCCTAGGAATGGGAAGGAAGCGGCCGTGGCCTTAATTAAGGTACAGCCCCAGCATTTGCCTGGTGTGAAAATGGGAAACCACGGAAAACCATCTTCAGGGCTGCCGACAGTGGGGTTCGAACCCACTATCTCCCGGATGCGAGCTCACAACTGCGCGTTCCTAACCGCACGGCCATCTCGCCCGGTATTATTTCTTTTTATGGAAAAATGTATTATATCTCAAAAACTTAAGGTTACACGCGTGAAAATTTGAAATTGGTATCACCTTAAAAAAATAAAGAAACACGCATTTGTTGGGGTGGGGGGAAATCAACTTAGCGGGCTTGGGTGAAAAAGAATTTGAATTATTTATATGAGGATACTTATATCTCAAAAACTGAAGATGTTAGTAGCATGAACATTTGTATTTGGAATCATCTTTCAAGGTAAAGAAACAAGTGTTCTTTCGTCTTCGGAAAATCCATTGAGCATACTTATATCTCAAAAACTAAAGATGTTATAGACGTGAAAATTGATATTTGTAATCTATTTTAGAAATAAAGAAATAAGCACTTTTGGGAAAGGAGGAATCAACTTAAGGGGTAGGAAAGGGGGTGAAAAAGGAGTTAAATTACTTTTATGAGTATTCTTTCTTTCTTTCTTTCTTTCTTTCTTTCTTTCTTTCTTTCTTTCTTTCTTTCTTAATCTGCTTACCCTCCAGGGTTGGTTTTTCCCTCGGACTCAGAGGGGGATCCCACCTCTACCGCCTCAAGGGCAGTGTCCCGGAGCTTCAGACTCTGGGTCGGGGGATACAACTGGGGAGGATGACCAGTATGAGTATTCTTATATCTCAAAAACTGAAAATGTTACAGACGTCAACATTAGTATTTCTTATCTCCTTTTAAAATGAAGAAACACGCATTTGCTTTTTTTTTTCGGAAATCGACGTAATGGCTGTGGGGTTGAAAATAAGTAAATAAGGAGTTGAAATATGTTTATGAGCATAATTTATCTTAAATACTGAAGTTTTTACAGACGTCAAAGTTGGTGAATTTTCTTTTAAAATAAAGAAACACGTAGCCTACTTTTTGTTATCGGAAAGTCTACTTAAGGCGGGAGAGGGTTGGAAAGAAGTGAAGAAAAGAAAAAGTTGAATTATTTTTATGAGTATACATTTATCTAAAAGCTGAAGATGTTGCAGACGTACAGACATAAAAACTGGTATTTGGAATCTCCTTTAAAAATAATGAAACACGTATTTTTTATTTTCGGAAAATCCAATGAAGGGGCTGAAAAAAATTGGAAAAGCGGGTGAATTTTTAAAATGAGTACCGGTATATCTACATATATGTGAAAACCTTAATATGATAGAGACAAGAATCTTGGTAGGCCTATTTGGAAAATTCTTTAAAAGTACAGGAACATGTACCTTTTTGTTTTCGGAGGAGGCACTTAACGGGTGGTGAAAAGAAGTGAAAAATAGTTGAATTATTATTTTATGAAGATACTTATATCTTAAAAACTGAAGATGTTACAGACGTGAAAGTTGGTATTTGGAGTCTCCTTTAAAAATAAGGAAACATGTATTTTTGTTTTCGGAAAATACACTTTGATGGCGGTGGGGGTGGGGGAAAGACTGATCAAGGGGTTGAATTCCTTTTAAGGGGATACTTACATATATCTCGAAAATCTAAGGCGTTACATATGTGGGAATAGGTATCTGGAATCTCCTTTTAAAATAAAGAAACGTATTTATTTTTAGACTTGAGAGAAGACTGTTGCTCACATGTACAGTTCTATGTCGCGTGGACGTCTTAGACCCAAAAGATAATACCACAAACATGGTTTACAAAGAATTTTTATAGTTTAGGAATTTTGAGAAAATATATTAGTACAATGCCGAGTAACGATTACTTTGATCAAATTACGAAATCCACGCGAGCGAAGCCGCGGGTAATTGCTAGTAATATATAAGAAGTGAAATAGTCAGTTTATTTGGAAACAAGTGTGTTTTTTCTTACATGCTTTTAACTTTTTTGTGTATTGCCCAGTATTCCAATTGTGTGTACCCGAACTTGGTGTACCAATTGAGGGTTAGTTTTTTTAGCAGACTGTCAAATTAGAATTTTGTTCATATCCAAGTCAACATTTGTAGTCAAGCGGGTTGGGCAACTTATTTCCCACTTGTTCGCAATCTGGGCTCATTAATGTGAGTCAAACCCAAACCATCCTCTTCAGGTACCCACTTGTTCGCAATCAGGACGACACCCGCAATAACTCAGAGTATCGTGGTAAGTGAGGAAGATAGGAGGAAATTTGTTGAACTGGATAACTTGTTGCAACACCTTACTTCGAATCCCGTAGCATGCTTACGGACAAACGATTTGTTCAGGGTGATTTCCGACAAAAGAGTAGCGTTACAAAATTATTTCAAAGTTTGAGCTAGGAAGACTTGGGAGAAACTAGACGAGATGCTCGACTAAAGTGGTATGTTCCGAGCTGTCAGTGGAGAGATAGCGTGGAATGACATTAGTAGACGAATAAGTTTGAGTGGTGTCTTTAAAAGTAGGAAAGATCACAATATGAAGATACAGTTGGAATTCAAGAGGACAAATTGGGGAAAATATTCGTTTATAGGAAGGGGAGATAGGGATTGGAATAACTTACCAAGGGAGATGTTCAATGAATTTCCAATTTCTTTCAAATCATTTAAGAAAAGGCTAGGAAAACAACAGATAGGGAATCTGTCACCAGGGCGACTGCCCTAAATGCAGATCAGTGATGAATGATTGATAGATGTATGGATAGTTGCTATGGAGATCCTACCAGCAAAGTTAAAGGTTTAGCTCAGCATGCGAAAAACAAACAGAAAAGAAATTTAAGACATGTTCTAAACATCTAACAATACTGAATGTTGCCAGAAACCTGAATGCAGCAATATGGTGCTAGCCGACACCACGAGGGGTCACTTACTCTTCTGGAACAATACTTCGGAGATAGCTTCTATTTCCCGTAAACTTCCCACTCCCCGGATATCGCGCCACCAGATGTCTAACTGTGGGACATGCTGAAGGAATCTATTTTCCGGTCAGATGACAAAACTAGAAATGTTCCCGAATTATGAGAGAAGAATCATTGCGGCGACCTGTGTGTATCAGTATGTTCGACAATCTACAGGACCGTTATGAGAGGTAAGAGTGCACATTTTGAATACATGCTGCACGACACAGTCAGACGCATTTTATTGTCGTCACCTAGCACGTTACCGAGGGAGTTGGCCGCGCGCTCAGTGAAGCGCAACTGTGGGCTGGCATTCCGAAGAAAGTGGGTTTGAACCCCACTGCCGACAGCCCTGAAGACGGTTTTCGGTGGTTTCCCATTTTTAAACTAGGAAAATGCTGGTGCTGTAGCTTAATTAACGCCACGGCCCCTTCCTTCCCACTCTTAGCTCTTTCTTATCCCATCGCCGCAATAAGACCTATCTGTGTCGGTGCGACGTAAAGCATGTTTCACCGTCGTAACTTGATGTTCATAGCATGATTTTAAGTTCAGTACCGGTACTGCTTTTTTAGTGCGCATACTGTAACAATGAATGTTATTTGCTTTACGTCCCACTAACTACTCTTTTACGGTTTTCGGAGACGCCGAGGTGCCGGAATTTAGTCCCGCGGGAGTTCTTTTACGTGCCAGTAAATCTACCGACACGAGGCTGACGTATTTGAGCACCTTCAAATACCACCGGACTGGGCCAGGATCGAACCTGCCAAGTTGGGGTCAGAAGGCCAGCGCCTCAACCGTCTGAGCCACTCAGTCCGTCTGTCCGCATACTGTAGCCTTAAATCTACTGTATCTGTACATTTTGAATACTAACCTGGTAATTGGTTTCTACAATGGAATTTTGTATTCTACGTGGAAGGGAATGAGGGCAGAACACATAGAGAACCAAGTGTGCTAAATACACTGACTGACAGAGCAAATGCAACACCAAGAAGGAGTGGTTCGAAAGGGATGAAAGTTGGGGAAAAAACAGAGACGGCACGGACGAATAATTGATGTTTATTTCAAACCGATATGCAGGTTACACAATGCGCACGGCATCGACTCAGTAGGATGTAGGACCACCGCGAGCGGCGATGCACGCAGAAACACGTCGAGGTACAGAGTCAATAAGAGTGCGGATGGTGTCCTGAGGGATGGTTCTCCATTCTCTGTCAACCATTTGCCACAGTTGGTCGTCCGTACGAGGCTGGGGCAGAGTTTGCAAACGGCGTCCAATGAGATCCCACACGTGTTCGATTGGTGAGAGATCCGGAGAGTACGCTGGCCACGGAAGCATCTGTACACCTCGTAGAGCCTGTTGGGAGATGCGAGCAGTGTGTGGGCGGGCATTATCCTGCTGAAACAGAGCATTGGGCAGCCCCTGAAGGTACGGGAGTGCCACCGGCCGCAGCACATGCTGCACGTAGCGGTGGGCATTTAACGTGCCTTGAATACGCACTAGAGGTGACGTGGAATCATACGCAATAGCGCCCCAAACCATGATGCCGCGTTGTCTAGCGGTAGGGCGCTCCACAGTTACTGCCGGATTTGACCTTTCTCCACGCCGACGCCACACTCGTCTGCGGTGACTATCACTGACAGAACAGAAGCGTGACTCATCGGAGAACACGACGTTCCGCCATTCCCTCATCCAAGTCGCTCTAGCCCGGCATCATGCCAGGCGTGCACGTCTATGCTGTGGAGTCAATGGTAGTCTTCTGAGCGGACGCCGGGAGTGCAGGCCTCCTTCAACCAATCGACGGGAAATTGTTCTGGTCGATATTGGAACAGACAGGGTGTCTTGCACATGCTGAAGAATGGCGGTTGACGTGGCGTGCGGGGCTGCCACCGCTTGGCGGCGGATGCGCCGATCCTCGCGTGCTGACGTCACTCGGGCTGCGCCTGGACCCCTCGCACGTGCCACATGTCCCTGCGCCAACCATCTTCGCCACAGGCGCTGCACCGTGGGCACATCGCTATGGGTATCGGCTGCGATTTGACGAAGCGACCAACCTGCCCTTCTCAGCCCGATCACCATACCCCTCGTAAAGTCGTCTGTCTGCTGGAAATGCCTCCGTTGACGGCGGCCTGGCATTCTTAGCTATACACGTGTCCTGTGGCACACGACAACACGTTCTACAATGACTGTCGGCTGAGAAATCACGGTACGAAGTGGGCCATTCGCCAACGCCGTGTCCCATTTATCGTTCGCTACGTGCGCAGCACAGCGGCGCATTTCACATCATGAGCATACCTCAGTGACGTCAGTCTACCCTGCAATTGGCATAAAGTTCTGACCACTCCTTCTTGGTGTTGCATTTGCTCTGTCAGTCAGTGTAATAATAATAATAATAATAATAATAATAATAATAATAATAATAATTTCGTGTGGCTATTTCTAGCCGAGTGCAGCCCTTGTAAGGCAGATCTTCCGATGAGGGTGGGCGGCATCTGCCATGTGTAGGTAACTGCGTGTTATTGTGCTGGAGAATAGTGTTATGTGTGGTGTGTGATTTGCAGGGATGCTGGGACAGCACAAACACTCAGCCCCCGAGCCATTGGAATTAACCAATGAACGTTAAAATCCCCGACGCGGCCGGGAATCGAACCCGGGACCCTCTGAACCGAAGGGCAGTATGCTGACCATTCAGCCAACGAGTCGGGCACCAAGTGTGCTAATATCCCCGTTTATAATATCACTACATTGTGTTTGGTGCTAAATCTCCAAACAAATTGGACAAATAGATATTTCTGAAAGATATAACAATTAATGTCGTTAAGTGTTGTGTGGTCATCAGGCGAAAAATATTACTAGGCACGTGGAAGTTATCAGGAGCTGACTGCTTTTCTTTTTTTTTCTTTTTTTTTTCTTTTTTTTGCTACTTGCTTTATGTCGCACCGACACAGATAGGTCTTATGGCAACGATGGGACGGGAAAAGCCTAGGAATTGGAATGAAGCATCCGTGGCCTTAATTAAGGTACAGCCCCAGCATTTGACTGGTGTGGAAATGGGAAAATGGGAAACCACTGAAAACTATCTTCAGGGCTGGCGACAGTGGGATTCGAACCCACTATCTCCCGGATGCGAGCTCACAGCTGTGCGCTCCTAACCGCACGGCCTACTCGCCCGGTCTGACTGCTTTAACCATCATAATTACTAGGTAAGCTAAGTACCGAAAGGTAAGTAGATAATAATTTCGTGTGGCTATTTCTAGCCGGGTGCAGCCCTTGTAAGGCAGACCCTCCGATGAGGGTGGGCGACATCTGCCATGTGTAGGTAACTGCGTGTTATTGTGGTGAAGATAAGTGTTATGTGTGGTGTGTGATTTGCAGGGGTGTTGGGGACACAAACACCCCGCCCCCGAGCCACTGGAATTAACCAATGAAGGTTAAAATCCTCGACCCGGCCGGGAATCGAACCCGAGACCCTCTGAACCGAAGGCCAGTACGCTGACCATTCAGCCAATGAGTCGGAAATGTAAGTAGATACGTATCATAGAGACTAGTTTCGTTGTAATATTATTTAACCGGGCGACTGTGTCGGAGCAACGTTAAACAAATAGCAAAAATATATAATATGTATTATTAAATTGCATTCTGCGTAGAATGTTCAATAATTGGTCGACAAAATATAATCTTGCACATGTTACGTGATTGTCCCTTCGTACAATAGATTATCCTCCTATTAAAAAAGTATGAAATGTACAGATAGAGTAGGCCTACTGCTGGTGAGGTAAATGTACCGAGGTAACTTGTGGAGTATGCATGCGAGGAGGATCATCATTTCTGCTCAGTGGGATTTCAAACGCATATTTTACTACGAGGAATGCACGCACGATCAGACGATTATTTGGATGCGCTCTTCAGCCAATTGAAAAAAGTCTACCAACACATTGAATAGAAGAGATTAGAAATGGCGAATCGAAAGTGTGTTTATTCCAACTAGACAATTCTGAGCCTCACATGTTTGGGTCAGTAACTGAAAGTTGCACAATATTGACTGGAATTTCTTACCACCTCCACCATATTAATGGACTCGACACCATCAATATTCTACTTATTCCAGTCTGTCCAGAAATCTATCGGTGAATTCAAATTTGAGAGAAAAGCACATAAAAAGAAATTCGTCATTCGAAATCGGCCCAATTCCACAAAGAATTAAATAGCCTACCGGAAATATGAGTAAGGTAATTATTACTGTAGAGTCTCAGTATTTCGACCTTCTCGTGACCACAGGGTGTCGGATTATTTTGGTTTATAGGCTATATCTGTGGTTGTATATAAAGAATATAGGCCTACTTTGCATTATTAAAGGAGATTAAATCGTTTAACTTGTCAAGCCACCTATTACTAACACGAAAGTCACCTTTGCCCGTAATTTGTTTCTGAAAGAACTTAGCTTTTTCTTTAAGAATATCTCTGGTAATGGATGCATTCCTCGGGAAACTATGCATACACATGTGTTGTGCAGGAATTACAAGGGCGTTAGGAACAGCACCAGCATCCAGTGCAACAGTTAAGTACGCAAGGTGGGAGAAAGGTAGAATTACTGGGCTCACCGGACTGCCGCTAATCATACGAATATTATATACTACTACTACTACTGCTACTACTAATAATAATAATAATAATAATAATAATAATAATAATAATCTTCTTTTCCTACCGCTTTTCCCACATCTGTGGTGTCGCGGGTGCGAACTGTGTCGCACATGAGGATTTGACCCTGTTTTACGGTCGGGTGCCCTTCCTGACGCCAACTCTGTATGGAGGGATTTACAGTAATCACTATTGCGTGGTGGTTGGTAGTGTAATGTGTTGTCCGAATATGAAGAGGAAAGTGTTGGACGAATACAAACACCCAGTCCTCGGGCCAGAACAATTAATCAGAGGCGATTACAATCCCCGACTCAGCCAGGAATCGAATCCGGGACACTCTGAACCGAAGGCCTCAACGCTGACCATTCAGCCTGTGAGTCGTATAGTAATAATAATAATAATAATAATAATAATAATAATAATAATAATAATAATAATAATAATAATAATAATAATAATAATAATAATATCTACGGGCCTAGATTTTTAAAAGAATTTCTGTGTAACGGTCGTGTAACAATTATAATGTAATAATAATGCATAGTTTTAAATGCCGCACTTCAGTGGGTTTCAGTTCAAATCCAGATCTTCTTCCTCTTCTTATTATTAACCTCTTTTCCAGTTTATTAAGGTCGTCAAAGATGTAGATTTGGCCCAGTTTTACGGCCGGATGTCCTTCCTGACGCTAAACCTATGTGGAGCGATGTAAGCCTATTCGCTGTTGCGTGTTCCTGTGGTGGTTAGTACCATGGTGTGTTGTACTTAGTCGAAGAGAAGTGTATTAAAACAAACACGAACACCCACTCCCCTAGCCAGAGCTCAATTCAAACCCAGATGTTTCAACATAATACGCAAGGCAGAAAAAAGGCCGAATTACTGGACGTTGATACTTAACACACCACGAAAATACCCAGCTGCACAACGAACACAGAACCATAGCATACATTACGTGTCGTAATGGTAATAATAATTTCGAGTGTCTATTGCTAGCCTGGTACTGTAAAGGCCACCACACACAGAAAGCCAAGCTAAGCTACGCTACGCTATGCTACGCTAAGCAATGCCAAGCTGTGGTGTGCTATGACACGAATAAAAAGCTAAGCTAAACTATGCTAGGCAGAACTTTTATTGTCTCGCTGTTGTTAATAATCAATTACTCTCTCTCTCTGTACTATTGCTCGGCGGCATGATTTTTTTTTCCGAAGGGGTTCGACTGGCTGAGATTTTGTATGTGTGGGGGCGGACGGAACAGATGATGAATCAGATATATGTGATAGGGAGTGTAGGTCTACACGTTCCGGACTATCACAGTCATCTGGGTGGCTACTTCAATTATCTCTTGACGTCGATATGTTTCCTGCCTGTCAATGTTTGAAAGTATGCTGGAAGGAAAATTAAGCTATTAATACACATCCAAACGTATATTAAGAAATGACACATGGAGATCTATTTATGGAAAATGAGCATATTGAACTGCCCTGGTTCTTGTGCTTCAAACGCAATTATTCATGTTGTTCATTTTATTAGTGAAATGTTGTCTTAGCTGTAAAACATAACAAATCCAGACGTTCTTATTGTCTTGTAACCTCGAATGAATTACATGCGTTTTAAATTATAATATACTCAACATATAAATTCACTTTTAACTTCATCGATTTTTAACATTTAAAAAATATTTTTAATATATTTAAGAATATGGCATACAGTTGTAGAACAGCGCGTCAACTGTACGGTATCTGCTAAATTGTAAATAATGTGCGTAAAGCCATGTGAAAAATGTATTCTTCTCAAACAACTAAAACTGTCAAAATTGTGATTATATAGCTCATTTATAAATAGTAGTCTACTTACAATAAATTTGAAGTACTGAACTTATTTCTACCAACAGTTTTCCTTTCTTATCAAGTCTCTCTAGTACTTTGATGATGATGTATCATAAAGGCAGGGATATCTTTTCACCTCTCAATTAGCCGTTCTTCTTTTGGCCTGTTATCCATTGTATTAAAATATCGAAGTACTACCAGAAGAGACTCACACGACACGACTAAATACACACGACACCCCGCCAGACCAACTGCTCAGAAATGAAAAGCGCGTGTGCCAGGCCAGCTACAGCCAAGAATGTCGCTTGCCTAGCGATCTGTCTAGCTTAGCTTAGCTTTGCATACTATAGCTTAGCATAGCGGCCTGTGTGTGTCATCGTACTTAAATGCATTGGGAGCGATATTTTTCACAACTCCGCTTAGCTTAGCCTAACTTTCTGTGTGTGGTGGCCCTAAGTCTGACCCTTTGACGAGTGTAGGAGGTATTTGGTGTGTTTGGGAAACCGCATATTATTATGGTGGAGCACAGTGTTGTGCGTGGTGTATGAGTTGCAGTGGGTGTTGGGAACAACATAAATAGTCCCCGAGCCAAGAGAATTAACTATTTCTGATTTAATTTCCCAACCGTATTGGGAATCGAACCTGGTGTCCTTTGAACCAAAGGTTACTGTGCTGACCATTCAGCCAGGCTGCCGGACGTGGTATAAAAACGAACAAAGTGAATAGCAACGAAAAAAGATAGTGAATGACTTTAAAGATTGCTCTTCAATGAGTGGCAATTCAAATTCAGATGTTACAATATAGTAGGTACACAAGGTGGACAAAGTACCGAATTACTGGACGTGATGGACAGCTGTACGGCAGGATTACAAGATCGTACTGTATTGGGAATAATAAACAAGCTTTATGAAAACCTGAAGAAAAGCAGTCAGTTGTTTTTTTTTTCAATTCTAAGAGATTCTTTAGCAGAAGGATTTCGGTTTTCAAAATGATCAATCTATATAAATAAAATTGTAGGGGGTCCGCTGTCTGTAATTTCTTTTGTTTTGCCAATTTTTCAGATATTTATCCGTTTTAGGTCAACTCAAGACCGAATCGGTGGTTTTTACGTTTCGTGTCTGTTTGTTTGTCTGTTTGTCTGTTTGTCTGTCTGTCTGTTTGTTTGTCTGTTCCACCATCACGTCGAAACGGCTGGATAGATCTCAACCAAACTTCATATTTAGAGTAAACTCATCCCGGGGATGGTTTCGATATGCATATCATTTTAAAATCTTTCAATACTCGGGGGATTTATAGGAAAACCAGAACGGTTTTTCCACCATCACGTTGAAACGGCTGGATAGATCTCAACTAAACTTCATATCTAGAGTATACTCATCTCGGGGAAGGTTTCGATATGCATATTATTTTAAAATCTTTGAATAGACCGGGGGTTTATAGGAAAACCAGAATGGTTTCTCCACCATCACTTCGAAACGGCTGGATAGATCTCAACCAAACTTCATATTTAGAGTATTCTCATCCCGGGGAAGGTTTCGATATGCATATCATTTTAAAATCTTTCAATAGACGGGGGTTTATAGGAAAACTTGAATGGTTTTTCCACCATCACTTCGAAACGGCTGGATAGATCTCAACCAAACTTCATATTTAGAGAATACTCATCTCGGGGAAGGTTTCTATATGCATATTATTTTGCAATCGTCGAATAGACGGGTGGTTTATAGGAAAACCAGAATGGGTTTCCTCCATTTTCTCTTATGCTATTGATTTTTTGTAAACTTCGTTTACCGCACGTGAAACGTCTCTTCATTATAAACAACTTTTGTTATGTTCATAATTTACCTTACTCTTCACATGACGGAGAAATTTACAATTTTCCGCTGGTATCATGCTCTGCATTGAGTGACCGACAGACCGACAACGAAACTACAGGTTACCATGGCAACGTCTCTGACTGCATGCCAGCAGGGAAGTAACGTATTGCCATTTTCCTCATCATGCTTTTAAATTCGTGGTTGTTCCTTGGGTAGAAGGCAAGAGAGGCGTCAATCGGCCTATCTGCGGGATATTGGCGGAATATCGTTGGATATTATAACCGCCCTCGAATAGATTAAGTAATAACACCATTAGTCATCTTCTTATTATTTGTTTACCTAAGAATCACTGACCTAAATTTCTCCTCTGTTACCGCTTTATTATATCCATTACTCACACTAGCATAATTTATTGAGGGGCATTTGATTTTCCAATACATTCACTTGGCATTTACATATTTGTCGTTATCCGGCTGTCCGCAGTTATAATCCATTTTCTATTACTTTCAACTTTCTTAACTGTATTATTTCTTCCTTAATTACGACGTATGTACGCGAGTGCTACAAACTACTGGATGTATTTCCACCAAGACTCATATTTAGAATACACCTGTCCTTGATAGGTTTTGGGCAAATATTGTTTCTAAATCCCTGAACTGACTGGGGGTTTATACGAAACCGAAACAGTGATTTTGCACTTCCACAAAATATACACAACCAAACTTAATGGAAATCTACCTACCTTGGTAGATAATAATTTCTAAACCTTTTTTCTCATGTGCATCATTTCGATACGAGGATTAATAAGGGAGATATCATTAACGGACCGTTTTTCTGTACAAGTCCCATCGGACTTAACTCCCGAGCGGGTGCGTGTAAAGCGTACTCCTTACAATTTGAAAACTACTGAAGACATTCGAACCAAAATTTATATTTAGCATCCACCTGTCCAAAGGTAGGTTTTAAACGTAAATAACATTTCATGTTCCGGAATGGACTGGCGGTTTATATGGAACCGAAATGGTGATTTTACTCTTCCACAACATATACAGAACAAGACCAACCTGACTGGAAATCGACCAAACGTGATGGAATTCCACCTCTAAACCTTTTTTTCATGTGCATTCTTTCGTCAGGAGGATTACTAAGGGAGATATCATGAATGGTCACTTTTGCAGGTTAAGTCCAGCGGACATAGCCCAAAAGGTGTTTTACATGGAGCAGATTCCTTATCTATATAAATCAAATCGTAACGACTGTGTGCCTCTACACTGACTATTTTGGCGAAATTTTCGTACAGCTTTCCGTTTAAGGGGTAATAATGACCATCTCCATAATTTATGGTTTAGTTTCCTGAAAGTACTAATTTTTACCCGCCTCGCCCAAAATCCAAATTGCGCCATAATCTGCCAGAAGAAAAAGAAGATAATTGAAATTTGACAAAATTATACGTTTAAGCCTGTAACGAACGGAAAACTTCCTAGATCATTAAATTTTTCACTTTGAATCCCCGAAGTACACTGACTGACAGTGACAATCCAACACCAAGGAGGAGTGGTTCGAAAGGGATGAAAGTTGGGAAAAAAACAGAGACGGCACGGATGAATAATTGATGTTTATTTCAAACCGATATGCAGGTTACACAATGCGCACGGCATCGACTCAGTAGGATGTAGGACCACCGCGAGCGCCGATGCACGCAGAAACACGTCGAGGTACAGAGTCAATAAGAGTGCGGATGGTGTCCTGAGGGATGGTTCTCCATTCTCTGTCAACCACTTGCCACAGTTGGTCGTCCGTACGAGGCTGGGGCAGAGTTTGCAAACGGCGTCCAATGAGATCCAACACGTGTTCGACTGGTGAGAGATCCGGAGACTACGCTGGCCACGGAAGCATCTGTACACCTCGTAGAGCCTGTTGGGAGATGCGAGCAGTGTGTGGGTGGGCATTATCCTGCTGAAACAGAGCATTGGGCAGCCCCTGAAGGTACGGGAGTGCCACCGGCCGCAGCACATGCTGCACGTAGCGGTGGACATTTAACGTGCCTTGAATACGCACTAGAGGTGACGTGGAATCATACGCAATAGCGCCGCAAACCAAGATGCCGCGTTGTCTAGCGGTAGGGCGCTCCACAGTTACTGCCGGATTTGACCTTTCTCCACGCCGACGCCACACTCGTCTGCGGTGACTATCACTGACAGAACAGAAGCGTGACTCATCGGAGAACACGACGTTCCGCCATTCCCTCATCCAAGTCGCTCTAGCCCGGCATCATGCCAGGCGTGCACGTCTATGCTGTGGAGTCAATGGTAGTCTTCTGAGCGGACGCCGGGAGTGCAGGCCTCCTTCAACCAATCGACGGGAAATTGTTCTGGTCGATATTGGAACAGCCAGGGTGTCTTGCACATGCTGAAGAATGGCGGTTGACGTGGCGTGCGGGGCTGCCACCGCTTGGCGGCGGATGCGCCGATCCTCGCGTGCTGACGTCACTCGGGCTGCGCCTGGACCCCTCGCACGTGCCACATGTCCCTGCGCCAACCATCTTCGCCACAGGCGCTGCACCGTGGACACATCCCTATGAGTATCGGCTGCGATTTGACGAAGCGACCAACCTGCCCTTCTCAGCCCAATCACCATACCCCTCGTAAAGTCGTCTGTCTGCTGGAAATGCCTCCGTTGACGGCGGCCTGGCGTTCTTAGCTATACACGTGTCCTGTGGCACACGACAACACGTTCTACAATGACTGTCGGCTGAGAAATCACGGTACGAAGTGGGCCATTCGCCAACGCCGTGTCCCATTTATCGTTCGCTACGTGCGCAGCACAGCGGCGCATTTCACATCATGAGCATACCTCAGTGACGTCAGTCTACCCTGCAATTGGCATAAAGTTCTGACCACTCCTTCTTGGTGTTGCATTTGCTCTGTCAGTCAGTGTATATCGAAATACGCAGGCAATTTTAATGATGGTGCAGACCTTCGGAAATTCCTATCCTATAACGGATTGCACAATCTCCGTTCAATTTGGAATGATCTACAACCGTGGTCTTATGACTTTTTGCCGTATCTGTATCCCTTTTACGTTTGATTTTACTCTTTAATCGATGTTAAGTCAATTTGGAATTTTCACATGCATAATTCATACTTTCAATTACTTATATGAAATACAGAATCATTAAACTCTTCACGAAAATTGGCCCACCCAGTAGCCATATGTGAGCCAAATGCTATGTATGTATCCGAAAAGTAATGTAATGTGAGATAATCTTACAAAACCTTTACCCTGTTCCACGTTTCTAATTCAATCTGACCCAAGAATAGATGACTTATCATAGGACCAGCCATTTAGGCCACTAAATCCGGCGTGTCTTATGGTATAATCCTTTGTCGATATGACGTACGTTTAGTAGCAGTTAATCTGTAAATGAAGGTCTTCAATATTGTAAATACGCATATACTTTCGTATGTCGATCTATATATATTCACTGATGTCGATTTTTAGCGATCGAGAAAGGGTGGGTCTGCTATTGTAATAAGTACTCCCCACACCGACTTTGACTGGCAGTAGGAAAGGGTTCCTTCTCCAACTCCTGTGTAACTGTCATTAGTAAGGAAAGCCTACAATTATAATGAATTGTTCCCTTCTCGATTTGACTTGCAGAAGGCAAGTGAGCATGCAGTTTTGTTTAAAACTCCCCTACCCGATTGTGTTTGGCAGTAGGCAAGGGTGCCTATCATTATAAAGAAATGTCCTCATCTAAAATGTGACTGGCATTAGGCATAGTGGCCTGCTATTTTGATGGAAACTCACCAACTTGGTGTGACTGGCAGTAAGCTGGCTGGCAGTAGGAAAATGGGCCTGGCATTATAATGATAACTGCACAACTCAATTTCGAGTGATAGTAGGGTAATTGCCTGCCATTATAATAAAAACTCCTCAACTGAAATCTGTCTGGAAGTAGGAAGGGGGCTGCCATATTAACGAAAACTCCCCAAATCGATTTTGTCCGCGTAGTAGGCAATGGGGCCTGCAATTATTACGTAATCATCCCAACTCGATTGTGAATGGCAGTAGGCAAGTGAGTCTGCCGCTATATCACAAATCCGTAACAAACACTTTACATTGGAAACAACGTACGGGGAACTCCTCATGCTCTTTCTCGGATAACGCTAAGAGACATGCAATTTTAAAACAATCTTATTTACTGCATGTACACTATTTACTTCGATAACCGAATACAATGTAGAATACCGTAGCGAAGCACGGGTACATTCGCTAGTAAGTAATAAACTCCACCAGTGATGGGCTTTGGCCCGCTAAGCGAACGTTGCTAAGTCTAAAGACCCGAAGTTTACGGGATGAGTCCTGTCGGCCGTTACTCTTGGCTTTATTCGCTATAAGATAGCTTCTCAAGTTCTCATGTAGGCTGGGTGGACCTCAACCCAGCCGTCAGATTCGGGTAAAAATTACCCGTCACCAAGCCAAGAATCGAACCCGTTGCATCCGGGTAAGAGGCAGGCCCATGTCTTAAAAAGGGTTCATTAAGACTTCAATAAATCTTCAGGCATACATATCGTGTATCAGAGTACTTCAAACGCTAAGCGATAATATTGTTATTTGATATAGGCCAATTTTTACGACTTTCGGTGACGCTAATGTGCCGAAATGTTGTCCGGTAGGAGTAGTTCTTCACCTCAGTGAATCTAACGACACGAGGCTGACGTATCTGAACACCTTCGAAAACTATCGGATAAAGCCAGGATCTAACCCGTCAACTTGTTCTCAGAACGTTACTACTCTCCCATCGAGCCACTCAGATTGGCAAATGTTAAATTACGACAAAGGGATTAGAATTCGATATCTGAACTTTTTAGTATCTAGCTATACAAGGCGAATGTCAATTGCTCCCTCATCTGAGATAACTTTCCGCCGCCCTTAGAGGGAATATTTCAGTTGGTGAAGTGATTCAGACGACAGACGGGTAACCACCATTTCATTTTAAGTCTGCTATCAGAAACTATTTTTATATTCAGTAATCAGACATGTTCGAGGAAGACCCATTGGCTGAATCTCTGATGTAGAAGTATCCGAGGAAAGACTAGTAATCGTTGTAATGGAATGTGCACCATACTGCATTTGCTATCGAATCCCGTGCCGCACGGTTGCCCTGTCGTAGATTCTCGCTGTGTGCGCTAAATGATAACAAAGCATGACGTCATGACAAAGGAGTCCCTGGTCTCGTAGAGGTACGACCTGTAGGAATGTACACCTGGTTGTCAGTACACTTGTGTAAATATTGATGATAGGTACCTTAGGTGTGGAAACAAACGGGAACATTGACTGGCAGCAGTGAATGGGCTTTGCGCAGGTCAAGAGTAGCGGTAGTGGTTTGTAATTAGCCAGGAGCTCGAGTACTCAATACCTCACCTCATCTTCCTCCTCCACACGCGTTTCACTGGGAGCAGGCTGACTGCTGGTGAGGGCAATGACCTCAGCTGAGTTTCTCCCGCTCGCTGCTCCCCCACAGACACACAAACACACAGACATACTCCTTCCACCGCAACAAACAAACCAGTTTCCAGCTCTTTGTCTAGTTCCCAGTGCTCGATTAACCGTCTATAGTCACATTTGTTCTGCCAGATCCGGTTCTGGGCGAGGACATATCTGTAAATAAATGACAGAAGAGTGCCTCTGAAAATTTCGGGTATTTCTACTGTTGAAGTGGGGTCTCACATTTACTCAGTTGCTGAAGGAAACAAATTCTATACTATTGCCCTAGGTTTCCTCACTAGTTCTCTTCTTCCTAAATTTAGTATGCCATTATAATAAAAGAGATAATACCTCTGAGGTAAAATCCTTGCAATAATTGCGCACTCCTTCTTCGCACATGTTTATCATTAAATGATCTAAATTATTTCATATAACAGAAATATACTCTACATTTTGTCTTTGGTCTAATAGTTTAAACATTGGAAGTCTACATGAAAAATATATTCGTAAAATTAGTAAATATTTCTTCCTAAATCTATAGGCTACATTTTATTTAATTGGACTACAGAATATAAATTTCGTCTAATTCAAGCCACCTATGTATGTGCAGTACCTTACGATCAAATAGCGAGGTCACGTTTAGTTTGTCTTATAGGTAAATACATAGGCTACTTATCGATGAAACTCATAGCTATTATTGCATAGGACCGGAGATTTAAGGAAGGTAAATTTAACGATCGAAAAACTTGGACATGTGTTTTGCTTCATTACCTTATCATTCATACAGTTCGATACAAGAACAATATGAGCAAGTTTGATGAAAGTGTGTTTACTTTGAGCCACTACTGTGCATGACACCACGCTAGCAAATATTCCTTGTCCTAAGTTTCCTGAGTTCTGCGCTTTTTTTGTTCCCCATCGGTTTCACGTACAGTAGGCACTCTTATCTTATTTTCCTCCCTCAGTATATTTTAAATATTGAATTATAATATTTACACCTCCGATGAACAAAATAAAAGTAAATTATTCCACAGGGGGATGCAATAGAACAGTACATGTCACACATTCCAACTCATTTCTGTGCTGACTTCTGTAAATGAATTTCATTAAACGTGGGAGTTTCCTTCGTTAATGAATGCTTTCTAGGTTTTGTAACTAAGGTAATAATAATAATAATAATAATAATAATAACAAAACGTGTCTTCAATATAAATAAATGTTTAATATTTGTCAGTCTACAAGAATTATGCCTTGAAAAGGGATATTTAAATGCGCCAGTAAATCAGTCGACAGGAGTCTCCTCCACTGAATCATACTTAAATATCAGTGGACTGAGCCGGGATTCTATATCATGACCTCGAGTATTGAAGACGTGCTCCTAACCAGCTCAGCCGGGGCCATTTTTTAAGTACTCACGCCCTCATTACAACATCACTTGGAGCCCTCTGTTAGCTCCTTGTTTATTATTAGCAATTGCATTTCATCGATAGTCAGTCATGGATACTGGGGTGTTATTGTACGAATACCAGTTCCTTAATTGAGATTCCATAGGTGTTTACTCCCTCTGAAGGCTGGGCACCAGTACCGCCATCTACTGGCAAGCAATTGAGATACAGTGCTTCAAGTCAACAACAACTACAGAGCCAATTTCCCGCAGCAAGTCGTATTCATCTATTTTTTCACAGATAAGTTCATCAAGCAAATGGAAGGCTATCAGTAACATATTATATTACTGAATCCGGTTTGTTAGCCGATTAGCTATACTTTAGAATTAACTGTATTCGGAAGAGGACCGTCCCCTATTTAATATGCATAAAAAAGCATAAATCCCATATGATGACTATTAATTCCACCTCTGTAACTGTTGCAAATTAACAATGTGAGGATTGTTTGGGTCCCCTTATGTATGAATATTCCCAACAACATATATATTAATTAGAAATCATTGTGCCTACTGTATATGAGAGATACAGGTATTTGGTAACAGTTTCATTCTGTTCTCAAATGTGCTCGCATTCTTCGGCCACAAATGTGGATTTGAGCAAATTTGTTGTAATATTCAGGATTAATCTATACATTCATTTGTCGACATGCGAAGTAAAGCAAATTGTATAAGACTATATCCTTGACATCGCATGATAAGCGACTATTTTCAATTTCGTTCTCTGTAAAACTAAAGACTGGTGATGAATCACAGTGAAATAATGATGTGCCAAATCATTAAATTTTACATCGTAATGAACACTCACTTAGCTCATCAAACGAAAATACTTTCTCAGAGAGTTAAAAAAATGAAACTAATGCACGAAAAGAACATAATATTTTCTAATTTCTCTGGCGTTCGCGGTTCAGATCTCTGTAGTTGTGATTAGAATATTTCACCAATATGTTCATAATTAGGAAGGGAATAAATCTCAAACTGTAATGAAAATAGGAACAGGCTACGGTTGTTCATTCAATATCAGGGAACGTATAGCGGTAGGAAAATATCCAAGATGAAACAAGGAACAGCATATCAAACCTAGAAGTAAAATACGGTAGGATAAATAGTTGGGGGCAGAATAAAGAAGCACTGTCAATACAAATCAAACACATAGATCACAATGTCAAGTTGAATGTCTGAATTAAGTATAATTGAAATATCGTCTGTCAATGAAGCAGAAGTATTCAACATCTGCAGGAGATTTATTATTATTATTATTATTATTATTATTATTATTACGTTGTTGTTGTGGTTGTAGATCTGATCAAGAATTTATGGAGTAGCCTATACTTTGAGGAGAGTGTCAGAGAATGAATCTATCACCTATATCAATGTTGTATTCCGCATGCCGCGGCTTCCAACTTGATAGGCTTTAGACCCACAATGTCATTCTGAACTATTGGTATGGTAACACTAGCACTTCTGTAGACGTGCTGTTCAGTAGGTTATCGTAAGCGTTACGGATATAAAACTATGCAACCATTTAACATATCGTAATTAAAAGCAGATTTGGGGAACATGAGCTGTCGACTGTAACAAGAAACATAGTTCCACATCATGACTTTCCCAAAAATCGGCGAAAAACTAATCGAATATTGCGTATAAGAATTCAAGAATCAGAAACCAAATAAATTGTCACTGAAGGCTACAATGGGAGGCATAAAACAATGGATGATAGTGTGTTAAAACACTCCGTTTTTATTTGTCTTCTGATTTCGTAATTGTGTGTACTCACCATCGTACGTGATGATGATGACGATGGTGACAGGTGGATTAGTGGACCTAACTGCTTACTCACGTATTTATTTATTTATAAAAATTATGAGACACTCGTAAACTGTTATAAATCACCTGCCACACGTTAGCGTAGAACAAAACACACTGTCAAATAAATGTAGGATTCTGTAAGAACTTTAAATGTACGTTATTTGTTTTCTTGTTTCCCATGTTCAAAAGTGAATTATCCTCTATTGTAATTACTCGCCATCATTTATTTTATTAAAGGAATAAACAGAGGTCGTTTGTCATAAATTCCCGAATTTACCGCAGCGAGGTTGTCGGCTGACAAAAGCAAGAACTGTTTAAATGTTTTAAAAACAGCCGACGTGGATACATGGCTAAGAACGACTGGAATACCATTACGTGTGCACTTTTGCTGCAAGCTGAGTACGAACACTTACATAATAGCACAGTATAGTTCAGATCACGAGCCACGTGTAGTTGGAGTGCGGAAGTAGTAGACAGCACACCCCCAACTTCAAGATGTAGCACGCACCGTGCGCCGACAACAACCTCGCCAGTGCCCAGCCACTGCGCGTCTGAGCTGGGTCTCACTCTCCGGCCTCTCGTTGGCTGCTTCCCACCATCTCAAATATCTCGATCCGCCCAAAGGCCAACAAGAGAGCAGCTGCCCCCACCCCCTCGTCGGTTTCTCCTCCCCCCTGGTGGCACTTGGACAGCTGATGATTCACTATAAAAGACAGCAAGGACAAGGAAGGTGCGTGTTAGTAAGAATCTGCACTGGCTCGCTGATAAGATGTTGGTAGAGCGTGGCTTGTTGTGGGTTTGGCGCGAGGTAGTGGGCAGCGCAGACCTGTGTTGGACTCTCGTAGTGTTTCTCGCTGTGCTGGTGACCGTCAGATTCGCGCAGAAATTCCACGAACTGCGAGCCCTTCCTCCAGGACCATGGGGAATCCCACTCATCGGCTATCTGCCTTTCCTCAAGGGCGACACTCATCTTCACTTCAAGGAGCTGGCTAGGAAGTACGGGTCCATGTTCAGCACGAGACTTGGAAATCAGCTGATCGTAGTCCTTAGTGATCACAAGATGATACGGGAGGCCTTCAGGCGGGAAGAATTCACCGGCCGTCCACATACCGAGTTCACCAATATTCTGGGTGGATATGGTGAGTGACAGATTTTTATTTATTTATTTAACGTAAATTAAAATTCATCGCCTGTTTTATTTGCAAGTTGTGGGCTTCCTGTAAATTTTCCTAGTTGCTTGGGTGTCACTGACCGTGTGCTGTATGATACAATCTGGTTGGTATGGTTGTTACATAGCCCAGCTATTGATGAGTCAGTCTGAATTGTAACTGCTTGAATGTGTGAGGACAGTACTGTTAACCAATCATGTTAAAGCTAATAACTTCAGAATTTAATTCGAGGTCTTCTGGTTCGAAATCCAGATCACTTGCAAATGTTTCAGTATGTTGTCTTAGGTTCAGTAAGTTATTGGACAGGAAGAACAGCTTCAAAAGAACTTTGCAAGTAGTGTTGAAGAAACGTAGTTGAGTATCATTCGAACTTCAAAATGTAGTTGATAAAGAGACTTCCGCTTATGGTATTAAAGTTAAAGTGAGTACTAAAATGCTAGCCACTAAACTTTAATGCCAAGTGCTCGAGGCCAGACTGAATACAATCTGTGTGGTCAATATAGGCTACTATTAATGAATATACAGTAAGAGTGAAGGAATATCCCTAGAGTTAGAAATGGACACATTTTTAATTCACAATATTGTTTATTTTTTATCCGGTCGAACCTTGATTAAAAATGCATTTTGACTGTTAGGAGTGCGAAGTGTTTAATTTCGAATACAGTAGATGTATCTTCTTTGATTTGTTTATATATTTCCGAATATTGCATTATTTCTTTGGTTTATTTACATACTACTAATGTTGCCCTTCCTGCAATGATAATTTAATAGAAGGCCATTGTACTTGAATATTTTTCCCCTCACCCCGTCACTTAACAATCCCCTCTCCCAACTTACAACTGTCAATGGTTCTGTAATGGCACGGTAACGTCCAGTTTAATTGTGACATTAGAGCACATTCCAGAAATCAGCACGAATTTCTTAGAGGAGTACAAGTAGCTTTCAACCAGCTTGACACATGAAAATAATAACAATAATGTTTGTTACGAGAACCCGAAAAGCCTGTAGGCCTACTCTTGTTGCCCTGCTCGCAACTTCACTTACATTCTCGTAGACATCAACTCAGTTTTAGTTCCCTCGTATGCAGCATTTTCTTTCTTCTCTTCTTTCTTAGGTACTGCTTCTTTTTTTGTCCATTCCAAATTATGTTCGGCTTACCAGCCTTCATAGCCGATTTCTATGAATTTTCACATAAGAATGTTCAGTTTCAAAAATCTTTTAAATTTGCCGTAGGCCTACATTTCTGCATGCATTCTAATGAACTGTTGTTGTGTACTGAATATTGACCTATGTTTAGAGCGGGATCTATCGTAACCTAACGGAATTTGGAATTGGGATTTTTTTTTTTTTTTACAATTTGCTTTACGTCGTGCCAAAATTGGTAGGTCTTTTGGCGACGGTGTGATAGGAAAGGGCTAGGAGTGGGAAGGAAGGAAACAGCCGTGGCCTTAAATAAGGTACATCCCCAGCATTTGCCTGGTGTAAAATGGGAAACCACGGAAAACCATCTTCAGGGCTGCTGACAGTGGGGTTCGAACCCACTATCTCCCGAATGCAAGCTCTCTGCTGCGAGACCCTAATCTCGCGGCCAACTCGCTCGGTTGAACTGGGAATAGACACACCGGAAATTGAAATCATATATTTCCGTGCTAACTTATTTAACCCCCTTTTGAATAACCATCGTTTCATGTCCTACAAAGTATGTGCTAATATTCTTGTAGTTTGCTCATATTGCTGTCAGTCTACGTGTTTAACATTCCTTCAGTTAATAACAACATGTTTTTGATTTTGAGTTCCACTAACTACTTTTACGGTTTTGAATTGTGTCCCTCAGGAGTAGGCCTACTATTACGCCACCAGCAGTAAGTCTACCAATAGGAGGTTGGCGTATTTCAGCACCTTCAAATACCTATACACAGTTTTGGTAGAGCGAGGTGTGATACGATATTTGTTCTAGTTTAGCTTTATTTTGCTCGTTGATATAGGATACAGAAGAAAGGACTAGGATTCGGTAGGAAGCGAACATGGCTTTAATTAATGTACAGTCCCAGCATTTGCCTGGTGCGAAAATGGGAAACCACGGAAAAGCATTATCAGGGCTGTTGACAGCTGGGTTCGAATCCAGCATCTCCCAAACGCAAGCTCACAGCTGCCTGACGCGAACCGCGTAGCCAACTCACTCGGTCCTCCGGACTGCGCCGGGATCGAACTCGCCATCTTCAGCTGGACTCAGATACTCAGTCCGACATTATTATTATCATTATTGCTATTATTATTGCAGTAAGCATTTCTCGGTATACGTTCGACTTCATGTAGTGTAAGATACTTGGTTTCTTGCTCAACGACCCTGTGTACCCATTCAACTTGCTAAACTAATCCCTGCACTGGTATTTGTACCGTAGCTTATTTGTAATTAGTTGGTGACAGGATTACGAAAGAAAAGCCGTGGCCTGTATTTTAAGTACCATCCCGATATTGAAGCTGAAGAGTAGGCCTACAATATATCGCAGAGAGGGATGGCCAAGAGTGAGGTTTTGACCTAAGATAATTCATCTCGCCTGTAAATGCTTCATTATTCGGTAGAACGTGGTCTGATACTTAAGATACTAGTTAAAGCTTTACTTTGACCGTTGAAATAAATAAAAGAGTTGCTGTCAATGTGCCGGCCCCGTGGTGCGGGGATAGCTTACCTGCCTCTTACACGAAGGCCCCGGGTTCGATTACCGGCCAGGTCAGGGATTTTTACCTGAACCTGAGGGCTGGTTCGAGGTCCACTCAGCCTATGTGATTAGAATTGAGGAGCTATCTGACGGTAAGATAGCGGCCCAGGTCTAGAAAGCCAAGAATAACGGCCGAGAAGATTCGTCGTGCTGACCACACGACACCTCGTAATCTGCAGCCCTTCGGGCTGTGCGGGGGGGGGGTGCTGTCAATGCCGGATGTATAATATTTGGAACCCCCCTGCCAAATTAATTAAAAAAACCTCCACATAGACTACTGAAGGAAAATTCTGTCAAACGATGGAAATATAAAATAACTAGGCTTGTTTTGCTTGATTATTCAGTATTTATGTTCATATTTTAATCTCAGATAAGGATTCCTCTAAAATTAGTAAACATTAACAATTGCCTACCTACAACAACAATAATAGGTAGGGCATAGACTACATACATGTAGGGCCTATACTGGGTTCAGAAAGCATTTCTTGTTGGATCTTTTGATTTCTGAAGGCTGCAATCATCGTCACGTATCTTAGCTTATGTAAACCTACTTGTTTCAGTCATACTGAGTACGCTTACTTGCATGAAATTTCATGGAAGAGGAATTGTTTTAAAATATGCTATTTGTTCGGTGCGTCGACCTAGAAAGATCTTTTGCCCCTACTTGCACCATATGTGTAAATTTCAGAAGTGTAAAGCGTTGAATGTGAGGAAAGGAACATTAAGGACTACACAGGGATATTAACCATTTACAATTAATAACCCCTGACCCGGCCGGGAATCGAACCCGGGGCTGCCGGGTGACAGGCGGACGCATTGCCCCCTACACCGTGGTGCTGGACATGGAAGGGAAATAAAGAAAATACTGCACAACATACTGAAGTGCCGGGCTGAGTGGCTCGGACGGTTGAGGTGCTGGCCTTCTGACCCCAGCTTGGCAGGTTCGATCCTGGCTCAGTCCGGTGGTATTTGAAGGTGCTCAAATACGCCAGTCTCGTGTCGGTAAATTTATTGGCACGTAAAAGAACTCCTGTGGGACTAAATTCCGGCACCTCGGTGTTTCCTACCCTGTTGATCTGGAGAGAAAATTGAATGTGAGGCAAAACAATCGATATAAACTCCAGAATGACCAACCTACCAGCTGCCGTTCGGAAAGAAATGTCCTAAAAATTAGTAAATATCAAAACTCGAAGCTAACCAAGAACAGGCGATATTAACCCATACAAAATCCCTAAGCGTATGGATCTCTAGGTGCCTCCCCTAGTTTTGCTGTCCATAGATCCGGGCCTGTTGTTCTTCAAGGAAAAGCAGAACAGCTAGACACTTTTTATACATCCTGCATCTTGGCTATTCCTCCAGTGATCCACATGGGATTGAGCAATGCTGAGCAACTGCCTGTTTTTTCTTCTCTATTAAGTGGCAATGGCAATGACTGGCCAATCGTTAAATGAGCTCAAGTGCAATGGCCTCACCTTCATAGCCGTGCGTACCAAGACATATAAACTGAGATGACCACAGGCTAAGATGAGAGGCTTTGTCTGCCACCGTGATCTAGGGGTTAATATTGCAGGAATTTTTTTACAATTGCCTTTACATCGTACCGGCACAGATAGGTCGTATGGCGACGATATGATAGGAAAGGGCTAGGAGTGGGAAGGAAGGGTCCGTGGCCCTGTTTAATGTACAGTTCCGGCATTTGCCTGGTGTGAAAATGGTAATCCACGGAATACCATCTTCAGGGCTGTAGACAGTTGGGTTCGAATCCACTAACTCCCGAATGCAAGCTCACAGTTACACGCCCCTAACTGCAAGGCCAGCTCACTAGGTGAACAGAGAAGTGGTTCAAATCATACTTACCACGATACTAGAAGTGTTCTTCCTTGGTTTCGCGCTTTACCACCAGGGAAATGTCAAGATGATAACTTCTCGATTCTACCCCGAGTTATTTTGAAATACACAGTAGGCTATAGTACAGGCATCATATCAACAGAGATTTCTGCAGACACATTTAGGCCTGCGCATGACTGATCATTGGAATATACCGAGCCACTTTACATGAGGTAACAGCAGTAACAGCAACAAGCGCCTCTATCCTAGCCCATGGTGATAACCTGAAGTTGTAGCCTAAGCCAATATCACTGTGAGACAACCCAGTGACATACGCATACAAACTACATTCACATATAAGTAAGCAGACCTCACTTCTCAGCATTCTTGATCCTATTGCCGTACCGAGCTCGATAGCTGCAGTCGCTTAAGTGCGGCCAGTATCCAGTAATCGGGAGATAGTGGGTTCGAGTCTCACTGTCGGCAGCCTTGAAGATGGTTTTCCGTGGTTTCCCATTTTCACACCAGGCAAATGCCGGGGCTGTACCATAATTAAGGCCACGGCCGCTTCCTTCCAACTCCTAGGCCTTTCCTATCCCGTCGTCGCCATAAGACCTATCTGTGTCAGTACGACGTAAAGCAAATAGCAAAAAAAAAAAAAAATCCTATTGCCACTTTCTAGTGGAATAGGCCTACATGTGGTGGCGGCGAGGAGGGGGGAGGATTCTTCTTCGTTTGATATTTCTCTAATTGCTAATTGACATAAAAGACGCAAAGACGATGAAATTTTATCTCAGAAATGATTTTCAACAGGCCAATAAAATTACTGATACATATATTTCGCACTCGTAAATGCCACCGAATTCTATCAGCGTCTGACCCAATCTAGGAACAGAAGGCGAGTGTCCGATACATGTATGACACAGACGGAATAGAATAATAATAAGAAGAAGAAGAAGGAAAAGAAAAAGCTAGCTGAATGGCTCAGTCGGAAGAGCATTAGTCTTGTGTGACAACTGACGTGTTAAATCGTGGCTCAGTCTGGTGTCGTTTGAAAGAGCTCAAATACGATAGGCTCGTGTCGATATATTGACAGACAAATAAAGGAACTGCGAGTATGGCTCCTTGGCTGAATGATAAACGTAGAGGCCTTTGTTTCAGAGAGTCCCTGGTTCGATTTCATTTTAGACGGGATTTTCAGCCGGCCAATAAATCTACGGATGCAAATACCGCCGCATTCCATTGGGATCCAACCCAATCACAGCTCCGTGACTCGAACTGCGTAGCCACCCACTCGTCCCTTTGTACCACCACAGAAATAGATACGCAATAGTGAAGAATTCCTCCTTATATATTTTGGCGTCAGGAAGGGCAAACAGCCGTGAAACAGGGACGGGTTAACATGTATGACTCACTTCGTACGCTCGACCCCGCCAAGGTGTGGGAAAAGCGGAAGAATATTTTTTTGGGATAAAATTCCAGCACCTCGGTGTCTCTGAAATCGTAGTACTTAGAGGAACGTAAATATCAGTAACATTGATATTATTATTTTCATTATTACTGAAATAATGGTGGTATACTTTCCCAGTAGCATAACTCTTAAATGTCATCCCTTGGGAGTTCGTTTGCATACCAGTTGACACAATATTGTTACATGCTAACAACCTCAGCTGTCGTCAGTTTTTTTAATGGCGTGTGGCCTGGTGCATGTCTTTCGATTTGACGCCGTATAGGCGACCTGCAGGTCTGTGAGAATGGGGCCCTACCTACGATGAAATCAAATGCTGAAAACGTCACAAACGCCATAGGAATTAACTAGTGAAAGTTAAAATCCCCGACCTGACCGGGAATCGAACCCAGGACCCCTTGAACCAAAGGCCAGCATGCTATCCATTTAGCCATCGAGTCGGACAGCTGTCATTAGTGAGAGATGGGATGGAACCCGTATTCTTGGGTCAGAATGCCACCAAGTCATATCTGGCACTGGTCCAATGAATTGACACTCCTTGACCCTTGTACGGTAGCGTGCCTGTCTCTTACCTAGAGGCTCCGGGTTCGATTCTCAGCCAGGGCAGGTTACCCGAAGGCTGGTTTGAAATCCACTCATTCTACGTGAGAACAATTCGAGGAACTATTTGACCATGAGATAGTGGCCTTGGTCTAGAAAGCAAAGAGTAATGGCCAAAAGGATTTGTCACACTGACCACATTTCACCTCGTAATCTGTATGCCTTCGGGATGAGTAACTGTTGTTTGGTAGGCCAAGGCCCGTCCGGTCTGTAGCGCCAGGGTTGGTTGCTTGATTGGCTCGCGTACGCAACGCAAACCTGCTGAAATGTAAGATGAAACCCGCAGTAAGTGGACATCCTTCAGGTCGATTTGATATGAAACTCGTCGTGTTTCCCTTTCGGTAAGTCCAGAGATCCATGAGACAACTTGTAATAATGTGTGGAACATGTTGTCTATGTTTAATCATAATATTTCCGTATAAGTAGTTCCCAGGGGTATTTTCGTGACGCTAACAGTAGGCGAGTCATCAAGTGACTCTGGTATTTATAGTCGTAATGAAACACTCTACTAGGGGATTGTCTTACCGCAGACGCTTACAGTGTCGTGATAAGCCACGCTGAGGTAACCACACGGGCTCAGTGGCAATACATATGCTGAACGGTTAATGTGGTCGTTCCTGCGTTTAATTCCCTTGTAATTGGCTGATGGACAGGAGTTATTATTCAGTACGTGGTGAAGTGGGCAAATATTTTTTATTTGCTTGCTCTTTAGCATTCTAAATATTTCTTGGAATATCTATCACGATAATAACAGTAATAGTTGTTACTATTTTCTTCCTCTGTGGTGTAGTTCGATTCCCGGCTGTGCCACAAAATTTGAAAAGTGGTATGAGGGCTGGAACGGGGAGCCTCGGAAGGTCATCTGAGTAAATGGGGGTTCAATTCCCTTATTAGCCACCCTCGAAGTGGTTTTCTCCTCCAGGAAAATACCGGGATGGTACCTAACTTACGGCTACGGCAGCTTCCTTCCCTATCCATTCCAATCTTCCAATCCCCTCCCCCCCCCCCACCACAAGGCCCCAGTTCAGCGTAGCAGGTGAGACCGCCTGGGCGAGGTACTGGTCTTCCTCCCCAGTTGTATTCGCCGACGCAAAGTCCCGCGCTCCAGGACACTGCCCTTGAGGCGGTAGGAGTGGGGTTCCTCACTGAGTCCGAGGGAAAAACCAAACATGGAGGGTAAACTGATTAAGAAAGAAAGTTTTCACTATTTAATAAATAGTAGTGTTGTGGTTTTTACGTCCCACTAACTACTTTTACGGTTTCCGGTGACGCCCAGGTGCCGGAATTTTGTCCTGCGGGAGTTCTTTAATGTTCCAGGAAATCTACCGATAGAAGACTGGCGTATTTGAGCACCTTCACTAGCCTGAGCCGGGATTCAACCCGACAACTTGAGTTCAGAAAGCCAGCACTCAATACCGTCTGACCTACTGAAACTGGCCGACACATACATTTTTGGGCTAATGAACTCGACGGTAGATTTGTTGAAACAGTAATCACTATACAAATTATATTTAGTTTTACATACGTGATAACAGAATTGAATAATTTTATTTTGGGTAGCCTATCCGTGTTGATGAGGCGGCAGTCTTTTTTCAATTTGCTTTACGACGCACCGACACAGATAAGTCTTATGGCGACGATAGGAAAGGGCTAGGAGTGGGAAGAAAGCGGTCGTGGATTAATTGAGGTACAGCCCCATCATTTGCCGCGTGTGTAACATGGGAAATCACGGAAAGTATCTTCAGGACTGCCAACAGCAGGGGTCGAACCCACTATCTCCCAAATGCAAGCTCACAGCTACGCGACTCTAACCGTACGGCCAACTCTCGGAATCTCTTAAGATCGATAGTAGCTGAAAGGATGTTTAATGGTTGCTATTATTATTATTATTATTATTATTATTATTATTATTATTATTATTATTATTATTATTAGGAACAGGAGTATTAATGGTGATGATGATGGTGGTATATAGTGTATTCATTCGAAGCTAGCAGAACTTGCTGAATTCATTTTTCTGGGATGGAACTGAAGAAGTCACGACATATCCAGGGTCGTAGAAGAGTGTTGTACATACACGGCACTATTATAATAATTGTGGATTAAATTGCGAACCCGGATCGTGGAAGATCGCATAAGTAGAAAAACATTCATTTATGTCCTCCGTGTTCATGGTGACCTTTCGTGGTAACCTACAGTATATTACTGCTGTCGCACTTATATGAATGTGGAATTAGAACGGCTTCTTGGTGGCTAGGCATTACCTACGACAACTAATACAACAAATATTATCTACGACGACTAATACAATAAAATAACATTTACGAATTCGTTTGACACTCTTCCTCCTTCTGAGGAGCTCTGGTTTCATCCAATTTGCTATTATTAACTTACATACATACATACATACATACATACATATATACATACATACATACATACATACATACATACATACATACATACATACATACATACATACATACATGCATACAAAATCATTATAGGCCCTTATGCCTTTCACCGTTCAGTCTTCAAGCCTTTGTTAATTTACTTAACGCCGCCACAATCCCCTGTTTGTAGCTAGTTCTGTGATCTCATTTAGTTCTATGCCTCTTATCGTTAAATAATTAGACACTTAGTCTAATCATCGCCGTCTTCGTCTCCCTCTACTTCTCTTACCCTCAATGGCCGAGTCCAGTATTTTCTCAGGTAACCTACCATCCTCCATTCGCCTCACATGACTCCACCACCAAAGCCGGTTTATGCCTACAGCCTACATGATTACAATTGAGGACCTGTTGACGGTGAGATAGCGGCCCGGGTCTAGAAAGCCAAGAATAACGGCCGTGAGGATTCGTCGTGCTGACCAAACGACACCTCGTAACCTGCAGGTCTTCGGGCTGAACAACGGTCGCTTGGTAGGCCTTGGCCCTTCGGGGCTGTTGCACCACGGGGTTTGGTTTGGTTTATATTTGTTACTTCTAATATATGAATTTGATATCTTAATTCCACACAACTTTCTTTCTTTCTTTCTTTCTTTCTTTCTTCCTTAATCCGTTTGCACTCCAGGGCTGGTTATTTCCTTTCACTCAGCGAGGGATCCCACCTCGACCGCCTCAAGGGCAGTGTCCTGTAGCGTGAGACTTTGGGTCCGGGGATACAAATGTGGAGGAAGAACATTACCCCGCCCACGCGTCTCACCTGCTATGCTGTACAGAGGCCTTGTGGGGGATGGGAAGATTGGAACAGATAGACAAGGAAGAGGGAGGGAAGCGGCCGTGGTGTTAAGTTAGGTACAATCCCCTGGAGGAGAAGTGAGAAACCACGGAACACCAATTCAAGGATGGCTGAGAAGGGAGTCAAACTGACCGCAACCCCCACCCCTACTTAGTTGACCTTCCGAGGCTGAGTGGACCCCGTTCCAGTCCTCAAACTACTTTTAAAATTTCATGGCAGAGCCGGGAATCGAACCCGGGCCTTCGTGGGTGGAAGGCAATCACACTAACCACTACAACACAGAGGCGGCCACTCGACTTTCACTCCCGCAAAGCAAAGTTGGTCTGGAAACAGACCAGTGTAAAGATAGTGTCGTCCGGGAGCTGTCTTCCTTCTTACAGAATAATGTTGATCACACCTGCAAACTCACTGCACTAGCTTTGCTGCACGGGTTTTCATCCACCTTACTCTCAACCAGTGATCGCACCCTCCCTTCCAAAATTTCAGTGAATACTTTGCCTGGTATACTGATCAGTGAAATCTCGATAGTTGTTGCAATCTTTCTTGTTCCCTTGCATTTAGACAGGTGCAATCACTGCTTTCGTCCATTCAGAAGGTACCTTACTAACATTCCATGCTAATTTCATTACTCTGTAAAGCCATTGCGTCCATGCCTTCCCACTGTATTTCGCCATTTGAGTTCTGATTTCATCTGTTCCTGCTGATTTATAACATTCTTCTTCTTCTGATTGTTATTGATTTCCTAGTTTATTTGGGTTAACATTCGCTGCAGATTCGGCCCAGTTTAACGACCAGATCCCCTCCTTACGCCAACTCTCTGTGGAGAAATATATTCACTATTGCATGTTTTTGTGATGTTCAGTAGTATCGTGTGCTGTAGGCTATGTGTATGAAGAGAAGTCTATGAAGTCGGACACAAACAACCATTAGATCAGTTGGGTAGCAGGTTAGACGCCCCACGTTCTGTACTCAAGGTTGTCATTTTCTAAGAGTGCTGAAATGCGAGAGATCTGGGTCAGCAGGTTTACTGCTACGTTGAAAAGCCTCTTTACATAGCATGATTCCGGCACTCTGGAGTTTCTTATGACAGATGAAATGATGGCTTTTAGTGCCGGGAGTGTCCGAGGACATATACGGCCTGCCACGTGCAGGTCTTTGGATTTGACGCCGTAGGCGACCTGCGCGTCATGATGAGGATGAAATGATGATGAAGACGACACGTACACCTAGCCCCCGTGCCAGCGAAATTAACCAATGACTGTTAAATTTCTCGATCATGCCGGGAATCGAACCCGAGTCCCCTGTGACAAGAGGCCAACACGCTAACCATTTAGCCATGGAGTCTTATGACAGCTTATGGGTAGTAACACATGTTACAGTTGTTGCGCTTTATTTGAAAAGTACAGGAGAGGTAGCGCCAACGTAAATGTGGCAGGCAGAAAGATTACAAGACAAAGCTGTCACATCGGAAATGTACTTATGTGAGTAAATTAGGAGAAAAGGGTTAACATTATCTAAACTTGTATCGTATAGCATATGGTACTGAAATGAAGAGCTCCGAATCTCACAATGTTTCTTAATTTTCATTGGAAACTATCATGGATTTTATGATCGTTGTGCAAGATGAATTATGATAATAATAATAATAATAATAATAATAATAATAATAATAATAATAAATACAGCAATATTATTTGCTTCAACCTCGCTGACTTCTACTGCAATGGTAGTTAACATTCTAGATACCCATTCGGTTGGCCCAAGTTCTATCTCGTCTGATACTTTTGGAGAATGGGGTGTATCCAGTGTCGTGAGGACAATTGAGAAGGGGCGTTGTTGTAAGGTCACTCTTTTTATTTTACTAGGCTTGGTTACCGTGAACACTGCGATGGTTGCAGCATGCAGACTACGGACACTTTCTTCGCTGCCGTAGCCCCAGTTAATTACAACTTACGTGCACTAGTTCAGACGCCACCACTGCACAGGTTACCAGACAGTCATTTCATGCACTAAGTACCACCATGTCCCAAGGTCCTGAAATACAAGCAACAAAAAGTGCATTCAGTCTCCCGAAAGTTCTCTAACTAGCTTTAACGTTACCGAGACGACTGGAGAGAAAGTTAATAACTAGGAACTGTATATTGTAAGTTTAAGCAACAAGCAATGGATTGAACAGTTCTCGATTTCGTTATGTACGAGGAAAACAGGCCTCTCCATCTTCTTGTCTCCATTATTTGTAAAAATTCATCGTACATTTATTAGCATACGGTACAGAGTTTACTTGCTCATAGCGATGTACGGTAGATAGGCTTACTAGTGTTTTCGTATCTTCCCTGCTAGGTGCGGGAAGCAATGATACGGAATTGTTCTGCTTGGAAGTTAACGTTAAGTAATGTGCCGAATGCCATTTGGAGACTAATAACTTACAGTCTGTAAACATACTCAGCGTGAGTAACCGTGGATGCAGCTTCCTGGAGCTGATAACATCTAAGTTACCGTGTGTTTAACGTAGAACCGTGAGGTTTTTCGTGTGTCAAAACTAATGCATTTTAAATAAACTTAGGAATTACCTCAAAAAGAAAACATTTATTAACACCTGAAAAAGTATGATTGAACTAAAAACAGAATGACATTCTTCGTTCTTGAAAAACATTACACCAGATTTAATCGAACCACACTTTTATTATTATTATTATTATTATTATTATTATTATTATTATTATTATTATTAAGAATTGATGAATGTTTGAACAAGTGTAAAAACATTTATGTTAAAATTCTATGTAGCCTACACCTTCTTATTCATTGTTGAAATGTTGGAATGTTGAAAGAGTTAATGAGGTACTCGGCTCTCTCCGCACTGATCCAACTAGGACTGCGCTGAAGCACTAAAAATAACCAAAATAAAAACCAACCAAATTTCAAAACTCAAAGCTCAATTCTAAAAACCACCAAGATCAAAATCAAAATGGTAATCAAATTTAAGAAAAGACATCCATCTTCAGTGCTACCGACAGAGGCACTCGAACCCATTATCTCCCGAATGTAAGTTCACACATTCGTGACCGAAACCGTATAGTCTACTCGCTCGGTTAAAGCTAAGTATTAATAACAAAACTATTTTTAAAAGGACTAATACAAAACGAAAAAAAAAAAAAAACAATTCTAACACGACTGAGAAAGGTTATGATCTACACTGGACCCATGTGCAAGCACATACATGATTTTTACTGTTTCGAAACTGTTGATGACTCATGAGGGAAAATATCCTCTGAGTGCTTAAGTCATCATCTTATGGTCGGACAGCACAGGACTGTACCCGTCGCTAGTAACATGTTAGCCCTCCCAACATCGAATTCTTACATAGTTTTGTTTAGTCCTAAAAATACCTTACCGGTACTAGATATTTCCAACCCTCGTGTCATACACTGGTGTTTGTAATCGCAGTGGATATACTGTAGAACATTATTTAAGTACCAATATGGCAAAGTTTTACCCTACGAGTTGGCCACGCGTTTCGGTCTGTGTAGCTGTATGCTCATGTTTGGGAGATGGTGGCTACGAATCCCATCATTGGCATCCTTGAACATGGTTTCCTGTTATTTTACCATTTTCGCATCAGGCAAATATTGGTACTGTACCTTTAGCTAAGGTTACGGCCCCTCCCTTACCAGTCCTAGCTCTTCACCATCCCACCGTCGTCGAAAGAGTTAGAGCGACGTTTTTCTCGGCGCATGGCCTCCGGAGAAGCCTGATGGAGGTCTTTCGAAACAACACCTGTAGGTGACCTGCGTGTCTATGAGGATGGGTCCCTAACTTTGGTGAATTCTAATGTTAAAGTCGGCACACAGACCCAGCCCTCGATCTAGGGGTATTAAGCAATTAAGGTTAAAAATCCTCGACGCAGCTGAGAACTCCTGGGACCAAAGGCCCGCACACTAACCGTTTAGATATGGTGCTGGTCAGAGCGACGTTGGAAAGCAAACCAACATAACCTACTATACTAAATTTTGCCCAAACAAGGGCAGGAAGCTAGAGTAGTACTCACACTGTCTTTCTACCTGTGTTTTTACTTACTTTGTCGATGAGTAGGTATATTTACTTCCAGTGTGTGAAATGCTGTATTGATTGGTCAAGTCGAAGTTATAACTATATCTGTCTTAAAGGCGAAGCTGTTTCCATAACTGTCCTTTTATGAAGTAGGCCTAAAAGTATTTTGGCCTGCCGCAAGTGATAATTTATTAACGCATTGAAGATTTCCGCGGAGCGCCGCGCTTTGAGTGGGTGGATAACGCGACGGTACAGCAGCCACTTGGACGATTCTGAATAGCCTTTCGATAGACTATAGTAGGCCGTACTGCAGGACTGAATAATAACTGGAAAGACTTTGAGAGGTTATTTTATTTTCGTTTCTTTTGATTATAACCGCACTTAGCTAGTCAGTTAACAATTAATTTAACAACCATGGCATTTGCTCTTTGAAGTAGTCTTCTTTGCTGGTTCAGTGCTTGGAACATGTCTGTGATAAGTCTCCTAGCCAAGATCTTTTTGTATACAGACTATATTTAGTAATGAAGCTGTGGCGTTTTTAATAATGTGAAGTAGTTTTCATTAAAATGGGGGTAGGATTTAAACAGGTGGGTTCTTTTCTTATACGTCACACCAACACGGACAGTTCTTATGACAACGATGGGAAGGACTGGACGAAGATTAGGCAGGATGTCACCGTGGTCTTAACTGAGATACAACACCAGGATTTGCTTGGTGCGAAAATAGGAAACCACGGAAAACTAGCTTCAGGGCTGCTGACAGTGGGTGTCGAACCCACTATTTCCCGAATGCGAGCCAACATCTGCGTGACCCAAGTTGCGTAGCCAACTTACTCTGTTTAAATAATTGTTACCGAACTTGAAATAAGATTCTTTCCCTCTTATTCTTTGTCCCAGGGCCGATGACCTAGATGTTAGGTCCTGTAAAATAACGATCATCAGCATTAGAGATGGTTGATCTGAGCATTTCAAAAACAAAGATATTCACATTTTAAAATGTAAATTTAACATTTTCTATCATTAGTAATGTTATCATTTAGCATTTTGTAGCATTTTAAGTTGAACGTAATGTGTTTAATGGAGAATTTGGTGTACAAATATCAACGTGTCAACTGCTGGATTTTCTAGATTTTACAACTTAAATTCAGGAAAATAATGAAAGGAATACATGAACTGGAAGTGCAAATGTGAACATTAACAAGCATGTAAAGTGATTTGGAACTACTTACTCATAAAATATACGTTTATGCATTTAAGAATGTATTCAAGGCAATTTTTATAAATTCCTCTATTGAAAGTTAAATACAAATTATTTCAATTTTCATCGCTGTTCAGATGGTGACTTTATCTAAAAATATCTAGGTATAAGTGTTGCAGAAGCAGCCAATATGTTACAATCATGTCGAAATAGCTCCTACGCCAGTGGCAGAACCTGGTAATTGCGTTGAGAACTCCAGGTAACAGTAGGCCTAGAGATAACAAAGATGAAAGCTGCTAAATCACATTCCTATGCTATTCATAGAAGGTAACAAGAAAAATACATGGAGAGGTTATTAAACTACTTGAAGGAAAGACAGACAGTGTGCCAGTCTTCTGCTTTGAAGTCAATTAAAATTGTAGTACAGACAGCTCATACACTCATCATGACTATTTTCTTCTTATACACGAGAGTGTATCATGTCTGTCTCCTTGGCAGAATAGTCAGCGTACTGGCCTTCGGTTCAGAGCGCGCGGGGTTCGATTCCCAGCCGGGCCGAGGATTTTAACTATGTATGGTTAATTCCTCTTGCTCAGGGGCTGGGTCTTTGTGTTTGTCTTGCTACAGTTCTCTTCACCTACGTACAACAAATCACACTATTAACCACCCGAGAAAGACGCAATAGTAAATACATCAACATAGGTTTGGTGACGGGAAGACATCCGGCCGTAAAACTGGCCAAATCCATGAGAAGTGTCAATACTAATTAACTGGGAAACGGCCAGGAAGAAAACGCGTAAATGTCTCATAAAAAATGTAATGTTGCTCTTATTTCTTGGAAAAACGTGCATTTCGCATTTTATCGCGGATTAAAAAAACGTAATGATAAAATCTACTATCTCAAATCATCTCTTTCATGGACCTTGTTTTTTAAATAATCATATGACTGCTCGAGACCAAAAATGTGCTTCAGTCTCGCCTAGAAGGCCGTGGGTGTGATTCCTCATCGTCTGGTCTAGGCATTAAGAACTAGACTATTACTTCAGAAACTGGATGTCTAGAAGATCACTCCGCCTAGAAAATAAATCAGTGCTTGTTTAATTGCTGGGGGTAGAAGCGGGTGGACATTGCCTTGATTTCTCCATCCCATATAATGCTTTATCTTCCACTGTTATCGGTCCTTTGCGTAAATGGTTTTGTGCTCACTTCTGATTTCACAGGTCGGACACTCTAAGAACACAAAACAAGCATCTCTTGAATCATCAAGTTTTATGGCAGTTTTCCTCGGATCACGTAGCATTAACTTTAAAAATGAACATGTCTAGCTTAGTTTCTACGTAAATCTACTGACTATACAACTCATTCCATATTCGTACTCATGAGCTACTGGTTTGTGAGAAGAAACACAGATCTAGCTTTATTGTGTGGGTGTTGGATTGGCGCAGCAATCTTTAATACACAGTTATGATGAGGTAATATGGAAATGCAATTACAGGAGAAAGTGTCTAGACTTCAACCTTCGATTACTATGTAGAAGCGCAGTGGACATATTCATCTGTTTATTGGATCAGACTATTGTCTAATAATCCCGACTTTCTCTCGTAATTCCAGTAGGCCTATGGTATATCAACGGTGAGGTTTAACGTGAAAGGACGAGTGTAGGGAATGGAGAAGAAAAACAGATTTTGCGTCTGATCTTAAGTAACTTTTGTGTTTGTACTTCATAGTTAGTGCTGTTCCACGAATAAGCCTCAGGTTGGTGCCGCAACTCATTAGCTATTTACTTGGTGCCAGGAGACTTTTACGAATGTGAAAGTAAGCGTCGTTAAAGGCTAAATACAGGAATTAACGTGATTTCTCACTGATATAAATGCGGGTTAATTCTGTGTTTGGCTTAGTTATGAGGCAAAGGTCCACAGAACGATGGTAATCAGGCTATTCAAGCCAGAGAAATCACCCTACCACACCCGAGTTCGATTAAAAATAGCTAGTGGAATGGATACTTTTATCTAGAACAGACTAAGACATTTTCTCTTATTTTCACGTTTTCATATTTAACTAGTCAACAACACAGGAATTAATCGATTCCAGAAATATTTACTGACTACATATATTCAGGTAACATGGGCCTACCTTGAAAGGTATTGTTTTGATCTCCAGCTTGTGTGTGTATGTATTATTTGGTTATGTGCTTGGAGGAAAAATCTCCATTAGAAACCAAGGCGGTACTAAGAGACAAAGCTGAAGCCGGAGCCCAGTTCCTTTCCTTATCTAGCACTGCCTCCAGCAACTAATCGTCTTAAGTGCTGATATTTTTGTTCCCAGGCATTATCAACAGCGATGGACGACTATGGAAGGACCAACGACGCTTCCTTCATGAACGACTTCGCCAGTTCGGCATGAAATATATAGGTGTTGGCAAGGAGCACATGGAGTCGCGTATTATGGTGAGTAACTTACTACCAAGTTCTAGTCAGTTTACTACCAAGTTCTCGTTATCTTTCGGCACTAGTCATATGGAATACGATCGTGAAAAGTCTGTAACATCTTCCGCAGTCGTTATGTTATAATAGGCAGCAACCTCAGAGGAATAACTCATGAATTGAGTTATATAATATAACAAACAAAACCATGCGCAAGTTAATTGTTGTATGTTGATATTAATGTAGACTACAAAAGCAATGTAAATAGGTTGTTCCTGTATGTTTCTAATTGTTCCACTACCCAGCATGGCATATCTGACAATTTTCATAGACACCTCTTAATTAAAAGTAATGTTCTCTTGCATTTCACGGCCCAATGTCAGACAGAGGCATTCAATTTGTAGTAAAAATTCGGATTTTTCTTAAAATTTTTCAAATCATGTACGAGAAAAATGGTTACTTTTGTGTTCGGATTCTCGCCTTAGCTTATCCTACTCCTCTCTACCTGACTGTGAGTAGATACTCAGACACTCCTTTCCTGTTCGTTATGATATGAATATCCAAATGCAAAAGGCTGGAACTAGACCCACTGGAATCATGAGCCCTTAAAATACTAACTTTTATTCATATTAATGTTCCTGAAACGGTTCTTTAACATTTGAAAATAGATATCCACTCATTACGAACAGTGACCACTACTGCAGATCAGATGATAGGTGGATCCAGGTGCCATCGATGAATCCACACTAAGGGTCTTCCGCCGCTAGTTTCATATTTCATTCCGGCACATTTCATTCAATATAGTACCACTTTTCCATCCTGGCTTTCTTATTTCATCCTAGTTCCAAATTACTTTAAATTACTAGTTATTTCATACACTACAGCAACACAGCCAACAATCAACTCATTTTCCAGCCTCTTTATAGCAAGCAATGGCTACTCAAACGGAGATCAATGCTAGGTATTGTGGCCATGCTTAACACCTACTTGTATTCCATTCCTTTGAGATACTACAAACATAACCGAGTCTCTTAGGTATTATCATCAACGGCTGGTAGCTAAAGTAAATTCGTCTCCTGGGATCTTCCGAGGTGATGCAGCTCTTTCCAGCCTCCATTCCAATCTTAAATCTCTCACAGGGTCGAGAATTGAACCCAGGACTCCGAGGACTGCAGCTAATAGCACTAACCGTTACAGTATTGAGATGGGCTGCTAGTGGTTGTAACCCACCATGTTAAGTAGACCATTTTCATAGACATGACGAAGTTTCCTATTAATTACTCGAAGAAAATTGGGTTTTAATTACTTCTCAACGTTTGCACACGCCGTCTCCTATTCTAGTGTCATGAAATACATGAATATTAAGTCATTGGTAACTAGAACTTAATGTGCATTTGGTCCACGTAGCTGTCAGCTTGCATTTGGGAGACAGTGGTTTCGAACCCCACTGTCGGCAGCCCTGAAGATGTTTTTTCATGGTTTCCCATTTTCACACCAGGTATATACCTGGGTTGTACCTGGTTGCAATGGGCAGTTGCCTACCGGGGCCCCTGATCTTGTCACATCAGTGAGTATATAATATACTTTCCATAGTTTGTCCCAGCACGAAGCACATTTCCACCGGTTCTTCGACTTGTAATAAAGACGTCTTATAGACTGTGTCGACCGTTTCTTGTAACAAACTTTTCTAAGATATCAATGATCCGGTCACAACTTTACAGAAACTCTTGTGCACAATTCTAAGGCCAGGAATTCGAATCTTGTCGTTGAGCTCTAAGAAATTGATTAGTTTCATCCATTTGAACTTTTAAATACTGTACTTGGCTGATACTGCACGTACAGTACAGGACTGTATCAGATATTGAGGTTGATTTTCAAATTTCAGACCCAATTTAATTTAAGTTACACGTGTACAGGCATTACAGTAATACAGCTTGTAAGAAATCTACGTAGCCAGGTCATGCCTAGTGCGTCTGCCTCTTACCGAAAGGCCCAGGGTTCGACTGTCAGCCAGGTTAGGGATTTTTACTTGGATCTGAGTGCTGGCTCGAGGTCCATTCAGTCTACGTGAGAACGATAGAGGAGCTATCTGACGGTGAGTGGCCTCGGTCTATAAAGTAAAGATTAAAGGCCGAGAGGATTCGTTGCAATGACCACGCGTCACCACGTAATTGTCCATCTCTATGGCTAAATGGTTAGCGTGGTGGCCTTTGGTCACAGGCGTCCCGGGTTCGATTCACGGAAGGGTCGGAAATTTTAACCATCATTGGTTAATTCCGCTGGCACAGGGGCTGGGTGTACAGTATGTGTCATCGTCATCATCATTTCAACCTCATCACGACGCGCAGGTCTCCTATGGGAGTCAAATCAAAGACCTGAACCTGTCGAGCTGAACATGTTGTTGGACACTTCCGGCACTAAAAGCCATACGCTATTTTATTTTCACCTCATAATCTGCGGGTCTTCGGGCTGAGCAGCGGTCGCTTTGCGGGCCAAGCCCCACGAGGGCTGTCAGCGTCTTGGGATTTACTCACACATGTACGTATACTTAGTGCAAGAAGATAATATTAAAATATCTTTAAATTCGTGTATTTCTACGCGTTAGTCCCGGGGTCGGTGAAATGTCCATAATTCGTAAATTAATAAATAGTTGCATAGGAGCAACTAAGGTAATAAAAAAAAATTATTGTCTGTTTCACGTATATTCTAATTGTCCTCAGAGACGCTGAATGGTCAGAATTTTGTTCTGAAAATCGTTCCTTTATGTGCCATTATTAACATATTCTCTAATTTCTCTTCCCAACTCTTAGTCACACTCAGGGTCTATGATGAAGACCTCAAGTGAGCAGCAGGTCGTCAGCTGAAAATAATAAAATGAATACCCGGCGGCGGTATGGGGTAAAAGTTATGCTTACTAAACTCACAATAATTTACAAGGTACTCGTCGAATGAGATGTTTATATGTGATGTGTGGCGTCATGTATCAGTTGCCCCATTTGACTCTAGGGGAAAACTGCAAGATAACCAATAGGCGTCTGTGATATTTATGGTTGTTTTGAAACGTCCTTCCTCTCTTCGGCGTGTGTTCACAACAGGTAGGTTCCACAAACAGTACTGCAAGCGACCTGTACCTTATAGAAGAATGCCCAGAAGAAAGGTAGCTGTAGGCATGTAACCTGTCACGTGATACCACATCAACAAAACACACGAATGTACAATTATCGTGAAGATGTAGAAAGTTGTAGGTTCCTCGATTTGTACGGAAGCTCTCCTCTCTTGTTGATATTTCCCTACGCTACCATTTTCTTCTATAGACTGTCATGAATGTTGTATTTGTTTTTGAAATCCATTAAATAACACCTTCTGAAGCCATATTGTAGTAACTGAAGAAACAAAGATGTCCTTAAATACAGTTCAGCTGAAAAGCCTTTTTGTTTGCATCTTACATCTGATAAGCTCTCTTGCATATGACACATAGATTCCTGTAGGTTTTGGTTATTGGACAAGTTCAACGAGTCCAGGACAGAAAGCACGATGCAAAAACTAGTGTTGAAGAAAGAAATCATGGAGTATTTCTTTCGCATTGGCCACTATGCAAGGAGGAGGTAGGCTGTTTTAACAGTCGGGAAGTAGGCCATTTGATTTGGGCATCAAGCAAATTGTTCGTAAAGGTTCTAGCGAAAAAGGGTATTAATTCGGCTTAAATTCTTAGTGAAAAGAGATTATGATGCATTTGTACATCTCAGGATGACGACCTTATAATATTTGTCTGCAGTCGGTTATACGACTTAATATTTTATTTCGATTTGTTTTAAGAGGTTAATATTGAGACCGGAACTAAGGGAACACATTAGAAATCAGCTACCAGTTGACCCCAACAATTAAAATTGCTTAGATATTGTGTGATTCTTGTAAGGCTATGTGCATGTTAATGCACGTTTCTTTAGAATAACTAGCATTAAATCTGATATCATGATTACTTATCATCAATTGTGTGTAAAAATATTCACATTCCGAAACAATTCAAGTAGCCTAAACTGTACTTAGGGAATGAAAAAAAGGTGACTGCTCTGTAAGAGCTTGCAGTTGTGTGCTAGGGGTTGCTATTTCCGTTATTTGCTCCACAACTGGTTCCCTCCGTTCCCGCTGCGTATGAGTCCTTCTTCCTTCACACGGTAAGTCAAGTTACAGCCGTCCTATGCTTATCTTGTGTGGTTTTCTTTTCAAGGCAATTTCTCAGATTGTTAGCCTAGCCTAAACCATTCAGTAAAGTTAGTAAGGACACCTAGGAAAGGGTGCTAGTGATAACGCAATATCATTTACGTTCGTAGCGCCCGTGCCTTGGTTTCCTTTTCCAGCGTTAATATGTTGCCTGTCATAGGTGAACACGGCTATGGAGGGACAAGGAACGAACGGAGGGACTCGGAGCTGATCAGTGTACCGGCGAGTGCTGTAGTACTAGAGAACATGACACTGGCATAGTAAGTTACAACTTGTAAAGAAAGTGAAGGTGCACGAGAGTGAGAGTGTTTTCTTGTCCGCAGAGCGAGGTGGAGTCAGTACTGAAGACCTTGAGCAGCAGTAAGGGGGCTCCCACAGACCTCAACCCCGTCCTCAGCATGTCTGTTAGCAACGTGATATGCGCCATCATGATGAGTGTCCGCTTTCAGCACAATGACTCCCGCTTCAAGCGTTTCATGGAGCTCATTGATGAGGGCTTCAAGCTGTTTGGGAGTCTGGCATGGGTCAATTTCCTGCCCGTAATGCGGTATCTTCCTGGTCTGCAAGAAACTCGCAAGAAGCTAGCGAAGGTAAGCTCTACCTGCTTTTCAGAGGTCATATTTTATTAGTTCCTAGTATAGGCCACGGCCGCTAACCCCCTCACCTTCTCCCAGCATCTCCTTCATCGTAACAAATCTCCCGGCCTGAGAGACGACGTCACCGTCTAAGAGACACGCCTCCCACTTCAGGGGAGGAATGAAAGCATTTTTAGTAGTAGCAGTAAATTTTATCTAACCATAGTATTAAAGTGGTCTTCTGTAATGGCAGCAAACATATTAGAGCTAAATGTGAAGGAAGCTTTTGCCTAGACTTAACAAGTTATTCCTATTTCATAATCCACTAAGTAACTTGCAAAAATACCATGTATAGAAGTTGTGCTTGATTTTCAAGTTTTGTCTTGGAAGCATAACCGGAAATGTTCGACAATATAAAAATTAATTACGGAGGTCATCAATCAACGTCACAGGACGGGCAAATAACAGACGGATACGGGAGGTTGCTATCTTCTAATCGTACTCATATAGGCCTACTCAAGTTTAGTAAAGATAATATTAACAAGTTAAATGTTGAAATAAACCGCTGTTGTTGGGGTGGGAACTGGAGAAGGCAGAATTTACTGTACTCGGCATAACAGAGACTCGCGCGTGCAGATTTCCAGCTGCACTAACCAAGATTTCAATCGAATCTTTGGAACCTCTATAAGTAAACATATCTTTAAGTACAATAAACTACAGTTTAGTAAGCACACTGTTACCCATTATTAATAGTTTGTTGTAAACGACATCACTTTTAGCAACCCCAAAATGTTGCGTAATTAATCCCTGCTTTTTAAATCCGACATTTGACTTACCTGTAATCATATTTACTGTAATGTGTCGCATAAATGTTTTTATGACCGTACACCCGGGCGAGTCCGAATTTCAAATGTTTTATTTCAGTGAGGCGTATGCAAATTTATTTTTGGGAGGAAGACATTCCTCACATCCCTTCCGGCAATTCCAAGCGAACGCCTAGCGGCCACCATACTTTCGGACTGTTAGTTACTGTTCCACGAAAAATATATGAAACTTCACTACCTGAAATAAACGAATATTGAAACAAGAGCCTTACTAGAAATATGTGAATAAAAAAATATTGCTTGCTTCGTTACCTAATAATGCTTGGATCCCCTTGAAGAGGTACTTATCTGTAGGGATGCAAAGGGTAGCGGGAAAAGCGATCCTAAAACTGCATGTTTTGTGTTCAAAGTTCTGTCATAGAAATCTACAATTCTTATTTAACCAGAAAATTCATACATATTTTTATTATTATCCCGCAGAATCGCTTTGAGATGGGCGCCTTCTTCCAAGAAACTCTGGATGAGCATCGAGAGACGTTCGATCCTTGCAACATCCGCGATCTCATTGACACTTATCTGCTCGAGATTCAACATGCCAAAGAGGAAGAGCGTCAGCTGTTTGATGGCAAGGATCACGGTAAGTTTAGCTCAAGTAGCATGTTCATCGAACATAAATTGAAATCTTACTTCACAACTTTGGAAACTCATCTTATTTCTTGACGGTTCTTAGACATTTGGAAAGCGGTAATACATTTATTGTACGCATTAGTTTCCTCTAATTCATGCATTTTTGTAATATATATCAAACTTCCGAAAGGATAAGAGATTTATCGACGGTTCAGTTCAATAGTAGCATACTCAGACTGGGAAAAGTGGATTGTCTAGCTGAAGGGTTTTAAGATTTCAGCAGATATTTACAAATATTTACGTTTACTTTTCAAAATAATCACCATGTTTATTAGATTTGAGGCAGAATTCCTGCAGTAGCTTTTCCCGTATGTTCTTATTTATCTCGTTTATCACTCTTGATTGCACTAGTGATTTTACGATCGTTTATCAATTCATCAAGCATCAGTAACACTCGTAGGCTTACTACAATTAATATTAATAGTGTTTGCTTTCTGGGCAAACACATAGCCTACGTAGAAAATAACGATTTCAGATTTATAGCTGCATTGAACTGAGCACACGATATTATACGTCAATGTTCTCATTCAATTTCAATAAACTCAGTTTTCTTTAATATGCAACATGCATACAGAGGCTACAATTTTTCTCTCTCAATAATCGACCTGATTATTTTTGTTTACAGATCGCCAGATGCAGCAGATTATTGGTGACCTTTTCTCTGCCGGGATGGAAACTATTAAGACGACTCTTCAGTGGGCTGTGGTCTTCATGCTTCATCATCCAGAGGTTGCACGGGCTGTTCAGGATGAGCTGGATCAGGTGGTGGGACGAAAGCGACTGCCTAGACTCGAGGATATGCCCTTCCTGCCTTACACGGAGTCTACACTGCTAGAAGTACTTCGTCGCTCCAGCATTGTGCCGCTGGGAACTACGCACGCTGCCACCAGGTAAGGACCGTTGAAAAGGAAATTCTAGGGTTATATGAACGAATTGGGTCCACGAAATGTCACTGTAATATTTGTCCCAAATGGAAGATAATTGCTTTTACTCAAATAAAGTGTAAAATCTGCGGTAAATTAAAGAAATACTAGAGAAATATGTATACGTACTTACGGGCTGTAGACTGGACTCCCATATGTTGCATTCCGCTGCTCGTGCCATCTCTTGTTTCTTTCTTGAGGTCCAGGGCTAGCACCGACGAATGGGAGTGCTATGTCTGAATTCTCATTATCTTTATCCATCTGACTAGCGCGGGCAGTTCAAACAACAAAATAGCATGATCCATGGACCAATATATATATTACTTTTTGTTGAAAGGAAAATAGCATGATCCCTGGACCAATAAATATATCACTCAATGAATGAGTTAGGGCACAAAATGAATGAGCAACATGAAGAAAACACCTAATTCATTCAAACAACTTCAGTGAGCAAAGACATCACACACGAAAGTGTTAGACAAACAAAACGCATACGGAAGCGCTGCGACGTAGCAGAAAAAATAGTTGTAAGGTAGTAAAGTATGTATCCATGTTATTCTCTACAAGTAAAATATTTCGTAGTATTTCTTCATTTATCGCAGATTTTACACTTGAATTGAGTAAACGCAATTATTATCTTCCATTTGGGACAAATATTACAGTGACATTCTGTGGATCCAGTCGTTCACGTAACCCCCCGATTTGTGAGTACCCAACATTTCAGATTCTCTTCTATTGTACCGATGTACTACCGATAAGTATCTAGTTCAAATGAGATCGACTGACCACTTTTAAATAATGTTCATTTTTGCATTTTTGTTTGGTTTTCTTAATGTAACATGTACGGTTGATTAATAACCATGAGTAGAGAAGAATTTTGGCATCATATTGCATTATCTGAATGGTATACAAAGAGATTTCACTGGGAGAGTTTTCACGTCAGCACACGCCATGTAGGCTACGACGTAGCGAATCAAGCGACAAGTTGACTAGCCTCTAAGCTACCATAAAGGCCGATGACAATATCAAGAGAAATTAAAAACCAGGAGACGGAAAATTTTTAACGTTGCCGATGTGAAAATATTCACGCAAGAATTGTTCGCTTGGCCAATGAACTCTGGAGCGCAGCGATACGATATTGCAACATGACTTAGTGGAAGAGAGAGCTAAGTAACACAGGATTAATTTAATTGGTCAATTACGGGCTGAAATTGATTACTGCAGTGTCATTCCTGCAGCACTTTGGCGCGCCATTGTCATCGCATTGATGATGGTGTGGGTCTCCTCAAGCAGACTAATATAGGAGACCTTATCAAGTACAAACGACGAGAATGATTAGTTAGGGATTTTTGAGTGGACTGCAGATACAAAGATACATTTCCATGCGTACGCAGAATTATTTTTAAAAAGGAAACAGATTCATCTTGAAATTTTCGGTACGAATTTCTATGATTGGGAGCTTGGATTATCGACTCAAATGCCATTTAAGCCTTCGACTTTATACTGTTCAGGGTTAATTCTTCTAAGGCAGCGACTTCAAGTACAAGAGAAAGAGGATACAAGGGGTCATACAATACTAACACGTACACTATCTCTTCAGGAAGTAAAAACCGTACTCTGTCGTGAAAATCTAAAGGTTTCTCTTAAGATGTACTGTATGGAAAAAGAAAAGCATGCTATTCTCCTAGGAACTTCTTTAGAAATGGAGCATAGTTAGTTTTATCCACTACAGAGCGCCTTTAGCACAAGTTTACTATTAGGGATGGTTCTTCCGAGTGAGGAGTACATCATCTTGCTTTCCTTTCTTTCCCTCCTGTCCTTGCTTCATCTTTCATCACTCTCTTCATGACACAAAGGAAATTTGTAGGACCCATAAGCATGATCCCCTTGGATAACAAAGGTCCATCAGCATGACTCCGGATGTACGGCAGGCTGTTGGCTTATTATACTACGAGTATACTTACTAACATATATTTCAGGTTAGCGAGCCTAATAGTGATAATTATGGTGAAATTTATACTTTGAAAGAGTCAGTGTGTTATATCTACTGTAGCTATATGCACAACACTTTAACTCATAGGTAAATATCCTCTATTCTTGTTACAGGGATGTTTATCTAAATGGCTTCAAGATCCCGAAGCACACTCAGGTGGTTCCCTTGCTTCATGCAATCCATATGGACCCAAATTTATGGGATGAACCTGAGAAGTTCCGGCCCTCGCGCTTCCTGAGTGCAGAAGGCAAAGTTACCAAACCAGAGTTCTTCTTACCTTTTGGAGTCGGTAAGTGTTGTTACTACGATATCCCTTAACGTAATTCTCCTAGTGCCATGTAATTGTCTCTAGCTTAGACCTGATAATGGAACTACCGAGCTCGATGGCTGCAGTCGCTTAAGTGCGGCCAGATAGTGGGTTCGAACCCCACTGCCTTGAGCCCTGAAGATGGTTTTCCGTGGTTTCCCACTTTCACACCAGACAAATGCTGGGGCTGTACCTTAACTAAGGCCACGGACGCTTCCTTCCCATTCCTAGGCCTTTCCTGTCCCGTCGTCACCATAAGACCTATCTGTGTCGGTGCGACGTAAAGCAACTTGCAAAAAAAAAAAAAATTAATGGAACCTAGTGGCATTAAGTCTCACTGCTCCAATTCAACATTCCCTTGCTTCAGGATAACCTTGTTTTTTCTATTTGTGTTAAGGGCGCAGAATGTGCCTCGGAGACGTGCTAGCACGGATGGAGCTGTTCCTGTTCTTTTCGTCACTGCTTCACGTGTTCCACATGGAACTGCCAGCCGATCAGCCTTTGCCCAGTCTAAAGGGCAACACTGGGGTCACTGTCACACCGGATTCCTATAAGGTATGTGTACTTTCCCTTTCGCATATCGTACAGATTTTCCTATGCTCTCTTTAAGTAAAATTAATTGTTAAAATAAACTGCAAGGGAAGGGAAATGGACCTATATAATCATGACCTTAATTTATGATAAAATGAGTTGTAAATGGATATGAATACAGAAGAAGGCCCGAGCGATATTATATCCTTGAGTTACATATATTCATGTCATATAGCATATCACAGCGTTACGTCCATACTCCAAATTATTCTGCGGAATTGACAACATAAGAATAAGTATCGTACATACATTTAGAGGCCAGTCTGATTGCACAGTGTTGTACTGGGGCTACATCAGCCAGTTAGAATTGGGAATTTGTCATGCGTATTCTCTTTCAATCTTTGAAACATACTCATGAGTAATCCTGCATAACTGGGGCTAAGATGCATGGATTTTTTTAAATGATTCTTGCTAGGTATTTGTGAAAATGCCTATTGCACTATAGAAGACGATCTAGTGATTAAATTGCACATAATCTCGTGTTTAAGCAGGAAGGTTGTAACACATTCGTGTTTTAGAACCTTCTTCAATACGAAAGAACTGCCTACCTTCAATATATGACAGCGCACTTCCCACACTTTACTCTTGAGCCTGATAAATCACATTAATTATAATCCGGGCTATGCCAAGGGCAACTTCTTCGCGCCTCGTATGTGCGTGTGGAAAGAGTTGAACTGACGGCACGCTGTATAACCTCATGTCGTTCGCCGTCTCGAACCTGGAATGGGACTCCGGAAATGTGAGCTAGTTAGCTTGGTGCCAATGATGGTTTTCAAATTACTCTGGTTGTTGATTCATCTTAAATTTGACGTTAAATTCTAGCTGGACGTCCATTTTTCTCTTCTGATTAACAGGGCAATTAAAATTTCTCGTTTTTAAGTTCCCTTTCACCTTTCATTTTCAAAATTGAATGCTTTATATGATGTAACTCTTCAGGGTTGTGGCCATCATTCCCTCTTAGAATTCCATATAGGGCATGTGAATAAGTTATTGAGCACAGTTGTAAGTACAGTGCTATACAAGGAACCTAATTATGTTTCAAAAGAAACCCAGTAATTCTATTTCATGATATCTTTGGTGTATATTTCTTATCAATTTCTGTCATTTTAAGAACAAAGCTGAGACTCGGACTTAACTGTTCCCACTTCAAATTACTTTAAAATGTTTATATAAAATGTATTTGGTACTCGGTACTGGTAGATTTCAAGCATGAAGAAGCACATACTTCCTAAATGTCATTGTAATTAAATGTAATTATTCGTGGTTGATATTAGTGCATTGTCAGAATGTGCGTTGAGGAATCGTACTGGTTCATATTTTCATTTTGGATGGGTTCGTAAACTAATGTATGAATACGTGATTCATTACGTTGACTGTTGATATCCTGAACATAGCCGCCGCACCTTCAAGTGTACCTATATGGAATTCGAACGACAGGGACTTGATTTTCCTTGTAAAAAATATGCTTGGGTGAGATTCGAACTGCAGTCAGCATGGCTAAAAGCCAATGATGATTACACCCCGCTATCACGCCTATCGATGTCTTTCCTACTAAATCCCGGAATTCACAATGTTTATCGTACCTTTCCTGGATAATTGTATCTCTACTAATACGAAATTTTTCTGAGAGATATTATTTATTACTAGCAGTGGGGTATGGGAACATTTTCTTAGTTATGAAAGGATATATTTTAAGTTTTGGTAGCCATCATATGTCTTTTTGAACTGATTTCCGCTCTCTAAAATTGATGTGGGTTTAACGACTTGTCAAACTCACTAAACATGTCACTGTCCGGCTCCATGTCTAAATGGTTAGCGTGCTGGCCTTTGGTCACAGGGGTCCCGAGTTCGATTCCCGGCAGGGTCGGGGATTTTAACCTTAATTGGTTACATCCAATAGCACGGGGGCTGGGTGTATGTGTTGTCTTCATCATCATTTCATCCTCATCACGACGCGCAGGTCGCCTACGGGAGTCATATCAAAAGACCTGTACCTGGCGAGCCGAACCCGTCCTGGGATCTCCCGGCGCTAAAAACCATACGCCATTTCATTCAACATATCACAAGTGTCAGCCAACGATAAATTCCTTTTCCTGAATAACGATTTAGGCCTACTTCCTTTTGCAGTTATCTGTTAGGACAATCTAGTCTTATCCACCTCTTATGTTTGCGATGTAAGTCACATATCAGTCAGGAATGAAACGGCGAAGTTCAATGGTTGGGTCACTGGTACACGTCAGTGAATTTCAAGCGCTGAATGTGACTTTCCGCTAAAATCCCTACATTCATGACGAAAGAAATCTGTGATTACTTCTTCAATTCTATGCCTAGAATGGACATCGTAAATAGAAAGGTATCTAATTGTTATCCACAGAGAGCTTAGTGTGAGCTTTATGAGTGAAATATTTTTCTCTTACTTTTTTGCTCAGTACCAAACCATTCTCCTGTAACTAAGAGAGAAGAAGGAATAAAAAGGAAACAGTAGACAAAGTTAACTTCTTCAGCAAAAAAATCTCTCTCATAAAATGAATGAAGGAAAGAAAGGATGAGAGAATCCTCACGCTTCTCAATTTTCCCTCATAATAATAATCCATTTCTAACGTCAATATTGCGCTGATCTTGATATTTCGGACAAGTGTTGGTTGCTTTTAACGTCGCAATAACACATCGAAGGTTTTTGGGGATATTTAGAATAAGTAACATTTTAATGAGTGCGTAGTAGCGGCTTTATTCAACCTGTGTTTCTTCTTTGTTTGTAGGTTTGCCTCGTTCAGAGGCCGCTCGATGGTGAGTTTGACTTCCTTACGGACTCAAGCTCCTTGAGGAATGTCGGTGTCCACTGAACATTCCATTCCTTAAGTTCCTGCCGCAACAGCAGCCTGTTCCCAGTACAGTGAAACTTATTTCAAGGTTTATTTTGCTCAATTATTGTACATAAACACATCTAAGTTAGGAGTGAAAAATGTGCCATAAATGAACAAGAAATGTATGTCTTCAGTGAAGATACGTCTATAGCAAATACGAAAGGAAATGCTCGCATTCATCAACAGCTGCGTGAAGAGTGAAAGACTCATATTGGTGAATGATCATGTTCCACTCAACAAACTGTATCCGGCTGTGCTATTTAAAACTTGTGTTCATTATCCTAGTTCCATATTGTGTTGTTGTGTTGTCTTGCTGTGTTCATATTACAGAGCCGAAAGAAGCAGCAATTGCTGTGGTCAAACATTTACTAGTCACTTGTCTTAATACTTCAGATACAAACTCCGACAGTCTTTAGGCCGGTTCTTATCTATCAAACTATTGTTGATCTCAAGAATTCCTACTGTAGTTTCATTTTATTTTATATAATGACAACATGACCCTGTAAATAGATTATTTATCTACTCAGGAGCGTACAAACTAGAATATAGATTTGTTCTCATAAGACTTCCTAGTGAATAAATGGACTTCCAAATTACATTTTAATGAATGAACTTCAGGGATAGTTACAAAGTCAGTGGTACTTGAAGAAATAGGTCTTGTCTTCATGAAGTAATCAGCCTATTTGAGAGTACCTCCTGATTTGGAGCATGTAACCTCCAAGGTTAAACACTGATACTCAGTGAAAATACCTTGGTATCATGGGCACATACGAGTGTAGTTGGAGTCTTCTTTCATTGAAATTCTTTCTGAGCTAAAATGACATATATTGTGAGATGAATGACGTACAATCAGTGATGATTTCACAGTCGTGTTGTTGACTCAATTCATTTTTTAATACAAGTAAGATAAACATTTAATCCGGTGAAGTTGACCTTCTCTGTAAGTTGATCACATTTCCTGATCCATCTGTCTTATATATATAAATGTTAATATGTATTAATTGACAAAACTTGGTATCGTCATAGGCGATCAAATTCATGGATATCATTCTCTCCATTCTTTGTATTTGAAAGTAGGGAGAGAAAAGGAAATGTTTAAGTTTGGAAGGTTATACAGGGGCCTTCTTAAATTATTGCACAGTATCCTATAATGTGATAATTAAAACAATACAACTGTATTTATCACTGATATTCTAGATTTGTCTCCACCTGATACGAATGTGCAGATTAACATCAGTTATTATTATATCAACTTGGATCAATTAAAACGTGTACTACTGGCTTTACTTTTAGCATCTCACTCCAGTTTGTGTAGTATGTTCATCTCTCTGTGAGCAAGCAGGAAGGATGAGAGAAAGCATCCCTAGAACAAATCAGTCAGGTTTGTTCTAGTCAACACTCCATCTGTTCGTCAGTGCCCATGTACTTCTTACCTACATTCCTAACAGAGTACTTGAGTATGTGTAAATATGTGTGACTGACTGAGTGTGTAGTAATGTAATGGATATCAAGTATCCTAACTATTATGTAAGAAAACAGTGTTGTTTGTCTTTGTCAAATGATGCATGATTTGAGAGAATTTAATTTTTCATACAAAAATAAAATAATTTATAAAAAATGGAATTTAATGAAATTACTTTGTTTTCTTTCTGTCCTTATACTCACTCATCCTCCGTATGAATATCCCAGTATTTCTGTTTAAATCCATCTGCGTACTGATACTCGAGAAAAAATGGACAGTTAAAATCTTCAACTAATTTTGAAGACGGATAGTCATTGAAATATTATTTTGGAAGGCTAGTAAAAATATTCTGAGCAACGAAAATAATTCTGGAGTCTTCAAAAGAATCGGTTTTCGTAGGCCTACTTCAGCAAAATACCTCCTGTTTAAAATTAATTAGTCACATTTATATCGATCTATGTCGATATATGAACCGACTGATAAAAATCTGAAGAACAGATGCGTTAGGCATTAACGGGCCGGAGAAGTTGATTTACCATTATTCCTAGCACAAACTTGAAGGCACAGTTGCACGATGAGGATTACTGATGTTGTGGTGGGGAAAAAACCCTGATGTATATACAAGTTATATTATGCAGATAATTTCCATAAACGAATAACAACACTTTCAGATCTGAAGCCCCTTTCTAATGTCAATATGTTTCTAACACACTGTCGTATAGACAAATAACATAGTTTTTAATTTTACAATTTGCTTTACGTCGAACCGACACACATCTTATGGCATCGATGTGATAGAAAAGTGCTAGGAGTGGGAAGGAAACGGCCGTGGTCTTAATTAAGGCATAGCCCCAGCATTTGTCTGGTTTGAATATTGGAAACGATGGAAAACCATCTTCAGGTCGGCCGACAGCGGGGATCGAACCCCTATCTCACGAATTCAAGCTGACTGCTACGTAACTCAAACCATGCAGCCACTCGCTCGGTAACATAGATTGTATGTTGTCTGCGTGGCACATACGATCAGAGTACTGGTCTTCAAGAATTAGCATGACCGCAGATCTCAACTACATCAATGGCGTTTAAGGGAGCTTATGCACGATAATAAAATAATTTTGTGTGGATATTTCTAGCCTAGTGCAGCCCTTGTAATGCAGACCCTCCGACCAGGGTGGGCGGCATTTTCTGTATATATGACACTGCGTGCTATTGTGGTGGAGGATAGTGTTGTATGTGGTGTGTTTGTTGCAGGTATCTTGGGGACAGTACGAATACAGAGTCCCCAGACCAATGAAATCAACCATTTAAAGTTAAAATTTCCGAACCAATCGGGAAGAGAACCTGGTGCCCATAGAACCGAAGACTGCTCAGCCAAGGAGCCAGACTTCCGTACGAGGATTTCACGCCGTCGATTTTTCACCATAAAATAACTTCTATTTGACAAACTCTGGGTCTCTCAATACCAATAAAAATGAATGAGACTCAAAAAAATGCCATCAGCACAATTTACGTAATAAAACACACGCTACTAGCAACTGTGTTCTTTCTTTAATCAGTAAAGAAACAACCGATGTAAGCCCAATACACTGGTAATAGAATCCATCCTGAAAATTTGAAAGAATATTACATGATGATGTTATTTGCTTTACGTCCCACTAACTACTTTTACGGTTTCCGGAGACGCCAAAGTGCCGGAATTTAGTCCCACAGGAGTTATTTTACGTGCCAGTAAATCTACGGACACGAGGCTGACGTATTTGAGCACCTTCAAATACCACCGGACTGAGCCAGGATCGAACCTGCCAAGTTGGGGTCAGAAGGCAGCTCCTCAACCGTCTGAGCCACTCAGCCCGGCGAGAATTTTACAGTTCACATTCCTGCGAGGTTCTCCCTGCATTAAGTTATACACTGTCTTCATTCATTCTAAAGCAGCATTTACTATGGAAGTTCCCAGAATTATGCACACGGGAGTGATTACCACATTGTCGGCAATATCAACAACATGAAACAGCAAAATTGCATTATCTGGTTCCCATGTTCTTGGAAAGGTTGTTGCTTAGTGGTAAATAAACTAAGTTATAGCCTATACTAAAATGGTATTTTCCTGGTGCAACAAATTGATCATCACCGCCTCGTACTCCCTATGAACTCTGCACATTATCGAATATAATTCACATCCCATTGAATTACCTTCTTGGTATTCTCGTACCGATATCGCCATAGTATTGCTTAAGTTTTAACATTCACCTTTGAACGCAAATGAATATGTCGGTGTAATATGGAAAAGTTTATTGGATAGACAAGGATACAAATATTCTCACGTACCGCAGACTTGCAAAAGTGAGCCTGACAAAATTCACGTTATTAAATTCTGATAACGAATATATCACGGAAATATCATTTCTTCTTGACCTTTATACCAATTTATTACTATTTGTTTTACGTCGCACCGACACAGATAGATCTTATGGCGACGATGGGATAGGGAAGGTCTAGGAGTGGGAAGGAAGCGGCCGTGGCCTTAATTAAGGTATAGCCCCAGCATTTTCCTGGTGTAAAAATGGGAAACCACGGAAAACCGTCTTCAGCCCTGCCGACAGTGGGATTCGACCCCACTATCTCCCGGATGCAACCTCACAGCTGTGCGACCTTAACCGCACAGCCAACTCGCCCGGAATTCCAATTTATTGAGATCAGCATTTATGGGGTTCTGGTTCAGTTTTAAGGCCGTATGCCCTTCCTTATGAGGAGGACAGCATTCTTTATTCTTTATTGCATCTTCCTGTGGTTGGATGGCAGTGTGGTGATTTGTATATATATGATGGGAAGTGTATTAACACGAACACTTAGTCATTGAGCATGAATTTAAAACGTTCGATCCGGCCCGGAATCGAACCCAGGGCCCTCTGAACCGAAGGCCAGTGCGCTGGTCATTCATGCAAGGAGCGAAACACGGAAATATAAACGAAGAGACCTATAAAAATGTAGATCATTCTCTTGTCAGAAGGAGTATAGTCTAATCTGTTTATCGTTGATTTGCATAACTCCAGTAGGATATAACAAGAAAAGAATGTACGATACGATTTCTCTATTGAAGATATAACGAGAAAAATATTATTATTATTATTATTATTATTATTATTATTATTATTATTATTATTATTATCTTTGTCGTTGTTGTTGTTATTAATGTTACTTCTGTCGGGAACTCTTTCAGTCACAGGCCTCAGTTAATTAGAGACACCGGTTGCACTTTAGAGCAGGAACTACACAATTACAGGTTATCAGACTGGTTTCAAACATTCACATAAACAAGAAGTCGAATGTTATGATGTGTTTAGCACCTAAGAAAATAACAATAATAAACAGTTGAAACCACCTCTCCATTGTAGAAAGCATGTAATTTTCGTAACCTTAGGATTTAAGGTATTGAGACTAAGTCCATAGTGAAGATAGAATCTCAGTTTAAGAGTCTAAGTAAACCGAGGAACCTAGGACAACACCCTAATGTGTTTGCAGGGCCAATGATCTCCATGTTCGGTCCCTTAAAACAGCAGTCATCATCATCATCATCATCATGTATATGCTGGACGGAGATGAAAGGATGAGACTGTAAAAGATATGTGAATCATGTCTGTATTTGTTCCTCGGTTTCTGGCATTTGGGCTGTCTTGGCTCCACCTATGTAGGTTAGTATACACAAGCGGTATGCTAAGCAGTCCTAGTGAAAGTTCTGAAGGCCATGCATACAGACTGGGCACACCGGCGACATGGCAAAACGCCAAGGTATTTACAACTCTTAGCAGAAGTTTTTTTAAACTCCCTTTTAGTGTTCCTTGCGGTTAGTGAACACAGAGCAAAAGAGAGAAAAAAAAGGGAGAAAAAAGAAACTGCGAAGTTTATTTACATAAGGTAGGTTCCAAAAGTCTAACCAGTTTGGTGAGCCCGGTTTAGTAATAAACGTTGGGAAGGAACCCTGCAACGGACTCAGGTCAATTAGCTTCTTCACTAAACGTCCATAGTTTTGACGCCCACCTTGGTATAAAGGGAATATATTCTTGCTACGTGTCTTCTTAGTAAAATTCTTGATTTAGAATCTCACTTCCTTGTGGCTTCGTTTTCTCAAGATATAAACGGAATGAATCTATCCAGACATACCGAGTTACACTTTTGAGGAGATATCAAAGAAAAAAGAACACAGTGGTGAATGATGAATGGTGAATTTACGTACTTGAAACACCCATGCAACACCAGTAATTAGTAACAAACTTAACTAACAAACAATAGTTCTGTACATTTTTAACAATTCTGTGTATGTAAATGGTAGTTGTTTATCTTCACTCAACATTCCTTTTCTTCAGTTATTTATGTTGTAACTATTAAAATTGTCTGCTAAATTAAGCAAAACCTAATTTAATGCTAATTACGGACCTTAATAAAGGGATTAATGGATTCTGACTTGCACTTTGGAATAATAATAATAATAATAATAATAATAATAATAATAATAATAATAATAATAATAATAATAATAATAATATCCGCCTCCATATTATAACGGTTAGAGTATTAGCTGCCGCTCTAGGAATCCTGGTTTCGATTCCCAATAATGGCAGAGATTTAAGAACGGTAGGAGGGCTGGTGCACGGTAAAAATTGCATGTACATCTCTCCTCCATTGGGATGAGCCTGAAAAGAGCTGCAACACCTCGGGACAAGGATACGAGATCATTTTATAATAATAATAATAATAATAATAATAATAATAATAATAATAATAATAATAATAATAATAGTAATAATAACAATAATAATAATTTTTCTTTCTATCTTAATCTGTTTACCCTCCAGGGTTGGTTTTTTCCTCAGACTCAGCGAGGGATCCCACCTCTACCGCCCAAGGGCAGTGTCCTGGAGCGCAGGAGGACCAGTAACTCTCCCAGGCGGCCTCACCTGCTAAGCTGAACAGGGGCCTTGTCGGGGGATGGGAAGATTCGAAGAGATAGAGAAGGAAGAGGGATGGAAGCGGCCGTGGCCTTCAGTTTTTTTACCATCCCGGTATTTACTTGGAGGAGAAGTGGGAAACCACGGGAAACCACTTCAAGGATGGCTGAGGAGGGCATCGAACCCCCCTCTACTCAGTTGACCTCCCGAGGCTGAGTGGACCCCGTTCCAGCCCTCGTACCACTGTCTTTTCAAATTTCGTGGCAGAGCCGGGAATCGAAACCGGGCCTCCGGAGGTGGCAGCTAATCACACTAACCACTACACCGCAGAGGCGGGCGATAATAATAATAATAATAATAATAATAATAATAATAATAATAATAATAATAATAATAATAATAATAATAATAATAATAATAATAATAATAATAATAATAATAATAGCATGTTGTTTGTTTTACGATCCACTAACTAGTTACCGGTACTACATTTACACCGAAGTGCTGTAATTTTCTCCGACGTGAGTTCTTTTTCCTGCCGACAAATTTATTGACGTAAGTCTGGCCTGTTTGAGCATCTACCATCGGATTGAACCGTCATCGAACCCAGCAACTGATGTTCAGCCTGACCGTTCGCTTTGGATTTCGAGAAATATCTACTTATCGTGTCCCTGAGAACAGATGTTGACACCTGAAATAGCCATCTGCATAGGTAGTAGAGCTTCCCTAAGGCAACATTTCTTCAGGACCTTCAGCTTAATTCAAATTCAGCGATATTTCTGTGATAGGCCTATATGCTTTTGTATTTCAACCAAGGAGACGATCATTTCTTTCTATTTCCTTAATTTTCAGATCTGAGGGGAAACCTGTGGCATTTGTTTCTAAAATGGAAATGAAAAAATATACTGTATACTGTGTCCGTATCACATGAGTTAATCGTTAATTGTCATTACACCGGGAATCCGCCTCCGTAGCGTAATGGTTAGTTTTGTTAGCTGCCTTCCTCGGATATTCCCGGTACTGCCAGAAATTTAAGCATGGTAGGAAGACTGGTATGTCATTACAGAAACACGCAATAGTGATTACATCCCACCATGTAGGGTTGGCGTCAGGAAGGGCATCAGGCCGTAAAACAGGGCCAAATCCACATGTGCTACGCAGTTAGCACCCGCAACCCCACAGGTGTGGGAAACGCAGTAGGAAAAGAGGAGAAGAAGAAGAAGGAAGGCTGGTATGTGTTTGAAATGGAACACGCAGCTCACCTCCATTGGAGTTGTGCCTGAAAAGAGCTGCAACATCTCAGGGTGAGGACAGGACTTTACGTTTTTTTATTACACCGCGCGAGTTGGCCGTGCGGTTAGGGGCGCGCAGCTGTGAACTTGCATCCGGGAGACAGCGGGTTCAAACTCCACTGCCGGCAGCCCTGAATATGGTTTTCCGTGGTTTCCGATTTTCACACCAGGCAAATGCTGGCGCTGTACCTTAATTAAGGTCATAGCCGCTTTCTTCCCATTCCTAGCCCTTTCCTAGCCCATCGTCGCCATAAGACGTAAAGCCATTTGTAAAAAAAAAAATCTGATTTTGCAGTGTTTGGGAAATATAGCTATCATATATGATACACCAGGTCTGACTAAAGATTCTCAAAATTTAGTGGACGGTCAAGAATACGATACGACAGCACAGGTCCAAAACACTGGTTGCCCTACACTTAATGAAAGGAATTGAGAGAACTAATATATCATATATGATACCATACGACTGGAGAGGATATGCAGCAAGGGTGCTTAGCAACGTCCTTCCTTCCAGGTGACTGACTGTCCTGGAAGACGATCTTGGGTTGGTGTAGGTCAGTAATGGCAACTTCCCGTCTACTCTATTGGCCTCTGGAAGAAATGCTGTATATCTATATAAATAAAATTACAATTGCTAGGTTGAGTGACTCAGACGGTTGAGACCCTGGCCTTCTGATCCCCACTTGGCAGGTTCGATCCTGGCTCAGTCCGGTGTTATTTGAAGGTGCTCACATACGTCAGCATCGTGTCAGTAGATTTAAGGCCAAGTAAAAGAACTCCTGCAGGGCTAAATTTCTGCAACTCGGCATCTCCGAAAACGGTAAAAGTAGTTAGTGGGACTTGAAAACCTTACTGTTATAATAAAAAGTACAATTTTGCCTATACAGTTCAAATGCTTTCCTCATCCGTTTTTTTCCCTCGGATTAGATATGTAAAAGTGGAAAGTGTGGATTCAGTTACATTCTGTGGTTGTTTGTTCGAGAGAAAATCACGGGAAAACGGCTTTGATAGGATTCCTTGAAACTCGGTATTTAAGTTCAGGGATATCCGGAGAGTGTATTAGGCTATAGGTAGCGCCCTGCGCGGATATAGAAAATATTATCCGCATCCGCGAATGGTCATCCGCGGATATTGAAAATATTGAACTACAGTATTTTACACCTAAGGTACTGAAACGGATGGATCTGTTAACATAATACAATAGGACTGAAACCTGGCACCAGACTCCGCACTGTTACAGCTTTATGAGGGATTTTCTCTTGCGACAACTACCGACGTATTGACCTCCGTTCCTTCCTTCCATTAATTCAGGGCAGGAGTCAATTAGAATTAAGTCAGATTTACGGCTTAATGGTATCACGGCGGATATCCGCATCTGTGCAGGGCTTTAGTTATAGGCCCTATAGTATTTCATTAGTAGGCCTATACAGTGGCGCAGTGTTATTAAGGGGGCCAAGATAGGAAATGTCAAATTTCTCTCTAATATTGGCTGCTTCGAAAAAGTGTACATTATAGAAGTCGTGTAAAATACAATTCCCATCTTTTGTGTTCTATGCACTTTTACCTTACGAATAATAACAACAGCAATACGGAAATATTCACTACTATCACATTTTCACAAACTGCTGCTGTATGACAGTATTACTACTCAAATACATTATTTTCATTCCTTCTCTGAAGGGGGAGACGGGCCTCTTATACGGCGACGCCGTCTCTCAAGCCAGGAGAATTGTTACGGTGAAGGAAATGATCGGTGAAGGTAAGTGGGGTGGCGGCCGTGTTCTATACTCGGACCTGTCCCCGCATTCACCTTAGTGCAGGAGAATGGAAAACCACGGTAAACCATTCTCAGGACAGCCTCTGTCCTTCTCCCGAATAGAGCCGTGGCCACTCCTCCTCTGCTCGGTTGGCTGGTGGGAGTGCAGAGCTGTCGGACCACGGACCAGACGTGGCCACTTGTAGGCCGAAACCTATTCTGCAACCGCCGACCTACGTGGAAGCAGCACGCAGCGCGGTCAGGTGAGGTTACGTAGCGAGCAAGTGTACTGTGCCGTATGAGAGCCATGTGGCTCCTAGGCGTAATTACCCGTTAGTCTCGCAAACATTCCACTCAACGTAATTACACTATTAGGTAGGCTACTCCGGCGGTTGAAGCTCCCATTGGCTGGAGCGCTATGACATCACGCGGTATGAACGATAGCGGTTAGGGTACACAGTCCCAGTACGCAAGCCTGTCAATTTTTGCGCCTGTGTAACCAGTTCCCAATCTTTCGTCAAATAATAATCTGGTTTAGTCCGATTCGATAACTACCGGTACTTCAAATAGATTTAAAAGCAAGACGAGTGAAACTGCCTTAAATGTCCTCACATGCTGAGCAGGTAGAACATCAAATATCAAATACGTGACGTATAATACGATAAGAAATAAAATATTGCCATCCAACACAAAATGATTAATTTCTTTCCTGATGAAATAAATATTTAGATCAATGGCATAGGAAAATATGCATCATATCAACATCTTTTTGGAATTATATTAAAGTACTAGCTGTTACCCGCGGCTTCGCTCGCGTGGATATCGTAATTTGATAGAAGTAATCGTTCCTCAGTATTGCAGTAAGGCATTATCTGAAAATCTCTAAAGTATAAAAAAACTCTCCGAAAACTTGAGTTTTATTTACCCCAGAACCTCTTTGTAAAGCACGTTTGTTGTATTGCCTTTTGGGGCTAAGATGACCAGGCTACTGGCAGAACTAACTCTGGAACATGCGACATTGAACTGTGCATATGAAAAACAGTCCTCTCTCAAGTTGAAAATAAAAAAATACGTGTTTCTTGGTTTTTAAAGGAGATTCCAATATGCCAATTTTTACACCTGTAACATAATATTCTTATTTTTAAAATCACCCCAGTTTTCACTTATTTCCATCCCCCTTAAGTGGATTATCGGAAAACAAAAAAATACGACTTTCTTTACTTTTAAACGAGATTCCAATATGACAATTTTTACACCTGTAATATAATAAGATTTTGACATATACTCGTTTTAAAAATCACCCCAGTTTTCACTTCCTTTCACCCCTTAAATGGATATTCCAAAAAATACAATGCGCGTTTCTTTATTTTTAAAGCAGATTCCATGTGCCAATTTCCACGTCTATATCATCTTCAGTTTTGTGATTTATGTATCCTTTTTTCACGAATTTTAACACCCTTATGTGGATTTCCGAAAACAAAAAGCAACTTGTTTCTTTATTTTTAAAAGTGATTCCAAATACCAATTTTCAAGTCTTTAAACCGTTATGTTTTTGAGATATAGATATACTCATTTTAAAAATTCAACCCCCTTTTCACAACCATAGCGACGGAATATCAAAAAATCCTCCCTTAGTGAGCATCTACACTGTAATATAAATGTATCCCCAAAATTTCAAAGTCAGTCAGTCAGTCCGGACATGTTATTTTATAAACATAGATTGAAACTTAGGCTACGTGTCAGGAGACTTCGTTAGTTGATGAACTAGCCCGAAGCTTAGCCTTCTTATTGGCATATTTTCTCAGTGCTAACTCCTTACCCTTGCATTTAAATGCCATCTATATATATAAAATAAATTGTCATGACTGACTGACTGAGTGATTCATCATCGCCGAGCCAAAACTACTGGACACAAAGAAATGAAATTTTGGGGATACATTCATATTAAGATGTAGGTGCTCGCTAAGAGAGGATATTTGGATATTCCGTCGCTAAGGGGGTGAAATTTTCAAATGAGTGTATCTATATCTCCAAACTTTAAAAGTTTACAGATGTAAAAACTGGTATTTAGAATCTTCTTTAAAAATAAGGAAACATCTATTTTTTTGTTTTAAGAAAATCCCAATAGGAGGGGTGAAAAAGGGTGAAATAAGGGTTGAATGCCTTTAATCAGGTTACCGATACTTATATCTCAGAAACTGAAGATACTACAGACCTGAAAATTGGTACCTTTGATCTCATTTAAAAATAAACAAAACACGTATTTTTTTGTTTTAGGAAAATCGAATTAATGGGAGGGTGAAAAGGGGGATGAATTTTTAAAGTGAGTGTATCCATATCTCAAAACTTTGAAAGTTTACAGATGTAAAAATTAGCATTTAGAATCTTCATTAAAAATAAAGAAACACGTATTTTTTGTTTTCGGAAAATTCCAATAGGTGGGGTGAAAAGGGGCGAAAAATGGGTTGATGCCTTTAACGAGGATACATATATCTCAGAAACTGAAGGTATTACCGATTTGAAAATTGGTGTTTGGGATCTTCTTTAAAAATAAAGGAACACGCGCATTTTTGTTTTTAGAAAATCGAATTAATGGGGGTGGGGTGGAAAGGGGGTGAATTTTAAAAATGAGTGGGTCTACATCTCAAAACTTTTAAAGTTTATACATGTAAAAATTGGTATTTAGAATCTCCTTTAAAATTAAGAAACACGTATTTTTGGTTTTCGGAAAATCCCAATAGGAAGGGTGGAAAAGGGTGAAGATGTGTTGAATGTCTTTAATGAGGCTACTTATATTTCAGAACCTGAAGATATTACAGACCGGAAATTGGTATTTGGGATCTACTTTAAAAATAAAGAAACAGGTATTTTTTCGTTTTTTGAAAATCCAATTAATGGGAGGGTGAAGAGGGGGATGAATTTTTAAAGTGAGTGTATCTTTAACTTAAAACTTTGAACGTTTACAGATGTAAAAATTAGTATTTAGAATCTTCATTAAAAATAAAGAAGCACGTATTTTTTTTTGTTTTCGGATAATCCCAATAGGAGGGGTTAATTTTTTAATTTAGTGTGGCTATTTCTAGCCGAGTGCAGCCCTTGTAAGGCAGACCCTCCGATGAGGGTGGGTGGCATCTGCCATTTGTAGGTAACTGCGTGTTATTGTGGTGGAGGATAGTGTTGTAAGTGGTGTGTGAGTTGCAGGGATGTTGAGGACACCACAAACACCCAGCCCCCGGGCCATTGGAGTTAACCAATGAAGGTTAAAATCCCCGACCCGGCCGGGAATCGAACCCGGGACCCTCTGAACCGAAGGCCAGTACGTTGACCATTCAGCCAACGAGTCGGACAATAGGAGGGGTGAAAAGGGGTGAAAAATGGGTTGATGCCTTAGCGAGGATACTTATATCTCAGAAACTGAAGATATTACAGACCTAAATTTGGTATTTCGAATCTCCTTTACAAATAAAGCTTTTTTTTGGAAAATCCAAATAGTTGGGGGGGGGGGTAAAAAGGGGTAGATTTTTAAAATCTTTAAAACTTTAAAACTTCAGGTTTAAAACTTTAACAGTTTGCACATGCAAAAATTGATATTTAGAATATCCTTTAAAAATAAAGGAACATGTATATTTTTTTTTGTTTTCTGTAAATCCCAATAGGAGGGGTGTAAAAGGGTGAATAATGGGTTGAATGCCTATAATGAGGATGCATATATCTCAGAAACTAAAGATATTACAGAACTGAAACTTTGTATATGGGATCTCCTTTAATAATAAAGAAACACGTATTTTTTGTTTTTGGAATATCCAATTAATGGCGGTTAAACAGGAGTGACAAATTGGGATGAATTTTTTGAAAGACTATATCTACAGAATACCTAAGAAACGTAAAATGTTACAGACGTAAAAAGTGGTATTTGGAATTTCCTGTAAATGTAAAGAAACATAAGTGATTTTTTTGGAAACTCCTCTTAAGGGGAACTAAAAAGGGGGTGAAATTTTAAAATGAGAATTTATACTGCATATCTCAAAGAAACATAACATGTTACAGAAGTGAAAAATGGTATTTTTTATCTCCATTAAAAATAAAGAACCGTGTATTTTTACTTTTCGGAAATACCACTTGGGTGTAAGGGGGTGGGGGGTAAAAGTGACTGAAAATGGTGTTGAATTTTTTAATCAGGCTACTGTTATCTCAAAAATGAGGATATTACAGACATGAAATTTGATATTAGGAATATGCTTTAAAAGTAAGGAAACACGTATTCTAGGTAAATCCAATGAATGGGAGGGGGGTGAAAGAATTGAAAAATTAATTGACTTAATTGTATGAGAATACTTACATCTAATGCAAAATAAAGTTTTTAGGGCCTACAGGCGTGAAAATTGGTATTTGGATCTCCTTCAAAAACAAAGAAAAACCCGTTTAGGCGGTGGGAAGAATCTTGGGGGGCGGGAGTGAAAAGGAGTTGAATTCCTTTCGTGAGGTCACATAAATAAAAAACTGATGAAGTTAGAGTCGTGCTAATTGGTATTTAGAAGATCCTTTACCATTAAAGAAACAAGTATTTTTTGCCGAAAAATTCACTTTGGGGGGGGGGGAGTGTGAAAGGAAGTGAAAAAAGTGAATTATTTTTATGGGGATACTTATGTCTTAAAACTGAGGGTAATAACGTGAACATTGGTGTTTGGAATCTCCTTTAAACATAAAGTAACACGCCTTCTTTTCAATTTTTTCGGGGGGAGGGTAAATAAAATTAACGGCGGTGGGGTGTAAAAGGAGGTGAGGCCAATTGATTTTGCTGTTCATAATGTACTTATAAGGAGCCTCCGTTACTCAGGTGGCAGGGCGCCGGCCTCGCACAGCTGGGTTCCGTGGTTCATGTCCCGGTCACTCCATGTGACGTGCTGGACAAAACGGAGGCGGGACAGGTTTTTCTCCGGATACTTCGGTTTTCCCTGACATCATTCATTCCAGCAACACTGTCCAATATAATTTCATTTCATTTGCCATTCATTAACCATTGCCCCAGAGGAGTGCGACAGGTTTCGGCAGCCGCCACAATTCCTATTGTCGCCGCTAGATGGGGGATTTATTCATTCCATTCCTAACCCTGTCGAATGACTGGAAACAGGCTGTAGATTTTCGATGTACTTATTCTGATCATAAACCGATCATTTTTAATCTATCCTGGGTTCGTTTTCAAGAGCCATCTTTTCCTTCGGAGAACATTCTTACATCACAGTAGTTTCACCTGGCATATAAATAAAAATGTAAACACATTTGAAATAAAGGATAGGAATGAGTTTGACCGGCAAATTGTTCACCTCTATAATAAGGTCAATAATGCACGGAAGTGTGTCATTCGTATCGCCAGAAATCCCGCACACTTGCCTACGCGCGACAATGGTGCTGGTCACATTATCAACAATGACAATGGCAGCAGATGTAATTTACTGCCAAGTAGCGGTCTTGCATCTTGCTGTGGGGTCCAGAACAATAATAATAATAATAATAATAATAATAATAATAATAATAATAATAATAATAATAATAATAATGCTCTGGACCGTCGTCAAATGTGCGGACCGCGCTGGAAACTGGTCCTGGACGGGTAATGACTAAGAATGCAGTTCTGCTGCGAGTTCAGTATCGCCAAGGCACCCAATACGACACCACGCTGGATCTCCTGAAGGATTTGATCCATATTAGAAATGCTTATAGGAAAAGATGGCAAAGATTTAGGGACCTAACTGAACGGGCAGAATACCTGGACCTAGCCCGGGAAGTACGAAATCGATTGCTGGAAAGAAAGATTGAAAAATGGGAGGAAACTTGCCGTAATCTATTAGAAAACGAGTCAGATCGCGAATTTTGGCGGATTCTCTCAGAAAACGAGTCAGATCGCGAATTTCGATGGATTATATATAAAACAATAAGCATTCAATCTAAATTGCAGTATAATACCGTAGCGATGCACGGGTATCTTGCTAGTATCCTAATAAATGTCCTGGTTCTTAAATAGAGACAAATTATTTTGTCATGGAATACTGGAAATTTTGACTTAATAGAAATAACCGTTTACATGACATTTTTGCATGTAGATACAGTCTGACCGTGAAACACAGAAAGTACTATTTTGAATTGTGCTATGTTTTGTAACCACTCTTGACTGGGATGTGTGAGGCCCCCTTTTGAAATAACCGAGATCCAGTCCCAGGTCTCCTCTCGCGGCAGTGAAACAGTTTTCTTTCGAGGCACTAAGAGTTTCATCAAACGAGTGACACTTGAAAGCCACATAACCCGCGAGGCATTTCAGGGAATCTTTCGTGATATCCTCCCCTCATACCAACTGACTGACATGAACTCTCCTCCCTTAAAACTCGGTTTCGACGTCCTCGACCAACATTTCAATCTCTGAAGACTGGTCAACTATAGCAATGCACAGTTCATTGATATGATACGTTGGTTGTCTAAGTTAATTACAGCACTCTCACGTTCACGTGGGCATGCTGGTAGTTGATCGCGAAAATAATGAATTCCTAGTTGTTTAGAAAACGTAAAAACTTCTTCGTTGGTTAGAGCTCGATGTGACATTGCATTCAATAGACGTTTTTTGGTGATAATGTAGTTGCCAAGCATTATTTTGTATAGCGCTAGCTTCGTGTGTACGCCTTTGCCTCGTAATGCAATTGCCTCCATTGTCTTGTTATGACATTCACCCTCTTTTAACTGTTTATTCGCTTCTTCTACAGCCTTAACTGTACTTGCTTTAGCACTAGCACCGCTCAGGAAAGACCCTAAAGCTGCTAGTCCAGCAAGGAGTGCAGGAATAAATCCTCCTCCTTTTGGTACAGGAATAATTTTTGCACGTTTAAAAAACATTGCTCTGCACTTTGGAGAAATTCTCGCTCTTGCTGCGCGTAGTGCCTTAATAATGTCCACTCGCGGATTAAATTGCCCTCGAGTAGTTTTTAGTGCAGCCTTTACAACTTATTTACATCCAACAGTTTTAGTTTTCTTCTTCATAACGTTTGGTTATCGTTGTTTCACCATTCTGTACACGACTATACTCGCCAAGAACGATTTATGAACAGAGAGTTACTTGTTGTTTCGTTTGATATATATATATATATATATACACACGAGGATTGGGGCAAAAGTTATGGCCACTATCTTTTTCTTGTAGATATGTGAACGAATCACAAACGTATATGTGTCGTGTGGAAGTTCTGCAGGCATAGTGTGTATGCAGAACAACAGATGGCTCTGTGATAGCTGGTAGTAGTGCAGCGAGGACTGTGAAATCAGTCAGTTGGTGAGTGTCGTGCGAGATGGAAGTAACCCGTGTTGAGCAGCGCGCTTACATCAAAATAGCTGTTCTCCGAGGAAGAAATGCAATGGAATGTCACAGTGAATTAGTGGAAGCCCTTGGGAATAATGCCCTACCATACCGTACAGTCGCACGGTTGTTAGGAAAGTTTCAGCAAGGACGTGTGTCAACCAGTGATGAGCAACGTTCGGGACGACTTGTCAGTGTGCGGACCGACGTGGCACGTGGCGTCATCGAGCAGCTCCTGGATGAAGACAGACGATGGACACTACTGGAGTTAGAGAGGGCAAGTGGCATCGAGAAACACACCGCCCACATGATACTGCGTAATGAGCTCCAACTGTGCAAAATCGTATTGCGGTGGGTACCGCATACTCTGACGGAAGTTCAAAGGTGGGTGCGCTATGCAATACGCTCCGACCACCTTGCACGCTAGCAACAGGACGGCGATCAATTCTTGCCATGAATAATCGCCATCGATGAATTTTGGGCCAGGGCATACGAACCAGAACTGAAACATCAGTCCGCGGAGTGGCGACATGCTGGATCACCAAGGAGGCAGAAGGTCCGTCAGAATCCTTCGCCAGTCCAATTGATGGTGATCGTCGCGTATGCTGTCAGGGGTGTCATTGTTTGCCACTTTGTTCCACATGGCAGAACAGTGACCGCACAGTACTACAGGGACTTCCTGGTGCGACAGGTACGACGTGGTGCTGAGGAAAAACGTCCGGATCTTGTGAACAGTGCAATAATCCTGCACGACCATGCAAATCCACATAAAGCAGAGTGTGTAGGACAGCTACTGCGACGTTGGGGATGGGAAGGATTGGAGCACCCACCGTACTCTCCCGACATTTTGCCCTGTGACTTTAATCTCATTCGAAAGATTAATGAACCACAACGTGGTAGGCGGTTTGCAACACGAGAGGACAATGCTGATGCTGTGCGCCAACAGGTGACCCGATTCACAAATAGTGCGGCAAATACTGAGCCGATGGTATTCAGCGCCTCCCACATCGTTGGCAGCGTGTGGTGTCAGTAGCAGGGGACTAGTTTGAATGTCTTTAGGCCCACGTTTGTCATGTCAACTTTATGTGTACTGTGTTTCATTCTTTTGCACCGGGAAGGCCGTATTGCCCTGTATACTACCGTAATGTATTAGTGTGTTACGATATTTCAGTGCTATTCATTGTCCACACATGTAGTTAACACCTTGTCCTTTCGTCCGTATATGTCACGTTTTCCAACCGTATTGGTATCTTCAAGAAAAAAAATAGTTGCCATGACTTTTGCCCCAATCCTCGTATATTACAATGGGCTACTTTATTATTCAGTTACCATGAAGATGATAAAGCAGCAAGGCACACTACCTGTTAATGACCTAGTGCCACATCTCTTGCCTACTTCTGGTACAACTACACAAAGACGTCATGGAAAGTTGTTTCCTTTTACTATTCGATGTATTATAACTGGCTCATCGGGCATCGGAATTTGGGAAGACAAATCTTTAACTCACACTCATTACCTCTTTAAATGGCGTACTCTTCGATAATATTTACCTTTTCGCAAAGTCACTCTATCGATCACTATATACACTGACTGACAGAGCAAATGCAACACCAAGAAAGAGTGGTCAGAACTTTATGCCAATTGCAGGGTAGACTGACGTCACTGAGGTATGCTCATGATGTGAAATGCGCCGCTGTGCTGCGCACGTAGCGAACGATAAATGGGACACGGCGTTGGCGAATGGCCCACTTCGTACCGTGATTTCTCAGCCGACAGTCATTGTAGAACGTGTTGTCGTGTGCCACAGGACACGTGTATAGCTAAGAATGCCAGGCCGCCGTCAACGGAGGCATTTCCAGCAGACAGACGACTTTACGAGGGGTATGGTGATCGGGCTGAGAAGGGCAGGTTGGTCGCTTCGTCAAATCGCAGCCGATACCCATTGGGATGTGTCCACGGTGCAGCGCCTGTGGCGAAGATGGTTGGCGCAGGGACATGTGGCACGTGCGAGGGGTCCAGGCGCAGCCCGAGTGACGTCAGCACGCGAGGATCGGCGCATCCGCCGCCAAGCGGTGGCAGCCCCGCACGCCACGTCAACCGCCATTCTTCAGCATGTGCAAGACGCCCTGGCTGTTCCAATATCGACCAGAACAATTTCCCGTCGATTGGTTGAAGGAGGCCTGCACTCCCGGCGTCCGCTCAGAAGACTACCATTGACTCCACAGCATAGACGTGCACGCCTGGCATGGTACCGGGCTAGAGCGACTTGGATGAGGGAATGGCGGAACGTCATGTTCTCCGATGAGTCACGCTTCTGTTCTGTCAGTGATAGTCACCGCAGACGAGTGTGGCGTCGGCGTGGAGAAAGGTCAAATCCGGTAGTAACTGTGGAGCGCCCTACCGCTAGACAACGCGGCATCATGGTTTGGGGCGCTATTGCGTATGATTCCACGTCACCTCTAGTGCGTATTCAAGGCACGTTAAATGCCCACCACTACGTGCAGCATGTGCTGCGGCCGGTGGCACTCCCGTACCTTCAGGGGCTGCCCAATGCTCTGTTTCAGCAGGATAATGCCCGCCCACACACTGCTCGCATCTCCCAACAGGCTCTACGAGGTGTACAGATGCTTCCGTGGCCAGCGTACTCTCCGGATCTCTCACCAATCGAACACGTGTGGGATCTCATTGGACGCCGTTTGCAAACTCTGCCCCAGCCTCGTACGGACGACCAACTGTGGCAAATGGTTGACAGAGAATGGAGAACCATCCCTCAGGACACCATCCGCACTCTTATTGACTCTGTACCTCGACGTGTTTCTGCGTGCATCGCCGCTCGCGGTGGTCCTACATCCTACTGAGTCGATGCCGTGCGCATTGTGTAACCTGCATATCGGTTTGAAATAAACATCAATTATTCATCCGTGCCGTCTCTGTTTTTTCCCCAACTTTCATCCCTTTCGAACCACTCCTCCTTGGTGTTGCATTGTCACTGTCAGTCAGTGTACTTTTCTCCGAATTGTAATGCACGATCTGGTTAAAGATGGTTTGTAATATATTCAGTTTAATACACACGAGCAAGTACCATCATCATATGACGTGCTTCCCAATTCTCTTATTATTTTTGAAGATGTAACTATAGAACAGAAAAACGTTATTCGTGCATTCATCACTTTGGGACTACATACATATGTAGATTGCATCTATTCATGTCAAAACTATTCTCATGTGCCTAAGTAGTTGATACGCGACAACGCAAATATTACTGTGTCTTTTCGGAAAGGTGAGCACAACATGCGACATATGTATGATGATCACGTTAACGCTGATATGACATTCAATGACTTCTAAAGTATGTGTGCTACAGGCTGGTCATCACATCGTTACGGCTATATACTTGTTGATAAATAAAGTGATGTTCATTATGGACGGTATCGCAAAGGCTTCGATCATTTTATATGCATCAACACGGAGTTACAGACTCCACTTGATCAAAAACCGTCATCATGAGAACATTCAGGAAAGCGATTACACAACATGTAATCCGTGCTTGAAACAATATTCGACGAAAATTTAAAGAGCTTAAACGTATTCATGCAGACACTGAGTTACTTTCGAAAACGCAACTTGGTACACCGCTGAAATATATCTTTAATTCTATTTCATTGCCCAAGTCTACAACACGTTCTGTTTCTATGCACGCGTCTCATGATAAAGAGAAGCAAGAACAGGAAAAGCCTGAAGAAGAAAAAAATAAGCAGGATGAGGAAGAGGAGAAGCAGGATAGGGATGAAGAAGAGAATGAAGAAGAAGAAATTAGCGATACTTCACCAACTAAGCGAGTTAAGTTTTTAACTACAGATGTTATTGCTGAAACACCTACTACATCAACGCAAGATCTACCTCCTTTGTGTGAGGTCGTGATCACACCAGAGTATCGTAATCAGTTTAAGAATTTTATTCAAAATAACTATGGATCACACTTTTCTCCTTATATAGAAAAAACACTTTACAGGTCAAAATGACACAACCTACGGTATTCATATGAAAACGACTCTTTCTGGATAGGCAATGCAAAAGTTAAGATTAATGGCAATAGTTTCATCGTAAAAGGTGTTACCTATAAGCGTACAAAAGTTCTCTTAGAACTTCTTTTCTCGCGAATACCTGAGAAGGATATACTTTCACAAGATAATCTTAAAAAATATAAAGCAATAATTTGCTCCTGACGCAACACGACGTAATTACAAGATGACAAAAGCTGTAAATGCAAATAAGGGTCGCGAGAATAGAGAGTTTATTTCTAAGCTGTTTCCGTCACATCAACCGACAGCAAGTGGTCTTAATGTTATCTACAATCCTTTGTTGCCGTATGTATATGTAAGATACTGGAATGACCCCAACTTATTCGTAGAAAATTACAACCTCTAAGAGCTTCGCAAATGCTGGTCACACAGGTCATGAATCAGAAATTCTAGAAATAGAGAGAGAATTACGCCATGAGCGTATTATGCAGTAATGGCTCGTCAAGGAAAGATAAGCATCGCACACGAGTTACGTAAACCAGCTCGTCGCAACTACTATCGCAGACGCGTTATTACACGTGGAAAAGATGATCTCTGGCAAGGAGACTTAGTAGAAATGATTCCAAATGCCTCTAGCAATGAGGGGTATAAGTATCTACTTACTGTCATCGATGTGTACTCTAAGTTTGCTTTTGCACAACCTGTGCGTTCTAAAACAGCAGCTGAAGTCAAGGATGCATTTAAACATATTGTTGAAAAATCAAAACGCTGCCCAAGGCTTCTTTAAACCGATCAAGGTAGAATTTTACAACAAGGATTTTTTTCTTACCTCAAGTTACTTGGCATTCATCACTACTCTACGGCAGTAATCACAAGGCAAGTGTTGTAGAATGTTTTAGTCGTACACTCAAAACATTTATGTGGCGAGAATTTACAGCAAAATGTTCTTATCATTCGATTGAACCTACCTATACTCGTGTCTACCTTCAACGATACACCTCATCGCACTATCGGAACAAAGCCACGTCTTGTTACTAAGAGTACACAACGCTTAGATGCTATTCAGCTTGTAATCAAAACGACTTATCCGCGTCGCCATCGCTTTAAAAAAAGGTGGTTTTCGTTCGCATCAGCAAACACAAGTCTGTCTTTGCGAAAGTATACACTCCTAACTGGAGCACAGAAATGTTCAAATCAGGAGTGTTAAGCTTACTAATCCAGTTACGTATTTGCTTCGCGGTCTTTTAGGACAGCCTAATCAATGAGGATTCTACATCGAAGAACTGCAGAAAACGAAATATCCAGATCACTATTTAATCGAACGTGTTATTCGTCGTTGTAGATATAAACTGTATGACAAATGGCTTGGTTTTAATAACAACTTCAATTCATGGATTAATAAAGAGGATGTACTTTAAAATTTGAATCATTTTCTAGAATCCCTACATCTACTTCCTTCTACTGCGTAAGATATGTTAAGCTTGCAAGCCAACATTATTACTACTAGTTAATTTAGGACATGGTGTAGGGTAGGATTAATGATAATAATTCAAACAACATCTGCATTATGGCTCACAAACCGTATTTATTTTAGTATATATACATTTCTCATTTTTCAAGTAAATCCGTTCTGTCCTTTCTTACATAGATTATTTTTACTCTATTCGCTGTTTAATGCCACCACCCAGTAACAGTTTTCCATTCATTGCACCGGCAACGACAAATGCTGCTATCTTCTCAGCAACTGTAACATTAGGTGACGTCACACGCTGCATAGTTTTACGAAGCAGGCTTTCATTAGCTACACGTCTTAGTCCAGGTTTGTTTTGGCGTTAAGCAATGTCATGCTCTTTGCATGCAGCATCTAACATATTAATACCAGGATCACCCCGTGCCAGGCGGACTTCAAGTCGAGTTCGCGGGCCAGAGTACTGGTAAGTAGGAGGATGAAGCTCAAAAGGAAGAAGATCAATCACCTTATTGATGAGTCCATGCCCAGCATGTTTCCTCACATATCTCCCAGCACGTTTCTTCACCTTTCTCTTCAACAGCTTGCTTACTCTTTTCGCAGCCCTGGTAAGTGTTTATAAGCGAAGATATCTCGTTGATGTTAGGTCCGTGGTACAGTTTAGTGACGTGACATGTACGGCACTGTCTCACTGAAAGTCTCATAGCTAAACTCACTTGTTCATGATGCAAACTTACACGTTTGAAGGTCTGACGAAACAGGATCTCGAGTCCACTCACGAGGCACATAATCTAAGATCTTCTTTACAGCATTCGCAGCTACATTGACAAAAAATGCCCTTGGTAATGCATTCAACTCTTTTTCAGAAAAAGTATTTAGTTTCTTTTTGCAAGCATAAAACTTTACGATTGCCCTTTCAAATGCGTAACATTTAGTATCAGATAGAAATGACATGATGTCTTTACTCTAAAACTGTTTCTTTCACACTGTCGTCATTTCGGCGCTGCAATTTACATATGTTGTTCATTTCCCGGCAAACACTGCAACACAACCAATCAAAAAGCGAGCACACATGGCGTCTTTTCTCCACTATGCTCCTTGAGAAGAGTTTTAAATGATGAACATCCTAATTCATGCATGTCGATAATTTCACATGTTGATTGTAGATACTCACGCAACAATTCCTTATCTTCACAATCCCTTTAAAAAGCAAGATCTGCTCTTGACAAATGAGCGTTCATGATCATAGTTAGAAAGCGGTAAGGTATTCCTTTATCTTCCCACTGCAGACCTAAATTTTATTCTACCCCTTGTGTCTGCTTTTTTTTCCTGTTTGCAAACAGTAAGGAAAATTTGTGCTAAATACTAAACTGACGAGTTTTGGCGTCCATAATACAGTGCAATCCAACACAGCCACTCTTTGAACACAAATTTGATGCCTTTCACTTTAAAGGCTTGTACATTAAATATTAATGTTATTGTCATGATGGAATAAAGCGCACTACTGTCTATCACAGTAGCTTAGAGACGAAAGAATGTATTCTCACTTATACAAATACTTGAGTTTCCTAGAGACTGACCTTGATGACGAACAAGTCTAAACATGCAAATCAATGTTGACGTAATCGCCGCATTTTAAAACAGTGTGAGCTCAGTATTTCAGATGCTCAGTCCCGTTGTTTTACTACTACACATAAAGTATGTACAATGAGTTTGATTCGCAGATCTGTTACGAAATTTGATAAGTGGTATAACGCCTGAAACGGAGTCATCTCTGGCACAGGTACTCAACTAGGTAGAGATGCGATTTAGGAGGAGTAGGAGGAAGAGGAGGAGGATGAGTTTTGATAGTTATATCTCCGTCGGATGAAGATGTAAATCCTTCAGCAGACCTTTCGGTGCTCTTCGACAGGAGAAGGCTATGTACCACTACCGGGTTTTACCCTCTCACTTGCTTCTACAATTTATAATGCCATTTATTTCATATTATTATTTTCCCTAATGAGGTTAGTAGTATAAGTTAGGGGTTCCGCCGCCACCACCGCCACCGGCCCTCCGCAGAGGCCGCCGCCAGCTCCTCCTCCACACGCTCTCGGGAGAGGCATGCACCGCACGCTGGCTAAGAGCGCGACCCTAACCACACACACGCCATCGTGGAGGGGCTTAACCTAACGTTTTATGCGTAAGAGAGCTAGCCTAACCTCATGGAAGAGCCTAACCTCAGTTTTACAGCTGGATGCCCTTGCTGACGCCTACGAGCGCGAACCTAACTTCACATTCGCTACCTTGGAGGGGCTTAACCTAACTTTTTATGCGTAAGAGAGCAAGCTAACGTTACGGAAGGGCCCAACCTCAGTTTTACGGCCGATGCCCTTCCGACGCCAATTGCACAAGATGGCGGCTATACGAGACGCCTTAAGGGTGCTTGCGAAAGAACATTTGACGCGCAAGACAGCAAGCCTAACCTCATGGAAGGACCTAACCTCAGTTTTACGGCCTGATGCCCTTCCCGACGCTAGTTGCACAATAGGGCGCCTATACATGGCTCCTTATGAGACGCCTTAAGGCTGCTTGCGCAAGATGGTGGTCACAAGACGGCTGCTATACATAGACTCTAATGGGACTCACTAGGGATGCCTGCGCAAGATGGTGGACACAAGATGGCGGCTATACACAGCTCCTTATAAGACGCTTTAAGGGCGCTAGCGCAAGATGGCTGCTGCTCTTTTGAGTCGGCTTAAGGGTGCTGGCACAAGATGGCTCCTATACATAGAAAATTTTAAGATCCCTAGAGGTGCTTGCGCAAGATGGCCGACACAAGATGGCGGCTACACACGGCTCCTTAAGAGACGCCTTAAGAGTGTTTGCGCAAGATGGCTGCTGCTCTTATCAAGAAAGCTAGCTTAGAGTATAACGTTCCGTGATAGAAACAACGGTTCAATTCAAAAAATTTGGGGCTTAAATGCAAAATATCTCAAAAACGGTGCGTCGTAGAGCAAAGCGGACAAACTTTTTCTGTCTAAAACGTAGCTTCACAGTATCAGCAACATGCTAGCATAAGAAAAAAGAGTCTAATGATGAGATAAACGGCCCCGTTCCAACTTACGCCCTTTGACGTATGGTCTGCTTTAGCTTGTTATGTCGTGTCTTGAAGCAAGTTTTCGTAACTTTATTAGGTCTGGGTATGTTAGAGAGTATAAGGTACCGTTCTAGAAACAACGGTTCGATTATTTAAATTTGGGGCTTAAATGCAAAATGTTAAATATCTTGAAAACCGTGCGTCGTAGAGCAAAACGGACACAATTTTTCCGCCTAATACATAGGTTCGCAGTATCAGGAACATGATAGCATAAGAAAAAAGTAGTGTAATGATGAGATCAACGGTTCGGTTCCCAATTAGGCCCTTTGGCATTGACAGCTATCTAATTCTACAAGATGGCGCCTGTACATAGCTAATTATGGGACTGCTTAAGCGGGATGCACAAGATAGCTGTTGCTTTTATGAGACGCCATACGGATGCTTGCGCAAGATGGCGGATATACATAGCTTCTATGAGACTGCTTAAGGGTGCTTGCACAATATGACTGCTATATATAGGTTCTTATGAGACGTCCTAGGGGTGGTTGCGCAAGATGGTTGACACAAGATGGCGGCTATACACAGCTCCTTATAAGATGACCTTGGGGTGATCGCACAAGATGGCGGCTATACACAGGCTCTCGTGAAGAAAGTTAGCTTAGAGGCTACTGCGCAAGTTGGCGGCTGCTGTTATGCATGCAATTTCATATTCCACGTGCTTGCTTTCACCTTTAATGAACAAAGCATCGTGCTGCCATCTTTAGCTGCTACCTTTGAAATGTGGAGGCGGCAATGTCCACGTGTTTTTGACAGCTGCCATCTTTAATCAACAGAGCACCATGCAGCCATCTTTAGCTACCACCTTTGAAATGTGGTAGCGGGTAATTTGAAAAATTCCACGTGCTTTTTTGACAGCGGCCATCTTTAATCAACACAGCATCATTCTGCTATCTTTAGCTACTACTTTTGAAATGTGCTGGCAGGCAATTTAAAAAATCTACGTGGTTTTTTCAGCTGTCAGCCGCCGTCTTTAAACAACAACGCATCGTGCTGCTATCTTTATGGCATTAAAACTCATCGTGGTGGAGGGTAATTTGAAAAATTGCACGTGCTTTTTTGACAAGCTGCCATCTTTAATCAACAGAGCACCGTGCTGCTATCTTTAGCTACATAGCTTTGAAATGTGCTGGCGGGTAATTTGAAAAATTCTATGTGCTTTTTTGACAGCTGTCAGCGGCCGCCTTTAAACAATAGCGGCTATACATAGGCTGTTAAAGCCTCCTCCTATGTCAAGGCATAGTTTTATACCTCTATCGAACAACTTTAAGCCTGCATCGCGAATGCAAGAGTGTGCACATGTTGCAGCGATAACATCATTATGCATGTTTAGACTTACAGATGACAAAAGAAGTGATTGAAACATAACAAGACTAGAATCGAACACTGCACTCATATCGTTAACGTCAACATGTAATCAGAACATTAATTGATGTGTTCAGAACACTAAATAAGTAATCAAGACTAGAATCGAACACTGTACTCGATACAATATGTGTTCAGAACATGTCGGGGGATACTTTGTTCTAAGAATATTAGATTAGAAAAGAAGTGATTAAGACTAGAATCGAACACTGTACTCGATGTCGTTAACTTCATCATGTGATTAGAACATTGATTGATGTGTTGAGAACACTAAATAAGTGATTAAAACATAACAAGACTAGAATAGAACACGATACACGATGACGTTACTTACAACATGTGTTCAGAACATGTCAGGGGATACCTTTGTTCTAAGAAGATGAATTTGAACAGAGGAAAAAGTAACACTAGTCAACAGCCATTTTGCATCTGGAATGTGATACATCAACTAGTTTGTATTTTGGTGTGTAGAATCCGAATATACCTTTCAAAATGTTCTAGCACGTACCATTTTTGAGTTTTTAAGGTTTTTTATTTTTGTATTCAGTATTTCGCTTTTTGCTGTTCTTCTGGTTTGATGTCTAATTGTTTCTTATTGATTTGCCAAGGAGAACTAGAAGATCTACAAATCGTCAGTAAATGGTTGGTGTGGTAATCCAGTGGTGTGAAAGAGATATTCAGTGAGTGTTTCCTGTGAAAGATGGTGCAAATTTTTGTGTTTAAAACTTACACTAAGAAAAATGGCAACTAGAAAATCTCGTTGCTGTCTAAACCACCCCGACAACTTTTGTTATCTGTGTGGGAAATTCACTCCAAAAGCCCAAAGAAAATCAATCACTGATTTGGTTAAGAAGGCATATAAATTGTATTTTGATTGTCCTGTTGGTGATCAAGATAAAAATTTTGCATCTCATATTGCCTGCATAACCTGTACTACAACCTTAACCGAGTGGTTGAAAGGAAAACGCCGAGCCATGCCATTCGCTGTTCAGATGTTGTGGTGTGAGCCTAAAGACCATTATTCAGACTGTTACTTCTGTCTTACAAATATTTCGGGACATTCTAGCAAAACTAGACATAAAATAAAGTATTCAATTGTATCTTCAGTGCATTTGCCTGTGCCCCATGATGAGGGGTTGCCTGTTCCTGTCTGTAACTTGAAAGCCACGGAACCAGACACCATGTCAATTGAATCAGAAAGTACTGAACATATAGAAGAGTACTGCCCTCAATATCATGATACTTCACCTCAGCTTTTTAATCAAGAAGAACTGAACGATTTGGTTCGCGATCTAAAACTTTCGAAACAGCAAGCTGAACTCTTGGGGTCGAGACTGCAACAACGGAACCTTCTAGCTCCAGGGACAAGAATTTCCTGTTTCAGATCAAGAGGTGCTTCCTTCGCTAAATATTTCTATATGCAGAATTCATTGTGTGTATGTAGAGATGTCAATGGTCTGATGATGCAGCTAGGTGTACAACATAATCCACAGGAGTGGCAACTATTTATTGACTCCAGTAAAACCAGCTTGAAAGCATTATACTGCATAATGGCAATGCATTTCCATCGGTACCTTTGGCTTACGCAGTAGACATGAAATAAACTTATAAAACCATGGCTTTGCTGCTAGAGGCAATCAAATATAAGGATCATATGTGTCAGCTTTGCTGTGATTTAAAAGTTGTTGCACTCCTTACAGGTTTACAGGCTGGATTCACGAAATACTGCTGCTTTTTGTGCCTTTGGGACAGCCGTGACACCAAGAACCACTATACAGTCAAGGAATGGCCTATAAGGAAGTCATATGTTCCTGGAAACGTAAATGTGAACAATACCCCATTGGTTGAACCCGATAAAATCATTTTTCCTCCCCTTCATATCAAGTTGGGCCTTATCAAGAACTTTGTGAAAGCTCTGGATAAAGAAGGTGAGGCGTTCAATCACTTAAAAGAAAAGTTTCCCAAATTAAGTGAGGCAAAGCTGAAAGAGGTATATTTTTTGGACCACAAATAAAAAAATTGCTGAAAGACCCAACCTTTGATACCAAACTCACAGATATCCAATTAGCTGCTTGGTCTTCTTTTAAAGTAATTGTGAAGGGCTTTTTGGGTAACAGGAAAGACAAAAACTATGTTACCATTGTGAATGATCTGTTGGACAACTATAAGAACATGGGGTGTAGAATGTCGCTTAAAATTCACTTTTTACATTCTCGCCTTGATTTCTTCCCGGAAAATTTGGGAGCCGTAAGCGATGAGCATGGTGAACGCTTTCACCAAGACATTCTTACCATGGAACACCGTTACCAAGGCCATTGGAACCCTTCGATGATGGGTGACTACTGCTGGGGTCTTGTTAGGGAGAGTGATGAAACGACAAACAAAAGAAGAGCTCCGTCGTCGCATTTTTCAAAAACCAAAGACGATTTAAGGTGAAAATATCTTCTGAACTAATTTGGACCTTTTATTGGCATCATGCCCATATATGCAAACAAAACAGTATTGATTTCAAACGTTCTGAATATGTATTTTTGTTTGACGTAATTGTGTCAATTTTCGCTATTGCCTTTTTTTCTTCTGTATATCTAGGAAATGTGACGTCATAGAGAAAAACTGATTTTACCAATGTATTCAGCACCCCAAAATTAGGTAAATCCACCCATTTACAAACCAGATGCAAAAAAATGTTTAAATTTGTTATCTAGTGAAATAAGACTAGGATTTTGAACTGCTTGTGCAAGATAGCGGCTGTTATAATATCCTCCTCCTTTTCCCTCTCGGATAAAGCATATCTCTATCGAACATACAACGCGATATTATGCATAAAGCAGTGCACATACTGCGTAGCGAACTCGCTCGGCAAACGATAATATGAATACAACAAAAGTACAACTTCAAACGATTTGCCTTCTATCATTTGTCTTGTTCGAAAAGCAGTCGAACAAGTTATCGCATAAACATGTGACATGAAATATCGGTTCGGGAACATATTGTTTCAATCTGTTGGCATGGGTTACAAGCATGTAGCTTATGCGGAAAGTAAAATTAAACAGAACGCTAGTGCTATAAGAAATACACTGCTTACATTTAAGTCCCTAGCAGTTGAACAAGTTATCGCATAAACATGTAACATAAAATATCGGTTCAGAAACATATTATTTTAATCTGTTGGTATGGGTTACAAGCATGTAGCTTGTGCAGGCGAGGGCTACTATGCAGGATGATTGTAAAATGCTGAACTGAAGAAATAATCGTGCTACACACATGATAGGGAATGGAACCCAGTGGTTACGTCTTATCAGAAGGGCAAAATGATGAAAGGACTTTTCCTCTACCTCCTCCTCCTGACTGTGTCCTCCCCCTCCTTCTAGGACTGATGGTCTAAAGGGCTAAAGGGCTCCTCCACCACCTCACAACGCCCTCCTCCTCCTCCTCCTAGAAGGAGTTAGTTGAAGTTGGTACATTTTTATCAGCAGCAACACCCTCATCGATTGTTATCAGCAAGAACGCATCTACTTTGTTAAGTGTAGCAAATTAATCTTTATTGGTGCACCAAGTAAAATTGGCAGCGATGTGGAAATAAGGAAGGTGCGGGCTTCAAGACCGAAGGCTGAATACCAGTGACGGGCAAGGAGAGCCATAACGCAGTCAGCGAAAACCGAGTCGTTGTAATGCTGAACATTTATTACAATAATAAGTGCGCACAGATAAAGTCCGTATTCATTGGGGGACCTGCCCTCCAACAATTCAAATGTTACAACTCTCAATTCTCAATTCTTAACAAACTCCTTTTAGTAACAACATGTTGAATTAAAAGAAACCCCGTTAACACATTAACCTTTACAGAAGCAAACCCTCTTACTATTTTATTTACTGAGGCTCTTAGCCTCTATTAACAAGAGAACAAACACGTTACATTCTCAATATAAGGCAACTCCCTCCCTAAGCCTGACGTTGGTTGGTAAGCTTTCCTACCTCCACGCTCGCGGCTAGATGACCAAGCTGCTTGCTCGCTCCAAGCGAACTGAACGAAGTTTACTGCGAGCACCGTGCCATCCCTCGGCGGAAGCGAGGAGGGGCAAGGTGGAGAGAGAACACGACAAGTGCGCAGGTCGGAGGAAGGCTTGCCAACACAATTTGGAGGGTGCCACCAGGGCGGAAATAATTTCACATTTCCCTGGGGCCATAAGGGAACGGGACAACATTTGTACTTTATTAAGATAGGAAGAAAAAACACACATGTTACAAAGATATAATATATGCAGATCGATCTGTATGAATTGTAAATTTAAAAGTTCATGACGAAGGAGAGTTCCTCTTGGTACAGACCTCCCTCCCTAAGTTTCCAACCAGGTTGGAAAAAGTCTTTCTTCTTTTACTTTAGACACCACAAGAGCTCTTGATAAAAGGTTCTTTTTTCCAAACAAATAAATAACAGTTTGCTTAAGCAATTAAAAACACTTGGAGAAAGAGTCTTCGCTTAGGATACACCAACAACTGGCCTAACATTTCATTAGGTAAACACCTTTTAGCTTGGCGAAAGGCAATAAAAGCCAGTCCGTGAAAATCCATATTTCAAGATGCACATCCCGATGACAAAATTAGAATAAGTCGAAGGAGAATCGCCGGGCGAGCTACCGGCTTCCAAGTCCAAGTGACGGCGAAACTGGCATGGCTCAAAATGAATGACGAATGCCGAACACGCGGCAACCAGGCACACCAAGATGCAATAAGCCAGATGGACGATGCGTGCCACAACTGGCTGCGAATGCTAGCCAGCGCCAAACATACAACATGCAGAAAAACGGCCCGGAAGGATGGCCGATGGAGTCAGCGCATGCCAAAACACGCCCACATGAGGGGCCCTTCTCACGGAGCGACGGCGAAGATGGAACCTCCATAATGCTGAAACATACAAGTTTAAGGCCAGCAGTTTTGTCTTCACAAGAGCCGATAAGATGTAAGAGTCAAGGTGGAGGAAGACAATCCCGGGTCAGCGCGCCGGGCGTGGAGGTAGGAGGCTAGGTCGGGCTGCAGGAGGGCTCACATACCAAATTTAGAAACTCTTACAGACTAAGTAAAATACAACTCCCTATAGAATACAGAAGTTAGCAAAATAACAGGGGAACAAACCCCGCAAACATGAACACCACAAACGTATCGGTTCTCGCCAACCAATTAAAGCAAAAACTTCATTGAGCAGATTGAAGCTGAGAAAGATGAACACGAAAAACTCCCTCGGTCACGGGGTCTCTCACCAACAGGGTGACCGGGGTAAGAAAATCAATAATCCGGAAAGGACCACGGAACCTGGGTGCCAACTTCCCAGAGGGAACAAAATTCTTAATGAATACCTCATCCCCGACAGCCAGGCTGGTAGGCTGACGCCCCTTATCGTAGCGCTCCTTCTTCCTCTGGTAGGAGACCTGAAGATTCTCTTTAGCTTTCTTCCAGTTCGCGCGAATATTAAGAGGATCCACCCTCTCAGGCAACAAACCATCAATATGCCACAAATTGGAAAGCGGCGAGTTCGGAAGAAACGAAAACATGAGAGAGAAAGGGGAAAACTGGTGCGCCTCATGCACCGCAGTATTAAAAGCATAAGCCAGCCACGGCAAGGTGGTGTCCCACCTCTGAACATCGTGGTGATGGAAAGCAATGAGGGCCGAGCGTAAATTCCTGTTAACTCTCAATGAGTACGAAGGCTGGGGGTAGTAAGGGGAAGTCGTGACGTGAGTAATCGACAGGCTAAAACAGAAGTTCTTAAATAGATTAGACGTAAAGGCTTTAGCATTGTCTGAAACCAAATACTGGCTAGGACCAAATGATGAAAATATGGTTTTTAAACATCTAATGGTTGTTTCAGCGTTGGCCATCCTCGTCGGAAATAACCATGTAAAACGAGTGAAGCCATCCACGCAGACCAAAATAAACCTATTTGATTCAGATTTCGATCTCGGGAGCGGTCCTACGAAATCGATATATAGACGTTGCATAGGACGGGTAGCTTGGGTAGAGGATAACAACCCAACCCGAGAATTAACACATGGCTTACTAATCCTACAAATCTTACAAGCCTTGACAAGTTCGCGAACGTCTCCGTCCATTCCCTTCCAGATGAAATTTTCTCTGATCTTCTCCCTTGTTTTAAATACTCCCTGATGACCTGCGAGGGGAGTTTCATGAAAATACTTAAAGATCATGGGGACCAACACAGATGGAATTACAACCTTCATCTTACGATCATGACGGGAGGGGCAACAAAGAACTCCGTTCCTCAATACATACGGATCGACAATTTTCCCATCCTTCAAGTCTTGGACGATAGGAGCCAAGAGCGGATCTTCCAATTGAAATTTACCTATATCGTGATACAAGAGAGGGGTATCAGATAAAATCGCTCCAACCAAAGATATTGCTAGAGAGGACTCAGAAGGACCTGGTTCGTCATCAAGAATAGGTTGTTCAGAAAACATCCTGCTGAGAGTATCCGCTACAACGTTCTCAGAGCCCCGAATATGACGGACGTTGAATTGAAAGGCGGAAATTCTAATGGCCCAACGAGCCAAGCGACCAGTTTTCCGTGGTTTCCCAAGCACCCAACTTAACGCCTGGTTGTCAGTTTCAAGCTCAAACTTAACATGCTCTAGGTACACACGAAAGCGTTCTAGAGCAAAAAGAACAGCCAAGCCTTCAAGCTCGTACACGGAGTACTTAGCTTCTAAAGGGGTAAGAGCCCGTGAAGCATAAGCAATGGGGCGTCTCCCTAACTCAGATTCCTGGAGCAAAACGGCTGCGACAGCTGACGAAGAAGCGTCGGTTTGCACTATGAAGACCTTAGTGAAATCCGGCATAGCTAACACCGGAGCGTTAGAAATGGCCAGCTTGAGATCGTCAAAAGCAGCCTGCTGAGAAGCTCCCCACTGAAACCTTACTCCCTTACGCCGGAGTGCATTAAGAGGGGCCGCACAACTGGCAAAATTCGGGACGAATTTTCGGAAGAAGTTAACCATTCCGACAAAGCGGGACACACCTTTCACATCCTGCGGAGGAGGAAAATCCTGAATGGCCTGAGTGCGGGAGTGATCGACCGAGACACCGTTAGAGGATACAATATGCCCCAAAAAGGACATCTGAGGTTTGGCGAACGAGACCTTGGACAATTTGACTGTCAAGCCAGCCTTCCTCAGGCGTGACAATACTTCATGGAGGTGCTGGAGATGATCCTCGAACGTCTCCGAATACAAAACTACGTCATCAAGATAGTGATAAAGGAAGTCAAATTTAATGTCGGAAAACAACTGATCAAGGAGTCTCGTGAGAACGGCGGCGCCTGTAGAGATCCCAAAAGGCAGCCGGCAAAATTCATAAAGGTTCCAGTCCGTCGCGAAGGCCGTCAGATGACGAGACTTCTCCGCGAGCGGAATCTGGTAATAAGCTTGATTGAGGTCCAGGACAGTGAAGTACCTCGCCCTCTTGAACCATGAAAAACACGTATGTAAATCCGGGAGCGGGACAGACTGCAAGACCACTTTACGATTAAGAGCCCTGTAATCCAAAACAGGCCTATAACCACCCTGGGCCTTGGGCACCAGGAAAATGGGGGAAGAGTAAGCCGAAGTAGAGGGGCGGATGATCCCTTCCTCAAGCATGTTGTTAATGATCTCCTTTAATGCCTGCATCTTAGGAGGAGATAAACGGTAGGGCGGAAATCTGACAGGGACCGAATCCGTGACCTCTATTTTATACTCTAAGATATTCGTCATCCCCAATTTCTCAGTAAACACATCCGGGTAGGCCTCGCACAACTCCCTAATACGCTGCGCCTCATCCTCAGTCAAATGGCTAAGATCTGACACCACTTCGTCCTGAGGCGGCGATACCGACGACGCTGAAGCAGAATTACTAATGTGCAAAGGTATTTTATTCATTTGTGAAAACTTAAACCAACATGAACGCTCCTGAATATCTAAGACTAAACCAGAATGATCGAAAAAATTTGAACCAAGAATGACAGGATACGGTAAATTACTCGCAACATACAAGGAAAATTTCCAAGTAAAATTGGAAAGACGAATTTTACATTTTACCAGTCCCAGGACTTCAATTCTGGAAGAATTGGCTGATACAAACGAATGCGAAACCGGAGATAAATGAGGAAATTTACAGACAGCTTTATGCAAAGCAAACCATCTTTCACTAATAAATGACACCACACTACCAGAATCAAGAAGGGCCGAAACGGGCTCATTGTTTATTTCGACCTCAACCAACGGACTCAAACCTTTAATTTCCGTAGATATCTCTAAACAGCCCACAGGGCAAATAGGAGACGGTTAACCAAACGAACAAGATGTTTGATTAATAACAGGGGAAGGCAAGGCGGTACCATTATCCTGCACCACCTCCCGCTGTAGTCAAGAGCTATTTGAATGGGTGGTACAATGTCGCGCAAGATGACCTGCGACCCCGCACCGAAAGCATACAATATTACTGGTTCTGGGCGGAACCTCTACCCTAGAACCAGCACTCGCACCCTGACTGTTGTTACGAGACCGAGAGGGGCATTTATTACGCAAATGATTAGAAGCACCACAATTATAACACTTTCTTAATAAATTAGGCTTACGAACCACCACAGACTCCCTGTCATTAGAACCAACCGGGGGCAAGCTAGTAATACGAAGTGAGTCCGCATGGCGAACACCTTCAGCCGATACCACTATCGCTTCGAGCTCCGCAAAACTGTGAGGTTGAGCAGCAAAACAAAGACAGGAGCGGTATAACGGGGAAATGCCCTCTACGATCGTGAGAACGATCTCCTCTTCTGTATAATGTAACGCAAACACCCTAGCGTAAAATTTAACATCAGCAACATATTCTGTTAAAGGCTCGTCCGAGCGTTGAACCCTGAAATAAAATTTCAGCACTAGAGAGCTGAGAGCCCTAGCCGGAATAAAATGAGTAAGCAAATAAGCATGAAACTGCTGAAGTGACAACTGATCAGAAATAGCACTAACTATTTTATTGGAAAGCACCCCTGTAGTATACGGATAAAGAATTTGCAATATTTGAACATGAGTTAGCCCGAACACAAGAGCATGATCCTGAAATTCCACAAAAAATCGCAAAAAGGTAACTACATCATCGGCAGAATTTACCGAATAACGAGGAACGTTTTTCAACATACTACTTAACGGGTGAGGGATACTAGAAAAGGGCAAATTCACAGAAGGCAAGATCGATTGCTGAACTGGAAGATTAGCCTGGGGGAGAATCCTAGGTAAGGAACCTTGCTGCGATTCCAGCAAGCCTTGCACACCATCCAACTCAGGATTACCAATAACCTTATTGGGTTCCTCGTCAACCCGATTAACAGAAGGAGTGACAGGTTTAGATTTAATGGAGAGTGCGGCCAACCAAGCCTCAACCTTTCCTAAAAGTTGGACCGCCTTGTCCTTCAAAGCTCCAATTTGACTTACTAGTTCCTCCTTTAATTCTAAGGAGAGTAAATCTTCCGTCCGATAAACATAATGGGTTAGACGCCCTTGTACTCGTTTTAACTGATGGAGAGACGCTACATCGTTCTCTAAAAAATCCATAACTGAGGATATTTCAGTCAAATTGGCCTGAGTAAGGGACGCCACACTCGCAGCCTCACCGTCCGAGACCTTGGGTACCACAACAATTTTATCTAAATTAGTTCGTAATAATAACTCATCCGCTTTAACTGTCCCTTTAGACTCTACATTACGAATTGACAGTTCGTATAACAACTCTTCTTTTCTAAGAGACCCAGGATATGCCACGTCTCGAGTAGCCATGGTAAAGATATCGCCGGCCACCAAGCTGAACGAGAAACACCGTAACCGAAAGAGAGAGAGACCACGCACGCTCAAAATTGCCCGAAAGAACTGGTAGGAGCACAAATAAACGCTCTGCTACCAGACGGCTGCACCAAGTAAAATTGGCAGCGATGTGGAAATAAGGAAGTTGCGGGCTTCAAGACCGAAGGCTGAATACCAGTGACGGGCAAGGAGAGCCATAACGCAGTCAGCGAAAACCGAGTCGTTGTAATGCTGAACATTTATTGCAATAATAAGTGCGCACAGATAAAGTCCGTATTCATTGGGGGACCTGCCCTCCAACAATTCAAATGTTACAACTCTCAATTCTCAATTCTTAACTATTCTTCATTATCCTTTTAGTAACAACATGTTGAATTAAAAGAAACCCCGTTAACACATTAACCTTTACAGAAGCAAACCCTCTTACTATTTTATTTACTGAGGCTCTTAGCCTCTATTAACAAGAGAACAAACACGTTACATTCTCAATATAAGGCAACTCCCTCCCTAAGCCTAACGTTGGTTGGTAAGCTTTCCTACCTCCACGCTCGCGGCTAGATGACCAAGCTGCTTGCTCGCTCCAAGCGAACTGAACGAAGTTTACTGCGAGCACCGTGCCATCCCTCGGCGGAAGCGAGGAGGGGCAAGGTGGAGAGAGAACACGACAAGTGCGCAGGTCGGGGGAAGGCTTGCCAACACAATTTGGAGGGTGCCACCAGGGCGGAAATAATTTCACATTTCCCTGGGGCCATAAGGGAACGGGACAACATTTGTACTTTATTAAGATAGGAAGAAAAAACACACATGTTACAAAGATATAATATATGCAGATCGATCTGTATGAATTGTAAATTTAAAAGTTCATGACGAAGGAGAGTTCCTCTTGGTACAATTGGTAAATGGTTTTGTGTTCAGAACCGAAAAAATTCATGCTACACATAACAGGGAATGGAACCCAGGGATCACGTCTTATCAGAATTACCCAATAAAGAATAAAATCCCCGACTGTGATGTGTACACGCTTTTCAACATGACTGTTTTATGCTTTAATTTCGTGCACATAGGTTAGCAATACACACATGCGATTGCAGCATGCTCTAGCGGAAGAAGTTTAGTACGATAGTCGATGTATGCATCATCGATACGTGAAGTGTACACGCTTTTAAACACAGCTATTTTTTGTGCTTTAAGTTCATGCACATAGGTTATGCTAAGGTAGCAGCACACAACTGCGATCGTTGTACACTCTAGCGGAAGAAGTTTAATATGATGTCGATGCATGCGCTATTGGTAGGTGATGGGTACACGCTTTTAAACATCGCTATTCTTACTGCTGTTCTGTTCACAAGATTTTTCAACATAGCTATTCTTAATGCTGCTCTTAACAACGTAAAGCACGAAATTCATTATCTTTGTGCTTTTGACGAGTTCTAAATACGTAGGCGTGTCTGTGTCGGTGCGACGTAAAGCCCCTAGCAAAAAAAACTACTCCCTTAATACTATCATATATCATGTCATTCATTTCACCTTATTATCTTCCCTGATATGGTTGACGTCAGGAAGGGCATCCGGTTATTAAATATCCATCTTAGCAAATTCATCTCACAACAAACCCAACACCGTAGAGAAACAGGACAAGGAATGGACGCACGTTAGGTTAAAACGTCATGCACCCTAAGCCAGCAGTCCGCATTTCAAATCACCCACGCTGTGACGCCACAGTTTTATCTCAAGAACACTTGCGCGCTGTAACTTACAAAGTCTCCGTGAGACTGATATGTCTGTAGCGGGATTTGATAGTCATTTGTCACAACTTGACGTCACAGCTCTGTCAGGAGAAGGCCAGCGAGTTCGGTTATGTAAAGGTAAGCATGCATTTTTAAGTCGCCCGCGCTTATTACGTCACAGCTCCGTCACTACCCCAAGGGGGGTGACGACGAAGAGAATGTGTGAGGTAAGGTTACCGTTCGTGGCTAAGGTTATGTTAACACACGTGTTAACCACACATACAAATCACCTCACTAGTTTGGCTCCTCCAATGGGAACACGTCTGAGCTTATGTTTGCGTTCCTCGTAGCGAGGTTAGGTTAACAGGTCATAACCGTTTGGACTCCTCCAAGGGGAGTTAGGTTATCGTTCGTGCTCAATGTTTTGTTAGGTTAACACGTTATAATAACGTCTTCACCTCTTCTGCAGGTCACGTAACCGATTTGTGGCTCCTCCATGGGCGCCCGATAGGATTGGGCTCCCCCAAATGTATATGTGACCTTTCCAACTCGGCTCTTCCCAAGGGTACCCACCCAATTCGGCTCCTCAAAATTGGTCCGTAAGGTTAGCATTGCCCTCTTACGTAAGGGTATGATGTCATAACCTCACCTAGCGGACAAAAACACTCCTGGTTGGCCAGCGAGCCTTTTCCGACTCGGCTCCTCTGAGGGGTCCGTCCAGTTCGGCTCCTCTGAGGGGTCCGTCCAATTCGGCTCCTCCAATGTGATCCCTGAGATCAGCATTGCCCTCCTACGTAAGGGTATGACGTCATAACCTCACCAAGCGGTTAAAGACACTCCAGGTTGGCCAGTGAGTTTAGCATTGCCCTCGTACGCATGCGTGTGACATCATAACCTCACACAGGGTGGTCAAAACACCTCAGATCATTCCCTGACCAATTAGGGTATTCCAATGGAGTCTGTAAGGTTAGGCTTGCTCTCATTCGTCAGGTTATGACGTCATTCCGCGTTCAATGGTGTAGAACCTACACAGACTTACTAATCAACTAGGTTTCAATGATCTCGCGTCAGAATCGGCATACCCTTACCACTCAACTAGGAATCAATGCTGCTTTCTCTGCACCCAATGTTTTAGAACATATATAGCTCATCTACAACCATAATTGACACGCTAGTAGGAAAAGGTTTGCTATCCCTCGGGTAGACTGTAAATGTTACAGTATTTATTTTGTCTCTCTTTGGAATACCTGAAGCTTATTTATCTGTTTGAAATATAAATATGGTGCAATTTATCTTAGCAATAGCCATTTTATTCTCTCTCTTTGGTTCTGACGTTGTTAATAGCCTCTCTTGACAGAGGAGTCCACAACCACTGCGGGTTCCTTAGCGCTTGTTTCGATTAAAAATAAAATGAATATCGCAGTCGATGTCCGTGACACCTACCCCCGAGCAAGCAATTACTGAAGATGAAAACCATGAGTGTTGACGAAAACATCTATTTAGCCTTGAAGAGTTATTGCCGAAACGTGGTGTAAGTCGGCGGTGGCCTTCGGTTTGAAGTGCACTCCACGAAGTGATCGATGAGTCACTACTGACCCTCAAGCTTTCTCAATGTTCATGGCGTATTTTATTTCTATTCGACTATAGACTTATTCAATATATTAACAAATTACGATCTCAAATACACATCTAATTTAATTGTTATTAATACCCCCTGCGGGTGGGGGACGCACATGTAGAATACACCCGCGGTATCCCCTGCCTGTCGTAAGAGGCGACTAAAAGGGGCGACCAAGGGCTGACTGAATTAGAACCATGAAACTAATTTTGAATCGTACCATCACGCGGGGAACACCATAGGTTGCCTGTACTTGCGAGTAGTACCACTAAATTCGGTACGAAATAGGTTTGTGATTAGTAGCAGTAAAAGCCTGGCCTGGTGGATTCCAGTACCCGTGCGTTGTACCCATGTGTGCAACACCGCGGGTCTGGGCGTAGCCTGTGAGTTGTACCACTATATGAGCAGTACCGTGGGTCTGCGTTGCCTGTGATTAGTACCCACTATGTGAGGAACACCACGGGAATACCGGCGCCCGTGTTTAGTACACCTAGGTGGGGAGCCTTCTCGGTTTGCGTTGACTCTGAGTTCGGCCATTGTGTGAGACACACCATAGGTCTGCGTTACTTGTACGTATTGCAATACTTGTGAGTAGTACCATCTTTTGTGGAACACCGTGAGTCTTCGCTACTTCTGATTAATACCCCAACATGACACATACCATGGTTCTATTTTACTCGCGACATGTACCATTCTGTGGGGCCTTGGACTTGGATTTTGCACCCCCTATAGACACCAAGCATCATTGTGCTTTATAAGTGGTTCCTTGGTCGGTAATAATGTTATTTTCGATCTGTATTGAGTCCGATCCACTGGTTTTTGTTTGTTTGTTTTGTGTTTTGTTGAGTTCCTGTCCATCCATTCATTCTTCATGCCATATTTTATTTTTATTTTGGTCAGTGGATGCCTTTGAAATTTTTGTTCTTCCTTTCGTACCATTAGGGGCCGATGACCTTTGATGTTAGGCCCCTTAAAACAACAAGCATCATCATCATCATCATTGTTATTAATGTTGCATTGTAAATGAGATACTCATTTTAACAATGAAATTTTAAGGAAACATTTTCAAAACATGGCTGTATTTGTTAAATTTATTTTTAGCTATTTGTTTTACGTCGCCCCGACACAGATAGGACTTATGGCGAAATGGCTGCATTAAAGTAAATGATTACCGAGTCGTCCGCCTCTGTGGTGTAGTGGTGATTGTGATTAGCTGCCACCCACGGAGGCCCGGGTTCGATTCCCGGCTCTGCCACGAAATTTGAAAAGTGGTACGAGGGCTGGAACGGGGTCCACTCAGCCTCGGAAAGTCAACTGAGTAGAGGTGGGTTCGATTCCAACTCAGCTATCCTGGAAGTGGATTTCCGCGGTTTCCCACTTCTCCTCCAGGCAAATGCCGGGATGGTACCTCATTTAAGGCCACGCCCACTTCATTCCCTCTTTCTTGTCTATCCCTTCCAATCTTTCCATACCCCACAAGGCCCCTGTTCTGCATAGCATGTGAGGCTACCTGGGTGAGATACTGGTCATCCTCCCCAGGCGTATCCTCGACCCAGAGTCTGAAGCTCCAGGACACTGTCCTTGATGCGGTAGAGATGGATCCCTCGTGCAGTAGGAGGGTATAAACAGATAAAGAAGATTACCGAGTATGTTTACAATCATGATCTACAAAGAAACGACCTGAATTTATGCAAAAATATATGCCCCAACTGCAATGAATTAGCTGCTGGTTTTCCACCCGAACGGCAGAAGTTCGAAACTTGGTAAGTCCTGAGTTCAGATCTTCAGCTGTTAATTCAAGTGGAATCAGGAAGTGCATTAGCTTTTAAACCACTTGTCTAAACGAAAAATACCCTTGGTGGCTCCAAAGATCCCAGAAATAGCTAGGGTAATTTGAAAAGAAAAGTATCCTTTCCGCCCAGATTCCTTTTGGATTTGTTTGCAGCCCGGATGACATAACGTTCTATTAATTTCATAATGAAATTTCTTTCTTTCTTTCTTTCCTTCTTTCTTTCTTTCTTAATCTGCTTACCCTCCAGGGTTGGTTCTTTCCTCGGACTCAGCGAGGGATCCCACCTCTACCTACTCAGGGTCAGTGTTCTGGAGCTTCAGAGTCTGGGTCGGGGGATACAACTGGGGAGAATGACGAGTACCTCGCCCAGGCGGCCTCACCTGCTATGCTGAAGACAGGCCTTGCGGGGGCTGGGAAGATTGGAAGGGATGGACGAGGATCAGGGAGGGAAGCGGCCGTGGCGTTAAGTAAGGTACCATCGCGGCATTTTCCTGGAGGAGAAGTGGGAAACCACGGAAAACCACTTCCATGATGGCTGAGGTGGGAATCGAACCCACTTCTACTCAGTTGACCTCCCGAGGCTAAGTTGACCCCGTTCCAGCCCTCGTACCACTTTTCAAATTTCGTGGCAGAGCCGGGAATCGAAACCGGACCTCCGGGGGTGGCAGCTAATCACACTAACCACTACACCACAGAGGCGGACTTCATAATGCACTACCAATGATAAATACAACTAACTGAAATGACACCGGACTTGTACCAGATATATTCTTCCGGACGAGATGTAAAATAGAATAGGAAATGTATGCTTGTTGTTTTACGTGACTGTTGATATCGTGGTCACAGCGAAACGATCTCCGCTTATGCACATTCGGGCCCGGTGTCAAATAGAACGTCTTGCGCGCTGAAGCATTCCAGGGACATAATTTTTCATTTTAAAACCCTACATCTTTTGGCTGGGATTCGAACGGTGGCTACGTTAGTGAGGAGCAAGTGACTACGCCACTTTTTTAGCAGTCATTTATTCTATGCTTCGATATTTACACCGCACATATGAAATAATAAAAAAACAGGTAATAGTGAAAAGTTCTGTACAATTTCACTTAGTCCATTCACTATGTCACGTTATAAAGTGTGGTTGAGCCGGCCCTTCCGATGTAGTTTTGCGCAACCCAAAATATTAATTCCGTCCTGAAAAAATCTACCCTGCCGGTATGCTCAAACAGCACAGCCGGATATCTTGGTATTTGCCGCCTCACTATGATAGGACGCCGTAATTTTATTCTTTCCTTATCGTCCAGGGTTGGCTTTTCCCTAGGACTTAGCGAGGGATCCCACTTCTACCGCCTCAAGGGCAGTGTCCTGGAGCTTCAGACATCGGGTCGGGGGATACAACTGGGGAGGATGACCAGTACCTCGCCCAGGCGGCCTCACCAGATATACTAAAGAGGGGCCTTGGTGGGGCATGGGAATATTGGAAGGGATAGACAAGGAAGTGAGAAGGAAGCGGCCGTGGCCTTAAGTTAGATACCATCCCGGTATTTGCCTGGAAAGAAGTGGGAAACCAGGAAAAACCACTTCCAGGATGGCTGAGGTGGGAATCGAACCCACCTCTACTCAGTTGACCTACTGAGGCTGAGTAGACCCCGTTCCAGCAGTCGTACGACTTTTCAAATTTCGTGGCAGAGCCGGGAATCGAACCCGAGCCTCCGGGGGTGACAGCTAATCACACTAACCACTACACCACAGAGGCGGTCCGTAATTTTATACTCGTATTAAACACTGGAAGACATGCGTGTGCCTTCGAGATCATATGGACCTGATAGGCCGGCGAAACACTAAATTGATATTGTGACAGCAGTAAACCTAATATTTGCTATAATCTGCCCTGCGTGCCGTAGGAAACAGTAGTGTAGATGGTCAAGGCGTGGCGATGCGGGCTTTCGTGTTAGATGGGAGATTCGAGTCCGGGACGAAGATTTAAAATTTTTGAAATATTTGTTTAATACGTACGTACGTAATGAAAGTTCAATACTCGTTTGCATTCAAATTGCGTGTGAATGAATGTGTTTGTGGCCCTAAGAACGGCCGATTAGTTAGCAGGCCAGACACATACAGACCGGAAATAATAGGAACACAACTGCCCTAATATTGTTTTATCACAGCAAATGCTCGATGTGATAACCGTTTTGGTTTATGCACATTCGGGCCCGCTGTCCAATAGATCGTCTTGCGCGCTGAAGCATTCCAGGTGTAATTGCTCGGCAGGCGTCACTGATGAGTTGCCGGAGCTGGTCGGGGTTTGCCGGTGCTTGAGTGTAAACGACGTTCTTCAAATGTCCCCACAAGAAGAAGTCTAATCGCGGTAAATCCAGTGACCTAGCGGGCCAAGAAACAGGGCCCCCTCGTCCTATCCATTTTCCTGGCAGTTCCTCATTCAGAAGGTTACGAACGGGCAAAGTCGAATGCGGTAGAGCTCCATTCTGTTGCAAGCACGCCGTCAAACGATCGTGCAAGGGCTCATCCTCGAGCACAGAGGGAGATCCTGACAGAGAAAGTGCAGGTAGCGTGGGCCCGTCCAATGGCCCTCAAAGAAATAAGGTCCAATCAGGAGATCATCCAAGATTCCACACCAAACATTCACTCCCCATCGTACTTGATGTGCTGCCTGTCGCACCCAGTGAGGTTTGTCCGGACTCCAGTAGTGCATGTTGCGGCGATTGACGATTCCATTATTGTGGAAGCGCGATATGCGATACGAATGCTGCATCATTTCCCAGCGTGCCTAATAGACACCGACAGAACTATATTCGAGCTTCGAAATCCCGCCCATGGAGCTCTTGGTATACCTAGCTCAAGATGGTATAGGTAAGTAAAGTGAACTCGTGGTGCAGCTCTTTTCAGGCACACCCCCATTGGAGGTGAGCTGCATGTACCATTTCAATTACATACCAGCCCTCCTGCCAGTTTTTAAAATTCCTGGCAGTACCGGGAATCGAACCCGGGCCCCCGAGGACGGGAGCTAGTAACACTAACCCTTACACTACGGAGGTGGACATGGTATGGGTGAAATTTATGTTTATGCAGTATTCGCCAGACAGACGGCTGGGTGGTGTTCACCTGTCGTGCAATCGCCCTTGTACTGATGTGTGGATTATTACGAGCTGCCTCCAGAACGGTCTCTTCTGTTTCCTTCAGCAAGGACATTTTTATGTGTGCCCTCGCAGAGGAAATGCAGTTCAGATTGTACATCTGTATTAACAATTTCACGTTATAGCACCCAAATGAAAAGAAGAACGAAGGTGTTTACGTAGGGACAACAGAATAAGTAGCCAAATTGAATATTTTGTTTACCGTCCAGTACAACAATATCTTCTTCTTCCTGACTTTTTCAGACTTTATTGGGATCGGCAGACGATATGGATTTCGTCCAGATTTACGACCAAATGCCCTTCCTGACGGAACCGAAAGCGGAGGGATGAATTCACTATTGAGTGTTTCTGTAGTGGTAATAATAATAATAATAATAATAATAATAATAATAATAATAATAATAATAATAATGTCTCGTGGCCTGGTGCACGGCTTTCGAGTTGACACCGTATAGATGGCTTGCGCGTCTGTGAATGTGGGGCCCTATTAATGTTGAATTCTAATGATGAAGACGACACACACCCAGCTCCCGAGCCATCGGAATTAACCAATGAAGGTTAAAATCCCGACCTGGCCGAATCCAGAGTGTGGTATGTTGCATGTAAATTAAGATAAGTGCATTAAGGCGAACATAAACATCCAGTCCCCGAACTAGAGGAATTAAGTATACGCAGTTAAAATTGAACCCGGGCCCTCTGAACCGAAGGCCAGTGCGCTGGACCTTTCAGCCAAGGAGTCGGACACTGGACTGGAATGTATGTAATGGAATTAAATCACCTAACTGCCGTGGTCTGAGGTTGCCCCTTATCTCTAATCCCATTAGTTCTCCTGTTTGCTGTCCCCCAGAAACGTGTCTACACTTACTGAGCGCAGTCATTAAGACTTATCATCCGTGATCTTGGAAGCCATCGATTGTAGGCCTAATTCGAGATCAGTGTCTGTCACCTATTTTAGTCAACTGTTTCCCCATAAGTAGAATGAAAATAATACCTGATAAGATCTCAAGACATTAACATTCTAATTTTAATCCCTATGCATTTCACGAATGTTAACTCATTCCTGATCTGATAAAAGCAATCTCTTGTTAGAGTTTGATTGTAGCGCCTTGGGAAATATTTACTTACTTACTTAATCTGTTTACCGTCCAGGGTCGGTTTTTCCCTCGTACTCAGCGAGGGACACCACCTCTACGCCCTCAAGGGCAATGTCCTGGAGCGTGAGACATTGGGACGGAGGATACAACTGGGGAGGATGACCAGTACCTCGCCCAGGCGCCCTCACCTGCTATGCTGAACAGGAGCCTTGTGGGGGGATGGGAAGATTGGAAGGGATAGACAAGGTAGAGGGAAGGAAGCGGCCATGGTCTTAAGTTAGGTACCATCCCAGCATTTGCCTGGAGGAGAAGTAGGAAACCACGAAAAACCACTTCCAGGATGGCTGAGGTGGGAATCGAACCCACCTCTACTCATTTGACCTCCCGAGGCTGAGTGAACCCCGTTCCAACACTCGTACCACTTTTCAAATTTTGTGGCATAGCCGGGAATCGAACCCGGGCCTCCGGGGGTGGCAGCTAATCACACTAACCACTACATCACAGAGGCGGACTGGGAAATATTTTCCTGTTTAATTTTCTAAGTGTGTTATGAAAGGCTGCGCCTTTTCGCTAATCACTAGAAATTATGTTTACTTGTAAATATCATCAGAAATGGCATGATTCAAAATAATAGATGAGAAATGAATAATCAATCCTACGACATGTTTAGGTGCATTTCACGGAATAAAAATTCGAAGCTGCATATTATGATACTGTGGTAAAATGGTATCATAACTCATCGGAATACTGTAGAGAAATTCACTCGCTTGATACACCTGCAAGAGAAGGAGCAGCAACAACGAAAACCATACTCCTAGAAAGTAATGCCACGAACCTACTACGCTGGCGTAGCAGGGGGAGATGTGATACTCCCACGTGGCGGATAGGGGGGTCCTAACCGGCTTGCCGGCGGACTTCAGGGAAATAAATAAAAATAGCTCTCCCGGACTTAACACACCCCCCCTGCGGGTGGGGGACGCAGACGAGTAATATAGCCACGGTATCCCCTGCCTGTCGTAAGAGGCGACTAAAAGGCGTGACCAAGGGATGATCGAATTAGAACCATGAGACTGCTTGTAATTAGTGCCATCACGCGGGGAACACCAGGGGTCGCCTTTGCTTGCGTGTAGTAGGAATACCACTATGTTAGGTACACACCATGTTTGGGATTAGTAGCAACAGAGTGTGAATCAGGATGGGGTTTACAGCACCCGTGATTAGTACCACTACATGCGGAAGACCACGGGCTTACGTTGCCTGTAACTAGTACCATTATGTGAGAAACACCACGGGTGATTAGTACCACATTTTTGCTAGTTGCTTTACGTCGCACCGACACAGATAGGTCTTACGGCTACGATGGGACAGGAAAGGCATAGGAATGGGAAGGAAGCGGCCGTGGCCTCAATTAAGGCACAGACCCAGCATTTGCCTGGTGTGAAAGTGGGGAAACCACGGAAAACCATTTTCAGGACTGCCGGCAGTGGGGTTCGAAACCACAGCTGCGCGCTCCTAACCGCACGACCAACTAGCCCGGTAGTAGTACCACTATATGAGCGACACCGTGGGTCTGCGTTGCCTATGATTAGTACCCGCTATGTGAGAAACATCACGGTATAGAACGAGTCCCTGTGATTAGTACACCTATGTGGGGAACACCATAGGTCTGCGTTACATGTGCGTATTACATTACCTGTGAGTAGTACCATAATGTGTGGAATACCGTGAGTCTACGCTACTTTTGATTAGTACCGCAACGTAACAAATACAAGGGTTCTTCTTTACTAGCAATAAGTACCATTATCCATGGCTAAATGGTTAACGGGCTGGCCTTTGGTCACAGAGGTTCCGGGTTCGATTCCCGACAGGTTAGGGAATTTTAACCATAATTGGTTAATTTCGCAGGCACGGGGGCTGGGTATATGTGTCGTCTTCATCATCATTTCATCCTCATCACGACGCGCCTACTGGCGTCAGCTCAAAAGACCGGCATCTGGCGAGCCGAACTTGTCCTCGGACACTCCCGGCACATAAAGCCATACGCCATTACTTCAGTACCATTATGAGGGGCCGATGACGTGAATTTTGGACCCCTTCAGACAACAAGCATTATCGATTGAGGGTTGTGTTTTAGAAGCAGTCCCTTGTTTAGTAGTAACTATTGTTTTACGGTAGAGTCTAGGAATGTGGGGCGTTGCGGATCGGATCCACTATATCGTTTTAAATTCATATCCATCCATTCATTCTTCGTCAACACGTTTTGAATTCTGGTCAGTGGATGATTTTGGACTTTTAAATTGTCATTACATTTCGTCTCATTTCGTACCATTAGGGGCCGAGGATCCACATGTTAGGCCCCTTTAAACAACAGTGGGCATCGAACCCACTCTCCCGAATGAAAGCTCACAGCTGCGCGACCATAACCGCACGGCCAACTCTCTCGGTCTAATAATTTCATTTGTCGTAATGCTTATTATAGTAGTGCATGTGCCTCTATAAATCTTTGAGACATTTCATTAGAGACGAAACAATACCCCGTATTTCAATGTGTCGAAGGTCCAATCAAGCGAATGAGAGGACGAGTAATTTGGATCTTCTAACTCACAAAGAATATTGTAATGATTTAATATTTGATTGGATATCCGTTTTAACATAATGTCAAGTTATAAGAATGGCTTTCTTGATACGTGGACACATTAATTAGTAAGCTTGAATCTAGAGAGTAACAACGTCGTTTTAACAAGACATTAACATATCTGACATGTTTATAATAAAGAATCAGAAGAAATATTCTTGGGATGTAATATAAGACAGACGTGTTTTAAGGTATGAAGATCTTTTAAATTTTGCTTATATCAAAGGATTTATTCTAAGATTTTCGTGTAGATTTGCTTGATATGTATAACCTGTTAATGTGCTAAATGGATGAGAGAAGTCTTCATGGCGTTTCTTATGACAGGGAGTTTTTTCTTGATAAGTAAATATGGGTCTTCATTGTATTAAATGTGATTTGAGAATCATATGAGACAGGTTATGGAGAATTTGAATTGTCGAGATGAATTTATACGGTAGAGAAATCTTATGTACAGAGACAATTGTTGAGGTTTTCGAAGCTTAGATCATAAATAACAATGACCTGTTATAAAGGGGGTACTCGAATATCAAAAAGGATTTTTAACCTAGAATGGTTAAAAAAAGGGATAAGCTATATTAGGTCTTCCTATAGTGAAACCGAATTAGCTAATATGGAAATTATCCAAGAAGTATTGTTAAATATGTAAATCAATTAGGAATGTTCTGTGACATGTCGGAGATCTTCTGATAAATGTACCTAATCGCGATATAGGTGCTGTAAATGAATTTTTCGAGTATGTGAACGGATATAGTCACATGAATTAAGAGTGTCGCACATAATGTGAGGAAGTAATCATTATAATACGATGCCAAATGAGTTATTAAGGACCGAGCTCGATAGCTGCAGTCGCTTAAGTGCGGCCAGTATCCAGTATTAGGGAGATAGTAGGTTCGAACCCCACTGTCGGCAGCCCTGAAAATGGCTTTTCGTGGTTTCCCATTTTCACACCAGGCAAATGCTGGGGCTGTACCTTAATTAAGGCCACGGCCGCTTCCTTCCCACTCCTAGCCCTTTCCTGTCCCATTGTCGCCGTAAGACCTATCTGTGTCTGTGCGACGTAAAGCAGCGAGCAAAAAAAAAAAGAGTTATTAAGGTTAATATACAAAGAGTAGTTCATTACGTATTGGTTGTTTATTTCCATATCCAGTGTCTAATTATATATTTAAGTTATGTCATATTTTCGATATTACCAAATAATTACAATGATATTAGACTCGTGCACTTAGTAGAACTATATTCGCAATGCCATTTTCAGGTAAAGACCTCGGTTCAAAACCGGCCACGTCCAACTGTTTTGAAAAACGATATTTCATGCTTACTGGGTAGATATATAGATGCAACACATTTGACGAAATAATCAGACAGGTTCACCTTTAAGTAAAGTCTCTGCAGTAGAAAGGAACTTGTCTGCATCACGAATTTGCATTTCAAAAAACGAGCCAAGTCCGGATTTGACTTATTCTTGGTCGGAAATCCTCTTTTCAGAACGCAGTAATATTACTTATGTGTCAGATGTTATGAAGGTCAATAAGAATATAACTCCCTATTTTACATGTGATATCGTAACCTACGTGTTGTGTATTGACATATGAATCGTCACCATAGTTCAATGCCAATCAAGATAACTTAATTTAAAGGTGTGCAAAAACTTTCATAACAATATGTGCCAGAGCGTTAACAAGGTAATATATAAATATTAGTCCTAAGTCATGCAGCACTACAGAACAAGAAAGTAATGGTAGTAGTATAATTGGATGGTTCTGCCGAATCCTCCCGCGGAAAATTTTAATTTTGGCGAGAAATTTGAATTTTGGCGCGAGATTTGAATTTGTAAACAAAGCCACGTGCTTTTTGACGGTTGTCATTGACAACAACGCATCGCTAACCTCACTGCTGCCATCTTAACGGGCCTAAACCTTAGTGGTACCAACTTAACCTCACAAGCGCGAGATTTGAATTGGTAAACAAATCCACGTGCTTTTTGACAGCCACGTGCTTTTTGACAGACAACAACGCATCGCTAACCTCAGTGCTGCCATTTTAACGGGCCTAAACCTTAGTGCTACCAACTTAACCTCACTAGCGCGAGATTTGAATCGATAAACAAATCCACGTGCTTTTTGGCAGCTGTCATCCGCCATCCTTAATCCACACAGCACAGTGCTGCCCTCTTTAGCTACTTACCTTTGAAATGTGGTGGCGGACAATTTTAAAAATGTTTTTTGACAGCAGCCATCTTTAATCCAGAGAGCACCGTGCTGCCCTCTTTAGCTAGATACCTTTGAAATGTGGTGGCAGGCAATTCCACGTGACAGCAGCCATCTTTAATCAAGAGAGCACCGTGCTGCCCTCTTTGTGGCGGTGGCAAATTCCACGTGCTCTTGTTTGGAAACAAACTCACGTGCTTTTTTCCGAGAGCTGTCATCCGCCATCTTGCATCACAAACCTCAGTGCTGCACTCTTTAGCTAGAAACCTTTGAAATGTGGTGGCGGCAATTTGAAAAATTCTATGTGCTCTTGTTTGGAAACAAAGCCACGTGCTTTTTTGACAGCTGTCATTCGCCATCTTTAATCAATTGAGCACTGTGCTGCTATCATGCGGGCAATTTCGTCAGCTGTCATCCGCCATCTTTAATCCACAGAGCACTGTGCTACCCTCTTTATGACATGTAGTAGCGGGAAATTTGAAAAGTTCTGTTAGCTGTCATCCGCCATCCTTAATCAAGAGAGCACCGTGCTGTCAACTTTAGCTATATACCTTTGAAATGTGGTGGCGGCAAATTGAAAAATTCCACGTGCTCTTGTTTAGTAAACAAACTCACGCGCTTTTTTCAGCTGTCATCCGCCATCTTACATCGCAAACCTCAGTGCTACACTCTTTAGGTACATACCTTTGAAATATGGTGGCGGATAATTTAAAAAGAAAAATTCTACAGCAATTCTATACGTATGAACTTGCAGTACAAAGAATAGCCATGTTTCAAAGCGTGTACACATTACCTATCGATTTTGCATGCATCGACTCTCGTACTAAACTTATTCCGCTAGATTGTGCTGCTATCTTAGAATAACATATACGCATTACCTTAAAGTACAAAGAATAGCCATGTTTCAAAGCGTGTACACATTACCTATCGATTTTGCGTGCAACATATATCGTACAAAACTTCTTCCGCTAGATTGTGCTGCTATCTTAGCATAACTTATACACATGAACTTAAAGTACAAAGAATAGCCATGTTTCAAAGCGTGAACACATTACTTATTGATTCTGCATGCATCGAATCTCGTACTAAACTTCTTCCGCTAGATTGTGCTGCTATCTTAGCATAGCCTATACCCATAAACATAAAGTACAAAGATTAGCCATATTTCAAAGCGTGTACACATCACCTATCGATTTTGCATGCATCGACTCTTGTATTAAATCTTCATCCGCTAGATTATGCTCCTATCATAGCATAACCTATGCGCACGAACTTAAAGTACAAAGAATAGCCATGTTTCAAAGCGTGTACACATCACCTATCGATTTTGCATTCATCGACTCTCGTACTAAACTTCTTACGCTAGATTGTGCTGCTATCTTAGCCTAACCTATACGCATGAACTTAAAGTACGAAGAATAGCCATGTTTTAAAGCGTGTTCACATCACCTATCAATGATGCATGCATCGACTCTCGTACTAAACTTCTTCAGCTATATTGTGCTGCTATCTTAGCATAACTAATACGCATGAATTTAAAGTACAAAGAATAGCCATGTTTCAAAGCGTGTACACATTACCTAATGATTTTGCATGATACGACTATCATACTAAACTTTTTCCACTAGATTGTGCTAAAATCGTGTAAGTGTGCTGCTATCTTAGAATAACCTATCGATTTTACATGCATCGACTATCGTACTAGGCTTCTTCCGCTAGAGCATGTAGCAATCGCTTTTGCGTATCCCTAACCCATGTGCATGAACTTAAAGCACAAAGAAGAGCTATGTTCCAAAGCGTGTACACATCACCTATCGATAATGTATGTATCGACTATCGTACTAAACTTCTTCTGCTAGAGCGTACGGCTATCGCTTGTGTGTGCACGAACTTAAAGCATAAAGAATAGCAATGTATAAAAATCTTGTTAAACATAGCAGCAGCATTAAGTACAGCCATGTTTAAATGCGTGTACACATCATGTATCCATGATGCACGCAGTACTAAACTTATTCCACTAGAGTGTACAAAGTTCGCATGTGTTTGTGCTGCTATCTTAGCATAGCCAATGTGCATGTACTTAAAGTACAAAGAATAGCGATGTTTAAAAATCTTGTGAACATGACAGCGGTAAGAATAGCAAGGATTAGAAGGGTGTACACATCACCTTTTGATAATGCATGCATCTTCTACTAGAGCGTGTGACCATCGCTTGTATCTGCTGCTATCTTAACATAACCTATGTACAAGAACATAAAGCATAAAGAATAGTTATGTGTAAAAAATCTTGTGAACATAGCAGAGTGTTCACTACGTAGGTGTAGACATTGAACTTTGCATGCTGACGCAGCATACCACGTGACAGTGACGTCACAGCCACGTGCTCTTGTTTAGTAAACAAAGCCACTTGCTTTTTTGACAGCTGTCGTCTTGACGGACCCTAACCTCACTTTAAAGGACAATAGAGCGTCGCTAACCTCACTCTTGCTATCTTGATGGGCTTAAACCTTACTGTTGCTACCTTGGTTATACGCTTTTGTGTTAGTTTACTGTTAATCGCTAAGCTGTTCGCATCTTCAAAGTAGAGAGTAACAAATGTCAAGTAGATTTAAAGAAGAATCTGTTAGCAGAAGATAAAAGTCCGTCATGGAAAAACCTATTTCTAGGTATATTTGCGAAGAGTGTGGAAAAGCATTTTCCCGAAGCTATCACAAGAGACGTCATGAGATATCATGTAGGGCAATTTTTCAATGCAAACATTGTAGAAGAGAGTTCAAGAACGCACACAACGCTCAACGTCATGAAGCCGCGTGTAACGTAGCTTCATCGGGAACAAAATACAAAGAGCTCAACCATATTAAAGCGAACACTGATTTATGTTTAAAAAGTACACCTCTGCGAGAGATTTTTAATTCTCCCTTGTTGTCTAGGCCTGCTACAAGTTCTGTTACTAAGCACAAACTTCAAGATAAAGAGAGGCAAGATTATGAGTATGATAATAAGTATAATGATGTTGACCAAAACAGTAGTAAAGGGAAAGTAGAATAAGAAGAAAATCTTAATGTTTCATTGCCATTACTGCTTGATGATTTTACTTCACTTCCTAAGCCTACTACACGTTCTGTTGCAGTGCAAACATCTCAAGAAGAGATGCAAGGTAAAGAAGAAGGAAATTTCAACGCTTCATCGCTATCGTAACAAGTTAAGTTTGTACCTAGAAACGCTACTGCTGAAGCACGTATTACATCAAAACAAGTCCCTACACATCAACTGTCTGCATATAGACTCAAAGTTCACAACAAGCCTCTGTTACCCTATGTAGATATATGATACTGTAAGGACCCCAACGTACTCGTAAAACATTTACAACTGCTAAGAGCCTATCATGATGCTGGTTACACACAGTACAAAGAAGATATTTTTGAAATAGAGCATGAATTACGTCGTGTAGGTATTATTAAGTAAGCGCTTACCCTCACCTATGTCATCCATCTGTAGTATATAGTCGATCGAGTAGCTATATTCGTATAGATTATTTCCCAACATTCTCCCTTCCTTAGGGTGTTAACTCCGCCTCTAGTTGTAGAGCCTGTCTCAAGCCCGGATAAATAGAGGAGAGGCACCCTAGCTCTTTAGCCCATTAGCCCTTTAGCCCTTTTGCCCATTAGCCCTTTAGCCCTTTTGCCCTTTTGCGCATTAGCCCTTTAGCCTATTAGCCCTACAAGGAATGTGCGGTAATCTAATCTTCTTAGAACAAAGATATCCCCTGACATGTTCTAAACACATGTTGTATCGAGTACAGTGTTCTATTTTAGTCTTGATCACTCATTTAGTGTTCTAAACACTTCAATCAATGTTCCGTTCACATGATAAAGTTAACGGCATAAAGTGCAGTGTTCGATTCTAGTCTTGTTATGTTTCCTTTGTGATTTGCAAGTCTAAACGTGCATAATGACGTCATCACTGCAGCACGTGCTTACTCTAGCTATCCCGATGCAGGTTTAAACTTGTTCGATAGAGCTATGCCTTGACATAAGAGGAGGCCTTAACAGCTTATGAATAGCCGCTATTGTTTAAAGATAGCTGCTGTTAAGAAAAAGCACGTAGAATTTTTCAAATTACCCGCCACCATATTTCAAAGGTATGAGGTTTAGTGCTGTAAAGATACCTGCACGTTGCAAAGCTAGCTTTCTTCATCAGAGCAGCCACCATCTTGTGTGAGCACCTCTAGGCCGTATCATAAGGAGCTGTGTATAGTCACCGTCTTGTCGCTGCTACCTTGCGCAAGCACCCCTAGGGTGTCTCATAAGAGCAGCAGCCATCTTGTGCAAGCGCTCTTAAGCTGTCTCATAAGAAGCTATGTATAGAAGCCATCTTGTAGAATTAGATAGCTGCCAATGCCAAAGGGCCTAAGTAGGAATCGAACCGTCGATCTCATCAATAGACTATGTTTTTCTTATGCTATCATGTTCCTGGTACTGCAAACCTACGTATTAGGTGGAAAAAAATTCCATTTTGCTCTACGATAACCGTTTTCCTGATATTTAACATTTTGCATTTAAGCCCCAAATTTAATTAATCGAACCTGCACGGCACGTTATACTCTCTACCATAGCTAGACCTGATCATGTTACGAAGACTTGCTTCAATACAAGCTAAAACAGAGCGAATGTCAATTGGCATAAGTAGGAGCCGAACCGTTGATCTCATCATTAGACTATGTTTTTTCTCATGCTATCATGTTCCTCATACTGCGAACCGAGATATTAGGCAGAAAAATTTTGTCCGTTTTGCTCTACAATGCACCGTTTTTGAGATATTTAACTTTTTGCATTTAAGCCCCAAATTTTAATGAATCGAACTAGCATGACACGTTAGCCTCTAAGCTAGCTTTCTTCATAAGAGCAGCAGCCATCTTGCGCAAGCACCCTTAAGGCGTCTCATAAGGAGTCGTGTATAGCCGCCATCTTGCGTCCGCCATCTTGCGCAAGCACCCTTAGGGCGTCTCTAGCCATGATGTGCAAGGACCCTTAAGCCGCCTCATAAGAGCAACCGCCATCTTGCGCAAGCATCCCTAGGGAGTCTCATAAGGAGCCTTTTATAACCGCCATCTTGCGCAAGAATCCCAAGGGTGTCTCATAAGAACCTATATATAGCGGCCATCTTGCATAAGCACCTTTAAGGAGTCACGTATAGCCACCATCTTGTGCAATTAGCGTCGAGAGATGGCTGCTGTAGAATTTTTCTTTTTAAATTATCCGCCACCATATTTCAAAGGTATGTACCTAAAGAGTGTAGCACTGAGGTTTTGCGATGTAAGATGGCGGATGGCAGCTGACAAAAAGCGCGTGAGTTTTTTACTAAACAAGAGCACGTGGAATTTTTCAATTTGCCGCCACCACATTTCAAAGGTATCTAGCTAAAGATGGCAGCACGTGCTCCCTTGATTAAAGATGGCGGATGACAGCTAACAGAACTTTTCAAATTGCCCGCTACTACATATCATAAAGAGGGCAGCACGGTGCTCTGTGAATTAAAGATGGCGGATGACAGCTGACGAAATTGCCCGCATGATAGCAGCACAGTGCTCTATTGATTAAATATGGCGGATGACAGCTGTCAAAAAAGCAAGTGGCTTTGTTTCCAAACAAGAGAACACAGAATTTTTCAAATTGCCGCCACCACATTTCAAAGGTATCTAGCTAAAGAGTGCAGCACTGAGGTTTGTGATGTAAGATGGCGGATGACAGCTGTCAGGAAAAAGCACGTGAGTTTGTTTCCAAACAAGAGCACGTGGAATTTGCCATCGCCACAAAAAGGGCAGCACGGTGCTCTCTTGATTAAAGATGGCTGCTGTCACGTGGAATTGCCTGCCACCACATTTCAAAGGTATCTAGCTAAAGAGGGCAGCACGGTGCTCTCTGGATTAAAGATGGCTGCTGTCAAAAAACATTTTTAAAATTGTCCGCCACCACATATCAAAGATAAGTAGCTAAAGAGGGCAGCACTGTGCTGTATGGATTAAAGATGGCGGATGACAGCTGTCAAAAAAGCACGTGGATTTGTTTATCGATTCAAATCTCGCACTAGTGAGGTTAAGTTGGTAGCACTAAGGTTTAGGCCCGTTAAGATGGCAGCACTGCGGATGACAGGTGACGAATTTGCAGCTACTGCTATAAAGAGGGTAGCACGGTGCTCTGTGGTTTAAAGATGGCGGATGACAGCTGTCAAAAAGCACGGGGATTTGTTTACCGATTGAAATCTCGCGCTAGTGAGGTTAAGTTCGTAGCATTAAGGTTTAGGCCCGTCAAGATGGTAGTACTGAGGTTAGCGATGCGTTGTGTTCTGTCAAAAAGCACGTGGCTGTCAAAAAGCACGTGGATTTGTTTACCAATTCAAATCTGGCGCTTGTGTGGTTAAGTTGGTACCACTAAGGTTTAGGCCCGTTAAGATGGCGGCAGTGAGGTTAGCGATGCGTTGTTGTCGATGACAGCTGTCAAAAAGCACGTGGCTTTTTACAAATTCAAATTTCGCGCCAAAATTCAAATTTCCCGCCAAAAATTTCCCGCAAAAATTCGAATTTACCGCGGGAGGAGGCGGCAGAACCATCCAATTATACTACTAATGATTTGAGAGAACCAAACTAAAAGCCATAGCAGCTGCAAGATGTAAAATCCTAACCATACTTCATTTGTCATTTTTGTGTTGTTTAAATCAGTCTTTTGTCTGTATTACCTTTAATATGGTAATGAAAACTAAATAGGCCCTATGCGTGTGTCCATAATACGTATGCGTATGCAAATATGTTTAAGGCTTCAACATTTGCAATGGTTAACGACACAGTTGTCTAATGTGGAGAATGAACTGTGAGGAAAAGTGGATTATATTTTATTGATTTCAAGTAATTAACAAGTAAATATCATTTTAGTATGACTAATACGGCAGTGGATCTTTTCGGGTGAAGAAAAAGTTAAGTCCATCGGTCTAAATGGTGTCTGTGTACACAACGAAAAGCACAAAAACGTTGGTAACCATACAGCATTCCAGATAATTGCCCTACATTTTGTGTGAACAACTTAATTTGACATCCACGCACATTTGGAAGTTCTGGAATGATTTTATTTTCTCCTGTAAAATGTATTTTTTTGACTTGACCTGTTTTTACACCGATGTCTTCAATTTTGTTTTCTTTTACGAAAGGGATAACCGTCCAACATTATGTTAGGTTGTCCATTGACTATTATAGTAATTCTCAAGGAATTTAATCTAGTTGAATTATATTTATGCCCCTAAACATAATATAGACAATATGTAGAAAGGGGAGCTGACAATTAAGAGAAGATAAATTATATTTTATTTATCATAGCAAAGCAAAGCAATCTCCGTACAGGTCATGAAGGCCGTTGGTGGAGTGGAAAGTAAAGGTTTCCACTATTCGTAACCTCGGCACTTGATGGGGTAGAGTGGTTAGCTCTACGCCTGGCCGCCTCTGCTCCCAGAAATTAACCTGGTACTCATTTTGGTGTGAGTGAACCTCAGGCCATATGCACCTCCGGAAGTGAAAATCTCGTTTCTCAAATGTTATGATTTCCTGACGGGGATTTAAACCCACGTCCGTCTGGGCGAGCTGAGCACGCCTTTACCGAATCGCCCAGGCAGCCCCCGCTCTTTCTTTCACCATAGCGGAAGATAATATATACCACACGTCGGATATCTGCCTAAATTGCTTAACGCTTTAAAATGAAAGTCCAGATCCTGTTTTCAGTCATTCGACCGGATCAGGGATGGAAAGAATGAAGCCCCCATCTAGCGGAGAGGATAGGAACTGTGTCGGCTACCGAAGCCTATCACACTCCCCTGGGGCAATGATTAATAACTGACAGATGAAATGATAATGAACAGTGTTGCTCGAATTAATGATGACAGGGAAAACTGGAGTACCCGGAGAGAAACCTATCCCGCCTCCGCTTTTTCCAACACGAACCTCACATGGAGTGACTAGGATTTGAACCACGCAACCCAACGGTGAGAGGACGGTTCGAATCCAGGTGGTCGAAAAAAATGTTACCATCAAAATGTTGGCCGGCACGGTAGGAGAGGTGATGGCATGTAATTTCCAATGGCTAGATTGCGTGCCAAAAGCCTGGATTCAATCCCGAACCTCTCTGCCGTGTTTATATGGAGTGGGGGCATTGACGTTGTTGATGGTGAATCGTCCGTTGGATGGCGTCGCTAAGCCCTGAGTAGAGCCCTTGGTGCTATTCGGATAGCAGTAGGTCTTGTCGACACCGGACTTTACCCCCCTCATTTCTTCTTCTTATTCTTTTTCATCTTTATCTGTTTACCCACCAAGGTCGGTTTCTCCCTCGGACTCAGCGAGGGATCCCACCTCTCCGCCTCATGGGCAGTGTCCTGTAGCTTGAGGCTTTGGGTAGGGAGAGACAATTGGGCAGGAGGACCAGTACCTCGCCCAGGTGGCTTCACCTGCTATGCTGAACAGAGGCCTTGTAGGGTGATGGGAAGATCCGTCATTTGCCTTGAGGAGAAGTGGGAAACCAAAGAAAACCACCTCGAGAATGGCTGAGGAGGGAATCGAACTCCCCTCTACTCAGTTGACCTCCCGAGGCTGAGTGGACCCTACTCCAGCCCTCGTACCGCTTTTCGAATTTCGTGGCAGAGCCGGTAATCAAACCTGAGACTCCAGGGGCGGCAGCTAATCACACTAACCACTACACTACAGAGGCAGACAAGATACCAAATGACAAACATTTTAATCACGTAGCCTTTGTTATGTAATGAATCACGAGATAGAATGTATATTTCTTTAATTGCTTTTGAAACTTTTCTTTTAATTTCATACCAATTTTTAAACCAACAATGAAGTCATTCGTAGCAAGCCAATATGTTCAGTAATTTATTAACAATGTGGAATCACATGCTAGTCTAACATATATCGATGGCATGCGCTAAGTTGATTATAAACAAGCCCGTCTAAAAGCACATGAATTCCACACCTGCAGATGACGTTCTTGTTATCTACGCTGAACTACCGGAAAATCAGGAACTTCAGACGGGCATACTATGAAAGCGAACACAAACGAGACAGACACTTCCAAAAATAATGTAACAGGAGCTCGCATGGAGAAAGTTCATTTTACAGGCAGATATAAGTATGCAGAGTAGTAAGACGCTGATACCCATTACTTTTCTGTTCAACATAGTCACCATTCCTGTCCAAGCACTTGTTTCAGCGGTATACCGAGGCATCGATAGCCGCATGAAAGAAATATGCGTCCAGTCCCTGAAGCGTCCGGCTCCATGGCTAAATGGTTAGCGTGCTGGCCTTTGGTCACAGGGGTCCCGGGTTCGATTCCCGGCAGGGTCGGGAATTTTAACCTTAATTGGTTAATTACTCTGGCACGGGGACTGGGTGTGTGTGTCGTCTTCATCATCATTTCATCTTCATCACGACGCGCAGGTCGCCTACGGGTGTCAAATCAAAAGGCCTGCACCTGGCGAGCCGAACATGTCCTCGGACACTCCCGGCACTAAAAGCCACACGCCATTTCATTTCAGTCCCTGAAGCCACGGCATGATGCCATACTGAACGGCCGTATCTACTTTGAATCGCTTACCACCCAAATTTCTCACAGCAGGCGTCGTGCTTCTGCACAGCAACACTGGATAAGACCCAGCCAACAGCACGCGTGAACTACGGTGCTTCCGGTGGGAGGTACTGAACCATCTTCGCTACAGCCCCGACCTGGAACCGTTTTCCATCTCTTCGAGCTGTTAAAGAAGCGCCACCGTGGTAAGCGATTCAACGACAATACGGCCGTTCTAGACGCCGTCAGGGTTTGGCTTCAGGGACTGGACGTTCGATGGCTGAATAGTTGTTCCAAGGGTCCCGGATTCGAATCCGGGTCAGGTCATGTATTTTACCATTAATTGGTTCATTCGTCTGGCTCGAGGATTCTGTGTTGTTCATGTCTTCAACACTAGAAATCATCTTAGGTAGGGCCCCATCATCATAGAAATAAAGGTCGCCTATAGGCTGTCTACTAGAAAAAGACCTGCACCAGGCCTCTTCGGAGGCCATACGCCTTTATTTCTTTTACAAATCGCTTTACGTCGCGCCGACACAGACAGGTCTTATGGTGACGATGGGAGAGGAAGGTGCGTGGAGTGAGAAGGAAGCGGCCGTGGCCTTAATTAAGGTACAGCCCCAGCCTTTGCCTGGTGTGAAAATGAGAAATCACGGAAAAACATCTTCAGGGCTGCCGACAGTGGGGTTCGAACCCAATCTCCCGATTACTGGGTACTGGCCGCACTTAAGCGACTGCAGCTATCGAGCTCGGTTTTGTTATTATTAGGGACTGGACGCAGATATCTTCCGAGCCGGCATCGATGCCTTTGTGTACTGTTGGATCAAATCCTTGTACAAAAATGGTCACTATATTGAGTAGCATTACGCATCAGTGCCCTACTACTGCCTGTAAAATATAGTTTCTCTGTACAACCTCTTGTTACCTCATTTTTTAAGCTCCCTTGTACTGCTTTTATAGCTGTTGTCAATATTACAAAAAGACATGGAAATTATCACGTTAAAAGAGACATTTAACTGCATTCAATGCACACTCGGAAAAACATACATTTGTGCATGTCTTGCAGAGTTCAAGTGCCTTCCGTAACGTACACCTGCATCGCAACATTTTAAACACATGCCACTGCATGAAAGAAGAAATCGTACAACCAATCATAACGTATTATTATTATTATTATTATTATTATTATTATTATTATTATTGTTGTTGTTGTTGTTGTTGTTGTTGTTGTTGTTGTTGTCCGCCTCTGTGGTGTAGTGGTTAGTGTGATTAGCTGTCATCCCCGGAGGCCCCAGTTCGATTCCCGATTCTGCCACGAAATTTGAAAAGCTGTAAGAGGGCTGGAACGGGGTCCACTCAGCCTCCGGAGGTCAACTGAGTAAAGGGAGGTTGTATTTCCTCCGAAGATACTCTCGAAGTGGTTTTCCGTGGTTTTCTACTTCTCCTCTAGGCAAATGTACGGCACTTAACTTAAGGCCACAGCCGCCTCCTTCCCTCTTCCTTGTTTATCCCTTCCAATCTTCCCATCCCCTAACAAGGCCCCTGTTCAGCATAGCAGGCGAGGCTGCCTTGGCTCCTGCCCTGTTGTATCGCCCGACCCAAAGTTTCACGCTCCAGGACACTGCCCTTGAGGCGCTGAGTCGGAGGGAAAAACCAACTCTGGAGGGTAAACGGATTAAAAAGAAGGAAGAATTATTATTATTATTATTATTATTATTATTATTATTATTATTATTATTATTATTATTATTATTATTATTATTATACTCTTCACCGTCATTTCGAATTTCCACAAGAAACATGATAAGTAAATTGGTATACACCAATGTATCTTACAGTTTATTCGCCCTTGTATAAGTAAAGAAACATCCTCAGAAACACTTAGGTTAGGTCCGGAGTTTTAAGAGATGTACTGTGACAGACGACAAGTTAGTAGGGAAACTACAGGGCGAGTCACGCCGAGTTTGACGTCCTCCCAGGATGCCACGTGTCGGTGAACGGGAGCCTGGTTTTCGTCACACGGTTCCCGTACGCCCATAGAAAACCCATCAACTTCAATGAATGGATAATCGGACTGAAAAATTTACAAGAACATAAAGCAAAGCAATCTCCGTACAGTCAATGAAGGCCCTGGGAGGGCTGGAAGGCTTCCGCTATCCGTAACCTCGGCGCTTGGTGGGGTAGAGTGGTTAGCTCTACGCCCAGCCACCTCTGCCGCCAGGAATTAACCTGGTACTCATTATTGGTGTAGGCTGAGTGAACCTCAGGAAGTGAAAACCTCGTTTTTTAAATTTATCGACTTCATAACGTGGAACCAAACCCGCGTCCTTCCAGACGAACGGAGCATGCCTTTACCACCTCGACCAGGCATCCCGTTACCCGATTACAGTAACTGTTAAAAATGCTCTCCCGCAGCCTGAACACAAACGTTTCATCGTGTGATGATATTCCGGTTCACTCTCTGAAATTTAGCCTCATTAAACTTCAAAATTTCCGTGTGAATTGCATTTTCTAGTCCTTCCGTGGTGTGGGAGTTACTTATATACACCGTGTCTTTCAAATTACGCCACAAATAGAAGTCGCAAGGCGTTAAATCGTAAGAGCAAGGTGGCCATAAACCTTCACTAATTATTCTGTCCCCGAAAATATCACACACTACATTCTTTGAATTACGATCGGCATGTGCTGCAAATATCACAGAGACCTTTCCTCTTCAAAGACATCGTTCAGTATTAACTCTGTGCATCACTCAGGATTAATAATATCGTTAAAAAATGGCCATACAATTCTTTTAACGCTATCAGCGCACTGATCTCTTATTTTAAGGTCATGAATTGGAATTTCATGAATTATTCTTGGATTGGTCCGTCTCTGTGGTGTAGTGGTTAGTGTGATTAGCTGCCATTCCCGGAGGCCCGGTTTCGATTTCCGGCTCTGCCACGAAATTTGAAAAGTGGTACGAGGGCTGGAACGGGGTTCACTCAACCTCGGAAGGTCAACTGAGTAGAGGTGGGTTCGATCCTGGAAGTGGTTTTCCGTGGTTTACCACTTATCCTCCAGGCAAATACCGGGATGGTACCAAACCTAAGGCCACGGCCGCTTCCGCCCATCCCCCCGCGAGACCCCTGCTCAGCATAGCAGGTGAGGCAGCCTGGGCGATGTACTGGTCGTCCTCCTCAGTTGTATCCCCTACCCAGAGTCTGAAGCTCCAGGACACCGCCCTTGAGGCGGTAGAGGTGGGATCCCTCGCTGAGTCCGAGGGAAAAGCTGACCCTTGAGGGTAAACAGATAAAGGAGAAGAAGAATTCTTGGACTGACATATTTTTCCATTACTGATGATTTCGGGAATATGCACATTCATTCAAATAAAACCATGCCTCATCAGGTAAGAGCACTAATTCAGGATTTGATCCAGTACTGTACGCCTCTGTGGTGTATTGGTTAGTGTGATTACCTGCCACCCGCGGGTTCGATTTCCGCCTCTGCCACGAAATTTGAAAGTGGTATAAGGGCTGGAACGGGATCCACTCAGCCTCGGGAGGTCAACTGAGTAGAGGGGGTCCGATTCCCATCTCAGCATTCTCGAAGTGGTTTTCCATGGTTTCCCACTTCTGCTCCAGGAAAATGCCGGTATGGTACCCAACGTCAGGCCACAGCCGCTTCCTTCCCTCTTCCTTGTCAATCCCTTCCAATCCTCCCATCCCCCACAAGGCCCCTGTTCAGCATAGCAGGTGAGGCCGCCTGAGCGAGGTACTGGTCATCCTCCCCAGCTGTATCACCCCGACCCAAAGTCTCACGCCCCAGGACACTGCCATTGAGGCTTTAGAGGTGGGATCCCTACCTGAGTCGGAGAGTAAACGAACCCTGGAGGGTAAACGGATTAAAAAAGAAAGGAAGAAAGGAAGAATAAAAAACAGGAAGACAGAAAGAAAGAAAGAAAGAAAGAATTCAGCACTGTTGATAGACTGTGGGAATCAATTGCAATAATGTTTTTCTTGCGGCTGGATCTTTTGGGATTAAACTTCGCACATTTGTGGCTTCGTAAGGCTTAAATATAAGTTTTATTGCCACCCGCAGTGCAGGAGAATATGCTAGTTGTTTTACGTCGCACCGACACAGATAGGTCTTATGGCGACGACGGGATAGGAAAGGCCTAGGAGTTGGAAGGAAGCGGCCGTGGCCTTAATTAAGGCACAGCCCCTGCATTTGCCTGGTGTGAAAATGGGAAACCATGGAAAACCATCTTCAGGGCTGCCGACAGTGGGATTCGAACCCACTTTCTCCCGGATGCCCCTGACCGCTAGGCCAACTCGCCCGGTAGGAGAATATGAAATCTCACTTTCCTGAGCCAGTTTTCTTCGAAAATTATGGGGGGATCGCTCGAACTTTTCACAAATATCCTGAACTGTTTCGTCAGTGGTGGTTTAACTCGTTTTTTTTTCTTTTTTTTTTTTTTTTGCTTAGTACTGAACCCACAGTTTGGAATTTAATCGCAGTTTTCTGAATTCCTTTAATGTGTTGGCACTCGAGCGACAAGAAATTGTATTCTCTTCCCTCTCTCCCAGCATTTTCGTGCTTGAAAAATCTGCAGCACACGAAAATACGCAGTTCAGTACCTAATTCAGAAGCCATGAAACGCACTAAACCGATCAATTACTGCTGTATAAGAAGCAAACACGCTGTACGCTCTACGGAAGATTATCGCAGACTAGCTGAGACAATGACATTACTATATGGTTCAGGTGACTGCGGCATCATCCAATCGTCCAGACACGGCACAGGATTGGCAACTCGACTGAGGTTCGCGCTGTAATTATCGACTCAACTTGAACCTACCAAAAAGGCTCAGCAATGGAAGATAATTTAAGCGGTAGTGCATAATAAGTTTTCTTTACTGAGGTTTATCTTTCATAACGGTCACTAGCTTGAAGTTATATCGACAATTAACAGGAAATCTCTACAACAGCGGCCGGGCTGAGTGGCTCAGACGGTTAAGGCGCTGGCCTTCTAACCCCAATTTGGCAGGTTCGATCCTGGCTCAGTCCGGTGGTATTTGAAGGTGCTCAAATACGACAGGCCCGTATCGGTAGATTTACTGGCACGTAAAAAGAACTCCTGCGAGACTAAATTCCGGCACCTCGGCGTCTCCGAAGACCTTAAAAAGTAGTTAGTGGGACGTAAAACAAATAACATTATTATTATTCTACAACAGCAACATTATTTCTGAACACTGCAAATAGCCGCAAAAAATAAATTGATAAGGTAATTTATGACTAACATTATGATCCAATTCCCCACGTGTGAAGATTGAGTACCTCAGTGGAAAAATGGCAGATCCCAACTCACCAACAACTGTTTTGTTGTTGTTGTTGTTCTTTTTACAAGAAATGAACTGTGCTGCTATCTGGTAACAAGCTGAGAAAACTATTTTAGAGCTGGGATGTGTCGTTTGGTCATAATCTTTAGTGTTTTACTGCACAACCGCTTGCCGCGCTCTACCCGAGTGAAAGAAAGGCACATCCCAGCCGTAACGAGAGGAGTTGCGAACGTCGTTGATGTCGAGCAATATGAAGCTGCTTACAGGTAAAGCGAAAAAAAAAAAAAAAAAAAACCGGTCGCGAAAGCCCCAAGATGTAAAGAATAAACGAAAAGTTGTAGAAACAAAGGGGAGCAATTTGTAAGTGTATCGCACAAGCAAGTGTTAAAGAAGAGGTGGTTGAACTTCTGCTGCCGTATGCCGGAGCCTGTATACTAACACGGCATCCCTAGGGTCAAATACAATCCCAGGTACCCCAGCGGCCACTGCATCAAGCTGTTTAAAAACAGTGACATACTTCACTTAACACCCAGCGTGTCCATTTGGACACGGATGTAAGGTTTATTTCAGTTGCTCCTGTAAAATTTTCTGGCTTAACATTTTACGTTGGCATGCCTGTGTAGATTTAAGGAAACTGTGGTCTTTGTGTCACATACATAGATTAGTGCTAGCTCTTCCTTGGCCCATGGTTGTAACAGTATGTCTACTACTACTGAAATGTTTTCATTCCTCCCCTAGAGGGTGAGGCGGGCCTCTTAGACGGTGACGCCGTCTCTCAGGCCGGGAGATTTGTTACGGTGAATGAGATGCACGGAGAAGGTGAGGGGGTTGGCGGCCGTGGCCTACACTAGGAACTGTCCCGGCATTCGCCTTTGTACAGGAGAATGGAAAACCACGGAAAATCATTCTCAGGACAGGCGACGGTTGGGCTAGCCGTGAGGTCTAGCCCCGTCCCGTCTCCCGAATTCAGAGGCGTAGAGCCATGGCCACCCCTCCTCTGCTCGGTTGGCCGGTCGGAGTGTAGAGTTGTTGGACCACGGACCAGCTTTGACCACTTATGGGCCGAGACCCACTCTGCATCTACGGACAACAGTATATTCTTGGTAGCTGTTTTCATCACTACCACGATGCACATTGATGTCGAGTAAGTACATTATTGGACGGTCGTATTACTGTTTTTTAGATGACTTCCGGATTTGTAAGCCACAGAGCAGTATAAACAATGGACAGAGCCTCATAGGGTAAAACTTAACCAGTCAGATATGTATTTAGGACCTCATGTCTTGTCACGTGCCCATATGGACACACTGGGCAGTTATGGAGTCTGCTTAATTTTAAGCACCCTTTTTATTGCATTTTCAGAAGTATTGATTCTCTTATTTTAGAGCCTTTTCAAGAGCTTTACCCCCTGATCTGAGCGTTGGAGATGCCCTGGACATAGTCTTGCAAGACTAAACCTCTTTCTTCTACACGCTGTTCAGAAACAATCGGATAATAGTAACTCGCCACGGTCTTAAAGATTAGCTTACTTAAGCCTGCGTGCTTTTCATGGGACATGGTTGCCTATTAACAATCACTACCACCAGAATTTTCATGGTCGGGTCAACAGAAAACCACTGTATGTATGCACTACATTGTTCCAGATGGTCATATATTTCCTAATAAATATACTGTTGCTCCATGTCCGACGCCTTGGCTGAGTGATCAGCGTTGAGGCCTTCGGTTCAGAGGGTCCCGGGTTCGATTCCGGGCCGGGTCGGGGAATTTTGATCGCGGCTGATTAATTCCTCTGGCTCGGGGACTGGTTATTTGTGTTTGTCCAAACATCCTTCTCTTCCTAATCAGACAATACCCCACACTACCAACCACAACAAAAACACGCAATAGTGATCATATCTCTCCGCATGGGGTTGGCATTAGGAAGGGCATCCGGTCGTAAAACAGGACCAAATCCCCATGTGGGACACAGTTCGCACCCGCGACCTCACAGGTGCGGGAAACGCGGCGTTATGAACAGGAGGAGAAGAAGAAGAAGAAGAAGAAGAAGAAGAAGAAGAAGAAGAAGAAGAAGAAGACGAACGTAGTATCTTGCTCCATGCAACTCAATATTCATATTTTCACTTTTCAATAGAATTATTTTACAATTCTCAGAGCTGCAAATATTTATGAATGATGAGTGTGTGATTTTACGTGGCTGTTTATATTGTGCTCAAGGACTAGGGACCATCATGTTTTCGTAGAATTCCAACTATTCGGACATGTATTTTAATTTTAAAAATACTATATACACTGATCGGAGTTCGAACTACGGCAACCTTGGTGAGAACTATGACTTTTCCTATTCAAATTTTTGAAGACTTTGACCATCTGGCGCAAGTTAATAGGATTTTGGGTAAGAAGTCTTATTCAATGTCGTCCGGATTCCCATGTGGCTTGTTGTATGAGACAAAATAGGTGGGTGCACATTCACTTTGAATTAAATAGCAAAATTTCATTAGAAATATATTTTCCATTACAAATGTACATAGAATTTTCAGATACTGATATGTATGGCTGCGATTTTTAAATTGCTAAGTTATTTGGTTTACATCACACCGACACAGACAGGTCTTATGGCTACGATGGGATAAGGAAGGGCTAGGACTGGGAAGTAAGCGACCACCAACTTAATTAAGGTTCAGCCCCAGCATTTTTCCTGGTGTGAAAATTGAAACCACGGAAAACCATTTTCAGGTTTGCCGACAGTTGGGCTCGAATCCTCTACCTCCATATTGCAAGCTCCACAGCTACGTGGCCCAAACCGAAGAGTCACTCGCTCGGTGAAAATGATTAAATTACTCGCTCGAGTAATTCTATTTTACTCATAAATACAAGCAAGAGGGGGCCTTGCATTCAGACAAATGTATTCCTATAAGGATAAGTAGTGCCGGGCTGAGTGGCTCAGTCCGGTGGTATTTGAAGGTGCTCAAATACGTCAGCCTCGTGTTGCTAGATTTACCGGCACATAGAAGTACACGTATGGGACAAAATTCCTCCACCTCGGCGTCTCCGAAAACCATAAAAACGTAGTCAGTGGGACGTACAAATCAGCAACATTATTACTAAAGACAAGTAGTGATATTGCATCAGCTGAAAAGAAACGTTTCACTAGAGCTGCTGACGAATCGTGCATTTGCTTATTTTATATTGTTTACTTGTGTGATTCACATTTCAAGGGAAATCCATTTTCCGTCGTAGTTTACACTTGGGAAATACGGGAAGTATGCCAGTACCTGATGATGACTTATCTTTGGGGCAATGAACTCTATACAAGCATAACTTCTGAACAGTTGTAGAGCAACATACCTAGCAAAATTAACTGAGGGAAAACCAGTCCGCTCCATATTCCAGGCTATGACGCAACCCGATGCCATTATTTAAATATTCTAGTATAATAGAAAGCATGGTTCTGATACATGAAAATATTTAATATATTTACAAGACTATTCATACCTAAATTGCTAATAAGTGTTTAACGTTCATCACAAATTTACTCATTATAAACCATAAATGAACGGTATTTCACTGTCCTATACACATACATATATATACCCACATACATACGCTTTCATTATAAACTGATATGGATTTCAGCATTAAGACAGCAAACCTCTGCAAACAACTTTTAGTTTTCATTACCACAGTGGTCTCTTCGAATTTTGCGCCTCTTACCTCGAAATCATTCAATACTGGCTTAACAATCGACTCCTTGGTCTCCCTTATACCATCCATTATCGAGATCATTATTCTTCCACGTAATAAAAATATTTCTCTTCCTGCTGGGCTGACAATGAGTACCTTTTTTTTTTTGCTATTTGCTTTACGTCGCACCGACACAGATACGTCTTATGGCGATGACGGGATAGGAAAGGCCTAGTAATGGGAAGGAAGCGGCCGTGGCCTTAACTAATGTACAGCCCCAGCATTTGCCTGGTGTGAAAAATGGGAAACCACGGAAAACCATCTTTAGGGCTCAAATTGTCAGGTTCGAATTCGGCTCAGTCCACCAGCCTCGTGTCGGTAGACTTACTACCAAGTGAAAGACCTTTCACGGGACAAAATTCTGGCACCTCAGCGTCTCTAAAAACCGGAGCACCTATATATAATATATCATTATTATTTTCCTCAGCTGGGATCGAATCTCCAGTTTTGGTTAAGAAGGCCAGCACTCAACCGTCATAGCCATTCAACCTGTCAACCTCCATTCAACGTACATGGCCCCGTAACTCAAATTCCTTTATTTCAGAATGTCCTCTAGCTTACGAATCAGATATTCCGAACAAACGCAGTTTTTATTTCCATATATTAAGTCGGCCTGAAAACAGTGAGCCCACCCGGCGTGTAGGGGTAGCGTGCCTGCATCTTACCCGAAAGCCTCGGGTTCGATTCCCGGCCAGGTCAGGGATTTTACCCAGATCTGAGGGCTGGTTCGAGGCCCACTCAGCCTACGAGATTACAATTGAGGAGCTGTCTGACGGTGAGATGGCGGCCGTAGTCTAGGAAGCCAAGAATAACGGCCGAGAGGATTCGTAGTGCTGACCACACGGCACGTCATATCCTGCAGGCCTTCGGGCTGAGCAGCGGTCGCTTGGTAGGTCATGGTCCTTCGGGGCTGGTGCGCCATGGGATTCGGTTTGGATTTGATAACAGTGACGCCTAAGCCATCTATGACAGCCAATGGCAAAGCTGTTGAGGAGAAAAACAGATTTCGGGATGACTGCAGAAATGTTTACAACATAAAAGGAATCTTTCTGGGTGATATTTTTCCGTGAAGCAGGTGGTCATTCGCCGGACTCCCAGTGAAAACTTTTCACTTTTATGGTTTAGAGATCATCAATGAATAGTAATTATTAATCTTTAGAACACAAGGAACGGCAAAACTCAGAGTATGTTCACTCCTGTTCCATAGCAACGGGTAGGCCTATCTCAACGTTTAAGACCGCTTTCACCGAGCTCGATAGCTGCAGTCGCTTAAGTGCGACCAGTATCCGGTATTCGGGAGATAGTAGGTTCGAACTCCACTGTCGGCAGCCCTGAAAATGGTTTTCCGTGGTTTCCCATTTTCACACCAGGCAGATGCTGGGGCTGTACCTTAATTAAGGCCACGGCCGCTTCCTTCCCACTCCTAGCCCTTCCCTGACCCATCGTCGCCACAAGACCAATCTGTGTCGGTGCGACGTAAAGCAACTAGCAAAAAAAACAACAACAAACAAACAGACCACTTTCTAAGGCATTCGTTTAGTTGTCCGTGGTTCAAGAACAAGGACCTGACTACAGAAACGCACATCAAAGTATGAAAATGGCCATTACCAATACTGAAGAGGTGTCGATTGGGAAGAAACGAGAAAGGACTGAATAACAGGTATGGAATAATAAACTGGAGCACGTAGACCATTTCAGTTACTGTACTTACAGTATGAAGCTTATTCTCAGGATAACAGCGCAGTGAAGGAAATATCGTCAACATGCAACAAAACTAATGAAGTGAGCTCACTGTTCTCATCAACGGTATTTTATAAGGTCACAGGTCCCTGTATCGTCCTGTATTCAGGCCGACTTCATGCATGGAAGTAAAAACTGGGTAGGGTCGGAATATCTAATAAGCTAGAGGCAATAGTCATGAAGTTGAAAGAATGGGAATAATGACTGATTGTAGAATACGAAGTTAGATTATTACAACGCATGGCGCTTTTCGTGAGAGGCTTTGGGACTACCAAGAAGACTGCTACCCAGCGAAATGTCTTGCAGGGTTGGAAGATGGCATTTATGAGTAGGTCTACCTAATACGAAAGATCCAAGTTGATAGATTTATTTGCATGATAAATAATTTCCCTTCAGGGAAATATTTCAGCCCTTGTGCGCCTCTTAAAATTGCTACTATTTCCCTTCAGGGAAATATTTCAGCCCTTGTGCGCCTCTTAAAATTGCTACTATTTCTTTGTGTTAGAAGTGTGCGACGACAAATATTTGTGTAAGGTCAGCGTTATTGTAATTATTATTAATAATAATAATACTATTTGCTTTACGTCCCACTAACTACTTTTACGGTCTTCGGGCTGAGTGGCTCAGACGGTTAAGGCGCTGGCCTTCTAACCCCAACTTGGCAGGTTCGATCCTGGCTCAGTCCGGTGGTATTTGATGATGCTCAAATACGACAGCCTCGTGTCGGTAGATTTACTGGTACGTAAAAGAACTCCTGCGGGACTAAATTCCGGCACCTCGGCGTCTCCGAAGACCGTAAAAGTAGATAGTGGGACGTAAAGCAAATAACATTACTATTATCTTTCTTCATTACTTCGTTTACCCTCCAGGGCTGGTTTGTCCCTCGGACTCAGCGCAGGATGCCACCTCTATCGCTTCATGGGCAATATCCTGGAGCGTGAGACTTTGGGTCTGGGGGATACAACTTGGGTGGATGACCAGTAACTCGCCCAGACGGCCTCACCTGCCATGATGAACAGGGGCCTTGTGGGGAGATGGGAAGATTTGAAGGGACAAAATAGGAAGAGGGAAGGAATAATCCATTGCCGTAAGTTAGGTTCCATCTGGACATTTGCCTAGAGGAGAAGTGGGAAAGTACGGTGCACCACTTTGAGAGTGGCTGAGGTGGGAATCGAACGCACCTCTACTCAGTTGACCTCCTGAGTCTGAGTGGACCCCATTCCAGCCCTCGTACAACTTTTCAAATTTCGTGGCAGAGCCGGGAATCGAACCCAGGCCTCCGGGTGTGGCAGCTGATCACACTAACCACTACACTACAAAGGCGGACTGATTTATATTTACAGACCTGATTTAAATTAACAAGGTATTTTACGAGTAATACAGATAGATTCCTTGAATCGTAATGTGTTACCGGGCTGAGGGGCTCAGACGATTGAGGCACTGACCTTCTGATCCCAAATTGGCAGGTTCCATTCTGGCTCAGGCCGTTGGTATTTGAATGTGCTCAAATACGTCAGCCTCGTGTCGGCAGATTTACTGGCACGTAAAAGAACTCTCGCGGGACTAAATTTCGGCACGTCGACGTCTCCGTAAACTGCAATAAGTAGTTTGTGAGACGTTAAAACCAATAACATTATTAGTATTTAGTGTGTTCTATTCCTACAGAAATTCGTTTCATAGTACTGACTAAAATTCATGAGAGTTAAATGTCTGAATAATTTTGTTATTACGTGTAGTTTTAAAATTAAATTAAGAGAACGTTAGTGAATGATGTTCCTACAGAAGTGGGTTATTATTTAAAATGGAAACTGAATTAAGAAAGAAAATTACATTCATATATTATTTTGTGGCGTAGTCTGTTAGTCGTTCCTCCAAGATAGCGGCTTCCTCATCCTCATCACGACGCGCAGGTCGCCTATGGGAGTCAAAGCAAAAGACCTGCACCGGGCCTCTCTGGAGGCCACACGGCCGTTCATCACCTCAATCGAGGAGCTAATGAACATGAAATGAATGATGGGGAATGAAATTGGGTAAAGAGGTGGAAACTATCGGCTGTGGTCTGTGAATAGGATCTGTTCCGGCATCTGCGGGAAGTGAACATGGGAAACCACAGAAAACAATTCTCACGACGAAGTTATGTCATTCGCACGGAGACTCCGTGCAAATGTCACCATTCTACTTCTGACACACCAAGTACTGCTGGACAGAATGAAGGGCTCCGTGCAAATATCACTCCGTGCAGGTGTTCCAACCCCAAGAGCCGACGGTGGGGCACGAACCCACTCGTTTCCCAAATGTAAAGCTTGGCTCCATAGCTGTAGCGCGTGTTCGGCCACACCACTCGGTGTGGAATAACCAGTTAAATGTTTCAAAGAAATCTTGGTAGTGAAAACTTATTAGAACTGCTGTCAAACCGTGAGCAGCAGAGTGAAGACGAAGCTGAGCAGATCGTGATTTTCCAACGGAGTTGAAAACAGTCGTAGTAAAATTCTATGAAAGAAAAAAAAAAATTAGTAGAACACTGTTTACTACTTTATTTCTTTCTTAATTTGCATAAGGGCAGTGTCCTGGAGTGTGAGACATTGGGTCGGGTGATACAACTGGGGAGGATGACCACTACCTCGCCCAGGCGGTCTCATCTGCTATGCTGACCAGGAGCCTTGGTGGGGAATGGGAAGATTGGAAGGGATAGACAAGGAAGAGGGAAGGAAGCGACGTGGCCTTAAGTTAGGGGTTACGTCTCAAAACTCACGAGTTTCAAAACTCACGGGCTAAAATTAGTCACAAATAGTATCAAAACTCACGACTACAAACTGGTAGTTAAGGTAAACATTCTAATGAGTCTCAAAATTCACGACTCCGGACAGCAGGTGCTTACGATGATTGCAGGAGGGATGAGGTGCGTGGTGACTCACGCTTCCCTTACGACAGACAGGGTATACTGCGGATGTCATTCTGCCATCCCAACCCACAGGGAAAAAATAATGGCTGGTGAATGAAAGAGACCGAGGTTTATTATTATTATTATTATTATTATTATTATTATTATTATTATTATTATTATTATTATTATTATTATATTTTGCTGTTGTCTTAAAACTAATATAATACACTTTTTACCTTTCACATAAATTTAAAATGACGTGTGGGATCCCGGGAGGTATGGTGCAGGTCTTTAGAATTGACAGTTGACTCCCTATAGGTGACCTGCAAGTATGTGAGGATGAGGCCCTTCCTAAGATGAAGTCTAATGCTGAAGACGGCACGAACACCCAGTAGTCGAGCCGTAGGAATTAACTTATGAAAGTTAAAATCTCCGACCCGACCGGAAATCGAACCTGGGACCCCCTGGACCCCTTGGACCAAAGGGAAGAATGCTAACAATTTATGCATGCAGCCGGACGACATAAAATTAAAGTAGGTACCATTGCCCGCTGCTAGTTAAAAAGGAAGTCAGCTGGTAGTATTGGAGCTTAGTCCCATTATGCAGCCAGAAAGTGGCATTTACTTGAAAAAGGAATTTTATTTAGAGATATTGAAGATCAAGATAGTTAATTCACTCATTTAGTTTCAACACTTCGAGATTCATTTGGAAAAAGAAGGCGCGTTTCTATTTTTCGTAAGAGTTCATCTACTCGCTTAGGTATTTCAATAGATTGTCCACCGGACACACTTAAACCGAAAAAGTTACTCATGACGCATCCGATTATTCTGTGCGATATAACTGAATGATATTTGAAACTCATGGAAGTTATTCGATTATTAAAATTATTCCATTATCCCATCACTAAAAGGGTGGACATTTATCCATTCAAGGAAGACCTGGCCCTGCTAGTGAGTTTTGAGACTGGCCCAGGTAGAGAAACCTGTTCTTACTAATCCTCTTCCTGGAATTCGTGAGTTTTGGGACTCGTGACTTTTGAGACTCGTGAGTTTTGGGAGGACGTCCGCCTCTGTGGTGTAGTGGTTAGCGTGATTAGCTGCCACCCCCGGAGGTCCGGGTTCGATTCCCGGCTCTGCCACGAAATTTGAAAAGTGGTACGAGGGCTGGAACGGGGTCCACTCAGCCTCGGGAGGTCAACTGAGTAGAGGTGGGTTCGATTCCCACCTCAGCCATCCTCGAAGTGGTTTTCCGTGGTTTCCCACTTCACGTCCAGGCGAATGCCGAGATGGTACCTAACTTAAGGTCACGGCCGCTTCCTTCCCACTTCCTTGTCTATCCCTTCCAATCTTCCCATCCCTCCACTAGGCCCCTGTTCACCATAGCAGGTGAGGCCGCCTGGGCGAGGTACTGGTCATACTCCCCAGTTGTATCCCCCGACCAAGAGTCTGAAGCTCCAGGACACTGCCCTTGAGGCGGTAGAGGTGGGATCCCTCGCTGAGTCCGAGGGAAAAGCCGAACCTGGAGGATAAACAGATGATGATGATGATGAGTTTTGGGAGGACACGAAGTTAGGTACCATCCCGGCATTTGCCTGGAGGAGAAGTGGGAAATCATGTAAAACCACTTCCAGGATGGCTGAGGTGGAAATCGAACCCATTTCTACTCAGTTGACCTCCCGAGGCTGAGTGGATTCCGTTCCAGCCTTCGTACCACATTTCAAATTTCGTGGCAGAGCTGGGAATCGAACCCGGGCCTCCGGCGGTGGCAGCTAATCACACTAACCACTACACCACAGAGGCGAACCTGTTTAGTTTTACGCACATATAACGAAGTGAGAGAAATCAAGACTTTAGTAAAGTTCTGATATTAATTTGCTTAAATGTGCAGAGGAAGTAGGTCGATTAGTAACATACGAGTTCTGGGACTGATAATCCCGTTTTCTTGCACGTTGAAACGTCAGCCTCCGTAGCGTAAGGGTTAGCACGCTTAGCTGCCGTCCATGGAGGCACGGGTTCGATTCCCGATACTACCACGAATATAAGAATGGCCTGAGGGCTGGTATGTGGCTAAAATGGTGCTATTTTTTCTAGTGGTTTTACGTCGCAACGACAAAGATAGGTCTTATGGCGACGATGGGATAGGAACGGCCTAGGAGTTGGAAGGAAGCGACCGTGGTCTTAATTAAGGTACAGCCCCAATATTTGCCTGGTGTGAAAATGGAAAACCACGGAAAGATATTGTATTACGTTCCTTCACGTAATACATTTCTGGCATAACACTTGACGGACGTCCCACTGTGTACTCCTAACTTTGGAGGACACGTGAGAGACGGCTCTCAGGAACCAAGCCTGTTGGTCGCTAGAATCGGGTACGTGAGAAAACAACAGCAAAGCATTGGACAATTTGTAATGCTTATTTGAGGTTACGTGTACATCTCGCCACAATAACTGTCCTCATTTCCATTAGTCAGAGTCCGGCTCCTACGGTGTAGTTGTGTTCGGTTCAGAGCGCCTTGGGTTCGATTCCCGGGGATTTTAATTTTCTCTGGTTAATTTCTCTAGCTCGTGGGCCCAGTGTGTTCATCTTCATAGACTTCTTCATTTACATAGAGCACAACACATTAGAAACAACTAGAGAAGCACGCAAGAGTGAATACATCCTCCGCATAGGTTTGACGTCAGGAAGAGCATCCGGCTGTAAGTCTGGGCTGAAATCATACAAAGTGCCTACCCGAGCTAAGTGGGAAGAGACAAGGAATAATAATAATAATAATAATAATAATAATAATAATAATAATAATAATAATAATAATAATAATAACATGGTAGTAGTTCAGTTTCTTGCAAAGTTCCTCGATGTTCGGTTAATTAACGACGTCTTTAGGATAGGACACTACAGGTGGAGTAGGTGTGACGTTGACGGTAAGGATATCAGCAAGTGTTGTCGGCTCAGAGCTGCATTTCCACTACGATTGAGCAGGGTAGGAATGAGGGAAATAACTAACTATCCTAAATTAAACATTTAACACTTCATTCTTCTCTTTGTTCCCACCATTCAATGCACTAACAAGGAACGTCCATTGCTATGAGGTCACCATTTTCGTTCAAACTTCGGGAGGTATAAAAAAGGAAATATTGTATGGCTATTAGTGCCGGGAGTGTCCGAGGACATGTTCGGTTCGTCAGGTGCAGGTCTTTTGATTTGACCCCCGTAGGCGACCTACGCGTCGTGATGAGGATGAAATAATGATAAAGACGACGCATACACCCAGCCCCCATCCCAGCGAAATTAACCAATGTTGGTTAACATCCCCGGCCCTGTCGGGAATCGACCCCGGGACCCCAGTGACCAAAGGTCAGCACGCTAACCATTTAGCCATGGGTCGGACTTCGGGAAGTTGATCTGCGTCAAAAATGAATGTCCGAGGTTTTGTGCCACTGACCCTTATTGAACGAGAAAATGGTCCTTTAAACATAACAGGCTGCATACCTGTTGACAGTCTGCAGGTGCAGATTTGTAGCGCCACTGGACTAGTGATCGTGTACACGTACGCATAACGGGTTTAAAGCGAACAATCGCCCGATCTTCATTTCTAATTTCTTCCCCTTTTTGTTTTGATTTAGCAGTTCTCCACGCGGTAGGAATGATTTGCGAACGGAGTCGCAAGAGTCGAGCCTGCTGCCTCTGGAACCGACACTCTCGCCTCGAGTGTCGACTACGTTGATACCCTAACGCCATCTATCAACAGTTTTCGGAACTGCTTCGATTTACAGTTTAACGAACCTTCCCTGACGGCCCCCTGATAACTTGTGGTAGATACGATAAATACAAGAACAAGGAGAACATTTTAAAACAACAAACATTAAATGTTATTTCGGATTATCCTTGTTATTGTCAATGTAGCACTTTTACAATGATAATAATAATAATAATAATCTGAGAGTATACTTTTAAATAATCGCAAATATGAACTTCAGTGACAAAATGTGGTGTAGTAGTTAGTGTGATTAGCTGCCACCCCCGAAGGCCGGGTTCGATTCCCGGCTCTGCCACGAAATTTGAAAAGTGGTACGACGGCTATAAAGGGGTCCACTCAGCCTCGGGAGGCAAACTGAGTAGAAGCGCGTTCGATTCCCTCCTCAGCCATCCTCGAAGAGGTTTTCCGTCGTTTCCCACTTCTCCTCCAGGCAAATGCCGCAATGGTACCTAATTTAAGGCCACAGCCACTACCTTCCCCCTTCCTTGTATATCCCTTCCAATATTCCCATCCCCCACACAAGGCCCCTCTTCAGCATGGCAGATGAGGCCGTCTGGGCGAGGTACTGGTCCACCTTGTAATATATGTAAATACCAATAATAGTAATTAACCATAGCAATGGGAACAAAATAATCAAATATGATTAAAATAAGTAATCAATCGCCTCACGCTTGGGCGTAGATTTTAATCTAATTCAAGATATATGAATCCTCTTCTTTATCTTAATCTGTTTACCCTCCAGGGTCGGTTTTTCCCTCGGACTCAGCGAGGGGTCACACCTCTACCGCCTCAAGGGCAGTGTCCTGGAGCTTCAGACTCTGGGTCGGGGTATACAACTGGGGAGGTGGGGAGGATGATCACTACCTCGCCCAGGCGGCCTCACCTGCTATGCTGAACAGGGGACATGCGGGGGATGGGAAGATTGGAAGGGATAGAGAAGGAAGAGGGAAGGAAGCGGCCGTGGCCTTAAGTTATGTACCATCCCGGCATTTGCTTCGAGGAGAAGTGGGAAACCACGGAAAACCACTTCCAGGATGGCTGAGGTGGGAATCGAACCCACCGCTACTCAGTTGACTTCCCGAGGCTGAGTGCACCCCGTTCCAGCCGTCATACCACTTTTCAAATTTCGTGGCAGAGCCGGGAATCGAACTCGGGCCTTCGGAGGTGGCAGCTAATCACACTAACCACTACACCACAGAGGCGGACACTGAATAAATCACTAAAATAAATATAAAGTAAAATAAATTAATAAAAGTAATTAATCAAAATGTCCGTAATATGAGCGCCAGAGTTCACCAGAATTGATCCCTCGAATTTTGATAGAGCATGATTATTCCTTCTCTCCCAGGGCGTGTACATAAAACTGCGTACTGGTACATCTGCTTCAGGCCTTACCTAACCTTCTTAAAACGACTAAATAGGTATGAACTGCACCTAGGTTCATCAATAACTCCACTGATACTAAAATAAGTAACTATGTTCTGAAAAATATCCGTGCACGAGCACCTCACAAACACACCAAATTATACATACAATACACTCACAAAATACAGCTGGAAGACTTCATGTTTACAACAACAACAACAACAACAACAACAACAAGAACAAAAACAGCGGGAAACCAAAAGCGAGGACCAGGCTACCATTTGTAGTCAGACCGATGAGGATTAATTACAAAGCATATATAGATGGATGAATACCCTTCACTGTCTCCGTGTATCACCACAAGTTGCATATTCTCATCATTTGCACTTGTTATATCACACAGATACGGTACCTTATGATACTGTGATCACTGACTCTAACACTTGGTTCAAAGATACATTCACTCGAGCAACACACGCTTGCTGTTCCAGAACATAAATTATGGAAAGTCTGAGGTACAATACCCCCCAGCTTTCACCAAGATATAATACCAAGCCGCCACAAGTGATACAGTGCCACGTGCCTAAGCACACCACAGTTGCAGGTTAGTACCACACTTCACATTCCACATACATAATAAGACCACGTTCTTCCAAAGTTACATCTCCTATCTGCCACTGTTTTAAGTCCACACTCTTTCGCCGTTTGATCACATGCCTATATAGACCACAGCATTCCCCTTCCTCTCACATAATACGTCTAGATTGATCCTGGCCATCGAATCACGAGCAGAAGATCCACTGGTCAAGACCATGCCCTGAACGTCTTCCAGATTCCATGATAGTAACAACCAGGCCACGTCATCAGACTCTGGGCTATTCACATGATTCATACAAAGTTCCCGATTTTGAAATAGCACCGATTTTCCATTCGTTTGTACGAAACAAATTACTCATGTCACATATGGAGACCTTCCAGCTTTAAATATTCGGAATAGATATACAAATGAAACAACAACAATAATAATAATAATAATAATAATAATAATAATAATAATAATAATAAATCGAATACTGACAATAATAATATCTCTTACTTCTGAATACAGTGCGAGGGTGTGGTATATGTACTATCACAAACTCACCAGTTGTATCCCCAACCCTAAGTCCCACGCTCCAGGACACTGCCCTTGAGGCGGTAGAAGTGGGATCCCACGCTGAGTCCGAAAGAAAAACCAACCCTGGAGAGTCCCCCTCGTGTGTGCTTCTACAATTGTAGGGGGCTAACCCTGGTTACCTTCTTCAATTGAAGATCCTCTTCGTGGTGAGGGGGACTAGTAGCTCCTTTCTTGCGATGCCGAATGGAGCCCTATTGGGTAACCGTTCGGTATACAAGGAGGAGGAAGCTAAAGCACCGCCCAACCCTAAGGTGTAATGCGACCCGTGCCGATGGGGTGCATGGCACATGGGAGATGTGTCTTGAACGGAGCCTTCGAGATACTTGGCGCCCTCTCGAAGTAAGTAGCCTTACCCAGGTATGCGGGGCTCTGCCTGGGCGGACATATATTTCCCTAGCTACTCGTGGGACTTGAATGAATACGGTAGCCATCCATAAACCGGAGAGCTCTTCTGGGGCCTCCGAGAGAAACACTACAACAACAACCGAAGGGGACTCTTCGGAGATACCCTCGGATAGTTCATCTTCGACAGTTAGAGGGCTCACTCAAGAGGTGGGCAATCTACAGGTCCAGAAGAAGAAGAAGAAGAAGAAGAAGAAGAAGCAGCGCTCTGGCGCTGAGAAGAGGAGATATAAGAAGGCCTTAAAGGCCCGTGAGCAGGCCAAAGAGGGCTAAACTCCGGGAGCTGAGGGGCCTTCTATTACCACGACAGTAACAACTGTGGGGGGATCGAATGGGCACAAGAGGCGGGACCCTGAAAAGGGCTCTGCTTCTAGGGCACAGAGGACCCCACCCACAAAGATGCCAGCGGGGAAACGACTTCTGTCGGGGGCAACCCCAGAAGAAGATCTGCAGACCCGCAAAAAACCCAAGGTGGAATATGCCAGGATAGCTAAAGCTGGGATCAGGATGGCCATAGTACCTGTAGGATATCCTGACCAGCAGCTAACCGAGAAACAGGTGGAAGCTGTGGAAGAGGCTATCACCAATCTGATAGACGAGCTTCCGGAGCAGGGGCCCATTAAGCCTCAGTTCCTGGATTGCTATCTGTCGAGAGGTGCGGCCTTCATCATAGCCGAGAACGACGAAACTGTAGCATGGCTTTCCAGTCTTGTTACAGGTATACAACCGTGGGAAGGAGCCAGGCTCACAATTGTGGGCATGGATAAACTTCTTTCCTACAAGAGAGTCATGGTCTGAATACCAGGACAAGCAAAGGACAATAATGTCCTTCTGGGAAGAATGGCACGCCAGAACCATGGCTTAAACCCCACCAGCTGGAGGGTCTACGAACGCAAGGAGGAGAAGAGAGGTGTCCGACTTGTGGTTAGCATGGACTCCAGAGACGTGGAGAAAGTGGTGGGGAAGATCTTCTGCGGGGTGCATGTGGCTACCTTCACCTTGGTGGAGGGCAAGCGTGACAAGCAGAGGACCAACCCCACCACAGAAAATACCGAGACTAACAGGGGCGAAGAGCAGGAGCCCGGACAGGAACCTGGGCCAACCAAGCCTCAAGACTCATCGCGGGAGACGGAGCAGCACGTTCCGGAGACCGCATAAGGTAAAGTATTGCATGAAGGTAAGAATGATTACTTTCATACAAGCAAATATACAACATTGTATAGCGGCCTCTAGGGTACTTATTAGAAGTATCCAGAAGGGCAGGTTTTCGGTCGCCCTGATACAAGAACCCTGGCTTAGACAGGGGCATATCATGGGACTAAAATGTGCAGGGTTCACTCTATTCAGTGGAAGAGCAGAGGAGAAGCCTAGAGCATGTATACTAGTTGAAGATCACAACTCCTGGGCTATACCAGGCTTCATTACTAGAGACCTGGTAGCAGTCCTAGTGAGATATGAAGAGGGCGGACAGCCAAAATACTTGGTTGTCTGCTCTGCATATTTCCCAGGAGACTCTGAAACTCCACCCCCGCCGGAGGAGTTCAAGAGACTGGTGATATACTGTAGGAAACAAGGATTAAACCTCATAGTAGGATGTGACGCCAATGCTCATCACAGCATTTGGGGAAGCAAATATACAAACCGAAGGGGAGAGCACCTCATAGAATTTCTATGTACAACTGATCTTGAGATCATGAATATTGGTGATACCCCTACCTTCATTAATAATAGGAGTGAGGGGATCATAGATCTTACCCTGGGTTCCATGGGAATCATACAGGAATTTAAAGACTGGAAGGTTTCTTTGGAGCCTTCCTTGTCAGACCATAGACACATTGTGTTTTATATAGAGGGCTCCCTCGAGATCCCGTCTTACAGAAACCCTAGACGAACCGACTGGACGCCTTTTAGGGAGGACGTGAGGAGGGGACTGGAGGGAGGACCCTCAAATATAATTAAAAACAAAGAGGAGCTGGAGCTCAGTGTGAGTTTCCTCACACGGACACTGGTTATCTCTTATGAATTAAACTGCCCTATTGTTAAGGCAAAAAGAGTAACAGGAAGCTTCAAGTGGAATAGTTATCTTGAACACCTGATGAGAAATACACGAAGGCTCTGGAATAAATACAGGGAACTTCAGGATCAAGAAAGCCTATATTCTTACAAAGAATCACAAATAAGGTACAAGTCAGAAGTCAAAAAGGCTTCTAGGAAATCTTGGAGACAGTTTTGTGAATCCATTGAAAGTCAACATGAAGCGGCAAGGCTTCATAAAATTTTAACCTTGGATAGAAGGGCAAGGCTGGGTTCACTGGAGTCGCCTTCGGGTGGATACACATCCACAGAGAGGGAGACCCTGAACTTACTGCTTGATGCCCACTTTCCAGGTTCGGTAGTCACGAATAGTGAGGTAGAATCGAGCGGATCCTTCAGACCCGATAAAAGTGGCTGGAAGGAAGCCGCAGAGATTGTTACCCCAAGAAGGGTTAAGTGGGCATTAGAATCCTTTACCCCTTACAAAAGCCCAGGGGTGGATGGGATCTTCCCGGCACTTCTTCAGGAAGCGGGGGGGGGGGCTCCTTATACCATACCTGGTCAGAATCTTTAGAGCCTGTCTCACTATGGGGTATGTGTACTCCTTGTGGCGTCAGGCGAAGGTGGTGTATATACCTAAACCCGGAAGGTCTTCATATACTAGACCTAAGGATTATAGACCCATTACTCTAACGGCTTTTCTACTTAAGACCTTGGAAAGACTGGTGGATAGACATATCAGGGAGAAAGTATTAAGGGACTTTCCCCTGCATTCTCATCAACATGCATATCAACCAGGGAAGTCGGTTGAGACGGCACTACACCAGCTAGTTTCTAGGCTGGAGAGCGCCTTGGATCAGCAACAACTTGCTATGGTTGTATTCCTAGATATAGAAGGGACCTTTAACTATACATCTTTGGGCTCCATAGAACGTAGTCTAGAGAGAAGAGGAATGAGCAGTATGCTCATAAAATGGATTATGGCCTCACTGCAGTGCCGTCAAGTTCTGTTTACCCTCAACGCTCTAATGTTGAGAGCTAATATAGACAAGGGGTGTCCACAGGGAGGAGTATTATCACCAACATTATGGTGTCTGGTAGTGGATGAACTACTTACCCGGTTAAATGTTGGAGGAATATACGCCCAAGGCTATGCAGATGTCATAAGCCTCATGGCGGTAGGAAATTTCAGCAGCACGTTTTCCGAGCTCGTACAGAGCTCTTTACGTAGGGTGGAAAGATGGTGCCACGAGACAGACTTGTCGGTTAATCCCGATAAGACGGAGCTCGTGGTATTTACCAGGAGGAGGAGGCTAGACGGACTGTCAGAGCCTTTCCTATTTGGGAAAAAATTAGCTAAGACAACCTCAGTTAAGTACCTAGGGGTAATCCTTGAGGCAAGACTGAGTTGGAAGAAACATATAGATCATAAGGTGGATAAGGCCCGCAGGATTATGTGGGCCTGTCGCAGGGCCGTCGGTAAGACTTGGGGCCTAAGACCTAAGGTGGTCCAGTGGCTCTATATCTCTATTGTACGGCCCACGATCACCTATGCATCTTTAGTCTGGTGGCCAGGCTCGGAGAGTAAAACTGTGACCACCAGGTTAAACAGTGTCCAAAGACTTGCGTGTCTAGGAATAACAGGGGCACTGGATACTACACCATTATGTGCAATGGAGGCCATCCTAGGTCCCCCCCCCCCCTTACATTTATATGTTAAGGTAATAGCGGAAATGAGTGCCTATCGCCTCTGGTCACTCGGAGGATGGTCCTTCAAAAACCCGAATAGAGGTCATGATTCTATTCTTACAAGGCTCCACCAGACTTGCCCTATGACAATGATGATCGGGGATCTGATGGAGCCTAGCTTTAATTTGAATTATAAATTTACAGTGGTGATACCCACAAGGGAGGAGTGGGCCGCGGATGCTGGGGCCCGTCTTAAGTCTGCGGGCTGTACATGGTACACAGATGGCTCGCGGACGGAGACGGGCACAGGCGCCGGGGTCTGGGGGCCTAAGACAAGGCTCTCCCTTCCTATGGGTAAATATGCTTCTGTTTTCCAGGCCGAAGTATACGCAATACTAGCCTGTGCTGTATATATATGGAATATGCCTGGACACAGAAGATGCATCACTATCTGCAGTGATAGCCAGGCAGCACTAAAAGCACTATGTGCAGTTAAAACTACATCAAAATTGGTATGGGAATGCCAAAGGATGTTAGTTCACCTGTGTGAATTTAGCTCAGTTACCCTATTATGGGTCCCTGGGCACACAGGTATCAGTTGAAATGAAGAAGCTGACAAACTAGCGAAACAAGGCTCAAAAGGTTCTTTTACAGGACCAGAGCCCTTCCTGGGAGTTTCACTCCGAAGTGTGAGACTGGTAATATCCCAGAGGACAAACCAGTCTCACTTAGATATTTGGAAGAGGTTAACTATAGCAAGGCAGGCACGTGAACTTATCAAAGGGCCTAGCCAAAGTTATAAAAAGGTCCTAATGAATTTGAATAGGACCAGAATGAGAATGGTAGTTGGACTGTTAACAGGCCACAATACCTTACAGAGACACCTACACATCATGAAAATCACCCAGGATCCGATGTGTAGAAGATGCGGTAAGGAGGAGGAGACCTCCGCGCATGTGTTATGTCAGTGCGAGGCTCTTGCAAGCACTAGACATCGATACCTTGGCTCACATTTTGTGAGCCTGGAAGACATCAGGAATGCCAGTATCCGGACACTAGTATCCTTTATAGGAGCACTAGGGCTGGACTAGGCAAACCTGTTTAAGGGGCACAAAGGGTCTTCATAGACCTACGTGAGGAGCTCTGCGAAGACAGGGCTCACCCATTTCTTATCTATCTATCTATCTATCTACCCTGGAGAGTAAACGGATTAAGAGGAAGAAGAAGAACTTCAATTATAAGAAGACAAAAAATTTAGCGAAAGCATTAATTGTTGTAACCAAGGTTGAAGTTTACAGAACACAACTTTTATTGCTTCACTTTATGATATTTACACAAATAACTGAAATTTATTTTGAAGCAAAAAAGAATATTGAATCTTGAGAAAAGTCTGTCTTTATACAATATGTACAGGTTTGCAGTCTTTATATACACTTCTATCTTGAAAAGATAGTCTTTGTGAATTGACACGTTGATAGTCGAGAACTATCTGGCACACTAACATAAATGTTCATGAGAGTCCTTGTTTGTTGAAGTGCCTGAATTCCTAAAAAGCAAGTTCAATTGGGAACATGCATCATTTTAAAAAATATTTTTTTTGACAAGTACACCAATGAAATAGTACGTAAACGTATTACATTGTGGTATGTTGCCTTGTTTTCTACCATTAAAAAAATATTTAATAGTGCCTTTCCGCAAGGCGAGTGAAACGGCCTCTGACGTAAGCGGCGCGCTGTGACGTCACGATCCAGTACCGCATGGAGCTTTACCAGCCGTTGTGCATCAGCCGTTGCTAAAAGCCGATTGTTTATTATTCATGATCGCGAATAACTTCAAAATGACAGAAGAAAGGTTCAAAACAGCACAATCAGACAATCTATCATGTGTAAATGTCATCATTCTTGAAAAATAGTGACTTTTGTGGCCGCAGAAATTCGCGGATAACAAGCAAGTTTGTAAGTGGCGTCTTTTATATACGTGCAATGTACTGTAACCCATAGTATTAGGATAACAACGAACCTGGATAGATATCACATCACTTTCAACATTTCCTTCTAGACTGATTCCCCTATTAAAGAATAACATTACATTTTCGGGCTTTCAGCATTAGTAAAGTAAGAAATCGGATTTCAGCACTAACATAAACATATAGGTAGCATTATAGTACTAGTCCGCTTCTGTGGTGTAGTGGTTAATGTGTGCCACTCCCGGAGGCCCGGTTTCGATTCCCGGCTCTGCCATGAAAGTTGAAAACAAATAGTACGAGGGCTGGAACGGGGTCTACTCAGCCTCGGGAGGTCAACTGAGTAGAAGGGTTTCGAATCCCACCTCAGCCATCCTCGAAGTGGTTTTTCGTATTTTCCTACTTCTCCTCCAGGCACCTAAGGCCACGGCCGTTTCCTTCCCTCTTCCTTGTCTATCCCTTCCGATCCTCCCATCCTCCAACAAGGCCCCTGTTGAGCATAACAGGTGAGGCCGCCTGGGCGAGGTAATGGCCCTCCTCACCAGTTACATCACCATACTCAAAGTCTCACGTTCCAGGACACTGCCCTTGAAGTGGTAGAGGTGAAATCCCTCGCTGAGTCGGAGAGAAAACCAACCCTGAAGGATAAACTGATTAAAAAGAAAGAAAGAAGGAAACCAAGATATATTGGTAGAATTAGAGCTGTCAAAATGGTTCATAACACCTTTGATTTATTATCTTGACATGGATCACACAAAACATAGGTTAGGTTTGGAGAATACTTTAATAATCAGCATTATTTAATGCACTGTTTATTACTTTTTTGTTTTGCTACGGGCTTTACGTCGCACCGACACAGATAGGTCTTATGGCGACGATGGGATAGGAAAGGCCTAGGAGTTGGAAGGAAGCGGCCGTGGCCTTAATTAAGGTACAGCCCCAGCATTTGCCTGGCGTGAAAATGGGAAACCACGGAAAACCATCTTCAGGGCTGCCGATAGTGGGATTCGAACCTACTATCTCCCGGATGCAAGCTCACAGCCGCGCGCCTCTACACGCACGGCCAACTCGCCCGGTGTTTATTACTTTCATATTCCAAGATGTAATTGAAGCATTTAAATAAAGCATCATACATTAAAATTTAAAGTTTTACCACTAGAACAGCTGACATGGAAAAGTGATTTGAAAATTCAAACAAATTCATCTTACGTTAAAATCTTCAAAAAAATAAACTGTAGACTTTTCCGATATATCACCAGCATTTCTCCAGCTCGCCAAAATCCATTTCTCCCTAGTTTTAGCGTCTTTCGAACGTTTATAAACAATTTGTTTGGTATGGTATGCGATGTGCTATTGCACATCGGAACTCTACACCATTTATAAGTTTTCTGCCTCACTGTCTGCGCAGGATTCATTTTAAGTCTAAAATATACCACTCAGATTATTATCCAATGTATAGACCTCGAATTTAACCATACTAGACACTAACGTAAAGTAGAAATACGCGAAGTGTATCGTGCTTCTCACAGCACACTATGTGTTATTTCGTCTGCTAATTCAGTCAACCTGTACGATGACGTCAGGCCAATGAGATCGCGTACTTGCGTGACGTGACATTTTCGTAGATTTTTATCATGTTTGGAGTTATTATTTGTACATTCTGATCACATTTTTGAATTCTGCATGCAATTTTGAATCAGATTAGCATATTTTTAATTAAAACCCCGGATCATGCATGTTCCCTATTGATTGAAGAAATTCCACCTAGCGAAACTAAGGGAGCTTGCATAAGTTAGGGAATGAAAATGGCTTGTAAAAGAATTACGGAATATAGGCAGCGGAAACAGGTAAGGGAGTGGTGACCAGAGGTGAAACCTCGTACTGCCAGAAATTCAGTCCACCTGGTCGAAGCACATTTTTAAGAGGAGTAGCCTCCGTGCTCGACGTAGGGTGTATTCTGGAGCTGGACACCGGGGCAAGTGGGCGAGTAAGCAGGCAGGGAGCTCGTATTTATAGTACACTCGATGGTCAGGCACGCGCACTGAGGGCTGCGCGTCGAAGCTAGCAGAATGATACACAGGCGCGCGTGCCGCTGGCTGTCGGAGCGAGAAGAGAGCGCCGGACATACAACACCCTCCCCTCCTAAATGCGCCGGTACGGCGTGAAACGGCGGCGGCGCTGGCGGCGACTGCGATGCTGGGGCGGAGCTGCTGATATCTCTGTTGTATTGTCCGGAGCTGGAACTGGGCGGAGTGGCGCTGTCTCGTCCTGAAAGGAACCCATTGTTATTAAATGATCTAAAGCTCTTTCAGCAATAGATTTATCTGGTTTAGCAATAGCATCAATAGCAGGACAGGGGCGGTAGCGTAGACGTATCTGATCTTGATGGCGGCAGATACGTTTCTCCGTAGTCTGTATCTCGTAGAGACGATGACCCAAAGATCTGCAGATGACTCCAGGTATCCAGAGTGGGTTGGATTTGAATGTCCTGGTGTAGACCTTGTCGTTGAGGGAGAACTTCGTTGGTGAGGTCTTATGCTGGGCCGGAAGAGGCTGTAACAGAGAAAGTAAAGTTCTGTGAGGTCGTCCATGGAGCTTCTGTGCAGGAGTGACATTATCAGCGCCGGGTAGGGTTCTGTAGTTGTTTAAGAGTTGGAGCAAGGCTTGGTCTTTAGTTAAGCCTGAAGAGACAGCTTTCTTCATACTTCTTTTAAATGTTTGTACGAAGCGTTCAGCTTCACCATTAGATTGAGGGTGAAAAGGTGGTGCTAGGATATGACGAATGCCATTATGTGTACAAAAGTTCTGAAAAGCAGTAGCTGTAAATTGAGGTCCGTTGTCCGAAATGAGTACTTGCGGTAAACCTTCTGTAGTAAAGATTTTCTGGAGAGCACGAATGGTAGCTTCGGTTGTAGTAGTCGAATGCATATCCACTACATATGGAAAGTTTGACAGTGAATCGATGACTATTAACCACATGGAATTGAGGAAAGGACCTGCGAAATCGATGTGAACTCGTTCCCATGGAGTAGTAGCAGGAGGCCATGAAGCAAGATCAGAAGACGGGGCGTTCTGATTCGTTTGACATTGCTCACAATGACGTATTAGCTTTTCGATGGCGGCATCAATACCGGGCCAGTAGCAGTGTTGACGAGCGAGTTGCTTTGTTCTGGAGATACCCCAATGGCTTTGGTGTAATAATTCGAGAACTTGTTTCTGTAGGCTAAGTGGGATAACCACTCGGAAGATGGTGCCTGCTTCTAGTAGTACAACTCCGGCACGAGTCGTGAGACGATGCTGCATACGATGATAAGGTGCTAGGTGGGCAGGAAGTGTGCTCTGAAGAGGCCAACCGTTGCGGATGTAAGTACGTACAGTAGCAAGTGTACTGTCCTTATCCGTAGCTTTAGCTATGCAGGTAGCATCAATAGGAAAACTGGATACAGTATCTTCAAGTTCTATGTCCAACTGAAGACATTCAGATTCTTGAGAATCGAAGGCAGTATCAGGACCAACGGGTAAGCGGGAGAGGGCATCAGCATTACAATGCTGGGATGTGGCTCGATATACAATCTGATAGGAATAATCAGAAAGGAACATGGACCATCTTTGAAGCTTTCTGAGAGAGTTCTCTGGGATCTTATTACCAGGATGGAATAAGTGTACGAGAGGCTTATGATCGGTAATGATCAGGAAATGGTTGCCATAAAGATATTCATTGAAACGGCGAATACCAAAGATGATGGCTAGAGCTTCTTTCTCTATCTGTGAGTATCGACGTTGATGGTCATTAAGTGTTTTCGAAGCGAAGGCGATGGGGCGTTCTTGTCCATGACGATCCTTCTGGGAGAGAACTGCACCGACACCGTAGTCTGAAGCGTCAGTAGCTAGCGTGATGATCTTGTCGGGCTGAAAATGAGTGAGTTGTATAGCTTGAATTAAGGCGTTGTTGATTGTTTTCCAGGCCTGTTGGCATTGCGGAGTCCACTGAAACTTAACACCTTTTTTACGTAGAGCGTTTAATGGTGCTGCCACTGTAGCGAAGCGTGGAATGAACTTATGATAATAGTTCGCTTTGCCTATGAAGGACTGAAGCTGCTTGAGGTTCTGAGGTGCTGGCATGTTTACTATCGCGGAGACATTCTGCATACTAGGACGAATTCTATTCTTATCAAGTATATGTCCGAGGTAGTGAACTTGAGGCTGAAAGAAGGTACATTTAGCGAGATTCGCTCGTAGGCCATTGTCTTGCAATTTCTGGAGAAGAAGGCGGAGATTGGTTAGATGTTCCTGATGATCTTTTCCAGTAACAATAATATCATCCAGGTAGTTAGCACAACCGGGAATGGAGGCGGTGAGTTGAGCCAAATAGCGCTGAAAAATAGCCGCTGAGGATGAAATACCGAATGGGAGCCGCTGGAGCTGGAGCAGTCCGAGAGGAGTGTTGAGTGTGAGAAATTTCTTAGATTCTGCGTCTAAAAGTAGCTGGAGATATGCTTCTTTAAGATCAACTCGAGAGAAGAATTGTCCACCAGAGAGACGACGGAATAAGTCTTCTGGACGTGGAATAGGAAAGATATCGGTTTCGAGTTGTGCGTTGACTGTAGATCGAAAATCGCCACAAAGTCGAACATTACCATCAGGTTTCTTGATTACCACGAGTGGAGTAGCCCATTGACTAGAAGTAACTGGTACTACAATTCCAGTTTGTATCCATCTTTCTAATTCTTTCGTGACCTGGTCTTGAAGTGCTAGGGGTACTGGCCGTGCTTTGAGGAAGCGAGGCTTAGCTCCGGATTTCAGCTGTATGTGAGCTGTATAGTCTTTTGCTGTTCCGAGCTGAGAGTCGAAGACTTCAGGAAACTGCGCTAGGAGAGCGGTAACGTCCGAAGTAGGATGCAATGGAGATACGACGTTAATGTTGTCATGTATCTGGAAACCAAATAAGTTAAATAGATCCATGCCCATAATGTTTGATGCAGTGTAGTTGTTAACTACGAGAAGAGGAATGGCCTTCTGAATTCCTTTATAACTAGCCTGAAGCTTAATTTGACCTTTGATGTCAATCTTCTTCTTGTTAAATGTCACGAGCTGGATGTCAGCTGGAGAGCATGAAGGTGAACCTAAGTCGTGGTAGGTAGTCAGGTTAATAATAGAGACAGGTGATCCAGTGTCTAATTGAAAATCGACAGATCGATCAGAGAATGAGAGAGGAATGATGATTTTGTGAGAATCCTTTGTGGGAAGAATAAGATTGATCTGATCAACTTCCATGTCTTGGCGGGGCTGTATATGCTTCCGGCGCGCTGCAGTAGTCTTAGCAGGGCGGAGCGAACTTTGACAGACAGTCTGAATGTGTCCAAGTTTATTACATCGTTCACAAGTAGCTTTGAAAAAACGACAGTCACGACGTTCATGATGCTTGAAACAACCTCGGCAGGAAGGCAGGAGTTTCGAGGTGCTTTTAGAATTGGGCATCCGTGTAGCATTACGAGAGGGAACCTGGCGAGAATGCTTGGTGGAGAGCGCCTTATCCGTACGGTTCATTGTAGCAGAGGACTTGCGGGCCTGAGGCGAGACTTGTGCAACTTCGTGTGGAGAAGCTATGGCTGCGGCTGTCTTGGTAGTAAGCTCATAAACCGTAGCAATACGCTGGACGTCTTCTAAAGAAGGGTTACTGTGCTTGACAGCGTCAAAACGTATTTTGTCTTCAGGAGTATGTAAAATTATCATGTCCCGAATGAGAGAATCAGTGTAGGATGAACCACAACCGTCCTTGGAGCAGATGAACTGGCAGGGTTTTGCTAGACCACGCAATTCAGTTATCCATTCAGTATGTGTCTGATGGGGTTGCTTTCTGCTCTGAAAAAATTTATAGCGAGCAGCCACTATGTGAGGAGCTTTGGCATAGTGTTCCGTGAGACGGGCTAAGAGCTGCGTGAAGGGTACCTCAGATAAGTGTTCTTCTGGACTTAATTTACGTAGTAATTCACACGTAGCATTGCCAACCGAACTAAGAAATAGTGCGCGGCGGCGTTGATCATCTGTGACAGAATGGCAGATGAAATGCTGTTGCAAGCGGGCTAAATAAACTGACCATTCTTCCTTAGCCGGATCAAAAGCAGAGAACGGAGGAATAGCTGATGGCTGTGTAGAGACAGAAATAGCTTGAATAGCCTGAATTAATGCTGCCTGTTGTTGTTGCATAAACTGTTGTTGTTGCTGCTGTAAGGCTTGGAAAACCGTAGCGAGTTGTTCCGCAGTAGCCATTGCGAGATGCGTGCAAGAAATAGTAAGGTAAGCTGTGTGTCAGAACTGGTTGGAGTGTCGTTGTGGTTTAGCACGTTGCCGTAGAGTTGACAACTGGGGCCCGTTGAATGGCAGTGTTGGTTTCGTGTGTACCTCGTCGCTATAGAGTTGGCAACTGGGGCCGAAGAATTGTAGTTTGTTGCTTGTTTACCTCGTCGCCATAGAGTTGGCGACTGGGGCCGATGAATTGTATTTTGGTGCTTTTTTTTTTTTACCTCGTCGCCATAGAGTTGTGTTGTAACCAAGGTTGAAGTTTACAGAACACAACTTTTATTGCTTCACTTTATGATATTTACACAAATAACTGAAATTTATTTTGAAGCAAAAAAGAATATTGAATCTTGAGAAAAGTCTGTCTTTATACAATATGTACAGGTTTGCAGTCTTTATATACACTTCTATCTTGAAAAGATAGTCTTTGTGAATTGACACGTTGATAGTCGAGAACTATCTGGCACACTAACATAAATGTTCATGAGAGTCCTTGTTTGTTGAAGTGCCTGAATTCCTAAAAAGCAAGTTCAATTGATTGAAGAAATTCCACCTAGCGAAACTAAGGGAGCTTGCATAAGTTAGGGAATGAAAATGGCTTGTAAAAGAATTACGGAATATAGGCAGCGGAAACAGGTAAGGGAGTGGTGACCAGAGGTGAAACCTCGTACTGCCAGAAATTCAGTCCACCTGGTCGAAGCACATTTTTAAGAGGAGTAGCCTCCGTGCTCGACGTAGGGTGTATTCTGGAGCTGGACACCGGGGCAAGTGGGCGAGTAAGCAGGCAGGGAGCTCGTATTTATAGTACACTCGATGGTCAGGCACGCGCACTGAGGGCTGCGCGTCGAAGCTAGCAGAATGATACACAGGCGCGCGTGCCGCTGGCTGTCGGAGCGAGAAGAGAGCGCCGGACATACAACATTAATTATAATATTACAAAAATATTTTGCCAGTTAGTGTTCGTGGTGTGAGTTGCTGTAGTCACGTCCTAGTTCGTGAAACGTGAGCAACGGCTGAGTGGCCTAAGTGGTCCTGACAGTCTGGATACCTGTTGCTATGGAATATGAGTAGACATCTCGGATATATTCTGCGTCATGGTCATCTTTGTGCTCAGGCGGCTACAATTATGCACTCCATCGATGGTCCCTAACCCGTTAGAGGAGAAAACTTCACTGGGACTATGTGTAAGTAGGGTAGCATCCTGATCCACACAGTTTACATGGTTCAGAACGTTCTTGCAGTGCTCGATAGCTGCAGTCGCTTAAGTACGGCCAGTATCAATTATTCGAGAGATAGTGGGTTCGAACCCCACTCTCGGCAGCCCTGAACAGGGTTTTTGCATGGTCTCCCATTTTCACACCAGGAAAATGCTGGGGCTGTACCTTAATTAAAAACACGACCGTTTCCTTCCCACTTCTAGCCCTTTCCTGTCCCATCGTCGCCATAAAACCTATCTATGTCGGTGCGACTTAAAGCAAATTGTAAAAAAAGTGCAGAACATTCTAAGCAAGCCTCGGGCGTAAGGAAGTAACAGAGTTTCATTTCCATTTGATAGCCGAGGAACTCCTTGTAAACAACTTGCGAACGAAATGGAATTCGATGGAGAACTGTCAGTATTAATGGGGCTTTTGAAAGAACGTAAGTAGAACTGGCTGAGACAGGAAAGAGGATGCGTATGGATGTGTTAGGAGGGGACATAACGAGAAAGGCATAGGAGATTATAAGTTGGACTGTTCACCAGGAATACTATTATGCGAAACATAGTTCCTGTTAGGTACGTAAATGAGTGAATGGTGTGGGCAGATTTAGCTGTTGTGGGATTTAGGACGAGAACTGTTTCAGTGTATTCACCCTGTGAGCGTGGAGATGAGGATGAAGTTGACAAGTAATATGAAGCACTAAGTCACATCGTAGTCTGGGTCAACTGCAAGGGTAGGATAGTGCTTACGTGCGATTTCAATTCGAGAGTTGGAAATAGAACTAAAGGATGTTGGGTGAAGATATGGGGAAGATGTAGAAGGTAACAGGAATAGTAATCATTTACTGGACTTCTGAGCTAGTATGGGATTTGCGGTTACCAATACCTTCTACGAGCATAAGGCTATTCACCGCTACACATGAGAGGGTATGGGCACCAGATCCACAATAAAGTATATGATAACCGACTTTGAATTCAGGAAATCTGCCAGGAATGTGCGGGTATTCCGGGGGGTTTTAATGATGCAGACCACTACTTGATCTGCAGCGAACTAGTATCTCGAGGTCTGGGACTAAGAAAGAAAAACTTGCCTGCAGAAAAATAAGGGTAGAATATCTCCAGGACGAGGAAATTAGACTGAATTAAATGGACATGATTAGTGAAAAGTTCCAGACAATAGACAGAAGGCAGGTTCAGGTTATAGAAGGAGAATCGGTGACATATAGGGACGCTATGGTAGAAACAGCAATGGAATATCTAGGAGCAATTGCGTGTAAAGATGGGGAAAAACGGACAACATTGTCCTTAGTGGAGTGATGAAGTGAGAGCAGATTGTAAACGTAAAATATGGCGTATCAAGAATGGTTCCAAACAAGGGCTGATGCAGTATTTAGATAAAAGAAACAGCGAAACAAATAATTGTTTAATCCAAGAAGAAGTCGGCAATGACCTGGAAAGGCCAGGTCATGAGACAGGGAAACCTTTCTGGATAGTAATAAATATTCTTAGAAAGGGAGGGAAAAAGGAAATGAACAGTGTGTTGGGTAAATGAGGTGAACGTGAACTCTTAATAGATCCCATGAAATCACTGGACATGTAGGAGGAAGACTTTGAAAATCTTCTCAAAATGAAAGGTGGGGTTCTAACCCTGAATGCTGAGCTTGGCTCCATAGCCGCAGCAAGTTAACACTCTCGGCTACTCCACTCGGTTGTTCATGGGGGAGAAGGACAATTATTTTGATGAACTTGTGTTTGTAGAAGTGGAAAGGGTGGTAAATAACTCCATTTTTTTTTTTTTAAAAAAGAAGCGGGAATAGATGAATTTAGACCTGAAATATAGTGGGATGGCAGAGATGAAATGGCTGCACAGAGTAATAAGCTTAGCATAAAATGTTAGTAAGGTACTTTCTAATTGGATGAAAGCAATCATTTTTGCACCAATCTATAAGAAAGGGAAAAGGACGGATTGCAACAACTATTGAGATATTCTGTTGATCAGTATACCAGGCAAGATGTTTACTTGGGTTTTCGAAGGGAGGGTGCGATCAGTAGTTTAGAGTAAATTGGATGAAAATCAGTGTGGTTTCAGACCACACAGGTGTTGATAGAATCAGATTTTCAATGTGCGCCAGGTAATTGAAAAGTGCTACGATAGGAATAGAAAGTTATGTTTATGTTTCGTAAATATAGAAAAGACATATGGCAGAGTACAGAAGTAAAATGTGTTCGCCATACTGTGGGACTATGGGATTAAGGGCGGGTTATTAAAAGCAATCAAAGGCATTTATGTTGACAATTAGGCTGCCGTGAGAACTGATGGTAGAATGTGTTCTTGGTTCAAGGTACTTACAGCGTTTAGACAAGGCTGTAATCTTTCACCTTTGTTATTCATAGTTTCATTCATAGTTTACACGAATCATCTACTGAAAGGTATAAAGTGGCAGGGGGGAATTCACTTAGGTGTGTTATACCGACGACTTGGTCTTAATGGCAGATTTTGTTGAAAGTCTGCAGTCTGATATCTTAAAACACTATAATAGGTGCAGTGAGCACGATAGGAAAATTAGTCTTTCCACAACTAAAGTGAGTCAGGAGGTAAGAAACCTAAGAGAGCTAAAAGTCAGGTAGAGAGTATAACTCTAGAAAAGGTAGATAATATCAAGTATTTACGATGTGTGTTCTCACAGGATGGTAGTGTAGTAAGTGAGATTGAATCAAGTTGCAGCAAAGCTAATGCAGTGAGTTCGCAGTTGCGATCAGCAGTATTCTGTAAGAAGGAGGTCAGCTCCCGAAAGAAACTACTGTACTTTACACCGGTCTGTTTTTAGACCAAATTTGTTTTACGGAAGTGAAAGCCGGGGAGGGGACTCGGGATATCTTATTCATGAGTTAGATGTAACAGACATGAAAGTAGCGGGGATATAAACAGGTGGAACAATGGCAGGAGGGTACTATTACTCGGAATGAAGCAATACTCTCATATGAAATGCTGGATAAAATGAGAAACGGCAAAGCTACTCGCGTTTTACGAAGTGGTGTTGCAACAGTGCCAAGTTTCAGAGCTGGAATGACCCTGCCTCAGACAGCGGTGAACACCGGTTTGCCGTTTCCGTAAAGTGTTCACACTCCCCATTCCTATCAGCGCCTGATGGTTGGGATCGAATGAGTGGAATACTATGATGGACCAGTAGTTATCAGAACATGTATGAAGCACAGGAATGGCGTGCTACAAAATAACGTTTTCTTAACTCCTCAGCTAGTTTCCGCCAGTATTCAGGCAGGCTGTTCTATTATTCGCGAAACATTTAGTGATACTTCGGCTCCGTAGTGCTGAATTGGTAGACCTCGGTTGTCTTCGAGATTCGTATTGGCAACCTTCGGCACAAAAACTATGAATCGATTATGCATTGCCGTGAAACATTGGGCGATATAATTGCAACCCTTTACGTACTATTGTTGTTAACACAGAAAAGCCAAAATATGGAAAGAACTGAACATGAGTGAGGAAAATATTACGGGAGACATATCAGCAGCTAATTAAGACGACTGACCATCGAGGCATTCCATTCACTATCTGCCGCAGATTGTGAGGGGTATTGCCGAAAGGTTAAAGAACTGGACGAGGGATACTTGAGGCACGACGGTGTCATGGGAATAGCCACGGACAAGATTGTAATTAATAGTGCTTCAGATAGCAGTGACGATTGTGAAAGTGATATTTTTGAGAATTCATGCTAGGAACAAGATTCGCATCGAGAAATGTTATATAATGTGTGTGTGTGTGACACAGTTGTTGGCTTAAGATAATAAAGATGTAGAAAATTCATATCGATCGATCGATCATACTATCGATTCAATTCAAATTTTATTTCCACTCAGTTGGCAGTATTACCGGAACCGGGGTAGCTCCCTCCTTACTCCTCACCCCCGTAAAATGAAGTATCACTAAAAGTTTCGCGGACAATACTGGGCACGCTGAAGTAATGTCATCTGTCGGAGATAAGTGGCAGTGGAGCAGACAAAGCACATCACAACAATCAAGCCAATATAATGTTATTGTTGATGTATTTCATGAGATTTTCATATCGCAGACCTTCATTTTTTACATTTCCTTCTAATTCTGTGAGATTAGGGTATCCAACGTTGGTAGTCCTCCTTCCTCATTTCACGACGTTTCTTCACGATATATTTCTGATTTTCATAGCCACTTTCACAATTTTCCTGCCCAATATGGGCTGATGACCACGCAGTTTTCACCTTGAGACAATAGCGACAAAACCGCCACCACCACTACCGACATTGAATAATATATCCATGTTAGCGATACTCGTTAATGACGTGGGCTAAACAATAAAATTCTAAATTCATGAATATCTCTGTTATCATAGCCAGTACGGCAAAATTGTGTAAGACGTAAATGGTTGGAAATTATCCTACCTATAATTTTTGTTATGCAGTGTTTATCGATAGGACCTTGAAAAACATAGATATTTGAAAATTAAATTTAGGCCTTTCCCTAAACTACCATTTCGTCCCGTGTGAATAACATTATTTACAGCGTAGGTTGTAGTACCTTATTCTCCGACTTTATATACACCGATTTTCATTAAATTATTTTGAGCAATAAATAAATAAATAAATAAATAAATAAATAAATAAATAAATAAATAAATAAATAAATAAATAAATAAATAAATGAATAAATAAATAAATAAATAAATAAATAAATAAATAAATAAATACAGACAGACAGACAGACAGACAGACAGACAGACAGACAGACAGACAGACAGACAGAGATGACGGAAGATTAAAAAATGCATTTCCTTCTTAGTGCAGTTACGACCGAGGCAGAAATATAACTTTCTTTAAAATTCTGAGCAATTACTTTATATAAGTTATATATAGATTAAAATGTGTCAACTCAGTCAGCTTGTGAAGTTCAAAGATGGTTTCAAGAAAGACGTCCTAAGTAGTAAAACAGCCCATAATCTTCATAGTACATTTCAGAAAATTGAAAGTATCCAAACTAAGAAACAAAAAATTGCACAGTAGCTTTCTCACCGAAGAAAAATTAGATGACATTGGTCATCGCTTGGAAAATTCTCTGAACGAATTACGTCGTCATCTTGCATAGCAAAATGATTAAACTTAAAACCGTATAAAATACCTGTGGCACATGCTCTTCAACCAGGTGACCGTGCACGTAGACGCACATTTTGTGAGTAGAGTCTGCAAAATGTATACAGTGGACAAATAGACTCTCATTCAATATTCTTCTCGGACGAGGCCTGATTCCACCTCCACGGTTATGTGTGTACACAAAACAATCGTTACTTGAGTGCTGCTAACCCTGACTTCATAGGTGAGGTGCCCCTCTTCCATGACTAAAACACAGGTGTATGGCGTGTCAACTGCGATGGAAGATTAATAGGACCAAATAGTCTTTAGAATACGATTTATTCAATTACTTATGTGAATTCCATACGCCTACTAACCCACTTTAAGACAATAAGAGAGAGGGAGCGTGGTTTTGCAATTTATTTAATAGGACTCTGCCACTGCTCACACTGCCAACAATTCCAAGAAAGGAATTCACAAAGTGTTTCCAGAGAACGGAGTGATTAGTAGAGATTTGTGGCCCCCTTCGGTCCCCCAATTTATCCACCTGCAATTACTATTATCTCAGGGGTAAATTAAAAAATGCCATTTACAAGACGAACCCGCTCATCATACAAGAAGTGAAAATATTCCCCAGGATACTGCCGAGATTTCTGATGTGAACTACAGCGCGGACGAATAATTTCCAAACGAGGTGCCAAAAATATGCGAAGAATAAAGGCGGGGAGATTGAACACCTTCTTTCATAATTTGTTAAGTAATGAACTTCTTAAAATTGTTAGTGTTATTGTTGTATGGTTTACCTTCCCGCTCCTGACCTCGATCCCTATGCGACAAACGAGTGCGTACTCGCCCATAAAAAAAACACCGCGAGGTGGAGTAAAGCATATCTGTTCACCTTGTACTTCACTCTTCTTCTCGTTCACATCTGAGCGTAAAATATACTGAAGTCAAATATAGCACAGACCTTTTGAGATCTCTGTGATTAATCACCTTTCCTTCAGTAACATGGCCCGAAACATCCAGTAGAGTAAATAAACTCATATCCTCATCCCAAAGTGGTGCAGCTATTTTCGGGCACATCCCCGATGGATTTGAGCTGCATTTTAACCAGATACTAGCCCTCCTGCCGTGCTTAAGTCTCTGACAGTATCGGGAATAGAACCTGAGCCTCCGAGGACGGCAGCTAATAGTGCTGACCGTTACGCTATGGAGACGACGTGTCAACGTGTTAAATGATCAAATCAAACTACTTTCAATATAAAATGGAAATTTATTAAGGAATTAGAACAGTCTTACACCATATATATAAAAATGTAAAAAGGATCGTTTATGAAATGCGGAGGACTCATTCACTTGATGACGTCCCGTGTCGAGGGGTAAATACGAGGCACTGGTGTTTCGGAGTGAGTGTAATCCCATTCTCACCGCGTAAGTCTAATTCCACCCCTGGAGGAACAGACAACTGGAACTGATGCAGGATCGTGGCCCCAAAGAGGAAGAGGAGCATATGAGCCAGTTCTTCTCCAACACAAACACGTTTCCCTGTAATTATAGACATAGGAGAACATTAGAGCCGAATCCTACATGTAAGAATACAATATCCAACTGAAATAAAACTAGTAAACAATGACAAAAGAAATGTAATAAAGGACTAAAATTCGTAACACATCATCACTATTACAGTGTAACCGTCCAGGCTTCTCCAGCCCTACTAATTTAATATAATATCATTTTACGCGATATCATTTGATATCAAGTTTATCCGCCATCGGTAATTATTCGTAATACCATATTTATTCAACGTCAATCATTTGTAATCAAGGCCTTTTGGAATCATATTGTATATATGATAACATCGTTTTATTATTTAAATTATTATATTATGTAGGATAGGAATTCATTATGTTGTAAATACGGTCAATATGTTGAGACATAGTAGTTTTCATTTCATCTCATATTTGTGTATACGGAAAGTTATTCTTAAAGCTGGGATTTTGCGTGACTCATGGGTTTGGCGAAGGCAGTAAACAGCGACCCGCGCGCGAGGCTTGCATACCAGCAGAGTACATCATCGCCACGCCTGCTGGACTCGACAAGGAAGAAGAGAAGGGGAGATGATAATGCGATCTACGAATCAGATGTTTCGTTATATAGAAATCTGAGATTAAGCTGTTACCTAGAGTGGGGGAGTCCGGTGATATTATCAAGTGCGGAGCGAGATACTTACAGATACTCCATCACTACTACTTCTACTGTGAACATCTACTTTGAACGACGCCATTTGATTTTTGAAACAGTGTGTGGTCGCTCCGCGACATAGTTATTTTTGTACAATGTGTTATCGCTTCGATACAGTACTTAGGTGCGGTAATGTTATCGGAACTGCGTGAGACGAAACAAGCTTACGGCTTGTGTTATTTTCAGTAAATATTCTGGACGAAGAACTATGTTTAGTTCAAGTCCATGGAATTTTGGTATAAGTCTGTACCGTATAAATAGTATAGCTCAGTTGGATTGAGATTTCTACTAATATGGAAAAATTCATATCTCTGAATTTCCTCCTCTTACGATCAACGCTGATCAGTTTTTACAAGTATAGGGCCAATGTCTAATTTAAAGACTAGGCAATTAGGGAGTAGTAGTCCAGATAGACCATACTACATCGGAGAAGGAAGGAAGGATGCCCATGGAGCAAATTCTACATCGAGAAGAAGAGAACGAGTAACCACGGAAACCAGATGACTTCAACGGAAGCTGCAATTGGTGAGCTTCAATTAGATAAAGCAAGCAATAGTAAATTCAGTACAGTAAATTATAAATTCCTCCACGCTTTAAGGAACCCTTCCGATTCATCTCATTTTTTGTATAATAAACTCATTTGTATTTTATATTGCGTTAATTTTCTTTCTTAAGCGATACTTAATGGTTAATTATTTAAAATCCTACCCCTGTGATTTAAGTCTCTATGCTAGTAAATAGAAATTTTGGTTTACAGTTTTGTTTAAAACTGTAACCCTGGCGCCCAAACATTACATAGAGAAATGGGAAAACATGGAATGTTAATTGTTTCTATTTGCGTGGCAATTTGCGGGCAAGCCACAAATAGTTTATTTGATATTCATGTGTCCCAAGATAATAACTTTCGTCTCCCCAAGTGTCTTGATGAGGGGTAGAACTGTTACAACAGTAAGACGTAAGCGACAAAATAGCTCTTTTGCAGGAGAGCAGTGCAAAGTCAGTTGGATGGGCATGGAATTCGACTTTCCTGTTGAAAGACCAGTAGGCCGAACTACCAAAGAGCGCCCTATCGTTAGAATTTTGTCGGAGATGATTCCTTGTCGCTAAAAGGGCCTTAAATTCGGATACGCGTTTTAAATTTTAATGTGAGGTGCTTCCGTCTATTCCGAGTCCTCCATGCCATTGATTTTACAAAAAATTGAAGCTTATTGGATAGATATTAGTATCTCTCCTGGTCCACCTATTATGATACTGAAAAATTGACTTACACACAAAATTGCAGGTGCTTCAAGGCATATCCTCATTACAAGGATATAGACGTCACATCCCGCTTTAGTTTGATTATACAGTGCGAGCCTAAGTCGATTTGCCAGTTATTACCTGTACCCTGTCTAGGCGAGTGGATGATGCAATAGACACACGCATATAGTTCACCCAGTTAACTCATGGTTTCAGGCAGTCTACGATAAGCTTTCGTACAGCGAAGGCGTAACTGCTTTTTATACATTAGTAATTGATCAGTTTAGTGCGTTTCGTGGTTTTTGAAATAAGTGTTGAAAACGTATTTTCATGTGCTGTAGATTTTTAATGCACGAATCCGCTGGGAGACTGAAAAGAATATTCTGCGAACAATTTTCCGGAGTGCGAGTGCCAACGCGTTACGGTTTTAAGAAAATTGTGAATACTGTACCCGCTTACACCTGAGTCCTAGTTTAGCATTTACCACTGGCGGTGTTCGGTTCATTCCTGAAAATCTAAAATCGAACTACATATTGTAATAAGGCGATCAAGTATAACTACAGCGGTGAACGGGGCATGCAAAATTTATAGGGGCAGGGGTTCATCCACGTCAAATTAAAGGGGCTGAGATAGGAGTTTGCACTATAGCCCCCTGAGGCCCAGAATATTTCTATTTTGGTCAAATGTCATAAAAGTGTATACTTCTTTTACGGTGTCTTGGTGGGAGACAGTGAAGTGAGAAGCATATCACACCAAGGTAAATGAATTCCCTCCAAAAATGGAACACCAACAAAAGGTCAATTTTTATTTATTTTATTTTTTAACTATTTCTTTTATGGGATATTCCATTTTAAACAGTGTCCTTTTAAAAGGACACCAGGCCTCAGGAGGATAGGATGGGGAAGATAACATGTTCGGTCACCATGGGCGAGAACAACTATCTACCGGAAAAATATAATGAAACTGTTTCTTTAGAAGTGCACAGGGGAACAATTTATTTAACTGAATCAATACAAGGTGTGTTACTGCGTTGAACTGAAAATTACAACTATAAATGAAACGGAAAATAAACATACAAATCCATATAACATCCAACAGGCCACCCTGATGTTTGGAACAATGAGCAACTGGGGTCGAACTACAATCCTTGTATAACGACACCACGACCTCTATCGGTCGAACCACTGACCCGTATGGCTCGAACCTATCACCATTTGGGGGCCGTCGGCGCAAATGCAAAGACATCTTGAAGTTGCCTCCACGTTCCCCGAGATGAGCTATCCCAGAGCTACACTAGTGTCCAAAAGTTAAGTATAAGTTACAAGTAAGCAGGGCAACAGGAAATAGACCGCAAATCACACGACATATGCACATACCACCTTACGTGTTCGCTCTGTATAGGAAAGGAGTGTTTCCTGCTTTGACTAGCGGCGTAACCACAAGGTAAACACAGCCAGTGCCTGCGCCCCATGTTCCCTCAGTCCTGTTTGCCCTGTTACAGTGTGCGGAGTGTAGCCTCGTGGTGAACGAGACAACATGGCACAACGACGCCATTTGGACCCCGTTTTTCAGGGTAGAATACTCGGCCGCCTGGAAGCAGGCCAGACACAGACCGAAGTCGCCGTATCCTTGAATGTGCCACAAAGTTTCATTTCCAGGCTTTGGAGAAAATTTCGAGACACAGGAGATGTTAGTCGTAGGTCAGCACCAGGTCGACCATGGGTAACAAGGACCGATATCTCGCCTTAACCGCCCGACGAAATCGGAGTGCACCTGCAGGACAATTGTTGGCGGAGCTTGCAGCCGTCTCAGGGGTTGCCATTTCCCGGAAAACTGTGTACCGGAGGCTCAGAACAGCAGGGCTGTTTACCCGACGTCCAGCGGTGTGCGTCCCGCTCACTCTAGCACAGATACGGGCCCATTTACTGTGGAGCCGTCAACATCATAACTGGACCATGACTGATTGGAGGCATGTGCTCTTCAGAGATGAATCCCACTTCAGTGTGCAGAACGATTGCCGTCGCATCTTAATTATGGTGGTGGTGGCGCCATGCTGTAGAGCGGCATCATGCTGAAAGGCTGTACGGACCTGCACATCTTCAGGGGCGTCCGAGGAATACTGTTAACGCTCGGAGATACAGGGATGAGGGACTAAGACCACATGTTCGAGTCTTTAGAGGTGCGGTTGGTCCAGACTTCCTCTTAATGGACGATATTGCCCGACCACACCGCGCTGCTCTGGTGGATGAATTTATGGCTGGTTAAGACATTCATCGCATGGACTGGCCAGCGAGGTCTGCGGATCTGAATCCTATAGAACATACCTGGGATGCACTGGGGAGGCGAATTGCATCCTTCAGCCTCCAGCAAGGACCCTCCAAGACCTTCGCATTGTCCTTTCGGAGGAATGGGATCGACTGCCACAAGAGCTCTTGGACCATCTGATAGAGAGCATGTCACGTCGCTGCGAAGCATGTGTGGCCCTTAGGGGTAACCATACACCCTATTAACAGCATATTTTTTGTGGAACTCACTGCCAAGTTTTGTTCATTGTTGTCAAAGGTGTACCTTAGCTACCAGAACCTTTCTGACACTGTCTTTATGGACAAGTTGTGTGACATTTGGTGTGTGAGTCAGCTTCCGTTTGTTCAGCAAACCGTCTGACATCCCTATCAGGCGGTATGACCTCTTTTAGTGATTATGCTTAACGTTTGGACACTAGTGTATTTAAACCTACGGGCTGAAATCCTACCTAAGAAATGCTATCGTTAACAAGAGGTAATTCGACTGAGTGATCCTAGACTAACCGTCCAGATGTAGGAGCATGCCAGTATGAGCTCGCCTGAATGGATATGAATATTATCTTAACATCAGTTCAACACATAACATCCTAGGAAGGTATCTCTGAAACCTCACATGATTATGACATTCACCAGCCGTCGTCTTACTCACAAACTTTTATGAACCTCGGCTCCCAACCAAAACAAAATTACCGGGCGAGTTGGCCATGCGGTTAGGGGCAGGCAGCTGTGAGCTTGCATCCAGGAGATAGTTGGTGCGAACCCCGCTATCAGCAGCCCATTTTCTTACCAGGCAAACTCTGGGTCATGACCGATGCTTCACAATCCTAGGCCTTTCCTATCCCATCGTCGCCATAAGACCTATATGTGTCGGTACGACGTAAAGAAAATTTACAAAGAAAACGTAATTTGTTGGCATCTAAACAGCCTGACTTGCGAAAACCACCACGTTAATTATTAGTATTATAACGAACAAGATCATTATGATTATTAATTTTACTATCATTGAGATATTATTGTTGACCCAGTTTGACTAAGTTTAAATTAAAATAATTAGCATTTCACCAAATTACACTCATACGGAAAATTAACTTATTTGATCTCTCTGTTTTTGGTACTCCAAAATAACAATGCATGAAGCCTGTACTCGTTCGTTCGTAATGTACTTGGGTGCGATCCCATACACGCTTAGTCACTCAGTCTCAATTCCCATACGTCCCGCGAGCCTAGAATTCAAGTTTATACAGTCACTCGGACGCTTATACCGCGTGGTACAGCTGCCCCTATTCACTCAGTTTTTGCAACCCCCAGATTATAGACTAAGCTAAAAATACTAACCTTTGAAACTCACAACAATTTCTGCTATTACTACGCTTTCTATAAATCGTTTATTCTTTTCATCCAAACCAGCATTAATGATAAAATTCCGAGTGATGCTAAAGAATCGTGAACATTCTCTATTACAGAAACGTCATGTACGGAGAACACGAAGGTTGAATGACTAGAAGTACTATTGACATAACAGCGCTAGAGAACAGCTCGTGATGGCCGATCGTGCTTGAAGCTAGAAAAGGAAACGGAGGTTTGTTAGCAAGCGGTTCGAGTCCGATGTAGGACGAATATTTTTATTTTGTTGCTAATGTTCGTGTGAGTCGCGTTGTTGAAGACAAATCTAAATCTCGATCAGTTCTCATATTGCAGGTAACCTTCTCTGTTTGTTTTTAAGTAGCTCTTAAAAGAGCTATTTGCAGTAAAGTAAGCTATCACCGACAGCGGTGCAATGGGATTGTGCATGGCCATTCGATCATTGAATCAAATATTCCAAATGACCACCCCCATCATCAATACAAATCTGAGCACGGTGGAGGAGATGGATTCTTGCTTGCTGCAACATATGTGGTGTAACCTGCCTGCAGGCTTCAGTGATGAGCCGCCGTAAATGACTCAGGCTCTCTGGCTCCTGTTCGTAGACCCTTTCCTTTAAATAACCACAGAGGAAAAATCCAGTGGAGTAAGGTCAGGTGATCTAGCAGGCCATGTGACAGGACCTCCTCGTCCAATCCATCGTCCAGGATCTGTCCTATCCAAGTCATTCCGTACTGCCAACGACTAGTGTGGAGGAGTACCTTTATGTTGGAACCACATCCTTAACCATGTCCTAAGGGGCACATCCTCCAATAAGAGGATGATATTCCCGAAGAAACTGTAGATAGCGTCGTCCTGTGAGACTTCCATCAAAGAAATATGGTCTAATGATCTTGTCACCTATTATCCCGCACCACACGTTGACGCCCCATTGTACCTGAAATTCAGCTCCCCTTATCCAGTGAGGATTTTCAATGCGCCAGTAATGGTAGATGTGACGATTAACAGTTTCGTTGTTGTAAAATCTGGATTAATCACTAATGAGAATGCCAGTTAAGAAATCCGCATCAGCTTCAACTCTTTGCAATATCCATTGCCAAAATTGTATCCGTTTTTGAAAGTCATCTCCGTGAAGTTCTTGATGTTGTTGTTGATGGTAGAGGTGGAATTTAAGGCGGTGCAATATTCGCAGTACAGATACATGACTGATGTTCAGTGACCTTGTATGCGGGTTGTACGCACTTGCATTTTGAACAGCTTCTTCGTTATTTCCAGACGTCACTGGAGCATCCCGAAAGGGGGGGGGGTAATGTATGGAATGACCCCGTTGCACGCAACCGTCTTTCAACATGTTGAAATATATCTGCAGAAGGCAGCCTTCGTCCAAGAAATCGTTCTTGATACGCGTCTGGCTTCCCGTGAATTCCGCCTTGTTATCCCATATAATAGTACCATATTCACATAATCATCCCGTGAATACATAATATCTGCTTTTGATTAAACCGTACAGTAGGTGTTCGCACTTTGCTGCATTGATTACGATGGGCTGTTACATGTGCTGTACGTATGAAGTCCTGACCACTGTTATCCGTTCTTCGAATCGAACGTACGCAGTTCCTTGGTTGAATGGGTGTGTCATAATGTTGACAACAAGTGCAATGCGCTTCATTCCTTGTAGCCGCTTGCCATATGCAAGTCGCATGTTATTATTCCTTTCATGTGTATGCCTTCTTTGTAAAGGTGAAAGTGACCTTTGAGACTTAAGCAGATTAAATCTTAATATGCTAAACCTTAATTACGACTGCCTTTAAGATTATGCAAATAAAAATGAAACGCTTGTTGCTAGATCCGAACTCTGGACCCCTTGAAAAATTATGTCGTGGCTGCTATTAGTACCATGTAGGCACTCGAGGCGACGAAAGTATGGTCTCGTATCTCTGTACTAATGGAATAATCTACGCTGTCGCTTCGAAACTGATCGTGTATGTTACATGTTCTGAACTCGAATGTGCAAGATAGGTTTACCTTGCTGCAAACAGCACAGTGTGCTAAATAATCATGTCTCTTTTAAGCCCAGATAGTTGCAACCATTCCCTACGCGTAGTGTATGTAGGCCTACCTTTCCTTTCTTTCTTTCTTTCTTTCTTAATCTGTTTATTGTCCAGGGTTGGCTTTTCCCTCGGACTTAGCGAGGGATCCCACCTCTACCGCCTCAAGGGCAGTGTCCTGGAGCTTCAGACATCGGATCGGGGGATACAACTGGGGAGAATGATCAGTACCTCGCCCAGGCGGCCTCACCTGCTATACTGAACAGGGGCCTTGGTGGGGGATGGGAAGATTGGAAGGGATAGACAAGGAAGGGGGAAGGAAGCGGGCCGTGGCCTTAAGTTAGGTACCATCCCGGCATTTGCCTGGAGGAGAAGTGGGAAACCACGGAAAACCACTTCCAGGATGGCTGAGGTGGGAATCGAACCCACCTCTACTCAGTTGACCTCCCGAGGCTGAGTGGACCCCGTTCCAGCCCTCGTACCACTTTTCAAATTTCGTGGCAGAGCCGGGAATCGAACCCGTGCCTCCGGGGGTGGCAGCTAATCACACTAACCACTACACCACAGAGGCGGACATGTAGGCCTACCTAATGGTTAAAAGTGTCCAGCATAAGGTTTCAGATGGAATTCACTATGAATTTGTCCGTAGTCGGTGCTTACGTGGCGATATTTATTACTGCATAACTTCCTTAGAATAACATCTGAGACTTCAGAAATGTCAGGTCTTCGTACAGGATGCCTAGGCGAGTACGACATGAAAATTAAAAAAAAAAAACATAACTCAATAAGTTTTCGAACCCTCACTACTCCATGCAGCTTGTCCAAGTTCGCCTAACATTCGCAATTCCGCGCAGCTACTCCCAGGGTGAACTTCTAGCCCTTACAACTTCGTATTCACTAGGAGACCGAAAGTTCTCGCTTCGTAAAGTTACTGATATATTACAGCCTTATGGTCCGGTTTTGTGACATTATTGAACGCTGTAACGGTAGTAATTACATGGCGTAAGCTATCACATCTGCTGTACAGCATTTGTGTGCCATATAGTATAAAATACTGTGAAAAAACCGTTTATATTAATTTCGATGTGATGAGACATTGCAAAATGGCGGTGAATTTACATGTCTGTAATTGGTCCTAACCTATCACGTTTTCTATGATACGGTGACCACCCTTTTCTATCAAAAGAAAATGGCCTCTTGAACCAATCAGGTGTGAAGTTCTCTACCGACAGTTAAAGGAGTGGCTATGGTTTGTACAGTACAGTAACACTACGTAAACATGAATAGAGTATTGGACTCCGCTCTACATAAAATGGTACAGTGTTTTTCAGATGGGCCTCACTAACTGCCTCTTGTACTGTTTTTGCATTGTGCTGGGGAGTCTATGTCTGGCTAACTGCACATAAAATTGCTGCAAGATGTTGCGCAAGATAGGACTAAGAGACATTTATTTCGTAGCTGGTTGCATATCATCGGGAAACAATAGGGGCAGTTGTACCACCCGGTATATTCCTTATTTTTCTCATAGTATTTCTCCCGTAGCTTCTTTATTAATCTCGCAGCTTCTTTATCTGTCTTCATGATGCGGAGCGCCTTGTCCCACTCTAACATCAACGCAAAATTTTTCTCAATTATTATTCATAGATTTCAAGACTGATTCTATTCCCTCGGCGACAACAGTACGGTCTAATTATTTTTCAAACTGCATGTTATTCAATTGACCCCATACACAACTTGACTTATTTCTCTGAGTTTAATCTCCAAGAATACCCTTACGGTGTGATTTTACGTTCCCAGAAAACTTTTAAGGATCGCGGGCACATGATTTTTACCCCCTGGTCTCATATCGTAATTCAAACAACAAATTTAGATCACATTTAAGACTCGCTCGCGTCCGGTGGCAGCGTCCTGACCGATTTAATTATCATGATTTCTTATTCACATACAATTTGGAAACCGGCCTCATGAGTTGTGCATAACATTGGTGATCCCTAGTCACGCTTTCATTTAAGCACTTAATATCCAATTTTTAGCACATTTAGTTTTCATATTTAATTCCCGACGGTTGACGCTATTGACAGCCACAGGCAAAATCTCGGCATTTCAGTTACATTCATCAACAGGAAACAACATTCCGTATGTGCAACACATATTTGAATTCACTGACAATTTCATACCTCTGGACTAATATTATGCCAGGCTAAATCGGTCATACAACTACCCCTGCTTCATCCCAGCACTCGGCTGAGCTTGGATATCATTCTTCAAATGACATTCATGAAACAACCCAAGAACGAACAAACCAAGAACAAACAAACAAACAAACAAACAAACAAACAAACAAACAAACAAACAAACAAACAAACAAACAAACAAACAAACAAACAAACACACAAACAAACAAACAAACAAAACCAAAGCAAAATATTTACAAGAAAACAAATTCAGTTAATGCCTCTTCTACTTTTTCCTCTTTATCTGTTTACCCTCCAGTGTCGGTTTTTCCCTCGGACTCAGCCAGGGATCCCACCTCTACCGCCTCAAAGGCAGAGTCCTGGAGCTTCAGACTGGGTTGGGGGGTACACATGGGGAGGATGGCCAGTACCACGCCCAGGCGGCCTCACGTGCTTTACTGAACAGGGGCATTGCGGGGGATGGGAAGATTGCAAGGGATAGACAAGGAAGAGGGATGGAAACGACCGAGGCCTTAAGTTAGGTACCATCCCGGCATTTGCCGTGAGGAGAAGTGGGAAACCACGTAAAACCACTTCCAGGATGGCTGAGGTGGGAATCGAACCCACCTCTACTGAGTTGACCTCCCAAGGCTGAGTGGACCCCGTTCCAGTCGTTGTACCACTTTTCAAATTTCGTGGCAGAGCCGAGAATCGAACCCGGGCCTCCGGGCTTTGCAGCTAATCACACTAACCACTACACTACAGAGGTGGACCCAGTTAATGCTTCAACCCATTATTTACATTTTAACGTGTCCCTTCATCTCATTTAAATCTAAATCATATAGCCGGGAAGCGGCTCGTATACTACACTGAAGTAAGCATTATTACGAAAATTGCTAGCTAGTTGCTTTACGTCGCGCCGACACAGAGAGGTCTTTTGGCGACGATTGGACAGGAAAGGTCTAGGAAAGGGAAGGAAGCGGACGTTGCCTTAATTAAGGTACAGACCCAGCATATGCCTGGTGTGAAAATGGGAAACCACGGAAAACTATCTTCAGGGCTGCCGACTGTGGGGTTCAAACCCACTATCTCCCGAATGCGAACTCACAGTTGCACGCTTCTAACCGCACTTCCAACTCGCCCGGTTTACGAAAATTGATTCCCACTGTTAATAAGGTAGATGATGATGCTTGTTGTTTTAAGGGGCCTAACATCAAAGGTAATCGGCCCTTAATAAGATAGCAAATCTACATAATTATACATAATATCAGGGTATTAATCTGATTCTCCGGCGTGCTAAACGTACGAAGGGATGAGACCCCAAATATGTCTAGCAACACATGGCGCAGGTATCCATAACAAAGAGATGAATTAATCCAAGATGCTTGCCTGACACACACATCTTAACCCCTTAAGCGGGGAGCTCGGTACACACTAGCTCACTCTCAGGTGAGGAGCGATTTCCCTGATTGAAGAAAATATTTAATTACTTGATTGAAAACAATATTAGACTAAAATTAAATATTGAAGGGCCAAAAGAGAAATATTTACTTGAATATAATGTATTTAATTTGTGAAAAATTCTATTTTTCAATACTTTATGCAAAAACGTACTAAGTGCTTTCACACTGTGAAATCGAGATTTCTTCTTCCTGACAGCAAAACTCTGGTTTTTGTTTATACAGTAACTTTCGCATGAATATTTTAGGCAATTTACTATCAATCTCTGCCTGTAAAGAAATGTTTCTGTATATGTAAATTGTAGATTTACAAAGTTTACATGTACTTAAAAGATATACAATGGAATAAATTATAATACTCACGTAATTTTCTGTTATGTTGGTTAGCGCTTTCGAGGGATCAAGTTTATATCGCCTCCCTACAAGTGACATAAACTGACTATATTACACTACAATACAGGTAATACTTACAGTATTTACAGTCTTCACAGTGTTAGGTCTTTTACAGCTGTTCATTATGATACACAATGAAGCAGGTCATGCTATACACTGACTGACAGTGACAATGCAACACCAAGGAGGAGTGGTTCGAAAGGGATGAAAGTTGGGGAAAAAACAGAGACGGCACGGACGAATAATTGATGTTTATTTCAAACCGATATGCAGGTTACACAATGCGCACGGCATCGACTCAGTAGGATGTAGGACCACCGCGAGCGGCGATGCACGCAGAAATACGTCGAGGTACAGAGTCAATAAGAGTGCGGATGGTGTCCTGAGGGATGGTTCTCCATTCTCTGTCAACCATTTGCCACAGTTGGTCGTCCGTACGAGGCTGGGGCAGAGTTTGCAAACGGCGTCCAATGAGATCCCACACGTGTTCGATTGGTGAGAGATCCGGAGAGTACGCTGGCCACGGAAGCATCTGTACACCTCGTAGAGCCTGTTGGGAGATGCGAGCAGTGTATGGGCGGGCATTATCCTGCTGAAACAGAGCATTGGGCAGCCCCTGAAGGTACGGGAGTGCCACCGGCCGCAGCACATGCTGCACGTAGCGGTGGGCATTTAACGTGCCTTGAATACGCACTAGAGGTGACGTGGAATCATACGCAATAGCGCCCCAAACCATGATGCCGCGTTGTCTAGCGGTAGGGCGCTCCACAGTTACTGCCGGATTTGACCTTTCTCCACGCCGACGCCACACTCGTCTGCGGTGACTATCACTGACAGAACAGAAGCGTGACTCATCGGAGAACACGACGTTCCGCCATTCCCTCATCCAAGTCGCTCTAGCCCGGCACCATGCCAGGCGTGCACGTCTATGCTGTGGAGTCAATGGTAGTCTTCTGAGCGGACGCCGGGAGTGCAGGTCTCCTTCAACCAATCGACGGGAAATTGTTCTGGTCGATATTGGAACAGCCAGGGTGTCTTGCACATGCTGAAGAATGGCGGTTGACGTGGCGTGCGGGGCTGCCACCGCTTGGCGGCGGATGCGCCGATCCTCGCGTGCTGACGTCACTCGGGCTGCGCCTGGACCCCTCGCACGTGCCACATGTCTCTGCGCCAACCATCTTCGCCACAGGCGCTGCACCGTGGACACATCCCTATGGGTATCGGCTGCGATTTGACGAAGCGACCAACCTGCCCTTCTCAGCCCGATCACCATACCCCTCGTAAAGTCGTCTGTCTGCTGGAAATGCCTCCGTTGACGGCGGCCTGGCATTCTTAGCTATACACGTGTCCTGTGGCACACGACAACACGTTCTACAATGACTGTCGGCTGAGAAATCACGGTACGAAGTGGGCCATTCGCCAACGCCGTGTCCCATTTATCGTTCGCTACGTGCGCAGCACAGCGGCGCATTTCACATCATGAGCATACCTCAGTGACGTCAGTCTACCCTGCAATTGGCATAAAGTTCTGACCACTCCTTCTTGGTGTTGCATTTGCTCTGTCAGTCAGTGTATAACCTGTCTCGCCTTCGCATAATTTATATAATTCCATTCCGAAACGCGATCGTTTTCTTGTTATATAAACCTTCCACCCTAGCCACCCTTTCCATAGCAAGAGGTTCTCATCAATTGACATTTTGCCATCAGGGTATAAGCTTCCGAAAATGTTGCTAACAGGTGGTCAAATACTGGATTTATCTCGTATATTTTGGGAGGAAGTTGTGCATTATTCAACTCATTGTCAGAGATATGTAAAAAGCTGTGGAGGAAAATATAATAATAATAATAATAATAATAATAATAATAATAATAATAATAATAATAATAATAATAATAATAATAATAATAATAATAATGTTATTGGCTTCACGTCCCACTAACTACTTTCACGGTTTTCGGAGACACTGAGGTGCCGGAATTTAGTCCCACAGGAGTTCATTTGCATGCTAGGAAATCTACTGACAAGAGGCCGACGTATTTGAGCACCTTCAAATACCACCGGTCTGAGCCAGAATAGAACCTGCCAAGTTGGGGTTAGGAGGCTGGCCAGGTCACTCAATCTGGCGAGAAAAAATCTCTTCTGTGTCATCAGCTCATTGAAAGTAGCCGTAGTGAACAAGCGATTGAGAGAAATAGTGTCCTAATTTAGGTTTCTCTACAATCCCCTGCGGCAACAGTATGGCCATAAGAAGCTTTATTTCGTCCTTATTTGTCCGGACACGGTCTTGATCTCGATTCCTTCCTTTTGTCTTACTAAACTGGGATTTATGTGCGATTTCCTGCTCGGCATCTTTTGTCTGTTCAGCTATGTTCTGGCATATCTCGTCATAAGAAAGTAATTGAACTATTTCGCTCAGTTTTGTTTTCCCTAAAAACACTCTTTTTACATCACGATGGAAATTTGCATAAAAGCGGGAATTTCTTTGTCCATTTTCAGTATAAGTTGACGAAGAACTTGCAATGGTTGGATTGTAATCAGTATTATCGTTACAACTGTCACTGTCATGATCGCTACTTGAACTGGAATCGAACACGTGTCATCTCTTCTGCGACTGCTGAACATTCGCATCAGCTACGCCCAAACCCTGTATATTCGAGCTTGCAGTACATTTTCCATGTAAATTCCTGTCACTTACGAATTCCCGTTCGGCAGAAATTACTTCACTAATATCACAATTCTCCGCACTAAATTCCAACATTTTGTTTATCATGACCCGTAAATCGTCTTCCTCTAACAGCGGGAGGCGGTAATTCGTTATAGATATTTTAGCGGAAAAAATGTAGGAAAAAGGATCGAATAGAACCCTGGTCTCAGCAGTTTGGCCAGAAATCATGAAATATGACTGTATTACGGATGCGTACCATAATAAGATGTTGTGTAACTCGCGATAAACACACGCTCCAGACGTGAAGGATGAACTCAAGACTGGGGATAATAAATCAGGTCACAGTTCTAAAATGTCATCAGAGAAGTCTGTTCAGTGTCATAATCTCTAGAAATCCCTTCTACAGCAATATTATTACATCCAAGGGACGATTGGGCGATGAGCTAAAGCTTCAGCGCGGAGCTATTAGGCCTTAGGTCGTTCTTGCCCGGACTCAGCTGCGTTCTTTATATTGCAACTCGTGGATGACACATTTGTATTGGGAGAATATAGTTGAAAAAATTCACATCAGAGGGAAGACTCATCCAGAATACGCTGCTAAAAAGGAAATAAACCTCTGCAGGCAGGCAACTGAGAAAAAAAAATCCGAATCGGCGGATATATCCGCGTTCCCCACCGAGCAAGCGACTTGTAGCCGCGGATCTCGCCGCATCGCCCACCGAAGGGGTTAACCTAACAACAAATAAATTTCAAGGATATTTTAAAAATTTGGTGTGTAATGCAACCAGCACTTTCACTGTGCAATCTTCATTCCTCCCCCAAACCAAGAAACCTGCGATAATATATGTCGAATATCGCATGAGGCGACGTGGTGCGCACTCCATGATAATCGAATGGGGCACTTTCGGAAATGTTTGTGTCCTTGCCGGATAGGGTTTGTTTCGCTGACAAGGTACCTCCCCAAATGATGACTGTACTTCATTGCCTAAATGTTACGGCTGGACTGCAGTATGTGTGACCATAACCAGTCTCTCCTTCAAGCGAATGCTGGGAATGACTGTCAGCTTATCTACTCACTGACTATGGTGTGAATTAATCCCGCGATAACTCTGACTCCTTCCTAAAGTGCAGCGCATGTCTACCCCTATCACAATGTGCCGAAATATAGCACGTGATTATGATGAGTAAGTGCAGGCTTAGTCTCTACTTGTGTTTCGCATACATTGTCTATGATATTTATGCGCCTGGCGTCCATCAGTAAATTGTAAATTTGGCAACATTACCAAATAAGCGAAATCATAGTATTGCCCGGTACTGAAGTGTACTTTTAGTACTTAGTGGTGGCGCGAATTGCGGTCCATCGACGAGCGTGGACTCATCCCGTGACTGAATGTTCAGAAGTAGTAGTGGTTGAAGAAGGTGGCTGCTTAAATAATACTTCCGCGACTCTTCCGGATTGTTCACTCGAGTTCATGTCCGGTCTCCCATATCGATGTTTGCAGACCGAGCTGGGTGTCGAAGCGTGGTCCACTCGTATGAGAAGTGATATTGACCTTCTCAACGTAGTTCGATCCATAATCGATCGTTGGATCAAAAGTTATGACCAAATTCGTTTCCTCGCCCCTTCGCGGGCATTTCAGCTTCGGCCTTGGCGTCCTCTGTGCCTAGCCAATCAGCAGTGTCTGGGGTTAATTCTCAGACATTGATACGTTAAATTACTGAAGTTATTGCGGTTATTTTATGCCGATGGCCTTAAGAAATTCCCACGGTTGTGACTCCGTACTTAGAAGAGTTTATTTATAACTAATAGTGAAGTTAGCTAGATCACACCCTCGCAGAATCTAAGGTGGCATTACCGTAAATTTCAGACGGCGCAACAGAATTTCCGCATTGCCTCTTGAGTTCGGCGGGAGTTTGAATATTCTCTTCTCTTTCTGCTGACCTACCTCACTAGAAGAGCCCGTAAGGCTCGTGGTGGACATGTACTCTCTTTCTCAGTATTAAGGAAATATGACATGCGGTGAGTACAACTGGAGTTTTCCGTGTACCGCTAAGTGCCCATGTAGCTTTCCTGTGATGTAAGTTTTTCTGCCTTTCAAATCCCTCATGACAAGAGCTCCTTAACGAGGAATGCTTTTTAGGTCGAGAATTACCAATGCTCCATTGTTAAAGAGTGGAACTTTCTTAATACTCATAGAGACACTTGTGCGCTTCCGTAACGATTTATGCGTAGTGAATATTCCGCCATAGCGAACAACTGCGGGCCATGAAACTATTTGCCAGCGTAAAATTATAAAATTCCTTTGATATGTCGAATTAAAGTACGATGACCAGGCCGTTCGGGTACAGTATATTCAAAACTGTAGGTTCAGCGCTAAACAAAAACGAGTTAAACAATTTCACCACCGTGGGAAGCAAGAAAAAGGAAATTTACAAAGTCGCGCAAAATTTAAAACCAATATATCGTGTCGCAAGAGAGCATTATTGCAATTGTTTTTCCTTTTCAGTCTGTCAATAGTGGTGAATTAAATCCTGAATTAGTGCTGTTTTCTGACGAGCATGGTTTTATTTGTATGACCGTGTAAGTCTGAAATAACTGGCATTGCCACGTAAAAATCCTCTGCTAGTGGCTTTACGTCGCACCAACACAGATAGGTCTTATGGCGACGATGGGATAGAAAGGCCTAGGAATGGGAAGGAAGCGGCCGTGGCCTTAATTAAGGTACATCCCCAGTACTTGCCTGGTGTGAAAATGGGAAACAACGGAAAACCATTTTCAGGGCTGCGACAGTGGGATTCAAACCCCTTATCCCCCGGATGCAAGCTCACAGCCGCGCGCCCCCAACCGCACGGCCAACTCGCCCGGTACGTAAGAATCCAAGAATAATTCATAGTACTCAACTTCGTAACCTTATAACAGGGGTTCGGTGTGCTATTAGTGCTAAAAGAATTGTACGGCCACATTTTTAACGACAACATTACTGTAATTCCGACCGATACATATAATTAACACTGAGCGAGATTTTTCCTCAACTGGCTGAACAGAAGTGGTCGTTCGGATATTTTCAGCAAGAAGAACCTTCAGCGCATACCGCTGGTAATTCAATGAATGCAGTGTATGTTTTCGGGGACAGGTAGTCTACATGGCCAGCGCACTCTACCGACTTAACGCCTTGCGGCTTCTATTTGTAGCGTAGTTAGAAAGACACAGTGTATAGAATTAAACCCCACTCTATAGAAGAACTGAAAAATGCAATTCGCACCGAAATTTTGAATATCAATGAGGCTGATCTGCAGAGAGTGAACCGGAATATCACCAAAAGCTAAAACGTTTGTCTACAGGCGGAAAGCATTCTCAACACTTACGGTAATGCTTTGATACCTATTCCCAGGAAATCAGGTGCTGCCAAGTGTGAAAACCACCGCACCATTAGTTTAGTATCTTACGCTTGTACAGATATCATTGGAAACACATATCCCGACTCCCGACATATCAGATGGGTTTTGCAGGTACCTATTGACAATAAAGGACATGTCGTCGGAACGGGAAGCACAATCAAACACGGTCCACTCAAAGGAACACACACAGTTATGTTTACATGTAAACTTGCAGGGATATCTTGGAGGGAGTAAGACTGTAATAAAGGTGTAATATGATGAAATGTGAAAAGTATCAAATACGAATTCTGCACTGATTTGATGTGAAATTGTACATATTGGTCAACAGTCTTCAAGATGGATCAACAACAATTTGTTTTAAAGTCATCAGTACTTAAAAGGACACCACAGTAATCACAAAGTTATATTAAGACTAATATGGCTAAGATGAACAAATTCGTGTCACTTCAAAACTTACCAGTTTGAAAGGGAATGAAGTTTTCACGTTTGTAGTATCGTCCGTCAGACAACAGGAACCTTTCAGGTCTGAACTCTTCCGGTTCAGGCCAAACTTCAGGGTCCATATGTACTGCCCATTGCAAAGGTATTATCATAGTTCCAGCAGGAATTCGGTAACCCTCAATCGTTGTGACCTGTTCATTGAAAGTAAATATTAAAGAATTGTAAGGCACATGAACGTTCAAAGTAAGTAAAAATATTTCCAAAAAAGATCCACAGAGTGTAGATAAAAAAAACAAGTTACCATCAAAACCCGTCAAACAATGGCCCCCTAAGAAGCTAGTGTCTAATGACTGATACTGCTTTACTACCGAAGATGACAACCAATAAAATTAGGTTTCATGACCACAGGAAATACAGAGTAACATTTCGTAAGTTACCTTCTAAGCGACCAAACCTTTGTACTTAAAACTTACCGGACACCAATATCTATTATTACACGAATACTAGCAGTTTAGTTAAAACTTGTTTTAAAACATAATTACTTAATCATTTGTTTCTTCAAGTAAAATTAAAAGCTCAGAAACGTAATCATAAGAAGAAAGTACTGAATTCGTCATTAGCGAAACAATTTGCCCCTGATTAATTCTGACATTTCACGCAATGGTTCATTTTCACGTAATGCTGAACAACGATGAACATATTCAAATCTAGTCTGCAGCACTATATTCTTGTCACTGGAATATTATAATCGTGATGACAACTTAACTCACATCTTGCGTAAGTTATGATATAGGCTTTTGGGCTTAACCCGTGTCAAGAAAACAAGGTGAAATTCTTAACATTTCGCAGAGAACTTTGCTCTGCGTCTTCAGAAGAAAATATCGCCTGTTCACGAGGAAGGCTTCTCAAAGTCTATAAGTACGGGCCGTGAAAGCATCAATGACAACATCTTACGTATGTGTTTGAGGAACTCTAGACACAGAAGATTTCTGTACGGTTTGAGTAACGTTTAACGGGAAGTGAACTCCAGCAAACAACCTCAATAACAATTTGAATGATAAGAAAAACACAGTATATACGCAGAGTACTAAATTTGTGTTGGACCTAGAACGTGGCGATATATATTAAACCGAGCTCGATAGCTGCAGTCGCTGAAGTGCGGCCAGTATCCAGTATTCGGGAGATAGTAGGTTCGAACCCCACTGTCGGCAGCCCTGAAAATGGTTTTCCGTGGTTTCCCATTTTCACACCAGGCAAATGCTGGGGCTGTACCTTAATCAAGGCCACGGCCGCTTCCTTCCCACTCCTAGCCCTTCCTTGTCCCATCGTCGCCATAAGACCTATCTGTGTCGGTGCGACGTAAAGCAACTAGCAAAAAAAAAAAAAAAAAGATATATATTAACAACTATGAATTATGGATACCGGGAGTGAAATTCGGGGTTAATAATGACGATGTCCTTAAGCTATAAATTAAACAGAAAGTATGAACATATTATTTAGCCTGTATACCGTAAGAAGGTTTACACCTCGCTCAATAGTTTAATGTGCAATTTAATACAGCTGAGAAAGGTAATAACAGTTTTCAAAATTTCATCTGCATATGTGAAATGAAATACGAGAATGGATTATCATTATTAAGAGGAGTTGTTTGACGTAACTGGCCAGATATTAGTCTCCTGGTTGCAGGATCGTACACGACGAATTGGACAGAGACATTCAAGTGTGCCTAAATGAGGGATACCCGGGCGAGTCCATTCGCAGCTCTTTAGGCAATGCGTTTCTGCTCTAGATGATGCGTCTAATGTTTTTTGTCGTTGGAATATCATAATCGTCAAAAGCAAACCTCGGCCAATATCTTACTTGAAAGAGTATTGAGGAATTTTAGACACTACGTTTTGTGTGAGGACTAGCGTGATCATATGCCTGTAGCGCCTGATGTTGTTGGTTTTACGCCCCACTTTTGAGGTTTTCGCAGGTGTCGGAACTTTATGGCGCAGGAGTTCTTTCGTTATGTCATTATGTCTCCTGACAAAAGGCTGGCAAATTTGAGCATCTTCAAATACGCTTGGACTGAGGCAGGATCAAAACCGCCAAGTTGGACTCAAAAGGTCAGCGCTCTACTTGAACAACTCAGCCTGCCACTTTATCGTCCCATAAGACCTTGCCGCGGTGGGGAGGCTTGTGTGTCCCAATGAAGCAGATATCTGAACCGTAGATGCAACCATATTGGAGGTGTATCTGTCGAGAGACCAGACTAACGAAGCCTTTCGTGTATTGCAAGGGCGGCAGTCTGGTTGATTGACTGATATGGCCTTATAATGCTATTTAGCTTTGGCTTAGCTGTGTTGATGCTGCTACACGGCTGAAAGCAACGGGAAACTAAGGCCTTAACTAACTCCCGAGGACATACAGCTCTCTTTGTATGACTGAATGATGTACTTATGATGGCTTCCTCCTGCGTAAAATATTCCGGAAGCAAAATAGTCCCCCATTCGGATCTCCGGGTGGGGATTGCACGGAGGGAGGCAATCATCAGGAAGATGGATACTGACATTGTGCGAGTCGGACCATGGGATGTTAGAAGTATATATGCAGAGATAGAAGATTTAAAACAGGAGGAGACGAGAAGCTAATTGTAATGGGAGTTGGAATGCACTGGTGCGCCAATGAAGAGAAGGTAATGCCGCAGGAGAATCATAAAGGGAAATGGTTAGATCAAAATTAAATGTAATTGCTATAAGTGAAGTACGTCGACAGGAAGAGCTGCATCAAACCAGTCTATGGATGACCCAAACAACAACAACAACAACAACAACAACAACAATAACAAAAACAAGACAAAAAATAACTAAAGGAAATTTAGATTATGCAGACACATTTTTTGAGGAAATAGGATTAGTTTGCACTATAGTCGGTACAAATAAACTCCATGTCAATCTCATGCTGGAGGGAATTCTGTTTGTAGTACGAATTTAATTCTGATTCTCCCTTAAAATTTTCTATTTCTTTTCTTCTGAAGTCCAACTTTTCTTTTATTCCATACTACCGAAACCGGGTCATTTTAGAACAATTCTCATACTTAAGGACGTAGGGCAGTTTCTTTTTCTTGAAAGAGAAAAATTCTAAGAATTTTTTTTTCCTTTTACACGGGCAAAGGTATATCAAGACAATACAATCTAAGGTGATAGAATTAAACGAAGTTTAAATGTTTATGTGTTCCGTCTTTTATTTGCTAGTTGCTTTACGTCGCACCGACACAGATAGGTCTTATGGCGACGATGGGACAGGAAAGGCCTAGGAATGGGAAAAACGCGGCCGTGGCCTTGATTAAGGTACAGCCCCAGCATTTGCCTGGTGTGAATATGGGAACCACGGAAAACCATCTTCAGGGCTGCCGACAGTGGGGTTCGAACCCACTATCTCCCGGATGCGAGCTCCTAACCGCACGGCAAATTCGCCCAGTTACGTGTTCCGTTGGTAGTAAGGTTTGAATAAGTGTACGTGAGCCTTGGATATCCTCTGACTCTTTAGATCCTCCAGTTTAACCGTTACAGGAGCAAACAACATAACAATTTTCTTGAGACTGGACCATTTCTGTTAGAGTTTGGCGCTAATCTGGTCAATTGCAGAACTGGCAGGAAACATCTTTACCAACATCAAATCTCCAGTTTGGAATAGAACGGCTTTCCTCCCTTTATTAAATTTGTCATGAACACGTTTTTGAGCCTTCTTTAGGCTCATGAAATACTGGAGTTCATTTGACTGTCACCGAACATTGGCAGCAAGCATAATTTATTAACAGGACGCTCGAAGTAGCCCTTATTAGTCTTCACAGCAACTACTGGAAAAAGCCCAATTCGTCCTGGATGAACATGAACCTATGTTACCAAACCCTTCATCGAAAAAAGTGGTGGAATATTATCTTCCTTGATGAGGGGTTCGAAATCAGTTTAAGTTGTGGTCTGGGACAGATAGCATGGATGATCCAATGAGAAAATGACCAGGTGTCAGGGTGTCTATGTTAGCAGGATCGGTGGACATGGTAACATGTGGTCTGGACTTCAGAATAGCTTCAGTTTGACACAATGCAATGTAGAATTCTTGAAAGGTTATGTTGGCATTCATAGTTGTTCGTTGCAAATGGAACTTGACCAATTTAACAACTGCCTCTCAAATGCCTCCCATGTGAGGGAAATGCGGAGGAATAAAATCACTTCCAAATCTCCGCATAAAAACTTCTATAATTATGATCTGTAAAATTCAAAACAAATTAGGCCGCTCAAACACATAATAATTACCAATTTACAGATTCATAATTATGAAACAAGAATTATTTATAATATTCACTACAGTCAGATTCATTCTACTAGTTATGGTCAAAATTCTCTTTGGCATTTTCTATAAGTACGTATAACTCACTTCCAAAAAATATAAAAAATGTTACCAACATTATCTATTTTCAAGAGTAATGTAACTAAATATTTAAAGTAGTATGGTAATTAATTGTGTTTAGGAAGCTTTGTCCTATCTTATCTATTACATCATGTTAATTATATATTTACTGTATTTTATTTTGTAATTACATTTTGAATATAGCCGACATTGTAATTTATTTGTATTGCACCAAGGAGAGCCTTGGCTCAGGTGCCTATATTGAAACGAAAAAATTGAATCTTGATGTTTTGGTCCGTAGCATATCGGGTGATTTCAGTTTTGAAGTCTGATAAATACATTAACTCCGTTAATTCATTGTCCGCCTCTGTGGTGTAGTGGTTAGTATGATTAGCTGCCACCCCCGGAGGCCCGGGTTCGACTCCCGACTCTGTCACGAAATTTGAAAAGTGGCACGAGGGCTGGAACGGGGTCCACTCAGTTTCGGGAGGTCAACTGAGTAGAGGTGGGTTCGATTCCCACCTCAGCCATCCTGGAAGTGGTTTTCCGTGGTTTCCCACTTCTCCTCCAGGCAAATGCCGGGATGGTACCTAACTTAAGGCCACGGCCGCTTCCTTCCCTCTTCCTTGTCTATCCCTTCCAATCTTCCCATCCCACTACAAGGCCCCTGTTCAGCATAGCAGGTGAGGCCGCCTGGGTGAGGTACTGGTCATCCTCCCCAGTTGTATCCTCCGACCCAGAATCTGAAGCTCCAGGACACTGCCCTTGAGGCGGTACAGGTGGGATCTCTCGCTGAGCCGAGGGAAGAACCGATCCTGGAAGGAAACAGATTAAGGAGAAGAAGAATAAGAATTCATTATGTGCTCCAACAAAGTTAGTCCCATTGTCACTGTAAATCTTAGTCCTCTTCTTGCGACAAAGCGTCTCAAGGATCCGATCCTACGAATGTTTCATTTGACAGATCAGTTACTGACTCAAGGTCTTTAGTTCACTCCTTGTTTAATATAAAACGGACCACAATAATCAACACCCATACTAGTAAAGGGCCGTGATTGTTAGACATTTGCCTCTTGTAACTGAGCTGTTCCCTTGTTGTGGCCTTCTGTCTGTAACAAATTGCGCAGTGATGCACAATTTTTCTTTGCAGTTTCTGGCGACGGCAATCCAATACATATACTGTATCCCAGAATAGAAAGTAACAGTCGTCCTCTTGCATGCTGATGCTTTTAAGACGAACCACTGCACTCAGGAGACCGATCGTTAATATCTTCTAATCTGTTCTTCCTTCTTCAAAGGTTTCTGTTAGCTTTTGAATCTTTGGCCAGTGCGATGCTTCTTTCCTTAACCACTCTGGACCGTTCAACCATAAGCTGAGATACTTAAAGTTCCTAGGTTCAATTCTACGTGAAATTAAATCTTCAGGATTCTTCTTGCTGCTGACGTGACTCCAATCGCTCACATTTGTCATTTCCTGATTTTGATTGACCATGTTCGCAAGAAATAGCTTTCAGCGCGAAAGTAAATAAGCAAGTTAAGGTAAGGTTATGCTTGAGAAAACCATAATCTAACGGCGTAAAATGTCCTCCTTATTGCCCGATGTGTCTTCTGATACAATTCTGCAAGTAAGAGAACACAATAAAGTTCTAGTCTTGGTAGCGATTGTTTCCTTTAGGGAGCTACTCTTGATCTTGAGCTAAGTATTTTGATATTCACATTTACTCCAGTGTCCACGGTTCGAAGCTGTAAGCAAGCGCCTTTTGCCAATTCAATGGCATCTGAAAAACCGTCACTACCTTTCGTACTAGTGATCAAGCGGTCGACCTTGATGTCGTTTACAGTTGCTAACTGTTCATGAATGTTTGACCAAGAAGTCCTTAAATTTTACCTTTGAGGTACATGTCAGTCTATTCCAGCTGACCAAAATTTCTAGCCTACATATTTTACAAGTGACAATTATGGGGCCTAAAAGTCGTATAGGGTCATATATAAAAGCAATCGTCCTCAACACGATCCTTTTCGTTACAGTGTTGTCTGGTTTAGACGGAATATCATCAATAATTTATCATTCACTGGGTTGCATAACACTACCAACGTTTTCGTAATTTCATTGTCGTTGAAATTCAACGGGGAATTTCGGTCCACATCTTCTGGCGAGATATTTTATAATAATGCGGGGTGGTTAGATGTCCACTTCCTTACAAGAAATCCAGCGCTCCTCATCATTGCTATTAAACCTGCCTGTCATATTAAAGACTAGCAAGGTACCCGTGCTTCGCTACGGTATTATAATGAAATTTATAATTGAATGCTCATTGTTTTAGATATATAATCCGCCGAAATTCGCGATCTGACTCGTTTTCTGCGAGAATCCGCCAAAATTCGCGATCTGACTCGTTTTCTAATAGATTACGGCAAGTCTCCTTCCATTTTTCAATCTTTCTTTCCAGCAATCGATTTCATACATCCCGGGCTAGGTCCAGGTATTCCACCCGGTCAGTTGCGTCCCTAAATCTTTGCCATCTTTTCCTATAAGCATTTTTAATATGGATGAAATCCTTCAGGAGATCCGGCCTGGTGTCGTCATGGGTGCCTTGGCGGTTCTGAACCCGGAGCCGGACTAAATTCTTAGTCATTACCCGTCCAGGACCCGTTTTCAGCACGGTCCGCACATTTGACGATGGTCCAGAACATTATTATTATTATTATTATTATTATTATTATTATTATTATTATTATTATTATTATTATTATTATTATTATTATTATTATAGATGTTCTGGACCCAACAGCAAGATGCAAGACCGCTACTTGGCGGTAAATTACATCTGCTGCCATTGTCATTGTTGAGAATGTGACCAGCACCATTGTCGCGCGTAGGCAACTGTGGGGGGATTTCTGGCCATACGAAAGACATACTTCCGTGCATTATTGACCTTATTATAGAGATGAAAAACTGGACGGTCGATCTCATTCCTATCATTTATTTCAAATGTGTTTAAATTTTTATTTTTATGCCAGGAAAGGTACTGTAATCTAAGAACGTTGTCCGAAGGGAAAGATGGCTCTTGAAAACGAACCCAGGAAAGATTAAAAATGATCGGTTTACGATCAGAATAAGTACATCGAAAATCTACAGCCTGTTTCCAGTAATTCGACAGGGTCAGGAATGGAATGAATAAAGCCCCCATCTAGCGGCGAAAATAGGAATTGTGCCGGCAGCCGAAACCTGTCGCACTCCTCTGGGGCAATGATTAACGGATGACAAATGAAATGAAATTATATTGGACAGTGTTGCTGGAATGAATGATGACAGGGAAAACCGGAGTATCCGGAGAAAAACCTGTCCCACCTCAGTTTTGTCCAGCACGAATGTCACATGGAGAGGCCGGGATTTGAACCACGGAACCCAGCTGTGAGAGGCTGCCGCCTGAGCAACGGAGGCTCCTTATAAATACATTATGAACAGTAAAATAAATTGGTCTCAACTCCTTTTACACCCCACCGCCGTTAAGTTTATTTACCCCCCCCCAAAAAAAAACAACTAAAAGAAGGCGTGCTTCTTTATGTTTAAAGGAGATTTCAAATACCATTGTTTACGTCTATTACCTTCAGTTTTCAGATTAAAATAATTCACTTTTTTCACTTTCACACTCCTCCCCTCCCCTCCGGCAAAAAATAATTGTTTCTTTAATAGTAAAGGATCTTCTAAATACCAATTATCACGACTGTAACTTTTTCAGTTTTTGATTTATGTGTCCTCATGAAAGGAATTCAACTACTTTTCACTCACGCATCCCAAGATGATTCCACCCCCTGCCCACAAAACGGGCTTTTCTTTGTCTTTAAAGGAGATCCATATACCAATTTTCACGTCTGTAGGCCCTAACAACTTTAGTTTTTATTAGATGTAAGTATTCTCATACAATTAAGTCAATTAATTTTTCAATTCTTTCACCTCCCCCCTCCCCATTCATTGGATTTTCCGAGAATTCGTGTTTCTTAACTTTTAAAGCAGATTCCAAATATCAAATTTCACGTCTGTAACATCTTCATTTTTGAGATAACAGTAGCCTAATTAAAAGAATTCAACACCATTTTCAGTCTCTTTTACACCCCGTCCCCCTCCGCCCAAGTGCTATATCCGAAAACTAAAAATACACGTTTCCTTATTTTTATAGAGATAAAAATAACATTTTTCACTTCTGTCACATCTTAAGTTTCTTGAGATATACTGTATAAATTCTCATTTTAAACTTTAACCACCCTTTTAGTTCCCCTTAAGAGGAGTTTCCAAAAACATATCGCCTATGTTTCTTTACATCTACAGGAGATTCAAAATATCACTTTTTACGTCTGTAACATTCTACGTTTCTCAGATATTCTGTAGATACTGTCTTTCAAAAAATTCACCCAAATATGTCACTCCTGTTTAACCGCCATTAATTGGATTTTCAAAAAAACAAAAAAATACGTGTTTATTTTTAAAGGAGATCCCATATGCAAATTTTTAGTTCTGTAATATCTTCAGTTTGTGAGATATATGTATCTTCACTGAAGGCTTTCAACTCATTATTCACCCTTTTACACCCCTAATATTGGGATTTTCCGAAAACCAAAAATACATGTTTCTTTATTTTTAAAGGAGATTCAAAATATCAATTTTCACATCTGTAAACGTTTAAAATTTTAGGATGTAGATACACTCATTTTAAAAATTCACCCCCTTTCACACCCCCCCCATTAATTGGATTTTCCAAAAACAAAAAGATACGTGTTTCTTTATTTTTAAAGGAGATCCAAAACACCAATTTTCAGTTCTGTAATATATTCAGTTTCTGAGATATAAGTATCCTCATTAAATTCATTCAACCCATTTTTCACCCCTTTCCACCTTTCCTATTGGGATTTTCCGAAAACAAAAAAAAAATGCGTGTTTCTTTATTTTTAATGAAGATTCTAAATACCAATTTTTGCATCTGTAAACTTTCAAAGTTTTGAGATATAGATACACTGATTTTAAAAATTCACCCCCCTTTTCACACTCCCATTAATTGGATTTTCCAGAAACAAAAAAATACGTGTTCCTTTATTTTTAAAAGAGATTAAAAGTACCAATTTTAAGGTCTGTAATACCTTCAGTTTCTGAGATATAAGATATAAGTACCGGCTATTATATAAAATAGCTTGTCCTGACTGACTGACTGACTGATTCATCATCGCCGAGCCAAAACTACAGGACATAATGAAATTAAATTTTGGGAATACATTCATATTAAGATGTAGGTGCTCGCTAAGAGAGGATTTTTTGATAGTCCGTCGCTAAGGGGGTGAAAAGGGGGGTGAAATTTTAAAATGAGTGAATCTATATCTCAAAACTTTAAAAGTTTACAAATGTAAAAATTGGTATTTAGAATCTTCTTTAAAAATAAGGAAATACGTATTTTTTTTGTTTTCAGAAAATCCCAATAGGAGGGGTGAAAAAGGGTGAAAAAGGGGTTGAATGCCTTTAATCAGGATACCGGTACTTATATCTCAGAAACTGAAGGTATTACAGACCTGAAAATTGGTACTTTTAATCTCTTTTAAAAATAAAGAAACACGTATTTTTTTGTTTCGGGAAAATCTAATTAATGGGAGTGTGAAAAGGGGGGTGAATTTTTAAAATCAGTGTATCTATATCTCAAAACTTTGAAAGTTTACAGATGCAAAAATTGGTATTTAGAATCTTCATTAAAAATAAAGAAACACGTATTTTTTTGTTTTCAGAAAATCCCAATAGGAAAGGTGGGAAGGGGTGAAAAATGGGTTGAATGAATTTAGTGAGGATACTTATATCTCAGAAACTGAATATATTACAGACCTGAAAATTGGTGTTTTGGATCTCCTTTAAAAATAAAGAAACACGTATTTTTTTGTTTTTGGAAAATCCAATTAATGGGGGGGTGAAAAGGGGGGGTGAATTTTTAAAATGAGTGTATCTACATCCTAAAATTTTAAACGTTTACAGATGTGAAAATTGATATTTTGAATCTCCTTTAAAAATAAAGAAACATGTATTTTTGGTTTTCGGAAAATCCCAATAGGAGGGGTGTAAAAGGGTGAATAATGGGTTGAATGCCTTCAGTGAGAATACATATATCTCACAAACTGAAGATATTACAGAACTGAAAATTTGCATATGGGATCTCCTTTAAAAATAAAGAAACACGTATTTTTTGTTTTTTTTTGAAAATCCAATTAATGGCGGTTAAACAGGAGTGACATATTTGGGTGAATTTTTTGAAAGACAGTATCTACAGAATATCAGAGAAACGTAGAATGTTACAGACGTAAAAAGTGATATTTGGAATCTCCTGTAAATGTAAAGAAACATAGGCGATTTATTTTTGGAAACTCCTCTTAAGGGGAACTAAAAGGGTGGTTAAAGTTTAAAATGAGAATTTATACAGTATATCTCAAGAAACTTAAGATGTGACAGAAGTGAAAAATGTTATTTTTATCTCTATAAAAATAAGGAAACGTGTATTTTTAGTTTTCGGATATAGCACTTGGGTGGATGGGGAGGGGGTGTAAAAGTGACTGAAAATGGTGTTGAATTCTTTTAATTAGGCTACTGTTATCTCAAAAATGAAGATGTTACAGACGTGAAATTTGATATTTGGAATCTGCTTTAAAAGTTAAGAAACACGAATTCTCGGAAAATCCAATGAATGGGGAGGGGGGAGGTGAAAGAATTGAAAAATTAATTGACTTAATTGTATGAGAATACTTACATCTAATAAAAACTAAAGTTGTTAGGGCCTACAGACGTGAAAATTGGTATTTGGATCTCCTTTAAAGACAAAGAAAAGCCCGTTTTGTGGGCGGGGGGGGGGGGGAATCATCTTGGGAGGCGTGAGTGAAAAGGAGTTGAATTCCTTTCATGAGAACACATAAATCAAAAACTGAAAAAGTTACAGTCGTGATAATTGGTATTTAGAAGATCCTTTACTATTAAAGAACCAAGATTTTTTGCCGGAGGGGAGGGGAGGAGTGTGAAAGTGAAAAAAGTGAATTATTTTAATCTGAAAACTGAAGGTAATAGACGTAAACAATGGTATTTGGAATCTCCTTTAAACATAAAGAAGCACGCCTTCTTTTAGTTTTTTTTTTTGGGGGGGGGGGTAAATAAACAGAACGGCGGTGGGGTGTGAAAGGATTTGAGACCAATTCATTTTACTGTTCATAATGTATTTATAAGGAGCCTCCGTTGCTCAGGCGGCAGCCTCTCACAGCTGGGTTCCGTGGTTCAAACCCCGGCCTCTCCATGTGACATTCGTGCTGGACAAAACTGAGGTGGGACAGGTTTTTCTCCGGATACTCCGGTTTTCCCTGTCATCATTCATTCCAGCAACACTGTCCAATATAATTTCATTTCATTTGTCATCCGTTAATCATTGCCCCAGAGGAGTGCGACAGGTTTCGGCTGCCGGCACAATTCCTATTTTCGCCGCTAGATGGGGGCTTTATTCATTCCATTCCTGACCCTGTCGAATTACTGGAAACAGGCTGTAGATTTTCGATGTACTTATTCTGATCGTAAACCGATCATTTTTAATCTTTCCTGGGTTCGTTTTCAAGAGCCATCTTTCCCTTCGGACAACGTTCTTAGATTACAGTACCTTTCCTGGCATAAAAATAAAAATTTAAACACATTTGAAATAAATGATAGGAATGAGATCGGCCGTCCAGTTTTTCATCTCTATAATAAGGTCAATAATGCACGGAAGTATGTCTTTCGTACGGCCAGAAATCCCCCCACAGTTGCCTACGCGCGACAATGGTGCTGGTCACATTCTCAACAATGACAATGGCAGCAGATGTAATTTACCGCCAAGTAGCGGTCTTGCATCTTGCTGTTGGGTCCAGAACATCGATAATAATAATAATAATAATAATAATAATTGTTACCGAGTTTTTGTGGTAGTTAAGCATGAAAGAAGGTGCTGGGTGGTGAATAGGTCTCAAGCTACTAAAGAGAAATTAAATTTTAAAATTTAACAAGGTTATATTTTCTTTTCAAAATTAGGTAACAACAAATAGAACAGGTACTTAGTAGCCGAAATACAACTTGAAATGTACAATTACAGGGATTAAAGAATTTGGGCTTCGAGCCCTGAAAACACAATTCTTGAGCAACTAGCTCAACTTTACGATATACCAATTTCAACAAAAGGGGCAGAAGACCCCACTCAAACCCTGGAGCCCTTGCTCCAAATTACACAGCAAAGCCTCCTCGAGGCATACAACTCTCAGTTTTAGAAAAGAGCCACTCGCTCTTAAAGTTAAGCCTCTCCCAGGCCACACCAAACTCAACTTTCAAGTTGTCCTCAAAGGACATATACACAGGGGTAAAATACCCAACCTACTGAGGTCTATTAGGTGAGAAACGATTAATACAGGACCTCTAAAATACAACTTGAGAGGAGGCGAACTTGCACTCCTAATACACTTTGCATTTAAAACCTAATCTGGCTCTGGGCCACTAACGCAAGGGCTAATCCCATACTACAGAGGTGACTTAGAGAAGAACACTTTACATTACATAAACGAAGAAAAGTTTGAGAAAATAAGTTCACCTCAAAACAAATGTGAGTGGGAGCTCGAGAGGGTTAGCACTCTCTATCCCAATATGTAACTTTACAAGAAAAGAAGAAAAGAGTAGTTACATTTTAGGAAAAGGTTACATGATGGAAAAGCTTCGAACCCGCCGCGAGAGTTAAACTGCCGACCTAGCAAGAAAAGAAGATATTAATAGGCCATTACCTGGTGTTGAACGGCTGAAGAAGAAAGAGGCGCTTCCCGCCTCCTGCTATGTACTTAATACACTGAAAGATGGAACAGAAGTGGCCCGGAGACCCCAAAATCAGCAGTTTATATCCTCTCGCGGAAGATTCTAGGCGTTAGGGGAAATAAAACACCCTCCCTCAAAGTTTTTATTGGTTCGGGAAAAGAAACCCCTACATAGAGGAAGAAGAAACACATTATTGGTGGAAAATTAATTAAAGAAATTCGGGATTGGCTAGATCCAAAATAAGGGGAAAAAGAGGGGTATACAGCCAACTTAAACCATGACAGAAAGAAATTTAACAAAGAACAAACTCTTGAAATAAAAATTTCTCCAACAAAATAGTTCTTTGATTTCGCACTAGGTTGCACTATAGTAATTCTTCAGTAGTGTCCTCTAGAAGAGAAAGTTCACACTTCTTACTCCAAGCGAAACAAAACACATCAAAAGTGACACAGTTCAAAAACTCAAAATTTTCCACGTGGTGACATCTTCTGAGAAAGTAGAGAATTAATAGAATAGATAAAGTTCAACCTTCCTCCAGGAGAGGAGTTTCAACTGGCGCAACTTTTAAATAAACAGAGTAGAGGTGTACCGCCCGGTACAGACCTCCCCCCCCAAAAGTTCCTCCAAGGGGTAACACAGAAGAACATAAGCTTTGTTTCCAAAATAAGGTCCAAGTTTTGATGTTGATATTAAGATTAATTGCGGAAGCATTTATAAGATTTTAGTAATTTGGTTGGTTGCAATTTCAAAATTTTGTTGTTGCAGGTGCAGTAAAGTTTTTCTGTTGTAGTAGTTGAATTTCTGAAGATAAACCTTTAATGCTTAAAAGTGAAGAAAAGTTTTGCAATGTCCACCAAATATTGTTGTTAAATTCCCAAATGTAATTATTGCTTATGGTGACTGTCCATGTAGTTGATGTAGATTGAGTCGGATGGCCAGACCGGCCGTTGCAGCTTGCGTCCAACGGAGGCCGCTCGGACCCCTCAAGTACCCTGAGATACCGCTCGCCCGCACTATGAGGGGAGCAGAGGTGTTGAAGTACGCCGCGCCCGCGGTGAACAGATACAGGCTGCGGGCATGTAGCAGGTCGTGCGCCGCACATCAGCCTTGGCCGGGAGGTGAGCTCCGGCTCGCCGTGCACATGTCGTCCTCGCTGGAGAGGAGGGGGCCCATCCCCCTCCCCAGTCGCTGCACGGCGCTGCGCGGCCGCGGGGGCGCTGAAACATTAAAGCTAGGCGGCAGAATTGTGTTGGACAATCATTTTCTTTGAGGGCACAGGCTTGTAGAAAGAGTGAGGGGCCAGCGGCGTGCAGATATTCATGGTATTCATTAAGCCACAGTGTAAGGTGGAGCAGGAGACGGGAGCGTGGTAATGGCCGTGGCAAGAACAGGATGGCAGTTTAACAGGTCGGGGCAGGTTTTACATAAGGCTTACATCTAAAACCAAAATATTACAGAAGGGGCAGAATGCCTTAAAAGTGAAACTCAAAAAAAATATAACCTTCATATCCTTTCAAAATAATATGGAGCAAGTTAACACAGAAATTACACCGGTTTCACCTGGGACAGGTGAACCCTAAATATCCTCTCGGTGGCTGGATTACTTAGCAATAAGGTAACCGGCGTAAGAAAATCGAGAATGATACAAGGCCCATGAAATCTGGGGGCAAGCTTGCCCGCGGGAACAAAATTTTTGACCATAACCTGGTCGCCTACCTTCAAAGGGGTGGGTCTCCGTCCACGATCATACCTTTCCCTAACCTTTTCATGAGACACTTTAAGATTGGCTTTAGCCTTCTTCCAAAGATCTTTAATGTTGTCCGGATCTATTGTCTCGGGCAGAATGTCATTCAGAGACCAGAGGTTAGAGAGCGGCGTGTTGGGAACAAACTTAAACATCAAAGAAGCTGGAGTAAATTTGTGAGATTCATGAACCGCCGAATTCAAAGCAAAAGCTAACCAATGCAGGGACGTGTCCCACCTAGAATGATCTTCATGATGATAGGCAATAAGTGCGGACCTGAGATTACGGTTAACCCGTTCAGCCAGCGATGGTTGAGGGTAATAAGCAGATGTAGTTACATGAGAGATGGACAAGTCAAAACAGAATTTACGAAACAGATTAGATGTAAAAGCCTTAGCATTATCAGATACAATATATTGGCACGGACCAAAAGAAGCAAAAATAGAATTTAGGCAAGTAATGGTGGACTGAGCGGTAGCCAGCTTAGTCGGAAATAACCAGGAAAATCTTGTAAAACCATCTACACACACAAAGATGAACTTGTTGGCATTACCCTTTGACTGGGGGAAGGGTCCCACATAATCGATATACAGGCGTTCCATGGGGCGCGACGCTTGATGAGAAGACAAAAGGCCTACTTTAGTGGACATGGTGGGTTTACTGATCAAACAAGATTTACAAGCTTTTACAAGTTCCCGAATTTCACCGTCCATACCTTTCCATATGAACATTTCACGAATCTTTTCACGAGTTTTAAAGATTCCAAGATGCCCCCCCAATGGGGTCTCATGATAGTATTTGAAGATCATAGGTACAAGAACCGCTGGAACAACAACTTTCATCAACTTATCATGCCTCGAAGGGCAACATAGAACACCATTCCTCAGAACATAAGGGACAACATGTTCCCCAGAAGAAAGGGTTTCCATTATAGGAGCCAGCGTCGGATCTTCACGTTGGTATTTCTCAATATCCCTAAAAAGCATGGGAGCATCTGTTAAGATGGCATTAACACCAGATAGTATGGACTCGGAAGGTGATGAACTGTCGACCGGTTCGTGGGTCTCTACGTCGTTATGAAACATACGGCTGAGTCCATCGGCGACAACATTTTCAGTACCTCTGATATGCCGTACATCGAATTGGAAGGCAGAAATACGGATGGCCCAACGGGCTATACGACCTGTACGACGCGGCCTACCTAAGACCCAGCTTAAGGCTTGATTATCTGTCTCCAGATCGAATTTGACGTGTTCCAGATAGAGACGGAACTTTTCTAAGGCGAATAAGACTGCCAAACCTTCAAGCTCATATATGGAGTACTTTGCTTCTAGAGCTGACAATGTCCTAGACGCATAGGCGATGGGTCGCCTCCCTAGTTCAGTCTCTTGAAGAAGAACTGCGGCTACTGCTGACGACGATGCGTCGGTTTGGACGATGAATTTCTTCGAGAAATCAGGCATAGCAAGTACAGGGGCATTACAGAGAGCTAATTTTAGATCTTCAAAAGCGGCTTGTTGAGAAGGTCCCCACTCGAATTTGATGCCTTTCCTACGAAGAAGGTTTAAGGGCGCCGCTCTATTAGCAAAGTTAGGAATGAACTTCCTGAAGAAATTCACCATACCAATGAACCTGGCGATACCTTTGATGTCCTTGGGAGGTTTAAAATCACGGATGGCCTGTGTTCTAGAATGATCGACAGATACCCCATCGGGTGACACAATATGCCCTAGGAATGACATTGAGGGCTTAGCAAAGGCAACCTTGGACAACTTAACAGTTAACCCAGCCTTACGAAGGCGATCGAGAACTTCTCGCAGATGATCTAGATGTTCTTCAAAAGTCTCGGAAAATACGACGACATCATCCAAGTAGTGATATAAGTACTCAAATTTGATGTCGGAAAAGACCCTATCTAGTAGCCTAGTGAGCACAGCTGCCCCCGTGGGGAGCCCGAAAGGCACGCGGTTGTATTCGTATAAGTTCCAGTCCGTGGCAAACGCTGTAAGATGTTTAGACTCTTCGGCAAGGGGAATTTGATTATAGGCCTGATTCAAGTCCAAGATGGTGAAGAACTTGGCCTTACGAAACCATGAAAAGCAAGAATGAAGGTCGGGAAGGGGCACAGATTGCAACACCACCTTCCGATTGAGAGCCCTGTAATCAATGACAGGCCTGAAGCCTCCTTGGGGTTTCGGGACTAGAAAAATAGGCGAAGAATACGCTGACTTAGATGGCCTAATAATACCATCCTTCAACATCTGATCGATGATTTCTTTCAGAGCCTTCATTTTAGGTGGAGATAGCCTATACGGTGGAAAACGGACAGGAATCGAGTCCGTGACCTCAATTTTGTATTCAATAAGGTCAGTAACACCAAGAGTATCAGAGAACACCTCGGGAAACGACTGACACAGTTTGCGAATACTATCAGCCTGCTCCTCAGGTAGATGTCTAAGGTCTAACAACATCTCATCCTGGGTAGGCGAAATAGATGAACATGATACAGAATTACACTTTAACAAGGGAATTCTACAATTGGACGCAAATTTGAATGTGCACGACCTACTCTGCAGATCGAGCACAAGACCAGTGTGAGAAATAAAGTCAGCTCCCAATATAATGGGGCAAGACAATTGCTTGGCCACAAACAATTTAACTTTCCATGTAAACTTAAAAACACGAATTTTAACCAGTAAGGAACCTAGAATTTCTAATGGAGATGAATTAGCCGAAACGTATTGAACAGGAGAAGAGACATAGTCAGGGAGTTTACAAACAGATTTCAATTTAGAATACCAATCAGCCGAAATAATGGAACAAACACTGCCTGAATCTAAGAGAGCTGTTATAGGCTCGTTATTTAACTCAATCTTAAGAAAAGGAACAGGTGCGGGGGTATCCGCCGCAATCCTAAGACACTCTTTAGGGCATTCAAAAGATGAATTTGAAGGCTGGTCGTTCTCTGCATTTACAACCTGTTTACTAGGGGCTAAGTCTCGGGAAGATGGATTAGTCGGCTCAGCCGACGCCACTAGTCACTTTTATTATTGGAATAGCTGGAATTTGCACCAGAAGTTGAGCAGGACGGGGTGCTATTTGAGTTTGGGCAATTCTTGGCGATATGTGAGAAGGCCCCACACTTAAAACAGCCTTGTGATGACCCTACTCCATTCCTTGTCCCACTTGACTTGATCAGAGGACACTTATTCCGCAGATGGTCAGGCGACCCACAAGCATAACATTTACGGGGATTGACTGGTCGGCGAGGTGGAGGCCGAGTGTTACTAAAGGAAGGCGGGGGTTCTTTCGCCACACGCAAGGAATCAGCATACCTAACTCCTTCCGCAGAGACGGCTAATGCTTCCAGTTCAGAGAAGGTTTGCGGGCACGCCGCGAAACACAAATATGACCTGTAGGGTGGTGAAATCCCTTCAACAATAGCTTGCACGATCTGATCCTCAGGGAAGTGGAGAGCAAACACCCTAGTATAAAACTTAATATCTTGGATGAAGTCTGCCAGGTTTTCATCCAAGCGCTGTACCCGATAATAGTATTTCTGAATAAGGGAGGACCTGGCCCTAGCCGGGATGAAGTTAGCTAGCAAATGGGCATGGAAATCCTCAATAGAAGATTGCTCGGCAATGGCTCTAACTATCTTGTCAGATAGAACACCAATAGCATAAGGATAGATAATTTGCAAAATTTGACATGGGGAAAGAGAAAACACAAGGGCATGATCCTGAAATTCCACTAGAAATCTTAAAAATGAAATTACGTCACTGGTGGTGTTGACGGAAAACTTAGAGATACCTCTAAGCAACATTGCCAATGGATGAGGCAAGCTGCTGAACCCAGGTGACATGGTCGTTAAAGGTTTCAATGGCAAAGAAGTTAATTCAGAGCGGATGTTACTCAATGACGCACGGCGTTCAGATTCGTTGTTCGATGGGGCAGAGATAGTTTGAGCAGCAACGGTTATCCTATTGACTTCTCCCTGAGGAGGCTCTTCCTCGTTACCTACATTCACCGTGGCGGGTTGATCAGTTTTGGGAGGAGCTTCGCCGGTTAGCAATTGAGTGACCTTATTAGACAATTCAGAAATAGTTTCAAGGAGTGTATTAGCGTCCTTCCTCTGAACGTCATTCACCTTTAGAGACAACAGATCATTAACTCTATTTGCAAAGTGATACAGCCTGCCTTGCACACGCTTAATTTGATTAGGAGATGGATCGTTTTCATCAAAAAAGCTGACTACCGATGCTAGCCCAGTAATATTCTCGACGATCGTGGAAAGAGAGTCATCAATTTCTTTCTCTCCCAAATTGGGGATGGAAATGGGCAAATCAAGGGACTCTCTAAGCTTGTTGGTGTCGATTGCAACCGTGCCTCCAGATTGCACATTTCTGATAGTTAACTCGTATATCAACTCCTCTTTGCGCAAATAGTTAAGGAGGAGAACATCGCGAGGGCCGGGCATGATGACAGAACAATTTTGAAAAACTCAAAAAATTCCAGCAACTGAGAAAATTGTTAGAGTTCGAATTAAAGCAATGTTTAGCCGTCAAAAGGGGCTAAATTGAGACCCATTCAACCACGCTCTGCTACCACTTGTTACCGAGTTTTTGTGGTAGTTAAGCATGAAAGAAGGTGCTGGGTGGTGAATAGGTCTCAAGCTACTAAAGAGAAATTAAATTTTAAAATTTAACAAGGTTATATTTTCTTTTCAAAATTAGGTAACAACAAATAGAACAGGTACTTAGTAGCCGAAATACAACTTGAAATGTACAATTACAGGGATTAAAGAATTTGGGCTTCGAGCCCTGAAAACACAATTCTTGAGCAACTAGCTCAACTTTACGATATACCAATTTCAACAAAAGGGGCAGAAGACCCCACTCAAACCCTGGAGCCCTTGCTCCAAATTACACAGCAAAGCCTCCTCGAGGCATACAACTCTCAGTTTTAGAAAAGAGCCACTCGCTCTTAAAGTTAAGCCTCTCCCAGGCCACACCAAACTCAACTTTCAAGTTGTCCTCAAAGGACATATACACAGGGGTAAAATACCCAACCTACTGAGGTCTATTAGGTGAGAAACGATTAATACAGGACCTCTAAAATACAACTTGAGAGGAGGCGAACTTGCACTCCTAATACACTTTGCATTTAAAACCTAATCTGGCTCTGGGCCACTAACGCAAGGGCTAATCCCATACTACAGAGGTGACTTAGAGAAGAACACTTTACATTACATAAACGAAGAAAAGTTTGAGAAAATAAGTTCACCTCAAAACAAATGTGAGTGGGAGCTCGAGAGGGTTAGCACTCTCTATCCCAATATGTAACTTTACAAGAAAAGAAGAAAAGAGTAGTTACATTTTAGGAAAAGGTTACATGATGGAAAAGCTTCGAACCCGCCGCGAGAGTTAAACTGCCGACCTAGCAAGAAAAGAAGATATTAATAGGCCATTACCTGGTGTTGAACGGCTGAAGAAGAAAGAGGCGCTTCCCGCCTCCTGCTATGTACTTAATACACTGAAAGATGGAACAGAAGTGGCCCGGAGACCCCAAAATCAGCAGTTTATATCCTCTCGCGGAAGATTCTAGGCGTTAGGGGAAATAAAACACCCTCCCTCAAAGTTTTTATTGGTTCGGGAAAAGAAACCCCTACATAGAGGAAGAAGAAACACATTATTGGTGGAAAATTAATTAAAGAAATTCGGGATTGGCTAGATCCAAAATAAGGGGAAAAAGAGGGGTATACAGCCAACTTAAACCATGACAGAAAGAAATTTAACAAAGAACAAACTCTTGAAATAAAAATTTCTCCAACAAAATAGTTCTTTGATTTCGCACTAGGTTGCACTATAGTAATTCTTCAGTAGTGTCCTCTAGAAGAGAAAGTTCACACTTCTTACTCCAAGCGAAACAAAACACATCAAAAGTGACACAGTTCAAAAACTCAAAATTTTCCACGTGGTGACATCTTCTGAGAAAGTAGAGAATTAATAGAATAGATAAAGTTCAACCTTCCTCCAGGAGAGGAGTTTCAACTGGCGCAACTTTTAAATAAACAGAGTAGAGGTGTACCGCCCGGTACAATAATAATAATAATAATAATAATAATAATAATAATAATAATAATAATAATAATAATAATAATAATAATAATAATAATAATAATAATAATGTTCTGGACCATCGTCAAATGTGCGGAGCGTGCTGAAAACGGGTCCTGGACGGGTAACGACTAAGAATTTAGTCCGGCTGCGGGTTCAGAACCGCCAAGGCACCCATGACGACACCAGGCCGGATCTCCTGAAGGATTTCATCCATATTAAAAATGCTTATAGGAAAAGATGGCAAAGATTTAGGGACGCAACTGACCGGGTGGAATACCTGGACCTAGCCCGGGAAGTATGAAATCGATTGCTGGAAAGAAAGATTGAAAAATGAAAGGAGACTTGCCGTAATCTATTAGAAAACGAGTCAGATCGCGAATTTTGGCGGATTTTCGCAGAAAACGAGTCAGATCGCGAATTTCGGCGGATTATATGTCTAAAACAATGAGCATTCAATTATAAATTTCATTATAATACCGTAGCGAAGCACGGGTACCTTGCTAGTTATATATATATAGATTTAAGTCATTCGTTGCAGAAATTATGTCATAAGCATAAAAAATCATTGTCGGATGTCCTGGCTACTTCAGTGATTCATCTTCAGTCAATCATTTCAGGAATTTTGTAGCTAAGAATGGCGCCGATGCTGTTCCATTTGTCATGTTGTTCATTTCGTACTTTTGGACTGGTTTCTTTGGATCACTTCTCTACACCATTCGTTGGAGCTGTCGGTCTTCAAGATATATCCAAATCTGCCTATACATTTTCTCAATGTTAGCCTGAAATGCAATCCTGTGCTGTCGGAATCTTTGAATTATTCAGTACTGAACCATAACTGATGGATTCAATCTATGAAAATGACTCCTGCTGTTGTATGTTTAGTCTTCAACTTGCTGTGTTGTTCAGTGATGACCTTAGTGGCTTCACGACTTTGGTTGACATTCTAACTTCTCTGTATATCGATAGGTCGTGGCTTTGCACCACATCTGCCGTGGAAAGTTTTTCTTTCCACCAGATATGTAATTTTTCTCCTTGACAAAACTATTGGTGATTACTTATTGGAAAATGGACCGGATACGTTTTGGCACGGCGTTTTTGACTTATAAACGGTCATTGCTCATTGCACTTCATTTGCACGACGTTCAGTCTACGGCCGTTTGGGTTCCACATTTGAACTGGGAAACGCAGTTCCTGTTTACATCTTAAGGATGTTTTTATATGTTTCCACCTCAAAGGCCTTTAGACAAAGAAGAATAGCGTCAAACTCAAATCTTATTCAGCTATTTTTATTCACGTTTATTTTAAGAAGGCTCCACGTGAGAAACGCAGTCTAAGAACTATAACTGAATTCATGTTCAAAATGTTTTAAAATACAAGCTATATTATTATTGTAGATCGCAAACCAAATATTTTGAACTCAGTACTGAATGTCCACAAGGACATGAATTATCTTGATAATTGTTACTCAATATCCAGGGTATTTGACTCGCAAGTTTTCAACTTGTTGGAAAAGAAAGAATAGTTTAACATTACACTTCAAAGGTTTTATCGTGTGTTGTTGTTGTTTTAATGTAGACGTCATAGGGTTTTTATCTTATGTAAATAGGTTAATATTTATCATGAGATTTATATAACTGCCTGTTTTCCAAGTTCTTTGTACAGCTGAGGATGACGCAAAAATGCGTCGAAACTAGTCCTGAATAAATTTAGTACGTTGTAATTACATCTACATAACATTATTATTATATAGAATAGCTGGACCCTAAAAAGCTTAATCATTATAAACGCGTTTTTAAACGCTTTAAAAGATGCTTTTATTATCTCTCGCACTTTCGAGAGATTGATTATTTTTCTCGTCTTTGGTACACTCAAAGTAACGGTATCCCATGAATCTATAACCTAGATATTCGATTTTCTTTCCGCTGTCAATTCCATTGTATGTTTCTGTTACTTTTATTATTTGTGCTCGTCAAATTTTTCTTTATATTTCTTGATCTCTTGATAGCGAAATGTATCACCTGCATGATGGGTGATTATCTTGTTTTCACGTTATTGGATTGTGTTCTATATGCGCCTTGATATTCTACGTAAATATTGCTACATGTCCTCTCGGTTATATGCAATCGATGTTTGTGCATGTGTGTTCCTTGTGTTGATTTTCCCTTTCTCTGTCATTCAAAATCAATGTCAGTGCTGGGCTTTACTTGTATTGTATGGGATAGACACTGTTGAAGTTTGAGGGTACTTAAGTGATTGCTGCTCCTATTTCGGAAGGGATAGGATAATTATATATATATATATCGTGCGCCTTTTGAACATATTCATTTGAGCATTTGACTTGTGAATTGCTCTTGTTTGTGACCGTAGGTGAATGTGCGTGACCACCAATTTTCATTCGGTTCTAGCTCTTTAGGCATGTGTGCAAGTGCGTGAGTGTGTGTAGACGAGACGGGGCGTATATCAACTATGGGTTTTCCCTAGATTTTTATTCTGATTTCCTCTTTATTGCTGGCGTGTTTCGCCCTTCTTTTCCCTAACCTCCTCCCATTACTTATTTGGTATTTGAAATAAAGGATGGCGAGCATGTTTGTCTCAATTCTAGTTCTCTTTTATTTTCGTGAGCTCTGCGCATGCTTAATATTTGGCCCACTAATTACCTATTCGTGGTTGGCTTTGATCATTATTACTTAACTACTCCTTGGTTATTTAAAACAATCTTATTGTGCGTGGCAGGTAACATTTGAGTTGGGTTTTATGTATGTGATGAATATCTCTTGGAAAGATTTACTCCATTTTCGGGATTTATAATCCAAGTCGTGGGTTATTGTTGTGTTGAGATGAAAGTAAAACACTACTACTACGTAAGTAAAGCTATTATTTTGTGAGTAGGCCCTCACCATATGAACATGGTCTACGTAAAGGTGACATGAAAATAAAGTCTTATGTGAGGAAGAACTATATATGTATATGTTTGAATTTTCCTATTTTGAGTCATTAACCTCTTCTCCTGATTTTTAAAATAAATCTTCCTTTTAATTATTTCTTGGTTTGTATTGTATGTATACTGGCCTCTTATGCTTGTTTCCTATGGCCTAGGAGGCCCATCTCGATTTCATGACCCCTTCGCTGGTCATTTCCAGTCACGGTCCAAAAGCCAACCTTTTGGTATCATGATTACTGTTATGGCAACTTTATTTCCACCGCGCACTCTAATCTTCATGATCATGTTTCTCCTGGGCTGAGTGTATCATTATATCTTCACGGAAATTTTTTTTTTGTAGTAGAGATTCATATAATTTGTGGATATGGGTGCCTCAGCACAGATCATCGTGCACAGTTGCTCCAACCATTGATAAATCGTTCAATGAAACACCATTGTCAACTTAGAAAGAATCCTGAACTTAGTTATTGAACTTATCTCCTTTATGATACCATGGTTTGGCATGTAAAATGGTGGGGATGCGTCATCAGGAAATACCTCTTCCTTCTCATCGACTAGTGATTAATGACCCAACATTTCATACTGTAGCAAGAACTCCTGATACCATTCCTTCATGTCTGGTTGGTAGTTACATTGCCGTCCACATCTAATAAACTTGTATTTCGCATTGAATCACCAATGATCTGCATTTAGAGCTGTCACCAGGTGGCAGATTCCCTATCAATTGTTTACCTAGGTTTTTCGTGAACGTTTACAAAGAACTTAGACATTTATCGAACATATTCTTAGATAATTTGTTGTTAACCCTTACTCCTCGTCCTATAAATGAATATTTGCCCCAATTCGTCCTCTTGAATGTGTACTTTACCTTCATGTTATGCTCCTTACTACTTTCAAAAGCTCCACGCAAACTTATTCGTCTACTAATGTCATTCTACGCCATCGCTTCACTGACAGCTCGAAACTTAACGCATAGTCGAGCAGTTCGTCTCCTTACTCCCAAGTCTTCTCAGCCAAAAGTTTGCAACATTTTTGTAACACTACTCCTTTATCGGAAATCACCCACGACAACTGTTCTGCTTTTCTGAGCACCTTCTCCAGTTCTCAAGTCAAGTAGTCCTGGTGAGGGTTCCATACTGAACCCATGACCTTTGTGCCCTAAGAACATTATGCATAAATTAACAATTAAACTAAAAGTTGGATTCTTGATAGCATGGATTTGACACGTGACGAGGGGGTGATTACCTTCGGTCCCACGCTCTGGTGTACGTGACGTCAGCCACACGTGTCAACGGCGGAAGAATCTCAAGTCATTTTTGTGAACTATTTCAAAGCGCGTGTACATGGCGTGACCCAAGCCAAGTCAAAAAAATATATAGCCTATCAAAGGGGGTCAATCATCTCACAAATCGAACCCGTAAAAATTGTAAATGTCCATGAACACTACCGCCAGAAATGTAGCAAGCATGTAGTCACTTTCAAAACTCTTGAAATTACAGTTTAGTTAAGTCAGAAAATTTATAGAAATTTTCTTGGCGGCAAAGGGAGAGATCCGAAGAGAGGGGGTAACTGCTATAAATATGAAGGGACGCCATGACGAAGTCTCCTTCTCCGGCATTTGTGATACAAAGCGGACGAAAAATTGTTGAGCTGCTCTGCGAAATCAAACCAACGAAAGTAGACTGAGTTCAACTGCAGATTTTAGCCATTGTGGCTAGGTCTTGTCTCCATGAGGAGATAGTTTTCTTGAGTGAAATAATTGTACCAGATAGGACGGTCAAAGTACTGAATAAATTCTAATGTGATTAAGTAATTCGTGTGCGGAAATAATTATAGTCCATCGTGTGCGCTCAGCAAACAAGTGAAGGGTATTTTCTTTTTTTAAATGCTTTATTCCAGGAAACCTGAAGAAACATAATGATTTGTAAAGCCATGAATGTAAAAATGGCTAAATAAAATGCCAGGGTCGCAGGTGAGCCCTATGGCGAACAATGGTGTGACTACATGAGGTAGGTGACTTTCCATCTTACTACCTCTTATATCTTGTCTCATGATCTCTAAAAGTGTATTTGAATGGGGATATACGACGCAATGGTCACCCCTACTAAGTTTTGTAAATGTGAGAATACGACTAAAAGAATCAGTTGTTTCATTTTCCACTTGGATAAAAATTTTGAAGTCTTGCGAGTGCCGTATAATGTTGTAAAAAGTTATTGAATGGGGTTCCGAAGTGATATCACGTCCAATGTTGATCATCATCCGTATGAGTGTACTGCCTATATTTTGTGATGCCAAATTAAGATGTTCAGTCGACGTAAAATTTTTTCTGTCTGCAATTTGACGTTAATAATTTAGGAATCCATGGTTACTCATTTTCAATCGAGTGGAAGCGCGCTGTCGGGTGAGAATCTAGGGTGATGAATTTGGTCACGGAGATAAACGTTTTTCTAGGCCCATTTTGAACTGTGTCTGACTGACAATAAAAGATCTAGTAGAATGTTTCAGTAATTTTCTCGTAAAAATCAAGTTATTAAATACGATCTCATTTATGCGAAGTTATTCATGAGTAATGCATTGTGCCATATTAGACGTCGAGATTTCTAGTGAGGATTTTATTCCAGTTCTTTGTCGATGATAAGTGTGGAGCTGGGAAACAGGGGTTAGTTTTGTTGATATGAGATTTGTGAATCAGGTTGGACCTGTCATTGAAGCCGGGACACGGAAGACCGAGGAATGTTTTTTATGGGTTGAGATGAGATGTGCGAATCAGGTTAGAGTCCTGTCATTGAAGTCGGGACGTGATAGCCCGAGGAATATTTTATAATGTTGGGAATGGAAAGAAATTCATAGAAATCCATAGCGGTATTAATTGGCGACGCGTATAATTAGTGTGGGCATCTTGAAGCTTAATCTGTGCATTTTGTTGGTTAGAATATCGTATTTGTTTAATTTTGTCGGCAGAGTTTAAAGAGAGCATTTTGAGAAGCCAGTCAACTGGAATAAACCAGGTGTTTCATGTTACTGCCAAGCGAACTTGGGGACGAGAGGCCTCAGCTGTGTTAACGGGACAGGCGTGGAATTGAGATTGTACTGTATTCTCGGCCGGGGAAAACGTTAAAATGCTGGATTTAGTTGAAATTCATAGCCGGTAATGATCTGAGTATTGTGAAATACTGTAAAATTTGTTTAATTGGGGACGTAATGAACATTTGAAATCACGAACTTTGAGTATAAGGAACAGAGTAACCAAATTAAGGGTTGTCCAAAATATAGAGCGATGGTTGTGATGATCGGTTTGTCTGTGAGGGGTGTGCAAAATTCATAAATGGTATGACGAGAGATGACATCGTAATTATATGGCGAGTTGTTTGGTTTGTACGTAGATTATTAGGATATCCAAGTGTTAATAACGGTTAGGACTAGATTAGATTTTATAAGTGTGAGATCAGGAGACAAGATACATAACTGGACATGAATTATGTAACAATTCTTTTCCAGCCAGATAAACATCACAAGATTGAATTTACATCACAGCTGCGTAGGAATTTGTGAAGAAACCAGAGTCCGCGGAGATAAAATTTGTTGTTTGTTAACATTTCGTCAAATCATTTAAATTTATTAAATTATTAAATCCAGTGAAACCGCATTTTGAAATAACTTTAATCAAGCGAATAACTTGGAGATGCATTCTGGAAATTCTAGTTTGTTTTTCTGGGGGAATATTTAAATATAAAGTAACGATTTAGGGGACATATCCGAAGGAAATGGATTTTACTGCCACAAAGTTTGTGAACATTGCTATTGTTGTAATTATTGAACTTTGATTGATTGGGCAGTGAATGTGCTGGGGATAGTAAAGTGGAAACTTTGGTCATCAACCGATGTAACTTAATTGTGTTTAGCCTTCAGCCTAGAAACTTGGATGGTCAGGGGGTCATCAACCCCAGTGACTTGTATTAGGGCCATATGCCATTGTAGCATCATTTCCTTGCGGTCATCATCCACAATGACTTTAAAGTAACTTAGAAGATTAGATGTCGGTCCATGACATAGACGCAGGTCGCATCGATTCAATTAAGGGTCCATGCCGTAGAACCACTGTGTGGCACACACCGATTGGACGGCCTTAATTACACCCAGAGTCCAGAGTTCGTGTTACGAGGGCTGGACCATAACGAATCACTATGATGGTACATGTGGTCTCACATGGAAGCCGAATTTAAGGATTTCCAGACTTTCCTTTCTTAATTGATTAATAATTGAGACAATGGTTTCTAGTATGAATGCCCGTCAGGCAGTTACGTTAAAGTCTCACACCAGTGTTCTGACGTTTATGTAAAAATGATTGTGGTGTCCAGTGGACACAACTGACTTCTATGATACCGTTGACATATCAGATTGCTTCAGTATTTTCCTGAATAAATAGGAATCTTTTAAACAGACCTTTCATTCCAGTAGATAGATTAGAATTACTGAACCCTACCTTTACCTCAGCAAGTGACGAAGAACCCGATACGACCCAAGAGACAGATCTCATGAACTTTGCTGATAGGCAAGAAAGGTAGGTATCCCTCTATATGGACCTAAAGGGTTCAATACACTAGAACCATACTATAATTTTCGGGTCTTACCAGATACTTATTCTCTCTCTCTTTTACATCCTTACTACAACCCCTAAATACTGTCATGACCATGGTGAGACATCTGTAACAATTGATTTAGAACCTCGTTATATGATTACTCCAAATAAGACCATTCCTTGTATTAAAACATAGGTACCGGTATTTAGAATGTTCCGCGTGAACGACTATCACGTCATCAATACAGTAATTAAAAGTGAGAGAACTTCCCCTCTTGGTGAAACTTACTGTACAACTTGACTTTTCATCCCATTTACCATCATTCCATTGTCCGCGCTCAATCTCACAACATTGTCTAGGTCCCTCTGCAATAGCTCACAGTCCTGCAACTCATAGACTACTCAGTACCGTATAACATCATCGGCAAATAGCCTTATATGGGATTCCAGTTCGTTTCTTTGCTATTGGCTTTAAGTCGCACCGACACAGATAGGTCTTATGGCGACAATGTGACAGGAAAGGGCTACGACTGGAAAGGAAGCGGGCATGGCCTTAATTAAGGTACAGCCCCAGCATTTGCCTGATGTGAAAATGGGAAACCACGTAAAACCATCTTTAGGGCTGCCGACAGTGGGGTTCGAACCCACTATCTCCCGAATACTGGATACTGGCCGCACTTAAGCGACTACAGCTATGGATCTCGGTTCCACTTCTTTACTCATATCATGGAGATTGATATATATATGTGGGTCGAGTCATAAGTCATGGCAACTACTTTTTTCTCGCGAACAGGAGATAACACGGAAAATCTAAGATATACATCTGGAAATATAGGGCATGTACTTATGCACAGTGTCTGAAGACAAATTCGGACTTCAGGAGATTCTCGTAGGAAAGTGACAGAACACAGGCCATTGGTAAACATTGTTTTATTTTGGTATAGACAGCAAAAACACAAGACTACGTACAAAGGACAGGTCTCCACTGGTTACAGACCTTCGAAATAATCACCCAAGGTTTCCACTGTGCGTTGCCAGCGGTGGGGCAGGCCTTGAATACCATTCGCTGCATGTGTATCGCTAACGTGTGACACCTCTCTCCGATATGCTGTTACGATGTCCTGTTTGTTAGCAAACCGTTGTCCACGTAATGGCTTCTTGACTTTGGGGATTAGATAATAGCCACATGAGCTCAAATCAGGCGAATAAGGTGGCTCCTGCTTGTTGACTTCCATTTTGTGACGCTCTTACTCACACACTGAACATGGGGGCATGCTTAGACACACACTGTTGTTTACATACACCATCTAGTGGCATCATACGCAAGTACATACCGTACGTTTCCAAATGCATATCTTAGATTTTCCGTGTTTTCTCCTGTTCGCGAGAAGAAAATTGTTGCCATGACTTATGACTCGACCTACGTATAAGAAAAAAATACTGCCCTGCGTGACTCCCCTCTTAACCATTACAGAATCAGATAACACATTTTTGTCTAGTCCAATAGCCCTCACTTTCGTTAACTGGTTCGATACAAGGCAGTTCGTGTTTAAGAACGGTTATTCAACTGAAGCTCAACTTGTAGGATTCCAGCAATTTGTAGCAGACATCTTGGATTCAGGAGGTCAAATTGACTGTATCGCGATTGATCTAAGGCATTTGATAGGGTAGACCATGGGAGACTACTGGCAAAAACGAGTGCAATTGGACTAGACAAAAGAGTGACTGAAGGAGTGGCTAAATTTCTAGAAAACAGGTCTCAGAGAATTAGAGTAGCCGTAACTTTATCTGACCCTGTTATTAAGAGGGAATTCCTCAGGGCAGTAATATTGGACCTTTACGTTTCCTTATATATAAAAATAAAAAAGTAAAGTAGACTCGTGTCCTCATACCGAAGTGGTACAGCTCTTTTCAGACACACCCCGAATGGAGGTGAGTCGCATGTATCATTTTAACCCGATACGAGGCATCCTACCATTCTTACATTTCTGACATTACCTGGAATCGAACCCGGACCCCCGGGGACGGCAGCTAATAACACTAACCGTTAATCTACGGCAGCGGAGTATATACAAGGTTATTCACCTAAGATAATTCACGGAAATAACGAGTAAACAATTAAAGATATCGGTATTCTGTTTTCATATTCGTAAATGATATCCAGGGGCTTGTAAAATATTGTGCTACTTATTTTCATGGGGTGATTAATAATCGAGATATTGATACTAACTCCATATTTTTAAATGGAACGGCACGAATACATACGACTGGCCTAAAAGTTCAACTGCGTACAAGTTCAAATATGTACAGTAAGTATTTTCAAAATCGGACAGTTACTTTTTGAGATGTCTATAAAAACCACACTTGGGCTTTTGCCTTCCGCATCAGACTGCGTGCGATCGGCTAAGGACGTATTGGCACACAAGTTGTTTCCTGGCATTGATTTCAGCCACAGAACGAATACCTACTAGACATGTATTGTAAACTATCGTATATATAATGTGATGTACCGGCACATACCATGGGTGTGCAATGTTATTGTGTGACTGCCAAACACACAACGGGGAAGGGAGATTAAAGTTTTTTCTGTCTTGTTTTGAAATCCATGTGTAACGAGGTTGCGCTCAGTTTGACGTTCTTCCCCACGGATTGGAATGGGAAGGACTTGGAAAGAACGTCGGCCGTGGCCTATATCAAAGGTACCAAAGTATTTACTTTATTCCTTATAAAAACATCAACCTTCCCTGTCCTGTCATAAGTTCGCCTGTCATACGCACTTTGCAAACCATCACATGTGTACGATATGCTTACATGCCTGGTATACATACTGTGGCTGAAATCACACCCAGGAAACTGCTTGCGCTTCAATATGTCCTTTCCCGACTGCACGCCGTCTGATGCGGTATGCAAAAACGCGCATGCTATTCTTTTTGATATCTCCAAAACTAACTGTCCGATTTTGAAAATACTTAGATATCTGAACTTGTACGCAGTTGAACGTTTAGGCCTTAGGCCAGCTGCATGAATTTGTGCTGTTCCATTTAAAAATATAGAGTTAGTATTAATATTTCTGTTATTAACCACCCCATTAGAATAAATAGCACATTATTTTACAAGCCCCTGGGTATCATTTTACGAATATGAAAACAGAATACCGATTTCTTTAATGGTTTAACGTTATTTCCGTGTAACATCTTAGGTGAATAACCCTGTAAAAATGATATGCGTAAAGAAGTGGAATCAGAGACATGGCTTTTTGCGGATGATGTTATTCTATATAGAGTACTAAATAAGTTACAAGTTTGTGAGAAATTGCAAAATGAACTCGATAATATTGTGAGATGGACAGTGCGAAATGATATGATGATAAACAGGGTTAAAAGTCAGGTTGTGAATTTCACAAATAGGAAAAGTCGTCTCAGTTTTACTCGTAATTACTGCATTGATATAAGAAAAGGTCCTTTTGGGATCATTGTACGTAGCTAGGTGTTAATATAAGGAAACATCTTTATTGGGGTAATCACCTAAATGGGATAGTAAACAAAGGGTACAGATCGCTGCACATGATTGTGAGAGTATTTAGGGATTGTTGTAAGGATGTGAAGGAGAGAGCATATAACTCCATAGTAAGACAACAATTAGAGTATGATTCTATTTTATGGGACCTTCAGCAGGATTACTTGATTCGAGAACTGGAAAAAATAATCCAAAGAAATGTAACTCGATTTGCTCTGGGTGCTTTCCGACAAAAGAGTAGTGTTATAAAGATGTTACAAAGTTTGGGCTGGGAAGACTCGACTAATTGGTATGTTCCGAGCTGTCAGTAGAGAGATGGCGTGGAATGACATCAGAAGATGAATAAGTTTGAGTGGTGTCTTTAAAAGTGGTAAAGATCAAATTATGAAGATAACGCTGGAATTCAAGAGGAAAAATGCAGGCAAATATTTGTTTATATGAAGGGGAGGCAGAGATTGGAATTACTTACCAAGGGAGATTTTCAATAAATATCCAATTACTTTGCAATCATTTAAGAAAAGGATAGAAAAACAACAGACAGGGAACCAGCAACTTGGGCGACTGCCCTAAATGCAGATCAGTAATGATTGAATGATTGATTGATTAATCTCCCATGATCTTCCCTATCAAAAGCCTAGGATTGGTGAAAGCGAAATGACCTCCTGAATGGTGGGATCCTACAAGTTGAGATTCACTGGAATAGCTTCTCCTAAACCTGAAATGACTTCTATCAAATCATTTCGTAATTTCGCAAACGTGCCTAACATGCAACAGCAGCGCTTTATGTTTTTCACCCTTTCCCTTGTACACGGGCGCAACTATTGCAATTCTCCATTCATATGGTATAGCTCCTTAGTACAATTAGTAATCAAATAAGATATGGCACAATATCCCAACCCATTGCCTTTAAATGTCCCCAGAAGTCGTATAAATGCCAGCTACATTTCTAGCTTTCAACTGCAATTTCCCCATGTCTCATATCAAACGTATGGTAATGCCTAACAGTCCTACTTTTAGGACACTCCTTTCTATAACATTCATTTTTAACTACTACAAAAGCAGCTTTATGATCACATATATGATCCATCACTCCAGATTTTGACAGAGCTCATCTGGTTTATCAGCCCCACGTCTAGAATATTTTTACCTCAAGTTGGTTCCATGACTTTCCGATTCACCTGTCCTTCCCATATTAACATATTCACCATTTGTTGGTCATGTTTTATGTCATTCAGATTCCCTTCTCAGTTAACATTTGGCAAATTCAGATCAGCCGCTACAATATTGTTTCTGTCAAAGGATCTCTTTAATGAGTTATGATTCTGTTTCAATTGTAGTCTAACGTCATACTGACCATTCTCTAGACGACGTGTGTTTTGTAGGAAGTAGGTTTTACACGCTTTCTCTTCCTGATTAAGTGTTCTACTTGAAAATTCGTCTATAACCCAGATTCGCTCCATCAGTCGATGTAACGTGTGTGTCTGTACGAAGTGAGCTGACCTGTACGTTTGCTACCGTGAACATATGACTGATGGATTTCCCCAGCAAGTATGTAGCCTGATTGTGTGCTTTGCAGGACTGGCAATCCCTCACATTCAAACTTCCCTTCTAACATAATACACTTAATAAAATGGAAATTGCAACACCATGAAGGCATTAGTCGCTTGTGTTGATTTTCAAGATACGGAACGATGCTATGTACGTATGTAAACGATCAAAGTTTCAGACCCATTGGATTGTTGCTACAGGTCTCCCCACGTATTTGGTCGCGGAGGAATCAACTCCAGTATACGGACTCTGGTGTAGCGTAGTTGACATGCAGTCTGTGCAGTGAAGTGTTCCCTGTCAAACATGCCTCGACGACAGAGAAGAGCATGCTATCAACAACTGTCGCCGTTTGAGAGGGCTCGGATAATTGGGCTGTGTGAGGCTGGATTATCGCTACGGACTGTCGCTGCACGTGTTGTCCGACAGGCATCTACGGTACAACGTGTATGGCAGCAGTGGTCAAATGAAGGTACCCACACTCGTAGACCTGGCACAGGCCCAGCGCGACAGACAACTGTGAGAGAGGATCGCCGCATCATTCGGATGGCCCGTATGGAACCCCATGCAACAGCAGCGCAAATTCGAGCAGCTGTGGCACCCCACGTTACACAACAAACAGTTGGTAATCGCCTGCCTGGAGCTGGCTTACGAGCCCGTGTCCCTGCAGAAGGTGTTCCATTGACCCCACAACAGCGACGTGTAAGGCTGGCCTGGTGTCGAGAAAGAGCGATGTGGGTCGACGAATGGCATACGGTCGTCTTTAGTGATGAATCGGGCTTCTGACTTGCCCGCAGTGATCGCCGGATTCATGTGCGCCGACGAACCGGGGAGAGGGTCCGCCCAGATCTTATTGTCGAGAGGCACACAGGGCCAACACCAAGCATTATGATCTAGGGAGCTATTGGCTTTAATGTGAAATCACAATTAGTGCTTATTGAGGGCACTATGACTGCTCGACAGTACGTTGATAGGGTACTCAATCCAGTGGTTGTCCATATGATGGCGAACATTGCTAATGGGATGTTTCAGCAGAACAATGCCCGGGTTCACACTGCACGCATCTCCAGAGAAGCTCTCCACGACATCACAACCTTAGAATGGCCCGCCAGATTCCCGGATCTCAGTCCTATTGAGCATGTGTGGGACATGATGGGTCGACAACTGGCCAACCGTGCTCAGCAATCCACAACTCTGGAACAACTGACCCGTGCAGTGCAGCAAGCATGGGCCACAATTCCTCAGGAAACGATCCAGGGCCTTATTGACTCCATGCCTCGACGAATTCATCAATGTATTGCAGCTCGAGGTGTATTAATTGTTGTCCAAACTTGCGGTCAGAGGGACCTGAAAGTATAATCATCGAAGCACAACCGAACATTCGTCTTGCATGTTCAATTGCAGCAATGTAGCACTACTCCTTATGGGGGTTGCAATTTCCATTTTCTTCAGTGTATCAAACAACGTTTCTGCCCCAATGAATAGGTCGACATCATCAGGCTTGTTAAAATTTTCATCGGAAAGTCTTACACCAGTGGGGGGAGGTCCACTTAGAGATGCCAATGTGTACAGTACATATATGATTAGTAACTTGTGATAGAATCAAACACATTATATTCGTTTGGTAGCTATTGTATATGGAGCTTAATTCCAATTGAACAATATGGGCGACGGTTGATGGTACATTGTTAATACCCATTATTGGTATTTGATTCCTTGTCTGAAGTTGAGATAAACATAATTTTTCTAACAATGCCTCCTGTGACGAAATTAGATTGCAAACCACTTTCAGGAAGAATACGGCGTGAATGTTGACAGACCTCGTTGCCATTGACCTTCACTTTAATTGTTCTTAACAGTACACACGGTTTGCTATGTGTCTTCTTAAATGTAAGACAAGAACCCCTTGTATTGTTGTCCACCTGGAGTGATTCCTGACTGCGATGTAACAAAGAGTGGTGCCACTTGCCACATACTCTACATCCGCTGGATCAGCATTGTTTTACTATGTGATCATTACAAGACAATTTATACATCAGTTATGGCGTTTACCTTTTCATACATCGCAGCAGTCAGTGAAGCTCTAAAGTCTGGACACTGGTGGACAGTATGGGAATTATTACATACAACACATTAATCCTTAACACTAATAAACGATCGTGATTGGCTCTTGGTAAGACTTGCCCTTCCGTTGTCTAAAAACATGTATACTTGCTGCAATTTGGCAAATGCCAAACTAAAATGTGAAGCTCCCACTCGTTGCTTGTTACAATATCCAGCCTTTGCAGTAAAACATACACAATAATTGCATCCCGGATATCTTTATCCCGCTTCATAAATTTTAGCGTCTTCTCGTAACATGTACGAAGAGGTCACAATTGACTTATGCTCTCATATAACATGGAAGGTAGTTTCATTATATTTTCAATATGTTTATTAAAAATTACAATATAATTATCGCATCTCTCAACCAGCAATTCTCAAGCCATATCAAAGCTTTCTTCACTTAATTGAATGTGCTGAATAACTCTCCTATCATCTCCCTTTATAGCACTTTGCTAATAATGGAGCTCTGAATATTAGGAATAGTTGTATTTTTACTAAAAAAAGGGACATACAATTCTCTTTCAATGTAAACCATTCCTGAAATTGGTCAGTAAAATTAGGAATAAACATTTGTGGTAGCTTAACCATAATTGATGGATCCGAACTAATGCACTGGTTACATTCTTCACTGAAAGGTGGAGTAATCTAACGGCATTACATTACCTATCTTCCATTTGACCCCGCTTATTTTCATCATATGTCACTCACTGAGCTTCTATAAGTTTAATCTAACTTCTAAGTGAGCAGGTTATCATCGTAACTAACACACTGTGGTAAATGTGGATTTTGTAGCTGCCCGAAATCAAAGAAGTTACTTAACCTTACCTTCAGCCATGTTAAATTTCAAATGAGTAGGTTTACTTGGAGACATATCAATTTAGGACATATTTCAGGAAGGGTATCGCCTGTCTTTCATTGCTGAAGTCTGTTGCGTACTGGAATTGTTGCATCTGCTGCCTTCATCATTCTACATCACGACACATAGGTTAGTCACATAAGTACAGTTTTCTGAGTCCTTGTTCCTACTCGTACATCACAGCCACTTACAGAATTTATAATTATTTAAAACCTCCTTATTTACCGTCAACATCCTGGGAGCCCCGTGGAATGGTCACACATCATAAAGATTCATTTTCTGCCACATGGCACTCACCGCGACTACACGTGGTTAAGAATTCGACGTAATATTCATTCGTTACATGAAAACATGTACGTTAGTACCAGTGTAATGATGTATTCCGGTCTATAAGTTGCAATTCAATCTTCTGGCGAACTGTATAAAACCGATGGGCACGGTTTGGTGTCCGGCACTTTGAGGAAAAACACGAAATTATTGAACAGCAACGTAAAACATATAAGTACCAACCTACATATACAAAAATACCACTACCGACACAACAATATAAAATGTCCTCCCTGAACACTGTGCAATCTTAGTTTTGGAACTATATACATTTCATTAAAATGTTGTAACGTATTACATTCATTTCTTTAAATCAAACAACACATCAAGAATTATCTCGGATGAAACCATCTGCGGATAACACATTAGAGAACCTAGTTTCATCATCGTTAATGGGGGACGATGACCTAGATGTTAGGCCGCATTAGACAACAAGCATCATCGTCATCATCGTTAATGGTATAGACAACCAGGAACTACACTGATCATCTTCTTAAATTAAGGAGAAATGAAATACTAAGATCTCCCAAAACACTAAAGGTTATCGGTATACTCCGAGAGAAAATGAAATCCCAATACGAAGAATGACTTGTGCTATATTCTGATGGCATGTTTGTACATCTGCGAGACACCACCTATTCACATTTTGGCGCTAGTCGACGAAGAGTGATGCCAGTAGCACCACTAAAGGTACAAGAAAGCTTGCTTTAAATATGCGCCGTACACTTCGTAAGCGTTAGTCGTCGTCCAGTGTTGACGTTGTGTGGTAGGTGTGAATCAAAAATGCCTTTAAGGACACGAAGAAGACTGTATCAGCAGCTTATTGAGTTTGAACAAGGCCGTGTAATAGAGCTACGAGAAGGTGGATGTTCTTTCCGTGATATTGGTAACAATGATTACGGAGAGGCGCTGTCTCCAGAAGACCGCGGTCCGGCCGCACCCGGACCACTACAGAGCCGGAAGATCACCGAATTCGCCGCATTGCTGTAGTGGATCGTACCGCATCTACAATAGACACTAGAAATTTAGTTGGCACTAGAGCGACAGAGTGAACTGTAACAAATCGATTATTTGGGGGATAGCTCCGAGCCAGAGGCCCTGCCACTAACTCCGAATCACTGCCATCTGCGACTTCAGTGTTATAAATCTAGAGATCACTGGAAGGTCGAGTGGAGAACTAAGCTGTCTGCGGCGTCGACACACTGGACCTATACCAAGAGTGGTCTTTGGAGCGCTTTCCTTTGACAGCTGGTGCACTTTCGTCATTATCCCAATAACCTTGATAGAGGATATCTATGCCAGGTTGATGATTGAACCGGTTGTGCTGCCATTCATTCGCAGTATTCAAGGGGGTGTTTTCCATTAGGATAACGCTCGAGCTCATAACCCTGCTCTCAACCAACGTGATCTGCAGAGTGTCGACCAGTTTCCTTGGCCTATGCGATCACAAGACCTTTTGCCAGTTCAGCACGTATGGGAGATTATGGACGACAAATCCAGCGTCATCCAATACCAGCATTAACCATTACTGATGTGACTGGCCAGGCGCAACAGGCGTGGAACTCCATCCCACAAAATGACATAGGGCACCTGTACGACACAAAGCATGCTCACATGCAAAATCGTGGGGAGTACAGCGGTTATCAATGTACCTTCAAGTCACATGTCACAGGTATTCTCGTGCAAACTTGAAGGTGTGATGGGGAAACTTTAATCAAGTAAATATGTTACTTAGCCCTTTCCTGGCCAAACTATTTAAGAAATGAATTTTTGAGAACTAAACATGATTTTGTAGTGATGGGATGTCAAGGAATGAGAGGCTATTTTTTAAAAAAGTTTCAAACACTGGAACTGTGAAAAAAAATGTGGGCTGTTAGTATGCCTACGTGACACAAATGTGGGAACTATACTTCCCAATAACCAAACACTAGCACACACAAATCAGGACATAGAATGTGAATATGTGCACTCATCTTATACACCACAGAAGTATAATTAATTTACATCGAGGATTGTGGCGACGTTTAGTAAATTCACAGAGGCTTGCAGACTGAACGCTGAAGGCCATAACAGTCTATAATGATAATGCATGTGTGCATACAGCTGTAACCATCATTTCAGGTAGAATAAGGGGTGTGCAAAGTGAAAGCCAAACGAATAATACATCCACAATTATATATTGGAAAGGTAATCTGAACACATTTATTTGTCATGAAACAAGCTACTAATACTTTACATTTTACTTTTCATGGAATTTCTGGAACTCAGTAGCGTAATAAAATTAAATAAAATAAAATAACAAAAGAATTCTGGATATGAATAATCATGGCAAGATTTACATAAATCCTATTTATTTACCTATACTGAGACGAAAAAATGCTCAATCTATGTCCGAAACACTACAGAACAATTTATGAAAACTTAAACAGCTTAGAATTACTAAGATCGATCTTTCTGGTGCAGAAAATCACTTCACTTCCGAAAAATGCACGCTCGTGGCAGCCATTACATTACACACATGTAAACAAACACATCCACCAACCTAGGAACTGCAAATATACCACAGCAGATTTTTCTAGATATTTTCTGATGTCCACACCAGATAGCAGCACAAATCAAATGTGGGAATCAGGTTACCCAATTGCCCAATAGCGGAAAAAGAGTTAGTGGGAATTATATCATCCACTGGCCAGGAAAGGTTTAGACAACTGCTTGGCCTAAATTACATTCCTCTAAACTAATGTCTTCTTGATGTGGAATTTCATTTTCCGCCAGACATTCTGCAAGCAGAGGTTAATAAAATCTCTCTCCGGCGATCGATAGACTTCAGAAAACGATCCTTCAGAGCACTTTGTCAAGTATTCAATCGAAATATAAAAGCTGTATCAGAATTTAACTTACCTGAGTAGTGCCATGGGGAATTCCCACAGGCACAACGGAGCGAATACGCTGAGTCTCCGAAATGGCTGCTTGAGTGTATGACAATACTGGAGCATCGTTCAGCGTCGGCCAGCGTTTTCCCAGCACTTCGTCTAGTTCCTCGTGTATCCGTGCCTGAAAATATGAGTTTGTTGTTACTGTTACCATAGACTGTTAATTTAAAACTAATGTAAGAATATGAGGGTGGAGTAGGGAAAATTAAGTTGCTAGATCTTACAGGAAAACTTGAAATCCATTATGTACCTTAAAAACAAACGTAGCCATTACTATAAGATAATTGAGTCCTTCATGAAAGACAAATAAACAATTTCCGAGCAGGGGTGTTTTATATAGCAGTTACAGTTAGCTAGAGCTGGGATGTATATGACACAAAATATGCATAGAATTACCAGACGTCCGAAAAACTTGGACATATCCTACAATACAACCTTCTGTCCGAAGTCCGAGAGGAATTTTTCACAATTCCTCGATGTCCTACTTATATGGAAATCCAAAACATTTAGCTGTTGAAAATATATATTTTCCAGTCACGATAGAAAAAATGAATTCGTAACTTGACCACATGGGAAATTGTTTTGGAGGCGTAATAAAGTTTTCAGGTCCTTATTCTGGTTGTAGCTTGTAAATTTCGGTCAGCGTGATCAACGGTTGATAAGAGTGATATAATCTTATGTTATCGTTGGTGGTGTGACTCGGAGAAGTGAGGGGTGAGCGTTCTTTTTGTTTCATTTTGTGCTTCTAATGATAAGTGGACGAGATATTTTAGTACTAGTACTAGTATGAAATTTGCTATTCCGGGCTGTTGAAAATGGCACAATATCTTCCTGCGTATAATGCATTTGTAAAGTAGGTCTCTTCATTCATTTCTGCTCAATGGGCAGATGAGAGAAACAGATTATTGATACCTTCTGTGAGGAGAATACACACATGGTTTATAAAACACAGTCAGTAACAGCACACAGAACATTTTCTTTCTTTCTTAATCTGCTTACACTCCAGGGTTGGCTTTTCATTCGGACTTAGCGAGGGATCCCACCTCTACCGCCTCAAGGGCAGTGTCCTGGAGCGTAAGACATTGGGTCGGGGGATACAACTAGGGAGAATGACCAGTACTTCGTCCAGGCGGCCTCACCTGCTATGCTCAACAGGGGCCTTGCGGGGGGATGGGAAGATTTTTTTTTTTGCTAGGGGCTTTACGTCGCACCGACACAGATAGGTCTTATGGCGACGATGGGATAGGAAAGACCTAGGAGTTGGAAGGAAGCGGCCGTGGCCTTAATTAAGGTACAGCCCCAGCATTTGCCTGGTGTGAAAATGGAAAACCACCTTCAGGGCTGCCGATAGTGGGATTCGAACCTACTATCTCCCGGATGCAAGCTCACAGCCGCGCGCCTCTACACGCACGGCCAACTCGCCCGGTAAATGGGAAGATTGGAAGGGACAGACAAGGAAGAGGGAACGAAGCGGCCGCGGCCTTAAGTTAGGTACCATCCCGGCATTTGCCTGGAGGAGAAGTGGGAAACCACGGAAAACCACTTCCAGGATGGATGAGGTGGGAATCGAACCCACCTCTACTCAGTTGACCTCCCAAGACTGAGTGGACTCCGTTCCAGCCCTCTTACCACTTTTCAAATTTCGTGGCAGAGCCGGGAATCGAACCCGGGCCTCCGGGGGTGGCAGCTAATCACACTAACCACTACACCACAGAGGCGGACACACAGTACATTTATTTACCGGTCTTCGGAAATATATTCCATTACCAGTGAAATTCTTAAAATTTCATTTAAACCGATCAACCATACACTTCACGTTGATACTATTTTCTATGTTTTAGATCATTATGAAATATTAAGAATGTCACTGTTGATGGAATATAATTCCGAAAACTGGTTTCGATAATTTAAATTTATTGTGTTGTGATGTAGACTGTGTTTTATAAACCACAGCATATGTGTACAGTGTATTATTAGCACTGTTTTAGAAATTAGCTTTGTCATTTTAAGATGACTATAATTCATTCTGTGAACAGTATAACTGGAGTTTCTAACACTTAAACTGCCGTGAGCTTCATGATTATGTTTCAAACAGGCAAGACATTTTGCACCAAGTCAGTATGTGTTCTAAATATGAATGGCGTTTTGCAGTAAAAGTAGAAATTATTTAACCGAGCAGGTGTCGGCTCTGAGGATGGTTTTCCGTGGTTTCCAGATTCACACCACGCGGTTGCCGGAGCAGTGCCTTAATTAGCCTTTTCCTATCCCATCGTCACCATAAGTTCTATCTGTGCTAGTGCAACTTAAAAGCAAATGTCAAAAAAGAAAAAAACGATTTTGGTCCTGCTTTATTTAATTCCAGAATATCGCGCATTAAATATTGCTTACTTTTGCTTTCAGTGTATAATTAACCGATGTCTTACATTTTCGTAAAATGTCCTGCATTTTTGAGAATTAAGTCCTGCCAAACCAAACCCCACGGCGCTACAACCCCGAAGGGCCATGGCCTACTAAGCGCCTGATCCTCAACCCGAAGACCTGCGGATTACAAGGCACGACGAATCCTTTCTGCCTTTATTATTGGATTTCTAGACCTGTGCTACTATCTCACCATCAGACAGCTCCCCAATTGTAATCACGTAGGCTGAGTGGACCTCGAACCAGCCTTCAGATCCTGACCAGGGACCTGCGGGTAAGAGGCAGGCACGCTACCGTACACCGGGGACTGACCAAATACCCAGTCCGCAAAAATAATTTGTCAACCCTAAATATGCATCCAAATATGACCATATAGCAATTTTCTACTTTTTCTGCCACATCCCCATACCTTGGAGTCGCAGGTGCGAACTGTGGTGCACACATAAACTTGTCTCAACTGACGCCAACCCTATGTGGGAAGATACAATATAATCCAATATTGTGTGTTTCTGTGGGGGAAAATATATTCACTGTTGTGTGTTTCTGTGGTGGTTGGTAGTGTGGTTTGTTGTGTGTGGATGAAGAAGAGTGTATTGGAACAAACATAAGCACCCAGCCCCAGAATCACATAAATTAACTAGATGCGAGTAAAATTACAGAACAAGCCAGGCATCGAACCAGGGACGCTCTGAACCGAAGACATCGGCACTGACCATTCAGGCAAGAAGCCGTACGACCTTGCACCAATATATTCCTCCTATAAAGAAGGTAATTAAACGTTAGCCGACAGATCCCTCATGAGTGAGAACAGGTATATACAAAGAATAGAAAATATTTGGAAATCATCAGTATTACTTAGTAATGAACAGGAGCCTTGTTGGGGGATGGGAAGATCAGAAGGGATAGACAATGAAGAGAGAAAGAAGCGGCCGTGGCTTTAAGTTGGGTACCATCCAGCCATTTAAATTCACGGGAATATTTGACTGATGGAATGTGGGAAACCGCAGAAAACCAGTTCGAGGATGGCTGAGGTGGGAATCGACCCCCCCCCCCCCCCCGCTCTACTCAGTTAACTTCCCGAGGCTGAGTGGACCCCGTTCCAGCCCTTGTACCACTATTTCAAATTTCGTGTCAGAGCCGGAATTGAACCCGGTCTCTGGGGGTGGAAGCTTATCACACTAACCACTACACCACAGAGGTGGACTTACACCGTTTTTACTCATGTAATTTTCACTCTCGCGTAATCTTTGCACCAGAATTTTGGAGCGTCATTTATAAAAACGTTCTCGAGTAATTATCACATTTTTAAATGGTTTAAATTTGATGAAAACTTCAAAAATAACAAGTCCAATATTCACATTTACTGGTACTAACGAACGTTATATTTCAACAATGAATTGCGCCGCAAACTGATTTTGGTAACCATATGTACAATATAACAACAAAAAAGCCATGAAAGCACAAAACAAATTTCCCAGTACGAGAAAATAATACTACGAAAAAAGGTGTTTGGGGTTGAGTCGCAGATCCCCGTCATCGTTATGCAACTGTTCATAGTTTCGTGAGCATATTTGTCATTGTGTTCTGTGATGAAAATGAGTGATGCATAGGAGACTGCCGGTAAATGCAACCGTTCAATTTTAAATGCAGAACAAAATGGGAACTGGACAACGGAGAAAAAAAGTTGGCGTTTCAGAAGAAAATGTTCGATATAGCTGAAAACAAAGGAAGTTGTTAATAGCCGCCAAAAGTTCTCGTCGTCAAAAAGTGGAAAATTTCCGGACGACGCCTCTTTTCCCGAGTTCGTCGCCACTGCGACTGACAACGCAACAAACGGATCAATCGGATCCGGAGACCAGTGACGGTAATGATGAAATCTATGGTGCGAAAGAAGTGTAAGAAAGGGGATTCAGAAACAATGGGTGCTGAATCAGCATTTTCCCACGAGGTTATTGACCCCTGGCAAGGTCATTGACCCCTGGCATTTATACATCTCCCCCTGCCAGATGTTGCATAAGAGAGCAAGCCTAACCTCACAGTCACCATCTTGGAGGGGCTTAACCTCAATTTTACGGCTAGATACCCTTCCCGACGGCAACAGTCACCACCTTGGAGTGGCGAGGTAATTTAATTAGCATAACGATCACCCGCATAGCTATATAGATCATTAATTGCACCTCGAGCCATCATCTTCTTCTTCCAATTGTCAGCATTCTTAAGATTACAAAGGGGTAGCTGGACACATGCACTAAAGTCGTGAAGCATTCGGGTGACATATATTTGAAAAATTACTAAGACCCCTCTCATCTAATTAAACTTGGAATGGATTATGAAGTCTATTGAATTATCAATTCCACCCTTACGAATGCTTTACCACAAACATAAAACATACTATAGGGCCTTACATACTAATTCATGAAAAAATCCACGGAATAAATTCGTAATTAATCCATAATCGCAAAAGGCAAAAACACAAGAAATCAAACTAATAAATAAATACCCCATTGAAACACGGATATTGCGTCACTTGCACGTTGTCAAAGTGCATGCTGAAATATTCTACGTTTACTACTTAAGTTTAACGCGACACTTGTGATTTTCATGCTTAGAAGTGTCATGCAATTTATTTATCATTGCTTCGTATAGCCGCGCTGTCGTAAGAGAGTGTCCGACTCCATGGCTAAATGGTTAGCGTGCTGGCCTTTGGTCACAGGGGTCCCGGGTTCGATTCCCGGCAGGGTCGGGAATTTTAACCATCACTGGTTAATTTCGCTGGCACGGGGACTGGGTGTAGTGTTGTCTTCATCATCATTTCATCATCATCATCATCATCACCACCACCACCACGACGTGCAGGTCGCCTACGAGCGTCAAATAGAAATACCTGCACCTGGCGAGCCGAACTTGTCCTCGGACACCCCCGGCACTAAAAGCCATACGACATTTCATTGCATAAGAGGGTACCCGTAGAGATTTAAGCCTCCATCACTAGTCCCTCATTAGCAGATAGTCCTAGGTTCATCTTCCTCGGGGTTGCGTCCATAGTGTCTTGATCCACAATCTCCTACTATTGGAAGATCTGGATGGTCCTTGATTGAAATAAGGCAGGAAAAATGGCGCGTTCTAGTAGAGTATAATCCAATAATGCAGGCACACTGGCGCGTTCTGGTACAGTAGAGTTCTAGATTCGACGAGCACTCAATCACATGTGGACAATGGGAAACTAGTTATTGAAGCACTGTCTATATGCCTTCAGATAACATATATGGCTAGATCCAGTCATAGGCTCGAATGGACGACCCGAGTAGCGGTTGCGGTCTCTGAAGATCACTACTCGACTCCCTTTTGTTATAAAAGGGCACAATTGTAAGCCTTACTTATTCCTACGTGAGCTTCACATGTTCACTGAGGTAACACTTCCTGGCTAGAACTGGTTAGAATGAACATCTCCTATTACTGCACATGTCTTAATCACGGCACAATATTTATTGGTATTCGATAGTCAATGTCTTGGCGTTTATTGGAATTTTAGCCGTTCTTTGAAATTATTCATGTGAGCCGATACTGACTTTACTAGTTCGAATCCAAGCCGTGCGTTTCTGGATACGGGTTCCTTCTGGAAAACGGATCTGGTTCCCTTCCCGCACAACATACTAAGCGCTGTCAATGTTTCGTGGGGCACCCTATATGCATACCGGATGGTTCACCGGCCCCTTATTTTTTCGGATATAGGCAACCTAAATAACGCGTATAATCTGAAGATCATTTAAGTTTAGTTTTATGAAAACCAAATAACTTGAAATTTCTCCTCTGCTACCTTTGTGTGATCGCTGTAAATTGATCCATAGACCTAGCAAAGGAAAAACTACTATACATAATTCTGCATCAAATACTAAGGACCAATCTGCAAACGTGTGATTTATTGCGCCATGAAATAAAACCGGTAAGAGCAATACGAGTCCGCCTCTGTGGTGTAGTGGTTAGTGTGATTAGCTGCCACCCCCGGAGGCCCGGGTTCGATTCCCGGCTCTGCCACGAAATTTGAAAAGTGGTACGAGGGCTGGAACCGGGTCCACTCAGCCTAGGACGGTCAACTGAGTGGAGGTGGGTTCGATTCCCACCTCAGCCATCCTGGAAATAGTTTTCCGTGATTTCCCACTTCTCCTCCAGGCAAATGCCGGGATGGTACCTAACTTAAGGCTACGGCCGCTCTTCCTTGTCTATCCCTTCCAATCTTCCCATCCCCCAGCAAGGCCCCTGTTTAGCATAGCAGGGGAGGCCGCCTGGGTGAGGTACTGGTCATCCTCCCCAGTTGTATCCCCGACCCAGAGTCTGAAGCTCCAGGACACTGCCCTTGAGGCGGCAGAGGTGGGATTCCTCGCTGAGTGCGAGGAAAAACCCAACCCTGCAGGGTAAGCAGATTACAAAAGCACGTGCTCTGTAATGTAAAGAATTTAAATGAAACACTGTTGTAAAACATCACTGAATACTTTGACACGGATTTTAACTTTCGAGGTGGAAAAGCCATACGTAAGTACTAAACCTCTAACATATGCTATGTACGTTGAATTCGTGGCCAAGTCGGTTAAGGGTTGGAGCACAAGGTGTGTGAGTATCGGCAGCGTAGTGGTTCCAATCCAGCATAATGCACATTTTTTGAACGACAGAGGTGCTCCATTTTTATTTGCTAGTTGCTTTACGTCGCACCAACACAGATAGGTCTTATGGCGACGATGGGACAGGAAAGGGCTAGGAGTGGGAAGGAAGCGGCCGTGGCCTTAATTAAGGTACAGCCCCAGCATTTTCCTGGTGTGAAAATGGGAAACCACGGAAAACCATTTTCAGGGCTGCCGACAGTGGGGTTCGAACCTACTATCTCCCGAATACTGGATACTGGCCGCACTTAAGCGACTGCAGCTATAGAGCTCGGTGTGCTCTATTTTAGCGGGGATACACTAATAATTAGGGCTAGGATTTTCATGATGGAGCACATATTTTTTGTAAGACTGGTAAGTTCCTTAAATATATATAAATGCTTGGTATGAAAAAAGTAATCGAATGATAGTACTTTGTTAAGTCATATTTATGCATAAATGGCCATTTCTATGTGATAGAGCAAATTTAGACAATAAATGATCATATTCGTCATATTTTCACTCTTTCAGGTAGTAAAGACTTTTCTCATTCTGTTTCTTTCTTCCGTGTTCAATTGAATTGTTGTATTTCTCAGAACTACACATCGCATTTTGTTTCCTGGAAAATGGTGCGAACCTACCTTCCTCCCCTATTTCTGTGGAATTCGCAATAGAGACTTTACCTTTGCTCAACAGCGAGCAGGTAGCTACTTAAACCTGTCCTTCGTAATCTGGTGTGTCTCAGAGGTTATTGAATCTTGTTGAAGTCGAAAGTGTGTGTTCTGTGTAGTATAGATCAGAAAAAACGCCTAAAGTGAAGCAAAGTATTCGAGTAAAATTACAACAGTTCGTGCCTCAATATGGTGAGAAAGTGTTGGCGAGTGATGGTAAAGTACTGTATTGTAAACTGTGCGATGTAAGAGTAACTGCGGAGAAGTCGTTTAACGTTCAGCAGCATGTGGCAACAGAAAAACACAAACGTGGAGTTCAACGAATCGAAAATGTAAAGACACTACAGCAAATGCTCTTACGAGAATCTTGCCAATCTTATTCACAATTTTGTGAAGAACTTTGTACAGCATTTCTTAGTGCCGACATGCCCTTAAATAAGCTTAATCATCCAAAATTTCGTGAATTCTTAGAAAAATGCGCCGGAAAATCTCTTCCCGATCCATCCACTTTAAGAAAGGACTACATAAGCCGAAGCTACGAAACAACAGTGCAAGAAATCAGACAACGGGTTGCAAATAAGAAAATATGGGTATCAATTGATGAAACTACAGACTCTATGGGAAGATATATTGCGAATGTCATTGTGGGGAATTTGGGAGAAAATGGTCGAGGTGAAACGTTTCTAACAGACTGTGAACAGTTATAAATAGTCATTTTTTCCAACATTAGCAAACTGTTTGACAGATCTATGCGTGCCATATGGACCGAAGGCGTTCAGCAAGGCAATGTACTGCTCCTCGTAACGGATGGTGCGCCTTATATGGTGAAAGCTGCCAAATCATTAAAAGCATTATATAGTAAAATGGTGCATGTGACTTGTTTATCTCACGCCTTACAAAGAGTTGCAGAAGAGATCCGTAGTGAATTCAATGAGGTTGATAAATTGATTGGGTGTGTCAAGAAGGTATTCTTGAAAGCCCCTTCGCGTGTTGCATCATTTAATTTGCTAACTCCAGACATTCCCTTGCCACCTTCTCCCATTTTGACAAGATGGGGATCCTGGATTGAATCCTGCAACTATTACTGCCAGAACTTCAACATTGTGAAAAGTATCATTGATTCATTTGATAGCAGTGAAGCCGCTTCAATTGGACTAGCCCGGGAATTAATGTCTATTTCTGATATTTCAGGTCAACTTTCATATATCAAATCAAATTTTAGTTTTCTTCCTGCTAATATAACTGCTTTGGAGCAATCAGGAGTGCCACTAGTGAAGCAGATAAAACTAGTGAACATAAATGTGAAAAAATTTAATGTTGTTTGTGGTAAAGTGGTGCAAGAAGTATCAACGGAAATGGAAAAGTTGTTCCAAAAAACGAAGGGTATCACACATTGTGTTCCATTTCAATGATTTTGTTGGGTGAAAAGTTTTCTCTTAATCATTTATAATTAGGTTCAAATGATATTGTCCATTTCAAATTTGCTCCTCGTGTGTCAGCTGAAGTAGAACGAAGTTTTTCAAAGTACAAGGCTTTGTTGTCTGAAAATAGGAATTTTTCTGTATTTGAAAACTTGCACAAGGTATTCATTGTATATTAAAACTCAGCACTCATGAACTGAAGATACAGAAGCACGTGAAAATAATCGCAGCATGCTTTGACTATGTACTGACAATTTTAATAAAATAAGAAGCGCATTACAATATCAAATTGCATAGTTTAACTTCTCTTGTGGAATTTATTCATAAATAAATGGTTCGTTGCCATAAAATGACTTATTAATTGATTTTACAACTGGAATTTTACGTGAAATGTAATACTGTTAGGTCATATTTTTATGTTATTATGCATATTTTGATAAATTTTAGGCTACAAGAGCGTGTTTTCTGTGCATATTATGGTGAATTTTAGGTCATAAAATCTCTAGCCCTACTGAAAATGAAAACCTACAACCTGTTTTCCAGTCAGTGACCGGGTCAGGGATGTAATGAATGAATCATATATAGGCTATTATTACGATGGGGTCGCCACTCCCAAAGTGATATATTAATAAGTGATAGACGCTACGAAATGAGAATGGAGTGTGTTGCTGGAATGAAAGATGACAGGGAAAACCGGAGTTCCTAGCCCTAATAACAATCAATATTCTTTTTCCTACAGGTTTTAAGGAATTCGCCCTGATTTGACGTCTTTCCCTTAAGAATGGATACGGGAAGGATTGGGAAGGAAATTGGCCTTGGTGTTTTAATATGGTGCCGTCCCGGCATTTTCCTGGCAGTGAAAATTGGAAACCGAGGAAAACCATTTTCAGGACGGCCAGCATGGGATTCGAATCCACACTCTCCTGAGTCCAACGCATTCAAATAATAATCCACACCTACGAGGTCACATCACAGCAATTATTCATTTCCTCACGATGTATTCCTATGAAAAGTACGTTCAGTTGTTGCTAATTTGTGGAGAAAGTACGGTCGAATTAATATGTATGCCACGTGCTCCGTAATGGTAAAAAGTTAAATGAACACTGTAAAGCATTATTGAAGACTTTTACACGGATATCAACTTCCGATGTCGATCGGCCATACTGAAGTAATAATACATTAGCGAGCGCTTTCTATGTTGTATTTGTGGCTGAGGCGTTTAAGGGCCGGTGACTCAAAGTGTCTGAATATTGGTAACGCAGTGGTTCGATTTCAACCTTACGCATGTTTTTTTTAATTTTTGACCGACAGATCATGTCCCATTTTAACGAACACACAATGTTTATGCTCACTTACCAGGTCACAACAGAGCACATATTCATTCACTCACGATGTATTCCAATGACGAATGCGTTTTTGCGGAAACAAGGCAGAACGTAGTCCAGTCGCAACGTCTCTATCACGAGCGTTTATCTGACAGAAGACTGCCGACTACCAATACGTTCCGAAACCTTGAACGAAAATGGCGGTAAACTGAGACGCTTGGAAGGGTAACGTCCGTTAGAGATGTTCCTATAACGCCTGGTCCAAATGAAGAGGCTGTTTTGGACGCTGTCCATAATAACCCTCATATTAGTACTGGGACACTTGCACAGCACGCTAACATCAGCTGGTCATCAGTCGTGCGTATACTGCATAACAATAAATTTCACCCATACCATCTGCAGTTACACCAGCAGCTCCAAGGATGTGATTTCGATGCTAGAGTTACGTTTTGTCAATGGGCATCACGCACGGTAACAAATAATGCAGCCTTTTTTTGGTCAAGAGTCCTGTTTTCAGACGAATGGCTATTTCACAACAATGGCTTCGTGAATCAGCCCAATATGCACTATTGGAGCGCGGAGAATCCTCATTGGGTAAGACAAGGCGCATTTCAAGTACAGTGGGGAATAATATCTGGTGTGGGATCTTCAGTGACTATCTCATCGGACCATATTTCTTCTACGGAGCAAGGGATTACCATTGTAGTTTCACCGAGCTCGATAGCTGCAGTCGCTTAAGTGCGGCCAGTATCCAGTATTCGGGAGATAGTAGGTTCGAACCCCACTGTCGGCAGCCCTGAAAATGGTTTTCCGTGGTTTCCCATTTTCACACTAGGCTGTACCTCAATTAAGGCCACGGCCGCTTCCTTCCCACTCCTAGCCCTTCCATGTCCCATCGTCGCCATAAGACCTATCTGTGTCGGTGCGACGTAAAACAACTGGCCACCATTGTAGTTTCAACAGGACGTGGCTCCACCTCACGGATCTGTAGCCCTCCGGAAGCATTTGCGTGCTTCATATCCAAATAAATGAATATGAAGTGGCGGACTCGTTTACTGGACCGCCAGATCACCCGATCTAACGCCACTTGACTTCTTCCTGTGGGGTGTATGCACGGGAGCCTGACGATCCTAATCACCTTCAGCAACTGATCATCGAAGCAAGCCAAACTGTTACACCTGACATGTTACAACGTGCAAGAACGTCTTTACAACGTCCTGCTGAAATATGCTAAACCAAGGTGGTCAACATTTCGAACACTTGTTACACTGAATTTACAGAGTACCCTACTTCCTACCTACAGACCATAAGGTCTTAGTCCAAGCTGGCTACGTAACATCGGATAAAACGGTCTTTTTGAGGACCAAATAAAAATTCACTCTTTGGAACAGGATGACATATGGCCATATTACAGTCACTGTAAAGGGCTTTAATCGAAAGAAAGGTGTACCAGCGTGCGAATCGAACCTACTACCAAACAGCTTCGCCGGTACAATAACAGTGATCCGTGATTCACGCGAGCCGTGGTGCGTAGCTAGCATGTTGTGGTCCATTCTTGTCCAAACGTAAGATAGACTTTTTCGCAGCTGTGATCATTTTAGACATTCATTATAGTTTAAATAATAGAAATAACACTGTCGCTAATGATTTCTACCATACCCGCGAGCATTATACAAACGGTATATTTGTACAAAGGCCATAAAGAAGCAGGTACTGATGTTTTTCGGATGACTATGATATACGCGTTAGTTGGGTTACGAACCTCCGAAAAAATAAGGGGCTGGTGAACCACTTGGTATATACACTCATGTTCATAAAGAACAGAACACCTTGAAAGACTAGAGATAGGAAGTTCATATTCACAGAACATGTGCATTAGTATGTTCTGAAGAAATGATTGGCATTTGAACCATGTCGGCCAACAGGTTCAAGGTCCAAATCGATATCTCGGCGCACCACCACCGGCTGGGAAAAATTGTGCCAGCGGCTCTCGTTGTCGCTATAAACCGAAGGTAATGGATCAGTGTGACTTGAGAAGTCGTGCAGGATTCCTCACAGACGTACGCGAGAACCGTACCGTCAAATGAGTGAGTTGGAAAGAGGGCGCATTATTGGCATGAGAGAACTTGATGCATCCATCCAGGAAATTGCTGCTCATGTGGGACAAAGTGTGTCGGCAATGAAACGGTGTGTACATAATGGTTCACAGTGTGTCGGCAGTGCAACGGGTGGGTACAGAATGGTTCATAGAAGGCCGTGTGAACTCGACAAGCTGGTTCGGCTCGCACCAACCAAATCACCCCCCGAGAAGATCAACACCTCCTCTGAATGGCAATGCAGGGCAGACCTTGGTCCTCCTCGGCTCTGGCGCAACAGAGGAACAGTGTAACGTATAGTACACTATCAGGCATGAGAGTCCTTCACCGTTTATTACGGTCTGGGTTACCGGCGCGTGGTCCACGACTCCGCCTACCTTTGACTAATGTGCATAAACATGCTGGACTGCAATGGTGTATGGAACAACGTCACTGGGGCAGGAATGGCAGCAGATAGTGTTTTCGTACGAAACTAGGTTCTGTTTGTTCGGAAATGATGGTCGAATTTTGGTTCGCCGCAGACAGGGGGAGAGGCATCACACTGACTGCATTCGCGCAAGACATACAGCGCCAACTCAAGGCGTTTTGGTGTGGGGTGCTATTGGGTACCACCACAAATCACAGCTGGTGCGTGTTCAGGGCACTGTAACTGGTTTGAACTACGTGAATGATATTCGGCAATCCGTAGCCATACCCTTTTCTGTTCGACATCCCAGACGCCATATTTCAGCAGGATAATGCGCGACCACACGTTCCTGCCTTCCTGTCGTCACAAAATAGCAGACTGTTGCCCTTGCCCGCCCGATCACCGTACTTGTCGCCAATCGAAAATGTGTGGATATGGTAAAACGACGGGTGCGGCGCTGTGACCCAATGCCAACCACCAAAGACGAACTGAGTAACCAGGTGTATGCAGCATGGATAGCTATACCCCAGGATGCCATTCGCGCATTATACTCTCGATGCCATCACGCATGGAGCAAGTTGTCAGTGCCCACGGAGTACCCAGTGCCTACTAGGCAATAGGACACATGCTGAACTTAGGTGAATGAAATGCTAATCGTTTCTGCAGAACATACTAATGAACATGACTTGTGAATATGAACTTCCTATCTCTAGTCTTTCAAGGTGTTCTGCTTTTATGAACACGAGTGTTTATAAGAACTGGAATCAGAGATAAGGTTTTTGGGGACGATGATATACTGTATAGATTAATAAATAAGGTTGTGATCGACTGCAAAATAACCTCGACAATGATCCTCGACAATACTGCGAGATGGAAGGCAGACATTGGTATGATAGTAAACGGGATGACAATTCATGTTTTGGGTTTAACAAAGAGGAAAGGCCGTCTCAGTTTTAATTACTGCGTTGATGGGTTGAACGTTCCTCGATGGGATCACTGTAGGTACCTAGGTGTTCATACAATTAAGAAAATGGAAATTGCTACACCATGAAGGCATTGGTCGTTTGTGTTGATTTTCAAGATATGGAACGATGCCATGTAGGTATGTAAACGATCAAAGTTTCAGATCCATTGGATTGTTGCTACAAGTCTCCCCACGTGATTGGTCGCGGAGGAATCAACTCCAGTATACGGACTCTGGTGTAGCGTAGTTGACCTGCAGTCTGTGCATTGAAGTGTTCCCCGTCAAACATGCATCGACGACAGAGAAGAGCACGCTATCAACAACTGTCACCGTTTGAGAGGGCTCGGATAATTGGGCTGTGTGAGGCTGGATTATCGCTAAGGACTGTCGCTGCACGTGTTGGCCGACATGCATCTACAGTACATCGTGTATGGCAGCAGTGGTCAAATGAAGGTACCCACACTCGTAGACCTGGCACAGGCCCAGCGCGACAGACAACTGTGAGAGAGGATCGCCGCATCATTCGGATGGCCCGGATGGAACCCCATGCAACAGCAGCGCAAATTCGAGCAGCTGTGGCGCCCCACGTTACACAACAAACAGTTGGTAATCGCCTGCGTGCAATTGACTTACGAGCCCGTGTCCCTGCAGAAGGTGTTCCATTGACCTGGAGGCATGATTTTTTCGCATTAACGATAAACGCGAGAAAAAATATTTTTAAGCGATTTTGTGATATCTTTACGATTCATATGTTTCTGGTTGAGAAAATATGGATATTATGCTCACGAAATAAAGCGAATTAAAGCGACAACGCCATTTTAAAGCGAAATTCAATTATTTCGCGATAAGCGCGATATTACACCGAAATCTGTAGTGAATAACGAACTTGGACATTTTGTTCCAAGATTATGTATGAAAAGAAAAGGAAGAGCGAAAAAATATTCATCAACAGGAGAGAAATATGTTATCATTAATGTTCTGGAAAATCTGTTTAAGACATGGCATCGAAGAAAAGGGGTTGTCTCCAGGCTTCTTGCCAAACGAAATGTTTGGAATGTTGTTCTTCTGGTGGCTGGTGCTGATAATCCCACCCCAGCCTGTCTCCTCACGGCATTGTGCAATCCTTGGAAACCCTCATGACGTCTACAAGCATCTCAATTGACTGGTGTATTTCGGCTTCGTGGTCAGGTAAAATTAAGGAAGTGATCACAGACAGTAGCGAAGATGGGTCGCTGGACAAGACACTGTTACGGCGCACAGCAGAGCTAAACAGTTTGCGAGTGAAGGTTTATACATTTCGGAAAGCAATATTTTAATGTGTGAATTCTGTAATGTTCGTATCGAGTGGGAGAAAAAAGATACTGTCTCGAAACATTGTTTTAAAAATAAGGAACATTCAGAACGTAAATTTAGCACTCTAACAGTGAAACGGCAGGCAACAATTAGATATACAAAAGAAAGCTAAGAGTGAAAAAATAGAATTTATTCACGAAACAATCACGAAATAACAGCGATGCTACTCAAAGCCAACATCCCGCTGGAGAAGGTAGACGACCTTGCAGTCCGGAAAGGGCTTCAAAAGTATGTACCAGGTATGTACAGTCAAATACAGTCTCTAATGTATTTGGTACAGTCTATCAATTAAACCTCCACAATCAGCGATCAGTGATTGTAATGAAACCTTTAATGAATAATTTTAGAATTTCATTAAAGCGAAATTAAAGCGATACGGCAATACCTATTTCGCGCAATAACGCGAAAATTAGTATCCTTCTCGCGAAATCGTTCAAAAATTAATGCGAAAAATCATACCTCTACATTGACCCCACAACAGCGACGTGTAAAACTGGCCTGGTGTCGAGAAAGATCGGCGTGGGTCGACGAATGGCATAAGGTCGTCTTTAGTGATGAATCGCGCTTCTGTCTTGCCCGCAGTGATCGCCGGAATCGTGTGCGCAGACGTATCGGGGAGAGGTGCCACCCAGATCTTATTGTCGGGAGGCACACAGGGCCAACACCAACCATTATGGTCTGGGGAACTATTGGCTTTAATATGAAATCACAATTAGTGCTTGTAGAGGGCACTATGACTGCTCGACAGTACGTTGATAGGGTACTCAATCCAGTGGTTGTCCATATGATGGCGAACATTGCTGATGGGATGTTTCAGCAGGACAATGCCCGGGTTCACACTGCACGCATCTCTAGAGAAGCTCTCCACGACATCACAATATTAGAATGGGCCGCCAGATCCCGGACTTCAGCCCTATTGAGCATGTGTGGGACATGATGTGTCGACAACTGGCCAATCGTCCTCAGCCACCCACAACTCTGGAACAACTGACCCGTGCAGTGCAGCAAGCATGGGCCACAATTCCTCGGGAAGCGATCCAGGGCCTTATTGACTCCATGCCTCGACGAATTCATCAATGTATTGCAGCTCGTGATGGGCACATCCTGTATTAATTGTTGTCCAAACTTGCGGTCAGAGGGACCTGAAAGTGTAATAATCGAATCACAACCGAACAGTCGTCCTGCATGTTCAATTGCAGCAATGTAGCACCACCCATTCTGGGTGTGCAATTTTCATTTTCTTCAGTGTATAAGGAAATATCTTCATTTAGGTAATCACATAAACGGGATTGTCAATAAAGTTTGCAGTTCTCTATATAGGATTATGAGAGTAATTAGAGCTTGTAGTAAGGATGTAAAGGAGAGGGCATATCTTTCGTAATAATTGTACTTGGCCTCCTAAGAGGTCTGGTGGAGGTCTTTCGAGTTGACGCCGTATAGGTGTCCTACGCGTCTTTGAGGATTGGGCGCTTCCCATAATGAATTCTAATGATGAAGACGGCGCACACATCCAGCTCCCGAACTACTGGAATTAACCAGTGAAGGTTAAAATCGCCGGCCGGCTGTTAATCGAATATGGGTCCCTCTGCACCAAAGGCCTGCACGCTAACTATTTAGCCATGGAGCCGGATAAGTCTTTGTCACAATTAAAATACGGTTCCAGCGTATGGTACCCTCACCAGGATTACTTGATTCGATAACTGGAAAAATCTCCAAAGAAAAGCAGCTCGATTTGGTCTGGGTGATTTCAGGAAAAAGATTAGCGTCACCAAAAGTTTGCAAAATTTAGGCTGGAAATATTTGGAAGAAAGGAGATAAGTTGCTTGGCTAAGGGGTACGTTCCGAACTGTCAGTGAAGAGATGGCTTAGAATGGCATAGTCGACGAATAATTCTGAGTGGTGATTTTTAAAGTTTCCAATTTGGAAATTTGTAATTTAAGAGGACAAACTGTAGCAAATATTCGTTTATAGGAAGAGCAATGTGCGATCAGTTTAATTTACCAACTGAAAAGTTCGATACATTTCTAAATTCTTCGAAATTATTTAAGAAAATTGAAGGTGAACAATTGATCGGGAATCTTCCCTATGCCCGACAGCCCTCAATGCAGATCAGTGGTAATTGTTTGATGACGGGTTGATACCTAACTAAGAGGTATCGACAGTGGCCGAAGTCTTTGTGAAGAACTTCTTCGGCTGCTTCGCTGTACAGAGGGAACTGCACAACAACCAGTGCACGAACTTCGAGTCGAAGCTGATGCAGGTGGTTCTACAACGTCGAGGAGTTCAGAAGACACGTACGACCCTCTCCACAGTCAGTCCGGTGGCATTGTTGGGCGGTTCGTACAGACCGTCGAAGAGAGCCTCAGGGAGGTGGTTTCTGCCCACCAGACAGACTGGGATGAGAGGGCTCCATTCTTCTTGATGACCAATCGAGCGCCCACCTACAAGACGACAGGCATGACATCTGCCAGCATGGTCTTCAGGATAGAGCTACGACTGCCATGCGACCTGATGTTGGGGTCGGCACTAGATCAAGTGCAGCCAGCGACGGACTACGTGAGGGAGATTGTTGACCGGCTAAACGACACACACGGCTATGCCCGACAACATCCATATAAGAGTAGCCAGCGACAGAATGAAAGCCCACTACTTATGTTGGCGAACTCAGCAGGTTTCCAGGAAGGCGACCGTGTTTGGCTGCACCGTCCTGTGCGAACGAATGAGAATTCACCGAAGCTCAGTCACTAGAGGAGGGCCCATACAATATCTAGGATGAACGACGTCGTTCACAGAAAACTGCGAGGTCTCCGAGAGGAGATGATGGTCGTCCATCTGGCTCTCCTGACGCCGTATCGTGGAGCAGCTCCGGACGAGCAGTCTTAAGGAGGTGGAAATGTGACGGTCACTGCCATTTCTTTGTAAGGCTTTGGGAGGAGCACGCGTTAGTCTGCCTCCAGTCTTCAGTGACGTCAATGGGTTAGGACCCCTCCCACTCGCCACTGCAACAACCGGTCAGTATCGAGCCAAACGCACAAGAGCAGGCCGCTCTGCCAACACTCCGTGATCTCACTGCCGGTCTCCCTGACGGCACGAGAAGTGAATGGATGTTGAACCCATAACATTCGATTTCGAGAGGACTCTGGAGCTTTATCCTTTCGTGAACTATCTGGAAGTGCCGTCCTTCTTATTTAAGGCAGGCCGGACGAGTTCTGCTTATACAGTTCTGCCAGCGATCGAGATGGTTCAGTTCTGTCGGAGGTTCAGTTGAGTGAGTGCAATAGTGGAGTACTGGATCACTCGGTATACAGTGATGATTGAGTGCTGTTGATACTGTGTGTGTGAACTGACGGTGAGTGTGGGACAGTGCAGGTGATCGACGAGTGACAGTTAACGAAGGACGCTGTGAGTGTACGGACTGTGTACCACATACAGATTCGAAGGACTATGCTGAGCGCGCAAGCTGTGAACTGTGTGATCCGAGTAGTGTACAGCGAGCGTAATTGTGGATTTCCCTAAAGTCTCAGAGACAATTGTGGAAGAGTTTTTGTGCGATTGTTATAGTTTATAACTGTCAAAGTGGGTAACTAGTGTGACTGAAATAGCGAAAGCAGAGAGACAGCGCGAACTGGTGTAATTGTGTGCCTGTGTAGTTGTGTAAGCAATAATAGTTAGCCAATTAACCTTAGAGTAAACGCTACCATTTGTGTGTTCATTTACCTACCCAGCCTCATGTTACAGCATAAAGGCATATTATTCTAAAAATAACATGCCCGATACTTTAAGGTGTTGTGGGACAAGGGTTCAACAATTTCCTACATTAAACACTCCCTACGGATAAAAGCCTGGGAACAGAAATTATCAGGTGCTCAAAAATTCAGCCTCTCTCTATTATTTAAACTGTGTTGAGAATATGAGGGACGTTTGATGGACGTGCTAGTATATGCCAGTCACTTTAAAGGATTCTTCAACAGTTCGGGATAATATTAGTGTTGGTGTGCAGTACCATACTACAAGAACTACCGATGTTAGAAACACTATGACTACCCGCTGTTCTGCATTTCTAGGAGTAAGAGGTTCTCATTCGTGGGTAGCTGTCAATCATTTTCTATGTTAACATACCACTTAAGTGGCTACCGTGGAGAATCTGATGAAGCCGTGGATTTTCATTCGGTACATATTAGTAATAATTTATTCGCATTGGAATAAGGGTTTAGAATTTGTGCACGTCACTTCTGTAGATCATACAAAAATATCACGTTTAATGACTTGCAAGAAGTTTATTCCGCCAAATTAGTAAAATAATACAAACGAAAGTATAACACTCTTAAAGTATGTTTCGAACATCAAATCATTTGGCATGAATTCCAGCAAGATACTGTTGTACATACGAGAAATATTTTCAAGACGGTGATGAAACAGTTCAAAATGCAAGTTTGTGAAGTTCGGTCATGAATAACCATCGCGTAAGCACAAGTGGAAGGATAGTGTTTCACTCGGTCAGCGTTAGTCAAGTTTGTGAAGTTCGGTCATGAATAAACATCGCGTAAGCACAAGTGGAAGGATAGTGTTTCACTCGGTCAGCGTTAGTAAATTTACTCCGTAGCATTACATTGTTCAGGCGTATGTATGGTTCTACCATGTAAACCCATTCGTAATATAATGTGACCAGACTGGATAATGATCAATCACTTGTCGCATCATTTATGAACCATGGCTAAGTTCATCATGGTAGTAATCAAGCTACATGCTTGTTTGTTAATTAAAGTCTAGGTCGTCTAACGACCTATCCTGAAGTTCACGGATATCTTGACTACAGATCATTGTCGGGAGAGACGAACCATCAGCACTCCACTAGTCTTGTCATTTTAGAATGACTCCAATATTGTAATCTATCCCTGATGTATGAGTCTTTATAAGTCACACACATCTTTAAATCTGCTCAAATATTTTGCATTCAACGCATTGAATACGTGAACGAAATGTTAAAATATCATCTACTCTAATAAGTTTTACCGCTATTCAAATTGTTACATCGCTTCAAAAACGTCATTCACTTCGACAGTGGCCATAATACTCTGAAGGGAAAAAAGAAGAGGGAAAGCAAGGGAGGGAGCCTTTTTTGTAGTTCCTTTACGTCGCACCGATACAAAGAGGTCTTATGGCGACGATGGGACAGGAAAGGGCTAGGAGTGGGAAGGAAGCGGCCGTGGCCTTAATTAAGGTACAGCCCCAGCATTTGCCTGGTGTGAAAATGGGAAACCACGGAAAACGGGAACCATTTTCAGTATTGACTGAGGCAACACTGTATTTTAAATACAAATTTTTCTGAGTGCTGCCAAACTGTAAAACTACAAGACCTTTTTATAAAACATTTCAAAAAATGAAGATACTTACTTGGACATTAGGATGTTGCGCCATGAATAGTATGAACCACCGAAGAGTGGTTAATGTTGTATCCAGTCCTGCTCCAAAGAGATCTGCCAACAAATGATGAAACTGTGGCACTGTGTAAAAGCCTTCATCCCCGATATCATTTCGACGTTTCATCTCAGAAAGGAATGCTCCAATTACATCGTCTGCCTCCGAATTGTGTTCGGCGATCATGGAGGCGTACAGCTGATGGGATTTCTCCTTCCCACTAAGAAGATATTCCATCGTCCGCTGGTACTTGGGAAGGAACCTGGAAAGATAATGGTGAACAAATTCTGTTGAACATCAGACAATGGAACTATGCTTATTTGTAAAATTATCAGTTACAGGACTACGGAGAGAAACAGAACAATGCCCCAAGCAAAATTGCATCTCTTCTTACTAATGGCGGTTGATTTATGCTAAACCCTTACTATGTCCATTGGTGTGTGCGCGAGACCGGAGATCTCTTAGTGAATGATCCATACAATTGGAATGGGAATAGGAAGAGAATATCCCAGTTTTGCGAAATTCAGAATCATAACAGTATTAACATTTTGACATCAGAAATAAAACCGTGCGAGCCAGTGAACTTATGAGGGAAAATGCATGTTACCCGTGAACGACAAGAGACTGGGTCACAGACAAGAGGACTCAATGAACGAGGATGGTCTGGGAAGTCACGATGAATTAATGAACCTAGTAGGCTCGGAATGTTTTTCAGTGAGAGGCTGTTACAATGTTATCCACTGTTCACGAATAAGAAACATTACATTCCATAGGCCGATACATTAAGAACAGAGGAAACACGAGCATTAAAAAAACATTTGTCGTGAAGTATTCTTAGTGCCATTTTGTTATCAGAAATTCAAGATAAGGCCACGGCCGCTATCATCCCAATTCTATAACTTTCCTATCCTTCACCATCAGTAAGTTACTCATCGTATTAGTTGGCCAGCAAGTCAGCGTTTGTACCGTCATTATCAGTAGCCGGCTGTGTGACGCCCTTGCTGGGCACTCGTTTCTCATGTCCTGTTGTATTGAAAACTCTTAGTGCGTGCAATATTCAAGTGATACTATCCTAATGGGATCGGGGCGTGATAGCGGAGTGCCATCGTCAATGGCTCTGACCAAGCCGGCCGACGTTCAAATTCCGACCAGTGAACGTTGAAATTTGGAATGAAGAGTTACATCCTTGTGGTTCGGATTCCGTATAAAGTTTGAGGTTCTGTGACTGTGATCACTATATCAAGAGCCACAAAGCTTAATTTTTCTAATGGGAACTCCGTGGCTTGGAATTTAGACACACTTGGATCACCTGGAAGGACGCAGGTTCTATTTTTCTTCAGCACTAGTATACTTCTGATACAAACATTTCCAGAAATGTGCATAGCTCCATAGTTCATCAAATGTGAGTCAGAAAAGAGAACTAAGTAAGTTGCTGATATCAAAGGCAGTCGAAGCAGTTAACGGAACTCTCCATTTCACACAGTGCCGAGCTTACAAATAGTGGAAGATTTCACACAACGCCATTCCATAGACCTTTAAGTCTAATGGGGACACGGCTCTTCTTCACTTTATTTAGTACTGATATTGTTGGCACTAAAGTTAGGTACGTAGGTTTCAATGGGTGTTTTCATCTCGATGCCAACGCTGACTAAATTCGATAGTCACACGCAGAAACCTACAATTCCTTAAATTCAAAATTTGTTACATTAATATGCACTGAAAATGCAAAATCGTTTTTATTATGACACCTTGCTAGGGCATACGAGAGATCACGGGACAAATAGTTAATAAGAAAATGAAGAAACATCTGGGTAAGCTTTGATTTCTTAGGTACAAAATTTAGTGTCTTTATGACACTGATCTCTATACATGGATCGCTGATGGCAGCTCTCCGCTGCAGGAGAAAGTACGCCAAGTTAAGCGCGCGGTCCGCCGTGTTGGTGTACCCATCCTAGAGCTCTCCTTATGGAGAAGCAATGATAATATAATCAATTTTAAATCGCAATTAATGGCACATTAGAATAATTAAAAATAGAGGGACATGTTCACTCAAAGCATAAGGACATTGGGAACACCGACACGCTATTCCGAGGTCAGTAAACCTCCGGGATAGCAATAGAAATGAGTGTATAATAACGGCCGACAAATACTTACTTAGGTGCTGAATACATGCAATTAGTGATCGATAATGCAATACGAGTGAAAAACAGTTTTGGAAACATTGCTCTAAATTTTATACATGTATGCCACGAAATTATGCATTCTTAAGGGGAGGTATGACTGAATTTTTCGTATTTTGAGCCAAAACTCGGTTTTCTTTTTATTCATACAAAAATAGCCCTATTCTTCCTCTTGCAGAAAACGTTTTTATTTTAGTAATTCCGGCTTGTTTAAAGCTTGTAGAAGCCATTTAATATGAGCCCGCAGGACATTTAGAAGCCCAGAACCACACCCACTTCTCCTGTAACGGCATAATGATAGTTTACTGTGTGTTTTTCGCTGGATATTCAAGTATTTCCCGGCGTATTTGCCATAGAAGTACACTTCAGCATGCTGACAGTCACTTGTTTACTACGTAATCAATACAATTACGTTATGTTAGGAAATATTGTAATTTGAACTGACGGAAAGAATGTTGTACCTCTTCCAAATAGTACTCAATTTATATCTGCCACACATGTATACTTTGAGACTTTAAATATATTATGTACCGTATTTGTATTATTTACATTTAGGAATTCGTATTTGTGTTAACCGTAGTAGTACAAGCATGGCTCCCTTGTTTGTTTATATTTTACTAATATGCAGAAGTAACATGTGGTTTCAATTCAGCGAGTGAAATATCTAAACTAGTGATTTTTTATTGATGTATTTCATCTCAATTCCTTTGTAAATGTGTGGGGTATTGCAATAAAACAGCACAGAACACCCGTGGAACTACAATCAGGAGATCTGGCGTCACTGAACTAAACATAAACAAAGCAAGCGCGCTCCTCGTGGTTTCGTGCGCTCGCTCACATCTTACTACGCCAGTCATCTTCTATTCGGCTTACTGCTACCCAAGCTACCAGCCATCCATGTATAGAGATCAATGCTTTATGATAATCTGGAAGTATCTTTCCAGAGGGTTAAAAAAAACATACTATTGGAAGACTGACAGGCCTCCAACTATTTGCCGGATATATCATACTAGTCAGATTTGTTTATATGACATCAACTGTTAAAGGTGTATATGCAAGTACCAGGCATCCCGCGAGCACCGTACTTTCTACTTATAAATGTCCCGAGTGAGGCTAGCATCCAGTAATCGGGAGATTGTGGGTTCGAACCCCACTGTCGGCAGCCCTGCAGATGGATTTCCGTGGTTTCGCATTTTCACACCAGGCAAATGCTGGGGCTTTACCTAAATTAAGGCCACGGCTGCTTCCTTCCCACTCCTAGACCTTTCCTGTTCCAACGTCGCCATAAGACCTATCTGTGCCGGTGCGACGTAAAGCAACTTGCGAAAAAAAAATGTCCCGCATGCAATAATGTTTACTAACAGATTTTCACAGGGATACTACTGCCAGCAAGCAGGTTACGTCAGAATATGAAGAGGTAACAACCGGACGGGCGCTCGCAGCACGCTTCTCAGTGCTATCCGTCTAATACAACCCTTTGCATTAGAAAGCCCCGTTTTCGACCGCATACTACTAGGCTAGTATATGCTACAGCTGTCTGCACATCGCCAATGGCTAATGATTTCAGCAACGACGAATATAGAGACATAATTTTATTCTATGGAGAATACGGTCGGAATGCACCCCAAGTTCGCAGACGACATGCACAAGAGTTTGCAAACAGATATCTGTCTTCTATACACGTATTTCGTTGAACAGAGCTGCAATTAAGAGCTACTGGTCTGTTCAAGGCATACATGAGCAGGGAAAGACACGTCTGCGACAATGCTGCCGTTGTGCAGAATGTACTGCAATACCTTGAACGCGATCTTTCACACGGTATGTTGAATTTCACCTTACTCTGATGATATAATAATAATAATAATAATAATAATAATAATAATAATAATAATAATAATAATAATAATAATAATATACAAACTATCATTGTTACAACGTGCACATATTTAATGTTACTTAATCAAAGACGAAATGCAGATGAGCTAGAAGTATCCCAAAAGTCAAAGGGTCCTGAAGGGGAGAAAATGGCACCCACATAAAGTGCACCTACATCAGCAACTCTATGGAGATGATTTTGATCGCAGAGTAAGATACTGCCGAAAAATGGCCGCGGCATTACAGCAAGATACACATTTTATCAGGAATATCCTATGGAGCGATGAATGTTACTTTTCCAATGATTCCATCGTCGAGACTCACAATCTCCTTTATTGGGCTCCAGCAATCCCCCACTGGATTCGAGCACAGCATATACATCTCCAGCACTTGGGTGTTAATCTCTGGTGCGGTATTCTAGGAGACTACATCATTGGGCCTGTTTTTATAGCCCCTCACCGGTAGGCGCTATCTGGAATTTTTAGAGACCGACCTGTCTCTACAAAACTTTCTAGAATATATTACATTGCAGCTAGTTCTGCAACATTGGTTCCAGCATGATGGTGCACCACCACACTACTTTGAACCGTTAGGGAACATCATGATATACGATATCCTGAATGGTGGATACGTCGTGGTGGACCCTGGCAGTGGCCACCACGACCACCTGACCTCACCCCACTGGACTTTTATCTTTGAGGATATATCAAATCGAAAATGTACGAAACTGAGCCAGAAAATGCTGAACAAGTAACAACGAATTCTTGAGGCCTGTGCTGCAGTGTCAAAAGAAATGTTGAGACGTGCCCATGCAGACACTGCGAGACGTGTTCAGCACTGCCTCCACAATCATGGACATGTTTTTGAGTATATCTATTATGAGTAGTTGTAGAGGGAAACGTACTGGTAGGTCCAAGTGCGACAATTTAATTTTCTGAAGCTATAATAATATGTATTCGTTTCAGTTTCATGCGAACAACTTGTGATGTTTGGGACATCACTGAATGTTTTTAATTATTGAACTATATATTTAATTGATAAGAAGTATATATATTTTATCACTGATAGGTCGTGTTTAAATTAATATATATATATATATATATATATATAGGGTTTTTATCATCCATTTCAATCATCATTTCATTTCTTTGTATCGCGGCTATAACGTATTCTGAACGGACAAATTATTGGGTAAAGTATTTCAACATCACGCATATTTATAACTTGCAGTAAATTTTCCAATAGCCGTTGTGAGGTGACCAGAGTCAGCAGGCTAATTTCAGCCCAATTCCAGGAAAAGTACGTCATCTAGATTACGAGAGACCTTACCCTCTCCACATCATGAAGAGACAGTTGATACATTATTAACACCCACTTTTCAAACTCAGCTTCGAGACGCTTTATTTCAGCGGGAAAGTTCAGCCTATGCGAATGAACGTAATGAAGCAACGTGATGGATTCACAGCTATACAAGGGAGAAGGGATGAGACCTCGAATCTTACTGGACCATGTGATATGGCTGATGGAAGGAGACTTTTGAACCGATATATACCACCGACAAGGGCTGGAGAGGACTTTAAGATTAACACTCTCATTCAGACTCACATTAAGACTGACATTCAGATTGAGATTCGGAGATTCTGATTCTGATTCTCACGCTTGGAAGATACTCTTACTACGTTTCTACGTCTACACATCGGAGAAGATTTTAACTTAGTTCACTTCGCATCTGAGTATATTCTACTCAAAAGTTACTCTCATTGGGACTTGTTATCTCAATGACGAGAGGTAATCAACGGGAGACCGGTTCTGACTAGTATAGGGGAGGAGAGCTTTTATTATGAATTTAGCTACGCTACTGTTCCGTAATACGGAAGAATACGAAGGTATTCTCTCCATGAACATAACCCATGGTGGTTTTGCACTTAAAATTAGGACTCATTACGACTTTATGTAAGGAGTACAGTAGGAAGTGTTAAGAACAGGAAATGTGGATGTAGGACTGGAATCCAACAACAGATGAGGCAGCCTGTACGAGAGATCCACCCATCTTCAGCTTCAAGACAACAGAGTCTACATTTGGTGAGCTTATGGCATAAGTTACTGCAAGTCTTCGCGCAACAGTTCATTTTCTTAAAGTTAATTTCATTCACTTTTTCTTTTGCTTCCGTAAGTTCAGATTTCGTTAATACGCCGTTACGTCACGTTTTTCATCTCAATAAATAGCTATTTTAATTTGTATTTTATGAAATTATTATTAATGATCCTTAAATTCCAAGGTAGTGTACTTAATGATTTGTGTTCCGTTCACCCCACCCCTGGGAGTTTTTTGAGTCTCATTACAAATTTTTATTTATTATTATTATTATTATTATTATTATTATTATTATTAATTATCTACTTTTGTTTTCAAGCCATAAGCTTGAAGACTGGCGCCCTTGGGATACGGTTTCTGGAGAAACAACGACATATCATTTATTTATTTTAATATTAAAGTGACCCGCCACGTTATAAATTTGTCATACATCTGTGGGCAAAGTGGGTACGTCACATATTGTCGCCACAACTGAGGGGCTCGTAAATCATTAAGTACTGGTATAGAAGGATAAAATCAGTAGTTTGGGGGTAACTGTTGTGTATCCACAGTATATTTTTCTAGTGTGTTTGATTTTGGGGGTAATATGGCCGAGCAAGAGGAGAAATACATGACGCTGCGTAGTGGACACGTGCTGAAGGGTAGTACTTTAGGTAATTCTAAGGAAGAGTTAGATAAATGTGTAGAGGAAGAAACTGATATTAGGAGCGAAGCGAAGGGAATAAGAGTAGGAATGACGAAGTTACGTTAGATTCAGACGATAGTACGATGGGGGGCGAGACGGAGGTTAGTCCTAACAGTGAGGGTAATAACAATCAGTTACTTGAAATGATGCAGTTAATGTTAAATAAGATAGAGGATAGTAAATCTGAAATAAAAAATGAAATGGAACAAAATAAATCCGAAATAAAAAAGGAATTGGAACAAATTAAAACAGATGTGGAACAAACTAAATCAGAAATTAAAAATGAAGTAGAACAAACTAAATCAGAAATTAAAAATGAAGTAGAACAAACTAAACGAGAATTAAGTAAGGCATTGTATGAACACAAGGTAGAAGCTAATAAAAGGATGGACGAACATAGCAAACAGTTACAAGAATTATTTAAACAAAATGAAAGATTTAACAAGCAGATAGAGGAACAGAAAGAGATAACTAAGCAAAACAAACAAGAGGTAGAAAAGAAATTTGTAGAGCAGAGGAGTGAGTTGTTGGGATTATTGGAAAAAGAAAGCAACAACACTAGAAAGGAGTTAGAGACACAGGTGGCAAGTATTAATAGTAAAGTTGAGATCCAAAAGGAAGAAATAAAAGAATTTAAAGATCAGGTACAAAACAAGATCGATACCGTTAAGTGTATAATAGAAGACAACACTAGGGAACAAAGAGAAAAGTTTGCGATGGTAGAAGGCAATACAGTGGAAATTAAGACGTTGAAAGAAAAACAGAACACTGTAGTGAATGAAATTGAAAGAAGAGATAAAGATGTAGATAACCGCATAGCGATGGCAGAAGCACGCATACGACGAGAAGTAAGAGAAAGGCAAGGTAACACTGAGAGGCAAAGTCATGGAGGGATTTACAGTAAGGAAATCGAATTACCGAAGTTCAATGGGAAACAAACTAACCCACTAGAATTTCTGAAAATAGTAGAAAAAGGGTTTGGGAAACGGATTGAGGAAGGGTTTATGAACTGGGAAGAGGCGATCGACATTATTGATCATGCTTTTGTGGGAGAGACGCGTTCCTGGTTTTCAGTCTATAAAAGTAACATGAAAAGTCTGGAGGAATTTAAGACGAAGTTCACAGACAAATACTGGAACGAAAACGTTCAAAGCCGTGAAAGAGAAAGGGTAGTATTTGGGAAATTCAAACATAATGAATGTGTCTCTATGACTGAGTATTTTTTGTCACATGTTATGATTTGCCAGAATTTAGACGGAATCACGGCTGATTCAGATGTAGTCAGATTACTGTTACGACATTTTCCAGACAGGGTACGCGAAGCAGCGTGTATGCAAAGTATTAAAACTATTCAGGAAATGGAGCAGTTATTAGGGAGTTTTGATGCACTAGGAAACATTGGGTATAGGACAGGAAACTCACATAATTTTGTTCCTCATAGTGAACCAAGGGACAGTAGGAGACAGCCAAACTATGAGAATCGTAATCAGTTTCAGCCAAGGCATAACGGTAGGGGTGGCGCAGCTGAAAATAGAACGGGAAATACCCAACAAGTCAGAGGACAAGTTACTAACGAGCCAAGTGTAGGTACACGATCGCAACCTTTAAACTAAATGCAGGCTGTAATGATGGGTCAGAATTCCAGCCTTACCAGGAAGTAGTTAGGAATTGTGTTATGAAACTATTGCCATATGACCTAGATGTTAAGGAAGACCTTATGTGTGAACCAGATAATAATTATTTAGATTCGGGTGATGAAGTGATTAATCCTGTGGTTCAATTAGAAGTTTGGGGGGCGTATGTTAACGCGTTAATTGATATTGGAAGTCAGAAATCATGTATTAGTTCAGAATGGTATGACTCTTTAGTTAAACAGGGTATTTTAGTTAAACAGGGTATTATGATGGAAGAGATGCCTGTTAAGTCTACATTCATTATTACAGCTGTTGGTAAAAAGTCGAAACAAATATGCAAGCAGGTTGCGGTGCCGATTTGTATAGAGGGTTTTATTTCAGTACAGGTATGTTTGGTTATTCCTCACCTTGTATTTGATCTCATCTTGGGATGTGACTGGCTGACTTTAAAATCGGCTCAGCTAGATTACGATGATGCAACGGTAAAGCTGAAGTGGGATAATAAGTATGTCAAACTCGAACTGAAAAATGAAATTCAGAGGAAAACGAATGTTTGTGCTATGTGGAGTGTTATTGAGGTTTCTAGATATGAGGAGAAACCCAGTGAGGGGTTTAATTTATGCCAGTTGTGGTTGAAAGAGGATCAGAAGGATGCCTTATTTGAAGCTGCGAGTAACAGTAAATTAGAGGAAGTCCAGAGGGACGAATTGTTGGCAGTGTTATGTGAACACGCTAAGATTTTTTCTAAGAAACCCGGTAAAACACATGTTTATGAACATTCTTTTTCAGTGCTGGATGACAGTCCTTTCAGCGGGCCACGGTATGCTATCCCACACAAATATGCCAAGGCAGTTGACGATCAGATACAAGCTATGTTAGCAGATGGGATAATTGAAGTGTCTAATAGCCAGTATGTAAATTCTTTAATCGTTGTGCCTAAGAGTGATGGGAGCGTTAGAATTTGGATTGATGGGAGGGATATGAATAGACGTATTTGTACTGACCAGTTAAAATCACAGACTATTGAAGAGTTAATTCAGGGCTTTGAGGGTAAAAAATGGTTTTCATCTGTTGATTTAAGTAGTAGTTTTTGGCAGATTCCTTTGAGAGTAGAGGACAGGCCTCTGACAGCATTTAGTCATAAATACAGCTTGTATCAGTTTCAGCGCGTTCCCTACGGTACGAAGACTAGTTCTGCAGCCTTAATTAGAGCATTAAATATTGCATTAGGTGATGATACAGGTGATTTCGCCACGGTTTTTATGGGTGACATGGCTGGAGTTTTATATCAAGGACCTTATCGTATAAATAAGAAACTAGGACCTTGTGCTTATCAATTATCTGACGGCGATTGCATTTTAATGGGGACGTACAACATTCGGAGTTTACGTAAATATATTACGAGTCCGGGGGTTTTCCATAGTGCTGGAATATAGGTCAGTGAGCCAGACCACGCTTATCTCTTATATTATATACACCTGTCGCAGCGTGGAGTGACTGCTCTCTGGTAGGTGGAGTTTCCCAAGTTTTGTTTTGCTTGCTACACGATGTGTGTGTATACGATTGACACGAGTTCATTACCAAGATTACGTCTGTTCTCTTTACGTAACGCCATGTATGGGTAATTTAGTATTTGATTTTATATAACGAGGATCATTAATATTGCAGTTTAAAATTTGTAAATTCCCCGTAGACTATATTATGTCTTCATAAAGACTTGCAATAATTTTACCCTAGGCTAAAACCACGTGAATGTGTTAGCGTGTGTGAAGTGATAGTCATACAACAAGAACGTATAAACACTTGAAAGAGTAATACGATGCATTTTGTTTGTGTAAATTTTGTACAGATCTAAATTGAATTGTCAAGTGTTGCATACAATGGATTCATAAAATCAGCAGGAGATGACGAACATTTGAGAAAGTGAGACATCAGAAACTCGCTAAGTTGTAATATTATGTTTTAATTGAAATTTTGAAGTGTTATATGTTATTTGTTATTAAGTTGTAGGTGGAATCATCAAGTTGTAATTTTGTAAAATAGTGTTATGTTGTATACAGTAATGAATGAATGTACAGTTCTTTTGGAAACAAGTGTAACGTAAGTGGCAAAGTGTGGGTGTGAGCCCTCAACGAAGTACTACTTGTTTCAGGCTCAGAGGGGCGAATGTGATGTTTGGGACATCACTGAATGTTTTTAATTATTGAACTATATATTTAATTGATAAGATGTATATATTTAATCACTGATAGGTCGTGTTTAAATTAATATATATATATATATATATATATAGGGTTTTTATCATCCATTTCAATCATCATTTCATTTCTTTGTATCGCGGCTATAACGTATTCTGAACGGACAAATTATTGGGTAAAGTATTTCAACATCACGCATATTTATAACTTGCAGTAAATTTTCCAATAGCCGTTGTGAGGTGACCAGAGTCAGCAGGCTAATTTCAGCCCAATTCCAGGAAAAGTACGTCATCTAGATTACGAGAGACCTTACCCTCTCCACATCATGAAGAGACAGTTGATACATTATTAACACCCACTTTTCAAACTCAGCTTCGAGACGCTTTATTTCAGCGGGAAAGTTCAGCCTATGCGAATGAACGTAATGAAGCAACGTGATGGATTCACAGCTATACAAGGGAGAAGGGATGAGACCTCGAATCTTACTGGACCATGTGATATGGCTGATGGAAGGAGACTTTTGAACCGATATATACCACCGACAAGGGCTGGAGAGGACTTTAAGATTAACACTCTCATTCAGACTCACATTAAGACTGATATTCAGATTGAGATTCGGAGATTCTGATTCTGATTCTCACGCTTGGAAGATACTCTTACTACGTTTCTACGTCTACACATCGGAGAAGATTTTAACTTAGTTCACTTCGCATCTGAGTATATTCTACTCAAAAGTTACTCTCATTGGGACTTGTTATCTCAATGACGAGAGGTAGTCAACGGGAGACCGGTTCTGACTAGTATAGGGGAGGAGAGCTTTTATTATGAATTTAGCTACGCTACTGTTCCGTAATACGGAAGAATACGAAGGTATTCTCTCCATGAACATAACCCATGGTGGTTTTGCACTTAAAATTAGGACTCATTACGACTTTATGTAAGGAGTACAGTAGGAAGTATTAAGGACAGGAAATGTGGATGTAGGACTGGAATCCAACAACAGATGAGGCAGCCTGTACGAGAGATCCACCCATCTTCAGCTTCAAGACAACAGAGTCTACATTTGGTGAGCTTATGGCATAAGTTACTGCAAGTCTTCGCGCAACAGTTCATTTTCTTAAAGTTAATTTCATTCACTTTTTCTTTTGCTTCCGTAAGTTCAGATTTCGTTAATACGCCGTTACGTCACGTTTTTCATCTCAATAAATAGCTATTTTAATTTGTATTTTATGAAATTATTATTAATGATCCTTAAATTCCAAGGTAGTGTACTTAATGATTTGTGTTCCGTTCACCCCACCCCTGGGAGTTTTTGAGTCTCATTACATATTTTTATTTATTATTATTATTATTATTATTATTATTATTAATTATCTACTTTTGTTTTCAAGCCATAAGCTTGAAGACTGGCGCCCTTGGGATACGGTTTCTGGAGAAACAACGACATATCATTTATTTATTTTAATATTAAAGTGACCCGCCACGTTATAAATTTGTCATACATCTGTGGGCAAAGTGGGTACGTCACAAACTCTTTTACGGAGTGAAATGTTTGTACGTGTATAAATTAATACCTTATTCAATTTTCTTTTCCGCACGTTTGGGGTATTTTTAAATTCACCCTGCCATAGAACGTGTGCAGTAAAATGACTAATATTTGTTTCACAACATCCGAAATACATCACGTTGTCGCTCCTTCGAAAACAAGTGATGCCTCAATATTGCATGCGGAACATTTGTAAGGAGAAAAGGTATGGCACTCGCGGGCCGCCTGGTATATTGGGGCAGTTGGGGTCGAACTATGTCCTGTTCAAATTTTCCAAGTACGAGTTCTTAGTCTGGTTAGGATGATAAATGAAGATATCGGAACAAAAATTACAATGTTACAGCAATCGGATCATATTATTTAATGCTATATTAACAATAACTATAATCAACATTAAGCGATCCATACTTTGCAAGTTTCATACAAGTTATTGTCTCCTGAAAAGTAATTCAAGTGCCAAGATTGGAAACAGGAATCAAATTTTATCTTAGAACAAATCCTAATTTAATAGCGATACTAGTTCATGAGAAAATACGTTGTGCTTTTAGGTGTAGTACCGTTTCTTTGCAATGTCTGAAGTCACAAGCATGAGCACCTCTTTGCACTTCTTGGGATTGCCTTTCATGTATTGCAGACTATTCTATAATATTCAAAATGGAAATTGTAATACCAAGAATAAAGTGATCGTTTGTGTTGTTATGGAAATATGGAACGGTGCTACGAAGGTACTAAACGATACGATTTCAGGAAATACAACTGCTTTTACAGCATATGACCGGTCGCGGACGAACCTCCAGCATTCGGAACATACTGGAGATTTCAGCTAGTCTGCAGCACATCTTCGTCTATCCGGAGTAAATGAAATGTCAGTGTATACAAAAACTGGCTTGTGTGATTTTCACACCGAAGTCTTCAACTGCGATGTATAAGGAGAGAGTGGTGTTGATGAATCAAGAGTTCAAAGAGGGTTTTACAACATTCATGTGAAAATTATTATGCTTTTTTTTTTAATCGGTACGGAATTATTTACTATCAGCTCCTTGCACAGAGTCGACAACATCTTGAAGCCGACACGAGAAATTACACCTGCATATTCAACAGAATACGCTAAAATTCAATATAATATTCTTAACATTTTGCAACACTTCTACCTGAAAAATCTTCATATTTCATGTACTTCCATATATCTCCTATCACAATGTTCTGACAAATTTCCCACCATTCAATATTTTTTTACTTAGTTTTTGTTCCAACAAATGTATACGTTATGGAATTCCCTTGTTGTAGTTCACATATTTCCGATATACGATTTTACATTAAATCTGTTTACGTTTTTGTTCAGGAAATAGTCATATAAATGTATCAGTAACTTGTGTGTAAAAATATTCGTATAGTAGGGAATGCGTTCAGTCACTCAGATAAAATAAAAAATGAAAAAATAAAACAATGAGCGCATGATATTGTATGTTCCTCACATTTAATATTTTATCAGGCTTAATTTTAATGATTATCAAAATAAAATTCACCTCCCATGCAGATACAAACATCGTAGATACCCACAAAAACCATTATATCTATAGGTACATTCGTTTCTGAGAAAAGTGGAACTGGAAGGAACTTTTACGATACAATGCACTCATTCTTTTCATAAGCGAATGTACATTTTTTCCACGGTAGTACGGAATCCGCTGGTAGGAGGAGGAATGATGCAACCTTACTTTAAATTGTAAACTAAAAACGAGATATTCAAATTAAATTTTCAGAAAAATAGTAAAAGCAGTATTTCCTTTCTTGTTCTGCATTTAACGTCACGCTAACTCACCGTTTTCCGGAGACGATGGGATTGGAAAGTTAGCGGCCATGCCAAAATAAGATAGACCTCCTGACTAAGAAACCAAGTAGACTCTTGTACGAAAGAATTAGCATCCTACTTCGCATATCTTGTTCCGTGCTATGGTGTTTCGTATTCAAATATTTCTTGTCTTACTCTTTAATATAAATTTGTCCAATAAACACTTTAGATACTTACAGGTAAGTATAGTGGCAAGCAGCGCTTGGTGCAATTTGTAGCGAATATTATCATTTAAACTCGTCGTAAAAGCTTCGAAGTGCATACTTTTGTTGCCCAAGTATAGAGAAATCCCAGTGCATAGAGTAGCAAAGAAATCTCCATGACCGAGCTCGATAGCTGCAGTCGCTTAAGTGCGGCCAGTATCTAGTATTCGGAAGGTAGTGGGTTCGAACCCCACTGTCAGCAGCCCTGAAGATGGTTTTCCGTGGTTTCCCATTTTCACACCAGGCAAATGCTGGGGCTGTACCTTAATTAAGGCCACGGCCGCTTCCTTCCCAGTCCTAGCCTTTTCCTGTCCCATCGTCGCCGTAAGACCTACCTGTGTCGGTGCGACGTTAAGCCAATAGCAAAAAAAAATAATCTCCATGATAATGTACTCCTTCCTTTCGGATGTGCTTGTACTGTATTCGGGGACTTAGAGAAATTTTCATATGATCATTTTTTGTGTCAAGAAATGCACAGTTCCGACAAGTGTCTGGTATGAAAATGGGAAACCGCAGTAAGTCGTCTTCAGGTGGGTTGACAACGGGGTTCGAATCGATCATCTCCCGAAGAATGATTAAAGCTACATGAAGTAGCCAATTTATGTAAATTATAATTTTCGTCCGCACATGCCAGTAACCGCCTTGTTTTAACATTAATTTCATGAGCATAGAATTTAACCCGATTAATGAAAAGAATGGTCTATTAAACTTATTTAAATTGTTCCATAACAACAAGAATTTTGCGTTTATACAGCGTACATCACTGCACTGTTCTATTAAAAAGTGAGCGCAATGCATTAGTATTGCCCCTATCTTTCTTCTTTCGACCACATACTGTTCACCTGTATTTTCATTTTCATTGCCGAATTTCGTTTAGGTGGTAAACGAGAATATAAGCAGGCTACTTTTTCTAGGCATTAAACTGAAATGGGAAAGTGTCCTTTTGCAAACTGACCTTCCATTCTTTCGCATTTACTTCAGTGCTATCGAATTTCAAGTTATTATTTACCCACAACACCTTAAAGTTTGCCCACCTGCATTTACATAGCAGCGCTAAGGTCATGGGCCGAAGCAAGCTTCTTGAGCTCAAAACCTACGAGGGTCGTATCAAAAGTATGGTTAAAGGTACTGGACATATTTCTCCAAAATACGACATTCAATTAAAATACGCTAATATGCATTATGTTCCGTGGTTGCCACATTACGTTATAACGTAGTAGGCATGGTAATTGAGACACCTGTCTTAACGTAACACTAGTTTAACGACGATTGTTACATAGAATTTAATATTCAGGGAGTTCAATGTGCTTTTTTTATAGTTGCCATCAAATCATCATTCCTCTAATGCTTGTGATCCTTCAGATCAAGAAAAGGTTAAATAGGTTACATGTGCATGCCATATTTCTCCAGCATTCAATATTATGTTAACGTAATATTATGCCTCATGATTGTTACATTAGCTTTCAACATCGTGACCATGGTGATTGGGACATCTGTCTAAGCGTAAGATTAGTTTTCATATGCCCTTCGCATTAAAATTTGTGTCCAGGGATTTCAGGAGCCTCCGTGGCTCAGGCGTTAGCGCGCCGGCCTCTCACCGCTAGGTTCCGTGGTTCAAATCCCGGTCACTCCAAGTGAGATTTGTGCTGGACAAAGCGGAGGCGGGACAGGTTTTACTCCGGGTACTTCAGTTTTCCCTGTCATCTTCCATTCCAGCAACACTCTATCCAATATCATTTCATTTCATTTCATCTGTCATTCATTAATCATAGCCCCAGAGGTATGCAACAGGATTCGGCAGCCGGCACAATTCCTATCCTTGCCGCTAGATAGGGCTTCATTCATTTATTGCTGACCCAGTCAAATGACTGGAAACAGGCTGTGGATTTTCATTTTCCAGGGAGTTCAGCCAGATTTTGACAACTGCCATTTTGTCCTTATTAGTCTGAAGCTTCTGACCAGTGAAATGTCCCCTCCGGAGCAGGAAAAAGATAAACTATGTAGATTGTGTCGATTGCCACGCCGGGGGAGCGGGCTACAGCCCCCCCCCCCCCCGCCTCCGTTAAAAAACTGTAAGATGTTGTCAACTACATCGTAGGTACCATGTGAAGGTTAAAGAAATGCTCCGATACCACTCCACAACTGTACACTTGTCAACTATTTTTGTAGAGAGCTGTGTACTAAACAGTATTTCATTTTAGTAAAGAACACGAATGCCATTGCCTCCCGTGACAACACAGGTTTATCAGACACGCATTCAGCAAGCAGGTGGTTGCGATGACCATCATTAGCTCCTAAACCAGCATTCCAGAATGCAATCATAAAGGAGGATTTTCATCTGCTTATTTAAACTACTATTTCTAGTTCCGTCAGTTTACTCAACGTGAACAGGATCATATTCGAGGCGATACTCGCTCCGCAGCGCACTTGGTAATAAAAATAATAATTTCGTGTGGCTATTTCTAGCCGAGTGCAGCCCTTGTAAGGCAGACCCTCCGATGAGGGTGGGCGTCATCTGCCATGTGTAGGTAACTGCGTGTTATTGTGGTGGAGGATAGTGTTATGTGTGCTGTAACTTATGAGTTGCAGGGATGCTGGGGACAGCACAAACACCCAACTCTCGGGCCACTGGAATTAACCAATGAAGGTTAAAATTCCCGATCCGACTGGGAATCGAACCCGGGATCCTCCGGACTGAAGGCCAGTACGCTGACCATTCAGCCAACGAGTCGGACAGAGCACTTGGTTACACAATGGCTTTCAATACTCAACGTTGCGGGATCGAATGCCGGCGTAATGCTTGACATTTAAGAGTGAGCACATTTTCAAGTGCGTTAAGAAATCCTCTTCAGGGAAAAATTCCTGTCCTCTAGCGTTTCTTAAATCCTATTACAACTGCAGGAACATTATTTATCATTAATTAGGGCCGATGACCTTAGATGTTAGGCCCCTTTAAACAACAAGCATCATATCATTAAATCATTATTATTACCAAGCTCGATAGCTGCAGTCGCTTAAGTGCGGCCAGTATCCAGTAATCGGGAGATAATGGGTTCGAGCCCCACTGTCGGCAACCCTGAAGATGGTTTTCCGTGTTTTCCCATTTTCACACCAGGCAAATGCCGGGGCTGTACCTTAATTAAGGCCATGGCCGCTTCCTTCCAATTCCTAGGCCATTTCTATCCCATTGTCGCCATAAGACATATCTGTGTCGGTGCGACGTAAAGCAAATAGCAGAAAAAATCATTATTATCATTAGTAGTAGCAGCTTAATATTAAACAGTACCAGTTTCTCAGTAATTCACATCCAGCATCAACTGGCAGGGACACTTTATCTTTGTGGAATAGGCCTATAATATTTGTAGTTCACTGAGATATTAAACCGTTCTATTTCGGAATATACTTTCTACGAAAAGAGTAATTGCAAACACATGACGACAGGTAATTTAGTATCTTATTTGAATCTGCGACCATCATGTGTCTTAGAGAGCAAGGGAGCCAGTTGAAAAGAATGAGGCGCGTGGTGCAGAGCTGTTAGACTTTGATGACTCTGTAACTATGGGCTTTCACTTCATTGGGTGTCCAGTACTACTACTAAAAATGTGTTCACTCCTCCCTCGAAGGGCGAGGCGGGCCTTCTAGACGGTGACGCCGTCACTCAGGACGGGATATTTGTATCGGAGGAGATGTGCGGAGAGTCCGGCTCCGTGACTAAATGGTTAGCGTGGCGGCCTTCGGTTCAAGGGGCCCCGGGTTCTATTCCAGGCAGAGTCGGGGATTTTAACCTTAAATGGTTATTTCCACTGGCCCGGGGAAGGGGTGTGTGTGTCGTCTTTAAACAGAAAATGAACGGAGAACAAAGAAAGAATTAGAAAAATAAGAAAAACGTATCAGCAAGAATATATATGTTTATGCCCCTATTTATCCCCAAACATATGCAACCAGCTAGGAATGAAATGTGTCTTAGTCCTATCTTGCGCAACATCTTACAGCAATTTTATGTGCAGTCAGTCGGACATAGACTTCCCCGCACAATGCAAAAACGGTACTAGAGGCAGTAAGTGAGGCCCATCTCAAAAACACTGTACTATTTTATGTAGAGTGGAGTCCAATACTCCAGTCATTTTTACGAAATGTTACTGTACTGTACAAACCATAGCCACTCCTATAGCTGTCGGTAGAGAATTTCGCACCTGATTGGTTCAAGAGGCCATTTTCTTTCGACAGAAAAGGGTGGCCACGGTGTCATAGAAAACGTGATAGGTTAGAACCTATTACAGACATGTGGATTCACCGCCATTTTGTATAGTCTCGTCACATCCAAATTGATAGAAACGCGTTTTTCACAGTATTTTTTATTCTGTGGCACGCTAATTCTGTACAGCAGATGTGATAGCTTACGCCATGTAATTACTACCGTTACAGCGTTCAATTAAGTTGTAAAAATGGACCATAAGGCTGTAACACATCCGTAAATTTACGAAGCGAGAACTTCCGCTCCCCTCGTGAATACAGAGTTGTAAGAGCTACGCGTTCAGGCATTCAAGCAACAAGTAGCTGCCCGGAATTAGCCGTGTTAGATGTACATGTATAAGCTACAGCGAGCAGTGAGGATTCGAAACTTTATTGAGTCTTGCCTATTTTAATTATTATTTTGTACTCTTCTAGGTATCTTTACGAAGACTTGATTTTTCTGAAGTCTCGCGTATTCTTCTAAGGAAGTTATAACAAACAGACATAATAATTATCGGCACGTAAACACCGACTACGGACAAATTCATTGTTAATACCATTTGAAACATAAATCTGGATTCATTTAACCCAGTACAGTAATAGGTACACTAGTCCAGGATACTGCCCGGCGATAGAGGTGGGATCCTTCGCTGAATCCGAGGGAAAAACCAACCCTGGAGGGTAAACAGATTAAGTCATACGTACACACTCTACTCCAAGGGAATGGTTGAAACTCTCTGGGCTTAAGAGAGACATGATTCTTTAGCACACTGTGGTGTTTGCAGCAAGGTAAACCTGTTTGCACATTCGAGTTCAGAACTTGTAACATACAACATCAGTTTCGAAGCTATAGCGTAGACTATTCCATTCGTACAGAGATACGAGACCTATTCTTCGTCGCCTGGAGTGGCCTAAATGGTAATAATCGCAGCCAGCATGTGATTTTTCTGACGGATTCAGAGTTTCCAATCTAGGTACGAGGTTTTAATTTTAACTTTTGTACTCTTAAGGTATTCGTAGTTAAGGTTTAACTTCCTTAAGTCCCAAAAGTCACGTTTTACCTTCAGAAAGAAAGCATACATCGGAAAGGAATAAATACATGCGATTTTTATATGGCAAATGGCTACAACGAATGAAGCGCACTGCAGTTATTGTCAGCATTATGAAAAATCCATTCAACCGAGCTACTGCGCACGTTCGACTCGAAGAACGACTGTAATTCATACGTAGGGCACATGAAACAGCAAATAGTAATCTTTACAGCAAAGTGCAGACAGGTTTCACCATATACGCTGTAGCAAGCAAGAATGACTCACCTCTACCGTACTCACATATGCATTAACGAAGGAGGTGGTCATTTTGGACATTTCCTTCATTAATCGAATGGCCATACACAAGCCCATTGCACTTCTGTCGGCAATAGCGCATTATATTGCAAATAGCTCTTTTAAAAGCTACTTAGAAATGAACATAACAGAACAACTGCAACATGACAACTGATTATGATTTAGATTTGCCTTCAACAACGCGACTCAAATGAACATTTAACAACGAAGTAAAATATCGTCCTCGAACCTCCGACTAACGAGCACCGCATTTCTCCTCTAACTTCGGGCACGCTCGGCTATCACGACCTGTCGTTCTACAGCGTTATATCAACACTAATTCTAGGCATTCAGCCATCAAATTCTCTGTATATGAACTTTCTGTGATACAGAATTTTCACGATTCTTTACAATTATTCGGCATTTTATCGTTAATGCTGATTTCGTTGACACGAATAAACGAATTATAGAAAGCGTAGTAAGACCAGACATCGCTGTGAGTAGCCAAGGTCAAAGTTTTTAAGTTAGATTATAATCAACAGGTTACATAAATCTGACTGAATAGGGGCAGCTGTACCACTCGGTATATAAACCAAGAGAAGGTGAGAGTGTTGGCGGCCAGTAAGAACTGTCCCGGCATTCGCTTTAGTGCAGGAGAATGGAGAACCACGGAAAACCATTCCCAGGAGAGCAGACGGTGGGGACCAGCACCTCACCGTCTTCCGAACACAGAGGCGTAGAGCCACGGTAGAGCCGTGGCCACCCCTCCTCTGCTCAGTTGGCCGGTCGGAGTGCAGAGTTGTCGGACTACGGAACAGTCGTGGCAACTTGTGGGCCGAGACCCACTCTGCATCCACTGACCTTGTCCGGTAGAGCATTACTGCGACGTTAAACAGATTCAAATCAACTGTTGCACCTGCCCTGCGTAAGCGGAAGTTGTATGGACGCCGTGACAACGGTGGACGTTCCGGATGATTGAATATACTGACCAACAGAAATCGAAGAACCCTGACACCTGAACATGACGTAATAAAGAAGGTGTAATGGTTCATACAAGCACTTAAATCTGTGGGACTCAAGTTCTTGATTATTCTATGTATTATTCTAATTAAGGTACTTTCTTTGTATTTAACTGTTCTGAAGTAAACAGTGAAGATGGCAGATACAATTTTTGTTACGATGTAATCCTATTCCTGTCGGGCTTTGTGGTTGAGAGGGCCCTGGATTCGATTTCCGGCCGGACTGGAGAACTTAACCGCATCTAGTTAACTCCTATTGCTCGGGGACTGGGTGATTGTGCTCGTCTTAATACACATATTCATTTACATACAATACATCAGACTAGAAACCACCAGAAAAACATGCAACAGTGAGGACATCCGGGATTGGCGTCAGGTAAAGCATCCGGCCGTAAAACTGAGCCAGATCCATACAATGAGCAGTCGAATTCCGCGGACCAAAATTTTCGTAATCTAATGTGACATCTGTTGGCCCTGTAAGAAATGCTCGTCCACGGTCATGACTATTGCTGCTATCCAATGTCCACTACGATGAAGTTCCCACATACACGCTGCTGTTAGTTCTACCCGAAAGAGAATACAAGCTCTTCCAAAGCTCACCGACCTACGGAAGTCCACTGTCACCAGTGGTGGATAAGTACTTCATGGAGCATTTTGCGGATTAGACTCTTTCCTCGGCGTCTGTCTACCGGTAATTTGGTGGAGGTGTGTTGATGATACGTCATGTGTGGTGTGGATAGAAGGTCCGTAGAAACTTCACCACTCTCTAGACCACCTAAATCTGCAGCATCCTTCAACTAAATCTGCGATGGAGATGGAGTCGAATGGGTGTTTACCTTTCTTGGATCTTCTGTTAAAAAACAAGCCGGACGGCACACTGTCTACCGCAAGCCTACCCATGAAAATCGCTATCTCCTCACAGATTCTCACCTCCTTCCACACAGAAACAGGATAACACCGATGCACAGATTTATAGAGTCCTGCATCCAGAGAGAATAATAATAAAACCTCATCTCATATGCACAACACCGTCGAACGAATTGCTAAGATCCTCCGAAAGCACAGTACAAAAACAGGCTTTGCATCGTCAAAGAAACTGGTCACAGTTAGGTGAAAACAGGGGAAAACTGTCCCCTCTATTACAACCTGGGGTGTACCAAATTCCCTGCACTTGCGGCAAGGTATGTATTGGCCAGATATGCCGGTCCATTAGTACTCACATCAAGGAACAGCAAAGAAAATCCACCTCGACCGGTCAGATAAGTCAGCAATAGCTAAACATGCCCTATCGTTGGGTCATGACGTCGTGTCAAAAAATGTTCGAGTTGTTATCCACACGTCATAGAGGAAGCGGTGGAAATACGTAAAATTCCTAATACCGGGCGAGTTGGCCGTGCGCGTAGAGGCGCGCGGCTGTGAGCTTGCATCCGGGAGATAGTAGGTTCGAATCCCACTATCGGCAGCCCTGAAGATGGTTTTCCGTGGTTTCCCATTTTCATACCAGGCAAATGCTGGGGCTGTACCTTAATTAAGGCCACGGCCGCTTCCTTCCAACTCCTAGGCCTTTCCTATCCTATCGTCGCCATAAGACCTATCTGTGTCGGTGCGACGTAAAAGCCCCTAGCAAAAAAAAAAAAAAAATTCCTAATAACTTCAACAGACTGGATAACAAGTGAGCAATACCTGATTGCCAGCCATTAAAGACTGGTTAGGTAGTTATCTCCCCTGTTATTCACTGTGTGTATTTCGTTTCGGTATTTACCATATTCGTACTCGCCTCAATACAGATGTTTCACTCAGTGTGTCATATAAATTATATAGGTTAAATTTTTAATAGTGGCTATTATTTATTTTGTAGGTACGTAGCATACGTACAAGGTTCTAGGTTTTACAGGCCTTCGATGTGGTTACCGCCGTTGCGTACCTGTTCCCAGTGACATAGAGTCTCTGCCTAATCCCTGGATTGTGAGAAGAGAGCGATTAATTGCCCGCAGAACGACTCAACTTTTCGGAGGCGAATCTCACGGAGCGAGCCTTTCATCTCTAGGATGAGGTCGAAGTCGCAGGGGCTTAAAAATCTGGAGAGTGTCGTAGGTGATAGAGCACTTCCTAGCTCTAGCGACAGAATAAAACAGACACCACTCCTGCTCCATGCGCACTTGCATTGTCGTGTAGAACGATGATTGTGTTATATATAATGTGTAGTCGTTTTCTTCTTGGCGCAGCTCGCAGACTGGTTTGTATAAACAAACAGTAGTACTCCGCATTAACAGTCTGCATCCTTCAAATACGTTTAATGGGCAATTGGAATCGGGGGAGTTTGTTGCCGTAGTGCAGTGAAACGGCTTTCAAACACCACACTTCTTGTGACAACTTTAAGGCATTTCCAGGCAAGTTTTCCGTTTCCATCTAAAACTGTATCGAATTCAATGCTTCTCAAAAATATTCCAAATCTGTAAATCAGCAAAATACCCCCGCTTTGATTACGAAATTAAGAAGAATCACCACGCACCAGTATTAGGAATGACTCCAAGGGTTTGTAATAAACCGTCTACACCGTTGCAATAATTATCTGAGGCATTCTTTGGTTGAAAAATACTGAATGTAATTATCTTCACGATGTTGAAATATACTAACCCTTGTTTCCTTGTCCAGTACATTACACCTTTATACTCGTGATCTCAGCAGCTCAGTATGACTTTTGGATAGATTAAGGTCCCTAGCCGGGTCGTTTAGCTCCTCTTGTGAGATCACATCGCGTTCACTGAATTTGCAAGGATTGATGTTCGTCTTCCCACAATTCTTCTTCTTCTTCATAATCGTGTTCTAAAACATAAGATTCAGTGGGAAGAAGAACAGGAAAACACGGACAACGTGCAACAGGCCACATCGGCGATGGAGAATTGGGATAACCGACTGATTTCTTGCTCTATGCATAGAAACCTACTATTTTGGTGACATAGAAGTAACAATCCTTTAAATAATCCTACTGTTTCCTCAAAATTATTGGTACAGCAAAAGGCACGGATGTACGAGAACCTCGAAGCCACTGGCAAAACTTGTTTGCACATGAAACACAGCAAAGATGAGGTGCCCATTTCTTGTCTTGATCACTAACACCGCACCCAAACTACAGGTGATAAGATATATTTATACGGGGCGTAATGCACTTTCTTTGATGCTTTGCAGTGCACTCGCCACGTATGTAACAGAGATTTCGGGGGCATTTGGACATTTACGTGACATGTTTACAAGTTACCTTTTCATTTATGAATGTATTATACATGCACCGCAGAATAGAAATCACCTTGAATGTACACCACGAACACAACTGAACGACAATCACTCAAATACGCACAACACACAGTTCATTTTACAGCAAGAAAGCCAACATTGAGTCAGGACTGTTATGTAGTAGCTTTCAATTGTTATCATTTGTTGAATAATACACTGTTGACTACTTGATGGGGTAAAACTACAGTTACAATGGACAGGGTGACAACTTAAGAACAGACTGAGGAACCTGTCCCTGCTCACAATGATTATATTCCTGAATTAAGTGTAAATAATTATTTTGGGCCAGCTAATTGCTTTTGAGAACAAAAATCATTGCTGACCAGTGCTATTTACTTTCCTACAAAATATTTTTTGATTCTTCGTCCTTTTTTTCCCCTCTATGTATGTTTAACTTTCACGCCAGGAGTAATGGCCGTACGTTGGAAATCGAGTGCTAGGTATGAAATGTTCCGATATTCTACGCTACAATATGTTACCACATTGATTCATAAGCCCGTAATACGATGCAAAGCATACAGGCAACCTATCTGAAGACAGAAGGCCATAAACAGTTTAACAAAATCAGGTAGAAAACTACGACGCGTTATTTTCAATTACTTGCCTGAGGAAAGGAAGGAAGTTGATGGCACCTGCCACACCGATTAATTTGGTGCCTTCTTCTTGAGTGTTGGCCAGCCAGCGCCACACAGGATCATTCTCCTCCCATGTCTTACCGAACACTAGCGAACTGATCGCATTTCCCATGCTGTCGAGGAGCACAAGAGATGGGTCCATGGGTTCCTCACATAATTTCCTCAATCTCTGGAACAAATAAAGTGAAAGACAGGATTATATAGTGACTCGTCAATATAGACCGATGTGTACAAGGGTCACTCAGACGTAATACATTAATGCATTTGTCTCACGCCAAAATATTTTAGTATCACCAGTCAATGACATTTTCCCTTATACAAACTTACCAAGTAGAGTAATTAGCTTTACAACGAAGGATTCTAATCAACGAGCAGTTCAGCACATTCACGAGATGTGACGATTGTAACTAACGTACCGCAGTCGATAGTAGACGTTTGCTAAACCAAATTTTGGTTATAATACATTTCAACAATCAGTCTGACCTACCAAGTACATTCTCTTATTTATTGAAGATAAGTGATGATATTTTGTACCTGATATTCTATTACTTCCTGCCTGAGACCAAATATTTATTCTCGAGGCTCATTCACACCAAGGATATCCTACAACAAATTCTTTCTTACCAAGCCATTTTTACAATCATCTGGGAACGGTACTAATTAATTAATATTAAGCCCAGCTTTACGACCGGATGCCATTACTGACGCTAACCCAATGAGGAGGAATGTTCTAACTATTGCGTGTCTCTGTGGTGGCACAACTAATTATTTTCTATAGGCCCTACTTATAAACATCTCTCTCTCTCTCTAAATTTCAAACACACACGAAAGCACGAAAGAAATAACTGACCATGCTACTGCAGGAAAATATATTGAGGACGTCGCTTAGGGTGGATCAGAATTATTTTCCGATGAAGAAGAAGCGTAGAAGGGAGGTGGGGCGTCTAACACAAAGGATAATTTAGCCAAGGTAACTGTCACCATACTCCATCACTGAATCTCAGAAGTAACTCTGACCACTAATGATGACGTGTTGCTAGCAAGGCATTACCTCTTACTTTTAATACTCAATGTGGAAATCTCTTATTAGACATGTACTGTAAGCCCTTCTGAACAAATATTGATGACAGTTGGAGTGTGAGTACCTGTATTCCACTGTAGCCACCAAAAACGAGGACGTCACTGAGTCAGAAAATCAACTGTTTCGTACAATAACTCACGAATGTCACCGACAAATTATTTTCTTCGACATTTAATCTTGCACATTGCACTAACTATTAAATATTTACTCATGTGTTCGACAGAGAGGGTTTATCTCCTCAAATTCAGCCGTAAATTTAGTACCAAGAGTTGTGCCTACCAGTAGAAATATTCATGCTACGATAAGCAGAAGCCAGCTGTATGCGAGTAACTCACGGCTATACTTGATCTTAGCGTGAAAACGGAAATACTGGGATTGTGCTCAAGTGCAAGTTCTAGGGCTCATTTGCTATTGGCTACGCCGTGATGTTCGTGTAGATGTAAGCTTGCATACGTGAGAAGATGGATTCGAACCCAACCATTGGCAGCTCGGAAGAGGGTTTTTCGAGGTTTCCCATTTTCACACCAAGCAAATGCCTTTTTATACTTACACCTTGTTGCACTAAATCATGGAGAACGTCACAGCCAGGAGACGTTGTCACCGGCTTCTCACCAGGTTTCCCATGGTTCAAATCCCGCAACGTGCAAGTGGTGGAATTTTTGAAAGGCAAAATTACATCCCCATGGTTTGAATTGCAAACCCATGCATGCAATGCACGAAAATAAGAAAATCTCGTGCTTCGCGTTTGAAGCGGTGTTCATGCTGGGCAACCTAAATATTTTTCTGCGTGTTTTGGAAACCATCCTCTACACTTGCCATCGATGAACAGATCTCAAAACCTTACACATCCCAAAGTCCAAAAATAAAATAATACGTTTATTACGATGAATTTAAAAAATGGCTCTATTTTTATTTCTAAAACGATGACCAAGTGGCTATACTGTTAACATGTTGTTCTCTCTCTTGTAGCCACTTGTGTGTGGCGCTAAACACTTTGAATGGCAAGTATTAGAGCACTGCAATGAATGTTTTTCACTCGCTCATACTCGTTTGAAGGTCCGGGTCTCGAACGTGTTTCGCCCGAAGAGAGAGCGCTTGAAACTCCACAAGTGTCCAAAAGTTAAGCATAATCACTAAACGAAGCCATACCGCCTGATAGGAATGTCAGACGGATTGCTGAACAAACGGAAGCTGAATCACACACACCATATGTCATGCAACTTGCCCAAAAAACCGTGTCAGAAAGGGTCTGATAGCTAAGGTACACCTTTGACAACAACTAACAGAATTCGGCATTGTCTTCCACAACAAAATATGCTGTTAATAGGGTGTATGGTTATCCCTAATGGCCACACATGCTTCGCAGCGACGTGGCATGCTCTCTATCAGATGGTCCAAGAGCTCTTGTGGCAGTCGATCCCATTTCTCCGAAAGGGCAATGTGAAGGTCTTGGAGGGTCCTTAGTGGAGGCCGACGGGATGCAATTCGTCTCCCCAATGCATCCCAGGCATGTTCTATAGGATTCAGATCCGCAGAACTCGCTGGCCAGTCCATGCGATGAATGTCTTCCCCAGCCAGAAATTTATCCACCAGAGCAGCGCGGTGCGGTCGGGCATTATCTTCCATTAAGAGGAAGTCTGGATCAGCCGCACCTGTGAAAAGTCGAACATGTGGTCTCAGTACCTCATCCCTGTATCTCCGAGCGTTAACAGTGTTCCTCGGACCACCCATGAAGATGTGCAGGTGCGTACGGCCATTGTTGAACATGATGCCGCCCCACAGCATGACGCCACCACCTCCATACTGGTCCCGTTCAACGAAGTTCCTGTGGTTGTATCAGCAACCCAGTTCTCTCAATATTAATGTGCAAATGGAATCGTTCTGCACACTGAAGCGGGATTTATCTGTGAAGAGCACATGCCTCCATTCATTCATGGTCCAGTTTCGATGTTGACGGCTCCACAGTAAACGGGCCCGTCTCTGTTCTGGAGTGAGCGGGAAGCACACCGCTGGACGTCGGGCAAACAGCCCTGCTGTTCTGAGCCTCCAGTACACAGTTTTCCGGGAAACGGCAACCCCTGAGACGGCTGCAAGCTCCGTCGACTATTGTCTTCCAGGTGCACTTCGATTTCGTCGAGCGATTAAGGCGAGATGTCGGTCCTCTTGTGGGGTGGTTACCCTTGGTCGACCTGGTACTGGCCTACGAATAACATCTTCTGTGTCTCGAAATCGTCTCCAAAGCCTGGAAATGACACTTTGTGGCACATTCAACGATACGGCGACTTCGGACTCTGTCTGGCCTGCTTCCAGGCGGCCGAGTACTTTACCCTGCAAAACGAGGTCCAAATGGCGTCGTTGTGCCATTATCTTGTCCGGTTCACCACGAGGCTACACTCCGCACACAATAACAGGGCAAACATGACTGAGGGAATATGGGGCACAGGCACTGGCTGTGTTTACCTTGCGTTTACGGCGCTAGCCAAAGCAGGGAACACTCCTTTCCTATACAGAGCGAACACGTAAGGTTGGTAGGTGCATATGTCGTGCGATTTGCGGTCTATTTCCTATTGCCCTGCTTACTCGTAACTTATGCTTAACATTTGGACACTAGTGTATATTGACGGGCGAACTATACTCGCGAGAAGGGCAATCGTAGGAAACAACAGGCAATCACTTGAACTTGTTTTAGCAAGCGATAAAATAATACTATAATACTCATGTTTGTTCTGATTTGTATTTTTATTACTTATATTTTATACGTGGTGCCATCTTCGTATTGCAAACACTGAATCAATGAAAATTAAACAGTTAACATTAAATATAATTATCATTTTAAACAATATATTCTGATAAAATATAATTAGTACATGAATTACAACTCCGAGCAACGAAATAAAGTAGTAAATGGTGTTCTTTCTGTCTACTTAATTTAATGCCTTATATATTGTTTGTCTATGTATTTTTTAAATATATATCTTTATTCTCGTAAATTAGACCGAACGTAAATTAAATTATATCTTGAGGTAAAAAATAAGAATGGTATAGAATAAATATATTTTTTAAATAATTTGCTTTACGTCGCACCGACACAGATAGGTCTTATAGCGACGATGAGATAGGAAAGGTCAAGGAGTGGGAAGGAAGCGACGGTGGCCTTACTTTAAGTACATCCCCCAGAGTTTGCCTGGTGTGAAAATGGGAAACCACGGAAAATCATCTTCAGGGCTACCGACAGTTCGGTAAAAACCCGCTATCTCCCGAATGGAAGCTTACAGTTAGGTAACTCAAACCAGGCAGCCTATCGTTCGGTAAATGCAAAATTAAACTATTAACCTAACGTAAGAAAAACGAGTGAAAGCAAGAAATGTATATAACGATGTACAGAATGATCATTGCGTTATGGATTCTATTTCTGTATTTAGTGTTTCAGATTAGTAGTATAATACAGGGATTCGGGCGCCTCCTCCCGCGGGAAATTTGAATTCTGGCGGGAAATTTGAATTTTGGCGCGAGATTTGAATTTGTAAACAAAGCCACGTGCTTTTTGACAGATGTCATCGACAACAACGCATCGCTAACCTCACTGCTGCCATCTTGACGGGCCTAAACCTCAGTAGTGCCAACTTAACCTAACTAGCGCGAGGTAAACAAAGCCACGTGTTTTTGACAGCCACGTGCTTTTTGACAGACAACAACACATCGCTAACCTCACTGCTGCCATCTTGACGGGCCTAAACCTCAGTAGTGCCAATTTAACCTAACTAGCGCGAGGTAAACAAAGCCACGTGTTTTTTGACAGCCACGTGCTTTTTGACAGACAACAACGCATCGCTAACATCAGTACTGCCATCTTGACGGGCCTAAACCTCAGTAGTACCAACTTAACCTAACTAGCGCGTGGTAAACAAAGCCACGTGCTTTTTTGACAGCTGTCATCCGCCATCTTTAAACTACAGAGAACTGTGCTGCCCTCTTTATCGCAGTAGCTACAAATTCGTCACCTGTCATCGGCAGTGCTGCCATCTTGGCGGGTCTAAACCTTAGTGCTACCAACTTAACCTCACTAGCGCGAGATAAACAAATCCACGTGCTTTTTTGACAGCTGTCATCCGCCATCTTTACTCTATAGAGCACAGTGCAGCCCTCTTTAGCTACTTACCTTTGAAATGTGGTGGCGGATAGTTTGAAAAATGCTTTTTGACAGCAGCCATCTTTAATCTAGAGAGCACCGTGATGCCCTCTTTAGCTAGATACCTTTCAAATGTGGTGGCGGCAAATTCTACATGCTCTTGTTTGGAAACAAACTCACGCGCTTTTTTGACAGCCGTCATCCGCCATCTTTAATCAACAGAGCACAGTGCTGCCCTCTTTAGCTAGATACCTTTGAAATGTGGTGGTGGCAATTTCCACGTGCTCTTGTTTGGAAACAAAGCTATGTGCTTTTTTGACAGCTGTCATCCGCCATCTTTAATCAACAGAGCACCGTGCTGCTATCATGCGGGCAATTTCGTCAGCTGTCATCCGCCATCTTTAATCCACAGAATACCGTGCTGCCCTCTTTATGGCTACTACCTTAAGCACGTAGTAGCGGGCAATTTGAAACGTTCTGTTAGCTATCATCCGCCATCTTTAATCAAGAGAGCACCGTGCTGCCATCTTTAGCTAGATACCTTTGAAATGTGGTGGCGGCAAATTGAAAAATTTCACGTGCTCTTGTTTGGAAACAAACTCACGTGCTTTTTTGACAGCTACCATCCGCCATCTTTAATCAACAGAGCATAGTGCTGCCCTCTTTAGTTAGATACCTTTGAAATGTGGTGGCGGCAAATTCCACGTGCTCTTGTTTGGAAACAAAGCCATGTGCTTTTTTGACAGGTGTCATCTGCCATCTTTAATCAACAGAGCACCGTGCTGCTATCATGCGGGTAATTTCGTCAGCTGTCATACGCCATCTTTAATCTACAGAGCACCGTGCTGCATTCTTTACTTGAAATGTGGTGGCGGCGAATTCCACGTACTCTTGTTTGGAAACAAATTCTATGTGCTCTTCAGCAGTCATCCACCATCTTTAATCAAGAGAGCACCGTGCTGCCCTCTTTGTGGTGGCGGATAATTTGAAAAATTCTTTTTGACAAGCAGCCATCTTTAATCCAGAGAGAACAGTGCTGCCCTCTTTAGCTACTTACGTTTGAGGCGGTTAATTTGAAAAATTCTATTTGACAAGCTGTCATCTTTAATGAAAAGAGCATCGTGCTGCTATCTTGCGGGTAATTTTTACGTCACAGCTGTCAACCACCATCTTGCATTGCTAACCTTAGTGTTGCCCTCTTTAGCTACTTACCTTTGAGGCGGACTATTTGAAAAAATCAATTTGACAAGCCGTCACCCACCATCTTGCATCGCAAACCTCAGTGCTGCACTCTTTAGTTGAAATGTGGTAGCGGATAATTTGAAAAAATTCTCTTTTGACAAGCAGCCATCTTTGAGCACCGTGCTGCTATCTTTATCGTAGTAGCGAGCAATTTAAAACCTAGATGCTTTTTTCTAACAGTTGTCATCCGCCATCTTTAATCTAGAGAGCACCGTGCTGCCCTCTTTGTGGTGGTCGTAAATTCCACGTGCTTTACAAACCCACGTGCTTTTTGTCATCCGCCATCTTTAAACAAGAGAGCGCAGTGCTGCGCTCTATGTAGTAGCAGATAATTTGAAAAAATTCTTTTTGACAAACAGCCATTTTTGTTCAACACAGTTACTGCTATCTTACATCGCTTACCTCGGTGCTGCACTCTTTAGTTGAAATGTGGTGGCGGTTAATTCGAACAAGTTTAATAATACATCGGGGGAGGTAGAGTAAGCACGTGCTGCAGTGATGACGTCATCATGCTTGTTTAGACTTGTCCGTTTTCTTAAGAGTAAGTCGGTGTAAAGGAATGTTGTAGTGGTAAATTCGAACAAGTTTAAACATGTATCGGGAAAGCTAGAGTAAGCATGTGCTGCAGTGATGACGTCATTGTGCATGTTTAGACCTGATTTTTTTTCTTAAGAGTAAGTCGGTGTAAAGCAATGCAATAAGTACAACATTTTTGAATGCGATCAAATATTTATTTACAAATGTACTACAACAGTGTTCGTTTTTGCTGCTGACAAGGTTGGTGTGCTTCCTAACAACGTATGCTTCTGAAATGCCTCCTGCAACATTCAAATTAAACAAAACATTTAGAAATATATTATACTAAGTATGTTATGCTTTACAGAGAAGATCATATACTTCTTACCTTGTTGTTATTCCTTTTCGGAATCATCATCATCATGAGGTACTAGAGAAAGTTCATTCATACACTGTGTACAGTGTTCAATCCTCGGATTTGGTCCATCCCAATCATCATCACCATTTTCTCCTCGATGCTTGTAATGTCGTTCACAAGTTCTGCATAAAGCTACTTCGATCGACATCTTACTGTGTAGAGGAAGGATGCCCCAAAAATTATGTACGTAAGAGGCAGCGTACGTATATAAAAATCCTGGTGGTAAGTATTGAATAAGATGTTTCGGCATCGACGATCTATGTTTATAGAACATCTTAATAGCCTCACTCACTCGTGTAAGATAAATAAGGTGTTGCGTATGAGCATGCAAACAGCATGCACATTTACAGTTTTGTTCCATAGCGTACGATGTCGAAGCACACACTAATGAAAATGATAAAGATCTATTCTTATTTATAGTCTCGTAACAATATTCGTTAGCGGATGGTAAGTAACATCACTCATATGAATAATAAGACAATAGGCTGCTGTGTTAGCAGGAATGTTTTCAGATGTTTCAAATTCTAAACGAATATCAACTGGAGATTCTTTTATAGACTCTTCATGATAAGAGCAGTCTATAACTACAATCGGTGCTTTATTTTTAAATTCTTGAGGTGTAAATAGCGGACGATCTTCTTTCTGATAATACGATGATTGAAATTTACAAAACATGTCATAGAGCATCCCAAACTTATTTTTCTCAAAGTTAATGTCTATGTTTTCGTAGGGATACCTAATTCCGTTGAAATATAGTCTAACGTGTCTTAATTTACAGTTATCAAACAGTGAGCTATCTTTTTCGTGATTGAATTTACGATTAGTTTGAAATCCAAAAATAATGTACAAGGGCTTCTCAGTAAAACGTGATGTTTTAACAGCCCAGCTATGCTTGTTTGTAGGTGGTAACACAGGATATTCATGCAGCTCCCAGCTTCTAAAACGGATAGGTAATGGTGTATCATTTTCTACAATCTTGAGCAATCGATGTTTTTCACGATCAGATAAGGTTACATGTGGAATCCGCCACAATATACGATGCAGTGTTATTTTCGATTCTACTGGTGTTTCTACTGCTTTAAGAGAATTGTAATCACTTCGATCACGGATTAGAATAAGCTCTTGTTTTGCGTTGATTATAATACGTGTAAAGTCTTCTGCGAATCCAAAAATATGTTTCAGTGATAACATACCCGTAAAAGTTCCATCCTCATTAATCATCCAGTTGTTAGTAGCTTTTGGACACCATCCAGCCATCCGCAAAAGATTACTTTCTTCATCACAGAAAGAAGGGTAGAGTTTCATTGCACTTGTAATACCAACATTCTTCGTTCGATCTATTTCAACATTATTTAATTCATATCGCACTTCAGAAAACAGAAAAGCTAGAGCATGGTTGTTTAGTTGTAAAGTGCTTGGTCCACTTCCATCAGACTTTTCTAGTCGTCCTTCAATATAGAGGTAGCTTTCGTGTGGTAAGGTGTAAACATCTTGTTGATTAATAATAAAATGAATTTCTTCATTGTTATTTAATCCAAACGTAAAAGGTTGATAGGAATGAAGCTCACTTCGTACTACACCTTCACGACTTTCTACTGTATTCATAATGTCTAGCATTTCTTCCATTCTGTTGTAGTAGTGTATATCCTAAATCTTGGAGTATCTGCTTATGGATATCTGTTAACTCGATGAGTCTCTGCACACATGTAGTATGTCTTCGGAATGTACACCGTGTTTTATAGATGGTTTTCATACTGGTTTAAGATGTAGTTTGTAAGCTACGTACGCGTGCTGATCTAAATGAATAAGTTGATTACGTTTATTTACAAGTCTAAGAGTAATGTTGCTAATGTGTTTTACAGACACAGGATGATAAAGAACTACTGCTGGTTTCTCACAAATAGTATCTCCACGTTCCTCTGTAACAATAAAGTCGTGCAGGACGTGCGAAGGTTGTAGATTACTATTCAAGTCTGTAATAATATTACAAGTAATGTTCACATTATAATCATCGAAGAGTTTTATAGGTTGATCAGACTCGTAACGTACGTTCGGTAGGAGCTCCCTCGATGAAAATCCAAGCAGTGGTCCAATCGAATCAGGTTGTGATTTGAAGTAAATCTTAAATGATGATTCAATAACACATTTATGTGTAATGTTGCTTATAGTGATAGAGAACTTGTAATTATGATTACTAAAACTATCTTCACTAAACTGATCAATTAACGTACTTTCAATATAGTCGTGAATATCGTCTACTGTATAACTACCTGAAGGTAGTGTTAGCACATACTCATCGTAATAGAACTTGTTTACACCATCACGCACATTATAGATTTGATTGTAGCTTTCAAACGATACTAGTCCAAGACTATGCGGCTGATAACCAAGTTCGATTGGTGGATTAAAATAGACGGTTGTTTCAGGTCCTTCTCCACGTACAGCAAACGTTCTTTCACTGTTCGTCATCACGTAGACACTAATGCACTTTCTCTACTGTCTGGGTTTGATATAAGAACATAAGACATAATCGTCCGCACATGCGTGTATTAAAGTTTTGCACACGGTTTTTATTGTAAACAATGTCTGCACTGCTTCCGAAATAACGTATGAGCTCAAAAGGAGGAGGTAAGTCTCCATAGCTATCAAAATACCATACTTTAGATTTACGTTTTACATAAGCAACGTAATGAGTTCCAGGTCCACGACTGTCGTCTAAGTTAATTACGGCACTTTCACGTTCACGTGGGCGCGCTGGTAGTTGATCGCGCATATACACTCCTCGAAAATAATGAATTCCTAGTTGTTTAGCAAACGTAAAAACATCATGCATTAGAGCTCGATATGGCAGTGCATTCAGTAGACGTTTTTTGGAGAAATGTAGATACCAAGCCCTTTCTTGTATGGCGCTAGCTTCATGTTCACACCTTTGCCTCGTAACGCAATTGCCTCCATCGTCTTGTTATGACGTTCACTCTCTTTCAACTGTTGTTTCGCTTCTTCTACAGCTTTGACAGTTCTCGCTACAGTACTAGCATCACCTAGCAATGACCCTAAAGCTGCTAAGCCAGCAAACAGCGCAGGGAGAAATCCTCCTCGTTTTGGTACAGGAATAATTCGTGCACGTTTACTAAATACTGCTCTGCACTTCGGAGAAATTCTCGCTCTTGCTGCGCGTAACGCTTTAGTAATAGCTACACGAGGATTGTATTCCCCTCGAATAGCTTTTTGCGCAGCCTTTATAACATCTTTCCATCCAACAGTTTTTACTTTCTTCTTCTTCTTCTTCATGTCGTTTGGATATCGTTGTTTCACCATGCTGTACACGACTTTACTAGTCAAGAGCATTTCATAAACTAACCGTTGCCTCTTGTTTCGTTTAATATATATATTACTATTACGTACTTTATGATTCAGTTATCATGAAGATTATAAAGCAGCAAGACACACTACCTGTTACCGACATTGTACCACATCTCTTACCTAGTTCTAGTACAACTACAAGAAAACGTCATGGAACGTTGTTTCCTTTCACTGTTCGATGTATTATATCAGGTCCGTCGGGATGCGGTAAAAGAAATCTTTTACTCACACTTATTACTTCTGTAAATGGTGTACGCTTCGAGAATATTTACGTTTTCGCAAAGTCACTCTATCAGCCGCTATATACTATTCTACAAACTGTAATACACGATCTAGTTAAAGATGGAATAAGATATTTTAAATTTAATTCACATGAGCAAGTACCATCACCAGACGATGTGCTTCCTAATACTCTTATGATCTTTGATGATGTCGCAACAGAACAGCAAAACGTTATTCGTGCATTCGTTAGTATGGGTCGGCATAAATATGTTGATTGCATCTATTTGTGCCAAACCTATTCTCGTGTGCCTAAGCAGTTGATACGCGACAACCCAAATGTTATTGTGCTTTTTCGACAAGATGAGCGCAACATGCCACATGTGTATAACGTTCATGTTAACACTGATATGTCATTCGATGACTTTAAACGTATGTGTGCTAAATGTTGGTCATTACACCGTTACAGGTTTTTAGTTATTGATAAAGAAGGTGATGTACAGCATGGACGATATCGCATGGGTTTCGATCATTTTATATGCATTAACACAGAATTACAGTAACTACTTGATTAAAAACCATCATCATGTTAACATCTAGCAAGGAGATCACAAAACATATCATCCAAGCTAGAAACAATATCCGACGGAAATTTAAAGAGCTTAAACGTATTCAAGCAGACACGGATTTATTTTTAAAGACACAACTAAGTACACCACTCAAAGAAATTTTTAATTCTACTTCATTACCGCAGTCTACTTCAAGTTTTGCTTCTATGCAAACATCATATCATAAAGAGAAGCATGAAGAAGAAAAGCATGAACAAGATAAGGAAGAGAAGAAGCAGGATGTAGATCAAGAAGAGGAAGAGGAAGATAAGGAAGAAGGAGAAGAAGAACTTAATGATACATCACCATCTAAGCGTGTTGAGTTTTTAACTACAGATGTTATTGCAGAAACACCTACTACATCGACGCAAAATCTACCATCTTTGTCTGAGGTTATGATTACACCAGAGTATCGCAATCAGTTTAGAACTTTTATTCAAGATACCTATGGATCTCTCTTTGCACCTTATATAGAAAAACTTTTTACAGGACAAGCTGACACTATCTACGGTATTCGCAACGAAGATGACTGTTTCCGGATAGGAAATTCAAATGTTAAGATTAATAACAACAAACTCATTGTAAAAGGTGTTACCTATAAACCTACGAAAGGACTGTTAGAACTTCTTTTCTCACGAATACCTGACAAGGATATAATTTTACACGATGATCTTAAAAAATATAAAGCAATACTTTTTGCTACTGACGCAATACGACGTAATTACAAGAGGACAGAAGCTGTAAATGCACATAAGAGTTACAAGTATCGTGAGTTTATTTCTAAGCTGTTTCCGACTGCACGTAGTCTAGATGTTATCTACAAGCCTTTGTTGCCGTATATGGATGTAAGATACTGGAATGACCAAAACTTACTCATTGAACGATTACAACTTTTAAGAGCATCGCAAGAGGCTGGTCACACTGGTCACGGATCAGAAATTCTAGAAATAGAAAGAGAACTACGTTATGCCGGCATTATTTTGTAATGGCTCGTCAAGAGGAGATCTCACCTGTAAAGGTAAACATCGCACATGAGTTACATAAACCAGCACCTCGCACCTACTGTCGCAGACGCGTTATTACACGAGGAAAAGATGACCTCCGGCAAGCAGACTTAGTAGAAATGATTCCATATGCTTCTAGTAATAAGGGGTATAAGTATCTACTTACTGTTATCGATGTGTACTCGAAGTTTGCTTTTGCACAACCCGTGCGTTCTGAAACAGCAGCTCAAGTTAAAGAAGCATTTAAACATATTGTTGAAGAATCGAAACGCTGCCCAAGGCTTCTTCAAACTGATCAAGGTAAAGAGTTTTACAACAAGGATTTTTCTTCTTACCTCAAGTTATTTGGCATTCAACACTACTCTACGTTCAGCAATCTCAAGGCAAGTGTTGTAGAACGCTTTAATCGTACACTCAAAACAATGATGTGGCGAGAATTTACAGCGCAAGGTACATATCGTTGGATTGATCTGCTAACTAGACTTTTATCTACCTACAACGATACACCTCATCGCACTATCGGAACAAAGCCACGTCTTGTTACAAAGGATAAAAATGTATATATAGTCTAAAATAAATATAAATGCTATTCATCTTGTAATTAAAACAGCTGATCCACGTCGCCATCGCTTTAAAGAAGGTGATTTTGTTCGCATCAGCAAACACAAGTCTATCTTTGCAAAAGGATACACACCTAACTGGAGCACTGAAATGTTTCAAATCAGAAGTGTTAAGCTTACTAATCCAGTTACGTATTTACTTCGCGATCTCAGAGGACAGCCTATTGAAGGAGGATTCTACATCGAAGAACTGCAGAAAACAAAATATCCTGATCACTATTTAGTTGAACGTATTATTCGACGTCGTGGCAATAAACTGTATGTTAAATGGCTTGGTTTTAATAACAGCTTTAATTCATGGATTAATAAAGAGGATGTACTTTAAATCTTATGTGTGTTTTCTTTTAATCCTCTACGTTTCCTTTCTTCTAAGTCACTAGGACATGCTGTAGGATTAAACAACACCTGTAATATGTTTTAAGAATTCATATTTATTTTAGACTATATATACATTTTTATCCTTTGTTTATTTTACGTCTTTGTTACTCAGTTTTCGTTTTATTACACCAACAACGACAAGTGCTGCTATCTTCTGAGCAGCTAAAGCACTAGGTAATAACACACACACACACAGCATAACTTTACGAAGCAGATTTTAACAGCTACACGACATACTCTATGCAGGCAGCATGTAACTACGTGTCAGGCGAACGTGTTCTAGGGCCGCAGGGGAGATGAAGCACGAAGAAAAGAAGATCAATCACTCTATTGTTGAGTCCACGCCCAACATGCTTCCTCATCTTTTTCCCAGCACGTTTCTTCACCTTTTCCTTGTTTACTCTCTCCACAGCCATGATAAGTGTTTATAAGCGAAGACAACTCGTTAGTTTTAGGTCCGTGATACAGTTTAATTAGTTGACATGTACGGCACTGTCTCACAGAAGGTCTTCTACCTAAACTCACGTGTTCATGATGTAAACTACAAGTTTGAAGCTCTGACAAAACAGGATCTTGAGTCCACTCACGAGGCACCTTATCCCAAATCTTCTTTACAGCATTCGCAGCTACATTAACCAAAAATGCCTTTGGTAATGCATTTAACTCTTCTTCAGTAAAAGTGTTTAGTTTCTTTTTGCATGCATAAAACTTTACGATCGCCTTTTCAACTGCGTTACACTTAGTATCTGTTAGAAATGACATGATGTCCTTACTCTACAAATGTTTCTTTTACACTAAGGTTATTTCGACATTGCAGTTTACATATGTTGTTCACTTCCCGGCAAGCACTGCAACACAACCAATCAAAGAGCATGCATACATGTTGTAAAGACTGTTTACTTGTTTCTCTACTATGCTCTTTCGGAAGAGTTTTAAATGATGGGCACCCCAATTCATGCATGTCGATAACTTCACACGATGATGGTAGAAAATCACGCAACCATTCTTTCTTTTCACAACCCTTTAAAAGAACAAGATCTGCTCTTGACAAATGTGCATTCATCATTAAAGGTAGAAAACGATAAGGTATTCCTTTTTCTTCCCACTTCAAACCTAAATTGTTTTCAATCCACTGAGTCTGCTTTTTATCTTCATCTGTTTGCAAACAGTAAGGGAACGGTGGACTAAATAGTAAACTAACAAGTTTTGGTGCCCACAACACACTGCAATCTAACACAGCCACCTCTTTAAACACAAATTTGTTTCCGTTTACTTCAAAGCCTTGCACATCAACTATTAATGTTTTCGTCATGTTTGCACTCCACTCTCTATCACTGTTTCTCGAAGACTACAGCTTTTAGTCAACGAACGGGTTTAAACATGCACAATAACGTCATCACTGCAGCACATGCAAACTCTTGTTTTTATGATGCATACTTATTGCATTCTTTTACACCGACCTACTCTTAAGAAAACGGACAAGTCTAAACATGCATGATGACGTCATCACTGCAGCACGTGCTTACTCTAGCTCCCCCGATGTATGATTAAACTTGTTCGAATTAACCGCCACCACATTTCAACTAAAGAGTGCAGCACCGAGGTAAGCGATGTAAGATAGCGGTAACTGTTTTGAATAAAGATGGCTGTTTGTCAAAAAGATTTTTTCAAATTATCCGCTACTACACAGAGTGCGGCACTGCGCTCTCTTGTTTAAAGATGGCGGATGACAAAAAGCACGTGGGTTTGTAAAGCACGTGGAATTTACGACCACCACAAAGAGGGCAGCACGGTGCTCTCTAGATTAAAGATGGCGGATGACAATTAGAAAAAAGCATCTAGATTTTAAATTGCTCGCTACTACGATAAAGATAGCAGCACGGTGCTCAAAGATGGGTGCTTGTCAAAAGAGAATTTTTTCAAATTATCCGCTACCACATTTCAACTAAAGAGTGCAGCACTGAGGTTTGCGATGCAAGATGGTGGGTGACGGCTTGTCAAATAGATTTTTCAAATAGTCCGCCTCAAAGGTAAGTAGCTAAAGAGGGCAACACTAAGGTTAGCAATGCAAGATGGTGGTTGATAGCTGTGACGTAAAAATTACCCGCAAGATAGCAGCACGATGCTCTTTTCATTAAAGATGACAGCTTGTCAAATAGAATTTTTCAAATTAACCGCCTCAAACGTAAGTAGCTAAAGAGGGCAGCACTGTTCTCTCTGGATTAAAGATGGCTGCTTGTCAAAAGAATTTTTCAAATTATCCGCCACCACAAAGAGGGCAGCACGGTGCTCTCTTTATTAAAGATGGTGGATGACAGCTGAAGAGCACATAGAATTTGTTTCCAAACAAGAGTACGTGGAATTCGCCGCCACCACATTTCAAGTAAAGAGTGCAGCACGGTGCTCTGTAGATTAAAGATGGCGTATGACAGCTGACGAAATTACCCGCATGATAGCAGCACGGTGCTCTGTTGATTAAAGATGGCAGATGACACCTGTCAAAAAAGCACATGGCTTTGTTTCCAAACAAGAGCACGTGGAATTTGCCGCCACCACATTTCAAAGCTATCTAACTAAAGAGGGCAGCACTGTGCTCTGTTGATTAAAGATGGCGGATGACGGCTGTCAAGAAAGCGCGTGAGTTTGTTTCCAAACAAGAGCATGTAGAATTTGCCGCCACCACATTTCAAAGGTATCTAGCTAAAGAGGGCAGCACGGTGCTCTCTAGATTAAAGATTGCGGATGATAGCTAACAGAACTTTTCAAATTGCCCGCTACTACGTGCTTAAGGTAGTAGCCATAAAGAGGGCAGCACGGTGTTCTGTGGATTAAAGATGGCGGATGACAGCTGACGAAATTGCCCGCATGATAGCAGCACGGTGCTCTGTTGATTAAAGATGGCGGATGACAGCTGTCAAAAAAGCACATAGCTTTGTTTCCAAACAAGAGCACGTGGAATTTTCCACCACCACATTTCAAAGGTATCTAGCTAAAGAGGGCAGCACTGTGCTCTGTTGATTAAAGATGGCGGATGACGGCTGTCAAGAAAGCGCGTGAGTTTGTTTCCAAACAAGAGCATGTAGAATTTGCCGCCACCACATTTCAAAGGTATCTAGCTAAAGAGGGCAGCACGGTGCTCTCTAGATGAAAGATGGCTGCTGTGAAAAAGCATTTTTCAAATTATCCGCCACCACATTTCAAAGGTAAGTAGCTAAAGAGGGCAGCACTGTGCTCTATAGATTAAACATGGCGGATGACAGCTGTCAAAAAAGCACGTGGATTTGTTTATCTCGCGCTAGTGAGGTTAAGTTGGTAGCACTAAGGTTTAGACCCGCCAAGATGGCAGCACTGCCGATGACAGGTGACGAAGTTGTAGCTACTGCGATAAAGAGGGCAGCACAGTGCTCTGTAGTTTAAAGATGGCGGATGACAGCTGTCAAAAAAGCAGGTGGCTTTGTTTACCACGCGCTAGTTAGGTTAAGTTGGTACTACTGAGGTTTAGGCCCGTCAAGATGGCAGTACTGAGGTTAGCGATGCGTTGTTGTCTGTCAAAAAGCACGTGGCTGTCAGAAAATACGTGGCTTTGTTTACCTCGCGCTAGTTAGGTTAAGTTGGCACTACTGAGGTTTAGGCCCGTCAAGATGGCAGCAGTGAGGTTAGCGATGTGTTGTTGTCTGTCAAAAAGCACGTGGCTGTCAAAAAAACACGTGGCTTTGTTTACCTCGCGCTAGTTAGGTTAAGTTGGCACTACTGAGGTTTAGGCCCGTCAAAATGGCAGCAGTGAGGTTAGCGATGCGTTGTTGTCGATGACAGCTGTCAAAAAGCACGTGGCCTTGTTGACAAATTCAAATCTCGCGCCAAAATTCAAATTTTCCGCCAAAATTCAAATTTCCCGCCAGAATTCAAATTTCCCGCGGGAGGAGGCGCCCGAATCCCTGTATTATACTACTCAGATTCATTTACATTTCAATTATTGTATCAATGAAAATTAAATATGGACTGTGCGGCTCCATGGCTAAATGGTTAGCGTTAGCGTGCTAGCCTTTGGTCACAGAGGTCCCAGATTCGATTTTCGGCAGGGTCGGGAATTTTAACCCTGATTGCTTAATTCCGCTGGCACGGGTGCTGTGTTATGTGTCGTACTCAGCATCATTTCATCCTCATCGCGATGTGCAGGTCGCCTATGGGAGTCAAATCAAAAAACCTGCACCTAGGGAGCCGAACATTTTCTCGGACACTTAAAGCCATACATCATTTCATTTCAAATATGGACTTTTCCCAATGTTTCCAAACTAAATATAATTCCCTCATTCAATAATGTATTTATATGAAATAATAAACCAAATATTCCTTGCTGCTGTGAACAAAATCAAATACACACAGCTGTTGAGTATCAACAAAAATCATTGACTTTGTCTGGGTCAAGAGAGCTTCTTCTTTGTAACAACAGATATCCAGCAGCACTAACATTTATCTCATATTCTGCACTAGGTGCAGGAGTAGAAAATATTTTTTCGCGCAAATGTTGCAATTTTGATGTAAAGTGTACAGCTTCTATTCAACCATTTAGGTGGATCGTCGTCATCGATTGCATCTCTGGAAAGATACAGGTCAACATCATATTTGGCTCATCAATGTCAGTATCATGCCAATCTGAAAATAATGATTTCGTTCTTTGCTTGGTAACTGGAGATGTCGGATGGACCTAACAAAAGTACAACAAAAATGTGAATACTTCATACTTTAACAAAATAAGACGTATAAATACACATATGACATAGCCATACCATCACTGGGGGTGATGATATCAGAGCACATGTGCTTTAGAGCGCTGAACACATATTCTCTCTCTTCTTGGGGCAGAAATTTTAGTTACAAAACAATGGCCACAGAAAGGTCCCTATTTTGTGCACTTCTTCAGACGATACTTTGTCTTGCAAGTAGTGGAGGGCACGTCCTTTAGTTTCCGAATCTCCTACAAAAATAATAAATGTAGCAAAGACTTGTGCGGAAGAATCCTGATCTTAGCAGAGTAATATCATGTACATCTGTTTTCATAGGTGCCGAGTAAAGTTTAAACGTACATTATTGTCCTCATTTGTTGGTCTGCAGAGAGATGTAAGCTCATGGACCCACAGAAGTACCAACTGAATTGTCGGGTAGGTATTCGCTTCGAGAGCATCAGTCGCCTCTTTAAAAGTATTTCAGAAAGGTGACGAGATGTTCCACCAGGTCGTTATCACAGTCTTCTAACTTATCTAAGGCACTTTGTGAGTTTAAGTAACTCATAAATTGTATCGTATTGTACAAAAAACTGAATTCAACATAGTATACCAACTGTTCCATTTAGTTTCGATTTCTTCCTTTAGTGTTGTTTTAAAGTAATTAACCTAACCTGTTTTCTTCATAAAACGAGCTAATTTTTGTAGCACTGATTGTGGTGTGATATTTTCCTAATTCGATTCCAGGTATAAATTTCATAAAAATCGTCCTTCAGTACTGTCATAGCGTATTGAAAGAGGAAGTGAGTGCTCATTCGTAGTTAACAGGCGGTGGCGGCAGACTGAGCTAGTGTAGCTATGGGTGAAGAGCGCTGCTCGCGTTAATACAATAAGCGGGCACGACGCTGTACAAACCGCACACGAAATAAATTCTCTAAGACTTCCAGTTGCCAGAATGACCTTTGAATTATTCCTCTTCATGTGCTATGTGTGTACAGTCCAGGAATATTTGAATGGACGGTACTGGTAAACACAGTAATTTAATGGCTTAATGTTATCCTCTGAAAAGATTTTAAAATCAGTAATTCTCAAATGACTTACAAAGTATTGAGATATAGTTGAAACTATTATGCATTTCACATTATCTAAGACATATACAAAAAGTTTTAGCTCACCCTCGAAAGTGTTAGTTGTCCGAAACCTTGGAGGACTTCTGGGACGATTTTGCTGATTTGGACAATAGAAGCTCTTTCCTTATTTCCTTCGTACGGATTTGTTACACTGACTTCCATCACACGTAAAATAAATTACTTTCATCCCAGCTTGTTCCAATTGAATTATGACCTGAATTATTATTGTGCACAATAGTTCTCCAGGAGTTGCATTCTTACTACTCGTAGTATACACTGTTACCGGCTGGATCCAGCCGTGCAACAAAGGGCCAAACATAAATACAAGCGCGTGATTGGCACGGACGTTCCTTTTGTCGTAGGGAGTTTCATCTCCTAACCTAAAACAACAAATCCGTAAACTCAATTTCACTTCATCAAAAATCACTATACCTAGTTCCTTGTTTCCGTATCCAAACCCAAACCCCACGGCACTTAACGCCCTTGAAAGGGCCTTGGCATGACCAGCGACCGCTGCTCAGCCCGAAGGCCTGTAAATTTCGAGGTGTCGTGTGGTCAGCACGACGCATCCTCCCACGATACTCCCACACCACGGGGCCGGCTTATTTTCGTATGGCTCGTTTAAATAAAAATATTTTAATTGCATTCGTGGCATTTCCTTTAATACCATAATTACATTTCAACCCTTTGAACAGTCGTCTCAAATGAGCTTCGGTTGGGAGAGGAAGTAACTTATGCTTCAAACAATGTCTGTAACCCTTAGGGGATTTGATTTTCAAAATCAAACTATCTAATATAAATTCATTAGAATAGCGCATAGGCTTACCTTTCGGGCTTGTGCTAATTTTTTTGAGCATTGTGTCCACAATTATTTTTTGTTTCTTGCTAAGGAACTTAAGACTATCTTCAGCTTAACTTGACACATTGACTTCATTTGCAATGTGCTTTAATTTAGCTCTGCATGCAAATAATTTCTTTTTGGTTCTAATTAAATTCTTACCGAGGTTTTTAACTTGTCTCCTCAAATACAGAATAGTTCTAGAAGCATCAACGTCACTATCAGGTACTTTACAGGGCAAACGTAGACCAGTTTCTTTCATTTTTACATTGTCGACACTGTTAAGTATTTTAGATGTCGAGGGAAAAAATAGTTCATTACGATCTAAGCTACTACTGTTAACATTGTCATTGCCAACATGTTCTTTGAGTAACTCTCGTTTTAATGGGGGTTTTCGAATTTTCAGGGACTTGCTTGAGTAGGACGGTAAGTAAGGAAGAATGTGAGGGAAAGCTCCTGGCTTTAAGCTCCGCCTTATTTTCGGAATTTCAACTTTTTCCCATTAATAATAAACGAGTCTACCTTTATAATAAGATCTTCCAAAAATGACACTCACAAACCCTAGACTTATGCCTAACCTGCATGTCTTTTCTTGGGATCGCTCTAGCCCACTGAGAGAAATGCTTCTCATTTTCAGGTGGAGAGAAGACATGTTTACCTTCACTTGACCTGTAAGCAGATCCACACCCCGGCACAAAGCACGACGGCATTTTCACACTCGCTATATTCCAAAATATAGTTATTAATCTCAAAACATCACACCCGCTACGAGTAAAAATGCGCGCACCCAGTTTAAACAATGCCATCTGTTCACCCAAAGCGATCGTTGCGCTGCAGTGGCAAATCTCCGCACTGTAGCCACTAGTTTCTCCATTGCGGTAATGGGAAGCCGAGTTGAGGTGCTCTCACTTTCTCTTTCTATTCGCTATGGTACTGTATACAAACAAAGTGTGATACATGGGTAATGACGGTAAGGTTCAAGGGCCTTCAAGATATTTGATCCTCGATCGGCCGGGAAACAGATGTTCGAAGAGCTTGTCTTTGATTTCCTCTCTGATATTTTCTCCAGTTTCTCATTTTGTCGGATGTCGCTAAGACAAGGATTTTCATTGTCCATTTAGGATAAATCTAATGAGCATTTTCGCTTGTATTTCAGCTGCCTCTAATTGTGTTATGCGAGATGGATTAAGAATGGGGTAGAATATCATCAACATTTACTCTTCCATACTGTGCACCAATATTTACTAGTTCTTGGGACATCTCACGGAAGCCATCACACAATACGACACTGAAGCGATCTGGCCATATTCGAGTCTAGAGTGTTCAAGAAAATCGTCTTAAATTGTTGTATTGCATTTAAGGACTCTGAAATACCAATTAAATGAACTGTGGTTTGGTTCCAGTGCCTTGTGCACCGGAGACGAACGCGTCACCAAGCGTGTTGCTCTTACAATAGGTATAATTTTATTTGATACTCTCTTGAATCCGACACTCGCGAAAGGATAGGGCAATAGCTCCAATATACAGTAATAATCAATGATAATGCTGTTATCCGTCGTAAGAGACACAATAGGACCAGAATTTTGGACTAGAAAATAGTTTTTCGATGTACTCGTAATTTTATAAACACAGATCTCTGACAGTCCTTTTGCGGTAACCTACAGCGTAATAAAATATGGCATAGCAATGATGATTGACAAAAGTTAGCAAGTCAAAGTGCATCTTTTTAAATATTTCTGAGTAAGCTGTTTTTAACAGCTTGTGGTACAGTACTCTGTGTTCTGTTGACACGTACTTTGCAGATGTAGTGCTGTAGCCGTATAACAATGAGGAACATTGTTTACAAGATACACAGCCTACCTGCTTATCATACTGATTCCAGTCCTTAATTCATCTCCTGTAAAGGAAAAGTTCGCCCAACTTGTCCTCATGATTTCCAACATTATCTTCAACTTATGATCCTTCCAAGTTTTGAAAACTCCATTCAAGTTTATTCACTAATGTCATTCCACTCCATAAGTGGAATACTGTGAAGAAGTCTGAAAAATTTAAGTTGATGGATGAGTGAATCAGGGCGAATTGGCCTACATTCAAGATAAGAGACAGGAAGAAGGTGTACCGAGCGAATTGGCCGTGCGGTTAGGGGTGCGCAGCTGTGAGCTTGCATTCGGGAGATAGTGGGTTCGAACCCCCACTGTCGGCAGCTTTGAAGATGGTTTTCCGTGGTTTCCCATTTCACACCAGGAAAACGGTGGGCCTGTACCTTAATTAAGACCACGGCCGCTTCCATCACACTCATTGCCCTTTCCTATCCCATCGTCGCCATAAGACTATATGTGTCAGAGCGACGTAAGGCCAACTACAAAAAAGAAAAAGAAGAAGGTGTGTCATTGTGAATGTGGACTGAATAAAAATACACAGACTTGGCATAATGTATCGTACTCTATTTTCTTTGCTGGGTTATGAAGGAAATGAAAATAGCCTAGGAGAAGTTGAAAATGAATTCGATCAATGGTAGAATTCATTGGGATTCAGCTTAGTAAGATGATGTCTGTATAATAATATGCCTATGTGGTACAGTATTATAGTTCACCCCATTGACATTTCTGATTTTTCTTCAACGATAGAAACAAGCTTTATGTTAGTGGGAGACCATATAGCTAACTTTTGTCAATCATCATTGCTATGCCATATTTTATTACGCTGTAGGTTACCGCAAAAGGACACATTCCTCCTGCCCACTCTATTTTTAATCAATTAGTCCTTAGCCGGAGATTTGTTCCACATCAGCAACTGCAAGTTTATTAAGATGAACCAAGTCATAAATAAGACCTAAATAACCCCTGGAATACAAATAGCCTCATTATTACTGATTTACGCAATAGTTGTCCTTGTTGATCGTTCTTTATTTTAACCTTTATGGAACTGGCAATTTTTCCAGTTAACCGAAACTTTAAACAGTATGTATAATTATCCTTCAGATGGATTTATGTATAACTCTCAAGGAATAAATTTTCTGTTAGAAACAGACAATCAGTTTGTACATAATTCAAGTGCTGTATTGAATTTGGTCGATTGAATAGAACAATCGGTTACACGCTCCTTTCTAAAGTTCAGATTTTATGGGATCGAACCCGAGTACAGCTGGTTGGCATTTGAGAGTACTTGACTGTCAGAGATCTGTGTTTATAAAATAACGAGTACATCGAAAAACTATTTTCTAGTCCAAAATTCTGGTCCTATTGTGTCTCTTACGACGGATAACAGCATTATCATTGATTATTACTGTATATTGGAGCTATTGCCCTATCCTTTCGCGAGTGTCGGATTCAAGAGAGTATCAAATAAAATTATACCTATTGTAAGAGCAACACGCTCGGTGACGCGTTCGTCTCCGGTCCACAAGGCACTGGAACCAAACCACAGTTCATTTAATTGGTATTTCAGAGTCCTTAAATGCAATACAACAATTTAAGAAGATTTTCTTGAACACTCTAGACTCGAATATGGCCAGATTGCGGAAAAAGTTGCCATAATAATAATAATAATAATAATAATAATAATAATAATAATAATAATAATAATAATAATAATAGTAATACCGAGCGAGTTGGCCGTGCGGTTAGGGGCCCGTAGCTGTGAGTTTGCATCCGAGAGATAGTGGGTTCGAATCCCACTGTCGGCAGCCCTGAAGATGGTTTTCCGTGGTTTCCCATTTTCACACCAGGCAAATGCTGGGGCTGTACCTTAATGAAATCGATGGCCGCTTTTTCGAACTCCTAGCTTTTCCTATCCCATCGTCGCCATAAGAACTATCTGTGTTGGTGCGAAGTAAAGCCAGTAGCAAAGAAAAAAACCATGTATTTAACGTCCCTTGAATTGCTATAAATTTATAGAGACGCTGGCATGCCTTAATTTTGCTCTGGAAAAGCGTTATTTAGCTTGACAGTAGAACTTGTGATCAGTGACGTGCACTGAACATCTACCCCAGCACTGCTGGGGCAAAGAATGTTCCATTCACATTTTCATATTCTTCCTTAGAATGTTTTCAGTCAAGTGTAAACCACTGCAAGCAGCCAAGTCAAGCCAAGTACAGCTGTTTCGACGATCTGCTCACTCTACAGCAGTCTAGCTGGGTTTCCTTACACACGCGGAAGTTTTTATTTTTATATTTTGCGTAACAATTTCCTTTACGTCGCCCCGACACAGACAAGTCTTATGCCGACGACGGGATAGGAGAGAGCTAGGAGTGTGAAGGAAGCGACCGTGACGTTAATTAAGGTACAGCCCCTGTATTTGCCTGGTGTGGAAATGGGAAACCAGGCACGAAAGAGAGCTACACTACAAAGAGTATTTCTCTTATGACAACAAGGTTACAATATCGAAAGGCTCTGCACAACAGCATGACGGGAAAGCGGCGGCACGTATATTGGTGAAATTTCAAGATGAAAGGAGGAAGAAACTAAGTTCAGAATTTGTTTAGGAACTCAGGGGGACGGGAGTTTTAGAGGTGGCTCCTTTTGATTTTCACAGCAATGCGGGGAAACGGCGGCATGTAAATTTTTGAAACTGCACATTTTTTAGGAACACAAATGGCTTAGGTGTTTAGAGAGAGCTCACTTTGATTTCTAGGGCAGAATGGGAAAATGGCGGTGCATACACTTGTCAAATCGGCATTTAAGTTCCAAGATAAAAGGGGGAGAAAGGAAGCTGCAAATAATGTTTATGAAATCTAGGACACAAGGGCTGTAGAGGGGGCTTACTTACGTTTTTACAGCAACAAGCGTAAACTACTGCATATACAAAACCTCAGTATTGAAGTTCAAGGCAAAATGGGGGAGAAAATGTACAACAGATACTTGTATAGGCTTGAGGACGGGGGCGTATAGATAATTCCATTTAACATATTTGTCCAGTCAACGCCGGGTACTACTGCGCCGTCGGATCGCCCCACGAAAAGAACGGTAGCAATTAAACTTACTTGTGAAAGTTGGGTAAAAGTAATAAAACTAGAATGCTCTTAAGAAACAACAGCTAAATAACAAAACCAAGCAGAGATAAAAATTATAGTAAATTTCTGTGTCAGTACAAATCATGCCCTGATGTATCGCTGCACACCACAGCATCAACATCTTCTGTAACAACTGCTGTACAGTCCGGGACTATTAGAACACACACAAATAAACAGATGACTTCTCTTCAACAGTGATAAGCTGCCGGGCGATTCACAGCGTAACGCTACATACCAGAGCAACTCAGGTTAGTGTTTTCAGTTAAAGAAGGACAAGGTAAATGAGGGAAGGCAACAAAGTAATGGCTGCTCCTCCCATTGTGATTTCTCCTTCCGAAGTATTTATGAAACAGAGAATGTTAAATAGTTAATTTAATAACTTACGGGATATAATAGCCTCATACTTTTTCTTTCGTAATCTGTATACTATCTGCGCACTTTTTAGCGATAGATCTGTGTACAGTTTTGAGGAGTAAGGAGGGAGCGCTTCCGGTTCCGTTAGTACTGCGAACTGAATGGAAATGAAATCTGAATTGAATCGATAATATGATCGATCGATATGAATTTTCTAAACCTTTGTTATTTTAAGCCAACAACTGTGTCACACACACATTATATAACATTATAATATAACATTTCTCGATGCGAATCTTATTCCTAGAGTGAATTCTATAGTTTGGCTTTGCTGTGTAAATAACAACAGTACTAGTACGTAAAGTGTACGCCAGACGTCGCAAAGCGATGCATAAGCCATTCATAGTTTGTGTTTCAAAGATTGCCAGTACGAATCTCGAAGATTGCCGAGGTCGAACGCTTCAGCACTACGGTGTAAATCTATCGCTAAACAGTGCGCAGATAGTATATAAAATAACTTGTCCTGACTGACTGACTGGGTGATTCATCATCGCCGAGTTAAAACTACTGGACATAAAGAAATGAAATTTTGGGGATGCATTCATATTAACATGTAGGTGCTCGCTAGGGGATTTTTGGATATCCCGTCGCTAAGGCAGTGAAATGTTAAAATGAGTGTATCTATATCTCAATACTTTAAAAGTTTACAGATTTAAACATTGGTATACTGCTATAAAAATAAGGAAACACGTATTTTTTTGTTTTAGGAAAATCCCAATAGGAGGGGTGCAAAAGGGTGAAAATGGGGTTGAATGCCTTTAATGAGGATACCTATATCTCAGAAACTGAAGATACTACAGACCTGACAATTGGTATTTGGAATCTCCTTTAAAAATAAAGAAACATGTACTTTTCTTGTTTTTTGGAAAATCCAATTAATGGGGAGGTGAAAAGGGGGTGAATTTTTAAAATGAGTGTATCTATATCTCAAAATTTTTAAAGTTTACAGATGTGAAAATTGGTATTTAGAATCTCCTCTAAAAATAAAGACACGTGTATTTTTTGTTTTCGGAAAATCCCAATAGGAAGGGTGAAAAAGGGTGAAAAAAGGGGTTGAATGGCTTTAATGAGGATACTTATATCTCAGAAAGTAAAGATATTACAGGCCTGAAAATTGGTATTTGGAATCACTTTTAAAAATAAAGAAAACGTACTTTTGTTTTTGGAAAATCCAATTAATGGGGGTGACAAGGAAGGGTGAATTTTTAAAATGTGTATATTTATATCTCAAAACTTTTAAAGCGTACAGATGCAAAAATTGGTATACAGAATCCCCATTAAAATTAAGAAACACGTATTTTTTGTTTTAGGAAAATACCAATAGGAGGGGTGAAAAGGGTGAAAAGGGGGTTGAATGCCTTAAATGGGGACACTTATATCTCTGAAACAAAAGATATTAAAAAACCTGAAAATTGGTATTTGGGATCTCCTTTGAAAATAAGGAAACACGTATTTTTTGTTTTTGGAAAATCCAATTAATGGGTGTTAAACAGCAGTGATAAATTGGGGTGAATGTTTAGAAAGACTATATCTGCAGTATATCTCAGAAACGCAAAATGTTACAGACGTAAAAATTGGTATTTGAAGTCTCCTGTAAAAGTAAAGAAACATAGATGATTTGTTTTTGGAAAGTCCACTTAAGGGGAATTATATAGGTGGTGAAATTTTAAAATGAGCAGTTCTGCAGTATATCTAAAAAAACTTAACATGTTACCGAAGTGAAAAATAGTATTGTTATCTTTGTTAAAAATAAAGAAATATGTACTTTCGGTTTTCTGGAAAACCACTTGGGAGCAGAGGTAAAAGTGACTGAAAATGGGGTTGAATATTTTTAAGTAGGATACTGAAATCTAAAAAGCTGAAGACATTACAGACGTGAAATTTGGTATTTGGAATCCACTTTAGAAATATAGGAATACGTAATTATTTGTTTTAGGAAATCCACCTAAGAAGAGGTTGGGGGGGGGGGGAAATTGAAAAATTAGTTGAATTATTTGTATGAGGATACTATTATCTCAAAAATGAAAGATTTCTCAGACGTGAAAATTGGTATTTGCAATCTGGTTTAAACTTAAAGAAACACGTATTCTCGGAAAATCATATGAAGGGGGGGGGGGGGTGAAAGTTTTGAAAAATTAATTGAATTAATTGTATGAGGATACTTGCATATAATAAAAACTAAAGATGTTACAGACGTGAAAATTGGTATTTTGATCTCCTTTAAAAACAAAGGAACAAGCGTTTTGGGGGAAAATCATCCTGGGGGGATACTTATATCTCAGAACTGAAGGTAACAGACGTAAACCTTGGTGTATAGAATCTCCTTTAAACATAAGGAAAGTCGGGCTGAGTGGCTCAGACGGTTGAGGCGCTGGCTTTCTGACCCCAACTTGGCAGGGTTCAATCCTGGCTCAGTCCGGTGGTATTTGAAGGTCCTCAAATACGTCAGCCTCGTGTCGGTGGATTTACTGGCACGTAAAAGAACTCCTGCGGGACTAAATTCCGGCACCTCGGCGTCTCCGAAAACCGTAAAAGAGTAGTTAATGGGACGTAAAGCCAATAACTTTATTATTAATCATAAGGAATCACGCCTTCTTTTTGGGGGATGGGGGTGGGGGTAAATCAACTTAATGGTGGTGGGGTGAAAAAGGAGTTGAGACCAATTGATTTTACTGTTCATAATGTACTTATTCTGATCATAAAATGATCATTTTTAATCTTTCCTGGGTTCGTTTTCAAGAACCATCTTCTCCTTTGGAGAACATAAAGTTGGATTACAGTAGATTCTCCTGGCATATACACTGACTGACAGAGCAAATGCAACACCAAGAAGGAGTGGTTCGAAAGGGATGAAAGTTGGGGAAAAAACAGAGACGGCACGGACGAATAATTGATGTTCATTTCAAACCGATATGCAGGTTACACAATGCGCACGGCATCGACTCAGTAGGATGTAGGACCACCGCGAGCGGCGATGCACGCAGAAACACGTCGAGGTACAGAGTCAATAAGAGTGCGGATGGTGTCCTGAGGGATGGTTCTCCATTCTCTGTCAACCATTTGCCACAGTTGGTCGTCCGTACGAGGCTGGGGCAGAGTTTGCAAACGGCGTCCAATGAGATCCCACACGTGTTCGATTGGTGAGAGATCCGGAGAGTACGCTGGCCACGGAAGCATCTGTACACCTCGTAGAGCCTGTTGGGAGATGCGAGCAGTGTGTGGGCGGGCATTATCCTGCTGAAACAGAGCATTGGGCAGTCCCTGAAGGTACGGGAGTGCCACCGGCCGCAGCACATGCTGCACGTAGCGGTGGGCATTTAACGTGCCTTGAATACGCACTAGAGGTGACGTGGAATCATACGCAATAGCGCCCCAAACCATGATGCCGCGTTGTCTAGCGGTAGGGAGCTCCACAGTTACTGCCGGATTTGACCTTTCTCCACGCCGACGCCACACTCGTCTGCGGTGACTATCACTGACAGAACAGAAGCGTGACTCATCGGAGAACACGACGTTCCGCCATTCCCTCATCCAAGTCGCTCTAGCCCGGCACCATGCCAGGCGTGCACGTCTATGCTGTGGAGTCAATGGTAGTCTTCGGAGCGGACGCCGGGAGTGCAGGCCTCCTTCAACCAATCGACGGGAAATTGTTCTGGTCGATATTGGAACAGCCAGGGTGTCTTGCACATGCTGAAGAATGGCGGTTGACGTGGCGTGCGGGGCTGCCACCGCTTGGCGGCGGATGCGCCGACCCTCGCGTGCTGACGTCACTCGGGCTGCGCCTGGACCCCTCGCACGTGCCACATGTCCCTGCGCCAACCATCTTCGCCACAGGCGCTGCACCGTGGACACATCCCTATGGGTATCGGCTGCGATTTGACGAAGCGACCAACCTGCCCTTCTCAGCCCGATCACCATACCCCTCGTAAAGTCGTCTGTCTGCTGGAAATGCCTCCGTTGACGGCGGCCTGGCATTCTTAGCTATACACGTGTCCTGTGGCACACGACAACTCGTTCTACAATGACTGTCGGCTGAGAAATCACGGTACGAAGTGGGCCATTCGCCAACGCCGTGTCCCATTTATCGTTCGCTACGTGCGCAGCACAGCGGCGCATTTCACATCATGAGCATACCTCAGTGACGTCAGTCTACCCTGCAATTGGCATAAAGTTCTGACCACTCCTTCTTGGTGATGCATTTGCTCTGTCAGTCAGTGTAAATAAAAATTTAAACACATTTGAAGTAAACGATATAAATGATAATGACCGTGCAATTGTTCACCTCTATAATAAAGTCAATAATTTACGGAAGTATATCATTCGTGTCGCCAGAAATCTCGTGCACTTGCCTGCGACAATGGTGCTGGTCACATGGTCAGCGATGACAATGGCTGCAGATGCAATTTACCGCCATATAGCGGTCTTGCATTTTGTTGTGGGTTCCAGACCATCAATAATAATAATAATAATAAAAATAATAATAATAATAATAATAATAATAATAATAATAATAATAATAATAATGATAATAATAATAATAATAATAATAATAATAATAACCCAAATTCAGCTAACATACCCACCCTAATAATAATAATAATAATAATAATAATAATAATAATAATAGTAATAATAATATAATGTTCTGGACCGTCGTCAAAATGTGCGGAATCTGGTCCTGGCCGGATAATGACTACGATTGCAGTCCGGCCACGTGTTCAGTACCGCAATGGCACCCAAGACGACACCACGTCGGATCTCGTCAAGGATTTGATCCATATTAAAAATGCTTATAGGAAAAGATGGCAAAGATTTAGGGACCCAACTGACCGGGTGGAATATCTGGACCTAGCCCGGGAAGTACGAAATCTATTGCTGTAAAAAAAGATTGAAAAATGGTAGGAACATTGCCGTAATCTCTCAGAAAACGAGTCAGATTACGAATTTTGGCGGATTCTCTCAGAAAACGATTTAGATCGCGAATTTCGGCGATCATACATAAAACGTTAAGCATTCAATTATAAATTTCATTATAATACCGTAGCGAAGCACGGGTATCTTGCTAGTACAATACAAATTGCATTGTGATATTCCTTAATGACGGAGAATTGTGGGTGTATAAGTGGGGGTGTGTTCACACCTTGTAGAACCATAAGAGCAGTACTGTTTACTGAGCGTGGAATGATCTACTGCGGAATTCAAGTTGCAGAGTTGACGCATGCGTTTTAAGACCCCTTGTACTGGCGAGGCCGGTTGTGTGTGTGGGCTGTAGGTCTACCTTGAGATTCACAGCGTATTGTGGCGACAGTCTAGCTGGGTAGTTTAAGGTAGGGTCGCGCGACAAATTAGTTGTAATACTTATGAGAGCCCTGAATTGTCGCGTAAAACGCGAGCGTAAGCAAGGGATCAGTTTGTTGGCCAGTACAAAGCAAGATGGAGTGACTGTGCGAGGCTTTATCGCCCGCCAGTGAACTAGGAGCGAGTGATGCTCACACGTAATGATAGTTGCTTAACAAACATGGAACGGGAAACTAAAGAGGATGTGAAGGATAAACTTGCAAGTCACGAATACAGTTTAAGGAAGCCAGTAGCCTTCAAAAGTGATTTGTGGGAAAAGTGGGAGATGTTCAATAGATTTACAAATCCTTTGAAACCATTTAAGAAAAGATTAGGTAAACATTTCATGGGAAATCTAACACATTAGTCCCTGAGTCATCTAATGACCTTGCTGTTTACTTCGCATGCGCATACGATGGAGCGAGAATCATCTTAATTGCAGCTCAGAGGGCTAGTGCACAGTGAGCCATCTATTGACGAACAAGAGTACCACTTACTACACACAAGAGTAAAACATTCCTACATTCAAACCTTCATTATTAAAGAAGTCTTACTCGTGAACAGACGAGATTTTATTCTGAAGACGCAGAGCAAAGTTCTCTGCGAAACGTAAAGAATTTCACCTTGTTTTCTGATGCGGCAAAAAGCCAAAAGCTTATTATCATGTTTACAATTACGGGCGGTGAAAGCATCACTCTAAATCATAGAATCCTCTATAAGGAAGGTGGTGTTTATAAATCACCATATTACGCGGAAAATTGAAAACAAAATAGCTCATAGAGTTAATCCGTAAATGTCAGAAGAATATGTTGTAAATATTTTACGGCTTACATTGAATATTTCCGTGGTTAAGTGACATAGAGAACAATTCAATAGCTCAGATCCAATACATATTACTGATTTACAAAGGTCCAACTGTGTATTTCCTCTGTGTGTTTCAGAAGATGTCCGAACATTTACGGACATTTGCGGTCACCGCAGTATCACGGACATTTGCGGTCACTGAAATATTCTTACGGCCACTCATAGATCAGGCAGGCTGTCGAGGATATTCCGAGATTGAGCTAATGAGGCCCACCCCCTGCTGCACTGACCGCAAATCTCGTGTGACTGATGGGTAATTTCTGTGAGTGGGCAGAAATATATCTCAGTGACCGCAAATGTCCGGTAACCGCAAATGTCCGTGACCGCAAATATACGGCAACCTTTCAGAAATGCTTTTCACAACAGTATTAGCATTTAATGAATTGTTTCGGCCATTCAGATCCTTTGTTCTATACACTGCCGTTCTTAAAGCATAAGTTACTGCGTTCTTAAAACAAACATAATTTAGACGTACATTCTTAAAGCATAGAACAGATACTAAGAAAAACATCAGTTATCACTTTGATTTTAATCGAGTGACATTCCTTAGTTAGTAATGAAGAAATTGTAATTTCATTGTAAAGAGCAAAGCTTACTCGAAGTATTCAGTAACAGGCGTGGTAACTCCTAGATCAAACAATGATTTAATTGTGTCATCCGCAATAATTGGAGTTACCTATTATTCGCTCACGCACAAAACTCGAAATGCCATTGATACATAAGAAATATGACCCTGAGCGGTACTGTAGGTACGGAAAAAGTCTTTCTTTTTTGCTATTTGCTTTACGCTGCACCGACGCATATAGGTCTTATGGCGACGATGGGTTGGGAAAGGCCAAAGAGTGGAAGGAAGCGGCCGTGGCCGTGTGAAAATGGGAAACCACGGAAAACCATATTCAGGGATGCCGACAGTGGCAGTCGAACCCACTATCTCCCGAATGCAAACTCACAGCTGCGCGACTCTAACCGCACGGCCAACTCGCCAGGTGGGAAAAAACGTCTAAACGTGCAACTGGCATAATGGGTGTTGATAATGATCGTCTTGACTCGCACCACAAAAGACCAGTGGTTCCCAAATGAGCTGCAAGTCTGCTACCCTGTATGAGTCGTTCAGCTGAGAGGTTGTATTTGGGTAGTGGTGGGTTCGAATCTCATCATTGGTAGCTCTGATGAAAGTTTTCCGTGTTTCCCATTAATACATCGGGCAAATGCCGTGAAAGAACCTTAATTAATACTCCAGCTCCTGCATTCCCACTCCTAGCTTTCTCAGATCTCAGCGTCACCCGGAAATTTGTGAGACCTTAAACCGCTAGCAAAAAGAATGTTAGTTCAACTTATGACTGCACTGAGGAGAGCTTAAAAGTTGCAATAATTCTAAGTAAATGACCACCATACGCTACTGCCTCCCTGTTCCAGCGTTACCCTTTGTCCCAGATGAAACCTGTTACACATAAATCCCTTCTCTCTTTCCAAAAGTGTCAGCACTGTTAAGCTACCTGCGTTGGATTTGGGCCTTTTGTTCGGCTATGCAACATTTTTTAAGTTTCCATAGTTTAATATTCATGAAGAATTATACTTCCAAAACAGGGTTATTTTTTGGAATTGGTGATACTGAACAAACATTACTAGATCTAATTAGCCACGATTCAATAGTCCTTCCCCGTGCACAAACACTTGTTATGAACTTCAAAGGTATAGCAACATTATTCCTTAGTCGCTGTTCATCAAGACCTCTGTATGAAAGTGTATATTTAAGAGAGTACATAAGATAACAAAATATAATACTGTATAAGCAGTACTTCGTTATCTCTGACCAGTATTACAGCTCAAGTATTTTCTATCAGACACCTTATTCGTTTAAGAAATAACTATGCAGTCTATTATTTTTTTGCTAGGGGCTTTACGTCGCGCCGACACGGATAGGTCTTATGGCGACGATGGGATAGGAAAGGCCTAGGATTTGGAAAGAAGCGGCCGTGGCCTTAATTAAGGTACAGCCCCAGCATTTGCCTGGTGTGAAAATGGGAAACCACGGAAAACCATTTTCAGGGCTGCCGATAGTGGGATTCGAACCTACTATCTCCCGGATGCAAGCTCACAGCCGCGCGCCTCTACGCGCACGGCCAACTCGCCCGGTATACAGTCTATTATGAACAAACATAAACACGAGCCAACTCAGCGCCCTTCATAGTTACCTGTTAGAGGAAACCTACTAACGTGTGCTCTAAGTCGTATGAATTATAGTAATAGTGAAACTTATGAAGATACCCCATAGCAGATTATATTATAGAAGGAAACTTCTAGTATGGATGAATAGCTAACAAGAAAAGCAGATGAAAGGATACTGTTGTTGCAGTATAAACCTCTCCAAAATTATTTTTTTCAGTACGTATATCAACATACTTTAATCTGTCACTAAAAGAGTGCGATTAATAAGGCTTATTTAGCTCCTTCAGTCTTGAAAAAACCAAGGTTTGGTCCCAGTATGACAGTAGGTTCATCAGTTGAAATGACACAAATCTCCAAGACGGTGGCTAGTTCACCGTTGAGATATCTTCATTCAATTATTCCCTACTGGGAAATTAGCTTTTTATATGAAAGCCAAAGGCAGGCATTTGCAGTAAGTGGATGCGCATATCTCGGCTAGTGTACTGTCACTACATTATGATTCAAAGGAGGCTTGCAATGGTGCCTCAACGGTACACTGTCCAGCGTCCAGGGAGGTGTGTCATTCCAACTTATGAGCGCAAAGCCACACTGGGGTGAAACGCTGGTATTTTCGTAACTTAGGAAGCGAAAAATACTTGTTTAATTTCAATTTTTACTGACATGATATTCTGAGTCGGTGGATTTTAATTATGGTTCTCAACTGGAAACTTAATTCTTGATATGAAACCAAAAGGTATACTTTTGATCTATTTTTGTAAATTCTAAAACTTTTGAATTAAATCCTATAGATCATCCCATAAACTCTGTACTAAACTACACTGACTGGGAATGTCGAGGTTGCCGGATATTTGCGGTCACCAAATTCCTCAGCAGTCACAGGAGATTTGCGGTCACTGCAGCAGGGGTGGGCCTCATCAGTTTAACCTCGGGATATCGCCGCTAACCTGTATGAACTGCTCGCTCGTTCTAGATTAACGTTATGGAAAAAGTGTGATGGGAATCAGCATTTTAAAACATATAATTTACTGTCGACCAAATCATTATATGTACTTTTGGAGGTTGTTAATTAAAGAACCAATAGACCTTCTGAAAATAAAATGACGTATCATTTTCCTCGCTTTATTTTAAGTTTTATTTTATGTTAGGTTTTGAATATGTAATTATATTAATATTTTTTTTCGGGGGCGGAACGCAAAAAGTACCCGTTTTAAAATCTGTTTGAACCATGCGTCAATTTTAAGACACTGTTACTCAAACACCCGTGATCTGATCTAATACAACTTTCAACACTATGTAGCCTACATTGGGATGTTTGTTTATACTTTGTTTTTATCAATTTCAGAATTGTATGTTTCCAAAAGCATGACACGATTTGTTCTTCTCCTTCAGACACGCCCAGGTGTTGACTTGCTGACTTTCCCCATACTTTCTCTATATATAACCATTGTAATGACCGGGCGAGTTGGCCGTGCTGTTAGGGGCGCACAGCTGTGAGCTTGCATCCGAGAGGCAGTGGGTTCTAATCCCAGGGTAGACAGCTCTGAAGATGGTTTTCCATGGTTTCCCATTTTCACACCAGGCAAATGCTGGAGCAGTGTCTTAATTAAGGCCACGGCCGCTTCCTTCCCACTTCTAGGCATTTCCTATCCCATCGTCGCCATAAGACCTATCCGTGTCGATGCGACGTAAAGCAAATGATAAAAAAAAACATTGTAATGTACACAATGATGGCTGAAGTTATCAGTCTCCAAATAATGCGCGCGAGAGAAAAACGTTGTTTTCGGAGGGAGCGAGAAGGATCCCAGGCAGGTTAGCGGGGATATCCGGATATTAAGCTAATGAGGACCACCCACTGCTGCAATGACCTCAAATCTCCTTTAACTGCTGGGAAATTTCTGTGAATTGCCACAAGTATATCTCAGTGTCCGCAAATATCCGTGATTTTGTAGTGACCACCAAATGTTCGTGACGACAAATGTCCGGACACCAATGCCCAAACCATACAATTGGGATATTCCCGGGCTGAACAGATCAGACCGTGGAGTGCAGGCCTCTTGAACTCAAGTTGTAAGGTTCGATCCCGACTCCCAACGGACCCTACCCAGTCGAAAGCCCACTCATCGAGATGAGAGTTGGTGTGCAAGAAGTCCATTAAATGATTACATTTTATGCAAATTTTTGGTAGCCAATGGCGAATAGTTTCAGAGAAAGGAGGGTATGAATGTATTGACTTGGAAGAGTCAAATATGCGTTTGTTTACAACATGCACACCATACGCACATTAATGTGACCTTGTGAATGATTCACTGTCAGTCGTAAACAAACGGAATAGAGAGAGTTTAGGATTGACTTCAAGTTAGCTTTACACCGCGACCTTTCCGAAATCAAAAAGGGTAAGGCGGGCTCATTCCCGACTCCCGCGCTTTGCTTCCAGCGTAGCATCGCCTCATGCTGACGTCACGTGGAGGTCTCCTGTCGGCAGCTGTTGCTGTGAATGATAAGGAACTCGCTTTCAGTATAGATCTATTTTGCGGTACGCAGTCTTGTAACATTTTCCGTATTGTGTTGATTGTTGTGTTAAAGATGAGTAAGGTTTCTAAATATAAAGTTAACTGTACTATCGCACAATGTACTAATTGGGGATCGAAAACAACTGGTGTCTTGTACCATGGATTTCCAAAACGTGAGGAGATTAGGCGAGTGTGGGTGTTGCGCTGTAAGCGAAGTGACAAATTGAATCCTGATAATGCCAAAGTATGTTCCATACATTTCCGTCAAGAGGATTATGAACGAGATTTGAGAAATGAACTACTGGGATTACCGCAGAGAAAAATCTTTTGGGGAGATGCTGTTCCGTCTCTGTCCATTGCAAATTGGCATGGCGATAAAGCTTCGTGTTCAACCACTAGCACCGTTCCCAGCGAAACAGCAGAGCAGGTAGGACTATCTGTCTACTACATTTCATAAAATATTTAATAAATACAATATTTAATACATCGTAATAAATTTGACCAGTAACGTGGAAGTATGAATAAACTAATTCTGCCGTGCTACGGTATTGTATAGTGGCTAGGGTAGCTGACTTTCGTTTAGAAGGCTTGGGTTCGATTCCTGGTTCTGGAACAATTTTTGAATCTTTTTACTTTGTTCTGTTGTTTGTCAGCAGAACGTTTTATGTGAGACCACCAAGTTACGACAGTATATTAACTTACAACTATTCATATAATTCGAACGTTATGTAGTCAGGCTTAACGATCATAGTTTCGATTTTATATATGTTTAAAACGTGATCGCTCATAAAGGTTTATCTTCATTTTACAGATTTCCAGTGATAGAGATTTGCGTCATGAAGTTAGGAGCGTGAAAAAGCGGGCGCGGTCAACATTAGAGACTTTGTCACCAAAGAAAAGGAAAGTTGACCAGGCGACTAGTACTGAAACGCTTCAAAATGAGGAGATCTTAAAACTCCGTAAGATTTTGGAAAAGGAAAATGTGATCTTAAGACGAAGGAAGGCTGCTCTAAAGAAGCTCAAGGGACCTAGGTGTCTCAAAAAGACAACAACCGTCTCCGCCGAAAGTGAAGAAGAGTGCACACAGAGAGGAAGTAAGTTAGTTAAGATTCTGTCCAAATGTTTTACGCCAGGGCAGATTCGATGTCTCTTGAGAGGCAATAAACGAATGAAATGGTCCTCGGTGGACATAGCAAATGCTTTGTCTTTGAGATCGCTTTCCAGAAAAGCATATGATTATTTGAGGAACTGGAACATTCCTTTACCATGTCGGTCAACCTTACAAAAAAAAAAGATTCGGCGCTTTAAATGCAGGCCCGGAAATTTTAACAGAGGTACAATATCTGTTGAAAGCCAGCGCAGTAAATTACAAGGAGTCTGAAAAGATCGCGGTTTTGACATTTGATGAAATGAATATAGACGGACGTATTTCTTACGATTCATCTGATGACCGCATACTAGGGCCTCACAGCAAGGTCCAGGTAGCGATGGTTCGAGGGCTCTTTGCTGCATGGAAGCAACCCATGTTTTATGATTTCGACGTGACAATGACGTCAGAGTTGTTAAGAAACATAATTAGTAAACCTGAGGCTTGTGACATTCATATTGTCGCAGTAACTTTTGTCGTGGGGGGAGGGAAATGCCAAAGTGTGGAAGGAACTAAACGTACACAAGGACAAGAGCTTTTTTACCAATCCAGTGGATGATAAACAGAAGGTGTGGATGTTCTGTAATGTACCCCATCTCTTGAAATTATTGAGAAACCACTTTTTAGATGAAGGTTTGACGTTAGCTGATGGTTCAGAATTTCAGAAGAAGACAATAGAACACCTATTACAAACTCAAACAGGGGACCTATCAACTACACATCATATTAATGAGGCTCATCTGAGTGTAACAAGCAGATCCCGTCAGAATGTGAGAATAGCTGGGCAGTTATTTTCCAGGAGCACAGCTCTGGCAGTGCGGTATACTTTAAACAAGGACGCTGAAAGCAACTTCGTCGAGCTAGTCAATGACACCTTCGACGTGTTGAACCCCAGGCCATCTAAAGATGAAAAGACTCCTTTTAGGAGGGGATACGGCTTAAACGTAAGGAGCCAGGAAAATACTCTGAAGCGCTTTCTGGAGGTGATTACACAAGTGAGATTTGGTAAACGGAAAACTTTGCCACCGTTTCAGAAGGGGTTCATAATATCCATAAACTCTCTCTTAGGACTTTTTGAAGACATGAAACATGCAAATATGTCATATTTTAACTGCCACATTAAACCAAGACTGCTTGGAGATTTTTTTCACGTGTCCGTGGCCTAGGAGTACCTTAGAGCAATCCGTCCCTTTTGAAGTTCGTAACAGAATTCGACTTCTATTACTCACAGCGAGTGATGAAATCCCTCTCTCGTGTAGTGTGTCAGTGGAAGATGAAAATAATTCATCGCCGAGTGATACGGGTATTTTTCATCCTGGTGCTGATAATGAGGAAGATTTCTTGAGCTTCGTAAGCAATGAACTATGTATTGTACCGGTTACGACCTGTACATGAGTATTTTTGAGTATAAATAACATTTAATTATCACGCGTGATGTTCTGAGCACGCCTGGTTTGTTTACCGTCAGCGGGGCAAGCAAGCGAGTGAAGGACACCTGTGAGCTGTGACGTAGCCACAGGGACTAGCTAGACCGCCCGCCCGTCTCACCACGTGTTCCCAGCCTGGACTCGTATATTCTAGATTCCACGTCACATCTTCCCGAATGTTCGACGGGGAAAATTTTGTAACTCCCGTAATAATTACGCTAGCGGCTTGAGCGATATGTCATCTTGTTTGGGATCACCTGAACGTCGCAATGCTCGAGTTTCAAGTAAATCCATCGAGGGATTTAGGAGATATTCAGTCAAGCCGTATTGTGACGTAGACGCCCCGGATCGAATAAAAGGAGGGCCCACTGTAGCCTGTTCACTCAGTTACAGCTGAGTAGTCAGCGTGGACACTCTCGCTGCTACTATCGTCGTGTAGTAATAGTCCCGACGAGGAACTCTGTAATTTTCTAAGTATTCATAAAGTGAACTTGTATTTTTTCTTCGAGTGTGGGAGAACGAATTCTTCCAAATATTCTCAAGTGGACTTGCAATATTTGGAGTGTTAAAGAACATTTTCTAAGTCTTCATAATTGAACTTACCATATTTACGGGTGTTCGAGACTGGAAATTTTCCAATTATTCATGAAATGGACTTGTATTATTTACGTGTGTTAAAGAACGAATTCTTCGTAAATTAAACCTGCAATACTTGCGAGTGTTAAGAGACTCATTCCTCTAATAAACAGTGATTTATAAATTTTGCTAATGATGATCTCTGAATGTGCTCAAAGTTCCCGCAAGCATAAATTTGTGATTTTGCCGGTACTGGTTCAAAGACTTATAAACTTTGCCGGTGATGAACTCTAACTTCATTCAACGTCTTTAAAACATAAATTTAGGATTTCACCAGTGTTTGTTCAAAGACTTGGATACCTTGCCAGTGATAGACTATAAATCTATTCATGTGGATGTACTTGTGTTTTTCGTCCATGTTCACTCAAAGACTTGTACATTCGCCAGTGTTGATTCAAAGACTTATAAATTTCGCCAGTGATAGACTGTAAATTTATTCATGTGGATGGACTTGTGTTTTTCGTCCATGTTCACTCAAAGACTTGTACATTCGCCAGTGTTGATTGAAAACTTTATAAATTTCGCCAGTGATAGACTATAAATTTATTCACGTGGATGGACTTGTGTTTCGCGTACATGTTCACTCAAAGACTTGTACATTCGCCAGTGTTGATTCAAAACTTTATAAATTTCGCCAGTGATAGACTTTAAATCTATTCAGATTTTCATGTGGATGGACTTATGTTTTTCGTCCGTGTTCATTCAAAGACTTGTACCTTCGCCAGTGTTGAACTTTAAATTTGGTCATAGTTTCATGAGAAGGAACTTGTGTTTTTTTTTGCCAGTATTTATTCAGAGACGAAGACTTTTGCTAGTGGTGAACTCTGAAATTATTTATAATCCTCGTATACAGAGATATATCATTTTACGAGTGTTAAATTTTGAAAGTCTTGACGAATAATAACCAGTGACTTCGCTAATAGGTTAATCACCCAAGGTTTTTATCAACTCAGATTTATCAGTACTGCGAGTGACCTTGGAGACATCAACCCTCTCAGTCACATTGGACTGAGGTAGTAAATGATTATCTGCAACATCACCAGGATCATCGGGGTTCAACCTGGGCCTCGAAAGTTCGAGGCATCTCTACCTTCTACCAACCCAGACAGTCAAGCCGCATCTGTACGGAGTCCCTGGAATCTTCTGGAACGTGTTCCAACCTGCTCGGCTTGGTGAACTGGAGAATCCGAGCCATATTATAGGACTATGTGGAAGACAACTTATATCTGCCTGGAAGTGATGTGCAATTTCATGTCTTATATGAATAAACTCATGTTCAGTCAGAATCAAAGTTTTCTTGTAGATAGGACCCTACCTCCTGTACCGAGCCCTAGCTACTAGTCACCCAGTTTTAGCGCTGAGAACTATATTCTTGCTTACTTTAAAATATAATCTGAGAGTCGGGCTCTTTTACCGGTAAAGTATAGATGTTTTGAGGGGCCGTTAACACCTGTTGTTAACTATGGAAGACTTGAGCCAGGACTTCGAAACTGAAGATGTAAACCAGGATGCAATTAAAAACCTTGCAGGCTACTTGGCATTCAAAAGTCGCTCTGTTGATGACAGCTTGGATGATAAAAGTGAAATGTTTGCCTTGCCACAGGAAGTGCCTCACGACTGGCTATCAATCATTTCAAAAGGAGGCCTTACTCATCCAACCGAAGAATGGTATCAAAAAGTTATGCAGTTTGAGGTACTGTTTGGAAGTTTTCACGGCATTTGTATTTCTAAATGTGAAAGAGTAATGCAGACATTGATATCTATAATTAAACAAAAATTTCCAGAACTTGACGATAATATTATATCACCGTACGCCAGAACCAGGACTTTTATTAGAACACGTCACCTCAACAAAAACATCATATAGATACTATGAATAAGTATTCAGCGAAAAAGAGTCGACTGTGGGCAGCTTTAGCTTCTTCAACAACTTTTTAAGTCATCAAAACGTTTTAAATACAATTAAACCAATAACTATTTCAGTGTTTCTATGTATGTATTGTTCTTACAGCCGGCTTTTAAGATGTAATTACTCAGAGTTTCTTCTATTTTCCTATCAACAGTATTATATCACTGATTGCAGGTGGTATGTAAAGTACCACTTTATTATAATAATGCCAACCTTTTAATTATTTATAAGAAATTGAACTTATTTTACCTAATTATCGAGGTTTATGCTGCATGCAGGCAATGCGGGCGCGCGCTCCTAGCCCTCTCGGCTACGTCACGCGCGGTCAACCAATGAGAGCGCTGTGAGCGGGAATGGCCTGCCTAATATACTCTATCTACCTTGGGGTACTGTACTGAAATTTCTTTGTAAATATTTATATTTATATTCAAATTTATTTACTTAAAGAAGTTGTACAAAATAATAAGAGACAATGGACTCGAAGGAGCAGATCTTGTGCTCGGGGCCAGTATGCTGTAGAGCGAAATTTGACAATTCAGAATAATTTTTTATTTTTGTTTTTTATTCTTGGCTTTCGGTCTTGCGACCATCCAGCCACCATACACATATACATGAATAAGACAAGGAATAGGATACATAAGAGAAGCATGTGATAAACAAATAAAACAGTCACGACTGAAAGAAAAAGAATACACTTAGAAACATATTAAAGAAACATTCAACACTTTCTGATGGCCCGAGAAACGTTCATATGGTCAAATTTGTTCCACGAAGATACCGAACTAGAACTAAATACACTTCACGCTTAAAAGGGATAATAGCACTGTAACACTTATAGGGACGGTGATTCGAATTTCGTGGAGCCTTTTATATAGGCAGTTTTGAGCCACTTGGTGGTGTTTACAAGCCAATATTATGTGGTTCAGATCTGCAGCACACGACGAATCACAATCACACATGGGCGAGTTCAACACACGGATTCTATGTAAATGGCTGGGTTAACAGCCGTATCCCAAACGCATGCGGATGATGGATGTAAGGTGGCGCCTCTGAAGACGCAATTATTGAAACCAGTGTCTTGTGGGAACTCCTGGTTGGATGGTTGCATAATGTCGTCCTCTTTGAGCCGGCCGACCACTTTACGACAGATTGTTGACGTAGTGATGGAATGAAGTCCGTATAGGGAAGCTGGATTCCGTTAAACAGACCTTTAATAATACCCATTTTTGCAAGATGATCGCCTCGTTGACTGTGTTGTATTCCTATGTGTTATTTTATCTACAAGAAGTGTATCGTGGTACCAGCGTTTCTTGCAAATGTTACCATATGTAGGATGTCATAAATATACTTGGGGGTTTTTATAGACCGCTGTGGATGTGGCTAGTCGCTGAAGAGTGCTACGACAATCAGAAATAATAAACCAGAAAAATTCTAGTTAATTCCATACTGTACAGCTAATCGTATGGCGATCATTTCTGGCATGGTGATGGTTGCTTGTTCAGGTAGAGAACGTTGTTCGGTAGCTGAAGTAAAAGGGCAGAAATAGGCATATCCTGTTCCAGTAGATGTCTTGGATCCATCGGTATAAATTTGAATGAAATCGGGCCAAATATGATGTAGGAATTCATCTACCATACTGTTTATGGAAGGGCTTGAAATGATGAAGTCCGGCAATGTGAAGACCATTAATGGAGAAAGGGATAATTCATATGCATGACAACAGGCAGGTACAGAGTTGGTCTTCAGTATACTTGGAAGCAGATGTTGAGGATCTCGATGGCTTCTAATTAGCAAAGGAATACGGTGTTCAGCAATCCGTTTGATGCGAAGAAGCCTATCCAGTTGCTCTTGATGGAAGAAGGTGAGTTGTAATTGAAGCTCGACTTAGCAAGAATATGTCGGAATGAATTTGTCGAAGATGTGAAAGTCCCATTTCCGTAGCTTCTACCAAGAGAGCATTAGTTGGAGTAGAATTCATGGTGCCCAGACTTACGCGGATGACCCTGTAGTATAATAAATCGAGTTTTCGTAATACATAATTTGGTGCATTTCAGAAGATCATTATCGCCGCAATCAAGGACAGGACGTATTAGTGATCGATAGAGTAATAATAGAGTGCTAGGATCGGCTCCCCACCAGGTTCGAGTGAGAGCCTGTAGAGTATTTAACGCTCGATCAACTTAAGTTGATATATACATAACATGGCGATGCTGTCGAAATATAATCCCAAAAATTTGACTGATGTACACACAGGGAAGGTGTACGGGCCAAGACGGATATCAGATTTTACGTATGTTTGTCGTTTTCTTGTGAATATTACAACTGAGGATTTGTTGGGTGAAAGTGTGAGGCCGGTCTGTAAAGTCCAGTTGAAGAATTTCCTTGCTGCATTTTCCATCCATAAACGTGCGATCGCAAAGCTGGGAGATGAAGAATACATGCAAACCTCATCAGCGTATTGGAGAATCTTAATATTTGGAGTGAAGATGTGGTCCAGGTCTGCAACATAGAATGCGTACAGGAGTGGACTTAAAATGGCTCCTTGGGGTAAGCCGCGGTGTTGCAATTCGTGGTCAATATAGAGTGTGGCCTTCTTGTCGGACGTAAGTGATACGGTAGTGTAACAAAATGTAACTCCCTCGAAGGCAAATTTCAGGAAATTCTACAAGTCGAAGTTTGTTAAGTATCTGAATAATGGCATTATCGTAAGCCCGGATATGCCTAAAGAGAGAGCCACAAGATGACCATTAATGCAATAAGTCCGTTCTATAACCATCGTAAATATGCTGAGGTTATCCTCAGTACTCTCTGATGTCCGTAAACCGTACTGAGAAGTTGGTGAGATATTAAAGTGCTCCACCCACCATTCTATACGGAGTTTCAGAAGCCGTTCAAACGTTTTCGTTTCACAGGAACATAACGTTATCGGACGGTAGGACGACGCATCGTTCGGGTCTTCACCCGGTTTTAGAACTGGAACTATTATCTGTGTGAGCCAGTCCTTAGGATATACACTTCTTGTCCAAAAATCCAAGAATAGTTGTAGAAGTATCTGCATGGCTTAAAGAGGTAATTGAGAGATCATGGGGTAACGTATCTGATCATAACCTGGTACAGTGTTTGATGAAGTCTTTACTGCTGTGAGGAATTCTTGAAGTGGAAAAGGTTTTAGCAGAATATGCCAAGAGGGTGTAGAATAATCAGGATTAGATAACAGGGGCTCTGCACGTATTACGGTGGGAGGGGCGATAATGTCTGCAAATTCGTCAGTCCAGTTACGAAGAGACTTGTGGTGAGTAGGTTATTCTTTTGATTTTGTTAATCATGCACCAGATATTGGACAGAGAAGTATCGTTATTTATTTTCTCACAATATTGTCGCCAACTATTCTGTTTTTGTCGTTTAAGAAATCGTTTCACTTCGGCGTCCATTTTTCGACATGCCAGATAATGATCCCAGGTTGACGATTGTTTATAGATACTGAACCAGGAAGGCATACGCCCTGGCACATATGGGTTATAAAATCTTTATTCATGAGCGAACGGCTAGTTACGACGTACGAACAGCTGTGCGAGAGAATGTTCTCGTCCCTACTGTACTGCGTGAGGAAGACAGCATGAGTGGGGCAAGGTCGAGTGACGTCAGCAGCACTGCTTGTAGCTCACCTCCCCGCAGAAACGTCTCGAAATTATTTTTTAAGCTTCCCAATGACTGGACCAATAAATATGAGACTAACACCAAATTTTAGCTCACATTTTAAAAGCACAACACTGCAAATTTGAGACTAATCCGTCCAGTGGTTTCAAAGATATGACGAGTTGAAGTTTGGGAAGTATTATCACCCCTCCGTCACCTGACTCAGAGTGCGGCTCCCAGCCGGATATGAATAGGTCGACGAACCGAGGGTATAGTCAGTGTATCTTAAACTCTACGATCATGACAAGACGTCAGTATGCTCCGACGCGCTTCACGAGAGACATAAAAGTTACGCTCTAGAACTTTGAAATTGTGCGCGGACGTCGCAAGTGAAGTTTCAGCCACGTCGAGGCGTGTGAAATGTTATAAAATTTTCTCCGACTAAATCGTCATTGTATAAGTATTACGAGTGTCTTAACTAAGTGAATTTACGATAGAGACTGTGCATTGAAGTGTAATTGGGAATTCAAGTGTTTAGTTTACCAACTGACGGTATTGTAGACTTTGTCAATCTCTCGTAATTTTGAACTTTGTCATTGACAGTAACAGCATACTAGGACATTGTGTGTGATAAACTGACCTTCCAATTTATGACAATTTAATTAATTCTGAGACGCATTTCTCGTATACTAGTACGATTATGAACTGTGTGAAATACTATTCCACTAAATATTCAACAAATAACAGGACTAAATGTGACTATTTTTTCACGTATTTTCTCGAAATTTCGATTATTACCATGAAAAACTAACTGAATGTTAAGGACTTTTTATGGCAATATTAGGTCATACGAACTCGTGTCATGCAAATTCAGTCATAAACATTTCTTAATCTATGAACATTAGTATTCCAGAAACTGTTATAGGAGTGATATCGATGGCATTTTCTCAAGTGTTTCATGGACTGTGATGATTATTCTACGATTGAGCCTAAGCCGTAATCAATGACTATTATGAACTGTGACAGTGTTCAATATTTATTCTATAAATTGTGAGTGAAAGACTGTGTTTTCCATTTCTGAAAACGACTGTAGGTCATTACTGCATTAACTTGACTTATGGATCATACTATAGCATAGACTGTGATATTCTGAGTCACGTATTTAACATCGTAAAACAAAAAGTGAGAATACGAACTATGCACTAAGACTTGTGTCAGTGTAAAACAGAGCTCGATAGCTGCAGTCGCTTAAGTGCGGCCAGTATCCAGTATTCGGGAGATAGTAGGTTCGAATCCCACTGTCGGCAGCCCTGAAAACGATTTTCCGTGGTTTCCTATTTTCACACCAGGCAAATGCTGGGGCTGTACTTTAATTAAGGCCACGGCCGCTTCCTTCCCACTCCTAGCCCTTTCCTGTTCCATCGTCGCCATAAGACCTCTCTGTGTCGGTGCGACGTAAAGCAACTAGCAAAAAAAACTATCTTAATGATAATTAAGAGTTCTACAACCCATTATATTGTGCCAATTGAACTTTCTGTGTTTCAACATTTCTCTTTAAAAAGAATATCGGAAATCTTGGCGAAGTGTTGTGATATTACACTGCGTAAAACGTAATTTCCAGCGTGGAATTAAACGTGGTTTCTTCAATCGTTGTATCCAGCGAGGGAATGATCGTGATTTCGACGAGGGATAAAAAACGTGGTGTCTTCATTGAATGGACGTGTCACACTGCTGGTGATTAGTTCGAGTCTTGACTGCACGCTGCAGAAAGTTCCAGTCACCAAGCCGCAGGACAGTACTTCATCAACACTTATAAGCAGATTACAGGTGATATAAGTGTTTTTCATTTTTGAGTGAGTAATTGCACTTAGACACTATCTGACTTTTAACAAAGCACTCAATCATTTATAGTGCTACAGTCATCAACAGAAAAGTGCTTTGTGTGAATTTTACTATTCCTAATAATTCAAGAAGACTCCATGTCTTGTTCTGAACTGTAGATTTCTCTTTAAAATCCTTTATGAATTGAAGTCATTTCACTTAGACGAACTATAGGATTTGCCATAAAGCAAGTGCACTATTTTATTTTATTTTATTTTATTTTATTTTATTATAAAATCGAATTAGATGAACTGTAGGAGTATAGAGCGAGTGATTGAAAACTTTTACTTGAACTATCAGATTATTAATGGAAGTGTGTGTTAATACTATGTTTTAAAATCTTAGAAAAACTGTAGGTTTGCATCACAAGTGATGGGCTTGAGTTTTACGCAAATTTGGTTAAATGAAGTACTATGTGCAAAGTATTATTTTGGAATTTAAAGCTATATAAGAGATCCTAGATGAACTGTAGGGTGTTTATGATCTCAGAAAATTGGTATTCATTTTGGACATTTTTAACATCAAGTGGATGTCTCAGAATATAACAGCGCCAATATTTCATTTTTGCATTTTGAAAAGTTTGACTGAAAATTTAATTTTGACAATTCAACTGCAGGGTGATTTACATGAAAATTTTAATAAATATTGTCAAAAAGATTATTCGCCCTGCGAAAATATCCATCTCTGTACCTGCTCCAATAAGTAACCGCACACTACCAGAGACCCTTCCCATGCTCTGGCCCCATAATCATTTCCCCGTACAATACGGAGTGCTTGTCTTCTTTCTGCAATCATTCTAGAGCATTCCGGAGTCCACCACGGTGTTGGAGGTCCCTTTGAGATAATAGTTGCCCTTCGTTGCGGGATGGCCGAAGCTGCAGCTGTAATAATGATGTGGATGAATGCGTCATACAGACGTAGTAGGTCATAAAATATTGTTACAGTATGAAATTGTCCCTCAATGGAATTACGGTATTTTACCCAGTCAGCTTCTTTAATTACCCATTTTGAAGTGGAATAGTACGTCATCAGTGCACCTGTTTTGACCATTGCAATTTCTATTGCATAATTATTAGATCCCAACGTATATGGTAGAACATTCAATTGAAAATCGGTCGGGGTGGACGCTGAGCAAAAAGGAAGGTCTCCAGCGGACGGTCTATATTCTGGGGTGGGTACTAAGGTTGGCAAGACTGTCATTCGGAATATTCAATTTAATCACGTATTTACGCTTCGTATTGTATGTTGTGTTTAGGTAATGCATTTATTTCACTGTTGTTTGTACTTTAGCGTATTTTTGAGGTAATGAAGAGGAATTCCAACTACATGATACCCTTAATTACGAAGAGTGTGATCCTAATGAAGAGGAATAATAAATAATAATGTTATTTGTTTTACGTCCCACTAAGTACATTTATGGTTTTCGGAGACGCCGAAATGCCGGAATTTCGCCCCGCAGGAGATTTTTTACGTTCCACTAAATCTATCGACACGATGCTGAAGTATTTGAGTACCTTCAAACACCACCGGACTGAGCCAGGATCGAATATGCCAAGTTGAGATCAGAATGCCACCATCGCTTCAACCGTCTAAGCCACTCAACCTGGTTAATAATAAGTTCGTGTGGCGATTTCTAGCCGGGTGCAGCCCTTGTAAGGCAGACCCTCCGATGAGGGTGAGTGGCATTTGCCATGTGTAGGTAATTGCGTGTTATTGTGGTGGAGGATAGTGTTATGTGTGGTGTGTGAGTTGCAGGGATGTTGTTGACAGCACAAACACACAGACCTCGAGCCACTGGAATTAACCAATCAAGGCTAAATTCCCTGACCCGGACGGGAATAGAACCCGGGACCCTGTGACCAAACGCCAGCACGCTAATCATTTAGCCATAAAACTCGGGTCCTCATCCCGAAGTGGTGCAGGCAGCTCTTTTCAGGCACACCCCCAATGGAGGCGAGCAGCATGTACCATTTCAACCACATACCAGCCTTCCTGCCATTTTAAAATTCCTAGCAGTACCTGGAATCGAACCCGGGCCTCCGAGGACGGAAGCTAATAACACTAACCGTTACGCTACGGAGGCGGACACTCACCGTGGTTGAAGAGGAATCAAGCGTAGAGGTAACTAATCACACCACATAACTGTTGGAATCGTCCGGCTCCGTGGCTAAGTGGTTACCGTGCTGGCCTTTGGTCACAGGGGTCCCGGGTTCGATTCCACGCAGGGTCGTAAATTTTTAACCAATATTGGTTAATTTCGCTGGCACGGGGGCTGAGTGTATGTGTCGCACCATTTCATCCTCATCACGACGCGCAGGTCGCCTTTGGGAGTCAAATCAAAAGACCTGCACCTGGCGAGCCGAACATGCCCTCGGACACTCCCGGCACTAAAGGCCATACGCATGTATGTACTGTTGGAATCGAGTCCGACTCCCTGGCTGAATGATCAGCGTTCAGGCCTTCCGTTCATAGAGCCCCGGGTTGGATTCCCGGCCGGGTCGGGGATTTTAATCCCGTCTGATTAATTTTCCTGGCTCGGGGATTGGGTGTATGTGCTTGTCCCAACACTTTCCTCTTCATATTCTGACAACATGTCACACAAACAACCACCACAGAAACACGCAAGAGTGATTATATTCCTCCTCATAGTGATGGCGTCAGGAAGGGCAGCCCGCCGTAAAATAGGGCCAAATCCACATGTGCGACACAGATCGTACGCGCGACCCAAGAAATATGGGGAAAATAGTAGAAGAAGAAGGAGAGGAATACTTGGGATGGAATTAGTACTCAAGAAACAGTGAAAATTGTCACGTACATGGAACAGTACAGAACCACAACGAAGTTACTGTCATTCCCAGGTTCTAAACCTCCAGAGAGAGGATATCACTGGGATTAATTTTTGGGACAAGTGTTTGGGAAGGTCGTATCCGCAAGATATAGCACGCTCGTTGTAAGAGGTACGGACCTACAGCGCAGGGCATAAAAAATTGCTACAAAACAAAACAAAATTTCAGGGAATTTTGAGCTAATGTTAAATGGCATCACTATTACATACATACATACATACATACATACATACATACATACATTATCATTATAGACTGTTATGCCTTTCAGCGTTCAGTCTGCAAGCCTCTGAGAATTTATTAAACGTCGCCACAATCCTCGATTTGCAACTAGTGTTGTGGCCTCATTTAGTTCTATACCTCTTATCTTTAAACCGTTAGAAACTGAGTCTAACCATTGTCGTCTTGGTCTCCCTCTACTCCTCTTACCCTCCATAGCAGAGTCCACTATTCTCCTAGGTAACCTATCCTCCTCCATTCGCCTCACATGACCCCACCACCGAAGCCGGTTTATGCGTACAGCTTCATCCATCGAGTTCATTCCTAAATTAGCCTTTATCTCCTCATTCCGAGTACCTTCCTGCCATTGTTCCCACCTGTTTGTACCAGTAATCATTCTTGCTACTTTCATGTCTGTTACTTCTAACTTACGAAAAAGATATCCTGAGTCCACCCAGCTTTCGCTCCCGTAAAGCAAAGTTGGTCTGGAAACAGACCGATGTAAAGATATTTTCGTCTGGGAGCTGACTTCCTTCTTACAGAATACTGCTGATCGCAACTGCGAGCTCACTGCATTAGCTTTACTACAACTTGATTCAATCTCACTTACTATATTACCATCCTGGGAGAACACACAACCTAAATACTTGAAATTATCGACCTGTTCTAGCTTTGTATCACCAATCTGACATTCAATCCTGTTGAATTTCTTACCTACTGACATCAATTTAGTCTTCGAGAGGCTAATTTTCATACCATACTCATTGCACCTATTTTCAAGTTCCAAGATATTAGACTGCAGGCTTTCGGCACAGTCTGCCATGAAGACCAAGTCGTCAGCATAGGCCAAACTGCATACTGCATTTCCACCTAACTGAATCCCTCCCTACCATTTTATACCTTTCAGCAGATGATCCATGTGAACTACGAACAGCAAAGGTGAAATTTTACAGCCTTGTCTAACCCCTGTAAGTACCCTGAACCAAGAACTCATTCTACCATCAATTCTCACTGAAGCCCAATTTTCAACATAAATGCCTTTGATTGATTTCAATAATCTACCTTTAATTCCACAGTCCCCCAGTATAGTGAACATCTTTTCCCTCGGTACCCTGGCATATGCTTTCTCTAGATCTACGAAACATAAACACAACTGCCTATTCTTTTCGTAGCATTTTTCAATTACCTGGCCCATACTGAAAATCTGATCCTGACAGCCTCTCTGTGGTCTGAAACCACACTGGTTTTCATCCAACTTCCTCTCAACGACTGATCGCACCCTCCCTTCCAAGATGCCAGTGAATACTTTGCCTGGTATACTAATCAATTAGATACCTCGATAGTTGTTGCAATTCTTCCTGTTCCCTCGCTTATAGATAGGTGCAATTACTGCTTTTGTCCAATCTGAAGGTACCTTACCAACACTCCACGCTAATTTTACTACTCTATGAAGCCATTTCTTCCCTGCCTTCCCACTATACTTCACCATTTCAGGTCTAATTTCATATATTCCTGCTGCCTTATGACAATGGAGTTTTTTTTTTACCATCCTTTCCACTTCCTGAAGCATAACTTCACCAACATCATTTTCCTCCTCCCCATTAGCTTGGCTGTTTGCAACACCACCAGGATGATTTCCTTTTACATTGAGAAGATGTTCAAAATACTCCCTCCACCTCTCCAGTGATTCTCTGGGATCTAATATGAGTTCACCTGAATTACTCAGAACACTGTTCATTTCCTTTTTCCCTCCCTTCGTAAGATTCTTTATTACTGTCCAGAAAGGTTTCCCTGCTGCTTGGCCTAGCCTTTCTAGGTTATTACCAAAATCGTCCCATGACTTCTTTTTGGATTCAACAACTATTTGTTTCGCTCTGTTTCTTTCATCTACGTACAAATCCCTGTCTGCCTCGGCCCTTGTTTGTAGCCATTTCTGATAAGCCTTCTTTTTACGTTTACAGGCTGCTCTCACTTCTTTATTCCACCAAGATGTTCGCCTTTTCCAATATTTACACACAGTTGTTCCTAGGCATTCCCTTGCTGTTTCCACCACAGCATCCCTGTATGCCACCCAATCACTTTCCATATCCTGAACCTGCTTACTGTCTACTGTTCGAAACTTCTCATTAATCATATCCATGTACTTCTGTCTAATTTCCTCGTCCTGGAGATTTTATACCCTTATTCGTTTGCAGACAGATTTCACTTTCTCCATCCTAGGCCTAGAGATACTTAGTTCACTGCAGATCAGATTGTGGTCTGTATCATCGAAAAATACGCGAAAATCTCGTACATTCCTAACAGATTTCCTGAATTCGAAGTCTGTTAAGATATATGGATCTGGTACCCCTAGCCTCCCATGTGTAGCGGTGAATAGCCTTATGCTTGAAGAATGTATTCGTAACAGCTAAACCCATACTAGCACAGAAGTCCAGCAAACGCTTCCCATTCCCATTTGCTTCCATATCTTCCCCACATTTACCAATCACCCTTTCGTATCCGTCAGTTCTATTCCCAAATCTCGCATTGAAATCGCCCATTAGCACTATTCTATCCTTGCTGTTGATCCTGACCACTATGTCACTCAATGCTTCATAAAACTTGTCAACTTCATCCTCATCTGCACCCTCACATGGTGAATACACGGACACAATTCTTGTCCTAATTCCTCCAACTGACAAATCTACCCACATCATTCGCTCATTTACGTGCCTAACAGAAACTATGTTGCGTGCAATGGTATTCCTTTCTAACACCCGTCAAATACGCTTTATAATCTCCTATCTCTTCCTCATTATCTCCCCTTACCCGAATATCACTTACTCCTAGCACATCCAGATGCATCCTTTTTGCTGACTCAGCCAGTTCTACTTTCTTTCGTACATAAGCCCCATTAATATTGATAGCTCACCATCGAATTCCATTTCGTTCGCCAAGTTGTTTCCAAGGAGTCCCTCGCCTGTCAAATTTGAGTGGGACTCCATTACTCCCATAGGTCCGAGGCTTGCTTAAAATGTTCTGAGCTCGGTAAATTCATGAAGCAGGATACTACCCTACTTGCACAGAGTCCAAGTGAGGATCTCTCCTCTAACGGGTTATGGACCACCGGTGAATTGTATAGTCCTAGCCGCCTGAGCACAAGGAGGGCCATGACTCAGAATATGTCCGAGATGCCCACTTCCATTCCGTAGCAACTGGTATCCCGACTCTCAGGACCACTTACTAGGCCACTCAGCCGTTGCCCATGGTTCACGCACTAGGACGTGACTACAGTAACCCACAAACATAAACCATTTTGTATTGCATCTAGGTAGATGGCAGTGCTAAAAACAAAATCGTCACTACAGGACGACAAAAATATTCAAGATACAGCAACATCATTTGCGACAAAAATTTAACACATGTTTCCTCATTTTGAAGAACGGGGCGTGTTTAACACAAACCAAAGTGGATTTGAAATAGAGATGAACAAAACGCGACCTCTTGAAAATAAAGGTAAAAAAGTGCCAGCTCAAGATATACATATAAATGCAACCACCAGCCCGTACACAATTCAGCAATTAATAAATGTGGATGACAAATTAGCAGATAAATCTTTTACTATTCTTAAAGAACCAGCATCTAATTTTCCAGAGACACTAGAGTCAGATATTAGGGAATTGTTAATGGTTTTAGTAATGTGTATACAGTGGCTAACAGCAGTGGTAAAATCAGAAGTGAAACATGGCGTTCCTTCCCTCTTAACTGCTTTTGGTCTTCATGAAGAACGAAGACATGGAGAAAATTCGTTAGGTCTTCGAGATATATAAATCGGTGAAGTATGCTTTCTATAATTCACGCTATTCCATCAATCTGTCCGATTGGTTTGACAACTCAGTTTCATTTGCATTTGGTTGGAAGGAATACGTTGCTGTGAACAAGATGCTCTGGTTTCATTCGTAGTTCATGGCGTAAAGTAAGGTTCTGTTTCGATAATTTTCTAAATTCAGCAAAATATAATTTTGCAAATTGTGATATTTACGTTGCATGAAATAAATTCTGTCTTGTTGAGTACTTTCTTGATGTATACATGCCAATATATATGAACGTAGATTTCACTTTTTTACAAAATTACATTATGATTTATATGTATTCATATACATATATTATGAACATTTTTCTCGTTACAGTATTTGTAAAATGACTATGTGCATATGTCTTACGAGCTTATTGTTGTTTTTATACAAAACTCTCCATACATAATTTGATTGTGGTAATATTCCACTATTCCAAGTTGAGAAAGTCTTCCCGTCCCCTCTTTGAAACGATGCGCCATTATTTGCTGGAAATTTGCATACAACTTAGTGATTTAATGTACTTCTTGTACAGCAACTGTAATCACAATGCCTGGAGGGTCGATTGGATAAGGTTCCTTGTCAGTACGGTAGTATCTAAAGGCGTTCAAATACGTCAGCCTTGTGTCGGTAGATTAACTGCCACGTAAAAGAGCTCCTACGGGTCAAAATTCCGCTACATCGGCGTCTCTGAAAACCGTACACGTAGTTAGGGGGACGTAAAACCTGCAACATTATTACTGGAATATTCTGTCCATGCAATTACCTCCAAGCACTGCTGAACACAGCGTCCAATACGGTGTTCCATCTTGTCCCGACGAGCACCCACTTTCACCATTCCAAGTGTCCGAAGACAGCCAGCAACAAAACGACGCTGTTCCTTCCAGCGCTCCCCTTCAGCACAAATTAGACCTGTAAATGTAAATTTAAAAAAGGAAATTAGTGAGTGGTTTGAATTTAGTGTGAGTAACATGTAAGATGCTTAATTCTGAAAATCAAACGGGTATAACGCAATGACGTAGCCACATTAAAACAGCCGATTCTGTTAAAACATTTGGAACCGGGCGAGTTGGCCGTGCGCGTAGAGGCGCGTGGCTGTGAGCTTGCATCCGGGAGATAGTAGGTTCGAATCCCACTATCGGCAGCCCTGAAGATGGTTTTCCGTGGTTTCCCATTTTCACACCAGGCAAATGTTGGGGCTGTACCTTAATTAAGGCCACGGCCGCTTCCCTCCAACTCCTAGGCCTTTCCGATCCCATCGTCGCCATAAGACCTATCTGTGTCGGTGCGACGTAAAGCCCCTAGCAAAAAAAAAAAACATTTGGATAGGTAAGTCGTGTGCTGTTGGCTCAGAGGAGGAGCACAAAGGTACCTTCATTAGTTAATTCCGATGGCTCGGGGACTGGATGTGTGTGCCGTCTTCAGCATTGGAGTTCATCATAGACAGGGCCCCATTCTCACAGACATGTAGGTCGCCTATAAGGTGTCAACTCGAAAGACCAGACCTCTCCGGAAGCTATACGACATTAAACTTGTTACCGTGTTTTTGTGGAGCGGAGAGGTGAAAGAAGGTGAATGGCAATTAGAAGATTAATATAAACTTTAAAATTATAGATATATTTTCTTTCTCTGCTATTTTTTATTTCTTTTCAAAGACAATCTTTACAATTCAGGTACAAAAGTTCATAAGACTGGATAACAATTTTAGAAAATCGAATAAGAATTAATTAAGAACTTTGAGCTTGAAGCTCCTTAATTATACATTCTCCAAGAGCGCAGCGGCTCCGTTCAAAAAACAGTCAAGGAGACAGATCTCCCAATTCCCTTGACACATAGTCAGAGTATCTTTGCTCTACAAATTTATCTAGGAGACTGCCCTACAAACCTCATAACATTGCAGCCTTCCAAAGGCACCATTCAACTTTTACATTAATAACCAGAGCACCTTTGCTCTAAAAAATTCACACTTTAAGAACCTATTTCCAGAAATGTCCGCGCCAATCAAAGGCACAAACTATATATTACAATTCAAGCAGTATGCTCAACAGTCTAACCTCTCAACATAAAAGGGATAAAATATAATTTCACAGGGGTATTGAATACCCATTCTACCGGGCCTTTGTGAAAAACAATTGGTTAAAATTACTGGCCTAAAAATCAAAATTGTGTGGAGGCGGACACTTGCTCTCCTTGGAAATTGAAATGAAAGGTCTAAAACCCCATTTGGGCTTATAGCCCTAAGTTACGGAACACGAATGGCCCAGCTTTTATACTCGAGAGGAACGTTCCAGAAAACTCTGGGCTAAAGCCCGACACACCCCCAATTTTGTATGGGTAATTAAATAAATACAAGACATTACCGATTGGCTGAAAAATAAATATACAAAATTTTATATTGGCCAACATCTTAAGTTGGCGGTAAGAGATAGAAGTGTTGCAATCTTTAACACGCCAAAAACAAAGAATAATCAACTCAATTTAGGAAACCTACGAATACAAAATAACTTTATCATTTTAGTAGTCAATATTCACACCAGAAGGCATAACATAACTTTATAGTAGAGACATAGGTAGAGAAATGTCCAAACTTCTTGGATTAGTTGTTGCGAATTTTAGACGGTAGATAGCGTTCTCCAAGGTGCTTCATTTGAATGAACGGGGCGGGTGTACCTTCCGGTACAAAGTTATTTAACCATCAATGACAAAGGTGAATCAACAATATTTTCACGTCAGCGATGCTCGCCGTTAATAATAAAAATATACATTCGTGAATATCTACTTTATTGGAGCTCCCACGGCAAAAATATACCAGACATAAATGACTGGAAATTATATTCTCTACAACTATTGTTATTTACACTTCTTAGAACTAATAATTGCGGAGATATTTCAAAGAATGGTAATTGCGATTATCTCCGTTATTATTTCCAGCTTTTCCATAAACCTAATATTAACGGAGCAATTTGCCATATCCTGTTTTGACCCCTTAATATTGCTACGACACTGTACAGCATTCAAATAATATATAGTCTAGTACACAACCCGACTATCCCCGAATCTACAAATACCGCATTTCGAGAGATTCTGTTTAGTCGTTCTGGCGTGACACAGACAGACAGACAGACAGACAGACAGACAGACAGACAGACAGACAGACAGACAGACAGACAGACAGACAGACAGACAGACAGACAGACAGACAGACAGACAGACAGACAGACAGACAGACAGACTCTCGAACTGAGCCCCCTTTCGAATTTTGATAATGCGACAAAAATACTTATATATACTGACAAAATTAGAATTTTATTAATGTAGATTAAAAACAGAAAGGAACCTGAAGAGCTGTGGGGAAACAAACTTCCAAAGCAGTCTTCAAATAATTATGGCTTTGCTCACCCAGCGTCACAGCGCAGCAATCCAGAAGATCGGGATTAAGAAATGGCGTGTAATACACGCGACGAAGCGGGGGTCCTCCACACAACACACTGGAGTCGAAATTAGACCGAGGTGCAAGTGCCAGCCCCGCGGTGTAGGGGTAGCGTGGCTGCCTCTTATCCGGAGGCTCTGGGTTCAGTTCCCGGCCAGGTCAGGGATTCATACCTGGATCTGAGGGCTGGTTCGAGGTCCACTCAGCCTACGTGATTACAATTGAGGAGCCATCTGACAGTGACATGGCAGCCCTGATCTCGAAAGCCAAGAATAAGGCCTAAGTGAACTCGTCGTGCTATCCACACGATACCCCACAATCTGCAAGCCTTCGGGCTGAGCAGCGGTCGCTTGGTAGGCCATGGCCCTTCGGGGCTGTTGCGCCATGGTGTTTGGTTACTTTATAAAACAAAACAAAAACCGTTCTTCTACCAATAAGTTCAGTTGGGTCTGTCTGTTAGGTCATCGGCCCGAAGGCTGGTTTGGTACTACGGTAGAATTATTGTCTAAATTTATATTGCCTGGCATCTCTGATTCCGTAGCGGAATGGTCATCGCGGCGGCTTTCAGGTTACTGGGCTTGTTTCCCGGCCGAGCCAGGGAATTTAGCCGCGCCTCGTTGATTACTCTGGCTCATTATTTTACATCATTCTAGGTTTGTACTTGCCTTAATACTCATCGCTTCTTATACAACACTACCAGTCATCACAGTGGAACACAATAATGAATACAACCATTCACGTTGTGATGGAGTAAGGAAGTGCATTCGGCCGTAAAACTGGGCCAAATTCAATTGTAGTCCCGATCCCAAATAACTGGGAAAAGGTCCAGGATAATAATAGTAATAATAATAATAATAATAATAATAATAATAATAATAATAATAATAATAATAATAATAATAATAATAATAATAATTAACATTTCCTGGTACATCAGAAAATTATCTGGGTATGGAAAACCCCTTCCTTAAAAACATTCGGAGTGATGAGGGTTAACAATCTTACCAAGTGAAACGTTTCCATCATTTCATGTAATATGGGCATAGTCACTACCTAAGTGGCTCTGGGATTACCGCACGCAGCACCCTGTTCCGGAAGGCCAAGGCCCCTGGCGCCCCGCAGGAAGGTCACCATCTACTGGACGCCCTTGCTCGTGTTGCAAACCTCAAGACACATACACACGACTAACCAGTTTTTTCTCACCACCAGCCGCTCTAATGTGATGTGATTATCTTCTATATCGCGCCTATATATAAACCTTAATCATAATGCTGTCTGCCAGAAATAGAATGTTGCGTGTCAGACCACAAACAAGAAAAAATTGGAAGCAGTCACTTGAGCACATTCATGCATAAAAAATAACTGATCAGACGATGAATCCAGTCACGATTCAATTATAGAGGTATTCACTCCACGGGAGATAAATACGGTATTTGTGAGTGGGACAGGTCAAGGATACGTTCTCTTCCCAGAACAAATTAAAATCTTTAGGGAGGGACCTGTATCTCAATAGAGGTTTCTTTATTGAATTCCGAGTCATTAAGGAGAAGAGCTCACAACTTACATTCATAACGCGTATACAAGTCGATGGTGGGTACAGTATTGAAGGAGAGTGCTGTGCAATACTTACGTGGACAGAACATAATTGTAAATGAAATGTGCCACATTCTCGTACACAAAACCTGTCACTAATATTAGATACTACTCTGTTGTCATTTCAATTAACGTACGGCGTATTTTCCAGGTGAATTCGGACAGCAGAAAAGTAGTATTTTTACCATTTTCGAGTAATATCTTAGATACCTAAATTAAGTGGTTAGAGATATTCACTTCTGCAGAACATCAGCTTACCCTGTTCAACATTCTTCATCATACAATGTTTAATATAGTATATTATTCTCACAGTTAATTTGTTTACAGAAATATTATGAGCAAACTATTACAGATAGGACCTTCAATTCTTTACAGTTTTACATATAATCCTGTACAGAATACAATCATTTCTTAAGAATTTAGTTATTTTATTAACATGTTCTGGTAATATATTTATTAAATCTGACCTACTTCCCCACATTTAAAAAATGTAAGTCCCTACGGTTTCCTCTAAAAAGCATAGACGAACTGTGTTTACAAAAATGAGAGCATCTTCCAGTGATACAATGAAAGTAAATTAATTTTCTCAGTTTTGGAATCTCGTGCAACAACTTTGTGTAACACTACACGAACAGCAATCGACAGAAGATTGCGAGAAGAGTCCACTTGCTGCGTTATGTGGCCATCAGACCTGCACCCAGAGTGATTTCTCTCAATGGCAATTCTTTATTATTTGCCGATTCGTATATCATTCACGGTCCAATGAATTTGTCAAAGTAGATTTATTCAACTGCCGAAATTAAAAGCATTAATGAATCGAGATCTCTTTTTTTTGAATTTTGGAATAAAAATTAAATTTACATTTTCATGATTATATCAACAATGCTGTAAACAATACACATTATTTACATATCACTAAAGCCTATATTATATGTGTGAAAATAAAACTTCATCCAGTTTTCTATCGCTGACGGTAACTAAAATATGGTCCCCGGAAGTTACAAAGAATGACAAACATTCTAACGATTTTTTCTATAATCCAGTCAGGATAATATGAGTATTAGTTATGAATAATCTTAATCGTTACGCTTTACTGAATCTCCTTTAAATTTTCGAAATTTTACATTAAGTTCATTTTTTGCCGTTTTTTCTCGATTTGATATGGAATATCCCGTAATGAATATTTATTGTTTTGCACGTTTCTTTGAAGAAAATGTATTATTCACTATTTTACGTACGGTATTTTCAGAGTGTAAACAACGCGAAATTTAGAGGTTCTGCAGAGCATACCCGGATAACAGCAATTATATGGACTCCTAATATCCCCGTTTATAAGACACCATTTGGGCTGATGACCAGAGATGTTCTGAGCCTCTGAATGAGCTAAACACTCTATCCCCCCGTAGTTTCGGGGTTACGGCCTTACCTTCCACTCCTTTAATTGGGCTTCCATGGACTCTACGGAGACAGTTTCGGCTTTTGTTTCAAGTTATTCAGGTTCATCTGCGTAGAACAGCTGTTTTTTGATACTGTCCTGAGACGATGCATTTTGCTCTAGAGGAACAAGATTCCGTGGTAAAGTTTTCATCTACACATGGTGAAAAAGCCATAGATATCAGTTGAGGGGTGTTAATAGGTCAGGGAACGGACTGTTGACGATATCTGTAACCTTAGAGAATTCTCTCATGGTAGTGACTAGCCGAGCGAAATTTGACAACCGATCGAGCTGACTTCATGGATCGGGCCTGAAACAGTTACTGCATTCAAGAGATGGTAGGTTCGAAACCCCACTGTTAGCAGCCCTGAAGATGGTTTTCCGTGGTTTCCTATTTTAACTTGTCTTCACCTTAAATAAGGTCACGGTCGTTTTCTTCCCTATCCCATGCCATCGTCGCCTAATACTTGCCTGAGTCTGGGTGACGTAAAAAGAAACGACAGCAGAGTTTTGATATGCCACTTGTAGTCGATAGGCGATGGGAAATCTCACTGTCTTGCCTTCCTTAAAAATGATTCATTGAATGCATGAATAAAGAAATCCTGGAGCTTAAGAATGTCTATTGTCTTGGTCCGGATAAAGACTAACATGAACGATGGTATTTTTACAGCAGTCAGCTGAATAATGGATGGAAAAACAATGAGAAAGTAAACAATTGGTAAGACCACACTCTGCTTTTACGGTTTACGGAGACGCCATGGTGCCAGAATTTAGTCCAGCAGGAGTTCTTTTAAGTGCCCGTAAATCTGCCGACGCAAGGCTGACGTATTTGAAAACCTCCAAATACCACCGGACTGAGCCAGGATCGAACCTGCTAAGTTGAGGCCAGAAAGCCAGCGCCTCAGCCGTCTGAGCCACTCAGCTCGGCTTAAATATTTTCTAAAATGTGCTGATACAGACTGTATAGTCTGGTGTTCAATAAATTGTACACTCTTCTACCCCTCTTTCCACACCGTGGTCAGGGTCGCGGGTGCGATCCGTGTCGCAGATGTGGACTTGAATCTGTTTTACGGCCGGATGGCCTTCCTGACGCCAACCATGCTGGAGGGATGTGTTAACTATTGCGCGTTTCTGTGATGTTGGTAGTGTGTTTTCTGTGTATGAAGGGGAGTGTGTTGGAACAAGCACAAACAAACCCCCAGTCCCCGAGTCAGATGAATTAAGCAGACGCGATTTAAGTCGGAAACTGAACCCGGGACTATCTGAACGTTTAGACCATTCGGCCAAGGAGCCAGACAATTTGTAACTTGCATCATTATAGGATATGTGTGAATCATTTGACAAGAAGATAATACCTTATCTAAATAATAGTCCACATCAAAAATCCGTATTGCTTATCCGCATAACACGGATTTTTCAATTTTATGTCGAAATGTCTCTCGTCACTTTCAGTTTGATGCTTGTCTACTATACGCCTACACTCTGTTGTAAGTTACTTGCTAGGAGAATAAAGGTGACTGAGAAGTCTTTAACGGTGATACGTTCCCAAGGGTTTTATAGACAGGGAATGTCTCCCCTATAGTGAATCGCTAAGGTATGCAAACATAAGTTGCTGTTGGGAGGATCAAGTGAGATGATATTTTGTTTAAATTAAATTAAATTAATATTTCTAGAAGGTAAATCTGCCAATATTTCGCCAATCTCAACCTATCTCTAAAATCCTTTCAATGCTGTCTCAATTAACTTACTGCCTTAAGCCTTGCTCATATTCTTGGGCTTCCTTAAAATGATTTCTCTCTCATTTTCATTTGAACTTCAGTCAAATTGTTGGGATGATTCCTGTCTAAGAGACTATGGCTCCTACCTCTACAAACTATCTGACAGGTTTTACTCCAACAGCAGATGATTAACGCGATGTCCTTAGTACCGGAAGAAGAAAGAACAAGAGGGTTAATATGTTGCTTTATTAACTGTGTAATAAAACGTCGCTTTTAAAATTAACTTCATATATAATATTTAAACGACATAATAATAATAATAATAATAATAATAATAATAATAATAATAATAATAATAATAATAATAATAATAATAATAATAATTTTACCAGTGGTACAGCTTCCCCGGCTACTTAAACTGCTTGCCTTCTCTACGGCCATCTATGCCTGTGGACATGAACTTTTAAAAACTTTCAAAACCTTTCTTCATCGACGGTTAGATGGCTCTGCCATCTATATGTTAGCAACAGCTAATGGCTAGGCACTAACTAAATCCTAAAGACATTTTTATTTTTGTAGTTGGTAAACTTTTTTTTCTGACGATAGCATTTTTTTTTCTGTACCGAAGTCGTCAACACTTCACCTGGTACCTCCTCTACTGTAATCGGCCTATCACATGCTTGCAACTATGTTCTCTAGCCAATCAAACCTGGGGGTTTGTATGGAAGTTCAGCCTATCAGCGTATTGTTTCTTAATTTAGTCTGCAACTTTCCCCTGTGGAACTATTTAAGGAGAGTAATTTAGGGCCGTCTTGTCTGAATTGTTCCAGTTCTTGAGAGTGCATCTTGACGGAGGCCAGAGAGGGTTAGGGGACGGGGCGCGGCCGGCTTGAAGAAGATCCAGCGTTACAAGGTAAAGGCAGAATTTACCTAAACATGTGATCGGGCCTGCTGGTAGTTCGAGGGGAAGATTTATCAATTTTCTTTCCTTTTTGGTGTTGAAATGTAGGACCTTCTGCGCAGTCTTCGGACTCTCTTTCTATTCCCTACTGGGAAAATATTTAACGTAAGGGAGCACGAGTTGTCTCCCCTTCAGCTTTAGAGCTGGGTGACTACATTTTTCAACCTCTAAATTTTGTATATCTTGTTTAGGCTTTTAAATTCTCAGCCTGTAGTCACCCTTTTTAGCATGGGATTAGCCTCTGTGTCATTGGGCCTTAATCCCACTTAGGTTCTCGTCTATCCCAGGATGTTCGTTAAGGAGTGCTGGTGTTTCTGGCCTGTTGTGTGTAACCTCTTTCTTTTAGTCATAAGGTCCTGTAGTATGGGCAATTATGACCCTGTTTATTCTTTATAGCACTTAGGGTAACCGTGTATATATTTTGGTTTCCTTTGGGAGCAGTGGTTAAACTTACTGTGGACCTTGGTAAAACATAAGCTGATATACTGATTGGCTGTTTGGGGCTAGTCTCTTGTATCATGAAGGTGAGACTCCTGTAAATTGCACCTGTGAGGACCAATTATGCTCTTTTGCATATAATTTAACGACTGGGAGTTTCTCTCCATTTGTTTAGTACCTGATTTAGGAGTTCTAAGTCCAAGGCACTGATGGAGTTGACGAGCTCCTTGTTAATATTTTTCAACTTTTCTTTATTATACTATTAAATTTCTCTCTTTGAATTTTAAGCAAGGAGAGAAATCCATTTTCAAAATTCGTTAAAGTAGAAGTTGCTCAAAGTAATCCTCTGTCCAGCCATTCAACCCAGGTGCTTGCTATTTATCTGTGAGCCACTGAATCGCGGTAACAACAGCAACAACAATAATAATAATAATAATAATAATAATAATAATAATAATAATAATAATAATAATTGAGGACGATTACCACCGCACCACTAAGCGTACGAGAGTACGAAAGAAGACCTTTAGAACTGTTCCGGTTTATTCTTTGAGTATTTAATGAAGAATATCATCTTAATAACGTCATGTGGTCAAAGAAGAGGTTATTATATAACTGAGATTTGATGCTGAGTGAGTTATACTTTGTAACGATTACTCAGTTATTTCATTTCACATCTGAGCTTGGGACCGACATTGACGAAGTTCGTATGCTGTTATGAAGTGTAACATGTCACTGGGAGAAGCTCAGAATCTAAGAACTTCACAATTGCATGGAAAGTCTGGTTTTCCAATTCAAAAGAGTATCCTCCCTCAACAGATAGACAGCGAGAACTGGCCACAAAGTTGAGTAGCTCAGATGGTAGAGCACTTGGGTTCTGAGCTCAAATTAGCGGATTCGACTGCGGTCCGGTCCAGTGATATTTAAGAATGCTCAAATACGCCAGCCTTGTGCCAATGAATTTATTAGCACGTAAAAGAAATCCTGAGGGACAAAATTCTGACACCTCGGCGTCTCCGCAACGTAAAAAGCAATACAATTACTATTATTAAAATATCTATTAAGGTCTAATGAAAAGAGAAGGATGTGAACAGCAGGTCAATAAACGTGATAAAAGTTCGCTATTATCTCTGGACGGTCTCAGAAAGAAACCAACGAAAGGCAGGAAGCAACACGGAAAGAAGAAGATAAACAGGAAAGTTATGCAAGAGGTCAAACACAATAAATACTGCTGATAGAGATTCTGTTGTGATGGCGAATGCAAACCTTGAGGAGCAGTTAAGGTAATGTATGTCATTCAAGCAGGCCAGCGGCATATGTGGGGCAAGGACCAGGACTCCACGAGACTAAGCGGCACGTGTCTCCGTCTGCCATCAATATGAAGATCTTTTCCTTATCGAAAGTAGTTGCGTAAAGCAGCCACTGAAGTTAAAAACAGGAGAAATTCTGGTGTATGTGAAGAGTTTGATTTTAATACGTATGTACTTCCTTCAGAGTCGTGTGGCGGCAGGACTACTACACTTATTATTTCATCCCCTTTCTGTATTAAACACACATAATTTTCATCATATTTACAGTTCGATGCTATTTCTCAACTTCACCTTCTATTTTAGCTCCAATTCCAAGTTCCCAAATGGAATAACATTCTCTTAAACATGAAAATGTTGCTCTGATGCGACTGAATAAACATGAAATGCTACTATGCAAATCGCTTTGGAAACATTTAGCTAATGCAAGAGATTTGAATAGGAAGAATGTATCATCTGATTAGCAGAAGACTACAGCGACTAGTCATTTTCTAAGTTCCCTGCTAATACCTTTCAAACTAGCCTGCTATAGTTACAGCCTAGGTCATACACTACATTCTCTTCCATTGACCCATGACCCATAACTTGCAATCAGTGGCGGCTCGTGTTAAAGTTCAACTGTATGTTGTAAGTCTGGTAGCAAAATGTATGATTTAGTGCCACGCGTGCGAACATGACATGTTTATACGGAGTAGAGGACTCCTACGTGACGTGGTGGTTTCGTCCCAAAATTTCAGCACGCAGTGACATGGCGATCTCCTTGAGAGACGAAGCCAGTAATTCAAAGATTTTCATCATTTTCAGTTACAAGGTAGCGCACAGAACCACGATAATAAACGTTCGTTCTGTCAGTTATTATCACCAGCGTGTTATATTTAATTCTCTTAAGAAGCGGCTGCCACTGGCTCAGATGTGTTTGCTCCTATCTTCCCATCCCTCTTCAGTTCGGCCGAATCACTTCACGGTTTCACAAGTATTAGTGGAAGAGGAATCAACGCGGGAGATTCTCGTTGCTAAAGGACTAAGGAGCTCACCAGCGCAGCTGGAATACAAGTGAAAACCCGACAGAATGACAGTTTCACATTAAGCCTTATGGTAACTAAAGGAATTTAAAATTACCCTTTCCTGAACGTGTGCGAGGAAAGCAATTACTAATATGTAATTTAGAAAATGGTGATCGATAGCCCATGTTCTTTGTGCGCCTGAAGTACAAGTGTGCTTAATCAGTGTGTGCATTTATAACTGATCGAGGCTAGGGTTAGAGAGAAGCAAACGTGCTATATGGTGGGTTCTATCCCGGTATTTGATTGGACGTGACAGTCGAGTAGTGAAAAGAAAACCTACAACCTGTCTTCCAGTCATTAACCGGGTCAGGGATGTAATGAATGAAGCATATATAGGCTGTTATTACAATGGGGTCGCCACTCCCAAGGTGATTTATTAATGAGTGATAAATGCTATGAAATGATAATGGAGAGTGTTGCTGGAATGAAAGATGACAGGGAAAACCGGAGTACCCGGAGAAAAACCTGTCCCGCCTCCGCTTTGTCCAGCACAAATCTCACTTGGGGTGACCGGGATTTGAACCACGGTATCCAGCGGTGAGATGCCGACGCGCTGCCGTCTGAGCCAAGGAGGCTACAGTCGAGTAGTACTGTATTAAAAATCACGTAAAACTGCAAGCTTCCTTGAAGTGGAAAACTACTGAAAACACCTTTCAAGAGGGTCGAGAGGGTATTTATATCATTATCGCAAAAGTTGTGGTATAGAGGTTCAGTGCACTGAGGGCATGATAGGTAAGTGGCATATCACTGGCTTCTCACCAAGGGCATCACGTTTCAATTTTTGAAGAGAAAATTCACGTCGCTTGTATTTCGGATTCCACATAAAACTAGAGGCCCTGTAGCTCGGATCACAATTTCAACAGTCACTTAAAACTAGAAGCGAGCTTGTTCATTGCAGAGACTCAAAACTCGACATCAGTTCCAGGCGGGTACGAGAGTCGAATTCAGTCCAACATCTACTTCGAGTTTATGACTGCCGTCCTCATCTGTGAAACATATGATATAGATGAAGTCCACAGCTATTCAAATTCAGCATAAAGAGTGAATAGGTGTTCGCTGACCTAGCCCGTGAGTCGGCGTTCGAGCAGGCCCACTTTGTTAGAAAGACATGTAAACGAGCAAAGAGTGTTATGTAGGGAGAGTTGCACGGTTGTTGGAGATAGCGCAAACACACATTCTCCGAGTCGACGGAATTAATCATTTAAGATTAAAATCCCAGGCTCGGTTGTGAATCGAGCCCCTAGCCCTCTAAACTGAGGGCGACTACACTGATCATTCAGCCAAGGAGCTGGACAAATTTGTGTCCTCGTCCCAAAGTGGTGCAGTACTTTTCACGCACACCCCCCAAATGGAGATATCTCTTTAATCACATTTCAGCCCTTCTGTCAATCTTAAATTTCTGACAGTACCGGGAATTCAACCCGGGCTCCGAGAACAGCATCTACTTGCCCTAACCGTTACATTGCGGAGGTCGACAATGGCATACTTATTTAATGTTGCTAGTTTTACGTCCAAAAAGTCTATTATTTTTACACTTTACGGAGACGCTGAAGGCCAAAATTTTTCCCACGATAATTATTTTACCGAGCTCGATAGCTGCAGTCTCTTAAGTGCGGCCAGTATCCAGTATTCGGGAGATAGTGGGTTGGAACCCCACCGTCGGCAGCCCTGAAGATGGTTTTCCGTGGTTTCCCATTTTCACACCAGGCAAATGCTGGGGCTGTACCTTAACTAAGGCCACGGACGCTTCCTTCCCATTCCTAGGCCTTTCCTGTCCTATCGTCGCCATAATACATATCTGTGTCGGTGCGACGTAAAACAAATAGCGATAATTATTTTTACTTGTACGTAGACTAATTTGAACACCTTCAAATACCCGCCAGCTTGAGCTACTGACAGAGCCATTTAGTCTGGTGGCGTGGGTTACTCTAACTGTAAATATCCGATTTCCACTGGAGCAAAAACAGAATTAGTCCCGACAGTCCAGAGTGGTACGTCGTAACCAGAATATTAGGGACTTGACCCCGACTAAGTCTTATTGCATATAAGAAGGTTCAATTAACTCGTATCGGTGAATTTAGTGAAATATAAAATATCTTCAATAATACTGTATAACATTCTATCACAGTCTTTTGAGGTCATTAGCAGATACTTGGTCATAAAATAATATTAATGTACCTCAAAAGACTGTGATAGAATGTTATACAGTATTTTTGAAGATATTTTATATTTCACTAAATTCACCGATACGAGTTAATTGAACCTTCTTATATGCAATAAGACTTAGTCGGGGTCAAGTCCCTAATATCGTACCAGGTGATATACAATTGCTCAAACTTACATTGTACAACGAATTTGGGAGGTACATAAATAACTGACTATTCTTTCATCAATGTCGTTTTACGTCCGTAGACTAATGGAACGTGCCTGCTCTACAAGGAACATTTGCTTTTTGCTAGGTGTCAAATATTTAGGATCCATGGACAATAAAAACCGGAGATAAAGGCCTTCACAGTTGCAATGGAAATATAATTAATACGAAAGAAACATGGATTTTTCAGAAACTAATGTGTAATTTTGGGAAGGATGGCCAATAATATAAAATATACATTACATTATGTAAATGAGCATTTTTTTTATTTGTACAATTATGAACACAGTGACTTCATCAATCACTGCTGATCTGCATTTAGGGCAGTCGCCCAAGTGGCAGATTCCTTATCTGTTGTTTTCCTAGCCTTTTCTTAAATGATCGCAAAGAAATTGGAAAATTATTGAACATTTCCTTTGGTAAGTTATTCCAATCCCTAACTCCCCTTCCTATAAACTAATATTTGCCCCAATTTGTTCTCTTGAATTCCAACTTTATCTTCATATCGTGATCTTTCCTACTTTTAAAGACACCACTCAAACGTATTCGTCTACTGATGTCCTCCCACGCCATCTCTCCACTGACAGCTCGGAACATACCATTTAATCGAGCAGCTCGTCTCCTTTCTCCCAAGTCTTCCCAGCCCAAACTTTGCTACATTTTTCTAACGCTACTCTTTTGTCAGAAATCACCCAGAACAAATCGAGCTGCTTTTCTTTGGATTGTTTCCAGTTCTTGAATCAAGTAATCCTGGTGAGGGTCCCATACACTGGAACCATACTCTAGTTGGGGTCTTACGTGAGACTTATATGCCCTTTCCTTTACATCCTTACTACAACCCCTAAATACCCTCATAACCAAATGCAGAGATCTGTACCTTTTATTAACAATCATATTTATGTGATTACCCCAATGAAGGTCTTTTCTTACATTAACACCTAGGTACTTACAACGATCCCCAAAAGGAACTTTCACCCCATCAACACAGTAATTAAAACTGATAGGACTTTTCCTATTTGTGAAACTCACAACCTGACTTTTAACCCCGTTTATCATCATACCATTGCCCACCGTCCATCTCACACCCTGCAGCCGTCACAATCCTGTAACTTATTTATTACTCTGTACAAAATAACATCATCTGCTAACAGCCTTATCTCTCATTCCACTTCTTTACACATATCATTGATATATACACTGACTGACAGAGCAAATGCAACACCAAGAAGGAGTGGTCAGAACTTTATGCCAATTGCAGGGTAGACCGACGTCACTGAGGTATGCTCATGATGTGAAATGCGCTGCTGTGCTGCGCACGTAGCGAACGATAAATGGGACACGGCGTTGGCGAATGGCCCACTTCGTACCGTGATTTCTCAGCCGACAGTCATTGTAGAACGTGTTGTCGTGTGCCACAGGACACGTGTATAGCTAAGAATGCCAGGCCGCCGTCAACGGAGGCATTTCCAGCAGACAGACGACTTTACGAGGGGTATGGTGATCGGGCTGAGAAGGGCAGGTTGGTCGCTTCGTCAATTCGCAGCCGATACCCATAGGGATGTGTCCACGGTGCAGCGCCTGTGGCGAAGATGGTTGGCGCAGGGACATGTGGCACGTGCGAGGGGTCCAGGCGCAGCCCGAGTGACGTCAGCACGCGAGGATCGGCGCATCCGCCGCCAAGCGGTGGCAGTCCCGCACGCCACGTCAACCGCCATTCTTCAGCATGTGCAAGACACCCTGGCTGTTCCAATATCGACCAGAACAATTTCCCGTCGATTGGTTGAAGGAGGCCTGCACTCCCGGCGTCCGCTCAGAAGACTACCATTGACTCCACAGCATAGACGTGCACGCCTGGCATGGTGCCGGGCTAGAGCGACTTGGATGAGGGAATGGCGGAACGTCGTGTTCTCCGATGAGTCACGCTTCTGTTCTGTCAGTGATAGTCACCGCAGACGAGTGTGGCGTCGGCGTGGAGAAAGGTCAAATCCGGAAGTAACTGTGGAGCGCCCTACCGCTAGACAACGCGGCATCATGGTTTGGGGCGCTATTGCGTATGATTCCTTGTCACCTCTAGTGCGTATTCAAGGCACGTTAAATGCCCACCGCTACGTGCAGCATGTGCTGCGGCCGGTGGCACTCCCGTACCTTCAGGGGCTGCCCAATGCTCTGTTTCAGCAGGATAATGCCCGCCCACACACTGCTCGCATCTCCCAACAGGCTCTACGAGGTGTACAGATGCTTCCGTGGCCAGCGTACTCTCCGGATCTCTCACCAATCGAACACGTGTGGGATCTCATTGGACGCCGTTTGCAAACTCTGCCCCAGCCTCGTACGGACGATCAACTGTGGCAAATGCTTGACAGAGAATGGAGAACCATCCCTCAGGGCACCATCCGCACTCTTATTGACTCTGTACCTCGACGTGTTTCTGCGTGCATCGCCGCTCGCGGTGGTCCTACATCCTACTGAGTCGATGCCGTGCGCATTGTGTAACCTGCATATCGGTTTGAAATAAACATCAATTATTCATCCGTGCCGTCTCTGTTTTTTCCCCAACTTTCATCCCTTTCGAACCACTCCTCCTTGGTGTTGCATTGTCACTGTCAGTTAGTGTATATATAAGAAAACATAAAAGTCCAATAATACTGCCTTGAGGAACTCCCCTCTTAATTACTACAGGGTCACATAAAGCTTCGCCTACTCTAGTTCTCTTTCTATTTTCTAGTAATATAGCCACCCATTCAGTCATTCTTTTTTCTAGTCCAATAGCACTCGTTTTTGCCAGTAGTCTTCCATGATCTACTCTATCATATGCCTTAGATAGGTCAGTCGCAATACAGTCCATTTGGCCTCCTGAATCCAGGATATCCGCTACTTCTCGCTGAAATCCTACAAGCTGAGCTTCAGTGGAATAACCTTTCCTAAACCCAAACCCAGACATTTCTAAGAGCTTGCTTTCATTATGTGAGCATTACAAGCAGGAAAAATGCAAGCCAACTTTCAAAGCGTGGTACATCCCTACATGTTTCCCGCAGTGAGCACTTCGACGAAATCTGGTTGGCTGCAGTTATCGAACCGAGCTAGTTGGCCATGCCGTTAGGGGCGCGCAGCTGAGAGCTTGCATTCGGGAGATAGTGGGTTTGATCCCCACTGTAGGTTTTTCCGTGGTTTCCGATTTTCGCACCAGCCAAATGCTGGGGTTATACCTGCATTGAGGCAATGGCCGCTTCCTTCCCACTCCTAGCTCTTTCCTATCCCATCGTCGCCATAAGACGTATGTGTGTGGCGGTACGACCTAAAGCAACTTCTGAAGTTATCTCGGAAACAACCTTGGGCTAATCCACCATAGAAACTGAACTCCAGTGGTGTTTGAAATTATCCAGGATAATCTTTGGTGAAATCAAACTGGAGAATATCAATTCAGACCACGTTTTCAAATCACACTGTCGAGAATTGCAAATGCACAAAAGACTTAAGAGGAATAAAACGCTCTCTGTTGATAGCAGAAGGTACCATTAGCGTGTCTGTGATACATTTAACAACATTTTTGTACGATTGAAAGAAGAACACATATGTTAGCTGCACTGTGAATGTATGTTTTCGTCATCTCTATTTGATGTCCAAGAGTCAACCAGAATAACAATTCTACCTTTATCCTGTAAATCTGGTCACAATACTTATTCTAGGAAAACAAAATCTCTCGGTCATACATCATGCGACAAAACAAGCAGTACTGAAATGAGAAAGGTGTTCTGAACATCAGGATACGTCATTATGCAATGTTACGGCGGCAACATGTATCTAACTGCGACGATACAGCACGTATTCAAAATGTGCCCCCTCACGTCTCATGCAGTGTTCATGAATTCCTGAAGTGTTTCTAACCTACTGATGAACACAGGTTGTCAGAAGGATATTGAGTCATAACAAATGAACAAACATTAACAAATTTAAACTTTTTTTTCTTCTGGTTTGTAAATGGGTGGATTTACCTAATTTTGGGGTGCTGAATACATTGGTAAAATCAGTTTTTCTCTATGACGTCACATTTCCTAGATATATAGCAGAATAAAGAATGGTAATAGCGAAAATTGACACAATTAAGTCAAACAAAAATACAAATTCAGAACGTTTGAAATCAATACGATTTTGTATGCATATATGGGCATCATGCCAATTAAAGGTCCAAATTAGTTCAGAAGGTATTTTCACCTTTAATCGTCTTTGGTTTTTGAAAAATGCGACGACGGAGCTCTTCTTTTGTTTGCAGTTTCATCACTCTCCCTAACAGGACCCCAGCAGTAGTCACCCATCATCGAAGGGTTCCAATGGCCTTGGTAACGGTGTTGCATGGTAAGAGTGTCTTGGTGAAAGCGTTCACCATGCTCATCGCTTACGACTACCAAATTTTCCGGGAAGAAATCAAATGTAAAAAGCGAATTTTAAGCGACAATCTACACCCCATGTTCTTATAGTTGTCCAACAGATCATTCACTATGGTAACGTAGTTTTTGTGTTTTCTGTTACCCAAAAAGCCCTTCACAATTGCTTCAAAAGAAGACCAAGCAGCTAATTGGATATCTGTGAGTTTGGTATCAAAGGTTTGATCTTTCAGCAATATTCTTATTTGTGGTCCAACAAATATACCCTCTTTCAGCTTTGCCTCACTTAATTTGGGAAACTTTTCTTTTAAGTGATTGAAGGCCTCACCTTTTTTTTCAGAGCTTTTACAAAGTTCTTGATAAGGCCCAACTTCATATGAAGGGGTTGTTCACATTTACGTTTCCAGGAACATATGACTTCCTTATATGCCATTCCTTGACTGTATAGTGGTTCTTGGTGTCACGGCTGTCCCAAAGGCACAAAAAGCAGCAGTATTTCGTGAATCCAGCCTGTAAACCTGTAAGGAGTGCAACAACTTTTAAATCACAGCAAAGCTGACACATATGATCCTTATATTTGATTGCCTCTAGCAGCAAAGCCATGGTTTTATAAGTTTATTTCATGTCTACTGCGTAATCCAAAGGTACCGATGGAAATGCATTGCCATTATGCAGTATACTGCTTTCAAGCTGGTTTTACTGGAGTCAATAAATAGTTGCCACTCCTGTGGATTATGTTGTACACCTAGCTGCATCATCAGACCATTGACATCTCTACATACACACAATGAATTCTGCATATAGAAATATTTAGCGAAGGAAGCACCTCTTGATCTGAAACAGGAAATTCTTGTCCCTGGAGCTAGAAGGTTCCGTTGTTGCAGTCTCGACCCCAAGAGTTCAGCTTGCTGTTTCGAAAGTTTTAGATCAAGAACCAAATCGTTCAATGACTTTTGATTAATGAGCTGAGGCGAAGTGTCATGATATTGAGGGCAGTACTCTTCTATATGTTCAATACTTTCTGATTCACTTGACATGGTGTCTGGTTCCGTGCCTTTCAAGTTACAGACAGGAACAGGCAACCCCTCATCATTGGGCACAGGCAAATGCACTAAAGATACATTTGGATACTTTATTTTATGTCTAGTTTTGCTTGAATGTCCCGACATATTTGTAAGACAGAAGTAACTGTCTAAATAATGGTCTTTAAGCTCACATTACACCATCGGAACAGCGAATGGCATGGCTCGGCGTTTTCCTTTCAACCACTCGATTAAGGTTGTAGTACAGGTTATGCAGGCAATACGAGGTGCAAAATTTTTATCTTGATCACCAACAGGACAGTCAAAATACAATTTATATGCCTTCTTAACCACATCAGTGATTGGTTTTCTTTGGTCTTTTGGAGTGAATTTCCCACACACATAGCAAAAGTTGTCGGGGTGGTTTAGACGGTTCTGTATGAGTCGCGCCGAGTAAAAGTTGCGCCGAGTAAAATTTGCGCCGAGTAAAATTTGCGCCGTGGAGATTCCCCGCCGGGGGGTAGAAGTGGTTTGACAGCTATCTTAAGCATCTGCTACCTGCGCTGCACCGCAGGGGGTTATTTCCAAGTTCAAGGAATGTCTGTGAATATCTGTAGTACTGAGATCTTGAAATTAATATATATAAAATATATTATTCACTCTATCTTTTTTTGCTACTTGTTTTACGTCGCACCGACATAGATAGGTCTTACGGCGACGATGGAGCAAGAAAGGGCTAGGAGTGGGAAGGAAGCGGCCGTGGCCTTAATTAAGGTACAGTCCCAGCATTTGCCTGGTGTGAAAATGGGAAACCACGGGAAACCATTTTCGGGGCTGCCGACAGTGGGTTCGAACCTACTATCTCCCGAATACTGGATACTGGCCGCACTTAAGCGACTGCAGCTATCGAGCTCGGTATTCACTCTATCAATGTTGGTGTCTTACACATTTAGAAAACCTGCATCGTATTTATATCAGTGGGTGAAATGTGTATAACTACGTAGTTTGACTTAATTTACAAACCAAGTGTGGAAACATCTTCAAAATGTGAAGACGAGAAGAGTCCAATACCAGTACTTGTCATTTTTTTCAATATGACTGTAGAATTTTCAGTCACCGTTTTCGACCACTCTTTTAAGTAATGTAAGACCACTAACTTACCGATCTTAGCACTTACCTTAATTATTAAATATTTAATAATAATAATAATAATAATAATAATAATAATAATAATAATAATAATAATAATAATAATAATAATAATAATAATCATAATAATACAGAAAAAACTGTCTCACCCTACGTTTCCCCGACATGCACCCCTTATGAAGTGATAGGGCTCAAGAATGAACCATAGCTACTGCCAAAGAAAGGAAATTGTGTGCCCTGGCGAGGCCTGTCGCATTCCCCTGGGTATAAAAGATTAATAAATGACAAATGAAATTGTTTCAAACAGTGATGCTGATATAAATATGAAGAAATCGGAAATAACATTTTGAACGCCAGCTTTGTCCAGCATAAACGCTATCTAAATGTGATCGTAGATTTAACCCCCGTAGCAGTGATGGGAAGCCTACGTTCCATCAGCGTCATGAAGAAGCTTTTTTAATCGTAACAATAAATGAAATTTACAGTTTTCCGTCGCAAATGTTCATTCTATCAGCGTTGTTTCATTATGTCTTATTGAGGCGATCTCCGTTGAACTTAAAACAGCCGCTTAAGTATTACTTGAATGATTTGACATTATTTAACAAACCAAGTCTAGCAATACAAAAAGCGGCCATTCGGCCTTGTCATCCTTATAAAAACTAATGCCTATGTACATGATTTAAATTTCCGGTGTCTTAAACCTAATATTACATTGTATATTTACAAAGTAAGCACCGTTGAATGAACGGTTCAGTACTAAATGTCTAATCCAGTTGGAGAATGTAAGACATGTTTCTGATGAATTTCTTTCCAAATAGACCTCCGTTGCTCTCAAGATCCTATGGTCTAATTGCACGTAACTTCTTTTTCTTCTTTTGCCCTCAAGATGAAGTTCATTCCTGGCAATCTTAAAATTCGAGCTTTCTGCTTCGGATTTCACACACAAAATGAGATCTTTAACTCGTGGGTGCGGTCCCCCTAGAATACTGTTAATTTTGTGGTACCGAGCTCGATAGCTGCAGTCGCTTAATTGCGGCCGGTATCCAATAATCGGGAGATAGTGGGTTCGAGCCCCACTTTCGGCAGCCCTGAAGATGGTTTTTCCGTGGTTTCCAATTTTCACACCAGGCAAATGCCGGGGCTGTACCTTAATTAAGGCCACGGCCGCTTCCTTCCACTTCCTAGACCTTCCCTATCCCATCGTCGCCATAAGACCTATCTGTGTCGGTGCGACGTTAAGCAAAATAGCAATTTTGTGGTGCCACCCTTCAACAGCATTTGTTGTTCTGTGGCGTCTTCCGTGGCAGTTCCAGATTGCTTGTGGTACATTATGATTTTCAAGCCATTCTTCCACAAAATAGTCCAAAAACTGGTCAAGTTTAGGATTCTGTGGCGCTTCTTCGTGGATATAGAGCCAGCCCTCGTCCACATCTTCAGGCTTCAAGAAGGCAAGAGCCCCGCACTTCCGAATTGTCAGCCTCACTTCTTGACATTCTTTCCCTGTGGAATTCCCAAACAAGACTTCTAGTTCCTAGAATGATTAATGACCACGGCACAAGTTTTACTGATTTTAACACGGCGCAACTTCTACTCGGCGCAGCTCATACGACACCGGTTTAGACAGCAACGAGATTTACTAGTTGCCCCTTTCTTAGTTTAAGTTTTAAACACAAAAAGGTTGCATTATCTTTCACAGGAAACACTCACTGAGGATCTCTTTCACACCACTGGATTACCACACCAACCATTTACTGACGATCTGTAGATCTTCTAGCTCTCCTCTGCAAATCAAAAACAAACAAGTGAACATCAAAACAGAAGAACAGCGAAAAACGAAACACTGAATACGAATTTTTTTAAAAAACTTTAAAAACTCAAAAATGGTACGTGCTAGAACATTTTGAAAGGTGTATTCGGATTCTACACACCAAAATACATACCAGTTGATGTATCACATCCCGGATGCAAAATGGCTGTTGATTAGTGTAATTTGAGAACGTTCCCGGAAAACGGATTCCTTCAGCATATACCGAATTACGAGGAAAGAACAGTCACTTTTATATCCTGTTTAATACGTTTGAATAGCCCAGGAAAAATTCATTACGTGACTTCGTAATTTTCATAACTAGGAGACGGATTTATGATGTCATACCATATTTCTACCCTCGTCTATATTTTTTCCAAACTTAAACACATTTCTAGCTTTTGTGAACATGATAACATGGTTTTATTGGTCATATAAATGGGGCAGAACAAACAGTACTGAAATGTTCTGAACATCAAGGTACTGTGTGAGGAAGGGAAGTCACCATGGCCCAAGTCATTTGTGGAGCTTCTTACCCATAGCTTCTATGTTGATAATTGCCTTGCCAGTTTGGACGATGAAGAACAAGCTAAACAGTTTATTGATGTAGCTTCAGGTGTCATGAGGGAACGGCAATTTTGTCTTCGAGGGTGGGAGTTGACCGGAAGTAATCACGTTTCTGGACCTACCAATGTGTTAGGACTCTTATGGAACAAGTCCAACGATTCCCTAGCAATCAACATAGATAACCTTCTTTCGATTAGCTTCGAGAAAATAACAAAGAAAGTTATTTTGAGTGCTGCCCATACAATTTTTGATCCGGTGGGTGTCACATGTAGTGTAGCATTAATACCAAAATTGTTGCTTCAACAGACTTGGAGGGAAGGTTTGACATGGGATGAAGAAGTCAATGAAGAGATCAAAATGAAATTCTTGAGTTGGCTTGAAGAAGTTCCTCTTTTAGCTCAAGTCAAGATTCCTCGTTGGTTGTCTAACTGCAACAGCCCAGACGACTCCTGGACACTTCACATTTTTTCAGATGCCTGTCAGACATCATATGCAGAGGCTGTATTCCTGCGTGTTGAGCAAGGGGGTGAAGTGAGTGTTCACTTGGTGGCTGCCAAGTCAAGTGTTGCACCAACTGGAAAATCAGGCAAGGGATTGACCATTCTCAGGTTAGAACTTTTAGCAGCTTCAATAGCAACGAGATTATATGCATCGATTGTAAAGGATTATTGTATTCCCGATATTAAGGCAATTTTTTGGACAGATGCTTCAACTGTTCTCGCTTGGATTCAGCGAAGTGAGAATGCTTTTGTCATGAACCGGACTAAAGAGATACGAGAACTGTCAGGTGGTTGTGAATGGCGACATGTTCCTGGAAAAGAAAACCCATCAGATCTTCCATCACGTGGATGTTCTGTGAAGAAGTTGATACAATGCCGTTGGTGGGAGGGCCCTGGTTGGTTGAGAGAAAATCCAGACTGCTGGCCACAAACTGACTTTTCTTATAATGAGGAAGAGATAAATTCGGAGAGAAGGAAGAATGTCGTTTCATTGATATCAGGTAATTCAGAAGACATCAGTAAAGATTGGTATTACCGACACTTTTCTCAGTACAAGAAAATTGTAAGGATGGTAGGCTGGATGTTGCACTTTCTGACCAACTGTCGCATCAGCAAAGCTCAACGCATACATCGTGACCTGACAAGTGAGGAATTTGTCACGGCAGAAAGGAAGATTTTACGGTGGGTGCAGGAGGAAGTGTTCATAGATGTTTTCAATTCCAAACTGAAGAGCTTACTTCCATTTGTTGACGAACAGGGATTGATTCGTTTGATGACCAAGATATCGAACCGGGATGATGTCAGAGACTTTTGTCATCCCATTGTGCTCCCAAAAGCCGATCACCCAGTCGTTCAGCGACTGATTATGTACGCCCATCTTAGCAACTGTCATGCTGGTACGCAGATGCTTTTGTCAATTCTGAGGCAACAGTATTGGATTCTAGGAGGTAGACAAACAATTAGAGCTGTTATTAACTTCTGCATGATTTGTAAACGTCACAGTTCAAAGAGGTTGGCAACTCATCTTTCACCATTACCTAGAGTAGAGTGCGTGGTGCAAGAATTTTTGAAGTTACTGGAGTTGATTTTGCTGGTCCTCTCTACATCAAAGCCGATGATGGAACCTCGAAGAAGGCATGGGGTTGCTTATTCACTTGCGGAGTTTACCGTGCAGTTCAATTGGAACTGGTGTGTTCGTTATCCACAGACAGCTTTCTACAATCTTTCAGACGTTTCTGCAGCAACAAGGAAGACCTGTCATTGTCTACAGTGACCAGGGAACAAATTTTGTTGGGTTTAAGAACTCCTGTCACAAACTGGGCTGGAATGCAATCTCACAATACAGTTCAGCGCGGAAGATAGATTGGCGTTTTAATCCTCCAGCTTCGCCATGGTGGGGAGGTTGGTGGCAACGACTAGTAGGAATGCTCAAAACTCTTCTCCGTCAAGTGTTTGGTCGATCATCTGTCAACTATGAAGAGATGCAGACAATCTTCTGTGACTGCGAAACCGCCATATATTCTCGGCCATTAACCTATTTGTCTGACAACCCATCAGATCTGGCTGCTCTAACTCCAAACATGTTTCTACACAACATAGAAGAAGTATGAGTACCTGAGCATGGCCTGTCCGAAGCAACTGATCTTCGGAAAAGACTGCAGTATCGCCATCAGCTGAAAAAGAATCTTAGGTATAGATTTCGTACTGAGTATTTAGGTCAGTTGAAGTTATTCGCCAGCAAGGATAAGCCACATGATCTCAAACTGGGAGAAATTGTTTTGGTTGGCAATGATGACACTAGAAGAATGGATTGGCCATTGGGACGAGTTGTCGAGATGTTAAGGGAAAGGATGGCAATGTTAGTGTAGTTCGTGTCGTCACTGCTTCAGGCGAGTTTATAAGGCCAGTTCAAAGAATATACCCACTAGACCTCGAGTTTCAACCACCTGAGGATACCCAGGAAATCCGAAACCACCTAAGGAAAGACTTTGTTCCAAGTGAGGAAAATATAAAGGATAATCACGAGGCCGGAGCATGTGACTCTTCTACTCCTCCTGAAGATGGTCCTCAAGTTTCAAAACAGACAGTGAAAATAACTCATCTAGGACGATTGATTCACAAGCCAGAAAAGTTAAATTTGTGATATGTGTCAATTAACATATTTATTTGTGTTTATATTATTGAATATTATCATTTTGTAATTGTTTCAGGACTTTGGCAATTTGTGCATAAAGAGTGTAAGTCAATTCATGTTAACATTCATTTGACTTAGGTGGGAGGATGTTGTGTGAGATCAGTTAGTGTAACCTCTTTGATTCTTGTTACTCCTGAGATTTGTTTTCGAGAGCTTTGAAATAAGCAAAGAAACACACTTCAAGTTTTAGTTTGGGAACTTTTGTTGTTCGCAAGATGGCTTCCATGTGTATGTGTGTTAAAATAAATGTATTCGATTATTGAGGAATTGTACCCGTGTTTTATCGTTTTCGAAGTGCATTCCCAACAATACGTACAGCTTCATCCAACGAGTTCATTCCTAACTTAGTCTTTATCTCTTCATTCCGAGTACAATCCTGCCATTGTTCCCACCTGCTTGTACCAGAAAACATTCTCGCTACTTTAATGTCTGTTACTTCTAACTTATGAATACGATATCCTGAGTCCAACCAGCTTTGGCTTCCGTAAAGCAAAGTTGGTCTGAAAACAGACCGATGTAAAGATAGTTTCGTCCGGGAGTTGACTTCCTTCTTACAGAACACTGTTGTTTGCAACTGCAAGCTTTAGGTTTACTGCACCTTGATCCAATCTCACATACTATATTACCATCCTGAGAGAATACACATCCTAAATACTTGAAATTATCGACCGATTCCAACTTTTTATCACCAATCTGGCATTCAATTCCGTTGAATTTTTTACCTACTGACATCAATTTAGTCTTCGAAAGGCTAATTTTTACACCATACTCATTGCACCTATTTTTAAGTTCCAAGATATTAGACTGCAGGCTCTCGGCACAATTTGCCATTAAGACCAAGTCGCCCGCATAGGCCAGATTGCTTACTTCATTTCCACCTAAATGAATCCCTCACTGCCACTTTATACCTTTCTCCAGATGATCCATGTAAATTAACCACTGTAAGTACCCTAGAACAAGAACTCATTCTACCATCAATTCTCACTGCAGCCCAAATGTTAACAAATATGCCTTTGATTGATTTGAATAATCTACCCGTAATCCCATAGTCTCCTAGTATGGCGAACATCTTTTCCCTCGGTACCCTGTCATATGCTTTCTCTAGATCCACGAAACATAAATATAACTGTCTATTCTTCTCGTAGCATTTTTCAATTACCTGGCGCATACTGAAAATCTGATCCTGACAGCCCCTCTGCGGCCTAAAACCACACTGGTTTTTATCCAGCTTCCTCTCCACCACTGATCGCACCCTCCTTTCAAAGATTCCAGGTGCCTTACTACCTTACCAACACTCGATGCTAATTTTATTACTCTATGAAGCCATTTCATCCCTGCCTTCCCGCTATACTTCACCATTTCAGACCTAATTTCATTTATCTCTGCTGCTTTATGACATGGAGTTTATTTACCATCCCTTTCACCTCCTGAAGCGTAATTTCACCAACATAATTTTTCTCCTCCCCATGAGCTCGGTTGTTCGCGACACCAACAGAAACATTTTCTTTTTCGTTCAGAGGATTTTCAAAATATTCCCTTCACCCGTCCAGTGATTCCCTGGGATATATTATGAGTTCATCTGAATTACCCAAAATACTGTTAATTTCCTTTTTCCCTTCATTCCTAAGGTTCTTTATTACAGTCTAGAAAGTTTTCCCTGCTGCTTGACCTAGTCTTTCCAGGTTTTTTACCAAAGTCATCCCACGACATCATCAACTATTTGTTTCGCTCTGTTCCGTTCAACTACGTACAATTCCCTGTCTGCATCAGCCCTTGTTTGGAGCTATTTATGATAAGCCTTCTCTTTTACGTTTACAAGCTGCTGTCACTTCATCATTTCACCAACATGTTCGCTTTCACCCATCTTTACACACAGGTGTTCCTAGGCATTCCCTTGCTGTTTCTGATGGAGCATCCCTGTATGCCACCCATTCTCTTTCTATGTCCTTAACCTGCTTACTGTCTACTGTTCAGAACGTATTACTTAATCATATCCAAGTACTTCTGTCTAATTCCCTCTTCCTGGAGGTTTTTTACCCTTATTAGTTTGCAGACATATTTCACTTTATCTAACCTAGGCCTAGAGATGCTTGGTTCGACGCAGCAAATAGGGATTTGTATAATCGAAATATACCCGGAAAACTCATGCATTCCTAACAGATTTCCTGGATTCGAAGTCGGTTTGATATAGTCTATTATGGATCTGGTGCCCCTACCCTCCCATGCGTAGCGGTGAATAGCCTTATGCTCAAAGAATGCATTCGTAACTGATAAACCCATACTAGCACAGAAGTCCAGCAAACGCTTCCCATTACTATTAGCTTTCATATCATTCCCACATTTACCAATCACCCTTTCGTATCCTTCTGTTCTATTTCCAATTCTCGCATGAAATCGCCCATCAGCACTATCCTACCCTTGCTGTTGACCCAGACTACGATGTCACTCAGTGCTCCATAAAACTTGTTCACTTCATCCTCATCTGCACTCTCACATGGTGAATATACTGAGACAATTCTCGTTCTAATTCCTCCTAATGGCAAATCTAACCACATCATTCGGTCGTTTACGTTCGTAACAGAAACAATCTTGCGTGCAATAGTATTCCTGGTGAACAGACCTAGCCCACACTCTGCTCTTCCCTTTTCAACACCCGTGAAGCATAATTTATAATATCCTATCTCTTCCTCGTTACCTCCCCTTACCCGAATAGCATTTACTCCAAGCACATCCGGATGCATTCTCTTTACTGATTCAGCCAGTCCCACTTTCTTTCTTCCATAAGCCCCGTTAATATTGATAGCTCCCCATCGAATTCCATTTCGTTCGCCAAGTTGATTCCAAGGAGTCCCTCGTCTGTCAAATCGGAGTTACTCCCATAGGTCCGATGCTTGCTTAAAATATTCTGAGCTCGGTAAATTCATGAAGCAGGATGCTATCCTACTTACACATAGTCCAAGTGAGGATCTCTCCTCTAACGGGTTAGGGACATCCGGTGGATTTCATAGTCCTAGCCGTCTGAGCATAAGGAGGGCCATTACTCAGAATATGTCCGAGATGCCAACTCCAATTCCATAGCAACTGGTATCCTGACTCTCAGGACCACTTACTAGGCCACTCAGCCGTTGTCCATGGTTTACGAACTGGGACGTGACTACAGTAACCCACACCATGAACCACAAAGAAAGTTAATTATGTGGCCAGTTTACTGCTGATCTAAGTAATTTTTTTACAATTTTTTTGCGTCACATTTCCGAGATTTTATGTTATATATATTGTGCCATTTCACTGTTATATGAAGTTCCGTCCGTAAGAAGGACAAAGATGGAACCCAGGTATCTTAGATTAATTAACGTCAAAATGTCTGAACACATCGCAAGCGAAAGTAAAAGCATTCATCCCAGGCGCTAGAGAAAGGAATTTAGATCCAGAAGGCAGTGAAAAAGAACGAATGTGAAGATTGTTACTAACAATTACTGAGAAAAATCAGAAAACGAGATTGAATTGCTACTTAAAAAGCCGAGTTGAAGACGAAAGCAACTACTTCCAAGTTTAAAGAGGGTATCGACTAAAGATCAGCTCAGCGGGAACAAAGAACAAACCTTTTAGAAGTTACGTCGCAAAGCAAGCAGAAGGTTAATAATTTCGTTCTGCGCACTTCAAGATACGTGGAGAGTTGAAAATAAACTACGACAAGCTTACGTCACGGCAGTCTTTGCTGACGTATTACACGATATCACCAAGTTAAAGGGTTACAGAAGTGGAAATCCTGTAATAACTCCAGGATAGATAGAAGAAAGAAAATCTGTTTATTTTTTAAATTATAGAAATATACGACCCCAAGAAGAATATTGGACAAGTAGATCAGCTCTTTCAAAAGAAACAATCTTTCGCATTAGATACATTATCACAGCTGTTCATGATGGAAATGCTAACCGATCTTGTTTGCTATTCTATTCCAACTAGTCCAGAGATGAGCAAGATGTTCTAAGAAGATGAAAGGCCAGACTGCCCAAATGGGTGCCGTCGGATGACGTTGCCTGCCGAGATAACCAAGCCCAGAGGAGAATTATGCCAATATTTCCCATTCACCTAGGGAAATAAAAGGAGGTGTATCAATATGTCCTGTCAGCTGGACATATGCCGACGTCTGGAGCTGCTGAATACAGATAAGTCTTACTTTTAAATTAATGTAGTAATGTATATATATTCATATGTAAGTGTAAGATGATTTACTAATTGGTTCCGTGCGAAATAATAAGGCGACGAAAGTGGTGTAGTGAACTAGAGCAAAGGTGGATAGGTAATCTTCATATATGAATGTCAAATCCATAGATAGGTAGTCAATCAATGATGAAAGCCTACGTTCGAGATGTGATTCATGTAATGTGAAATACTGAGTTCGTTAAGGCGACAGTGAATTCCATGCTATGTCAAAAAGAGATTTAGGTACGTGTGTACATTGGTTATGACCAATGAATGTCAAGTTAGGAACCAGCAGTAGGATATGCTTGCTAAATAGACAAATGTGTTTACGTTAATTGAAGGTTATGATTGAATGAAGGTAATAATATTGAAATATGTCCATGAACCGTGATTTAAGTAATAAGGGCCACGATTTAGGGAAGTGGACCCATATTTAGTAAAGGAGACGGAATATATGTTTGACAGTGTAATAATGATTATTTTAAGAGAAGTTGATATGAGATTGATAATTTAGAAGGGTGATAGTTATTGTTTCTTCGCGAATGTGAGTACGGTGACGTAGTAGTGGACTTAATGGTTTTTCATGTTGAGTTTTACTAAAATGGAAATGGATATATAACAATTTCATGTAATATTTCTCTTAAGAGCAAGCATAAAAAGTTCAAGTTAGATCGGAGTGACACCTGTTGGTTAGCGTGCACACTTGGTAGTGTCAACGAAATCTCAGTTAGGAAGGTGAATTAAACACATGTACTGTCACAGATGTCTTCTAATTTGGATCTATTATCAAGCGAAAGGAAACGTAGTAACTTCTTAGGCAACATCCTATCACTGATGACTAAAAGAAAATGTAGGAATTATATTTGATGGTCAAGTCTTCACACAATGCAGACCACCTTAGCCAGCATATTTCAGATGAAACTAGTACAGTAGTCGTTAGAATATATAATGTCGCACGTATTGTGGATCTTACTGGTACTTATTGAACCATTTATAAAATTATATTAATTTGAAAGAGGACTTATCGATATTCACGCAGAAAAGGAAGAGACAATAAGGAGTATGAATATTCAGAGTTGTAAACCAAACCAGTTACTTGTAAAGATATTAGGGAACTATCCTCCCAGGTTGATATTTATTGGTATCTATTGATATGTTGCGAGAGATAGGAATAACTATATATATCAGCAGATTAATATGAGCTCCGAGGGAGAGCTAATAAGTAACTCAAACTTCATAAGGAATAGAAGAAAAATTCCAATTCATGAGATATGGTTTAGGCCAAGAATGCGTACTGTATATCCTGAAACTACCCTCAGTCTACACTCGAGCTTGTAGGAACTCATGTTGTAAATACTTTTCTTTACTAGGGTGCACCCAACTAAGTTTTTTTTAATTACCCAGCTAAGTTTTAATTACCCAGATAAGTATTAGTTGTTCAATATGTTTTAATTACTCATACAATTTTTTAACTACTCAAATATGTCCTAAGTTATTTCACAGATTTTAATTATTCAAACGTATTTAATTTAATCGTTTCAATCTATTAGTTCTACACTTTATTTCGATTTGACCATTCTTTAAAGGTCTAGGGTGATGAATTTGACATTTTGGACTCGTGATTTTTAAGTTGTTAATTACGGGCTGAATGATAATAATGTGCAGCTGAATAGTTGGTTATACGAACTGCATAGTTTGCCATATATCACATTCTGTCATTGATTTTTGGACAATCAAGATTTAAGCACTCAGTGCAATAGATTTCAGTAGATTTAGTTTAGTGGATGACTAAATCGAGCAACCTTTCCTTTATAATGCATAGTGGGTGCCGGACGGGTCAATTACCGGCGGATTATAGATAAGCATCGCTTGCACATATTTTACCCGATACTGACATTTTTTTGATTTCTCCTTACGTAAGAAATATGGAAGTATTGTGTGAAAGGGTGATATGGAGAAGCTAGAAAAGGAAAGAAAATGATTAATTGTGTATTCGAGAAAAAGAAATAGGTGGACCTAAGAAATTAAGGCCATGTTTGCTCGAATTGGACGAAATGGTCAGATGAGCATGCAGTTTCCCCTATCAGATTTCTTTTAGGGAGGATAGATTAACATTCGATTTTGGATTGAAACAATTGTATAATAAACAAGATATGTAAAAATTTAAACAGTTCTTTCAATGTGTTTCTTAGCGTAGAGACCTAGATTTAAGTGGATGAATGCTGCAACAACTTGGTAGCGTAAGAAATATAATAAGCAACGAATGAAAGTTATTTCTGTGCGTAATTTAAGTTTTCTTTGGCTCCGTATGGTATGTCTTTCTCTTATCCGGAACTCACAGCCCAAATGATAGAATTATGTTAGTCGGAAAAATCGTAATCATGCTAGCCTGGATCTTATGCGTCCCCTCAGGGAGCCGGGAACGGCGCAATATACACTGACTGACAGAGCAAATGCAACACCAAGGAGGAGTGGTTCGAAAGGGATGAAAGTTGGGGAAAAAACAGAGTCGGCACGGAAGAATAATTGATGTTTATTTCAAACCGATATGCAGGTTA